>NC_091967.1:12500000-13750000 GCF_036711975.1 Onthophagus taurus | reverse complement strand
AATTCTTAAAATATTTTAAATTCCCATACCTTTGGGGAATATCATTATTTTTCTTAGAAACACTAACGAAATACCAAGAAAATTGATTGTTTTTTTGGTTCAGGAATGTAAAAACAGACTTAGTAAATTAAACTGAAATCATAGCATTCATTAAAACCGCAACCATCTTCTGCCGCCGTTTTCTAATTCCGCATGAACCCACATTGGCGACAATGATGAACAACTACATTGATGGGTTCGTCTGATGTGAATCGTGCGGCGCCGTCGTTCGGTTGCCGTTAACAACGACGTCGTCGCGTCAGTGTGAAATTATAATTCCCACCTGTATCGTCCGTTTAAATTAATCAACCAAACGACAACGGTTGTACCATTCTTTTTTAAATCATCGTGTCTAGTATCAAAACGGTCACCACATTTTGTTAAAAAAAAACCTGCATAAAAGTGGCGTCAATGTCGTGGCTCTTCGACGCCGCCGTTCCGGTTGAAACGTTGTAGACGCCGAAGCTTTTCTAAGCTCCGAACGGCGGAATGCATTTAATGCCGAAATAATAATGCACAATGACAGAAAGGTACTGTATAATCACCGTGAACGACGTTTAATGGTCAACGGAATGCCGGCTTTCTGAGCGGCATTAAAATAAAAAGACTTCTTTGTTGTGGCAAATACAACGCGACGCCACATGAAAATGTCAATCGTGCGTACGATACGTGTTTATCGTTTATGTTTCAATACAAAAAGTTATTTAAGTACATTGTTGCAGCTTATTGCCTTAAATAGTCTTTTATTTTTGATATGGGTCATCAAAATGATTATTTTTTGTATTATTATTATTTTTAAGTCATCATGGATCAATTGAATCATAAAGAATTAAATTATATCCACACTTATTACAACCTCGATTATAAATGAAAACAAAATCTTTTATAACATTGATCTACTTTAATTGCTTCTTGATTGGTTTTCATTTATAAAATCATCATTAGATAAGTTAAAACAACTTTAAAAGTGACGACGTCATAAACTGTAGACAAAGTAATTATTTCGGAGATGAGTTGGCGATATAGCGTTTACGATTTTCATCTGGTAAAAAAACTAATTTCAATTAATTTAACAGATTCATTTTAAATTATCAAATGAACTTAATATCTATAATAATAATAATTTATATTATTATGTAATATACGTTACTATAATATTATTTATATTCATTACAGTTATCAGATTAGATGTCTTTATAGATATAGGTATAAGTATCCGGCTCATTATTATAAATTCATGACATAGTAATAATATAGTGTGCGCATGTCACCTCAATTTGCAGAGATTATATCGTGAACAACTAATTGTAAGAAATCTCAACTGAATAAATGACAAATCTGTTATTAAAACGGACATTGAACTAGCACTAATTCTTCTAAGGGATATAAATCACGGCTGAAGTGTTTTTGCTTCAAATAGATTAAATAATTATAGTAAAAACTAAAAACTCGATATAAGAGCCATGCGTCTCTTAAGACGATTAAACCCGAATGTTTCTACTTCTAGGTCTAGAGTTAATTCTAATGCTAGTGTTAGTTTTACTTTTAGTTGATAATCAGCGCTAGGTATGTATATTTTCATTGAACTAAACGTAGAACTAACACTAGACGTAGAACTAGAAACATTCGGGTTTAGCCGTACGTCTCTTAAAACGACTAAATCCGATTGTTTCTAGTTCTAGGTCTAGTGTTAGTTATAATGCTAGTGTTAGTTCTGGTTTTAGTAGTTATTCGGCATTATATTGCTGTATATTTTTCATTGAACTAAAAGTGGAACTAACACTAGACCAGAACTGGAAACATTCGGATTTAGCCGCACGTCTCTTAAAACGGCTTACTAGTTCCAGGTCTAGTGTTAGTTTTAGTGGTAGTGTTAGCTCTAGTTTACTGAATGCAACGTTGTGGATAGCTATCCCATTTTGTGCATAAAGTAATTCATTCAAAAAGTTTAAAGTACAAATTAAAAATGTTTCATATAACTCACTTTTGGCTATAACGGAAACTCCCTTCCACGTATTAGTCTGTTATATCGAGGTTATACTGTAATATATTTCAATTATAATGATTTTACTTGACATTCTTCCAACTATTTATTAACTTTCTTTTTTTATCTTAGTATGGTAAACTTGTAATAACCAACTTCCGTTGTAGGAAAGTTTTTGACCAAACATGATTCCGTAAGTTTTGCCATTCAATGAAGCAATTAACATGTGGCAGGATGACATTACGGGGGAATTTCTATTCGCGACGTAGATAGACGTAATGGTATTATTTCCATTTACAACTCTTCGGACTCTAAGACGTTCCTGCGTTTGCTCGTTGGCGTAGTGTCGACCAGCCAATATCGTTAAGTTTAATCCTTGTAAAAAAGTCGAAAATCACGGTGGCTGTCTGTAAAGGAAGAACGAATCTCTGTTCGCTGGGGACCTATTGAACTGCCCGAGAAAATAGCACAACTACCCTAATAGGTCCTGGTGAAGCGAGCACGACCATCGTGAAGAAAATCTTATCGGTTCTAGATTGGTTTTGGAATTTCTTTCATTTAATATACAGTTAGTATGGTTGCAGAGGAATAAGGGGAAAGTCTTTTAATCATTAAAATTTAAAGAGTACAACTCGACAGTTAATAATTATGGTTAATATTTATTACAAGTATGTTATTGGTTGTAAATAGCTGCAATTGAATTGAAAATGGCTTTCATGGGAACTACTGAATCAAATATAAAAATTTACTACGCTAAGTAAGTAGCTGGCTGAATTCGCAAACCAACTGTCGCCAATTTGAATGCAAGAGCGGGCATTCTGTTGGACAATGTACAGTAGTTCACTGGCGTTTAGTGCATCGGTCATTTCTACGTAGTTAACGTTAATGGTTTCGTATTAAGATATCGGTTCGAATAGGAATTCTAGTAAATTTCATTCCGCTCAAGTATATTCTATTACTAAACTTAAAAGGGTTCATGCTTTATAGGATAAACGGACGCAGCAAGTTTCCCGATTTCTATTTGAATGTCAACTCTTCTTTAATTATTCGACATTTAATTTATTACCCATGCAGATAGTACTTTATTTTGTCACAATCTGTTAACATTGGTGAAAATTGCCTATTATTCATTGTATCTAAGACATTGTTAAAACAGAAAGTTTAAAAACTCATTAATCAATAGTTAGAGGTCGCGTACTCAAATTCCTGAAAGTCGGAATAGGAAAGTGATTTTAAATTGGTGTCAAGATTTTAGAGTCATGATTAATTGAGACATGTATTAGAAATTTACAGCTTTGTTTCTTCTACTATTGTTTCTATCAACATTTATTATTTAAAATTTAGATAATTTCTGCATATATTTAGAAGTATAATAACATACTTCCACAAATTTACTTACCGGATTAGTGATAATATCAGTCAATAATAAGTAAGTAAGTCAATAGTAACAATTCACTAGCGATATCAACTATCGCTGAAGACACTTATATGAATGATGAAGCCGGAAAAATATCTGCTATGAATAGGTCTTACATTGCACTTTAGTGACCAAGGAAATTTCATCTTTAAATCTGGCATTGAGATATCATGTTGGAGTGATTATACCTGGTACTACATAATTTTTTTGATTTTATATAATTGCAGACTGAATATACAAGGAGCGTACCAAAGTAGACAGAAGTGTTTGAGCCACCCTCAGAAAGACCCTCCAGCCATTTAACTATCTATTGAGTGTATAAAAAATTTGTAAGCACTGGGTCTGTGACCAATAATTACAAAGTAAATAGTGCACGTTGCAAAAGTATTTAGACCCAAGATTACACAATAACTGTTCAAGGCACAATGATTAGAATCCAAGGAAAGTCAAATACGTGAATTAGTGCTTAAAGAATATTCCACCTCGATTTGGGAATGAAGCCATATTACATTCAAACGATACAGTCCTTTTCTGACAAACATAGAGACAGACAACATACACAATATACATTTTATGTCAGCGGCAACCTAAATAAGCACAAACACTTGATTCTCTCCGAAAATAAACGAGTAATTGGTCCATATTTTCTTAATGATCAAACTGTAAAAGGAAGTTCTTATCTAGATATATTGCAAAATTTTGTGGTAGACAATTATTTAGCGAATCCGCCATATCCGTAGCATTGTGGTTCATAAAGCTACTATGAGCAGGTTCCTTCTTATGATAATATCCTTTCGTTTTCGAAGCAACTCCCAACGGCATGTTACTAACAATAAGAGAAAGAAAGTCGAATTCACAAATTGTTATTTTGATTAAGGTTCGGGTTGGAAAATAATGTGTATGTAATTATATCCTATTACAGTAGCTCGAGAAATCATTTTTATTGAAACATTTTGTTATATTTTTATCGATAGACGTGAGAATTTACAGAATGATTTAATAGACATTCTTATAACCTTTCCTCAGTTACGATATGTTACCAAGAATAAAGTCTATTGAATAACGAACAGTTGTTGATTGCGTTTGCAAATATCTTGGGGTTAAAAAGTTGTTGATTATACACGATATGAATCGTTGGGAGATTCCGTGGATAACCTTGATGGATATATCATTTTTTGACCAACGTTTAAAGATCAATTGATGTAATTATCTGTTATTAATTTGGTATTTTTGATCGGTAATGGTCGCAGATTTATTGTACAATATCACCATATTCGTAATATACAGTTCAGCAATCAACGCGGTACGAATACCGCATGTAATATTCATTACGTTGCCATACATTCTGAGCTTCGAATACATAACTTAAAGCAATTAAAATTAACTCTATTTTAAAAATAAATGAAAATGAAAAGATTTCTTTTCTTAATGACATCAAGTATAACATCGATGCGAGTTTAACAGTTGTTCACGTACAGTTTTCTATGGATTTCATAAAGAACGTTAGAAACAAGATAATAATTCAATGTCGCCACTGAGGTGCCATCTTTGGTGTTCATTTGCTATTGACAAGAATTTTTCCGTTTTGGAATTCTTTGATAACTGTTCATAATGTAGTTGTAAATCGTATCAATAAAATAGACATTTTAAGAATTATAGCGGAGTTAATGATTATTAATCTTTTATTTTTATTTTCGCATGACTTTACATATATAGATAACTTATTGATCAGGTCTAGTTAACATAAAAAGCTATTGTTTGTCATGCACTACTAAAAGCACCTTTTGTTTGAGATATTTTTCTAAAGAAGTGTGACCTTTTGTTTCCACGGGAACTAATTCGTTTTCGGGTGATGGTCTTTTGATAATAGAGTACAATAACAATTGTTATTTGTTGAGTTAATAATGAAACGGTTGTTTTATATGTGGTGAAACATCTACGTCTTACTTTTACGAATAAAAAAGATCCAGGTGATCTATAGAATCGAAACGAGTTCCAATTTAATCAATTTGCTCGTTTAATTTGGTTTAAACGTCAGCGGCAAATTGGTTTTCAATTGCATCTACATAATTATAATATATTCAACAATTCAAATCGGTAGCTGAGTTGTGGGTTATATAAGTGAATAATATCTATTGACAGTTTAGTCAATACTCGTGTCGTTATTGTAAACGAAGAACGAGGAACATCGTAGAGTTCACTGTGCTTTACATATGGCGCGGGATCTTTTCGAAATTAACTCAGCTGCTGGCGTCAATGGTTGTAGAGAAAAAAAAATTACAGTTACTTCAAAGAAAATGTACCAAATTTTAAACAATTATACCCATCTTCGGACTGACATATGCCAACTTACTGTTAGACACGTTTACTGGACACTAATTGAACCAGTAGTAGGGCTTTGCGGCTAAACAAATTACTGGTCGTCGTCACAAAGTAATTGAATAAATTGAGGCTGATGAAGAAAAAGATTATAGAGCAGTCTCGTACCCATCGATCTATCACCATGAAATTGACTTGATTTCAACTATTGTTGATACACGAAACGATCGAATAATCGTGTTATGATGACTTATTATTGAAATTTTTTATAGGGAGATCATTAATGGTCACTATAATCAGGAAATACTTAACATTCTTAATATTCAATTGATTATATTATGTAACACGTGTTTCATTTACTTTATTTATTGCTAATAGATTTTTACTGACTTTATGGTTTTTTTTTTAAACGGGGGGATCAAAATTCCTATAACTAGGTAGGCAGTTTGTTGGTAGGAAAAGAGACTCATCATTTGCAACCGACCCTGACGCAAACGACCCATTTGCCATATGTTCCCTTTGGGGGGTGGGCCACTGGAGGCCTTAGCACACGTCAACACGAGCCACCGCACGAAGAAAAACAGCACACCAACCATTTATCTTCACACGGATGGACGATCGAGTTAATGGCACCGTTCGGGTTTCAACTACTACTCGAAAAAGCTATTTGATAGCCATTCGGTTGAGTTGATTCCCCATTGCGAGGATACAAACCAATGAATCCAGTAGGATATTAATTGATATTTCAAACGATCGTTTCGACCGATCGCTACATGTAATTATAGAGCTTGAAATATTATTTTGAATACTATATCGTTTTTACTGAAATTATCCCGTCAACGTATCTGTTATAGTGATAGACAGTTTCTATTGATTCGTCGTGTTCTGGTAGCACGAGAATAAGATTGAACAGTATTTGATTATATTTATCATACCTAAAAAAGTTTAAACGAAGTTGACATCGAATAAGTCAACATTCCTAAAATAACTCGTTCGAACTTCGATTTGTAATTTTAATATAAACATGTGTACATAGAAACTTAACAACCAATTAAAATAGCATCGTTCTAATATGGCAAACGATCTAATTGGTTTAAATAAGATTTACGGACACTAATTTGAGATAAACAAGTACTTACAAGTAATGTTGTGTTTACGGTATACGAGGTTATCCCGTTAAGAATTAATCGATTGTATGCGGGGGCTATTTAATGAGTTACAACTAGAATAATTGCGAATATTTCTGCCTTTTAAAGTTAATTGAAATGCTTAAACATTTCGATTGTCTTCAGACGCACGGCTAAACCTTAATGTTTCTATTTCTAGGTCTAGTGTTAGTTCTAGTTTTAGTTCAATGAAGAGTATACAACAATCTAACGCTGAATAATAACTAACACTAGCATTAGAACTAACACTAGACCTAGAATTAGAAACATTCGGATTTAGCCGTCTTAAGAGACACACGGCTAAACCTCAAATGTTTCTAGTTCTAGATCTAGTGTTAATTCTAATTATTGTTCAATAAAAGCTGAAATTTTCGTTAAAAATATTTTGTCCAATATAACCGAAGTCCATTTTAACGAGGTTTGTTATATTGAGGTTTTACTGTATACCTATTTCAGTTAGACAGAGATAAGGTAAATAAAATTGACAGGTAAACAAAAATAAGTAATTTCGTTTAATTGTGCACGCGACAAACGATGTGGTGGATGGATCGTCCATTTAAGTGTGATCATCGTCACTCTTCCAACTCATTATTCTCGGCAAATTGAAAATTTTCACAGAGGCAAAGACCGACGACGACGACGGTACAAATTAATAGCTAATTTAATGTCGTTTAATGGAAGGCTTAGCGCCCGCTAAACGGTTGCCATATATAATAAAACTCCGTCGAGGAGCACTTGCCCGAGACGATTGGAATCCGACGAAGAAGCGTGCTCCACGACGATACGCTGTTAATGTTCAATTAATTCAAATTATGTTTAACAGTACGCAGAAAGCATCTCCATGTAACTATACCTACCGGTAGCGAAACGTTTTACACGGGCTATTTCCCGTTTTTAGGTATGTCCGTATACATTGCGCGGAATCGAATTCGTTATACGATGATAACGTAACGCACACGATGGAATTTCCATCTTTTCATTGCCTGTGGCCAATAAAGCTTGCTATGCGGTTTATTACCGAGGACAAAGGATGATTTTCTTGCGAGACCTATGTATCCATCTTATATCGATTCCGATGAACCAACAGAATTTAATACTGTTGAAATGTTTTACAATTTATATGTTTTGCTTTTGCCGCGCAATCATTATCCAATAATTCCTCCACTCAAGCAATAAATAAAGTAAATTTGTGAAAATACAAAAAAAAAATCTTTTTATTATATTTTGCTTCATCGCTGCATCTAGATGTAGGTTTGCATCAGTATGAGTAATGTATATGGGCACGGATGCTTAATTACGCGTACTTTTTTAATTGGTAAACGCTTATGGGTGTAGCGGTAAGATGTTTTCAGTAAAAGCTTAAACATCACGCATACAAATTTGCTTTAAAAGCGTACTTTCCACTAGGTACGCATAGTTTACGACGATTTTAGCATGAACATGTAGTTATTTATGTTTTGTGGCATTCCTGGTTTACAAACGCGGTATGGAAGCTGTAAACTAGATGTCGATTGACTTAATTTCATTAATAGTCAACAGGGTTTCATCGTTTTTAATGCCTTTTTCTTTATTCAATCGGTTTCAATCGGTAAGAAGACTTTTTTAATGTGATTTTTCGATTGATTTAACTGTAACGGTGGGAAAGTAGGGTAACGATCTGTTTTTCGTGTAATCATAATATAAATGTTTTCTTATAAACATAAAAGACCCTTTAAGTACCAACGTAAAAAACTTTAAAAGAACCTATTAACCTCAAAATATTTTATGGTATATGAAGGTTTTCACATTTCAAGTGTATTTTGTTCGCTTCTTTTCTTGTAGAGCTAAAAAGCCACAGGACTGTCTAGTTATAAAATAGGATATAAACTACCGATCTCCAGTTGGATCGTCGCAGATGTCACGGATGGCCCTCTTTGTTGTTGTTACCTATATACGTACCCAGTAGTAAACGCGTTATATTGCGTACGTAAGCTTTCCGATGTCGTACGATTCTTTTGGAAGGTAATTGGAGACCCTTTAAATACCCACCGTTAATGTACAAAAAAGGATGATGTCTCGACAATTAACAGTTACGGTATTTGGCAAACGATACAAGTGGTCTTGATTGCCAGCTATTAATCCAACTTCTCGGGTATAAAACAATCGTTGAGTGGTTTTGTGTTGAGGAACTTATCGATTAATAGCGGCTATAAATCTGTTAGAACTTTTATATTTTAAAGTTTCTTTAAACAAACAAAAAATTTATTTAAAGATTTTTTTAACAATCGCAAAAAAGTTTATGTTATGTGCTTAAAATTATTTTTCGATGACTTTTGAAACTACTAATCGAATTCTTCATGCTATTAATCAATAACGTAATTAATCACTCTTTCTCGTGCTGTGGAACGTGTCTCAGTAAATTGTGTGTATACGAAAGGGATGGCAGTATAATGGTCTCTAGGTAATACTTTTATGCACTCAACCGTGAACTAATCCAGATGACGGTAGTTTAAATCGCATATGGTTCTTTAAGTGATGGTCACGTGCCAGAAAGACACGAGCTTTAAATCTTTTTTTCCTTCTATGAATACCATTTATAAAAAGTTTTCTCTGTTTTGAAATGTTTAAGATGATTTTACCTTTTTCAAAGATTGCCATAGAGCTTGGGCTGAGGAAGATTATAAATTATAAATAACATCATTTGGGAATACTATCTGTACTATAGCTTTTCTATAATAGAGATAATCTGGAGATTTGTTTGCTCTTTTATATGCTAGACCCTAGATTAGTGCAAATGTAGATAGAGTATTTAGCTTAGTTCTGTGATCATTGTGTTAGGGGCTGTATATTGAATACTGATAGTTTATTCGAATCCATTAAATTCTGCGGACGTTATTGACTGGTTTTGGTAAGATCCATAATCTTACCACTAATTTCATGAAAAATATGATACAGTAGTAATATGTTCTTCATAGAGCCACATACGCGCATGAGTCATGGATAGGGTTACGATTTTGCCATGTTACTGAATTATATCTCAACTTGCATCTTTAATAAGTTGTAATTTTGTTTCTTTTACCATTATTTCTTGCCCAAAGTGATTGATTAACTAATGTAATTGATTTATTTATTTTTATGATCACTCCACAACACTACATTGTAACTTGGTAATAGACAGCATATCCATATTTAATAAAATCCAATATGAATTATTTGGATTACATGGTTCAAATGCCGACCGTTAAGATATTTTCAAATGGTTGGATTAACACAGCTAGATAGATTTGGTTTGAAGTCAATAATTTTGTACTGAACAACAATATTGCCGTCATTTATCTATCGTAGGAGATTATGAAAACTTCATTAACTGTTTCAATTTCTATGGATAATCGTAGTCAAAGGCTGGCGTCTTAGAATAGAATCCTTGGAAATAGATTAGGCACCAACGGGTAGGAACGAAATTAGAGGTTCGATTAGAAAAAGATTTCTATATTGCATTGGAGCGTTAAAACTCCATTTAAACTGTAACAAATTTCGATGAGGCGTTGTGTTGCTTCGAGTTGCCGTGATGGCTTCCCCGTTGTTTCATTCAAGATCCGCTGTGCGTATACCGGGAACTCTATGAATAATAAAAAGATTTATATTGGGTCCACCGAACGGACTACATAGAACAAATATGTATTAGTTTGTAATGAGAGCTATTGAAATTTAAATTCGGTTACTCTCGTCTGATGCGCCTATTAACTCGCGTCAAATAAGTGCTATGTAATCTACTGTAATTATTCACGTTCACTCTTCTATCTATTCGAAATAGAGATTTTAACGGCTCGTTCAAGATATATGCTGATTACTAAATGACATTACTCTTAAAAAACCGATTAGCGATTATAATTAATGCTCATAAACGTGAATTAACAACTTATTACTATGCAATAAACTTTTTACGCTGCAAGTTATTTGCATTAATTTTAAAATGTCAACGCCGTTATTGCCATAAGGAGCTATTTTAGATTACGACAACAAACAGGGTTTACAACGAGGTTAAAGATATTGTAATAGACCTAAGATTAAAATTTCCATTTAGGGTAACGAGAAGTCTGGTTTTCTCTATACAACAGCACATATAATCTATAAATCTATAATAATCGTTTTAACCCCACTACTATCATGCGCAACGTTACCGCAATAAAGCAATGAACCATTGTAAAATTCACGGCCAATAATCGAACACCTTATTAATGTCTTTAATGAAGAGAAGATCATAAATCTTGCATAGAAATACTTCATCATTGCAATAACAAACCAATGCCTCTATTTATGTTTATTGTTCTAATGGAAAACTTATTTTTATTGTGTGTATTATTATTTATTTATAGTTTGTAAATACTCCGTGAAAATAACTAATAGGATGAAGGCCTCTTTCACAAATAAGCAAGATCTCATATGGTTTATGTAGAAGTAATGGAAATTTAGATTGATGTTAATGGTTGATAAGGGTTGTTCCGTATTGAATAAAAACTGGATGGATCTTATACGTTACGTTGTCCATCACACAATTGCCATTATCGTCAATAAACCGGGCAATTGAATAAGGAACGTACGCATCCGGAACGGTCGGAGAACGTGATCTTCTAATGGCACCAATTGGATAATATTGCAGCGCATGCGGTTTATTATTTTAATGGAAAAACTAGTTGTGCGGACCATTATTATAAATTTATGCCCATCGCATATAGCTGACAATGCGTAAATCTTCGCACACATCCGTGTTGACATCGCATCGTCAGAGATTTACGACCGCGACTAATAGAAATAAGATCGCGAACGCGCCACTTCTGCTGACAATATAATTACTTCATATTGTACTGTATTTATCACCGGTACGTGAACTCCAACCGCAATTACCTTCACGGTTTCCTTGATCGAGAATGCTCCGTGAAAATAAATCTTGGATTGAAGTCTAACGGCCCGTCATGGTTTCCGATTTTCTTCAGCAAATTACTAACTGAAAACTTTTAATTTAATTACTAGTTTAATGTTATTAAATCAGAAACAAGATGGTTTGTTGAGTTACAGAAATTCCTCTTCGGTATGTCAGTAGGTAATAAGAATGATTTATACCGATTGAAGCACTCCACATCATGCACAATTTTGTTCGGAATCTAAATGCAAATCCCGTGGGACGGCGTAGTCTTTGAGATAACGGACGTATAGATGGCCCGATACGGAATTTATGCGCGCGGAATGAAAGTGTGAAGTTCACAAGTTACTGTAAATAACGAGATACTATCGTCAGACCATAATTCGTCGCGTGAAAGGTACAAATTAGACAGTCCGTTCGGCGTGTAATCCGGCCGTTTCCAATTTGTATCTCACCTACTCCATCAAAGAGGAGGACCGAGAAGGTCGATCCGATCTACGTGTGCGGTCCTTTCATATTTAATACTCACACTCGGGACCAGAAGATAATTAAGAGCAACAATTACCTACCGGTAATGGAACGTTTAGTGCGATATCCAGATAACCATAAGATGATTCGTACTTCCTACGATAATCTATAGCCATTATGAGTATATATTGTTCAAAACATTACACATCAGGCTCATCAAATTATAGATCATGTTGAAAAATTTATGATTTGAAATTATTTGTAATGGCGAAACTATATGGGTTAATTGCAAAAATGTTTGATGGTACTTACATCAATTTTTATGTTTATATCTGACAATTACACCATAAAATGTGTTAGAAGTGTGCAGTCATTTAATTAACTTTTTACTAACGATTAAGCGATAAAAATATAAATGGCAATTATAACCTACTTTAAGTGAAAATCTAATTGAAATTATTCCATTTTTATTAAAAAAAAAAAAACGTTACTTGAAAACATAAGAATTGTGTAGTCTATGTACTCATTGATTGTATGAATAATACATAGGTGCTTTCGCAATAAGATAAAAAGAAATATTTACCATCGAGTTGTTTAAGTACGTGTGCATAGCAAGTGGGAACGTTAAACGCCTTAAGACCCTGTCCGTAGACGCGTAATTGAACAATTAAATAAAAAACGGCGGCAATAAAACCGGAATAATGTGAATTGTGCGCGACTGCCTTTGCGGTTATGGCGGTGTAGAAAAGGTGGACGTAAACGCGGATATGGCTTTCTGCAGCGGCTTGCTACAGAAAGCGGTATGCGTTACGGATGTTTCGCTATTCTTTAAAGGTCGAAGCAGTAGTAGAACAAAAGGGGACGTTAATTTTTAATTACAGCCTTCCAAACCCGTAAATCCTTCTTTAACGCTCCTGTTCTTCAGTGCGCACCATTATGTCTTTCAGGTATATAGCATACTTTCACCACTTATAATAAAACAAAATTGAAAAAAATATCTAAAACATCAATAGATATTTATTGGTTTGTCTTGGTTTGCTTAAGGCTAATATGGCCTTCAATTATTTTTTTTATGAAATTATATCAGATTATTTCATAGTGGCTATTCAGTGACCTCTCCTAAATCATTACAGAGTATTTCAAAGTATTAAAATACAATTTGAAAACAATGATCAAAAATTATTTGCGTCTCAATATCTACTTTTAAGTGATATGTGTCAGATGGGTTATTCTTGTAGATCTTAATTGTAAGGCAAAGTCACAAGACAAATTAACTCAACCCATACATATTGGACGTTCTGGTTTTTGCGAGATTACTTTTCCCACTGTTCCACTATTCGTGGACAAACCCAAGTCCTGCTACATTACATCAATTCTTTAAATTTGTACACCAATTTTTGTGATGGTATTGAAGGATGATATGCTTATTATTAGCCACAAGGAAAAATGGATTAGTACTATGGAACCAATTCAAACTGTAACTCAACAAAATTTTGAAACTGCGTGCAACACCGGTAATATCACGACAAATGTCGTGACAAGATGGTGTATTTGCTGCTTAAAGTAGGATAGCGGTTTTTACAACCTTAAAAAAATAGTTCATTTTCTAATAACTGCTGGAGAGGTTTGGATAACTTTGAAACTGTTCAACAGAAATCCGACCATATATCTACTACGAACGAATGAGTGAACCTCACAGTTCAGAACTGCAGTACCAGATGGGAGTGTATCAACTCTGAAGTCACAGTCAACTTTATACTTAAACATGGTAAGGAATTTTACTTCTTCCCGAAGACTTTTGGACGAATTTGTACTCTTTATTGTTGAACCCATTGGGACGGTTCTGCAATCGCTATATCACGAATTCTTATATACAGCGTAGACCATTAGACTCAGTGATGACTTGTATTGGCTATGTTCTGGACTACAAGGAATCTGTTTTTCAAATTTTCATTGAAGTTGAAACTTTACTAGGACACTGTGATCGATGTACAAAGAGTCAACTAGGGTACAGCTGCGGTTTCAGGCAACGCAAGCAATATCAATCCTACATAATTTCAATGAGCAGAGGCTGATGTATTACAACGAATAGAAGTAGATGATGAATTATGATCTGATTATGGAAAATGAGTATGAAAAGGAACATAATAAATTAATAAAAGGAACAATCCTTTTATTTGTGAAAAATGAAATATATGTAAAATTGAAGTTGTTCTTTCTATTTTTAATCGTTTAAGGTAGGTAAGATACCTACAAAGAAACCATACTAACCTGTGTCGGAAAGTTTTAAATTGTTACAATCGAAAAGGAGTTTGTTTCAAGAGAGCAATGTTACAACGCAATAACTATTCGTCATTCAGATGTATACTACGTAGGTGTCGTAAATATTCTAGCTAGGTGTGCGGATCCTTTAAACCTGAGAAGCACCCTGTTAGACTTGAACCGATGTAGAAGAGTTCATGTCACTGAATCGATTTAAATTTATGGTCAGAGTAATAACCATGTACAAATTGCAATAAATTTACGCTGCTGACAAGAAATCTGATATAGGTACAAGTTGACCACTCACGACGCATTAAGAATGAATGTTTTGTATTCGTTCAACTTAAATTCAAAAAGGATATCAATAAAATAAAGTATCAAAAGGAAAGATTAATAATTTAAAATACCAACCTACACATAGAATTTTAAGTAAACTTAATATGTATCTACACTTTTCGAAACTCGTACTATCTCGGGAAATGGAAATGGGTTTCGTGACAATAAAATTAGTGTTATCAGTCCATCAAAGAGAAATTAGAATTCTGGCATAAACAATTTCGCTTGGTGGCACTCAAAATGAACCTTGACTGAACGGTCTCCTTGATAAATTAAAAGCCCGCTGGCGAATTGGAGCTTTAATTAAATCGTTTCAGAGTCGATCACAAGAAGTGACGGCCGTAAAGTCACTCTATAAATCCAGTACCCGCTGTCAACTCGATCGTCATCGTCGGAGAGGTAAAAAGAAATAACTTGGATCTGCGTTAATAAAAAGCCTATAAAAATAAAGAGTGTTTCGCATTAATCCAAGCACTCAATTTTATGCCCTTCGCTTTTATTGCGTTTCGATCGTTGCCAGCAATTTTCATTTTGCGCAAATCTAGTACAGTAGTGATCAAAAGATAACTATTACTTTTCTATTACAATGTGATTATGAAAATTCAATGTAATTGTTGGTACCGTTTCCATCCTGAAATAAGGTGATTGATCTTTCTACTATACCAGTTAACTTAATTTCAATTTCTGCTATTATAATCGTTACTTCACCGTTGCATTATAGACTTATCAGATAAATCCTCGCGGTCGTGAATCGCGATATTCCAAGTTAAATTGTTCGAGATAGACGATTCTCAACTTAACGCGCCGTTCGTTTTGTACTGCATTTCTGCAGCACGAAAAGCTGACACAAAAGGTAAGGAATAAATGGGAAATTTCCGAGAAACCGAACGTGTCCCATCACACTCCGGTGAGAAGAACTCGAAGCTTAGGAGAGAGAGTAATAATTGCGACGAGTTCTTAATAATTAACGGTATTCCTTTCTGGTGCATTTTGATTATTCCCACTTTGACCTTTTACGTTATCCCGATTACGATCGGATATTATTGTATAGTGGAAGTATTAAGGTTCATCGCGTCTTTTAGTTCCGCATATACATTCCTTTTAAAATGACTTTCTATCCTCAATCGTCATATTATGGGATTTGTACGTTAACTACATCTATTATATTTTCTTTTCATGGAGTTGTGGGATTTCTTATAAGCACATAAATCGTCTCATTTGGAAATTTTAAAAGGAATCTTCGAGTTGAATGCATTGTGTGTTATGAAATTGATATTTGAGTTGAATGATGAGTTTTAACGGTAATTTCAAATCTAAATAATGTTGATGTGATATTTATGGTTTCCTTCTTTGACAACACGAATAACAATTAAAATAACTGTGCGAACTAGGAACTTGAAGCACCTTTTCATGTTCGTTTGTTAAAACTTGCGTGAGGTTACGGCAATTCCTATTGTGGTTGTTTCACATACTCGCAAGAATAGTATCGCAGAGTCATCCCTGCAAACTATCGTGCGTAAATCCACTTTATTTTGAAAGAACCTTGACTAACAACATATACGATGGATATTCGAAATTACCACATTTACCATATCCTTTTGGCCTTTACATACTAAATTCCTTTGAGATTTTACTTTCTTGATGCCTTTAATGTTGACTATTAATATATTATTGTATAAATTTAATGATGATATTAGTTGAGTGTAAAGTAGCTGCGTGTGTGAAATATAAATAGGTCAAAATTTGCGTAGCGACTACTTAAGTTTGGCCGATATGCGTGTTTCATGGTTGGTATGAAAAATAATAGTGAAACTTAAACTTTCTAACGCAATATTCTTGTGAGGTGTTTGTAACATAAAATTTTACATAAAACAGGGGAGTCATAATTTTCACTGGCAGTAAAAGTTGGTTAGATATGACGATAAATCGTAACTGCATATCCACATCTTTGAGACTTACCTTTTTAAGTGCATAATGAATTAAAGGAACGAAATAATAAAACCAAGTTTTATAATACAGATTTATTTTGAAAAAAAAAATATTGCACGCATGAGATAATATAACATTTGGTACACAAATATATCATATTATAAGGAACATTTATCATAAAGTCAGTGATTAATTTGCATAATAAAAAATCTGTGGAAATATTTTTTTTACCGAAAGCACTCATAGTACCAATAAATCATTATATGAATACTTAATTAACTATAAAAAACGACTTTTGATAATGTTATAATATTATTTACAATTGTTTATAAACAAAAAAATATATACTAAAAAATCACTTTGCGTTATGTAATAAAATGAACTAAATAAAAACAAATATACAGAAAGAAAATGAAATGAATCTGAATTATATCAGTTACATGAATTCAAGGTACAATTTGTAAGAAAATTAATCTTATCTTGTGCTTATTTGGTGCTCCACAATTTCCAAAATTATTAGATACTGTCTTTTTATTTAGATGTCTTTGGTATATGAGTAGGAAAACAAAAATTCCTTTTTTTTTAACAAAATGTTTAACCAAACTAATAATCCACAATCAAGAACATTCAGAGTATTTTCATTTTCAATAATAAAAAAACTGTACAGCAACAATAAAGCACAACTCACATTAAATACATTAAATCTAATAATAAATAAATTAATCTTAAACAGAAATCTTCAAATATTGCACTTAGTTTAATACTGAAAAAATATACATACATATTCTAAATAAAAAAATATTGCACAGAGCCCAACAACCAAAATAGGTTCGAAACATAAAAAATGACAATAAAATTTTCCAAGTTCGTTGCGATGTGATGATCTTGCCGCGGTCATCGCGGTGACCTTTCAGGTACTGTTATGCCGAAGGCCAATAGGTTATTCATGGTGTTGACCGTAATCCAAAAAACTCTTTCTTGCGATAAAGTCAAGTTAGGAAGAAATACATTTGTGCGAGTGTGTCGGTAAATCGAAGAATTTTCAACATTCTCCACCGCAAACGCGCAATTGTGCTTACAGTTACCCGTAATTATACCAAGTAATTTATGGTAAATTATCATTTTCCAATGACACCCGTCACCTATTACAGAAGACCCGCGATGGCATGCGTAGAAGGCAAGTTATATCATTGCATTGTTAACTTTGATTATATGATTAATTTTAAAATGGAATGAAGAATGTCTATAAGAAATATTCATCAATTCTAAACGACAAAAATAAATCAATAAATTCAATCAATCATTTCATTATCAATAAAATTATAGATTCGAATAGTTAGAGACTAAATTCTTTTACCGTTTATTATACAAAGAAATGTTTATTAAAATTTATAAATATTTTATCAGTTTATTATCAGTTATTATTATCAGTATTTATTATCAGTTTTACACTGTATGAAAGTAAAAGAATTAATTATGATCTGTAATCATTGGATACATATTCAAGTGCAAATGCAACTAGAAAATGAGCTTCACCTAGTCAGGAGTGAAAAGCGAATTAAATTCTTAAAAAAAATATTCGTAAATGGTATAAGTCACAAATTTCGAACATTATAAGACTTCTGACTTCAGTTTTGGAACATTAAGGAAAACTCATTACAGTTATTTTTGCAAATCTAAGAAAATTTTAATATAACAGAATCCCACGTTAATGACACTCGGTTTCTATCGCATTTTAGCTATGCTACAGTACACAGCTCTTTTAGATGTGCTTTTGTTGCAGTTATCTTTCAAAAGGTGTAACATGTGTCGTCTAATTTGGGTGAAATTAACTATACAGTAAGATTGAAGTTATTATGAAATATCTTTCTTATCTAAAACATCAGAGATATGAAATAATGCTTAATTGGTCCCAACTACAATTATGCTGCATATGGTTGGCTGAGATGTGATGATTAAAAGTGTTATAAATTCCCATGATTAATATGTGAATGGAATACTGCAATAAGGAATAATTAATATTGATCCAGAAAAAACTGGCCTAAAAGAAAATCTTTAATGCGTAGAGAAAAGAACATTCTTTTATATTTTATGAACCTAATAGTTTGCGAGACCCTTCGCCAAAAATTGACAATGTTTTGAGTACATCTGCGAGAAGTTTGCAGAAATGATGTTTGATCCCAACTCTAAATCACTAATAATAGAAAATAAGAAAATATACAAGAATTTATTGTTACCAATATGATGGAGAAGTTTCGATGTTTGAAATATTGGGATGAGTCGGAAGAAAAAAATTTTAAACACCCATCTTAATTTTATCCCATACAATTTAGATGATGTCAGAAAAGAGTAAAGTGAGGGATTTCATCAAGACATGCATTAACGTGATAGAGAAACAGTATTAAGGCTGCTAAAGAACCAATATGATAGGAGACTAGTGTTCGCCATTACATCGAGGCGTTAAATCAAGCGACTCACAAGAAATCTAGCTGTATCAGGAGATTTCCAGAGAGAAGGGTAAAGTTATAAGTACATAAAGCCTATGGAATGCTAAAAATAATTAATTGTTATATTAACAGTACAAATAATTAGGCTATCAAAGATTATCTAAGATCCAAAGACAATTAAATTTTAACTTTTCCTCATAGAGTAATTTTATATACTTTTAATTAATTATTAATTCCTCAATGGTTCTAGTAGGATTTGTTAAAAACAAAAGATATAGGCTAATATCATTTAGTCTTGAAATGAGTGTCTTTAACATATACTCCTAAAAACTTTTATACTAGGGCTACACTCTTGGTCTCATTTATTTGTTTATCTTCAGGTAGTACATACATAATTATTATTAATGCTAATTACCGAAATTGGTTGTGTTGCATTTATTATAATACGTTATTAATGTTGTAATAGAATAAAAATTGTGTCATAAAAAAAATTAAATAAAAATTGTTACAAAATTAAGGCTAATTAACTATGGAATAACTATGATTGAATAAGAAAAGAGGTAGACAAAAAGGTGAATTATTAAGAGTGGAAAAGCATGGTTCCATTTACCGAGCAATCACAGTATGAAGTAACTGGCAGTCAATTTAAACGTGAAATTTCCAGAACGAGGAAGAAAACGCTTTCATGGTAAACCATTCGCGGAACGATTTCCATCAATTCAAACGTCCGCATCTACGTATACCGGGAAAAGATAATGGTGCCAATTTCAGAACGAAAGTTTCATATTTTTAATCACGAAAACTATACCAACGTAAGCTAATGCGCGATCGTTTAAATAGAGTTTTTGATAAATAACCGTACCGTTTACGCTTCTTTTATTTCGCACGATTATTTTACAACCGATTTGTTGTGTACTTTCTCTTTGGATTTAATTGTACACCACTGAGGTGTTCTTTCAGTTGTACGTTAATTATTTCGTACTTTAATCTTTTTACACTCACCTATTATTATCTCCTTTTTATGGTGATGTAATAAAAACCAATAAATTAATATGTTATTTTATTTCCTTGTAATATAAATTGTGTGTTTATGATTGAATCATTAAACGAATATAATTTATAAAATAAACTACCTAGGTACATCTAATTAATAATCATATGATTATTAATAAAGGTGAATTAAAAAATTTAAGGAAATTAAACAACATTTTTATTTTGATTTTAGTTAATTGAACCATAACTGTTTTTTTAATGAAAACATTAAATCGACATGGTTATATTAACAATTTTGTGTAATGAAAAGGAAGATGCATAGCTTATAAATTCAAAATAATAACGGCAATCGGATTCTATAATTGAGCAAGGTCTTTACACGGTGAAGTGGGTCATCGGATTTCGTCTTCGAGAAATTAATTTCACCGTCTTCTCGAATACTAATCGGGTTCGACGTGATGCCTATGTAGGCAAAAACGAGAACGCGACGGGATACACACACTCGACCACACGTTTTGAGCCGAATATAACTGTAATGTGCGTTTCTGAAATTTTTCATGATTTATTCATGAAGAATTACGTACGCCCGAAGGGAAATGTTTTATTAATGTCGTCATATTTGTAATTGCCCGCGTATATCGATAATTCATTTTGTTTTTTTTATGTGTTCACTGTTCATTAACTGAGCATTTAAAATCGCGTCAAAATAAAAAAGAAACACTCCTTGGACTTTGTTTAGATAATATATATATATATCTATTCTGGTTACGAAGGGGTTACGACTTCCACGAATTTTATCTTTGTCTATGGGCGCACGGAGAGGCGATAATAAGCTGCCTCGGAGCATTTAATTGGCCATCGTCCACATGTAGTTTTCCCATTCGATTACAAAGGCAAACCTAAACAATGCGGGCCTTCGCTTGCCGGGCGTTTATTGAATATTCATCCGTCCAGATAATGCGAAATCGCGTTATAGAAAACTATACGGTACACCTTTCATTCGTGCCCCGGCATATCGCAGCAATCTAACACCGGAGGCCCTAACTGTAAATTTACATTTGGATGCCTCAACGTAATGACTAACACTTTTTTAGCAGGTTTTGCAGAGGTGAAGAGTACATTTTGTTACTTATACACGCATCATCAAACGTTATAACTCTCTTGTTAGTCACACTGTATACATCATACGATATTCTATCTATGTACATTTAATAAGCATGTAAACCTAATGCTTTATAAAAGAGTGTACCCTTTTTCTCTATATTTTTAAATTTATTATTCATAATGTCTTGATCATCGAGATGTAGAGTCTAATAAGTAGACTAACAAGTTTGTTTAACTCAATGAATGCTTACTAAATTAGGAATTCTTTATATCTTAAAATCTGTTGCAACCACACATTTACGGTTCCAACTAAAGTTATTAAAAGTTGTAATCCTCTTTATGACAACTTTGACCTCGTTGACAAATATTTCTTCATCATCTAGATTAACAGTTGTATTAAGAATTCCAACCTTAATCTGCAATGGATAATAAATCATCACCGGCAAGTGTCTAAGGGAACAACATAGAAGATCGGGTTCTATTATTTAAGCAAGTTTCGTCCAGATTAATGAAAATTTTCGTGTTTTTATCAGCAGTGTTTAAACAGCTACCTGTCAGTATCAGGCAATATTATTTTAGCAATTTCAAGTCAATGCTCCATCCTGCTAATTGAGATAATGATAGATTTAAGTCTATATTATGGTTAGGTGAAATGAGATCAAACATAAAAAAATGTTGTTTGAAAATAATTGCGTGTCTATTGTGCCTTATTATTTTAAATCGTGAACTCGGATTACGGGTTTATGTATTAAAAATGGCTAAAGTTACAAGTGAAGCATTAAATTCTTTTATCGAGTAATATAGAGCGATCATGCACAATCTAATTCTTTCACTCTCGATTCAATTCTCGCGAAATTTACGGAATTTCAAGAAAAAGTTGGATATATGATTTACATATTAAAAAAATCGATTGAGGAAAACGCTACCTAAATTAATTCGGTTACGAGATGGAACTATTTGATAATTCACAAAATCGCCGAGACATTTGGGAAGCAAAAAATACCCAGTTAATGCTCAAATCGTGTCATGATTGATTGAGATGTCATCGTCTTCGACGTCCAAAGACAAAGAAAATCGTTCAATAATTATCAAATTTGATTTATGTTGATATTATTAACCCAGATCGTGATTTAACATTTAGAGATTTAAATATTTTTACACATTATTACACACTGTATTTGATTTTATCGACTAAAATCAAGAAGTTTAAATATCGTTTTTATGCAGAAGTTATACAAATATATTTTTCTTTCCAATTGACGCTCTGTTGTCCACTAAAATCATTGATAACAACTTTGACAACAGTGTCATCGTTTTCGGACATTCTTTTCATTTGAATCATGATAATACTCAGTATTTCCTAATGCTTGGTGGGTAACTTTAGTTACTCAAGCGTCTAAACTAACCAAGTTTTTGCATCTCAAAGACCTATTTTACTATTACTATTAATCTGTTTTATTTCATATTTACGAAACAATGATTTTTAAGCAATTGGTTGAACGCCTCTGAATGTTTTGCCAATAAGAGTATGGGTTTCGCTCGGGAAATAGCTGTATAACAACTGTTTTGAAAATCAGTTATGATCTTTACTAAAACAATTCAATACATTATATCAACAAATTCAATATAGTAAACCAAACAACTATTAAACAAACTTCTAAACCATCGATGAGCTCAAAACAGCCATGTTGGATATCATCGATATCACGACACCCCATTTTTTTTTTTTGAAAATGTTGCTCTTCGTCTGTACTCAACATAGCAGACACCATAGATGGCAGACCTATCAAGCATGTCAACTAAATTTGAATATCTGTAGTTTCTTTTAAAGTTTGAATAAAGTTTTTGTACTATTTAAAGATAATTTTTGAAAATTAAAATTTTTTTTATCATATAGCACAATAATTATCCTTCTATACTTTCAATATAGTTCGTCTAAACAAGATTTAATTTGCTAAACAATACAATGTTATCACAGGAAATGTAGTCACAAGGAATGATCAGAAATTTTTAATTTTTGCATTGTAGACAAGTGCTGGACGTGTCGCGCCGCACTTTTGGATATGTTGAAATGTACAAAATTCATAATGTTTTTTTCAAGTTCGAGTGATCAAACTAACCAGTGATTGCACAACCTAATTTACCTGTTTTACATCTCATTCGAACATCTGTTAATGTTTAGAATTTTTTTTCTATTGGGTAATCTTCGATTGAGAAATTTTTCACCCTGTGTTGATCCTGTAGTTGGATATTTTCAAAACTGCTTTTAAATGGTGTCTTATGATAACAATGTACTGTTTGCTAAATTTGATCTTTCTGCAACAGACCATATTGGAAGTATTTAAAGAAATATTGATAAACTTTTGGATAACTATAGGTATATGTATAAATCATGATGGATTAAATTATAATACTTTGATGTTTAAAGTTTGACGATCTTAGTTGTAGCGTCTCGGTCGCAAGTGACCTCGGGAACTATCTCAAAAACACTTAATTGTTTCCATATACAATGCTTATTTGTCATGAAATTATGAATCTGTTAGAAAAGTGATACGGACAAAGAATATATGTGTTGTCAAAAATAGGAACAAGATGCGTTTTTATTTGGATGCCGGATCAGGATGTATTCGTATCAAGAGAAAGGCGGTAATAGAACTGGACGCCGCTGGAAATTATTATGATAAGCTAAATAGGTATCAAATACCAGGGTATTATAGCAAGTAGAAGTTTCGATATCAATCCAGATAAAATATATATTGCTTTGAAGTGTAGAACTAACGTAGATCTTGCAAATCTATCCACAACAGAAAATGAACCATATGAAAAAATGAACCAATAGAAGTTTTGGGTCTGGTAATGAAATTCATGTCATGAAGATTTATAATGAATAAAAAAAAATGGTTGCTGAGGATAACTAATTAATTTTCGTCCAATATGTCAAAAACTTTTAATTGCTTTCAGGATGTGTTAATAATAGTCAAAATATTATCGCGGTTTAGGTTATCTATAATTTAGGTTATGGTTTGTATTTTTCTTCCATTAACCACACTTATAAATTAATATAAAATACATTATCAACATATGTAAATTTTAATTAGCATATTATCTTCTAAAAATTGTTTATAATGAATTTATTGGTTTTTTTAATAACAAAAAAACCGTTTGCAACCTTTTTTTTTAAATTCCTGGAATTTACATTTAAACCTACCATACAAATTAGAAAATAATTATTTATAGCCGACAAATAAATTTGCCCCCCTCACTTAAGCCACACACTAAAGCAGTAAAGTTGACCAGTTTTCCACTGTATACCTTTTGTAAACGATAAATCTAACTCGGGTTATTTATTTGATGGTATTAATAACGTAGCCATTAAAATTAAAGGCTACCGATAGCCTTAACGGTATATAGCGAATGAATAAATTATACGGAGCAATTGAGTCATTTTATCGCTTACAAAGTTTTATGAAGCGCTTTCGTTGGTCGTCGTTGAAGAGCGCCCACTTCATAATGATGATTACAAAGCTTATATTAAATAGAACTCCGTAACGTTACATCTCGCCGGTTATATTATTGTCATTATCTACGCGAACGCGGCGGAAGAATGAGGGAGAACCAAAAGAAATAAACAAAAAAAAATGAATAAGAAAAAAATTGACAGAAAGTATGTGAACAGCGGACCACTAACTGGGGGACTTCTATTATTATAATGACGGTCTAATGGACAGAGAAATACACTACTACGGTGAAGTATGGACTGGGCTAAAAAAGAAGGAGGAGGTTTGACATGAGCTGTCAAGAAGTGACGGCGCGGGTTAAGCTTGTGAACATCTTCCAGATTATTGCTCTCAATCGTGAGAAGATTTTTCCATCTTTTATTATGAGAGGAGGAAATGGGGTATTAAACTGTATAATTTGGAATAACGTTTACTAATTTATTTCTCCTTACACTATTAGATGTTATAGTTAGGTCGTTGGCACGTTTTATGCGAAGATTTAAGAACGGAAAAGGTTAACTATAACGAGATATTAATTGAAATAAAAAAGTTTCTTGCGTGTCTATTTAATCTAAACGGTAAAGTTCTTCTTCACTGATTAGTATTAATTTATCTATTTAATTTGTATTCGTGTAAAGATCACGGAAATCACATTATTTTTGTGATCAAATATATCGGTTAAAATCAAAAAGTGACCGCGTTATCTAACGTTGTAATAAACTTATTAACGAATGCGGATGTGCCCGTTAATATTCAAATATAATCGTCGGTATACACGCCGGTTAGTGGTCATTATTTTTACTACCACGTAAATTTTAGAGTTGGTAGATATTCGTTTTAGTGTTTCCTACGAGAAAGTACTGTCGTGATGTAGAAGAGACCAAGTTTCAACTAAACGCCTAATCGTAACTAATTTTATTGCGTGTAACCGTACATAATTGTATATCACCACAAATTACTTAAATAAATTGCTTTGAAATTGACTAATCATTATAATTATTTATTTTTTCTTTTAATTATTGATAAGAGTTAAATAAAAATTGTAAACAATTCAACTGGATATAATACAGTTAAAGGTAAAGACGTATTTTTAAAAGTATTTTGAAAGTAGTTGAGATCGTGGTAAACCGAAGCGTTTCCAGGATTGAGGCGATGTTAAACGGAGCGAAATTAAATTTCCTAGTTGGGATTGCGCGTCGATTAGGTGTTATTAAATCTAATAAGAGTTTATAGACGTCCGGTGCAATAAAAATTAGCGATAATTTTTCTTCTCGTCTCTCTATAACACCGCATTCACCGTTTGACCGCGGGTCTCCGTACAAATCGACCGTGTACCGTTCCATCGCACTAAACCATGATTGAGCTATTATTTATCCCACCTATTAATTAAAGACGGCGATCGTTAGCCCCGAAGGGAATCTTAAAGTTGTTGTTTACTTTTATCTAAGCAAATGCATAATTCTAATTCGCAACGCGTTTCTATTTTGAATAAAGCAAACGAATTTGGTTAACGCCGCGTGAAAGCTTGATCATCATCATCACATCGCAAAAACTTGAATAATTACAACACACATTTAAAGAAATGATTTCCTTATTCGAGAATAATTCACACAAGATTTTCTATTCAATGCTATTAAAATTCAGAAATTTATGGGACAACATTGTAGAAATAAATAGTTGGTAATTTATCTGTATATGCATCGTTTTTGTACAACACAAAAATATTAACAATTACACTAATCGACAACGTTTTTGTCACACAGATTCTTAATGCTAATTATTACTTTACTACATAAGCTCACTACAAAATAAATTACTTTGTTACTGTCACCCACAGATTTCTTGTGACAATCACTTATAATTTACAGTGTTAGTTTCTCAACATGCGAAGGAAGTGTATCATTCATCTTAACAGTTTTTGCTATGTATGTAGTGAGTCAATAATCTTCATGTAGTACAATTGCAGATTAAATTAATGATCCAACCTATGTACTTGATAGTAAAACATCTTATTTAGTAACTTAAGCTGATTTTAACGATAGGGTTGGCAACTGAAAATTGTCAAAAAAGCGGTCTGCTCTATTAAAATCAAGATTAAAAGAACGGAATTTACTTCATCCAGATACAAAGGTGTGCCATGTTTCGATTCTTTTCGATTTGAACTACAAGATTGGCGTTTGTTTATAGATTCGTCAAAAATCAATTTAAAACCTGTACTGTTGCATAACGGAAATAGATTTTCCTCACTTCCGGTAGCATATGCTTCCGGTATGAACGAAACTTACAAAAACGTGAAATTGGTGCTGCAAGAAAGACTACCCAAAGCATATTACTCCTGGAGAAAATAATGTTTTCTTACCGAGAAATAATCATTTATTTTGAAATGCATAGTTGGTTACAACAGGTAGTTGGGCCACCAAGCTGTGGAGGAAGTATTAGAGGGTAAAATGGGGTAACTCTTGAAGCTAGAGTTAAAAGAAATAAGAAATAAATTTACCGCAGAGTCATCGAAGAAACAATTGAGTCAGACAGCAACATTCTCTCCAGAATATGAAGAAAGTTTTTTTATGAAGGCACAATTATTTGGTTTCATACTACATGTCGTCAGAATATTAGCATTCAATCAGAATAAGAAAAAAAAAAAAAGGTAAATCCTGGTAATATGGTTTTGTAAGTAGACATCCTGAGTCAACATCGCTTGCACGAGATATTAGCTTTAATAGACTTGCTGTTCAGGAATATTCTGAGTTTGTACGGAACTTTACTTAAACTCCAAATCAGATGACGGCTGGATTAAGAGTATTTATGCGATTTTTGCAAATAAAATAGTGGTTGCCTTAGTTTACTTAGTTTTATGACCGCTACATCTATTACCAAATCACAAGAGAATTGATTTATTTAGAAAGAGCAAAAGCAGTGCTAAACTGTAAAGAAAGAAATCATTAAAAAATTTTCTTTGGAAAAAAATTATCGAAGATCAAGTATCCTGTTTTACCCAACTCTCTTCTACTTGAAAAAAAGTTTCCTAAAATTAGGGACGCAAAAATAAAGGAAGGAATTTTCGTCGAACCTCAAGATCAGGCAATTGTTTAAAGATAACATATTCGAAGAAAAGTTGAGTCCAAAATTTTTGGGAAACCATAAAGCAAGTAACTGCAAAGATCTGATACTGATCTGTCACTCAAAATACACTTTCTACACTCCCATCTCGACTTCTTTCCTGAGAAGAATATGGAAAAAGGTTTCATCAGGTTATTTCAGGATATCAGAATAACGGTAACAAGGTAGATCGAGTATCGATCGTATGTTGGCAGATTTTTGTGTCCATAGATCAGCCTCAAGTCAAATACTACAGAAAATCTTAACTTTTAGTTTTAAGAAACATATTTTTTAGTTTAATTGTAAATAAAATCTCAGTCAAGTTCTTGCCACAAAAAAAATATGGGTAGCAAATTTTTTCTACACCTTTTTTCCACTTTAGGGAATCAAAATAAAGTAAAAAATGCTTAAGAAGTTGATGTGACAAATTAAAATTTCATTTTTGTCGATCAATGTTATTGTTTTTAAGCGTTTTCGAAAGTTTTATAGTTTTAATGATATCGTCTTATATAATTATCAATGATAAATAATAATTAAGTGATAGAGAAAATATTGCACACAGTTCCAGGACGATGATTTTTTTAAATTATGGGTTTAATGCTTAATAATAACACTGTTCAACACGAGAAATTTGTCAAAGTTCATGAGTAAAGCTTCAAACCTACAAAGTCAAAGAGGATTTTAAATTATACCTTGAAAGCACAAAGATAATTTTGATTTTCTGATCATAACTTTAAAATAACTTATGAAAACTGTCTTTTGTCTAGAATAATTATAGCGTCGACTTTCACCTTGTAAATTTAAACGTTACTTTCAACCAGTACAACAACTTTTCCTTTATTAATTTATCATAACAACTACGTATTAAATTTCATAGGTAAACTTAATTAAAAGTTTAAGATCCGTAAGAAATTTGATATGCAATTATTGTAAAATGTAATAAGAGAAACTTTATCTATAGATAAAGATTATTATTACTTTTTCTTGAAAACGGTTATTATCGAAGCATTAGGTTCATATTTACGAAAAAAAAATCATCGTCCTCTTAATACGTTAAAATCACAACGCTTTGAAAATAGCAAAATAATAATTAAAAAAAAAACTTAAACAAAGTATTGTATTAAAAACTTAAATAAATAATACTCAACAATATCCTAATCCCTCTGTAGGAGTTCGTGAAGAGCTGCTATATAAGTTTGTGCCATCTGCAGCGTTTCAAATTTTGATAGTTTTCTATCATTTCCCAAAGAGGGCACAACATCTCTTAACCTATCAAAAGCGTCATTTAAACTGTTCATCCTCCTCCTTTCTCTAGCATTTGCTGCTAATCGTCTTTTTCTCATTATCTCAAGACCGCCTTGCGGTGGAACGCTTTTCTTCGGCTCCTTATTACTATTCTTCGAACTATACTTATTATCCAAATTGGATTTATAATAATTTTGCGAATAACTATTCATATTCGAATCTTCTCTTTTATATTTATTATATTCGTACTTGAGATAAACGTTGTTATTCTCCCCGTAATATTGCTGCCGACTCCACGAATCACCTTGTTTATAACAATTCGGAATGTAAGGTTGTGACGACATACTGCTTTCCGAATTTCTTGGACTCGACAATGTGTACGTGTAAGAATTTTCTGGACTGGAAACTCGAGGGGATGCGTAACCATCTGAAGATGTTTCGTTAGACATTGGCATGTAATTGTTTCGGTACAGGAACATATTTCTTCATGAGCTTTAATTCCTCTTTCGAGGATGTTTTATCATTGAGCATTATATTTATTCTAAACGATTATTTCTAAGTTTGGCGTAAATTATTGCACGTTATTTAATAAACAGGTATCCAGTAGCGTCACATCACACAGATTCAGTCACTATCTTTTTCAAGATCATTGATTAAATTCATGTTTTTAGGATTTGCATTATTTAAATTTTTGTTTTGATTTATCTGAAAAACAAAAAAAAAATCAAATTAATAATATGTTAACAAATTCCTTTAAATATGTTGTAAATCCATAAAATAGTCGATTAACTTCATCGGCGGCGGCAACGATGACGCCGATTGATAAATCTTAAATGATCGACATTTTTCACACTTTGCGGGCGAATTTATATCATCGATACAAGGAGAGCGTAACGCCGGGCAATTTTACGCAGTTTATTGTCCGTTAAATTCGCATGAGATTGAATGGAACAAAACGAGACCGCACGTCCGTTGTCCTTTTTGGCGATCGACCACACATTCTCGTAATAACTTCCAAAGTCTATCTATACATCATGGATACAACAAAGCTGAAGAAAGTTTATGAAAGTGTATAATATAGGAAGATTTAAAATATTGTTTAAATCTTTTATATCGCCTGTATTATTAAAGTTAATGTAAGTTTTAATCAACCGATGATAATATGTCATTGCTTCATGTTTCTTCTTAAACAACAAAAAATAGAGACTGTTAAAAGTATGACAATAAATATGAAGTTATCTCTTTGAAGTAGCTTGAAAAAAGATACGATTTAGACTGAATGCATCAATAAGAAGCTGAGACTGCATATACTTGTAAATCTATTGACAAAATCAAAGACGCCAGCATTAGCTGTAACCATTTGAAACACAGTTTAGAATTTAGTGACTCAAGAGTCGTTAGAAATGGATTTTTCAAAACAACCCAAGTATTTCTAAATTTTTAAGATTACTCTGCGTTAGAAACAAAAATACAAATACAAGGAGATCTTGTTGGTGTTTCATCCTAAGAATCTTGATCGACTCGTCTGATTACTCATTTTCGACAGAATCGACAGTGAATTTGTACAACAGCGCTTTTATGACATCTTCCATTTAAGTATTATTTTCAAGCCTAATATTAATATGCTGGTATGTATGAAGTTATCTGTGACGTGAATGATTTGTGTTCGGGTTTGCACGAACGACTACATAATAATTAACGCTGGCTGTAATAGCGTTCTTAGCGATAGGTGAATGTCTGATCAGACGTTTTTTCATATTTGAAGTTTGCCGAGAATCTGTAACGTTCTCTTTGTCCCTATACCATACTGGGATGGAAAATGTAACTTAAATGGGGTCATCACTTTAATTGGAAGGTGATCAACTTCTTTTGTAAATTATAATTGTTTCTATTTTAATAACAGTTTAATTTTGAATAAACAAGACAAAACTAAATTTACCTACACTTAATCTTTTGAGGGAAACCTTAAAAGATCTATTACATAATATACTCTAAATGGTTGTAAAAATTTCTGTTCGATGAAAAGTATAATGTATTATGTATAAATGGATACTGTTCGACGAATAACGACGTTAAACAAAAATGTTCCTACTCTATCGATATTTCTCAGAATGGCAATGGTCGTGTGCAGATTCAGTACCAACCTAAAAATTAGCACGGTATAAGTCGCTTTTATACTACTAATCGACTTCTTCTATATGTTGCTGCTTGTGGTGCTGAGGTTGATTGTAAAATTGAGTCTTCCAGCTTGCAATGATGAGATGTTATTATGATTTTTGTATGATAAAAATTAAAATCATGGATAAAAAATAGAACAAAATTGATGATACCTCAAAAACACAATTAGTTGTAGGGGAAGCTATTAACATCAAAAAGATTCGGAGGGTATTAGTCGTCTTAACTTTTATACATATTTGTGTAAAGCTCAAACGGCTATGTCAAGTAGCTTCTATAAATTACTTTCTGACAGCAATCATCAACATATGATCTAATAAAGTTTAGCTATCAGCATGCTCGGCGATGACGCTCATTTTATTTTAATCTCATAGCACGAATGCTTGACGATCTGTAAGCCCTGGTGGAGTTAGGATCAAATTTTTCCTGGATGCATGATATCTCTTCTCGATAATATACAGTATACATGTACCATTAATTCTGGCTCTCTTAAATAATACAATTGCGACTTATATTTTGAAACCTAAAACCCAAGATCTCTGTCGACAAGTAAACAAATCTCTTTCTTCCAATTCAGCCACCTATAGTGGAGCTTTTGAGACGCCCAAATAATCTCAAAATGTAAAATCAAGTTTAAACGGACTGAAAAACAAAAACAGAGAGATCCATAATTGTATCAATGATACGACTAATAGCAACATCACGGAAAGACATACAAATAGGCGGTGTCAACCTCGTTGGATTCTATGTTAGAATTTAATCGCATTGAGATATTATCAAAATTATGGTATCATCGTTTATTAGATTATTAAGAGCTATAAAATGGCAGTTGTTGAGAGGCAGGAAATCCTTGAAGAGTGAACTGCATCAAAAAGAAAAGGAGAAAAACCATATCAAATAAATTCCTTATTTGGACGTTTTCCTTGTTACCATGGAACTTATATCAGAATATTGTGGTCAAAATAAATCCATTAATTATCAATAAATAAATCTGAAATATTTCATATAGTATATACAAAAGCTAAATCATTAAATGAAACAAATCTAAATCAATCAGTTTATTAAGTAACAAACTGATAGTTAGAGACGTCAGTTTAAACTACAGACCATAAGAACATAATAAATGACCCCAATTTACAGTCGATACTCAATAACTAATAAATAAAATCGTTTGCAAGTTGCAAATTATGATCTGTCGCGTTAACAGTTCTTCGTTCTTGTTTTAATCCTGAGAAAAGTTCTACCTTGTAAAGCTACTCATTAAGATCTCTCCGCTTATAAGGAGCCGTAACGAATACTTGTTATAGTCGCGGTGCAACAATTGAATTCAACTTGTTTTCAATATATTTGTAAATCATTTATTAATTTTACAAATTAAATAATATTGTTAATTCTAAAGAAACACGCCATATATAAATATATGCAAATTCGCAAACATCAATAGCTCATTTGTATAATTAATTACGAATATAAACAATATATTTGCATAAGCGGAATGCGAACGCCCAACACGCGAATAACGTTGTAAAATAAGAAAGATTGTTAGATTTACGAGATTTGAACATTACAAATGATTTACTATTAGTTTTCAAGTGCTGTTATTAGCGGAATAGGTAAACAAGGTAATGATATGAACTGGGAAACTCAATATTTCAATTAAAATAAAATGGCGTGCAGCTTGGAGCCAAAGTGAAATTTTTTCGGTTACGAAGTATGCCAATGTTTACAGTTATGCGACGGTCACGTTTTCTTTTATCTTTATTTTTGTTTCTTTTGAAAAATCGCCCAAATTTCTCTTAACAGATTTAATGTTTTTTGATCACTCTCAATGATAGTATTTTAAAATTACAAGTTTTGTAGTCTATGTCTTGTAGCATTGATCTTTCTTATTCCCGTCGTAATTTCTTGTAGTGTTTGAATTGGATACCTTTCATTCGGTAATTACTTAGAATTCTTCGTAATCATGAACGATTAGCTATTGTTTCACACGGTAAAGAAGAACGCGGTTACAATTATGGCACTTGTACGTACTTCGAATACAACCAGACGAGAAAGGTAATTTGTCATCAATCACTTGTATACCCGATAAGAAGAAAATTATCGACAATTTGTCTTAATACCAAAAAAATTAACCATGGGAAAAACTTTTCCGACTCGGGTTATCTACAACAAATAAAATTTATTTTTTAAATTTACCTTGAAATTTCTTCAGACATATCTTCAAAACAAAAAAAAAAAAAGTCGCGAATATAATCACATCTCTCAGTTTCTTTCTTAAACACACGTTGAAATCACCACTTATAAATAAAAGAAAATTTCTTTTAGTAAACACGTGTGAAGAAAATATTAAAATTTTTATAAATTCAAAGTCGCGAATGATCGAAGAGCACACAGCATGAAGCGGTCAGTTCGCGATCGGTTCGAGATGTGTTGCGTCTTGCGCCTCTGCAAGAAGTAAGTCGCCGGTTTACCGCGGCCTTCCGCGGTAGTCGGGAGATGATGGAGATGATGATGGAGGGCCGATTCGCCACGCAGATAACGCACGCGTGATTTCAGCGGCACGCAGCCGAGACCTACTGGAGGAGATGTCCAAACGCGTGCTGCTGTGGCGGCGACTGTTAAATCGGAAGAAGTGTGGTGAGGATCGCGACCGATGCCGCCTCTGCCAATGCCAAGGCGAGATATTGTGATTCACTTCGTACGGTCCTATGCTGTAGTCTTCGGAGATCTCGTGTCTTCGTAATTAATTATCTTGAACGTTGACGGTTGCTAATTTTATACATCTTAAAATACACACCTACAACAACCATGTAACGTTAGGAATTTGTTATAAATAAATGATTACCTACACTTTTTATTTTTTATGATAAAATTTAATGCAGAATAATTACTAAGATAATCTTAATAAATTAAACAACTTCATAAATAACAAAAACAGTAATTATTTCATTATCATCTTTCATTCTTTTTTTCTTTCTCCTTATTCTAATAACATTTCTTACATTTACATAGATTCAATATAATGGACATCGTTAATTCAGTAAGATTAAGATTCTTTAGACTGTTATCAGTTTCAATTTTGGGTGTTATTATATCCATTAGCTTAGTGATCGATTTTTAGTAGAAATAATTCATTATTATTGCAATATTGAATATTTATTACTTAGGTTGAATAGATTTGAAACAGATTTGGTATCTGCAAGAATCACGTGATACTTCCTTTGTGGAAGGTTTATACATAGTCATGAAAATTAGATTTCATTGTTGAAAATCACGAGTAGAATACACTGTGTTAAAATATTAATTAAATTTAATTTAAATTAAGACCTACTACTATATTAATAATAAAATGATGCTTCGCCTAACACAACAGTTGTTCCTCTATTATTCGACTTCTTTTTATATTAATAACAACAATTTAAAGTTTTATAAATAAAGAAGAATTTAATTTGTACTTGAAATATAATATCTCAATGTTTTTCATGATTATATAGGCTATTACAAGATCATACTTATAATTGTTTAAATCGATGGTTATATTTTGAGATATAGTGAGATCCGAAAAAGCTCCGTTTAAAGCTTAACACAGTATCAGTATCACTAGATATCATGAGTCTGCATTCACGATATGGGGAAACAACTTACAGTATGCTGTAGACTGTAGAGAACTGGTGCTGATATGATTTAACACTGAATATATTGTTGGACATACAAAACATCGAAGGACAGATTACGCTACAGTACATAATGGTAAATATACAAGATTAATTCATCCCGACAAAATGGTACAGAAACAAAAATACGAGGCAAACTGTAGAAAACATTAAATATAAGCTATGTAACAAAGTTTAAATAAGTCTCGACCAACTAATTGGTGGTGCAAAATTATGAAGCCGTGGTCTTACCTGAATATATCCAAAGCGAGCGAAATGAAAATAAGTACTTACAACTTACTGACTAATTAGTACAAGTGTGAGGTATGACATTTATGGACAGAGTGGGTAACAACAGATGAAATGGTCATCTCTGTGATATGATTAGTAAAGTAACCGATGTAGGAGAACGCAAGTGACTCATAAAGCATCAGCATGGTTTCAGCATGGTTTTGTTTCCGGTCGCTCTAAAGTTACCAACTTGGCTACGATTTCCGAGTTTATCTGTAGCACCTTGGATAGACGTGGGCAGGTGGATGTTGTATACACTGATCTATCCAAAGCCTTTGATCTGATTGACCATAGAATTCTCTTGTATAAATTGAGCTCTTTCGTATTTGTTCCTTCAGCAATTCAACTTCTGGCCTCTTATTTGCAACATAGAAAATGTTATGTTGCTTACAATGGATATTTTTCTAATGAGTTCACTCTTACCTCAGGGGTTCCACAGGGATCAAATTTGGGCCCTCTATTATTTGTTCTTTTCATAAATGACTTACTTCTAAAAATTGATTGTCGGATGTTGGGATATGCTGATGATATCAAGATCTATGCCGAAGTCTCATCGATGGCAGATGCAGATAAGCTGCAGCACAACTTAAACACAATAGTGCAATGGTGTAAGACCTACAAACTTAACCTTAATATAGATAAATGTTGTGTACTTACTTGTAGCCGATACTCGTCACCATGCATATATCCTTACAATATTGCTGGCAGCACTTTAAGTCGTGTTGAGGAGTACAGGGATTTGGGGGTCCTGTTTGATGCAAGTCTTAATTTTAAAAAACATATCAATAATGTGTGTTCGGAGGCCTTTAGGTCCCTAGGTTTTGTGATGCGTATGTCTAAATATTTCACAAGTGTCAGCTTATTAAAGACCATGTATTGTGCTTACGTTCTGAGTAAGTTAGAATACGCTTGCCTGATTTGGAGTCCCTTATATGCATGTGAGTTCTTAAGCCTTGATCGAGTCCATCGTAGATTCTTAAAATTTCTTTCTTACAAATCTGATGGAATTTACCCTGAGCGAGGTATACCACAAAATAATTTGATTGCACGACACAATATGGTTTCCTTGATGGACAGAAGAAACGCGTTTTATGAAGGGTTTCTACAAAGGCTTATCGAATATAACATCGATTGCCCTTTCATTCTTGAGCGACTAGGGTTTGTTGTTCCAAAGAGTAACTCAAGATATAGCTGCGTATTCGTCATTCCTTATGCTAGGACAAACATTATGAGACGGGCGCCAACATACACTCTCTGTAAAGTGGGCAACAGGATTCCAGACAATCAGTGATCACCTGCATGTATATTCACTTATACATGTAAATTCACTTATATAGTTTTTATTTTTATTTTTCTTTATAATTCGGTCAATTGTTAATTTCTTGAATTTTTTGTAATTTTTGTTTTTTTTTCTCACCTACAGATACATATTATTGTATTATTACATTATGTAATATATATTGTTATCCTTTTTTGGGCTATGCCTGTTGGGTAATAAAGGAATATTATTATTATTATTATTATTATTATAAAGTAAATTTAAGGAAAGAAGAAAAGATAACGAGAACGTTCCTATACGTTGATACGTTGTAGGCAGTTTTATTCCACAATGCCCAAGACCCAAAAAGATGCAGTTTAGAACAGAAGATGTTTGCGACTTATATTAATCATATTCAATATTCGATCACACAATGGATTGATCAAAATTTTACTGTGGATCCCTAAAATTGGTCAGTTAATAAAGGAGATAAATAATTAGGCGATAATCTATCTTGGAATATGTCCAAACTATACTATAGAAATACTCATTATAATTCTGAGTTCTTCCTTATAGACATTTTTTCAGTAACTCTAGTTTAGATAAATCGATGATGACAGTTCTCATCAGGCTATAGTAATATTGCAACTGCTTAATTGCAATCAGCATCAAACCAGGTCTACCACCTAAGGCAGTTCTATCTGATAGCTTTTTAGTTTTTTCCTTCAACTTTCCCATTCTGTTTCAAACCTTTTCTGAACATTACTAACACACTCAAGTATTCACCCATTTTGTCACCCAAGTATTCATAGCGAACATTGTAAGCGTTTTTAAACCACTTGAACATAGTGATCGTTCCTGAGTTCTTCATTAAACCACCTGTTACAGAAATATTTGCATAATAACCTTGTTCATGAGCACACTTAATCTTAGGTTCTCTCTTTGGGGATCTGTTTAAACCTAAGTTGACACCGCTTATAGAACTTGGGAAAAAGATGCACATGTTATAATACCTAGTGGTAAGACCGTCTATTTTTAATCTACTTTCTATTTCTAAGCAAAGGCAAGTACGTAACATTCATTTCTCGTTATTGGAAAGAAGTTCATAAAATTGTATCTAAAATAAACTTTATAATGCCTAAATGCATAGAAAATCAGCAATTCATATAATCGAAATAAACTGTTAATACAGTTTTGCACATTTGTTTTATGTTAGTATTGCAAAAATTTATGTAGTTCCACATTCTACATGACAATTCATATCAGTTGATGACAAATTGTTTTGGAACTTTCACATATCTTGTTGTGTTTAACATCTTGCGTTTAACATAGAATTCGATGTATGCAGAATATTTGCATTTTAAACGGAATATGTTTTGCTATAAATCGTTGTAATTTATTATAACAATAATTTAACCTGAATTTATTTGAATATACTGATGCTAAATTAAAAAAGTTGAATAAATTAAAAAGACTAAAACGTAATATAATAAAATAAAGAAAACATAACATATTTATGTAAATATTGAATCAATTCAACAAATGTAAATCAATTTTCTAAAATAGGTTTCTATCCGATTAAATCAAGCAATAAATTTTCATCATTCCAAATTAAGATGATATCCGAACAGGTAGTTAATTAAAAAACGACTTAAAAAATGTTATATTAAAAAACTAGTACTAACCAACATGAAATTTATTGACGTTGCATTTTTGCCGACGAGCCATTGTGAACTACTAATTGTAAAGTCTCGTCTTAAGTTCCCAGGATGGAACGGAACGTTGTTCGCTTCGTCAAGTGAAATGAGCATATACGGATCCTGCTATGCGAACAATGAATTACACACTTCATATTACACCCCATAACCGGAATAATTCGATTAATTCCGGTATGCATTCAATTTTTTTTTAATAAAGAAAAGGAGAACACAAAAAATATACAATACAATTTTTATTATGTATTTTAGATACAAATTAAATAGACAAAGTTAATCAAATAAAACGATTTATTGATAGTATCAATGGTGAATTGATTCATCGATTCAAACAAAGGGTAAAAGAACTGAACGGATCTTATATAGATAGATGCTTAGTCACAGACTCGTCGTTGGATGGTTGAAGAAGTGAAGTGAAGTGAAGTTGTCCAGGCATCTACATAAACCAATGTCGCGTATTGACATTGATTTTTACGATCACCGCGGGGTGTCGGGCCACCTGTCGTTAACTGTTGCGGCAACTGCCCAAGACGATGACACTTCAATAATACAATTGAGTTATCCGCACCGCGTGTGTGGTTAATTAGCCGCAACGGACCAGTTTAAATTTGTCATCGATGTTCTCTCGCTTAGAATTTATAGTCGTACTACTGTTTGTGGAACATTACCATATACGATCTTGGGATGTGGAGCTTAGGAAACTTGCGCCCATCGTTTACGAGACTGTTTCTTTTACGGTATCCCGGTACGTGCTTCTTTATAGTCGCTTTGGGGGTCTTTGCGAACACGATCAGCCTACGCCGTCACTTTTAAAATGACCTTCAATTTGTTTGCATTCTTATTATAGTTCACGAGGCTTACCGTAAATCCAATCAATATCTGTTCAATTCGGATGTACCGAAACCCTTTATTATCTCCTCCAACTGGAAAGTAATTTATCATTCAGAACAAGTTAATAAACTGGAACGCGACTTACAGAGATAATTGTACCTGCACTATTCTGGTAGTGAAGTAGCAGGGAAAAGTTATTTTAGATCTCCCCAACGATTTATGAGTAACGGTAACCCTGCATCGCCGCTGACCGCAAACAAGGATTTGATTGCCCAAGGGCGCCGGTTTATCATTAAATCGGCCGTCGATTTAATTACTCAGCACGTCATGAATTACCTTTGAAGTTCAAACGCGCTACTTCTTATCCCGGAACCCGTTAATTTACACCTTAGATTCAATTAACCGTTTCAAAAGAATCGGTAACTAATCGATTGTCCACTAACAAAACATGCTTATCTTCCTTGGAATACAACATTAAATAAGAAATTACGATCGAACTCTACTTTTCCATTTAAACCAAACGATTACGAAGCTTTTAACTACCACGAGCTCATTTCATTGTAATCGATTCGTTATTTATAGGCACAATTCTTTAACGAATAGTAGTTATGCATTTTTAATTATAATTATGCATTTGCAATATCGTATTACTCTAATTAATTAAATGACGAACATGAAAAAAAAAACAAAAAAGAATATGAGTCTGTTTAGAATTATTTGTAAGCTTTATACATTTTTATCTCAATACGCCTTTTTTGTTTAAAACACTTGTGTGGAAGAGTCTTAGAAAACTCACACTATATCTCCACGCTTCATTGAAATCACTCTAAAATAGTCTACAACACCACATTATATCAAAGCGAGTAATATTAAGTAAAATTTGAAATTTAAGTTCAGATTCTTGCTTCGTAGAGAGAAATCAATTAAATATGTAGGTTGGTATGGAGTGATTGAGTTCCTTAATACATCGCATAAACCTCATGACTTCCGATGTAGAGAAACTCTATAGCATCACGCTTCCTTCATAAAGATACTGTCAAGAAAGATAGAGATAGACAGAGTATAGCAGCTGCTTCATCAATCTTGGTGTCATTGCTAATTGTCGATAGATACTTTGTCTATAGAAAAATATCTAGATTTCTTCATTTCCTGGAATTTATAGAGATGAAAGGGAGATGGGGAATTCAAAACATTCGTTTGGTATGTCTTAAACTCCAAAATAATATGTTAACGAGTATCTATTCTATCTGTTGTGAGTTTGTCCGCTCAAATTCCAATTGTGTAACTAAGCTTGAATCTCTCGTAGTAACTATTGCAAGGACCATATCCGGTGATAACTGTATTCTTTTGCTTTTCATGATAATATTGTCCGCATTCCTATACCTTACGTTTCATCACCCTCCTAACAATCCTTTTACTTTATTGGGATTTAACCACATATCATTTTATTCCCCATCTCATATCATTTCATCAAATCTTCTTCGCACCAAATATTTTTTTGATTGGATTTCCTATTTTCACTTTTTTCTGCTGCTTTTAACCTTTTCAGTAACTGTAACCTGTAACTTTTGCTTCTTCTGTTAAAGCTGGGTATTTCTGTCTTTTGGATACTTAGTCAATTGCCAAATTTATTCTGACTTGCACAATTGCGAAACATTCCTTCACTTTGGTCACCATCACCGCATCATCTGCAAATTGAAACTCATTTGTCTTAATTTTCGCCATCCTTGTTGGGATTTTGTAGTAATCTGAACAAAAGTAAACTGTATCTTTCATCTACACCTAACCGTATCTATTTTTCAGAATGAAAACCGTGGTTGTTATAAAGTTATCTCCCAAATCGGGTTCGATCTTGCCATTCAGCTATTATGTTATTGCCTATATTTATTTTATTTTTATGGGAGAGGTCATTCTGGTGTTTTAATTATCAATTGTAGTGTTTCAATCAATAATTTCTGGGTTCTTTCTTTTTTGGCATTGTTTGAGAGTCTCTCTTTTTCCTTATCTGTATCTTTTGAGACACTGGTATGGTTATTCTGACTCCTCCAATGTTACGGCTATAATGTTACATAGAAGTATAAAGTTTATCTTCAAGCAGCTGGTTACCTTTTTGTTGTGTTTCACCTTTATTTAATATTTTTAATGTTTGCAAAACACCATTCTAAATTGTTCTACTCTCCTCCGTTATAACAAGTTCCAATTTCAAATAAACTAGTTTGAGGTAATAATTAACCTATAGGTAATATTACATAGACACTGACAATGACAACAACACATTTAACGAGTTAATGACGATGGTTTATCAATAAATCAAACCGATCGTCCTCATTATTCGAACTGCGGTTCGAAATTATCTTTAATACGGATTTCACCCGGCATACTCCTTATTAGCGGTACTAATAACTTTGTCGATAATGGTCGAGTTGCAACCTTACAACGTACTACGCTTCAATTTACTCAGCACTTCATGATGGTATCAAATTGAAAAGTCTCTTTTGCTGAAGGAGACTTGCCGCTGCCGACGGCTCTCTCGGGTTGATTTTTTATTAAGAGATCGTGTTGTATACGCGTGAAACTGGATCAATTTGCCGGAATCGAGTTTAGCCTCGACTCGATGGCAGGTTTCACCTCGTCGACGGCTACGACGATGCCTTTTCGCATTGTGCCCGGGCCAAATTCCTCTCTTGTCGTTGTGAACTCGCTTCCGAGACGCCAAACATGGTCAGGTTAAAGCGAAACTTTATGTCTTTGGTACAGTTACGTTTATGTGCTTCACCTACTTATGTAACGCCAGTAACCAGAGAGCAATTTTTTTTCTTAATCAGGCCTTTTAAATTTTAATGTTGCTTTTTAGTACCAAAATATTTTTTGTTATTTTAATAAATTCCGCAAATTCATTATTTTCACACTTTAATTTTATTTTAATTACCTTTCTTAATATTTTGAGGAACTAACAACCCCTAAATACCTACCAAGTAGTTAAAAACATGTTTATTTCAGTATTTTCTATAAATAGCGCCCTTCATCTTTAAAACTATTCAGTTTCACAAAATCTCGCGAATATGGTTGATCCCGTCAGAGCATATTGTGAAGAATTGGAGGATGTTGTGGTATCTCTTGATCGTTTGATGTCGTCACTTTTTGTGCGCAAAGATCTTCGAAAAAAGTATCATACATATGTTGTCGATTTCATTCATGAGGAATTACCGGATCTTACAACAATTCAGAGTGGTGAGTTTAAATAATTTAAACGATCCTGGTGAACTAAATTTCATAAATTTTTTTTTAGAAAATTGTTCGATATGTTTAATAGAAATTTCACCAGGGACCCAAATAAAAAGTGTTCCATGTAGTCACAAATTTCATAGTTTATGTTTATTAAATTGGATGTACAAGGTAATATTTTATATAAATATGTTGACTTAACTCCTACAATATAATTTAAATATTTTATTTTAGAAACCTACATGTCCATTGTGTAGGAGGTTTATACCTCCAAGAGTTGATGTTTAGTTATCATAATTTTAACATTTAATTTTAAGAAATACTAAAACAAAATTGTTAAATATATTTTATATTTTAATTTATATAAATCACTAGAGAAACGTAGAAATAACAGATAAGAGAATCAAAATTATTTGGACAAAAAAGAAATGTTTTAAAAACATATAAAGAGTTTCTTTACCCCTAATAAACATACGTTTCCTGAGATATAAATCGTGTTTAAGTGATGACAAAAAGTACAGTAATATATGTCTGAAATAAACTACGACAACTTTTAACATATGTTATGGTATAATTACCAATTAATTAATATTCAATCGAATAATGTAAAATAAAAAAAAGTATATTTTCTTCATATATTTTTTTATCTCTTGAAAATCTTAATGAAGTATTCTATTAAATCTTACGGTGCAGTTACGATATTAGTCGGATTTATAGCATGCAATTTATTCTTGACATAATTATCTCAATATGTAAATGGCTGCTGTAACGACGGAACAAGAGTCTCATAATCATATACACATTTTTGGGATTTTCGGTGTAGTTGTTCTGTTATAACCCGTATTAAACAAATACTATATAAAATGAAAAATTCATAAAATTTGTATAAAACAATAATTCCAAGAAGGCTCGAAGAGACTTCGTATAAACCATACAATCTGTTGTCAGAAAGATATATGGTTGGGTAGGCTTTCTTCCCTGAACCAGGAATACCTATATCCTTTTTATACTGTATCTAGTTTGCGTTTACTCGTTGACTCTTTCAGAAGTAGTTACAGGTTAATGAAATACTCTAATGTTGAGTTAACATCTCTTTGACATCCAACAATAAATCGACAAAATAAGTTTTGAACCGTAGCAGACATGGAATAGCAAATCCGACATAAGAAAGTTTATTGCAATAGTTTCAAAGTGCAGCTGGTTGAAGTTTGTGAAGACATTTAGGATACAGGTAACACAATCTGATCTAAATCATGATGGTTCTTTAAACAGCACACTAACACTCTATTGTTATTGTTAATCTATTGTTAATATTAAACTCATTTATAACTCTACGAAAGTAAAACATTTCATCAAGACAAGGCTAAGATTATTCTGATAATACCATATTATTTTAATATTCATATTCTACAACATTGTCCTCATACCCTTCAAAAATCCCTCAATGGCTTCAATAATAAAGTTTATGTATACTGCAAAAGGAACTTCATTACACCCATTAATATTAGAAACATTATTGCCTTATGTACTACAAGGTCCAAGAATGTTCTTCGCTTAATGATACCAGTGTCTTATATGATGCTTGGTTTGGACAGAATACCTTTCAGTTTAGTTTAGTGTTAGTATGCTGCAAAAGTTACATGTTATTCTTGAAAGCAAATTCCAAATTGGTAATGGATTTTTAGCTTCATCGAGGTTAGGTGCTTTTCACTTTACAAAGACAACAGCTATCTTATTTATATCATTATATTTATGGTCTTCAGAAGCAGACATTTAACTAATGTTCTGACACACCCTGACCGTCAAAATCGTTACTCTATTGGTAGTAAAAAGGTGCAGAGACAGCTCACTGATCTGCGTAAATACTCTGCCTACTTCTAAATTCTTCCTAATTTATTAAAATTGAATTTCTATACATATTCAACAGTTTTAGTTCAAACATAAACAAGCCCTCAGACAGCTGGAAGCATATATATGGTGCTTGTCAAGTATTAAAAGGTTTATTTCGAATCGGGTCAGACTTAAGTGACGCACACGTGTCTTGCATACAGTTTTAGTTGTCTTGTTTATATGAAAAACAACATCATTCCGTATTGATTAAATTCAAACGATAATTATTTTGTTAGAGCAAGATTAAAGTAAAGTTTCATTATAAAGTCATTATTTTTATATTAAACGCCTTTTATATTATTTTTGATTGATTTTGACAGTTCCATATTGTTTCGTAAATCTATCTGAGTATAATAAACTGCTTAATAAAAGAATTACGATAACATTTCGAAAGATCATTTTGGTGGAGACTCACTTAACGGGATCCTTGTCATTTGGGTCAATCGAATTCTATACAACTAGTACTCGTTGATCAGGTTTTTTACAATTTCACTTCATGTTTCCTCCACATTAACGACCAACAATATTTAATTTTCTTTATTTATGAATGTTACCTACGTAACTTACGGGTACCACTTATGACTACCGTTTTCGTGTGGTTTTGGTATAGGTATTTGTGGGAGAAATGCGGGTTAGCAGTTTCACGAGCGATCACTGCCCGCGTGGGCTTAACGTCAAGTTCACAGCTATGAGGACTTAAATCCAACTTTATATTATTTATATCTTTTCGTCTTTAATTCATGAACGATGTGGCTATTTTCTGGTATATAACGGCGTTTCATTCTTAACGTTATTTAATCATCTCAAAATATCTTTGTTTAATAAATCGAGATATGATTTATCTTGATAAAAATGAAAAATGTAATAAAATATTTTTGATTCTAAAAACATATTATTAACTGTCGCATAAATTTAACTGTCCAAAGTATGTGTGATAATAAAATATTACTTGACAAAGTTAGAAATTATCCAACCGATTTATACCTACATATTTCTTTTGAAAGATGTCGATAAAAAGCTTTCAGTTTCAAGTTACACTTTATACCCGTATGTATTACTAGTTCCTAGTAACAAATTTTAATGCTATTTTATTCCAAGCAACGGGAAGTCTTTAGCGAACCAGATTTATGCACTTACAATTAGTATTAAAAGTAACTGTTAATCAAAATCAAACACCAAGAAAACTATAAAAATTATTTCTTTTAAATTTAAATTTAACACGTATACAGAAAGAGAAAATTAAATGTGAATTAACCTAATAATCATAAAACATCAATCTAATCTGTTAACGGTACAAGAATAGTAGTAATACGTGAAAATCAAATTTTTTTTAAAGATTCTGTACCGTAATCGAATTTACGATCTACAATCATACAATCTTTATCACCAAAATCTTATCAAAATCGTTAAGAGTTAATACTTTGTACGGTTCATGCTGCATCTTCGTTTAGAATATGTAAACGAAGAAAAATAAGAAGAACCTAACGTCTCCGTTAAGTGTAGTGGTGTAGTACATCCACGGCTCGGGCTACGTTTTATTGAAACGTCGACGTATCGTAAATTTACGATAGAATGTCGGCAATTCAACGAAAGCAAGTGAAACGAGCAAATTATGCAAATTGGTAACGAACGATATTGTTTACGCACAAATCGAACGTGTCCATCAAACGCCGCACCAGATCTGGATATTGAAACGGCTACCGGTTTTGTCCATTTGAAATTATAACCATTTCGCGTGCAAGACAGTTGTAAAGTCAACATCGTTTTCATCCGATCGTAAACTTGCAGAACGATTTATAGGTAGATTTGCTTTAACGATGAATCGAAAGGCGGTCAATATATTATTTATTAAAATTTTTAAATAGTGCAATCTAATTCTATATATTTGGGGGTTTTAACCCAAATTAACATCAAACGTTTAATAAATAAAACTGTTAATAAGATTATAGGAGGGGGTACAATGGCTCAGCGTGTTAAAGTTAACACGCAAGATGTCTCGGGATCAAATTCCGTAGAAACCACGTTTAGTCGTTCTCCATCCTCCAATGAAGAATATTTAGAAGGAAAATGGAATGGGACAACATGACAAAAATGAAGAAGAACGTTGTAGTGGTACAAAAAGGAGATTACGTTAAAGGCGCTGATAAAAAAGAAACGGTCGTGAAACAGATGAAAATGATGAAGAAAAGAATGAATTCCAGGAAGGTAAAAAGTAAAAAAATTACCAACAGTAAGACCTGACGTAGATGACGATAAAAACATTCCAACGTTGCTTATTAATTAAATAGAGGTTTTTAAGGAGGTATGACAAAAAGTGAGAAAAAAAACTTTAAAGGTGCTATTCTGCATAAAATCTTGTTGAATAATATGGAAATAGTAAAACTATCCAATACAAAACCTTCAGTAATGCATCTAGATCCAAGATCGATCGTGTAACAAGTCTAGTCATTCGATTTACATCATACATTAAATCCCATTTAGATTTGCAACTTCTTAGCTTACTTAAAAGACGATAAATTCGAAGATTGGTTAAACAAAGTGCAAATATTGGTAATGCAATAACGCCAAAGGACTATGATGTGTGGAAGAATGGTATTTATGGATATTGCGAATTTATTCATCACGATGTTGAATCGTTCGTTTACACAATTAAGTATTCTGAGGATCCGAGCATTATCACTGGTGAATATGAATAATATTAACGTTGATATCTCTTAATGTTTCTTCGTTCATTCGGGCTTACCTCAACTCTTTGGATATAGCCAAAATAAGAATCCTTCGACTTTTTGTGATTTTTGTGGAGGCCAAAACAAGAATTTGTGTATGGTTCGTACTCTGTATTGTTGGCTATTATGTTAATCATCTAAAACTTTACAGAAAAATCGAGTTTATTTTCTTGTCATCAGATACAGTTTTTTGCCAACCGATGGAGTCTTAGATAAAATCGAAAAAAGTTGACGATAGTAAAGTAGACGATTGTTTTATGCGTAATGCTACTCAAGGCATCAACTTTACTGACAAGCTTGATTCCTCGATGGCATCTAGATATGGGAATAACACTAAGATAGCGTAACTAAATCTTATCAAAGTGCACAATTAGCCACTGGCACACACAATCAATGATAAGAATATACTAGTCATTTTAAGCTGTGGTTCTATGAGAAGACATAACCTAATGTTCTTTGATACATACTGTTATTTAAGTAGATAATGATGGTAGGAGATAAAACACCAAGACGGAGAGTCTTTGAAGTATAATATGAGGAAGAAGGTATAAGAAGACTGATTCATCATTCTGTGGCGGTACATGGTTCCACTCTACTAAGTGCTGTCACTTTCCAATTGGATTTGATTGACTGTGTTTTGTAGTAACGGCATCCTTCGGTCTTTGGTTAACAAATTATACTTCACTTGTAATAGCTTAAAAGAGTCTCCTTCCTAATGTTTTACCTGTAGAGATTCCAAATAACTTTTCTTCTTCTTAATGGCTTTACGTTTAAGTTCAGTTTTACACTATAGAAATGTGAGAATTGCCAAGGTTAACTACAGATGCTTAAAATGTTGTTTCTCCAGTCTGAATAAGCAAACCAATGCCGGATATCCGTTCCATCACTAGTCCTCACCATCATCACTGTCTTCTGAATGTTTTTGAGATATTCATCTCGATGTGCTGGATTGGGATTGCCATCTAGTCTAAATACTATATAGGCTAATACTACATCATGATGATTTGGTGGTTCACTCAAAATTACAGAACTTTCCTACTAAATTAAAGACTTAATTTAGATCAAGACTTTATTTCTAACGGCTTTCCAAAGTAGTTACCTTATGCTTGAACTGGACATGATCAAAAAAAGATCTTTTTGATAGACAAAATAATTATGGATTTTATAAGCGTTAATATTTAATTAAAAAATCTATTTAGCTTATAATACATTAAACCAACACTCTTATTTCCAGGTAAAGTGCATCAGTGTGGTAACTAGTAGCAGACGAAATTGTAATTAATTACCATGAAATTAAATATAAACGACCGAGGATGTCGGCGTACGTGGGGCGGAATGTAGAAAAATGAACCGTCTATAAAAGATTTCGATTCACAATCCCGTGCATTGTAAGTGTATTCTCTTATAGACAATGTAAACAATACAAAATGCGGCATTGTCGTCATTAATGGCGTGTGAAAAGTTTGGTATTATCGACGTCAGTCATTCACGTTCTCGTTCGGAGTACCTTAAATAATGTGGCCTTTATTTTTTGTGCCTTTATTAGCTACTTTTTTTATTTCTTAAAAGGGATACCGCACATACCAAGTCACAATTGTCTCTAACATACCTCTACGACTACCTATACTCTTACACCAAACAAAACAAAAACGAATAAAAACGGATTATAATGAAACAGTAATAAGTATTTAAATACTCATTTCATTTTAATTTTTAATTTTCTGATGTTTTTTTTAAAAATAGTTTTCAACGCGTAACATAAACGGATTTTGGAATACAAAAGGTCCTATGAAAGAACATTTATTAGTGGTACTCGGATATTATTTTTAGCGGCCCGTTGACGACACGACGTTTCTGCTTTGCTCTATAAGTCCATGGTCTTTTATCGCCTTATTGTTTCGCGACGTTTTATGCGACTTCCAACTAACACAGGAACGAAAACGGTAATTAGCATAATCCTAATGAACGAGGCTCCGCACCAATGCTTTACGATGTAGTCGGAAACGTTACGTTCCCGATCACACATAAGCGACATTAATAAATCCGACAAAGCTCACGTACTACACGTACAAAGCTCTAACGTCTACGTTTACGAATTTTAACGACTCTTATAAAACTACTAGAATATTTTTCTAAAAATTTACATTTCACCTGATTTAAAATATTAAGAAAATTGTTAGTCCAGCTGACACTAGCAGATGCATTCTCTTTTATTATCAAAAATAAAATCGTCTTGAAGCTTTAAACATCTTTACTTTTAGATTCCTAAAATAAAGTGGTGAACGCTTTTTACGACATTTGAGTAGGCAACTGCCACTATCAAATCTCTTCTATGTAGAGATTTCGCTTCTGTTTAATTCAAGCATCTTCTGCAAAAGGCAGCCGTCTGGCACATAGAGATATAGTAATGGTTTTTAATTTAATAGCCTTGGAATAAGCATGAAACGAGAAAAATGATTATGGTCTACGTACATCTCTGCTCTTATTCCATGTTTTATATATATTTTTTGCTTTACGTATAGCACGCGTTCTTCGAAGTGTAATTTTCCGAATACGCTAAAATATTAGTGATAGAATTGATTATAGTCAATGGTGCAAGTCATTCACTTTAACATCGTTTTTTTTATAAGATGATTATGTAACCTCGTTATTGTACACTTTATGTTGTTAGAATCAAGTACTTAGATAGAAAACCATTTTATTATTCGAAAATAGATTTATTATTTAATATTAACATATCTAACAAAAAGAAGGGGTTTTCAATTTACTTTTCGATGTTGATATATTGTTTTATGGTCGAATCAGGAGAAGCAGGTTGTTGTTTGTTACGATGCCTTTAGGTCATCTTTAGCAAACGAAGACGTGCTATAGCAGTGTTATGACTCTCTACGCACTCTCACGAGAGTTATACGACCTTTAATTATCAAGTACAGTAGTTAATAAAATGCCTAAGGGTAGTTTTTATGTGCTTTTTATCTAAATATCGCTGTGAGAAAATAAGTAATATAATAATTGTATGAAATTTTACAGCTTTAAAGTAATAGAAAGCAAATGATTTATATAATGTTATAAAAATTTCAAATTTGACGTTATTTTTGTAATATATGCAACCAAAGAAACGTTTTTAGTATTCTGTACTTTTAATTTAGATGATGATATCTACTTCTTATTTATACAATTCTATAAATTTAGCTAGGCATTAAGAGAGGGCGCATATATTACAATAAAAATCATTAATCTTCCAATAATAAACATTCTTAATCGCTTAGAAATCACAAAATATATTTCTTCTTGTTATTATTAATTAAAAAATTAATTTTAAATTAAACGTTTGAAAATGTAAAAATATTTAAAAATTTGTAACTTTAAAGCTGGCGTGATTTATGAACTGTTAAAGCGTAAAATTAGTATTATTAATGAGTGCTTATTTTTAGAATGAAAATTTTCGTTCAACTCAACTTATTTTCTTATAGTTACTTTTTATACATAGTCGAATCTTTTAATAAAATTCACACCTTGTTACCTGTTTTGTTATTTGTTGATATAATTTGTTAGAATTAATAAAAAGTTTGAATGTACGCATAAAGAGTAAACAACGTGTTGCAAAGAAACGCAAATTTTTTTTTGGCCACTTTTATGTGTTAACTTTTATTTTTTCTCTGATATATTTTTTCATCATTTTGCATATTTTTTTAGCATAGTTTAATTTCATCAATTGAATTAAAATTCCAGTCAGCTAACTTTGTAATCGTAACTGGTCGAGTTGGTGATGTCGGATAAAATGCTGATTGCATTTAAAGGTAGGCACGGTTCCTGATTATATATTTCAAACAAATCTAACAAAATGAACTTGTTTATAGATTTTCCATTCAAAACCCATCTTGAAGTTCAGTCCAGATTACATTTGTGAAAAGACTAAAATGTAGAGAGATGAACAGATATTGACCGAACCACATACAATTTTGCTAAAAAATAAGGCTTTAGCCAATGGTGGTTTTCTACAATCTCTTCAATGTCGCATCCATCACTGATTCTGTTATGAAGATAGGGAACAAACCAAGTGGTGAATTTGCTAAAACATGTAAACTGATTCAAAACAATCATTGACAAGTACGCGATCAAAAGTGCACGTTTTTCTGATTTGATGCTCTTCAACTATCGGAAATGAGGAAATTGTGATAGAAGTACCGCCTGGTAAAAGAGGGAATCAAAAATGATACGACAGACTATAAAGTTTATCTAAGATTTTATTATTTAGTTTCTTTATTTTTAACATCATTTGTACATTTATTTATCAATAAACACTGTTTAGCCACTTTTCCATTTTTTCTTAATTTCTTCGAAATTTCAAAAAAAATTTCAAAAATTAAGAAAAAAAAATAAGTAATGTGTATACCAAATTTAATAATTTTATCACGACAAATCAAAAGTCGTGACTCAAAGGGTTAGATAGTCAAGTCTATGTGTGAATTTTGGAAAACATACAATTTGTAACCATTTGTAAACATAATTTTGAGATACTAACACTGGAATGTGTTGCACATGTTACTATCCTTTAAAGTTTATCTCATTTTGCACTTTATAGTAGTACCAGAAACGTAGCGTTAAATGTAATAGGGGAAAATGGTATGGATATAGACTATGGACTGTTAGATAGTATCTCTAATATAGGTACAAAAATCATCCCAACATCAAAAATTATTCCAAAAATATAAAGGGAAAGAAAAGACAACAAGATCTGTGGTAAAAAAAAAACACTATATTAGAAAGTCCTAAAGATGCTAATATTTGTGATTTAAGGCACTATCAAAAATACATTTTTTTGTACTATTGTTATTAAGATTTAATAACATTAATACCTCATGATAATGACAAAGAGATATAAAGAATTACTAAAAATTTTGAAGTGTAAGCTAATCCGACTGCTATTTCTTTCAACTACTGCCACATTTAGTGAGCCATTTGTTACACTGACGTTCGAAGATTTTTACATCCTGGTGTAAATTAAACTACTTAGAATAGTTCCCCATGTTTTGCTCAAAAACTTCCGGGATCGAGTTCAAAACATGAAGCTTTAGTTCCAGCTAGCTGTACCATTAACAGATAATATGGGTATGTTGTATATCATCCTGGATTCCAATAACTATTTGGGTTATAATTTGAATTGTATCAACTATTAAGCTTGACTTAACCAAACAATTTGTGACAAAGTATTTGATGGAAACCTAGAGAAAAATGGGTGGTCGACTATCAGTCCATGCTTTAAAATCATACAACAAAGCTATTAAGCAGTACATGAGTAACTATTCTGATGAGTAGTAAATCTTGCAAAATTGCAGATTTTTGAATTTGTATTTTACCATTATAGGTTGGTGTTATGTATGTTATATGGTATTATGGTATGTTACTATTCTAATTTGGACCATCACACTCAATAAATAGACGGAAATTCACCCGCCTAGGTCTTTAAGTTGGATCTTGTTGTAATTATTTATTTACTTATTATTTGTTCTTATGTACCTAGTATACAGCTAGTTCAGTGGCTATTCAACATGACTCTTTTTATTTAAATTTATTTTTACAATTTTTTTAATAAATATTTTTGTAGTAAAAAAACAAAAACAAATTATTCGTATTTTGCCGACTAATCTCTATCTAAAATTTCAAGGGCAATGCAATGTACCATCGCACTGTAAAAGATAAATCCATGCAATTAACTTTAATATGCAAAGTAGTGTTGTTTTCCAAGAATAGTCTAATTTTGAGATAAAAATAAATTTTCTTCTAAATACGATTTTTTTGATATAAGATTACATAAATGTGAATATCACGTAATTTCTTCGAAAATATCCTAACACAAATTTATAATTTCATTTGCATCCTATATCTAAAAATATTTTCGTATAGTTTCTAAGTGTTTGTTATACTTGTTCAAATTGTATATTTAGAGTTTTATTGCAAATATGTTATCCGTTGATCGCATAATATAATGGAAAAATATTTGTTTTTGATTTTTTTTATAGAATTTTATTTATCTTCTTTTTTTAATAAGCAATAATTTAATTTTTATAAGTAATAAAACTTTCAAAAATATTAGGTATCCTTCAAGAATTTTTTTCATCGTATTTTATAATTAACGACATTAATTAATATAATATTCATAAAGTGGGCAACACGTTTCATAAACGACGAATATCATTATAACACGTAATGAATTGGATTATAATTTTTAAGTTCTTCGAGGAATCATTAATTTTTAAATAGACGTAATTCTGTGTATGAATTCTCTGTTACATATAACAATGCATAATCATAGATAATTTGCTAACATTTATTTTTGATCATCCCCTTATTATTGTTAAGTGCAGGTGTTGTTTGCACGTGAAACACTAAAATTTTTACGATATTTCTAAAAGCGTGAAATCTCTTTTTTTATATTCGCGAATTGGCTTTAATTCAAGACGTTTCAAACAATGCTTGATACTATTATAAAGTCGTAGTTAATAAATAATATCTAGGAAGTATTCTACAGAGTATTTCTATGGTTGGTAATATATACAAATAGACTTTTGGGCGGTTTTTACATCAACTATTTCCGCAGAACTACCCTCTGAACTATCAATTTAGCATTTTTTGGTTTTTTTTAAATTCAACGTACCAATTTTTGAAAATTTTCAGTTTCTTGATCTTCATTTTCATTATCATTGTGCTTTTCCGAAAAAACCTTCAGTTGATGAATGTCCAATTCTTCGAAATCTTCATCTACAAAAGCCAAATTTTCATCAACTTTTTCAAAAGCTCAGCTGATCAACATCAACGGCGTTATTAAAATCATAAACACGAAGAAATTAACTATAGAAACAGAGAAACTGTAAAATATGTTCTGGAACTCTCGATACTGGTTTAGAAATCATATTTGAAGAAAAATTAAATATTTTGGTTGATATTTAACTTGCGTTATTAATTCCAGAAAAATTATTACTTTCGAAATGTTTTTCCTTTTAAAAATTACTCCTATTTCATTATCAATGATAAGAAAAGCGAAAAGGAAATGTAAATATAACAAAAAATTATGTTGCAATTAACTATATTTTTCAATGAAATTGATAAATTTGATTGAAAAAGTAATGATAATGTTATCAATGTTTTTGTGTTGATTTATATTTCAGAAATTATTCATTCTTACTCGTTCCTTATATCTATAAAAAAGTAGTTGTCGCGAGTCAGAAGTTATAAAGTAATAAAATAATTTACGAAAAATTTACAGCTTCCATTTCATAAAAAAATTAAATAAATTTATTCGTTTACTGGCCCTGAATTTTAACTCTGATCGTAAAATTCTTCCTTATTTAATTCTAATAATAATCAACATACGGTCATAAAATTGGCTTTAATTGACATATACGATTATATTCAGATTTAAATAACGAAATAAAAATACGATGTGATTTGAACGTTCGATTAGAAAACTTATTTTTGGATTATGTACCGTTTACGATTTTTTTTGATTACGTATTCAAAACGTTTATCGACTTTGAATAAAGGTATGTAAATAAATATTTTAAAGTGTATCGTATTTAGAACGTGATTGATTAACTAAATAGTCTTAATAGTTGTTGTTAGATGGTAATATGTATTACAAGAGTTGAATTTAAATATAAACAATTTAATAAAAGATGATTTGAGATTTATTTTCAATATTAATATTGGTACTAATAAAAATAATCAAGGTAAAAAACATCATAATTTTATTATTGGAAGTATTTATGGTATCTTTAATTCCATTAAATTGCGAATAACTACAAACAGATAATAATGATATATGGGTGACTAAAAATTGAGGCACTTCGATTATGGTAAAATGCAGTGTTATAAATATTTCATTGTTTACATAATAGAGTACGATGATATAAACGCGTCGTCCAAAGTAGTGGGGTTCGTAGTATTTCCGCGGATATTGGGTATTTAACGCCCAGTGTCCCCAGTAAGTTTAAGTTTTTGCTGAATCTACCTTCAAGAAATATCCATCCAATTTTATTTTCTTAAATTTTTTTTCGTGATTCTTTTTAATCTTTTAAGGTAAGTAAAATTTTTTTATTATTAAATTTATAAGTGCAATGAAAAATTATAAGAAATTTGTTTTCTCGATGGAAATTATTTTCTTATTTAAATTTTAATTTCAAATTTAAACCAACCGTGCTGAAAAAAAATCATCGATTATATTTTTCGCTTCTCTTTGCTGTGGTAAAATAATTAATCCAAAGAAAATTACTGTTATATTAACACACAAATAATGGTACTCGTCGTTTAAATGTAATGATTTTATAACCACGCGTATGCATATACGTATTTTACAAGGACATTGAATCGTTTGAAATGCAATTTTTTATGTGCACATTAAAAAAAACGTGTTTACAAATCTTCTTGAAGTGGTTTTTATTTATTATAATACAATTTTTGTAAGTATAAAACAGTTTTTTTTATAATACATTTTTCTCAAAAATTTTGCTATTACTTTGAATTGGTAGTGGTTTTGATTAGCATAAGGAATAACCCAAGGACAAATTTTCTAAAACTGCAATTCACTATCTTTTGTATTCTAGTAATTAGATTTCCGATTCAATACACATTAAAATTTGCATTATATATAAGCAAGGACAATATTTTAAAAGCAATTTGTATCTTACACCAAAACGACGAATTAAAATGCATTTACTGAAATAATATTAAATTTTGATACAACTTGAAACACTCGGATTCAACAAGATGCATAATAAACACTAAACGATCACGATTTGTGTGTTTGTCTCGCCTATTTGCATGGAAAAGTTACGTTTTACTAATGCAAGTCTACGCAGAATGTATTTTTAGGTTACGTAGGCGATTATATTAAGAGTACTTTGACTTGTTTGTAACTTTATCTTATACAATAACTTTAGGTTTATTAAATTACACCCAAAAAAATACAGTAAAACCTCGATGTAACGGATTAATATGGGGAAGAGAGTTACGTTATAGCCAAAAAAATTTTAATTTGTGCTTTAAACTATTTGAATGAATAATTTTAACAAAGCACACAAATTCGAAGAATCTAGCTCTGAATAATAACTAAAGCTAGCGCTAACACTAGCACTAGAACTAACACTAGACCCAGAACTAGAAACATTCGGGTTTAGCCGCGCGTCTCTTAAGTCGGCTAAACCCGAATGATTCTAGTTCTAGGGCTAGTGTTAATTCTAGTTTTAGTTCAATAAAAATATGCAAGAGAGCAACTTGGGGGATAACCCGAGTTGGATTCTATCTATAAGCGATAACATTTATATTAAAATATACTTATTTATTAAATAGATAATATAAATAGTACGAATTAAAAATATTTTGTTCGTTATATGTGAACTTCTTTGTAATGAGGTTCGTTATGTCGAGGATTTACTGTATATTCAAAAAATCATTACATTTACGATTATTTAAATGTTCATTTTTCACTAAATAATTAAATTAATGACTAAAAAATAAATTATAAACGTTTCAATTAGAATACAAACCCATTTAAACTTTATTTTCGTTAGTTTTACAGTTATAACCATTTACATTAGCAATAACCATTAAGTAAATGGACGACTGAAATGTAATTTCTTGATAAAACTAAACTAGTTATTATTTTTTTTTAAGTATTCCGAGGACTTTTAGATAATTAAAAAAATCAGTTCGATACTTCTCTGAATAATAAGATTATAATAAAGATTTATTACCCCTCTATTCGATATCAGTACATTTCATAATTTATTGCTAGGTTGTAAATAATAGCTTGTGCCGTATGGGTATTAAATCCTTAATTGTTGATAAAACGATATCTAATTTTATGATTTTGGAACATCACCTATAAATAATAATAAATGAATAATAATTAATTACTTAAAAACAATTTTTGTACAATTTCAGATGTCTAACTGGGGTTATTCTTCTTCAAATGGTAAGTTTATATAAAAACATTAAATTACCAGTTACACCCAATAATTTTCTAAATCGAAGTTTTATTTTTCACGTTTATTTATATACGTAAACTTGCTAGACGTAAATTCTATGAAATTTGCCCATCATTTTATTATGTCTTTTTATTGGTATGTTTACAACGCCATTATCAAAGAAAATTGGTATATAATCGATTCGTAGTGTTTCGTAGATATATATGCACGTGATGGTGCAACTCAAAAAAAAAGAAACAAAAAGTTATAAGGATGACCCCCTACATTCTCCAGAACGCAAACTAATTTAATCGATTTATTTGTACTGCGGGTCCGAAAAGGGAAATTGTCCATCAGCCCTAATTATTGCATGTATTTGCCTCTCTTTCAGAACGTCCGACGACGGTAATGACCTTTAATTGTTCAGTTTGCCAAAAGGCTCATTTATTAACCACGGGAATATTTACCGATCCACTTTTAAAATGAAATGTGTTCATAAATGTTGTGTGTAATAAAAAATCGTTTTAATATATTTTTTTTTGAAATAGGACCTGAAACTTGGGCTGAAAGTTATCCAACAGCAGCAGGACCTAGACAAAGCCCCGTGGATATTAAAGCGGTTAATTTTGAAGTTATGAAAAAATTAGATTGGAAATATAATCCTAAAAATACTATCGATATTTGTAATACTGGTTATGGATGGAAGGTACATGTTGATGGAAAAGGGTCCGGTAAGATATCAAATAAAATTATAACAAATGTTATTTATTTATACAACTAACTTTAAACTTTGTATGATTTAATCCCAAACATTCTTTTATAAACCTAAAAAGTTTTATTTCTGAATTTCAAAATGTTTGAGAGAAAAACTGTTCAATCTGTAAACTTAAATCTTGGTACAACTCAACTTTAAATAATCATATACTCCAAAACATGCAGAAACCATCTGACGTCCAATATTCTTGTGTAGAAGACTTGATTGTTGGTAACTTTAATATTAAAAACAACACCAAATAATGTGATGTGTTACTTTTACACTTTTGACCATTTTTTCTATAGTTCGATTCGCGAAGTGAACAACTTATACGAAGAGTGTCTTCAAAATGGGCGTCTGTTAACCGCGAATTCATTTGGCAGAATGATTTTTCACATATATATGTAGAGCCAAACATAATACTAGTATTTTGTAATTAGGGAAGTTTTCTGAAACATTTTGTTCCCAAAATTCTTCGCTGGAAGCACTTATTTTGGTTTTTAAACACACATCTTCCTGTTAAGCAATTATCTCCAGTTGAAGTGAAGCCTTTTAAAAGATTAAATCGCTTTATAGCCATATAAAGAGATACTTCAAAAGGCAACTTTCAGAATTGCGATAGCATTCCTATTTCATCAAATTCCTTCCTAAGTTTTGATATAAAACTTAAAAGCACAACAGTATCGATTTCCCTATTTGCTATTAATTGCTGTTATATTGAAGAATGGTTGGAAAATGAATAAATTGCTTATTTACGACAACATTTTCAAAAATATCCAACTTGCGCCGAAAAACAGACACATTTTATATTAAATCAGATATTAACTTTCCATTTCCTCGCAACTCTACGTTCAGCGCATTCAAATATTTTAAAATGTCGTCCAAAAAAGCCATATTTGCCATATTGGAGCTGTTTTGTTAAGAATTTCAAGTATTTTTCTCTTCTAATCTATCCAAACTTTCTAAGAAGGCGATCACTTGCTCTTTCATTTTCCAAAAATACTCTTGACATCAAAAACTATTAAGGCCAGCATCCAGCATATTGAATAAGATATAGAAGTTGTTGAAATACGTTTCTTAAATTTCAGAATTAATTGGAGGACCATTACAAGGAAAATACATTTTAGAACAATATCATTGTCATTGGGGTGCAACAAGTGAAAAAGGATCAGAACATACAGTTGATGGAATATCTTATGCAGCTGAGGTAAGATACACCTCAAAATGTTTTTTTAATATCCCTAAATATGATTGAAATAATATTGATTCAATTTCAAAACCAATTTCTCTATGTCCTTAAAACTCAGAGAACTGTTTTTGATAAAAAGCATTTCAACTGTAAAAACAATGATGCAACCCAAGTTCCAAAAGTGCATTTTGCACTCTAAATTTAAATAAGTATTTGAAGTGAACCTTCGCGATGTCAGTCGGAGTAAATAAACTCCGGTTGATGTTTATTTGAAAACAGTCCAAAAACAATAAAAAAGAATCTTAAAATTAAATCATCGGTTATCGTTTAAAGTTAGAATGACTTAAATTAACTTTTTAATTTTCAAAAATATAGATAGTTTGCATTTTGAGTTAAATGAAGGTTATCGTGAAGGTTGGTTATTAATTATTAATTTTTAAGACTAGATTTCTCTTTACTGTAAACTCCGTAAATCATTTACGTCATTTTGTAATTGACATGACTAATTATTAGAGATATACTGCCATTGTTGTTAAGAAAAAATAATAATTGACCTACATCTTAAGCTTTTCTGTTGATGTTACGTGATAAAATTCCAAACTGGTTTTAGAGTAATAATAAACGAATTTAATGGGTTTGTTTTTAAAACGATTTAATACATCGTAATTTTATCACGTATAAAGAATAAATTATATATAAGTTTGCTGATTTTTCATTTCTTGGTGAAGTATAAAATTGTGTTATTTCAGCTTCATTTCGTACATTGGAACGCTGAAAAATATCAATCGTTTGAGGAAGCAGCTCAACAACCTGACGGATTATGTGTTTTGGGCGTTTTTTTGAAATCTGGTAGACAACACGATGAAGTAGAAAAAATTGTGTCTTACTTATCTAACATAGAGTATAAAAGCGAGCATAAAAAAATAAACGAGGCAATTGATCCAAACCAAATGCTACCTCAAAACAGTAGCTATTGGACTTATTTGGGATCTTTAACAACTCCTCCGTGCTCTGAATGTGTAATTTGGATTGTTTTTAAAGAACCTATTGAAGTATCAGAGAAACAGGTAAAAATTATTTGTAATTAAAAATACAAATTTAATTTTTTAAATATTTTTAGTTGGAAGCCTTCAGATCTTTAAAATCTTATTGTTGCGAAGAGGGTTGTCCTTGCGACGATTTTTCAGGTTTCGTAAAAACCAATTTTCGCCCAACGCTTCCATTGGGCCAAAGACAAATTAAAGAGTGTCCAAATTGTTAATTTTTTCCACATGTAGCTGGTGCAAAGCATTTTAATTATGAAGTACAAATATCAATAACACGTCCATACATTCTCACATTGTTATACGTTAGCACGTTTTATTGCAATAATATTAATTCAATGGATCTGTATTGATATAATTAGATTTTATATTATACGCATAAATATACAACGACACGTGGAATTGTGTTACTCAGGTGCTAATATGCAAGTATTGTAATATTTTATTCTTCGAAATATAATAATGTATTTAGCAATTATTAACCAGTACGTAATAAAAATACTAGTCAATATTTGAGTTATTTATTTATTTTGAAATTAATTGTTATTTTATGTTGGGAAATTATGAAATGTACAAATTAGACATGAATTGTTAATAGAAGTGAATTGAAGTCTTTGGTGCCATCTTTTATAGAATAGGCCAAGTGACTACAAATATAAATTAGGAATTTATAATGAATTGATTTTAATTTGGGATGTAATAAAACAACATTTTATTTCACATTTATTTCTTACAACTTCACATGAAATGTAGTTTATTCTTATTAAGAATATGTTTAAGAATACATTTAGTTATCATTTTTGATCGAGGTTTAACCCAAAACCCCCCATTTTAGACCAAATAGACCACTCATTTTACCTATTTGTATATAGATTAGTTGAATGTGTATTTAAATCATATTTATATCTATATATTTATATCGTTCTACAATATTACCTACTCTATAACATACCTACACCATAATTAACTACTATATAAATATTATTTGTTTACGAGTCATTTTAAATTTATTTACTAACGTATAGGTATTACATATTAAGACTCTTAAATTATATCGATTCATAGTAATTGATTTAGGGCCGATTTTAAAATTGTTTTTTAAATTCATTTTAGGAATAAGATGTACCAAGATTATAAAACCAGCCCTTAATCGGAATAAGTATGTATTTTTAAAGATTTTTATAATAATTTTATCTGAAATCAAAAATTTCTTTTCGAATAAAAACAAAATAGTGCTCTTTTCTAATAATAAATTCTCTTTATATCATAGATTTTATCACAGTCATACTCATTAAAATTTAAATATAAATATCTTTAAAGTATTACATTCTTTTACACAGTTCTTAAATTTTAAGTTTAATAAGTTAAGTTTAACATTAACTCTAAGTCCTGAATTTTAAATCTTAGACAACGCAACTTATTTAAATCAAAACTTGCACACTTAGAAAAATATAAAAGAATATCAACCTGTGATATTTTTTAATATAACTCTGGAAAGATTTGACGTAAAGTTTTAAAATTTGTGTAGTAGTAGATAAGTTTATATAATGTCTTGTGTATTGCACTCTCCGCATAAATATCTATCAGATGGGAAATCGAAAGCATAAAGATACAATACCAATACATGCCGATTATGAAAGTTTCAGATCAAAGTACTATCGTCTTCACACGTCTTGTACCATAGACAGAGATGCAAAAGGGGCTTTACGCTTGACTCGAGTCAGGTAAAGCCCCTTTCTCATCTCTGCCTATGGTGCATGTCAAGTGCAGATGACAGCACGCCAACGAGCTCAGTTATATGCCTTTTGATTCTCTAATGAGAATTCATGACAACATCGAAATAGCGCTACTTATTTGATATAGCCAAAATCAAACCCAAAATGGAGCGCCGAACTGACTGTGGAGGTGCGTCATGCTGGAGGTGTGATTGGTTTGTATTTTTCGCCAATGAAAAAGATTGTCACGTTATGGTCAATAAAGTTCGCTACCGTGCTACTTTAATTTGGATGAGTGTACTTGGTGAGCTGCAATCATCTATGTTTAATTTAAAAACACCACTTGCATTTTCTAATCTCCATGTTCAGTTATGGCAAATGATATCTGCTTTTTTTTGAGGAGATTTTCAGCTATACTAAAATTTCTCTCTACTAGATAAAGCCATGTACTGAATTTGAAGAATTTAGAAAACTGAAGAAGAATTGGAGGAACATAGACTTAGATGGTACTGTAAAACCGAGTACTTGTAGCCAAAGATTTTGGCTAAAAATTAACCTTATCTTACATTCTGTCATGGTATAATTAGGCTAATCTTACAAAACATTCTTTACCAGGATGATTGACATTTCAAAACAAAACTAACCTTACCTAACACTATTTAATGGGATGATTGACAATCCTAAACAGAACTAACCTATGTATATGATCAGGGGCGTTATCTAGTACGATGACAATACAAGCTAATGTTGAATATTTGAAAATTTTTTATCTTCTTAGACTGTACAGCACTAGTTACGAGAATACTGTTAACGACTGTTGCACGAGTTAATTTCTTACCATATAAAGCTCCATGGTATTAGACAATAAAGTTTCCCCCAGTTCTCATGTATTTGAGGCTTTAATCAATTGATGGATGTTTAATGATATATAGGGTGATTCATAAGTAATGGGCCAAATTGTAAATGTACGTTCAGGAGGCCAAAATAATAATATTTTCATTAACAATAATGGGTCTTAGTCTGCTCCTTACTGAGATACAGGATGTTAAAGCGAAAAAAATAAAATAGATTTTTGTTAATAGATCAGCTACTTTTCTACATAATGACTCATAGTTGACTTATAGTTTTTGTAAGAGTAAACAATAATGTGTGAGAGGATTTGAGTTAACTCGTAGATGTCGCCACATGCGCCATATGAATTATGAAACGTCAATGAGCTTTTACGTTTAATGAATAGTTTAAAACATTTTATTGTTAAGTAAACTGATTCATTCTTGTCCTAACATAAATCAAAATGGCGAGACATAATCACTTTTCAAACGAAGAAATGAGAGACATGTTATGCGTTTACGCACAAGAACGTTTTTCTGGGCAAGCAGCATCCAGAAAATATCGTGAAATGTACCCTTACAGAAGGCAGCCAAACCGGAAGATATTTGAAAATATTTATAATCGATTGGGTGAAACAGGTTCATTTCGTCCAAAATATCATACAGGACGTCCTAAGATTATCACTCCGCAGCAAGAAGATGAAATTTTGGTAAGAATTGCGCAAAATTCTGAAATAAGCACTCGTCGATTGTCTGCAGCAACTGGAATAAGCCAACCATCCGTGACTAGAATTTTACACAAGGAAAATTTATATCCCTATCATTTTATACCTGTGCAAAATTTACTTCCAACAGATTATCGAATCAGAGTTCAATTTTGTCAGTGGCTAAAAGGAAAATTGAATAATAATCCAACATTCCTAAATAACATTCTTTTCACGGATGAAGCAACCTTTACCAGACGCGGAGTTTTTAATTGGCGAAATAGTCATGCCTGGGAAACCGAAAACCCTCGTTTAAAAAAAGATAGACATTTCCAGCACGAGTTTAAAATAAATGTGTGGTGCGGTGTAATAGGCAATACATTACTGGGCCCAGTTGAATTACCTCCTAATTTAAATGGAGCTCTTGGGAGATCTTCCATTACAACTAAGAAGAAATATGTGGTTCATGCAAGACGGTGCTCCTCCACATTTTTCACGTGCTGTGCGCGAACATCTGAATGAAACATTCCCTCACCGTTGGATTGGACGTGGTAGTGATCCACTTGATTTTTATGTGTGGGGTTACATGAAATCAATGGTCTATGCTGAACCTACTATAAATACACGAGACGAGTTATGGAATAGAATTCAAGATGCAGCCAATTCAATACGAAATAATCCTGCTACATTTTTTAAAGTCAGACAATCCTTAACCAAACGGTTAAATGCGTGTATAAATGCTGGTGGTGGTCATGTTGAAAACCTTTTGCAGTAGCTCATAATTAAGCTTAAATTTAATTTAACTTCGCACAACATTAACATGTAGGTTTTGATAACAGTTGTCGTAAGTGGTCTTAGTTCAAGTCTGTTCTAATGTTGTATTTCGTTTTATTAACTGGCGTACAATAAATTGTTTTATTACGTAATTTTTTTATGGTTTCAGTTTAATATTGTTATCAATTATCAATTACGGTTAGGTAAATGTCAACATTCCATGCCATGCTTGTGTCTTAACAGATTAATGCTACGTCGACCACCGTGAAATGTAGTGTAGTGAATTAGTAAAATTCAAATATCTCGAAAATCGTTAATATTTTCAAGATCAAAGAAGTATAGCTTTTTTCTACAGAAATGATGGGGCTATCCAAATTAAACAAGTATGTTGTAAAATAATGAGCGATAAAAAATTTGTAGCTGATTTCATCTAATTCATATGGCGCATGTGGCGACATCTACGAGTTAACTCAAATCCTCTCACACATTATTATTTACCCTTACAAAAACTATAAGTCAACTATGAGTCATTATGTAGAAAAGTAGCTGATCTATTAACAAAAATCTATTTTATTTTTTTCGCTTTAACATCCTGTATCTCAGTAAGGAGCAGACTAAGACCTATTATTGTTAATGAAAATATTATTATTTTGGCCTCCTGAACGTACATTTACAATTTGGCCCATTACTTATGAATCACCCTGTATATAACTCCCATTACCGTGTTTTCTGCAATAAAGAGGGGTCCATTCGGTTATTACAGCTCAGAAGACTTCTTTTGGAGAGTCACGCAAAATCTCGATCAACACTGTCGGACGTTTACAAAAGTTATCCGTATTATCTAAAAGTCCGGAAAATTCATCTTCTTTAAGTTGGACCATTTCAAAGCAGAATTTTCGTCGTTTATCACGTAGAAGTCGTTTCACAGCACATGAATTATAAATTTGAAACTGCAGAAAAGATGAATATAGTCAACGAAGTACCTCCAATAACTTAGAAGTGAACGCGAAAAATGTATCTAAACCCTTTTGTGTATCCATTTTTTTTGTTGGTTTCTAACACATTCACTATATCTTGCAGTATAGTACACTTAGTGATTATGTAAATAAATATATAACAAAAATTTACAAAAATTATTCTTAGTAAAGAAAAGGAGTCAGTTACTTTTTTTGAAATATGTATGATGTTAGTTAAGGGTTAATGAAATACGTTAAATCAAGTGATATCGCTTATGCAAGCACGAATGGACTACAGTGGGGTACAAACAAAGTTAAGAAATTAAATACTTAGTATGTAACACTCGACACGTGGTCACGAACCCTACTTGCTTTCAGCGTGCATACTGTGTTTTAATCACGTCGTTTTCATCGACCATGTAAACGTCCTTTACCGCTATCTATGAGATAGCTATAAGTTATCATAGCTTTAAGACAAGATCGATCCGAATTTGACCGACGGTGATGCATGTTCGTTCAATAATATAGCTCCGCATCTAGTAGCAATGTGGTTAACACTCCGAATGGTTTCCTGTAAAGTCAGAACACAAGTAGATTATCTATCAAGAATATTTGTAAGCCACGAATGTCTACGACAGGAAGATGGGTTGTCATGTTTGCTTTTTAACATTGCCCTGGAAAAGGTAGTATGAGAACATCATGGTGGAGAAGATACATTTTGAAAAGACCAAGTATATGGTGGTAAAGGTTAGCGGTAGAAATATACCACAACATTTGGAAGTTGGGATGACAAAATAAAGACGGTTAAAAGCTTCGTATACTTGGGATCCCCAACGAATAATAAAATTCATTTGGTCAGCAAGGAAATCCAAGCCAATAAATGCTTCCATGGACTTAAAAACAATTTCACATCTTAGCTACCAAGAAAAATCAAATTATTCCTATACAAGAACTTAACACAACAAGTACTTACCTATGGGTTGGAAACATGGGCCTTAGTGCAGAAAGACCAAGAGGCACTAAGGAGATTTGAAAAGAAAGTGCTTAGATGAACATATGGCGCTTTTAATGACAACAGTGTCTGGCGTCGGTGTTAAATTTATCAAAGTGCAATGGTTGAGATTGATTGACCATGTAGCCAGAATGGGCACAAAAAGTACCGCAAGAATTATCTTTGATCGTGTGGACCTTTGGGCCGAAGACACGATTGGTGGACGATGTGGAGAAGGACCTAAGAAGATTTAGGAACAATTTTAGAAGGAACTGTTCAGCCAAGGTTGGCAACGAGCTGTAGAGTCAAGAATGATGATGTGGAGCCTTGTATTGGTTCATTTCACGTGTAATGTCATCAAAAAGAGTGTTTGTGAGAAAGTGCTCAAAGATTTCTAAGGGATCTTCTTGCAACAAACTGATCCTGGATTTGGGCCGTCAAATGGTCTATGTCTACTTATCAAAAAATATAGGGAATAATTAAAAGTTAATTAACAGTTATGATCAAAAAGTGCTAAAACTAAAGTTTAGTACAAGATGATATATAAATAAACAAATCTAGTTTAACTGCTACAATATGGTCTCTATGGTCACTTTATGGTCCAAAAACACAACTCTTAAAAATTCTGTATTTTAAAATCACCGCGTTCTTTTCACATTTAATTTGCTAATCGATAGATGATGAAGGTTTTATGACATGTCGGTATTCATCAGTATCATATGGAAATGGGGGAAACTTGAGTGTAGGAAACCCGATAAACAGTAATAATTAATGTCAAAAATAAATACTTTGAGTCAACGTATTCTAAATTTATCTAAAAAATATGCTCATAGATAAGTTGGTTAATGAATATTACCTACACTCCTGCTCTCTTCTAATACGTCTCCAAGGTTGTCTAAAAGTACATTCACAATGGTAAGAAATTGTTTATTTTTGGCGATTAAGCTAAAATTTTTGTCTTTTCTCTGTAATTAAATAAAATAACAAAATTAGAAACATTTTCCAACAAATTGTATACGATTACACAGCGTTTCACACAATTACATTTTAAACTAACGTCCTCTGTGATAAACGAATACTTTTCTGAACGGTATGTAATCCGTTTAATCGGTGCATAGATCGTACAGAAGTGCTGCACCCTAAGGGAATTGATTGTGTATCGGAGTGGTTGATGTCCGGGTCGTTCGATTGACAGAATACCCCGCAGAGTTCCGAGTTCATCCGACGAGTCGCCTCCTGAAATTGTTAATTAATTGAATTTACTGGTCGGCATATTTTGATTTATCACATTTCCGTCTAACATCAAAATTGAAATTCAAAATTGAAATTGAAAATTAAAATTCAAAATTAAAATTCAAATTCAAATTCAAATTCAAAATTAATTTATTACCTGTATTTCGATCATCCTCCTCGAATAGATAATAGGATTTGCAAGCGTTTTCAATACGAATAGAAAGAATGCTAAATGAGATAGGAATAAATTGAGTTCAATCCCAATATTATCCGGGATCCTATCATAAACACATCCGTTTTTACAAAATAGGATAAATTTTAATAATGACGGTACCCAACCGATTAAGCACGATCCCAATATAAGTAATGTAGTACAAACGGCTTTAATTGTACCTTGCATAGCACGTTTTTGTTGGGAACTGTTCGATGTTATGTGCCGACTTCGTTTACTTCCAGATCGAGAAAGTTTTTTCCATTCTATTTGATGTTGTATCACAATTATCAATATGTGAACGTAAAGAAATACCATAGATATCAACGAAATGAAAAAAATCGCAGCAAAAGTCATTCTGAATTTAAAATCTTGTAAAAAATCCGGGCAAAATTCGCTGTATTTACTATGAGCGAAGAAATATATATTAAAAAATGTTATGGGTAAGATCCATAAGAAAATTATGATTATTGTCACTCTTCTCGTTGTCATCATAAAGGAATAATGTAAAGGCTTTAAAACTCCCAACCAATGATTCATGCTTAATACCAATAAATGAATTACTGTTATAATAATACAACTGAGTCGATACATTTCAATGTATGTAGCAAAGTAACAATTTGCATGCTTGAATAGGATATTTGCAACTATGCTGTATCCTAAAAGGAATGATGATATAGCATCAGCCGCAGCTAAACTTAAACTCATATGAATTGTTGGAGATATAGGTTTACGCAGCCATCTTACAGCTAAAAGCACTTTTATATTTATAATTACGCTGATTATACAGAATATTGTTAATATTGGAACTGTATAGAAGAATACGTAACGATATTGATCTATTAAATGACCTGTATCGTTGGTATTATTATTATATTCCATTATAAATATCTGAAAAATAATAAAAACATTATGAATAAACATTTTTATTAAATATATCAAAACTTACTTTTAGTTAAATTTTTAAAATGGGATGTTCAGCAACAAATTCATTTATCCATTTTTAAATCCTAAAACAAAGAAAAACATGAAAACGTTTCATAAATAATAAAAACTTTATTCAATCAAAAAGTGTGTGGTGTATTGTACGCAGCGGTTTATATATTCAAAGCACGTTTTCAATTGGACCAAGTTTAAGTTTTTTCATTTGAATTTTAAAAGAATTTAAAGTTGTATATTATTTCAAGCGGAGAACAATTACGTTTAAGAAACATCTAATTTATCTCTCTTTAAGAAACTGTTTATAAAGGCATCAAAAACAAGACAAAAATTAAAAAATTAAACGAATTATCAAGTACTCAATAAGTTTTAATCTTTACCTTAACATTAATTATTGAATTGGGAAAAGTACCATAACCTCGAGGTTACTAGAAAAACTGCTTTAATTTTTCAGTAGTCATAAGTAATTTAGATTAAATCAGTTTCATTTAGTTTTACTGGGTAAAAGACAAGAAACACTAGGAAATTTAATTTAATTCAATGGAACACTTAAAAGAAAATTCAAATTGTTTTCATCTCTTTAATCTTTTTAGAATTAAACAATTTATAGATAAAAATCTTTTATATTTATATAGTTATAGGAATTAACGTTTTTTTTTTGTAAGTTCTTATTCAATTGTTATAAATACTATATCATTTCCAAAGAAGAGACCAACATTAATAGTTCAATGTCTCTTATTTTGTAATTTTTGTTCCAGAACAAGCACATCAATCATAAGAACTTAGAGCGCGCCGCGATGAGGGCACAAGGGGTATTTCGCATCCGGGTGCGATCAATCAGGGGGCACATTGCACGTGATGAAATTGCGCCTTTATATGATTTCCATGCAAAAATGGAGAGAGTGCGTAAATAATTTCGTTCAATACTCGGATCAAACAGAAGGATTTTCTAGATATTTATTTATTGTGTCCACTACATTACGAATGAATTAATGCTTGTACTGAAAGACAAAGACTGTTGGATTCTCTACGAACAGTCATTTTTAAAAGAAACAAGTACGGACTGTTTATTTGTAGTTTCCGGGTGTGTTAATTCGCCAAGTGTGTCAATGGATTTAGTTAGTAACACAACGGTTAAAACAATACAGAGACAGATTAAGGAATTTAGATAACTAAGTGCTTTCGAATATACAGGGTGATTCTCAACCTATACGCATAAATTTGAGGATTTATTCTTCGTGACAAATAATAACTAATAGGTAAAAAAAATTGTAGTAAAAATTTTTTAGTTTCCTAGATATCCATGAAATTTGGACGCTCTGCACACGGAGCTAAACTGGGTTGGTAACTTGGGTCACTAACCAGTTACTGACTTATTAGTCTCCACACACGAAGCTGACGGATGCAGAGCCGCCAAAAGGCATCGTTCTGTCAACTGCAGAAGACAGTTCCAATGAAACAAGTACAACATTAAACTAAAATTAGAACTAAAACTAGAAACTGGTTCGAAGTGGTTCGGCCACTTCGAACCAGTTTCTGAAGAAGGTTGCAACATGGCATCCGAAACGTCAAACCTTTTATTAAAAGACGCACGGCAAAACCCGAAAGCTTCTAGTGTTAGTTCTAGTTTTAGTTCTAATTTTAGTTTAATTCACACCGGCCGCGAAAGCCTTCGTACTTATAAAATATAACATTATATTAGAAGGCGAAGAATGAATGAACAGAAGCAGGCTTTGGGTCCACCTCTACATGTAGTTTTTTTCTTTCCACACTTGTGGTGAGGGTGGCAGATTTACTGAAGGCTTTCCTAGTTCCTTGAAGTTCACTGAAGTCCTTTATTCATTTCCTTTATTCCTGCTCCAGTCTTGGGGGTTTCATGTATCAAACAAAAGCAGCTCTTATGTTCTTCTGGTCAATTTACATGAGTCACAATTTCTGGTCTAATGGATCTATTTACATAACAGATATTTGGAAGATGGAGGTACATTTACACCGATTTCGCATCGTGGCTGAGACAACTCAAAAAGATTTAGCAATTTTATGAGAACACGCGAAGGATGCGGTAGATGACCACGTCATGGTGCTCTGCAAGTCTTGTGCTTATGCCAGGCAATGTGTACAAGTCTAATTGCTTCTCCATCCTGCCCAAGCCTAGGTTGAATACTGCCATCTTCCCTATTATGTTACACCACACGTAAACAGGATTCATGTGCCGGATGATATGTACATGGAAACTTTTCTGCATAGAGACGACCCGAAAGCTCAGAATTTTGCCATGATTATCCTCCCATATGCCAGTTCCATGTCCATAAATTCTTTGTTATAGAAATTGTGCTCCATAATTTCTATAAACACCCTAAGAATCACCTGTAGGTATAATTCTTAATAAGATCGCTTAGAAGTATTCAAATAAACATACAACATGAATTCTGGAGATATCGTGTAAAGTAATTATCAGTTTATCATTTTCAAGGATTTATTACGACTTTATTAATATTCTATGGATATTTACGCTTGGATCTTATAACTTGATCAGTTTTTGCATGAAATTCAATTTTGAGATTACATGTGTTATTTATGAATGGAACAACAAATAGAAATACGAACTGTTATTTGAACATCACTTTTAGATCAGTATATTTTTCAACTCAACGTATATATATCACGACTTTATTTATTTTCAGTACACGTTTTTCGAAGATAAGTTACAGTTTATAACAAGTACCGTGAGAATACGAGCAATGCGGGATTCGTTTTGTAACCGTAACACCTGCTAGAAACAGAAACGTCATAAAAACATTCTTGAAAATGTTTGAAACGTTATTTCTTTAGTTCACGTTCAAGTTAACTGCTATTTCGTTATTTTACAAATGCCATTTTGGACGTGTCAATTCCAAAATTTTATTGCTTACATAAAAATGAAGCACTCTTCGTTCTCCATTTGATCACACTTTCACAAAGAGACTCTTTCAACGAATTTTGTTGCATTTCGCTCTGATGAGTACTAATTAAAGCTGTTGCACACGCTCTTTGATTTAACTAGAATTTTCTCGAAAAGTGGTAAAATGAGTTTAATTTAAATAATTCGAATATGTATTTGATATTTATAGAATGCAATTTTATTTTAAAACTCAACTTCAAACCATAAATTTAAATATTTTTAATTAAACAAACAATTATGTTACAGACTTTACCTTATATTTCTATACTGACGTTTAGCTCATACATTTTAATTGTGATATTACGTTGGAACGCTTCAAAGCTAGATCTGATTGCGTTGTAACACCAATTACATTTTAAACAGTCTGGAATAACTTGGTTTCAAATAACTTATTACCACAAACATTTTATGCGGTAGACAAACAAGGAATTTATTTATATTAAAAAGTTAATTAACCCTTTTGTCTATAGATACAACTATTTACTTTTGTAGTCGAAAATAATTGTTAATTTGAATAATTAATACAAAAATGAATGCTTGTACGCTTTGCAATATCCAGATAAATTCGCAGTATTCGTATCATTATTGCGAAATTAGTAGTAAACCGGCAAACATATTATACTCTATCGATATGTAATTTATGATCCAATCATTTCCAACCCCTATATATACCCAATTATTTTAAAATATACTGCTAAATGTAAATCTGTTCGCTGCTACACATACACTAATCGTATTGAAGCGTTTTGTACTTAAATCGTTTAAATCCTTTAATCTTCAATTTTCATCAAGTATCGCTTTTAAGTTTTACGTCAATAATTTTAGTACCACTTCTATTATTTAATCATTGTTTTGGTCATAACCGCTGGAAGATGAACCACATGTAGCATACATTTTTGATGCTGAGAAGGTATTTTGTGTATTCTCCTATTTATCCACACATAGTCTCTTGCAACATCTTGAACACATATAATTGCACAATACCTCATTGTGAGCCTTGGTCTCATCTATAACAAACCTCCATTCAATTTGGGCTAAATTGCCCTAGTTCTGCACCTACAGGGCGCTGAAATCCTCCCAACATTGTCCATCCAACGCGCCCTTGGCCTTCCTCTTAATTATATTATCTGTGGGAATCTTTTTAATTTTTTATGAAGTATCTGGGTTCAATCCATCAATAAAGTTATCAATTTAATGCTTTTGAAGGAAAAAACATTCATAAAAATACTATTACAAAAAAAAATGGATGCATGACACCCTCCAAATCTCGATCTGCGGTCTACAACTGGTCTTTAGCAACTATTTCAGAAGAAACAAGAAATTTATAACACTTTTTTTAATGAAAATTGTTAGAAATTATATTGCATATAAACTCAATTTATGGACGGATATGTATTAGTTGTTTTACACTGTTTTAGTTTGATGATTGATTTGAATTCCACAATATTCATAGTACGTGATGCAATTACTATACCCAATTTGTTCGTATTGTGTGAACTTGATCCAAAACGAAGGTGTACACATGCAGATTTTGGTATCGATATAAATATTATGCGAGTTAATTAAAATTCGAACATTCCATTAATTAATTTATCACAATTTTAATCAAAAAATTATATTGAAATGTTATTTAAAAAAATAGTATGTCGCTTTAGAATAAAATTACGTTTCATTTAAAATTTAAATTTTATCTTACATTTTGTTAGGTATGATCCATAGACTAATGTTCTAGAGTAAAGCTTTTAATGGACGTATAAATCGTAAAACAACCCGAAAATTTTAAAGGGGGTTTCTAAACTCGAAGAACCGTTTCATCCAAATTACGATGATTTATTTAGCTGAGAATGAGGATTAATGAACTTTCAAGGTAGCAATAAATTTAATCTGTCAGTAAAAATTATCAAAATTTGTTTGTTTATCGTGTTCTTTTAAAACATCTCTATTATTTTAAAATCGAATATTTTCAAATTGTTAAACTACAATTCACGCTTAAATAACCGTTATTCATTGCATCGTTTGTACATTCAAATTTGTTACCTGTTCAATCGAATAAATTTAAAACCGTGTGAAATTTTATTTTATGTCATAAAATATCTATTTGATTTGGTTTACTCATATCGTTTTTCCAAAGAGATACATTAAAATTGATGGAAAATTATTTATTTTCAGATAAAAATTTAAATTGTCACGTTCATTGTATTATACAAATCATCAGAGAACAATATCTAGTAGATAATAATTTACTGCATTACCATTAAGCATCTATAACACGTATATTCAGTTTCCACATTCGTAAATATCTTTACGTGTTTACATTGTGTGAGCAACGGAATGGTTAATCTTCTTTCATAATGAAAGTAGTTGGATTACATGTTAGTATTGTTAAATTATAGCTGTACATAATGATTGATGTGGAGGTTCGAAATAAAAATATTGAGTTTCGATTATCTGTATCTATTGTGACCAAAAATATACTTAAAAACTGTCTAACACCTCTTATTGGTGTAACATGATCAATAATTTACTGATCTTTGTTTTATTTTGGAAGATTACTCGATACAGTTATTTTTCTTATGTATCACTCGATAACACCTTCCAACCAGAAACATGACTTCAACAAGAGGATGTGCATCTTTCTCAATCATTAATTGTGTCACCTTATCCATACCAATCTTAGATCTTGCACTATTCAGCTGCCTAACGTTTAATGTATGCATTGCCTAAGAAAAGTTAAGATAACAGATTCTCTCATCCATCATATCAAGATATAGAAAGTAGAATAATGATAATGGACAAAACAATCATAGAGGACACTCAGTTAATGTGGTACGAACAATTTGAGAGAATGCCAGACCTAATAATTACAAAATTTGCATTCCAGTGGGTACTGACAGAAAGGAACCGAAGAAAATAAACGTTTACCTGGATACGCAGCATTCAGAGGGCAACGTCGAAGAGAAATGTAACACCAAGAGACTGGGACGATAGAAGATGCTAGAAATTGGGAAGGCTGGAAACCGGAAGGTGTAGGACGTTAAAAATATGGTATGGCACTGGATGGAAGAGTATGGTGATTGGGAATGAGAATACAACACTGGGCTGTCTGATTGATATACGCTATATATGTATAGTTTATCCCATTGTACTTGATTGATCCCAAATAAATAATAATCAAAAAAATGTAAGGCCAAGGAATTATTAAGGAAAGTTGTTACCAATGTCGTGGGTACCAAAAGGATTAGACGCATCATGAATTCTGAAATATAGGTTGGTTATCAACCAGATAGGTACAAGAATAGCATAAAGAAGAAAGGGCTTTATAACAGACCAGGGTTTACGTGAGTTTAATAAAATGCAGTTTAGTCTATGCAACACACCATGAGTCACCCAAAGAATAATGGCCTAGAAAGGGTATTAAAGAGTGTTATTATTTCAAAGGTTGCAATAGAATGGAGTGAAACTCCTACTATTTGATGGAAGGCAATTATATTTAGAATTCAGAATAAATGTTACGGAGAAGTTTGTTTAGCAACATCGCGTACAAACAAGGACTACCACCGACAGAAGAACAAAAAAGCCAAGATCTTGGAGACTTGTGACTCTTGAACTTATTCAACCAACTGAAAAAAAAAACTTTACCCCACAAGATGTTGCGCAGTGCGTTACAACTAACCAGGAAAAGGAAAAACTCGATATTATTATAGAATATGTGTCTGAAATATGTAATATGTCTGATTTCTAAACCTATTAAAGATTAGTTATCAACAATAAAAAAAGTGATATTTTTTACCATTTTTAATTCTTAGTTAATAGATTATAACACGCCAAGATATACTTGTGAACAATTGTCAAGGTACATAATATATCCTGTTCGCGTATGGGCGTTATGTTCCATATGGTTACACAATTATCTAGAATCTATGACCACAACACGCAATATAGGCACTCGCCTGTAATATCGTAACGATGCTATCAAAGTGTACCACGGTATGCGGATTTCCACGTCAGCGAAGTGTTATAAAATGGTTTATATATTCGCCCATTATATCCATAAATATTAACTATATATCATGATTACGTGTCCTTCATACTTCGAGTATTGATGAACCGCATGCGTAAGTAATTTCAATTGTAATTAAAAGGAGATTTTATAAAAAAAATCTATTTTAATGTTTTTAAATTTCATTACAATCTTATTGTGGTATTTTCGTTGTGAGTTATGAAGGTCAACTCGCTTGAAAAATGAGTAGTTTAAAGAGAAAATTAGTTGGGCGTGAAAAATTTACCAGAAAACTTAAGTTATTTTTATCTGCCCAAAGCAGATATGAATTCTTATTGTAGGATACCATCTGGGCTTTAGATAAACCTCTTACTGAAAATTGCTTTCCTAAAAACTTTCAATGTACTTAAGAATTTTCAATTACTGATAATACTCATTTCAGTAAATATCATCTTAAATTTTAATTTGTAATAAATTATACTAGTATTATTAAAATACAATAACAATCAAGATTTTATCGCATTGTAATGCCTTTTATATAAATTTATATTTCATTATTAAAAGACTTTTAGATGGTTCAATTTAAACTATATTTAACGTTTGCATTTCCAATAAAACATTGTATTCGTTAAAACAAATATTTCCGACTTTGATTAATAGCTATTCAATTTCTCGGATATATGCTAAAACATAAAATGTGTAAACCAAAGTAAACTAATTTACCGTGAACACGATAAAATATTCAAGCAGAAAAATCCGTAACACGATATCCCGTTCGCGTCATTATTCATTTAAAAAACATCCAATACATCATTTTTAGATAAATAAACCGAAATAAACAAGTCAAAAATCTGTTGTTTCCTGTTTTAAATTTTAAATTAAAATTGCTAGATTTCAAAATAGACCGCTATTAAACCTCATATGGTAAAATTTCTCGTTCATCATAGCGTTTTATTTGTTTTGATGTGACGTGTTTTATTTTATACTAAAATTATTGTTGAAATTGGAAATAAAAAAAGGGTAAAAACAGATTGCATGAAAATTATGTGGAAACATGAAAATTGAAATATTTCAATAATAATAGAAGTAAATTTAAATAAATTTTAAAATTAAAATCACAAAAATGTATGAATTTCCAAATAAGTCTTGAAAATGCCTCATAAATAAATCAAACACTAAAAATATTTGCATATTTTTATTTAAAGGAATCCGATCTTTTAGTAGAAATTCTCGCCTGGTTTCATTTCGTTCCGATATTTATCTCACCAGCTTTCCTTCTATGAATCAAATCAAAAGACGTTCTAAATCTTCTCACAAAATTAAATCTGAAAATTAATGATTTTACGACTAACGAAACGTTATTGATGTTTCTAATGTGTCTATCAGTATAAGGACTTATAAAATTTCTGGAAATATATTTACTTTCAGTTTGTTAGGTGTTTGATTAATAAACTAAAAAGACACGAAAAGTTCTTATTTATAGAAAGTATTTGTAGTATAGACTGACTATTTAAATAATATTATGACTAAGCATAATCGATTATTGATTTGTTTAACGACCGTAAAACTCGAAATTAACTTTGTAACTGCCTAGTTCAGTACAGAATCAATTTATAACATCACTGTGACACATGTGGTGGCATAAGCGCAATTTCTAAATTTTAGTTCTCCCGCTCACTACGCTCGTTCTACTATAAACATTTGTGTTCAGCTATAAACCTCTGAATTATTACATTCACTCATTACATAAATAGCTAGTCGAGCTTCTGCGATCCGTTGGACCGTGTTTGGTTTATACGTTCACTATTACGACCACAATTGAGTGCTTCATATGTCAATTTACGATATCGAATAAATTTGTTAGTGTATCACTATTCTGTTTTTGATCAAACGTTGTTGTATTTTGTAATTTTATGTAATCAGCACTACAGTTATCGTTGGTAATATTATTAATTCATAAAAAAATCACTTATGGATCTGAGTATGTCTATAAATAGGTTGTATCAATGCAAATTTTTCTAAATATATGTTACTAAATTTAACTAAATGAAGTGGTGATAACAACGCTCTCTGCCACAGCATCCAAAACAGAAAAAACCTCAATATGAATTCCAAAAATAAGCAAATGAATTAATTGTTAATAATAAACAACATCTCATTTGGAGACAATGTGAAAATAATGAATTTTGAAACTTCTACCATATTATTTAGAGATTAACCCCATATGAAATAATAATTAGGCACCCTTTGAAGCATTCTATATTGGAATGTTTTTAGTCAACCCAAAAAAGAAACTTTAAATTATCAAATAATAATCGAAATTCAGATCTGGTGAAATCCAGATCTGTTTCCCTACAATATTTTTTGTAAGCGAAAAAGTTTTTTGAACCTTACTACTCAAACATAATGCTTGAAATCGTACAGTTCTTGTCTGAATCCACCGTATTTCCTTTTAAGCGGGTGATTTTCAAGTAAAATCACATCAAATTCTTTATAAATAGGCCGACGACATTATTTACGCTCTTCCGGGTGATCATTTGTTCTCCAGGACTTCAACAACTTCAACTTCCTCATTGAGTTCATTATTGACATTTCCTGGATTCCATCCTAGTTCATAGCTCTTGATTGGTACACAAAGACAAGGTATTCTAGGAACTTGCTTAATTCTCTAAAGGAAATGAGAAATATCGAAATTAAAAAAGTTCATTTCTAATAACTATGTCTCCTTAATTTAGTGTCTAAAATTCTTGTTTTGATTATTACTTTTTTATCAAGACAACTATTCTGTTCCTATAAACCATAAGGGGTAGTCTTCAATAAAATATCCATGTCTTTGATAATTATAATTCTTTAGATTTTGAGCGCCCTCCCGTGCTTTTTAATGATTAATGATATCACAACAAAAGGTCATGTTGGTGATGATTGTTATCATTTCTTAATTGGATTCTAAGGTTACGATTCATATCCTTAAAAAAATCATAACTTATGAATTTATGGGAACTCAGAAATGATTATTATATCAACTTAAAAATGAGGTTTCAAACTTTAATTTGATCTATAGATTATTCCTGAGCTTCCATAAATACGGTCGAAGCGAACGTTTAAAGTTTAAGTTTTTAATTTGATATATTTTCGGTGAGCTGAAAATCAATATTTCTTTAAAAAAAATCATAACTAATAAATTTATTGGAATTTAGAAATGAGTATTATATCAAAATATGAAATAAATTTCAAAATTTTATTTGATCCATATATCATTTCTGAAGTCCCATAAATACAGACGAAGCGAACGTTTAAATTTGATATTGATATCGTTGAGTTAAAAATCAATATATCTTTAAAAAACTCATAACTAATGAATTTACGGGAACTCAGAAATGGTTATTATATCAAATTAAAAAGCAGATTTTAAACTTTAATTTGATCTATAAATCATTTCTGAGTTCCTATAAATACGGACGAAGCGAATGTTTAAAGTTTAAGATTAAATTTGATATTCTCTCATTGTGTTGAAAATCAATATATCTTAAAAAAATCATAAGAAATAAATTTAAAGGAACTCAGAAATGGCTATTATATCAAATTAAAAAGCGGACATTAAACTTTAATTTGGTATATAAATCGTGTTTTAATTCCAATAATTACGATATACACGATTTTTTGATTTTTTAACTTGGATTTCAGCAATACAATAAAATTTTCTTATAGATATCTCCAGGTCATATTAAAATTTTTATTAAATATGTATCAAAGCATTAATTGTCATCTTCAACCAAAATAAATGATAATGTAATAAAAATAATTCAGAATCAAAATAATATATCAATTCTATCAGGTAAATTCAAAATAGATACTTTCAATGAACGTTACATAAATCCATCAGTCGATTCCAATGAAAGGGTTTGTACGTTTTACTGCGTGTTTTAAGACCTTTCCAATCTCGTTAATGCATTCCTACACTATTGGCAATTTGCCTGGTCGCCTAACGTTCCATTTAATTCGAATTTTATCGTGAAAACACCTTCAATTTTAGTTATGTGTAGTAAACAGTCATTGTCAAGAATTGGATTTCATATAACACAATTTTGAGCTTCAAATAATTTGATTTAATTCGATTATAATAATTAGGAGTTCAATATTTTAAGATTTAAATAATATAGTTAAGTCTTAAAATTCTGATCTTTAAAACATAAGAGTTTTAGAATAAACTCGTTAATTTATTTAAAAAGTTATGAGAAGCCTTTCAACACAGCTTCTTGACTTTTTTCATTACTTTTTAAGTATCCGTCCACTTTCGGCGTTTAATTATTTCCTACCGTTTAAAAACTTAGGGTGTATAATGTTAGTAAAGCTCTTTTGTGCACAAATTTCATTTTCATCCCGCTAGAAGTTGTAAAAGCATTAATTATCTTTAAATTATAACTTAAAAAATGATTTATGGTTTTACTTATCATAAAATGCTATTATCACAAGATTATTTAGATTTATTATAGAACACGCAACATCTACTATTGCTTGTGCTTTAATAATTCTAACTCATTCACTATTTTTTTGTATATTCTTTTCGAGTTGACTCTATTTTCATGATCTATAATACCATCCTAATCTAAAAGATACGTCGGAATATTAAGAGTGACGGTAGGAAGTAACTTTATAGTACGGTTTTTTCCTTTTCAACGAATCCGAGACAGAATCTCGAAAGCCTGCCAGCTTTTACTTAAGGTCTAATAAAGCGATTTATATCCGTCTGCAGCTTTTCATTTCGAACTGCTACAATTTCAAATTATGATCGAAAACGTACTTCAACTAGAATTCCTAGTCTATTATTCTAATAATAAAATTCATTAATAAACTTAATAAATCAACTATTCAAACACAAAATGGAAGTAATGCTTTCATTTCAGTAATTATATTATTTCAGCGTCACATTGAAATGAAGCGGTGGTTTTACCAAAGTTCTTCATTTAGAAAGATTATACGCAACGCCCAAGAGGTTGTGCTAAGTAGTTTAAAGCACGTTGGAATAATCATAATAAACATCCCATTCCTAACAACTATGTACGTATACGTATATTTTGTTGGGTGTTGTGTATAAAACACCAAAAATAAAGCTTGAAATGTGAAGTTATGCATTGCCTTGAGTAAATCAACAACACTGCAAATGTTCACCCGAGCTTGATGATGACGTTTACGATTTATTTTAAAATAGTTTAAGCGTGAAATGTAATATTGTTACTTATGAGGGAAAATTTTCTTTCTAATGAAAATAAAAAGAAATATTCTACAATAAATTCAAGAGTAAAATTACAAGTATCGAGTATACTACGCGGAGATATAATAAAATCATTGAGCCAGTTTTCAATTTCGTTTAATTTGCTTTAACAATATTAAAACGTAATAAAAACAACTTTTATAGTCTATTCAAAAGTAATTTAAATTTAATTATAGCTCAATTATATATTCGGGATATTCTTGTTTATTGGAAATGCTTTTCACGTTCAGGAATTGATTACAATCCCTTTACATATTTAAAATATTTCTCCGTAAGCTTCAATCGAACTTCTAATTCTATGCAAATCGATGGGTCCTTTACAAAATTCTTGGAGAATAGCCAACCCATCTTTTCTTATTCCTTTGATCTGCAATCAAGATATATTTGATTACTTTTAGAAGAAATTTTTGCTTTTATGTTTATGTTACTACTTTTATAAATTGAAATCCGTCATATAAGAACATCATTGATTGAAACTCCTAATTTATATAAATTATACATCCTAACTCATAATAATTTAAAAACTCATTTACACCTGTTATGCTTAAACTGTTTTTATTCAGTACCGTATTAAATTCTTTTTTTTATCAGCTGGCGTTCAATCGATTTGGTTTTTTTCAGCAATTCCACGAATTCAGGTTGATCAATCCTGTTTTCAAATGAAATTGTGTTTTGGTCATTTCCGGTTAGCGATTTAGATTTCGAACATGTACGAAACGATTACCAAAACTTTGTGACTTATTTCCTTTAATTCATGTGAACTTATTCTAGATAAACCATTTAGTTGCAAATCATTTCTAAACAATTCTGAACTTGTTAAACTAATTAACACTTTTACCGAGAGGTTCTTGAAAAACTTTAAAAATTCGTGTGAGACCAAACATCAAGAATAACTGGGTGTTGCATCACGATAATATGCCTTGTCACACAGCAATTTCAATACACAAGTTTTTGGTCAGTAAAAACATTCTTGTAGCTCCTCAGCCTCCTTATTCGCCTGACTTGAGTCCTTGTAACTTTTTCCTCTTCACGAGATTGAAAAATCACCTCAAGGAAACTCATTTTGGGACACCCGAAAGCATTCAAAGGCTGTAATCGACCAGCTCAAGGCTATTCCAGTATTGGAGTTCTAGCATTACTATGAGGATTGAAAGAACCGTCTCCACCGTTGTGTAGCTTCAGAAAGAAGTTATTTTGAGGGAAAAAGTAATTAAATTAAAAATAAATTAATTAAAGAATATTGTCGGAGTATTCATAAAGTTGACCTCATTTGAAAATTTTTAATAAACATGTCATTTTTAATTACGTTTTGTCGTTAATTTGAAATGTGAAGAAACACTAACCTTTCTATATAATATATTTCATCCGATTCTTGGAATGAAATATGGAAAACTCACAAAAAATTAAATAAAATATAAAATAATTGGTATTTAGCTGGAGACAAACGATCAAATATCAAATATCTTCTAATTGACGTGCCCAACGTTGATTTGTCCTTTTTGCTACTCCAAATAATTGCGAAAGAACATAGGAGGAACAAAATAAGACAATTAACTTGATCGTATATCTCAAGCAAGAACAGTTTCGGAGGGTTTTTTTTTCGTAATAGTAGAAAATAAGGATTAATGCTTTTAATATCTCTTTTATTAAAAATAAAAACTTGGTATGTATAAATGAATTAATAAACGAAATTTTGACATATTTATTTGCAACCAACTTGATTGTCTCACGGTTCTCACGCAATCTTTTGTAGTGTAACTCACACAGTAGGGGTACTTCGTTTTGTAACCATCTAAAGCTTTCATCTTTAGTATACGCAAGACTAACTTTGTACAGAAATTTCTCTCTCTGCGTTCTAATATCATAATATAACTTTGCAATTTAAGCTAACATTACAAACTAAATATTACTAAATAGTGGTAACATTTTGAAACATATATTTTTCGCTAGCCTTATTATTTTTTTGTTTCATTTATTTATAACAACTTAGTATTTTTAATGTGATGTGCAAAATCTTACAAAAACATAAAGAGCTTTTAATAACTTTTTTGGGAGTCTCCCATATTGTGGGAGACTAAATGAGTAACTTCGTTGATTTCAAAATTAATAAAATGTTGTAAAAAGACAATGTTAATGAATATCAAATGAATGATGAAATGTATACAAGAGTGAGGTTGCGACAAATAATACATCGGAATGGTAAAAATTTATTACATAACCCAGATAAATTAGATGGCTAAGTAGAGAACTAAGTGGGCAGAAAGAGTTTTATTCGCAAAGTTTTCGCATATCCTTTGTAAATGTAGGTCGCGGAAAATCGAATGATAGTTAAGTGTTTTACAACAACTTTATTTGTTTTTTTTTTTGATTATTATGCTTTATATACTTTAACAGTTACCGTCTTAGTATGGACACATTAAATGTACAAATTACAATCATAATTTTTTTTAATGTTATGTAACATGGACTAGTATGTATGTAATGTTATCGATTCGTAATCTTTTATGGTAATTAGTAACACTAATTCAAATAAGAGCGGCGAGGGGATGCGGTAATTAGTAGAGCACATGCGGTGTAATTTTACTTGGACATGCTCAAATTTACCCACCAATACGTAAAGGCAGTTTAATTAAGGTATCATAAATACCCTTGTAAATTATATAGGGTCAGCACAACTTAATAATGGATTAAAATACATAATAAGCTTAATAATATATAACATTATTCAGAAGGAACGATGTGTTATGAAAATATCTACCCTGTTATCAAAATTGATCAAAATAAAAATTGATAAATTTACATATAAATCAATACTAGGTTGGTAAACAAATTGTATTTAACTCTGAAAGAAAAACACGTATATAAATTGTCTTATTTGTTATGGCACACATGTTCTAGTGGTATCAACAAAGCGTAACTAATGATTAGAGTACCGAGATATCATAAGACGTCTTCTTTTTGAAGTTAATAATTCTGAACCCAATATACTTCTCGTATAGAGTCGAGTCTCAAGAAATTTACAAGTTTGTTTAAGACGTGTTACTGCTGTTCATTTCTAAAAAAATGTTGTTTTTTTAGATAATTTCTCACATGCTCAACCACGTCCCCATGCTTACTACTCAGATGCTTCAACAATGTATGAGGATTTAATTGGTGAATTTCCGATTAGAAAATATGTTGAAATAGGTTCACAAAAGATATGGGGCCGATTTCTCCTTATAGAATTTAGAGTCACAAATGGATTAAAATGATTATGGCAATAAATAGGCTTCAATATCCCTCAAAGCTTATGTTTCCAGGAGTTTATTTTAAGACAGTTATTGGTTAAATGAAGAAATCAACAATTTATATTCGACGTCAAGTTTTTCAAGGCGCGTTTTTTCTTTGAGGCAGCCTAAACTGAAATCGTTACAGTAACGTAGTCGTAATGTTTATCGATTCATTCATTTCACAATCTCTTGATTGTTGGATGAAGAGTGCAAGTAAAATTTTGTTTCGAAAGTATTCTAATTATAATGTTTATTTAGACATAGTTGAATAAAACTGAAAGGAAACAGAATTCAGCTCCAAACAAAACGGTCTAAGGATGTTTTCTGTGCCTGAAAGCAAAGATGACAGCATCGACATTTGCAAAGTTATTGAGTATTTGTACAGATGAAATTGTATTTTTATAAAGATTGAATAAAAAAGTACTAATAGCTTTTATTATAAAAAACGTTTAAAAAAAAAAGCGTGGTATCAATGGAAAAATTAACACGTTGACTAATTGCACTCGTACGTTGTTTATGAAATGACAAGTAGTCGATAACAAGTACTGCTTTGTACCCAAACGCTTTGTTTCAATTCAATAGCTTTTGACTGTTTTCGCCATGATGCTTATGTACCACTAAACACGGAGAAATGTTATCGTATCATGATTATATTGGAACCGAAAAATGCTTTCAGATACTCAAACTGAAACTGTTTGATCAATTAACATTCATCCCGCATTTTTTATAGGAACGTTAAAATTTCTATTTAAACTTTTATATTAATAACAAAATTATCGTTTGTTAATTTAAACGTAGATTAGTTATGTTGATATTTGTTTATTATGAATTTGTAACACTAATCTTCTAGGTTGATTACATCTAAAGTCGATAATTGCGTTTTCGCCCATAACATACCGATCGCTAATAGGAAATTATAAATCATCCAATCAAGTTTGTGTAATTAATGATCAGTTATATAGGATATATGGATTCATCGTAATGATTGTGTTGGTTTATGTTTGAAAAAGATTATAATTAATGAGGTTCAATATTAATTTAGTCGAAACTATTTGCATTGTTGTGTTTCTAATAATGTATTAATTTTCCATTGTAAAGCTTTAGATATGTAAATCAAAAATAAATAAGTATCAATTTATTATGATTGTTGTATTATTAGTATCAGTAGTTGGAGTTATAAATAAGTAAGAAGTACAAGATTTTTACATGATAAATCTTACGATGACGGTCACAAACTGTTTCTCGATACTGGTTACATATTGTATGCAAGACGAGTAATGTAATCAATTTTTCACTTTACCAGAGATACAGATTTATGCGGAAGTTCCCAACTAAAACTTTCTCTGATATAACTCTAATACATAATTCTTGGTTTTATTTTTTAATCACTTCTCGCAAATCCATTTGAATAAAACAAGAATTTCCAATAACAGGTTACAAATTATAAATATAGATTAACTTTTTGACAGGTGAAAAATTATTTTTTATGTTTTTATTTTAACTTTGATTATGAACAATCGGTTCGTTGTTCGCTAACGTTTTAGATTGTTGAGATAAATTATTTTTAGCAATTGATTATTAAATTGAAAATTTATGACTGAAAATACGGCAAAACTAGTTTTATCCACAATTCTCACCATCCATTATAACTGGCTATTACAGCTGTCAACACAACAATTGTAGGTAAAATATAATCCTTCTAACTCACGACGATTACAACCGTTACGATTTCTAATAACCTTAATCAACTCATAAGTTATCTTTTTTGCTTTTTCGTTGTGGAATCGATAATAAAAAATTTCAAGCCTCATAGAAAGCTGAATATTATAAACACTGTGTTAGTACATCATGATCGATTCAAAACTAATCTTGGAACGAGGAATTTTAAAACGATTATAGATTTGAATTAAATATTCGAATAATTAATTTATCATCAAATTATTTTCTCAAAAACACATTAAGCAACAATTTTCTTTTAATTTTTTGTTAAAAGTCCTAACCGAATTACAATAAGTAAGAAGTTGAAACTTTCAGAATTTTTAATGAAACACTTGACACAAGTAAAATTTGCGGAAATTGCGGAAAGTTTCGTTCATAATATTCGCAAACTCGAACTAACTTCAGAAGACACAAACGCGCATCGAAATGGGTAATTTCAAAGCTACCCACCAAAATTACACGTCTAAATATTTAAAGAAATCTTGTCTTTTAATGTCGTGATTTTAATAATTTAAGATTAAGCAAACCGCGCAGAAATTAATAAAGAATGGAATAGTAAAAACTTTATAATTGTGTTTTATTATTGTTCTAATTAAGTTATGAGATGAATTAATTTAGCTTTTTTTAAACTATTTAGACAGTAATCAGCTTAAAAATAATGGAAAATATTTTTGTTTGATGAAAGGGGAGTTCAAGCAAACAAATCTTAACAAAGAAGAAGTTTCACCTCTAATGGGTCTTTAGGGCCCAATACGCATTTCGACCTCTCTTAAAGAAAATAAAACATAAATAACGCACGCATAAAAACATTTGGAAAATACTTTTGGGGAAGTTGAACTCCCAAAACACTTAAAAGCCCAAATGATCATGATTGACAATATGTAAATTAATTTAGTAACAAAAATGTGGAAATCTTAATTTTGATATATGACCAACTCATTTTAAACCATCCAACAAATTTATATATAGTTCATGTACTTTGTAATAAAGGACAGCCATTTCCTTGGCTTAGGAATGTGAAGTTTTAAGAAGTTGATCCTCCCGGCTGTCGTGTTAGGGTAGTTTAAATTCCTTTTGTGCGTATATTCCCGAGCTGCATATAGATACGACACGGGTTAAAAGAACAAAACCTGAAAAACGTACTGGCTTGTAAAAATGCCTTATTGTTTTGACACGTAACGGATATAAAACTCGAAATGGAATGAACCATTTTCAACTCAATGAACTGCGACTGCGTCGATAATGATGAAGAACATATATCTTAAAATTGCAATGTGGAAACTTGAAATTGAAGGATTCTTTCAAATAAAACAAAACAATACATATGCGAAATCGGCAAGTTTTCAAAAATGCACGTACGCTTTTATAGTTGACAAGTTAAGAAATTTGTCTACATCACGTACTAAAGTTTAGGAAATCGATAGTTCATTCGAGACTATTTCAACCGTACAGCATACCAGATGGGAGCTTTCTAATTACCTTCAAAGAAACGCAGTTAATCAACTCCTAGGTATTGAAAGCTACAATTGGATACGTTTCAAATTTAGTAGTGTTATATTATGTTTTTGCAGTTTGATGTCGTACAATTTTTGTATTCATAAATGAGGGATTAATTTATTTTATCTTATTTAACAATATTAGTTGTTACAAAAGATTTTTTAAAGGATTTTAGTAATATTTTCATCTACATGTTAAATTTGATCGAGAAGACCCCAAAATTGATTAGTAAGAGGATAAGTTGAGAATTCGCCAGGAATTCCTTGACAGATAGAAATCCAAATAACTTGATGGAAGTGTTAAAATCATAGCGCCAATTAGTACAAAATATTCCGTAGCGCTACCCTAGGATTATTATTATTGATGTCCCTAAGTTTCCATCTTCCGCCTGACCCGTCTCGAGTAGATTAATATGAAGTGTATAAATGCGTAAGTTTGAACCTCAAAATTGGAACATCCAGAAGGATAAACAAATAGATCCATACACCGCGTACTCTAACCGCGATCTAATCAACGCAAAAAGCAAAGTAAATAATTCTCCGAGTAAACTTGGGGTTAAATTAAGTCAGAGAAATTAAGATTACAAATATTGGATTTAGACGTCACCCAATTATTACGCAATAATCATTTTAGAAAAAAACATCATAAAAGATTTAGGTTTAAATCATCGCTAAATAATCTCTTATCGCAATCTAAGAACTCTCATGATGTTATTGATAAACACCAAGAACCAATGATCGGAAATTGTGCCAGAAAATATCGCAGCAGCAAGTGCTTTAGTTCAAAATGAGCCAAATCAGTGGAATTTGGATTCGCTTAAACCACATCGTGGCGAAAGAATTGATTTATTAAAGAGGAGTTGGGTAACCGTGTAATCTCGAGATCCAGTCGATTTAGCGCCGTTAGATTTCTTTTTATGGGATTACGTTAAGTCGTTGGTTTATGTCAAGAAGCTAACAACGTTAAAGGATCTCAGACACAATACCGAATTCGAAATTGTCAACGTTCAGGTGGATATGCGGGAAAGAGTGGTGCTAAATTGGATCCGAAGAGGCGTCCTTCGAATATTGAAGGTTACTCAATTGGCAGTTTGGTGCCGTAACTGTGATTCGAGTTAATTGTAATATTTCATCTGCCGACGAGTTTAATTGCAACTAGGTCTCATATTTAAATATGAAGAAAAATTCTTGAAATTCCTAGTTTTTAGTCATTAGTGGGATTCAATCAAACAAACCTAATAACTGTAAAGCCACATAAATAAAAATACTTTAAATAAAACTTGTCTGTCGCTGGCTGAACGTATTTTTCGCAACTGCTTGCTGAAATTCTCTTGAAGGTTATTCACTAAAGTTGCGTATTCAGGTTTGTTGAAATTAAAGCTTGTATATTTCTGTTACATCTTCCCATTACATTAATTACACACAAATTTGATGGATTTAGACTAAAGATGTGTTGTTACAAAATCCCCTGATACGAGTTTCCACATCGCGCAATCTCACTCCCAACTATCAGAAATGTAGCAAACAACTCGCCGCTAGTTCAACCCGCAAAACGGTCAGGTATCTGTATGAAAAATAACCCGCATGCGAAGGCACCTCAAGCCCTGATGAATAAAACCTACACATATGCGACACTGCGTCCGGAATACGTAACACGAGTCAGGGATTTATACAGTACCATAAACAAACAAATTTCGCGCAGAAAACCTGACCATTAGCGAAACCGTAGAGTATACTTTACGAAGAAATTGTACGCGTAAATATTAGAGTTGTGCATCATAACAAATAGATGATATTATTGATATGAAAGCTATCGATAGTTTATTAGCGACGATGGATGAAAATGATAAAATCCACATAAGGTTTTCCAAATAATTTCGCGAATTTGACCAAAAAATCTATCAATGTCTTAGTTAAATTACCCTTGCTCAGAAAATGATAAAACTGTGAGATATTCTTTGAGGTCAGTTAATTAACATATTTGCTATAAAATTAAGAACCATGATGAATAATGCTCGTATTTTGTTCAACATTCAAAGAAGCAATAAATTTCGCTTAAGATATAAAAAAATAAAGCCTCTTCGCGTAATGTGTTGTATTATGACAGCCGTGGATATCATAAAAGAAGCTATACAGAAAATAAATTATACTGCTTTTATACGTTAATGCTATTTTTCTTTTAATGAACATATTTGTATGAATCTCAACTATATGTACTTGTTAACGAAGTTGATACACTTATGCTCTGCGGAAAGTGCTAAGCCGTCTGCTTTACAACGTGTAGTCACCTCTATAGCTCTAAATTATATAAATTTAGCCACATCATATTTGAGACGGTAAATAATAAATATTAAAAAAGTGAGTTAGTAACATAGCTGTAATTTTTTCCAAAGAAAAACAAATTTATTACTTACCCCAATGGAAAAAAGCGGACAAAGCGAAAAAACCGGTCCAAACAATTTCCGGATGCCTTCGAAACTGGAGCAAATCCTAGGAAACCCAGACTAATATATTATTGCATCGAATTTAATTCTTTGTGCGTAAATTCGTGTTGCGTTGGTAGTGTATCGTGTTGCCATCGCAGCGTGAATGAATACGGAGGTGAACAACAAAACGTACACGATTTAGTGAAACAACAACCTAAATTGGGAAAATTCGTTTCTACGTGTGAAACATCATCTGTACCTTCACATGGAAAAACAATGAGAGGTGCAAAGACTGGAAAACGTGATGGTTTTTTCAGCAAAGAGTTCTAGGAAACCGGATGTGCTAACTAAAGCAACGAAATTGGAGCTACAATTTTCTGTGCTGATGAGACCGAGCTCTATTGGCGTGTGATGCCCACTCGTACATTAGCATTTATTTTCGAAAAAACTGCTCCTGGCCATAAAATTAATAAGGACCGGATTACAGTCTTATATTGCCCAAATGCCGCTGGAGAAGATAAATTAAAATTAGCTGTAGTACGGTCAAGGTCGCCTAAGTAGAACGCCAAAGAACGTAAAAAGCCTCTAAAAAGAACCTTTCTGTGTGTATGACGAGAGCTATTTTAAAAATGTTATTTAAGAATAAATATATGGACGCCAATGGTCTCTCACAAAAAGTAGTATTGCTTCTTAATCAGGACGTAATTGAAACAATGAAGGGGAAAAATTTAATGATGAATCTACGATTACAACATGTCGTATAATTCAAAAAATGTTCAAACAAATTTTAAACAAATTTTTTGCAAATGAACCTTTAGATAAAAATTTCTTACAGGTTCTTTTATAAAATGGTAATTTTGGCTTTGTTTAGTCCTGCTCATTACATACTACAAACACACCGTAATGTAAACGCTATTCTAAGCACACGGTAAAAGACCATTACAAAGAACTTTTGGAACACCGCGAATATTACTTACACTGTTTCTCAACTAGGAACCTACGAGGATACGCGTTTCAATTAACTCGGGGATCCTTGCCTGTGACACCGGAGATATGGTTTAATAATGCAGGTACTAAACGAAAGACGACGACACTGAAATAAAAAGATCTTGCAGTTAAGATTTTTTTATTATCAATAACAAAATAATAATTAAAAATAATACTAACACTCAAAAATACATCGTAGATGATATAACTATAACGTGTTATAATAAGTAACTTCAAAACTCTCAGAAAACGTTATCACGGGTTTATGTTAGTCTGAATATTCAACATAAGGGACGATAATTATGGGCCCTCCAACCATATTGTATTCCCAAAGGTTAACTACTATCACTCAAGATGAATACCGGGTGATTACGGCTCGTGTCTGCTAATATGTAAATGTGTGGCTATGACAAATAACATGCAACATCAATCGTAGCATCATCCGCAAGAAAATCAACCGAGAAACTTAAAAACTACGAACGACTGACGATTTGATATTACTTTACATGATTCTATCATCGCCCAAATTTTATTAAAGTTGGTGAATATCTGGTAGTCTAAAACATGGTTTATAATCTAATCTGATCAATACCTTACCATAACCAATGGTAAGGTATTGAAATATATTAATATATTAATATTAATATATTAATTGAATATATTAATATTCATATATATTATATATATATATATATATTATATATTATATATTATATATATATATATATATATATATATATATAATATATATATATATATATATATATATATATATTATATATTATATATATATATATTATATATTATATTATATATTATATTATATATTATATATTATATATATATATATTCATATATTAATTGAAATATGTTTGTACTTGCCGAAGCATTGAACAAAAAAGGAAGAAAGAGATATAAAACATGTGTGTTAATATGTCAAACATTTTTCGTATATACATATGTCAACAGTTCTGGAAGACAGTTCTGTAAGACTTATGCAATAAAGCATAAACTTATGCTGATACAGATTGAACAATTGAACATCTTAAGACTTGATGAAATATTTTCTTTTTTTAATAAGATCCTTTCTGAATATTGTTCACCATGTCCATGTAGATACAATAAATCTAAATCAATAAACAACAGAGTTTATTGCAAAAACGAATTAAGTACAGTTTTTCGTTTTCTTTATATGAATTAGAGATTGAAATAGATGTAGATCAAAATTTTACTATCTAATTAATAATGGATCCAAGACAAAATCAATAAATAAATGAAACGATATTCTGAACCCAATAATACCAAATTTTTCTTTCATTACTGGTGTAAAGGATTCCTATTTGATAAAGCAGGAATTTCAATTCTAAAGTTGTTAAAAAGTCTGTGCTAAAAAAGTTGAAAAATGAATTTGTAGATTTTTAAAGTTGAACCTTGTTATACCACGACATGAACAATGAATCCCATAACAAGTTATATTGCAATGCTAGATGACCACATTCATATCTGCCGCTTCATTTACCATCCAAATATAAAGTTATCAAACGACTCGTGTACAGCTTTATTACATTTTTTCGTGCGAACTCCTCTAGTTTCACTTTATTAAATGAACCTATTGTTAGGTAAATGTATATGAAATATTAATGTTACTTATTTCAAAGATAAATTCAACAAATTTTGTTCTAAAAAAAGATATATTTACGGAAATATAAATTTTTTAATACATTTTGCATTATGGCTGAAAGTTTATATTTTCAAAGTTATTTATGTAGACTTTGGGGAGTTCGCTTTCCCACAGCTCGCCGCAAAATTGAAAGTACACCAAAATCAATTTTCTACAAAGCAGATTAAAATAGTGATGCAACAAGTTCCGACAGGTGTTATCGATTATTTGTTTACTTTGTGTCGCTTCCTATTCATATTCAAGTTTTCCAAATTTCCAACGATCTTAAATTAATTATGTTAAAAATTTAAATCGTATTTATTTATTAACAATAAGCAGCAAACATACATTTATCACGCTATTGAATATGACCCAACAACTTTTATCGCGCTTAACATGAATGCACGCTAAATCGATTTACGGCAGAAACTCGTAACTTTCTTGAAGTTTAACCCAAGGGATTTATGATTATTCGCAATAATTCAAAGTGTAGAAAATTTATTATTTATATTTTAAACGCATTTATTTTATTATCCTAAGGAAATAAACGTTAATACGTATACATAATGAAACAATCTGTGTCAACTGCACTCATTTCGACTAGTTATAGAAGAGGGAATGTTTGTTGAAATAACACCAACTCTACTGGCAAGTGCGTAATTTCAACCCTCTTTGTAAACAATTCGTTGAAATTGTCTGGACAAAATTGTTTTTTTTTTCACACGTATAAAGCGCTGTAAAATTTTCGCTAACAGATAAAGTCCATGTGGAATTGTAAACATTTTACGTGGAATGGAAAAAATCAACATGAATAATCAATATGTCTAAAAAATTAACATTAGCTAAAATTTATGCATTTAGTTCTCAGAAGTTGTTTACAGAAACAGATAGAACGCATTTAGTTCAAAGAAACAATTTAAATAATAAATTTTGATGTTTATAGCTTCAAAGGAAACTTCTTGATCAAGGTAAGAAAACGAATTTGACCGTTTTTTGTCGTTTACTCAAAATATACTATAAAATAATGATGCAACAATATTGTAAGTCAATATAAACGTGAAAACTTTCCATACCAATACTTTTGTTTAGAACAAAATCACTCGATCAAAAATTGCCACTCGATTTAACTTTGATATGCCATTTACATTTACATCGAAGTGAATTTGAATGCATTATCATATTGCAATATTTCGATATATTGACTTGAGTCTAACTGTAATATCATGTGCTTATCGTGTATTCATAAAATCTGTACATATAAAAATTGCAATTTCATTTTGAGTTGTTGAAAATGAAATTTACTTTTGGAGGATGCGTTTGTTCGAAATTGAACGGAAATAACAACAAACAAGTGACAAATACAATATAATGTAACGCAACATTATACGCTGCGAAATTGACTGTCTCCTACAGACTATTGTCTTCATGTTAATTAATTTCGTTCTGCATATGATTAAAATCTTATTACGTGTAAAGCTGAATAGGCTGAATTTCATGAATTAATACAGGAAAAATTATTATATAAAATAATCGTTCTTAACATCTCGCTTAAAACGCTATTGATGATGAATGTATTGTGTAGTCAGATCTTTTATTCCATTTTGCACACGTGCTTATTGATTATGCTGGGGGGATATTTGAATGGTAGAATAGAGAGGGTGTTTTGCCCGTTATGTAGGCGTGTGATTTACGTGGAAGTATCTCACCACGTTCTACGTCATACAAAACTCGATTTTTTTATATATAACAGGAAACCCTAAGGCGATCAATCGAAGTCTTATTTGAAATTTAAGCTCTCAATTTGGTTTTGCCTTCGAATACTTAATATAAGAAAAGAAATCATATAAAGATAAATATACAAAAATATTTACAAAAAATGATGAATAAAAATAAACAGAAATCGTTTCTTTTTTCGAGGTTGTTTGAAATTAGTGAAAAGCAAGGATAGAAGTATTTACTCCAAACCTTTTGTTCAGGTTTAGTAACTCCATGAAATTCTCGACCAAGATTGTTTTGCGTATACCCTAAAACTATGTAAACTGTTTCAGAGAGTCGATTATGTCACAGTCAACAGTTATCTCGGTCTGGCAAGCACAGTTTCGGTGCGAGTTGACACGAGATTACCCTTCGAAAGATTTAAGTTTTATGAGAATTTCGTTCTCAACATATATTGCCGGATTGTTATAAGAGAACTCAGTAATAATATAAAATATTTCTTTTTACTTTCAGAAGAATTAGCGGGAACTTTATTAATAAACTAAAATACTATAAAAAAGTATAACAACAAAATGCCAACAGCATCGGCCTTCAACACATATAACAAAATATACGCTCATTAATGTGAATAAAATCGTCAGAAAGGTAACGATACTAGAAACAAAAATTGAAAAATGGTTTCATCGGGAGCAACCCCACCGCCTATAATTGGAAATGGAGAGGTAAAAACAGATGAAAGAACCGTAGAAAAATTAGTTGGTTTTCGGGTCAATCAAATGGAACCGGAAAAGGCGAGTGCAAAATTACTAAACTACATTGTTAGGAATAGTATAAAGTTAAAATGTGAACTGGTGATGTCCAACAACGTGGAATTTTCTCCTCGAAGCACACTATTTGTTATGTATCATTTCACTTACATATCGACTTGAAAGAATCACTAAAATAAACAGTTATTTATCGATTTTCTGTTTTTAACAATGTATATTCCATATTTTTGGTTCAATGCTAAGTACACAAAAATTGTAGATATATATATAATGTTTCATACTGCTCTTTTGTATCAGAACACAGCAAACTATGAATATTTTAATATTCTATTCAGCATTTATTTAACCAGATATTCGAAGCCGGCTAAAATAAAAATAAGAAGACAATTTAACCACGTGCGAAAAAGATTGTTCCATATCATTGCACTAGATACGTCGAGGTGAGTAGACCCTTCGCAACAGATTTGGAATCGATTCAATAGTCGATTTATTATTTATATATATCAGCAGATATCATTTTTAACGTGTTTCCTTTAACATTCTCATGATTTGGACATAATTTAATGACGAATGACTTTTTTATTATATCTTTCATTTTAAAATTCTCCAAAAAACTCCTCCGCTGCTTCAAAGGGTTTCTCATGTTTTATCTAATCATTAGTACCTAACTGTAAAAGAAGAATATTCGAAAGTTACTTTCTGCGTCTTTTTAATTCGATTTTCACTGGAAAATTGTTTTTATATATAGTGTTTTAATCTCCCTCTAAGTTTCAACAGTTAGATAACTACTTTGAAGTTCGACAAGCTTACCAAACAAATTTAATTTCGACCATAATAACCCAAAGTTTTACCTCCTAACCATTATTAATCCTAGAACACCAAACTATATCGAACTCGTATGGAAAAGTTATTCAATAATAACAAACAAAGATAAATTGTTGCTGTGTGTATAGCAAAATTGCAGAAATAATAGCGATCTAAAAACATCAACATTATGTGTATGCAGAACTTGGCCCTGCCTTTTATGCCAGTGCAGGAAATGTTTTATCTCAGAGCAAAACTAAGGTTCAAACGAAGTTTGCACTGGTATAGCCGACTTTATTGCGACAAGTTGCAACTGTCTAACGAGATTTCTCTTGACATTGATTATGACAAGTTAATTTCAAGTTATGCAGGGTCAATATTTTCCGTCACGTGATCATAGTATTTTAACCTGTAATTGAAATTTTGCCATTACTAAACGCCGTATTTGCAGGCTGGACCGAATCTATTCCCCAGAGGAATATGATAATACTTGATATGGGCAACTTAGGGACTTCATAAATGGATGTTTTGTATCTTCAGACTGAACAAGAAGGATAATATTGCTTCGCCTCTAGCATAGGTAAACGAAGTAGAGTTGCCACAAATGAATAGAAGTTGTAGGATCCTTACATTCCTTGACATTCAAAAATTCACAACTAGTTCAAGTATTAATTTGAAATTTTGGGAGGAAATTCATTGAGGTGTATAATCGGTCAATATTACCAATTTTCTTTTCAGTCCATAAACAATCAATTGAATCAGTACTTGAACAATAGTGTAAAGATAGTAGTTTACAAATGATTAACAATCTCTTTGTTAGTATTATTAGAAGATTATAACATAATATTTATTATATATAATAATCCATATTTCTTGTTATTTATATGACAAAAAATGTATACATGGTCCTATTAAAAATAAACTTTAAACTTGTTTGGTTTATCCTAAAACGAAATTTATTTTTTGTTGATATCACTCTTATACGTAAACTCACACGTTATACATACAAAATTCTCGACGTTTTTTCGAACACACAGCATAAAATGAAAAGAAAACATTAACAACGTTACATAAAATATTTAACCTTAATCTTTATAGGTTCATCTTTACTACCATGGCGTTTTTAATATTCCGAAAATTTACACAATTTACAAACAGCAAACGGTGTTTTTATGGTAATTTTCGACACTGAAAAAGCATTTATGTTTTTTCATGTTCAAAACATAACCAATATTTTTTATGTATATCACTTTTTTCCCTTTTTCCTTAATGGTCTCGGTTATCCTACACTATCAGCAATTAATAACCAATAAAATCAAATGCATTACCGCATAAAAGAACACTTACACCTATAACATTACTTCATTCAACGTTTGTCGTATTCACAATAATGCATAACGTAAAAGATTGTCTTTTATGTGCTTATAAACCATTGTTAAGAATTTGTTTTTTTTGCGGATTGTTTCCGTGTTCGTTTAAATGTGATCACAATAATAAAACATTTTCTATAAAAATATCGGGATATGTCGTCACAATCTCTTTTATATTTATATTAATGCACTCGACCGTGTTATTTCTATCCCTCAGAAAAGGAATGGGAAGTAATATAGTGGAAGTTATGAGTGTATTCACGCTTTCTTTACATGCGGTACTAATGTTAATAACGTATATGTTGAATATGACTTCGTGTTTAAAATTTCAAAAATGGTTGGAAAATATGCTTATGGTAGCGACGTCATGCTTTGAAGAATTATATCAAAACTCTGAAGGTGTTGTAAAACGAATACGTACAACTGTAAAACGTTCCGTATTTATATGGATCACTTATATATCTGCATTTATTACGAATTTTTGTTTTTGTGCGGACAACGACATGGCTAAAATCTTATTTTCAACAACATTTATTTCTAATTTCACAATGTTGGGTGTATTTTACAACCTTGCTTATATACCCGCATTAATAATGAAGCACTTTTATAAAAACTTCGAAATCACTTTGTCGGATAGATTAAATAAACGTTATAGAATCGACTCTTATTTAGAAACTGTATCAAAACTTCGAAGAAAAATGTTTAACATTCAAAATCGAATAAGCATATACATATTATGGATCATCAATTTATTCCTTTGCTATATCACCGTGTATTCAGTGATTTTAGTATGTGGGAATGCAGAATTGATTAAGAAGAATGAATTTTTCTTTTCGAGATGCTTTATGTTTTTTTTCGTTAATTATATTTTGCTCGGGAGTTTTATGTTTATTATTGCATTAGAAAATGAGAAGCACAAAATTATGGTATGTTAATAGTTAATAAAAATAAAGTTTGTATTTTAATTATTTTAGGAGAAAAACATTTTATCGTTTTTATATCGATTACCGTTAACAACTTTATCCAACGCCGAATTAAATAAAGTTTGTAACAAATTAAATGGAGCGATAATAAATTACGATTTTTTTTATAGATTGAACTATTTATGTTGGACATTAAAACTCAACCCACGATACTGTTTTGTATGGGAAATATTCCGATAACGCGTAAAGTTGGTTTAAAGGTTTGATATTAATTGTCATGTAACTATTTTTTGATAAGTAATATGCAATAATCGAATTTTAGGTTTTTCAGTACGTTTTAACTTATTTTGTTGTTTATCTCCAGATGTATTACATTTTCGTGGGGATGTTTTAACAAGAATAATAAATTGAAGTTACGTGAACAAATTCGCAAAAAGGAATCCGCTGTCGTTTCGTTATAAATTAGTCTTCATTTAGTAAATTACTTGAAATGTAATTTACATTTTTCAACATCAACTTGTCCTTCATCTTGGTATACAATAACTTTTTTTAGATTTTGAGTATCCTTTATCTTTAGTGAAACTTCATTTTTATCCACTACCTAAATTTAACAACTTTATATTACAGCGCATGTTCATTTGGTTGCATATAAAGCAGTAGCTATGAATTTTTTAATTAGCTCCATCAATTTTTGACGAAAATGTACTTTTACGTACTAAAACTTCGTTCCTCGTTGAAGTTTTTGTTGTCATTTATTTTCGCAAAATTGCTTCGTTCGCGTTTCAACAAAATTTAAAGCTATTAGGAATAGTGTAAGTAAACTTCTAAAACGCGCACTAAGGTATTTTCAATGATTAATTTTCTTAAATATGTAATGGGATATATTGCATAAAAACATTATGGTGAAGGCAAGCGGAATGGAGAACACTTCAATTTAGCATCTTCAACCAGTCTTTGCTTTGAGGACCCAATTAATACAAGGACATCTTTTAAAGATCGAATTAAAGGTCGTATCACACAATTTAGCCGGATTTCTGCTTCAACAAATCCGTGTTATAAAGCACAAAGTTGAGTGTACGTGACACAATAGATCGCCGATATCCCAAATTTTAAATGTCACAACCATTCACACCCTCAACGTGTTTTATACAATAAACTCATGCTTTTAAAGACAATCTTTGATGATTTAAGAATGAGCTTGACTGTGTTTAAATCATATCTCAAGAACAAAATGAGATATCATGATAAAATAATAAACGTATTAAAGAGAATTTAATTGAGATTTAGTGCGCCATAAATAATTCCTTATTTTCAATAAACCTCGTTGTTATGATTATTTATATTCAACTCTGCATCTTCATTTATGTTGAAAAAGCAGAAACTCAAAACATCGTATCTCAAGAACGAATTGAGATATCATGATGAAATAATAAACGTATTAAAGAGAATTTAATTGAGATTTAGTGTGCCATAACTAATTTCTTATTTTCAATAAACCTCGTTGTTATGATTTTTTAAATTCAGCTCTGCATCTTCATTTATGCTGTAAAAGAAGAAATTCAAAACATCGTACCTCAAGCACGAATTGAGATATCATGATGGAATAATAAATGTTTTAAAGAGAATTTAATTGAGATTTAATGTGCTATAAATAATTTCTAATTTTCCATAAACCTCATTGTTATAATTTTTTCAACTCAGTTCTGTATCTTCATTTATGTTGTAAAAATTAAAATTCAAAAAATCAGATCTCAAGAACAAATTAAGATATCATGATGAAATAAGAAACGTGTTAAAGAGAATTTAATTGAGATTTAGTGTGCCATAAATAAATTCTTATTTTCAATAAACCTTGTTGTTATGATTATTTATATTCAACTCTACATCTTCATTTATGTTGAAAAAGCATAAATTCAAAACATCGTATCTCAAGAACGAATTTAGATATCATGATGCAATAATAAACATTTTAAAGAGAATTTAATTGAGATTTAATGTGCCATAAATAATTCACACTTTCCATAAACCTCGTTTTTGTTACCAGAAAATATTTAAATAAAAAGAAATAAATGTGTCGTTCAAACCGATTTAAGTTGTCATAAATCTATTAAGAAACACAAAATGTGATATAAACTATTTCTATCGTAGTGGAATTTACAAATTGGAGTGTGACACTTGTGACGCAGTGTAAACGAAAAGTATACGCAAGATCAATAACATATAGAGTTAATGAACACAAAGGAAACATCAGATCAAACTTTGGCAAACACGTTTCGAACTTCTCTCACCCCTTTGATGACGAAACTAGCGTAAAAGTTTTATACAAAATTTAAAAAGCTACAAAAACGACCCTCAAAGCCTAAGAAATTGAGAACTTTTAAATTCAAAATAAAGCTGTGGAAGAACTACCAAGTTTGCGTAATGAAATCGCCATTGTATCCCATTTCCAAAAGAAGCTTTAAAACTCTCTTAATATATTTTATATATACGAGAGTATTTTTAACATATCTTTCACGTCACAATCTAAATTATCATGTTCTATAACATGTTCATTAACTGTTCTTTTTGTAGATTTGCCTATATGGGAAACGAAATGAGGTAGCCTTTTCACTTTCAAATAGTCTGGCGGTGAAATTGAAACTGCGGTGAGTACCCTTCAGATTAGAAAATGTGTGCGGTTAACGGGATAAGATCTTGAGGATCGATATACATGGGTAACAAAGGGCGAAAACTTAGGTTGCTTCAATCTAAATTAAAGCAGTATAAAGCTGTTGTAAGAGCAGCAAAATTATCCGGTTTTAGATTTTATCAATAATTCTGGTGAGTAATAAGCTACCAATCTATTTTAATCAAATAATCACTGCAGGCAATAATGGCTCCATCTTTGACGTGGCAATTAACCGACCTAAACAGTTACCGCAGGCGTCTTTAGATTTTAAATAAACGGAAGCTTTGAGTCTCCAGTTAACTCACATCACAAGTTTGATGTTAAACATTTCGTATCCTACTGTTGATCCCAGTTATCTGATACTGCTAATGCAAAAATTATTTACGAATATTAATTCCAGTTACCGTTTAGGTAGATTGTGGTGTACCAGCTACTGTAACTACTGGTAACATTGCGTCTTGTTTCCAAAATATGGTTATTGTCAAAATGACATTTAATTGCAATTCAGCATAAATCTTATACTTTAACATGGGTAATGTCGAAACGTATACACTTCCACGAAAAAAATAAAACGGTATAGTAAACCGATAATCAATTTCATTTCTATTTTATTATTAGGTAACATCGTATTGTTAGTTTTATAACTTTCGTAAAAATACTGAGATCGAGTAGCAACGGTGGTAGCTGCAATGCATTGATTTTCTGTTCGTACTGATCTGTTTTTAAAGTAATAAATTCCCCAATAGACAACGTTACGAAAAACCCAGTGTATCTAATTATAACCTGAATAGCTTTTAATTTAGTCAATTTAGACTTTTTTTATTTTTTTCTACACCAAATTTCAAATTTTTCTGAATTTGACTGTTGCAAGTCTTAATAAACACCTCTTCAGCCAATTCATAGTTGTCTATTACCAACTGGTCGAAATTAGTCCACAGAATTCTCTGAAACCGGGTCCAATCCAATTTAATGAGGCATACGTGATACATTATCTGTGCATAGGGCAGACTTGGTATTGGATCAACGCGGTACATAGCATAGACTGAATAATACGACCCTTCACCTGTAAATCATTAAACGACCTGGTTGTTGTAGGACACAATACCGAAACCGTTATTTTCATTTAATATACCCTATGGAATATAATACATAATTATTTTGTTTCGTCTTTTTATTCAGCACTACAACATGTGTCCTAATTCGCGATAAATTTGCTGTTATTATTTTCGACGCAAAACGAAGAAGTCGCTTAAATAGTCGTTATTTGCTGATTAAACGAGCCTGCATTACGATATGACTCGCTCAGCTGCGAATATATCCTAGTAATAGGGATAATAACAATGAACCAACGGTCTCTCGCTCGAATGGTGTTTTTTGTAAATGGTCTTCATACAGCGCGACTATCTTAGAAAACGATTCCGGAACGTCCATTGAATCTATCGCGAGAAACTGTGCGAGTTTCTTTCAGATCCGACAATTTAATCTTTTTCGCAAAATTGCACCACACCAAGTGTGCACTGCTAAATTGTATCAGTCCAGAAATAATCCACCCGAACCTGTTGTTTGCATATTATCTAATTTAATCTATTCTATGCATAATTATTCCCATAAGTAAACCTCACCAACCATATCTTACATCTAATAGCAATTAATATATTACCTGGTTTATGAATATTTAACAAGTTAACATCAATTTTAGCAAATTTTTAACACAATCTCTAGATTTTTAACCTATTGATTGATTTTGACTATTGACTATTGCCGAAATAACAAATCCAAATTTTTTATTTTTTTTTAGGATGGCTCGTATCCAGAAATTTTAGAAACGCTTGTTTGTATTATACCGTTCGAGTCCCATAAAGTGACTGTAAGAAGTAAGATTTACGTGGTTGCGGTGGAATGAAACGCGAAATTGAGGCTGTGTATTCTCGTTGAGTGCGAGGGTTGCGGATCTGGCCGTTTGTATAAGGTCATTCAATCTTGACGCACGAGTTTTTTTAAAGGAAAGTAATTTACTTTCCAACAAATATTTTTTTAACACTTTAATTTAAGATACCTAAGGTATAATAAATGTTTCATGCAATAATATTTCATAAAGGATATTTCTGCTCGAGATCGCGATATCTAGAATCGTAACTTTTTCTTTTCAAAAATTGAAACCTCCATTCACTCTAACAGTTTTCATTAAACTTTGTAATAAAATGAAATAACCTATTGAGTTTGGATAATTAACGCTGATAATAAATAATGAAATTGAATATTATATACGTTGGTGTAAATTAACTTCAAAAATATTACGAAACTTTTATCTTTATCCTTATCCTTTGTTCAGGAATCTTTCTAACAAAAATCATAAGATAAATCGCGTCATATTATCTTTGAAGTGTTTCGCTCTAACGTTGCTCAAGATTTGTATCGTCTTGAACATCTTCAAATCTAATAGTTTCTTATTTCATAATGTTTTTATTTTCTTTCTATTTATTCTTTAAAAAGCAATTAAAGAAGTAAAATATAATTAAACTTCCACGACGTGTCATGGTTAAGATTTGGTCTCCAGAAATGTAATGTCCCGGATGATTCACATTGATCACATCGCTTTCGGGATTTACAGAACTAAACGACCATTTCGACACGATTTCCGCAATCCGGAACTGTTCATACGACGATTTACTTGGATTTTTGAAAGTTTAATCTTAAAAGTTTAAATTTAATTCCTCCATATTCTCCCAATAAACTCCTAATTTCTTTTTTCCCCTATATTTTAAACTTAAACTAACACGACGACCTTATTATATTATATTTCAAAAAAGGGGTTAATACATCCAAATTTACGTATTCAGGTATATTTCTGCCTAGAACACCTAAAATCAGTAACTTATTGAAAATAAAACCAATAAAAATATCGTAAAATCATAGAACTTGTTAATATCTATCATCAGCATCTACATCTTTTTATTGAATTTCTCCATTTGATGTTCTCCATTTATGTGAATGATATTAACGATGGAAATGTTAGAGTATATTTTTTATATATTTTATCGTTTAGCTGTCATGTAGTATTTACATGTTATTCAACCTTTCATTCGAACAATACACATGTATTGTAGGTAGAAATTAACTTTTAACGCAGTTATCGTATTTAAACTTCACGAATGTAATTATCCGTCCATGTACCCTCAAAAATCGAGTTTGTAAATTATTCAACGAGGGTCTAAAATGGGATGTACATAATGAATTATACAGGAGTTACCTGAATTGGAGCAACATTAAATATCACCTATACCTTTAAAGATGATTTTGAGAGGGAAAGAATTTTCGTTTTAATATTAAAAAATTTCTTATGTAAAAATATATCGCTTGGCTATCACAGTCATAACAACTTAAGTAATCAAAAATTCCATAAAAAACGAGCAGCAGGTTTTCAAATATGAATTAATTACATCTATTATAGGAGTTAACATAAATTTATTTAAGTACGAGGAGATCGCAACATAAATTATTCTGCTTTAGACAGGTAATAAAATTTTCCAAGTTGATTCATTCTTCTCGAGGGTGCCATTGTCTCCAACTATTTCTGACGACTATGTAGTTTTACTTAATAATTAATCTGCGCATATATGCAAAATTTATGTAAATTGAATTTTCAATGGCCTTCTACCCCTACACAATATTTTAGGTCGTGTACATTTTATATAACAAAATAACTTTTCATACAAATATATCCACCAGAATTTATTGAAACGATATATCCCAACACTACATATTTAAAATTTATATATTATTGTAATCTTAAATTAATTTGAAAATATAGTTTATTTATTTTAATTACATTCAATTTATATGTTGTATATTAAAGATTGTTAATAACCGACGAAAATTTACATCATAAATTAACACAGATAACAAATAATTGTAATTTATGGAATCCACACACATCCCATAGAAGATTTAAATCATGCAATATCAAAAGTAGTTTATTTGAAGCACTCCTAATTAAAATATTGTATTATTTAAAGATTCATTGACGTATATAAGACCTATTAAGCACCACTATTAATAAATTTATTACCCGTTTTCAAACCCAAACGGCGAATTAAATTAATGAATTGATTTATGTAGTATTACTGCAACATATAATTAAGTTGTGTTCTATTATTTCCTGTATTACTTTTATAAATAGTATATATGTCAGTGCTGACGACAATTAAAACAACTATAAAATTACAAATATCTTTAGTAGTTTGCCGCCATATCAATATGGAAGAGAACGATTAATTATTTGTAAAATAAATAAAAATTTTTTTTTAGTATTTATAGACTCCAAAACGTCTCTAATAAAGTTCGGTTCATAAAATGTTAATATCTATTAATTACAATATTAAAACGGTTTAATAATAAACACGTTATGAAATTAACTACGTAATAAAGAAGTTGTGAAAACGATTTATTTTGGATTTAGAAAGCTCTGAAAGCTCTCGTTACTAATAGGAAATATTTTATGGTTGGAATTCTTGAGGTAATAGCGCTTTGGAGTCTTTCTCATATACATGTACCTATATTATTTTATAAGGTCGAGTAATTCAGAATTATTTTTTGTGCTATTTCAAATTTTTTATTATTTTTTAAGAAAAACAAATTATCCAAAATCTTTAAATTAAAAATCTTTTAAGGTCGTTTGCGCATGCAGTGTATAAAGCGTAAAGTGGAATGCAGCAAGTTTTATAAGACAAAGAAATTTTGAACAAAGAACGGAAGACAAAGGAAATAGTTTGACTAGAATATTCGTCAGTGTAAATTCCAAGAACTGCATGTAGAGATTATAGGCAATTAGGTCAAAAATTTTAATTCAATAAAGAAAGTCGTATGATTGTAGTAAGTAGATTGTAGTAAGAAGTAGAAGGTGTTGTTGTGAAAACTTTTTAATATCCTTCAATGTCATCAACAACACATTTAGCGTACTCATATTCCATCTCACTTCTAAGGAAAAGTTTATCAAAACTTCCTTAATAGCAATAGCCTCCGCTATACGTACACTCGAGGATCGATCAAGATTAAGTTGAGTGTTAAAATATTATTAGGAGGGGTTAAAAATCACATGATTTAGAAGCGTGTGTGAATACACTTGAGTCACCTTCACCCTTCCAATAACAAATATTTATGAATACTTCGCATTTCATAACGATAAGATCTATAAATAAATCTAGATTCTTTCGGGTTATTCCGTGGGTGGAAACAAGTTTAAAAATAACAAAATCGATGGAAAATTGACGATTTTGGTGTGTAAACCCTTCATCGAATTCAATAATATCTTCCATGAACGATTGTGCTCCATACCATCCTCTTTGTTAATGGTCATCCTCTTGTAATAGGGGCTATTCCTGGCAAGAATTTAATTCGACGAAATCTATTTTATGAAGGCGTTCTGTAAGACTATACCCTGCGATTAGTGTGACTCGTTAGTTCTTTTCCAATATAGTATCCCTTTCATGCTTGTTTACACGACAATCGAGGTTTGATGCAGGAATTTTGTTGGAATGCTGCAGAAATTTTGGAGAAAGTTTGTTCTTTACTATCACTGTCTCATCATGACACCGTACTTGTTCAGTCATTTAGCATCGTCACACCTAAAACAAAAGGAAGACAAACCAATAGATTTTCTTCTGGAATACGTCCTTCTTTATTTCTTAATTTATCTCCGTTCATCTCCTGGCTCCTTGAAAAAGAACGTGAATTACGGACATGTTCTATCATGGGTGGTGTTGTGATGGCACTTGTACGTGTTCGTATGCGTTTCAGATTCATTGAATGTCTGAGTTCTTCCTCCACGAAGAACTTAATCTTCAAGTCTTTTAACATTTAACAAAACTCTGATTTCTAAGGATCTGTTTCTAAAGCCACTTCTTCGTTTAACACAACATAGAAGTTGACATTGACTGATGATAATGACAACCTCCTTAGCTGCAGGCTTATATTGTCGAATACTTTTAAAGAACATGTTGGTTTCCTTTGTCTTTCCCTTGTTTCAGGCATGACGGCACGAATGACTAGGTGACTGAAGTATAAAACTGAAAAAAAGCCTCATGTTTCACTTTTGACTTGGTTCTAAAGAAGATTGCATCATGGTACCCGAAACACCAAACAGTCTTTTAATGATGCACGAGCTATTCAAGTATGTATAGAAATCCATGGAGTAAAGATGAAACAACATAGATCCTTGTAGTGTTTCAACTGAAAGATGTCTGGAAACATGAAATGACCCCAACTTTGTTGTTAACGTATCTTTTTACGAAATATATTTGTAATGTTGCACCTTTTAAGTCCAATTAAATGATGTATTGTAGGAGAACGTCATGAAATGTATCATGACGTATACATCATCTGCAGTATATATCACCTGAAACCCACATCAAGCACGTAAACTCATTTCAAGTTGTTTTGCCGCCAAAGGCAATGGTACTCGTAAACATCAGAGATGAGTGTTTTGTCTGGTAATAAGGTTGATTTACTCTGATTATGTCAGTCATCATAACGAAACAAGTAATGATTAAATCTAACGTGTGTGTGACTATGAACATTTTGAAAGGGATTGCAGGATTTATAATGTTTGTTAATTTTTTAGTAAATATACTCAGCGCAACACTGTCAATTAGTAAAATGTAGATACAATAAATATTTTATTTTCCATTAAGCGTGACACAATTCCAATTCACATCAGCAACTTCCACATATGCAAACCAGTCCTCTCTCATCACTGCGGATAAATGTATTTATACTCTCAACGCCTATAGATAACATTCGAATAGGAAAGGTGATTAACTGAAAAATCAGCGTGAAACCAAGGTTACGTTAGTGATATTACTTTAGCTTCCGTATTCAGCGCATTATCACGAATACAGAACCAATATTGAATCATTTGCTACTCAACTGGAAATTTTCTAAAAATAAATCATAAAAAATCCATTTATACCTGACGAAGAAACAAGTAAGGGAAAGGTGACAAGAGAAAGGTCGGAAAACACAGTTTTTATTCGAAAAAAGGCGTCATCCGTTTTACGGGGCCCAACGCCGGCGAAAAGCCGTAAAATGGCTTGGCAAATATATAGAAAATCGAAAACCACGGAAAATACAGACTTTTTCTCGAGACTGTTTAGAGCTGCATCCCACGTTCGAATATGTCTATATGTTACTGCCCACATATTGAGCCGATCTTAGTAATATGTGGGTCTCCACCAAAAGTCAGTTAATTTTTCAAGATTACTCTAGTTTTTCTCTCAAGATTACAGTGTTATATTAAATATTTATGGAATCGGAATGGTTTTGAAAAATTTTTTTTCATCTTTAGCCAAAGGTGTCATTCTAAACCTTTTTTACATTCATGTATTAATTTATATTCTCATTGAAAATGTTTGAATTGCCTTTGTTTTGTACTCATAGATGTAGTGTTTAATTTGAATCGTGTATCAGCTATATAAATACTATTACAATCACCACAATCAACGATAGAAATTTTGTGCTTCGTATTGTTTTTCGAAAGTGAATTGAAAAGAATGAGGTTCACTTCTAGCTATAAACCTGATAATTAGGAAATTTCTAGTTTGGGTAATTGGGTTGCAACTCGAGATTCCAATATTAAAAAAAATTCATGGCAATATCGAAGATTTACGGGGTTCCATGTCAAAATGGCGATAGTAAAAGATAAAGATTGTCAAGTTTCCAGAAGTTGTTAAGAAAATAATATAGAATTAAAAAAATTATTAAAATTAAAAATAAATGGACGATACAAAGCAAATAATCTTGATTTAGAGTGCTTTAAATAATTTATTAGTTCCCATAAACTTCGTTACTTTGTTATTTTAAATCAACTGTAGAGTTTAAAGAGACAAAAATTAAGAAAATTGATATTAAATTAATGAGGTAAAGTCCATTTTAAAGCATATTTAATCTAGTTTGAATTTAACTGCAATTTAGTTGCTTCATTGTTTAAAAATTTTAGGAACACACACCGAATCACTCAAACATAAACTATTTATGAGTGAATTTCAAACTACTTTACAGGAAATTACCGAAACGGATATTTATTTGTTTCAAAATCACCACGATTTGTTTGCACGTTACCAGGAAATTATAGTATGAGTACGAAATACAGTTGATTAAAGTCGAACCTGGTTGGCTTCTAAGCTAGTATTGATCCACAGATTTCAAATAGAAATTTTTGGTGGCTAATCAAATTTAAATAAATGAAACTTTTTTAATCAAACTATTTTTAGTTACATTGAACTAATATAATCTAATACTTAACTAAACTATACTTTTAATTAGATGGGCCAAATTCAATTTCCCTAACCGTTTTGTAAATAGCAGTCATAGTCGTTCCACATTATTAGGTTTCCACTTCCCATCGTAAACCTTCCGCAACAATAAAGCTCAAAATGAAACTTGTAACCCAAGGTTAGTTTTGGGTATCTCAAGAAGAGAGCCATCAACGTGAAGAATAAAACGCGGCAGAATTTGGAGTTAAGTAGGTAAGTAAGGAGAAAAAATACTTGCTCAAACTAATGTCTGGTTTTTGCGGGTTTGGAACTTGATAACTTGTATAATTAATGATTTTTCTTACCACCTCGCTGCGGAACGAATTTTTGGAGCACTGCTAATCACATGTGAATCCACCAAAACATTACCTCTAACATGAGATCCGACATGATGATCTTTTGACGATCTTATTGTCGCTCATCGATGCATCAGAAACCTTATAGAATAAAAGTTTTTAGAACCTTTAGCTGTTCTGACTTTGCTACAGCATGAAGATCGTGTTGATCGACATCCAGAGACCAATGCTGTGTTCAGGACATTATGAGATGAGAATGACATCGTAGACATTTTGGCACAACCACGTCTGTAGAATGCCAGAAACAAAGTGCCAAAAATTGTGCTTACAAATAACCCGCTTAAAACCAGACCACCAAACGGATGGAGAGTCTGCTAGCAATAAACTTGTCAGAAGCTATTTCAGATACAGACCTTAATTGTAACAACAGGCCAAAGGGTCTAAAACGAGAGGAAGAAGAAGTAAATTTCTTTATGAGTTTACCCACCAAGAATGTTTATTTGGGAAGAATCTGTAATACCAAGAATGTGTAAAAACAACACTTGCAAGGCTCCGTAAATAGTGTAATCTCCTAGTTTGGTTAAAAATATTTAAATTATATTAATTATTAAAATAAAAATTTACATGTCAGCCTTTTTCATTTACTCAATCAAATTTTTCCTTCTTGTATTCTTTTTCGAATATTTCCTCTATAAATCGTGCTTGTGTTAAAAAATAAGGTAATGTTTCAATTTTCTTTAATCTCACTAAGTAGTAAACCATAAACCATATCAAACCTGAATTTATGGTTAACTGAGAGCAAAATCTTCCAATAACATCGAAAATTCTCGAAGTACGTTTTTATCAGATACATTTACACAATCTTTTCACTTTCCGATAAGATCTAAAATGCTACTACGTCTTCGTCTTAATCCAATCATGAGCGAAAATTAGAGAGAATTAAAAAAATATATTAAACGTTATATACATGTCTAAATCTTTAAATCTTGAAAGTTATTCCACAACAAAGTCAGATTGAGTCAAATTCATTTGGATCGAACAAGGAGATTACTTGAAGTTTATTGGTGGAGACCGCAATCTCAGAATGGCGAGAGTAAAGTTTCCCATTTCAATGAGGTGAGTACGAAATTTGCAAGGAATAAGATCTTATTTTAAGCTGAATTTCACATTGAAATTCAAAATCGCTAATAAATATGTATGATTTATTTTTAAAAGGCTACAAAGCAAATAGACCAATCCGTAACTTTTAATTATTTTTATAAGAAGATGTATGGTTTCTTCGACAAAAGTATTGTTTATAAGAAGGTTCGCCTGAAAATCTAAAAATATTTCTTAGAACTTCATTAAATGTAGGTAAAATAAATCCGCATTAACCAACACTTCATTTGAATTTATTATTATTATAGTATGCTTATTATTTAAAACTTAACTCTTCAACTCGATTATTTTAGACACGAAGTGAAGAAAATAATTTTGAATTTGCTGCATCTCGGAAATGTTGATTCAAAATCGCCACGAAAAACGTTGCGAAAATATTGATAGAATACGAAATGCATCTGAATAAAATAAAAGGTGGTCAGCCTCTATGCTTTAGATTATGGTAAGAACGTTTCGCATTTCGATGGTAAGAACAAAACCTTACCTTTCAAGATATTTTCAAGTTGATTATCAGATCAAACGTACGTATGTTTTATTTAAAACCAATTTTTGGTATCACATGAACTTTGATACGTTAAAAATTGCTGACCCACCAACAGAGAATAATAACTAGAAGTTACCCCATTAGAGCGATATTGGCTGTGAATTTTAAAAGCACTTTGATGTAAGGGCTTTAAAGTTAGCTATTTTACAACTTTAAGGGGCGTGTTTGAAGCGTTACCGATGGATTACTTTTAAACCGAAATTCTAATCTTTAATATAGTTAATATTATGATAAATTTAAATCATATTCTTTAATCATATTAATAACGCCACGTTTAAAAAATGTAATGTTAGATCGTGTTTGGTTTAATTTGCAATTTTACTCCATAATATGAATCGTTTTTGCATAGTTGAATTTTGCACTAAATTGTTCAAACTTTATAATTAGATCTATTTTCCTAGCGTACGATTTAACAAAACCGAATAAACGATAACAGTAATTAAAGCAACGAAAATACTTATTAGAGATATAACGCACTGTATGGCCAACCGTTCATTAAGCTTAAAAGAATTGGATATGGGTTAGTTGATGTAAATTTTTATTAAAAAAGTTTTAAATAAACCCTTTTGTATAACTTAATCTAAATAAAAGCCTGCGATCGGAGTAAATTAATTAAGAAGAGTTCAATTTCACCCTCATCAAGTGACAATTAACCGCTATCAATGTCATCCCTACATTCACGAATCGTTACAAAAGAAATAATGGATGTTGAAAAAGTGGTAATAAAAAATGTCTTGAAACCCGTATAATGTAAAGACGAAGGTATTTCTTTTTTGGGTTCAACATTGAAATGCAAGAATTTCCATGAAACCGTATTCAATAGAACAGAAACGGGGAACACGTCGGAGCAATAAGCAACAACGGTAAAGAACAGCCACAGTCGGTTGATTTTCTCACGAAACGTTTCCTCAAACCAATTTCGCCCACATTTTTTACGACGGTTTTAACGTTTTTACCTTCACCCAGGAAAATACTGATCTTACATCAGAACTAGGAAAGAATATAAAATTTATTTTTAACAAATTGGTTTTCCAAAACAAATTATTAAAACAAATAAAGATTCAAAATTGAAAACGAATTCAATAATTAAAGTATTTTATTACAAGAAAACCAACACTCTTTGACAAAAATATATAATAAAGAAAAAATTAACTTACCTTATTATATTTTGATTAACATAGATGTTCAAACACCTCCATCGAATAAGAATATTTAAACTTTTTCGATTGCTTAATTCTAGATGGAATTATCATTACTAAAAAGTAATTATTGTACACTTTCTAATACTTTCTTTTTATTTTTCTCTTAATAATTCGCACCAAAAAAATTAATTTAATTTTAAAATGTTTGTAAAATTGAAATTGAACCACGGATATTTTTTTATAAGAATTGTTCTTATTTATATATAATATTTAAGTCATTAAATTCGTTGGAAACTGTCGTCCGAGTATTTGTCGACTTTCGTCTGAAACGTCGCGACGCCAAATAGACGCTGTATTCGCTTTGGACGAAGGATCCTTTACCAAGTTGATGTATCCCGCAACAAAATCACTGCGCAGACGTGCGTGTGTAGGCGATTTCATATTTATCTTACCAAATCATTAAATGATTGACATTAATTTAAGTATATTTCAATTTTTTATTGATTTCATCAAATAAAATTGTCTGAACTATAACGTACAAGAAATAATGAATTTTAAATACGCGACACTTTGTGAAGGTGAAGACAAAATAAAACCACGTTGGTTCCATAAAATTACATAAACCGCAAAACAATATTCCCAAATGTAAACAGTGAGAAATGCACAAATTTAAAAGTTTTAAATTTAAAATTGAAAACAAACACAGCAAAAGGTATCTATATTAATGAATTTTAAATGAATAAATTTTGTGTGAGCTGAGCGTATCGAATTTTATCATTTTTATATCTCCGGAGACGAACGGAACGAGGAGTGAACAAATTGATTATGATAATGTAATACGTTATTTGTGAATACAAAACTAAACTGTCTTGTTCTTGCTGGTAGAATTCCTCGAAAATTCCGCCATCGATAAAGTAATTGTTGCATATCAGTGGAGAGTTTGAATTCTTTTTAATATCATTTTCCACCGCAACTTTTATCGTTGTCATCTGGGTACCATGGCATATCAAACAACAATTCAAAGCAGTTTAAGTGATCAGACGTATGCAGCTTTAAAATTGCCTACCTATGGTTTGACTTAACCATAGGCTTTGAATCAGATTACTCAGATCATTTAAACAAAAAAAAACTGAGTATACTACGCTAACTACTGCCAAAAAGTCTTAGGAGTGGCAAAGAAAGTCAACCATGGTAATATTTTGGATTTTGAAGCCATTATTATAGGACAGAGTCTAATAATGGTAACCCTTATTGTCAGAAAATGAGCCGATATCTGCAATGAAAGGTATAAAAAGTAATAATAAAGCACCTGGTCCGGACGACATCCTGGCGAAAACTCTCATGTGACTATCTCAGGCGCTCAAAAGTCTTACTGAACATGTCCAACATCTGTCTGTACGATTCTTGCAACAGTTGTAAATTCTACGGGTCATCCTTACATCTATAAAGAAAGGCGAAACATAAAGCGCTTTGTCATTTAGACCCCTATGCGTGGGTTATCCGACAAACAATGTGTATTTATGCCAATTTATAAATCACTACTCAAGACCCAATCCTACCCCGGAGAATCTCATGGGGATCATAGGACTCTATTTCATGGAGAGAATGCTTATTTACGACGCAACCGAAGACGAAGCGAGTGACATACAGAGAAGAGATTCAAGTGAGAAGTGACATACTAAGATCATTTGAAAAAAGATTCACTATTTAAGCTGAGAACTTTTCTTTACAATAGTGCGCAATAATGTTTTGTCAACACAATGACCTCTTGTATGGAATACGAGAAATTTCACCAATAGTTTAGCCACCACGGTTTCCCAAATCAACTCCAATGGACTTTTTGGTTACAGAAACAAATAAAAGAAAAGATATATTTTATTAAGCCTGATAATTTGAATTCTGTTGCCAGGACAATTGAGGAATGAGGCTGTGTTAAGAAAGGAGAAGTGAATATTGACTCATGCTATGTATAAAATAGTGTTGTTAATTTTTCTATATACGTTATGACTTTTGAAAAAGAAATTATGGGTTATTAAAAAATGTACAATTATATCCCAGCGATACAGTCCAGCGTTACTTTTCACTTCCAATTTGAACATGGGCTAATGCGCTTCAACGTACAATTTGTGCAGTCGACTAGTTTTAGAGGTTTAGGGGATTTACCTTCAATGAAGCGAAATCCTCTATTAATATTGCCGATTCGGTATGTTTGGCATGTAAAATAGAAAACGAAACTCAATACATGTCGAACTCTTAATCCTATACGATATACTGTAATAACGTTCATTACTGTAGCGTCTATTATTATTAAATTCAATTTATAATAGCTACTATTTTAGAATAATCTCGTTTCGTACTGACATCATAAATACCTAACCCAATGCAGGTGATTTATTCTAAAATAAAATGGTAGCTAGTACATAAACTTTACTAATTGAAGTGAGTAAATATGAAACGAATAAGGAACGTATACGCTTACTCGCTCCACTGTTTTATCATAAAGACCACTAATCATATTGAAATAAGTTTTGTAAAAGTTATAAAATCGAAATTTATGTTTTTTTTTGAGATTTTATTTGTCTCAACTGATAATAAGAAGCTCATTAAGAGTTTTCTAACTTTTCAAACTTTTATTGATAGTGTTTGTAATTAAATTAGCATTTAAGTTACAATAAAGAAATGAAAATCAAAGTAAAAAAGGGTTCAAGGATTAATAATGAAACTTTTGAAATGAGTATGTTTTACTCACAAAACCATTTCTCGATGAAAAGAAGTTACTCTCTTTGGACTACCTTCCCCTATTGTACAGACAAGTTCAAAAATCGTGTCACTCGGTTGAAACCTTCTGATCTGTGTACGGAAATACCTTTTTGAGATCACGTCAACGTTTCTTGGCACTTTCAACACTTTTTTATAAGAATTTTCTATATAAACGACGTTTGTGTCACGATTATTTAACGCAACTATACCTTTCAAGAATGCTTTTGTAACTTCTACTATTGTCTGATATTCTCATTGAAAATCGTTGGAAATTTATTTTTAAGTGGAAATCGCTGTAAAAATATCTAATTAATATTTCATTTGTAAAGCTTATTTCACTTTTCTTAAAAACTGTACCAAAAATCGTTGTTAAGAAAAGCTCTATAAGCAATATAATGAGCTTAACTGTATTTTTTTTATTCAATTTAATAACTCGTATTTCCATCGAATAATATCCTTTCTAGCTTACGTTATTATGGCTTGTACATTATAAAGTTCAGTGAAATCGTTTCATTATAATCGGTTTCCTGGTAATTAACCCGTTAAATAGGAGAAAGATCAACGCCATATGAGAGTAATATAAGCTAAAGTTGAGCAAACGAGGGCAAATATATAGTCAACACTCTAATAAAGCTTTTAACTTTAACAGTGCAAAATATGTGGAATTCATTACCTTACAGGTTTTAACCAAAAACTCTAAAACCGTATACATATCGTATTATTTAATTTTAAAATCAACCTAATAATGTCACATCTCTTACAAAGGCATTAATCTCTAAAGGATTATCATTATTATAATAAATCCAATGAAAGAGAAGAAACGCATTATTAGTTGCTTTTCATTTTCAGTTTTAGAATTATCTGGTTTTGCCAAGTGATTAATTACAATAATACTGTACATTCTCGAACGAGGGTGAGAGTGGTAGTTGGAGGGTGTCGAGGCTGTTATTAACTTAATGGACAACTACAACCCAACACAACCCAATGCAACGCAACACCTGCTTTTGTAAATACTCGATATAGTGGGCGAACAAGGACGAGCAAGCTCTGGATTAAGAATTCAAGTATTAACTACAACCCAACCCAACCCAACGCAACTCAAGTCAACGCAACCCAACTTAACACAATGCAACACAACCCAACCCTGCAACTACTTTTGTAAAAACTGGTTATATTGGGCGAGTAGATGAGTTAAGTAGAGATACCGACTACGTATTGTAATATTTCGATTATTTACCTCTAGATTAAAAATTCGAGTATTAACTTCATGGTTTTTTGGTCAAACACCCGGCCATTTAGAGCTAGCGATCAATGCAGTGAGATAGATAACACTAAATAAGAGGTCAGCTTTCCAAACAATGTTACACGCCACATTAGAAACGTTGAAAACATGGAGAGATATAAACCCGTCTCAAATTTTTTCCACATACATATAAAAACATATCAGGTAGGAAAATTGAATCTAGTTTTGAAACATTTTTGTTATTTTATAAACTAAACAATGGAAACTCAAAAACTCAGTATATCTCAAAAAACTTGATCTGATATTTTCTCAAAATCATATAATACCCAAGAAATAACAATTATAACCTGCGAGACTGCAACTACCACAGCTATTATTATAAACACTGGATATACTACTTAAGTTTTAGAATACAATAATCCATGCTTAATTACTTCATAATGATATGATTTCAAAATTATGTAAATACATTTTTTAACTTTTCATCGAATAGTAGATAGATATTGCTGAGAGCATTTGACACGTTTGAATTACGTTCATTTGCGGACATCAAACGGCAAATTATTAGATTTTCACGATTATTAGTTTGTAATCACATCACCTTCCTATTTGGATATTTGGCAATATTTGTCACATATCATAATGCGCAGCGCTGGATAAAAGCCTAATTATTGAAAAGTGTAAATATGTTTGTGAAAGGAATTAAGAAAGAAATTATTTTCAATAATAATTTCCTGGTCGATACTTGTTCTGCGATACTATAAACTAGAGTTTCCCATGGTATTATGAACAGTAGGGTGTGTAGTTGCTAAAATGTCAATATAGAGGAAAGGCACACCGGATGGATGTTAATGATTAACACTTAACATAATTTAATAATAATTGCAATTAAAATTTAATCAAAATTAAAGCACTAAAATAGACAATTAATACGTAACATTACAGTAAAGTAGATAACCTCAATCTAAGATTTAATGACCACTCTCAAAAGACCAGTTTTCAATCATACTCTGAACATCCCACCATTGCTTTTCTACTTAAGGAGATTAGAACGACCTTTAAATAAGCTTAGTCGAAAACGATTAATTGATAAATAATTCAACGATTACTCCACAAAACTTCCTATCTTGTAAAACAACAACAGTGCCAAGGAATTTCTCATTACACTCTTTTGAATTTAACTTTAGATAAAATATCTTTAGAAGTAAATTTGATAACTTTCCAGTCAAAAGTTTTATCCATTTCAAACTTCGTTAATATTGGAAAATCCTTTATGAATAGTATTCCAACGGAAGTAGTAACTTGCAGAAAATCAGTACTCTTAATCACTTTGATCTTAAAATTAACTTTTTAAATTGTTTATCATTAATTTATCTAATCTTTTCATTTTGTTAAATTTTGCAAAAAATTTTGAAGACAAAACAATTTAATTTTAACCAAGTTAACTTTATTTAACTGCAACGCAAGCGGAAGATTGTTTCAAAGTTCACATTAAATTGTTTATGTAATCGATACCTTTGTAGTGACTTGTTTAACGCTTTTAGATGTAACAAATATTTACTGAAAAGAAATTTAATAGATTTCAAATCCGATATTGCACTACAAGGTTATGACAACATTATTATCCGACAATTTTAAGCTTAAAATACAATTAGTAGCCTAAAATTATTTCTGTTCTTGTTAACACCCAATAAATTTCAATACTAATTAATGAGGCTCAAAAAGAAAATTTATTGAAAGCTGTCATTATTCGTCGATTATAATTAGATTTCGTGTTACCATTATTCAACGAATTAATTTAACCACATCGATTGATTTAGTGTGATATTTCAAGTTCGTTCTAAAAATAAACATATTACAATGTTACATTTTAGTTAAATAATTTATTCGTTTTAATTGCCCTATATTTGCGGATCATTATTGTTGGGGAAGTGTTTCGTTACAATCTGCGTAATTAGTTCGCAGAAGTTCTTTGGCATTGTCTAAATGAAACTGGACGTACCTTCCCAAAACCATTCATTCAAATTCTCGGTGAAATCTTAAAGGAATTAGTTTGAGCAAACTTTGTAGGCGAATATTTTGTTGTCGACTTATTTAGGTCATGTTTCTCCAACAATAAAGAAGTCTTACATAATAACAATCAACCAATTCCAAGTACCTTTTATATAACATAAACGATATTTTATACATGTTACAGGCTTCTTTTTGTACATATGTATTGATTTTGTATCAAAAATTTATAAAAGCTTTACTGGATACTGAGTATATTTTAGGAACATCAGTGTCAAACACTATAAAACGATATAGAACCCCCAGAAGGTCGTAACGCAATAACCACATAGCCTCCCAGTAAACGCAATTTTACGCGATTCTGGTCCTTCAGCGCATATTGCATGTAAACTTTAGAATAGCATCGTTATTGAATTTCGAAGAATCGATATCTCTATAAGCAAATTATTGAACTTGGAGTGTTCACACGATTTAAAATGTTCCAACTAACTGAGTGTTGATTAATTAATTAACGTAACCCAATCAATTGTAAGATTAAAACGCTAATTTGAAGGTAACCATCCGGAGAATAGCATATTTATTCTTGCCGAAATGAGTAAATACGAAGTAAATGGTATAATGTTTAGTTTGAAAATGAGAGTTCCATGCAAATATTGGGACTATTCCGGTAGTCATTTAACTGACAGCGAACAATTAAATCGACAGGCAGTGGATAATGAACTCGAAAACGAATCAATATGAACCAAGCACATCCAAATTCATAGAAACTGTCAAATCTCGTGACGCATGTAATCGTTAACGGTGACTTCAATTTAGAAACAATTACCCAAACTGCATTTAAGTGAACTTGTTACGAACCATTAATTAAGTTGGTACGGTAATTATACGTGAAGAAGCTATCAATTATGTAACTTAGACTAATTTCATTGTCTAAAGTAATTGTTTATCTATTTAAGTGAAATTTTTAATCAGTTTGTAAGATTGCTCCAGCCTTAAGATAAGATAAGTAAGGATTTGGAAATCCAATATCAAAGAAAATCGAGCAACGGAACATCACAGGAAACTTGTCGCTTTTGTGTGGTTTCGTGGTAACACTTACGAGTATGCGGGATCAACCCTGTGAACTTTAACAAGTCTAAACGACATAAATTGTGGGAGAGAGTCGGTTAACACAATGCTTCCTTAATAACACACATTATGGTTATATCGACCGGCTGTGTTCGGTTACTCAATCGTAAGGTAAATGACCGTGATTGTAGGAACTTCTGAATAGGAAAATCAATAAGGTATTTTTTACTTTTACGTTATCGTTTTGTTCACAAGAACAATAGAGAGGGCTATAAATAAGCCACATGTTATATGTCTTACAATGTCTGGTTAGGAGACTTGTAATTACTGGCAAAGTGCTTCTGCCAAGTCAAATTAGTGCGCTACAAGCGAAGGATATTATAGGGGTTAAAAAATAAATAATACATAGAAACATATAATTGCCATATTGTAGGAGAATCATTTAACTTGTAGTCCATAGCTTTATAATTTATTTAGGTAAATAGTCAGATAACAACAAATAAATATAATATATATATATATATATATATATATATATATATATTACATAATCGGAATACTTGGAATTACTCTTTTATATATACATTTACTTTTTTATATATAACACCACGTAAAACGTGGCTTAGCAAACTTTTTCGTTCTAACATTAGAGATTTAGGGATGGATTATATCGGGAGAGTTATAGTTTAACCAGACATCTCTCCATTATGAGACAAGAACTTTTATTTTCTCTTTAAGACCACAATGGTCCAATCCATTTTCTAGGATCACACATTTTTCAAAGCCTTATCCTTTCGTTATTTCAATTTCTGATTTCTTCTCTGGCATTTTCATCGAAATTAAACGCCTTTTACTTGCCGTACTCGTCCAAGAGAAAGCTGCCAATAAGAAGAGAATCGTTTTCATCATCGATTTAACCCATCCAAAGGTCAGAAATCCAGATTATAGGTTTATATTTGAAAGTTCATTCAATTCATTGAATCTAATCAGACTTAATTTATAGAGTCTATTAAATTCAGATTTTTGTCAATATTTGTTTTATTAACATTCAATTTAGAATGTTAATAGAATAGTAGTTCAATTAGTTCCTATATTTTCTTGGTTAATTACATATTTATATTCCTTTTAGGTATTTTTGTACCAATTCTTTATTTCATTATTAACATCATCATGTAATTAGTTAGAGTGCCGTATAGGATTACAGATATGGAAATTCATGTTAAATGGAGTTGTTATTACATTCATAGCTCTCGTATTAAGATCTCTTCAACCGGACTTATACTGCAACTATACAGCACTTAGTGCTAAATAATAGAGATATCATCTATTTCAGAAGCCGGACATAACCATCTTTTAACTAGTAATACAGTTTCAAATTGCTTTATTAATTTATAGTTATGCTTTCCTAACATAGTTGTTGTGAGGTTGTGGTCTATAATACATTAAACTTTACCACTTAGTCACGTGTGACATGAAACATAAATTAATTCAGAATTGCATTTAAACCATGATTTTGATAACTTTGTATAAATTTCAAATCATTGGTTGTTATTTTACAAAAACAATCCTTGTCTGACAGAAGTAAATAGCGATCAATTTTCCTTTAAATCGACCAAACTAACCAAATACTACGTTAGTTTGAATTGCATAGTATTAATCTCATCTGAATTAAGTAAGAAGGTTAACCCCACAACTCTATTACTGAGAACCAGCTCATTTATGTAAAGAGAAACACTGATAACTGAAGATTTATTACTGCAAAACCGCAACCACGCTAACCATGCCATGAATAATAATTGGAATTACATAAATTGAATTCTTTAAAGGCAATTAAATTACATCTTTAAAAGAAATATTTTTAAAGATAAATGCTGGTCCATCCTAACGTACTAACGGTGTTTACCGAAAGTTTTACTTGTGTCACGTACAAATGCGAACGAAAATGGGGTAAACATTCACGAAGGACCATGACGTTTTGTAAATAGTGCTACCGAGAGCGATGAAAGTCAGAAAATACCCAATATCCCAAAGGGATAGCACCAAGAAAAAGGGAATATTAAACCTGTTTGCACCCGATCAACATCAAAAAAGATTTCTAAGGCTGAATTAATGAGATACATTTTTCATGTGAGATATGTTGTAAATGACATTGATTTCTATTTCTGTTTAAATATTTACAAGAATAAATATTGTATAGCACCAAATGATTTTAAATGGAATTACATTTGCGGAATAGAGAAATACGTTAAATGCAACGACTGTTTTGCATAATTTACTGTTTTGGCAAACAAATGTCAACAGAGCGAAAGCTTTATTGGTCACGGTGAAATTATCGAGAAGCGTAATTACGCTAGAGTGATTTTATTGTTAAGAACCAAATCATTGAAAAACTAACACAATAAATTTAAATTTGGAATATGGTATACTTAATCCTTCCTGGAATAAATTCACGAATATCCATATAAACGATATTATTATTATAAAAGTGATGGTGCAATTTTTCGGTAGGAATTTAAAGTTATATTTAACTTGAGAATAAAACTAGAAACCAATACCCAACTTTCATTTTGAAACGAACAGAAAGCGTCCGGTTTGTAATTAAAATTTTAATTTACATGTATGTATGTCCATCGCTGTAATCCGACTGCTTTGTGGAAAATAAAGTTTATTTTTTTTATTAAAAAGAGGCTTTCCCAAGAGAACGAGACATGAAAAAGAAATTAGGAATAACAAAAAAATATCTCTGCGCTTAATTCGAATCCCAAGATATTCCAAATACGACACAAGAACGAATCTGTTAATCAATAAAAAGCAATTTTCTTCAAGATCACCAAACATTTTAATACTAACACAGAAACAATAAATTTTTGTAAATACAAAAGAAAGTGTTGATAAGTTAAACCAGAATTGACATAATATGTAAATTGTGTTTTTAACACATTCTAAGTGAGAAATAACCTCGACGCAAGAAAAAAATAGTTTTTTCTTAAATACTAAAGGAATTTTCCCTTTGAGGCATAATTTACTCACAAGTCTATGCAGAAAAAAACTTCTAGTAAATAGTTTTATTGAAATCCTCTACAAATTCAGTAGAAAAAAAAACAATTTTCGCATCGTCTCACATTCTACGTATTATTTTCGTAATACAATCGATTGATCAAGTAAATTGGGGGGGGATCAACGATGAATGTCCGTAGAGCAAAGTTCAATGCGTTAGTATACGCATTGGGGTGTTCTAAACCGTAGCTGTTTCAGTGTTTGAGTGTCGGATTTCCAGAAAATGGTCTCAATAATGGTACCATTCTCGTATAGATAAAGACACACCTACATGACATTTCAGGCGTACAAGTTAATGCTGAAAAAAGAGATCGTTTACGAAGACGTCTTGTTACTATCACTCTTGTTAATGATTTGATCAAGTCTTTAAGACGTCAACGCACGAAGATACTGAAAGATGCCAATAAGATTTATTTATCTGAAAAGTTAAATATAGTAAATCACATATCTTATGACATGTTCAAAACTGAATTTAATATTAATTTATGTATTTCATTGGCTACCCATACCTGGGATGGTTTTCAAGGATCAAAAATCTTCTTTTTGAGGAATAGTAAACAGTAGTAGTAAAAATCTGACCAAACTTCACTCCTTTAATATTCACGTGCTCTTAACCAGTGAATCGATATTTTATACATACGATGAAAGAAGGAAAATGATGAAGTATCAATCATTACCTTTCGGATACAATTCCAGAACTTGACACTTTTTGTGATGCCTGCGGAGGGCGAAATAAAAATTATACGGTGTTTCATCATCTCCATTATCTGGTCTTAAATTAAAAAAAAAAGGTAGATTGAATTGTCCTACCTGGAACGCGATATGAACATAAGTTTCCTGAACCAAAAAGCACTTGAACTGAAATACAATTATTAACAGCGATCAGACTTTATTCAAACCTTGGACGAAAATTTAAATAACGCTTTCTTTTATTCTCACTTCTAGATGCATTAACACACATGTTATTAACTTTGACAATTGTATAGAATACTAACAAGAAATGTTAAATCTATCCCTCAACCTAACTTAAAGAAATAATGAAATATAACCGATAATAAAATTTGATCTTGAATGTAAAAATCGAACACCATACAATATTGATTCGTAACTCAACGGAAAGATGTTGCAACGTTAAGTTTTAGGTTTCTCCTACAGCTTTAAATCTTATAGCCAGGAATCAGTTTGTATACTGGACTTCTCCTGTTTTTTTTTTTGGTTTACATTAATGTTCTACTTATGTCACTACATGGATTAGTTTGTATCAAATTGAGACTCTAAACATGACTTGTCGGTTGATGCACCACCTGCATCAAAAAGTAAGTTCGTTTAATTGTTGACTCAAAACTTACTCCTTGCTTTTTAATGTATCACAATCATTCATGAAATTATTAATGAAATTTATTTAATATATTTCAAGTATACAAATTTATGTTATAATATTTTTTATACCATAAACTTTAGAATTTAACTTAAATTTATCTACCCCACAACAGCAAAAGCACACGCTTCTCGAAATTTATTACGTCCCGGTTCGGGATCAGCATGCCTTTTAATTTTTTCCTTCTCTTCTTTACATTCATCAGGTAAAGTAGATTGAGTTTCATTTTTAGATGTACTGTCTTCAGCAATAACTTTTTCTTCGTCCTTATTTTTATCCGGTAATGAAGAATCCTCTGTTTTCACGGTGGTAATCGTAGGCAGAGGAGAACTTACAATTTTTTCTTGATTTGTTTTGTTATCTGAATTGTTTTCGATTTTTTTATCACCTTCGCCATCGAGTACAGGTGATTTAGTTGAATTAAGATACACCGTGGTTGTTCCTAATGTAGGGGTTGGATTTGTAACAAAAATTATTTCATCTTTTTTAGAAGTTATTGTTTCAGTCGGGTTAATAACTGTAGATTCTTTATTCAAACTGGTTTCAGTTACTTTTAATTGTTCTTCGGTTGTTTGGATTTCTTCTGATTTTTCTTTGTCCGTTGGGTAACCATTTGTGTACAGACAAATACACAAAGTGAACTGTAATTAATTCATTTTGGTTATATAACGTCAAAAATAATTAGTTGATCTTACCAAGATTACATTCATCATTTTTGAGAAATAAAATTATTTCTAATGGTTAGATCGTAAGGTTTTCTTATAGTATTTATACGGAAAAATAAGTGATAATTTTGTTAATTGGATAATTTGCCGTATTTAGTGATAAAAATTGGTGAATACGTAATGAAACAGAGAGCAGAGGTTGGAATTTTAGAAAGTCGATGGTAATTATGAAGTGTTAAGTCACATATTCCAATGAAATCCAATGCCTATTATTTAATAAATAAGATAAACAATACTTGTAAGTAATGATTTTGAAATTAAAAACAAGCAAACATCTTCTATTTCATTTTGATTACCATCACGTCTTATTTAGCCATAAAATAAATTCCATAATAATGTTCCAACAATGACGCAAGTTGTCCTTCTAAAAAAAACTACAAATACTTCTAGAATCCTGAATTAACATAAGGCCTCAATACTTTAAACAAATTGAATTAAAAAGCCATTAAAATCGTTTCTAAATAAACAATTAAATTCTCTTATCATAATGTAGAATAAAATTTTTCGTTTTCTTTTACAACCGGTTTGGTAAGATTTCACCAACAAAGTACTACAACATTTATATCCAGAAATCCACCGATAGAAAGTGTCAGTTCTCTTCGAACCTCTTCAGAGTAAAGACATAACAGAAACCGCAAGATGGAGAAATTACTTTACGTACGAAACGGGAATCGGTTCGATGTGCAATTTGAGTTTACTCACTTTCATTCTGTTTTAGTTATATTTATTCACGCTGCTTGTTTTTGTGAATCTCAACTCTGCAGCTAGAACTACATCAACTACGACTACGACAACCACCGCAAAACCGACCGAAACGACAACGAGAACCGTGCATTTAGTTCTTGGATCAACGGAACGTACCATTAGTTTAAATGATGCAGAATGTAAAGCGATGGAAGAATTCTTTGGAAAGCATAATGGAAGAACGAGGAATCAAAGGGATTTGAGGGATAAATTTAGGAAAGCGTGCTCTTTTGGAGCTTTAGGTTAAAAAATTAATTATGTTTTATTTTTTTTTAATTTTAATTGTGATTATGTATATTTACTTGTTTTGATTATCAAATTTGTTTGGAATAAACTTTGATCTTAATTTTTCGTTTTAAAACATACCTTATTGAATTTCTAGTTGAACTTCTAAAATTGGCTTAATTACCCTATTTAGGATTGATTAATGTGTTAAGTATGAATTATTAGGGTTGGATGACGGATTCATTAAAGTTAGTTAATTTATAATAACTTAAATGTTTAGATTTTACACCTTTTGAGTAATGTTCTAGAGAAAGTTGGAAAATACAATTTTATGGAGTCTGCAATACATTATCATACAAGGCTTCATAAAATCAGTCATTCTCCAACGCCACAGTTGATGGGATATCGATCCTCAAAGTAAAACACTTTACATAAAGCTTTTCGAAGCAGATTTACCTGTTTCAAAATGCAAACTAGTAGTATCGGATCAATACCTCGACAATCGGCCAATACAAAAAATTATGATTCATTGAATATTAATTGATTTGTATTAATTCATGTCGTCGACATTTCAATAAAAAATGATTTCTCTTATGTATCTTGGCTAACAGCTTGATATCCATAGGATCTCTTGATTGTGCTTTTTCTATTTCTTTCTAAAAAGTCAAGAGTCGATTGACGTTTTTGACTTATTCGTACATCTGAGGAGATATATTCCCTTTATGTAAAGACGCCACTGTTGAGATTGTTGTGTGATGATGTTAACAAGTTTAAAAGCTCAAATGTTATTTATGTACTAACTATGGAATGAAAATAGAATAATTTTATAATAATAATATGATAACTATTCAAAAATAGAATTCATTATGAACCTTGTTATTGTCCAAACATAACTTTGTATTTTCATATCCCCCGTAAAAAAGTCACGTGGTGAAAACTCTAGTAGCAAATTGAGTTAACCCATAAGTCGAATGGATGATCATAATTCCAGATTTACCGTTACTTGACATTTTTATGGAAGGGACATGAACACCTGGAAAAGAATGTTAGAAATGATTGCCAAAATCTGGATCAACGAATTTTCTTAAAATATAATACGTTTCAACTGAAGTTTTTATACGTTTAGATACTACACGTTGAACTTGATATAAAAATCGTAACATTTAAAGATTAAGTTTATCGAATCTAAGAAATCATTTACGACGCATTAAATCTGCATTAAATTCTTTAAAATGTTCATTATTTCATCGTTATATCTCAATTCGTTCTTGAGATACGATTATTTAATGTTATGAGTAAAACCGATAACAAATAACTGCGGCGAGTTGAGTTTAAAAAAATCATAACTACGAAGTTTATGGAAACTAAGAAATCTTTGATGACACACTAAATCTTTATTAAATTGTCTTTAAAATGGTCTTTGTTTCATCATCATATCTCAATTCGTTCTTAAGATAGGATTATTTAATGTTATGATTAAAACCGATAACAAATAAATGCGGCGAGTTGAGTTTAAAAACTCATAACTACGAAGTTTATGGAAACTAAGAAATCTTTCATGACACACTAAATCTTCATTAAATTGGCTTTAAAATGGTCTCTGTTTCATCATTATATCTCAATTCGTTCTTGAGATACGATTATTTAATGTTATGATTAAAACCGATAACAAATAAATGCGGCGAGTTGAGTTTAAAAAATCATAACTACGAAGTTTATGGAAACTAAGAAATCTTTCATGACACACTAAATCTTCATTAAATTGGCTTTAAAATGGTCTCTGTTTCATCATCATATCTCAATTCGTTCTTGAGATAGGATTATTTAATGTTATGATTAAAACCGATAAAAATCAAACACGATGAGTTGAGTTTAAAAAATCATAACAACGAAGTTTATGAAAAATAGGAAATTATTTATGACATACTAATTCTTCATTAAATTTACGTTAAAATGTTCATTATTTCATGATTATATCTCAATTTGTTCTTGAGATACGATTTTTTAATGTTATGATTAATACCGATAACAAATAAATGCGGCGAGTTAAGTTTAGAAAGTCATAACAACGAGGTTTATGAAAAATATGAAATTATTTATGAAATACTAAATATTAATTAAATTTGCTTTAAAATGGTTTTGTTTCATTATTATATTTTAATTTGTTCTTAAGATATAATTGTTATTAAAATCGATAATAACCAAATGTGATAACTGAGTTAAAAAAATCATAACAACGAAGTTAATAGAAAATAAGAAGTTGTTTATAACTCATTAAATCTTCATTAACTTTACTTTCAAAGACTCTTTGTTTCGTTATTATATCTTAATTCGTTCTTGAGATAGCAATTTTGTAGGTTCTGTAATAAAAATCAATAATCAGTAGACTCCAGTTAATTTTATTTAAAATTCTTCTAATTTTGTTTCTTTTTTCTTTGGAAGTTTGAATTAAACAAGTTCACTGTATTATGAAACATGGTAATTTATAAAAAAGAACTATGTATTCGTATAAAAGATAGGGTGGACATCAGTAGGTTGTAACAGAAAGGATCAAAAGGACTGTGAAATATAAAGGATAAAGACCCCTTTGCAGTACGTAGATTGAATCCCTTTTGACGCGTTTTTAATTTAATTTGTGGAAGGTCTAGTAGATCTTTTGTTCCATTACTAACTACGTTAGACGTAGCATGCTGCCCATAAAGGGGTTTGAATGAAATTTGGAAAATAAAACGTGGTGTTTTTCAAGTTATCTATATTAATCTTGAAATAAATAGAGAGGAGAAAGGTATTTAAATAAAGATGTGTAGATACAGCTTGTAAAAAGCTTGATAAAGTGTATTTCATTAATTTTCTATCAAAATTTTCTACAAAAAATAATTCAATTGCAAAAATTAGTTTCCATTCAAGTTTTTTTACTTTCATTTCTCATCGAAAATTGAATTGGCGAGCGTAGAATCGAAACGAATTTTAAAATAACTTTTATTATTCCATTTCACCTCAACCATTTTAATTTTTGCTTTCATCAAATTTTCTGATACTTATTATTAACTAGGAAATTAATTTATTATTTTCTAATAAAGGAATATTTTTCCTCCAATTTAACCTCGGATTGTTTTTTTTAACATCTCCTTTTATCCTTCATTTACATTAATGAAACCGCTAATTGGACCCATCAAAGGTTCAAGCCACTCTTGAGTTGTATATATAGATGTTTTTCTTTGATAAAGATACAATATTGTTTATGTTACACAACTTAAGATGAAATTAATTGGTATTGTGGTAAGTGTTTAGTTTTTAAAGAATCGAAAAACTAATTAGGGTAATTTTTTTATTAAAAATTATAGATTGGGGTTATTTTGGTTATAAATTTTAGTTTAACAACGGGAAGGCCCTCATTAAATTGTCATTTAGATTCAGAAACTTGGTGGAATAAAGCAAAAGATTTATATGAATCGAAAAGAAATTCTAGGAAAAGAACATTATTTTTGAAATCGCTCGCTTACGGAGCTGCTATTCATTAAATTTATTGCTAAACGCGCAAAAACATAAAAAAACATAAATATAAAAATTAACAACTAATTATTAATAGATATTAACAAATTTCTTATGGAATTTTACTTTAAAGAGACAAAAAAATTTTTTTTTTACCATATTAAGCAACTTTATTTTTACAACCCACATTGACGTAAAAAAGAACAATTATTTAAAGGTAAAAACTCGTGAAAGTTTACATAAATAAAGGTTAAAACTTAATCACAACATTATTACTAAACACTAATAAACAAGATAAACAAACGATGAGCGTCACCCCGGTTTTATACAATATTTTACAATGGAAAACAATTTTTACCAACGGAAATAGCGGCTTGAAAAAAATAAACGATTCGCGTAAACGTGCGTTTTCAGGTGACTTCTTAATTTAATTAACATCAGAAAATGACGCAGAACCATAACAAACGTAGGTATATAAGGAACATCTTTTCACTCTTAATTCAAATTAGTTCAAACCGTCTTTAAGTTGTGATTTAACTTTTGAGTTTTTAAATAATCCCGTACAAGTACAAAAATGAAGCTTTTCGCTGTAAGTATTAATCAAAACGGATATTATTAATAAAAGAAAAAAATTGATTTAATTTTTATTGCAGATCTTTTTTGTAACATTCCTTTTCATCTATCAATTGGTGTCAGCTTCTCCAATTGCTTCTGCTATTGAAGAACAATCAATCAGTGCGCTGCTATCCAATACAGATACGGATCCCAATCTACATATCAGGGAAAAACGTGAAGCCAGAAGATTAGGTTTTCGTGGTGCCTCTGTTTTCGCAGCTAGTGTTGGGAAATAAGCTTTAAATATTGTGAAAACGTAAACGGATCATGAATTTGTTATATTACATAATTTTTATTAAAATAGAATAGTCATATTTTGTATCAATTTGTTGTAATAAAGTAGTATGCATTAAAACGTTAAATGAATTTTTACATGAGATTCTTATTTGATATTAGTTTATAACATGAAAACCCTTTCTGGCTTTCCATAAAGATAAGAAAACTGAAAACTATTGATTTTTCTCATTTAACTCGCATTTTCAATTGAATAGCTTGGAATATAAATACCACGTCAAACCATAGAATAGTAAAATGGATGATATCTTTTCATCGATCACCAATGGGTTCTCGTTCCAATAAAAACGCATCGGATCTGCATACATTTAGTCTCGATTGTACGAATTCTTGGACTATTCATATTGAGGTTCGAAAGCCGGGCAACAAAATTCAATTATTCCCGCGAAGACTACGTGCCCTAAAGGTACAAAGCCATTTAGAGACTTTGCAATTCTAAAAGCGCTGCAACAATCCTCTCTATATTAAAGCCGATAAGCTTTCACCATAAAACTACAACCGCGGAATAATAATTATCGGGTTGAATAGGCATCCATCACAAAAGTATTTTATTTTACTAAGTCAATAATAAGAATGAATAATTAATTTGGATCTTCTATTAAAACAAGTCTTCCTTTAGGCAGACCATGTGATTTTTGGATGTCCCCCAATAATTTATGCCATTTCATTCTATGTTTAAGTTTTTCTTCTGCATATGTTTTTGAATTAGCTATACAAGTATGTTGGCAAGTTAATCTTTCTGTCCGGTACCGTGCATCTCTTCCTGGAAAATAAAATTTTCTTGCTCGGTTTTGTTCAGTATCATAAGGTCCCCAACTATCGGAAGGTTTTGTAACTGTATTCATCCTCTGCAAAACAAAATTCAATTTTGTTTATTTTTTCGTCATTATTTTATAGGATGTATTTGAATAACATTGCCAAAAAACATTTAGCGAATTGTAAATATAAACTTTTTATACTTCGAAAAACGAATAATTTTTTCTCCGAAATCGCCCAAAAAATCGCATCCTGAAGTTTGGCAACGTTATTTAAATGCAACCAGAAATGTGTATACTCGTAATTTAACATGTCTGCAACATTTCGATAGGAATTGCATGAAAACTGGAGATATCATAATTATGCAATGAATGTATGACCAAATTATAGCTGAAAATATTAAAAATATTTTCTTTGATTGAGCCATTTCGTAAAACATGTAAATAAACGCAAACTGAAATTAAAAAAAATTCATTTATGATTCAAAATTTTATAAGGCTGCCACAAATGATAGATGATACAAATTAAGTTTTCAACTCAGCATAAACCAATATAGACTACAATCTGTCGTTAATTAATAGTAACATCAGATAGCAACAGTACAACGATGTAAATTCATGCAGCAAGTTATAAAAGACTCAAAATACGTATAAATTAAAAAAAAGAATGTAGGTTTGTCCTGATCTATGGTGCTTGCAGAAAATACAATGTCAAATCTTTCAATAAAAAACTGATGCCTATTAGTTTATGCTGTGCGGGAATAGGTTCTTAAATATTTCGATTCTAAACATTTTTAAGGAGTATATAGGACGAATTGAGTACACACAGCTATAATGATAGATGATACAAATTAAGTTTTAAAAAAGAATCATGGAGTAGAGTAACGAAACATTGGTCGAAAATAGAGAACGTAATACAATAATAATGCACAACATAATATATTCAATAATTAATACCGAGATTGAATTTAATTGTTAACGATAACAAACAACAAACAGGATTTATAAAGAAGTTACACCTAACTCTAGTTGCACAATAAGGTTATTAAGATTACTAACAGAGTTATGAACCTGATTAATCTGCTTACGTTACCGAACTGCGACTATCTTAGCCGATGTAATTAACGAACACTACAAAATTAACCCGACTGCCACCGTATATGCTTATCGTTCTCAACACATGACATATATCAAAATACTCTCAAGTTTCAAGTTTCAAGTTCGGCTGCAGTGTGTGCTGAACTCGTCCATTAATTCTATAAAAATATTATTTTACCAATGCAACTATAGGTGCAGTTTGCCAACTAACTATCCAAAATTTAGGAGGTGGGTTTCCATAAGTAAAAGTATAATCTTCAATAATCCTTTTCGTTGAATAAATAAACATCAAAGCAAAACTTATAAAAACAAAACAAACTGTACTGTAATATATATCTCCATTAAATCTATACGTATAAATAGTATTTATACTTAAATTTGTGCAAAAATATATGCTAGCAATAAATTCGATTGCACAAAAACCAAAATACACCAATATTTTAAACCTGCGTAACCTTTGAAATTTTTCTAATAATGCAGAGGCGCATCCGATGGTTGTAAATATCAACATGTTTAAATTACTCCAAAATAAGACAAGGTACCAAAATATTGAAAGACCGACTCCAAACCGTACTCTATACAATACGTCGGGTATGAATGCGAATAAAACGTCGTGACCAAAAATTAAAAGACATCGGGCGTCTGTAAATTTATAATGTCCCAAAACCAATTGACTACATCTTTGTGTGTAAACCATCATCGCCATAAAAAAAATGTATTTAAAAACAACTACTTGAATACCAGCTTTAATCGGTGATAAAGATTTCGGTTTTAATGTTCCTATGTAAATTGAATCCGACACAACGATTATATCGGCTGAATGGATTAACATTTCAACCCAAAACTAAAAATGTATATTAAATTTTGTTTTTTATAATTAAAAATATAATAATAATTATAATTATAATTACGTCTATTTGTGCTAGGCTTCCTTGCGGTGGTCGCGATACAATAGGATCATTTGTTAAAATTAATCCATAAATGGCAATCGAACATACAAAAAAACTCAACAAAATTTGTAAATTCAACGTAATTTTTGCAATGCGTCGTACTCCAAATATAGATATGGCAAATACAACAATCCAAATGAATAGTGAAGCGAAAACAAATTCGTTGTTTACTTTTAAAATTGTATTTACAAATCTATCATAACCCATTATGTAAAACCTTAAAAATTTATAATTCATTTAATTTCATCATGTTAATTAAACCAGACATATACCTGTAATAATGTTGTGTTGCCATATAAATAGTTTCGTTTTTACCTCTACTCAAAAAATTGGTAGGACAAGAAACATTGAGCGGATTTTTAGGGTGCATTGGGTAGCATACGCCATTAGTGTCTTGTTTACAATTGTTTGAAACATCTTCAATTACGTCATCAGTAAACAATGATTTAATAAATAAAATTAAAGGTGCCGTCATAAATTGAACTTGGAAGATGCCATATGTTATTCGGCAAAGTAATAAGCTATAACCAATACCTTAAAACCAAAAAAAATCGAAATACAATTAATTATTTAAATTACCTGCAAACACTGGGACGCAATCCCAAAAAGTAATGAAACCTTTTTTTGAGTAACTACTCATGAAGATAAATAAAGACATTAGTGGTAATGTAACAAACATTTCCACAACAAAAAATCCTACAAAAACGATAACTGAAAAAAATATAAATATTAATTTTTAATTTAAAGCTTGTTTTAAGTTAAATATTCCATTTACATCCACGATTTTTTGCTAATATATCGATAAAATTAAATATGTGATAGATATTTGTTTGGTAAATAAGACAGGCGGTTACAAATTGTGTATTGCTTAATTCGAATTCATCTTCATCCTATAATCACAACTTTTTTATTACAATGACAATCGATAATTTCATTAAAAGTTCGATTTTATTCTAAAACTTACCTCAATTTCTGGTTCAGCACCAGCGATTCTCTTAATTTGCTTTATGCGTTTATCGCGTATAATTTGAAATTCAACCGAACGTTTAAAAAGATTTCTTACGTTTGCCATGCTGGAGTTCATTTTATGTATACTTGCAGACATCTTACAGATAAAATATGAGAAATTATAATGATTGTATAAAGAAATAAAAATAGAGTATATTTGTTATAATGTTAAGTCAATGTCAAAGTCAAGTATTTAAAATGTTATACTTCAACCAAGATATACATAATTATATATTAAAAATCAAAATATATTTAAACCATCGTAGAAAAATTGTTCGAAACTATCTACGCAAAATATATAAATAAAAAAAGTAATAAATCATTTAAATTTGCAGATGTTAAAAAATTTTGCAACGAAAAGCTTGAAAAATGGTAAAAACCGATAACTGGTGTGACTGCGTGAATCAAGTCTTTGAAGTGGAAGAATATACTTACAGGCAAGATGTAGAATGTGGAGATTATTATATGAAATAAGTTACAGGAGTTTTTTAGCTAATATTATTTTTTAAAAGTTATCAACTTCACATTTAGGTGTAAAAGATTTTCCGATTAAATAGCGTTACTAATTGGAAACTGAAATAAAGAAATCTAAGTTCATTCGTGTACAGGATGTGATTACTAGCGTAGAAAAATAAACATCATGAACTAACAAACTGTTTAAAATTTATTCCATTTATGTTTATGTACTATTTTAGAATAAGCGACCTAATATTTACTAACTGAGAATTTAGTTAGGTATCTAATCAGGTTTGTTCAGAGAATAATAAATATAAATGTAAACTGGGCTGAACGAGTTTTATTAGTAATAAAATTTCTATAAATTATAGCTTAATAAAAACAAAATTAAATCAATTTTTTTATGGTACAATAGTAAAATTTAATAACATTTTTATATTGAAGTGGCTATAAATTATCTACATACTTTTAAGACTTCAAATTTTTTAATATGTACATAACTACCGCTATTAGTCCATAAACTCAAAGCTTTAAAATGTTGGTAACCCACTTTACTCACTTTCCACATATTTTCATGGAAATATCTACCAATGTACCAATTAAATGTATCGCCTTCGAATCCACCACGAACTAATTTGCAATCTGGATCTTCAAATGGAACATCATCCAAATTAACCATAACCCATTTAAGAAGTCCATGTGAGCATAATATCTACAAATAAGATTACAATTGTATCTGGAAAATCTAAATTTCTTAGTTCTTTTTACTTTAATATTCGTTTTGGTTTCAAATTTTCCATAAAATTCTCCCACAAAATTTTGATTTTCAGAATACAAAGCGCCAGGAATTAATGTACAATTACGATATACTTGTCCTATATAGACTCCATATGCAGCTGTTACTGCATCAGGTGGAATTGCCCCATTATAATCTCTCCAATAATAATCATAATCTAAATAATTAAAAAGCAATGAAATAATCTAAATAAAATTAATAAACAATTTACCTGAATTAGATTTTGCTCCACATATAAATACAATTAAAATTAAAAATTTAAATGAAACCCGATTTGTCATGTTATGCTCTTAATGTGCTTTTGTTGAAGACTGTTGTTGATTTAAATTCCAGCCATATTTAAAGTTAAATGTTATCATGTTATAATATTTTTGTAACTTGCAAGATAAGAATTGTAATGAAATCTGAAATTCAATAAACATGGGAAAATCCAAATTTAATGTAAACCAATATATTTCTTATAAACTTTCCAAATCATTTAAATAAAACTTCAATTTTTAATTAATACACAATATCATGTATTTTGTATAATAAAAAATAATCAAACAAAATCAGTCATATATTAACTATTAAAAACATTATGGACTAATGGAAAATATATCACATAAAAATAATACAAGGTGCATAAAAATCAACTTGAAGAAATAAAACTATCCAACATTACAACAAGATACCTAAAACAAAAATTAACCGCGTAAAATAATTAAGTGAATAATAATGTGTAAAATCAATTGGAGTTAAAGAGATTCAAATAATAAAAGTGTAAAATAAAGAGAAATAATAAGATTATTTCCGCATAAATCTAGATTTTATAAGTATAGTAATAATTGTGGTACTAAGTAACCATCGACAAGGCAACGTTTATTAGACAAGCAAAAACGGAAAAACGGGCTTGTTTTATTAAGATACGATAAAAGTAGAGGCTAGATAAACTAACTGATTTTCGCTTAGATAAAATGTAATGACTAAAATTGTCATCAATCACTTATTAATTATACAAGGTGAATCTGAATAATTATAATCAAAATTACTATTGTTAACATCATAATTAATTAACTAATTAATTATCAATCTTTATCAATTAACTGTTTAAAATCTCGTTAAAATTTGAACAAGATTGCTTGATTCAAATTAAAAATTATAAAAAAATAAATAAATTATTTATGCAGATTCACCCTGTAAATAAAATAATCATTTATTGTGTGTTGTTACTGTTTTTTTCTACATTAGGTAAACTTTCAATTTCTCCCATTTCCGTCGTCGTTTCTTCATCGATATTATAACTTACGATAAATTTTAAGGAGACATTCACATTTTCAGGATTCGCAATTAACATAACTTGAGTAATCGCAGATGGAGGTAAAAATGGATTAAACGGTGGTAAATCTGTTGCTGAAGGAGGTTGCAATTTCACTTTACAAACCTAAAATAACAAAAATAAAAATGATAATATATTGTGTATAATAATTACAGTAAAACCTTAATGAATTTATTTTAATTACCTTAGGTACAATGGCTCGAAATAAAATGTTTTTGAGAGGTAGTTCATTTTTACTAATAATAGTTACGACAATAACTGAGACATCTTCTCTGGGTTTATCTCTGGCAAAATGTAAAGTTACTGAGATTCCACTTTTTTCTTCAAGAGCTATGAGAGGTGGAATAGTAGACGGTTTTATACTTTCAATAGCAACAAAAATATCGGTTAATTTCACTTCCATTTTAACTTTAGATTCATTATTAATAAGAGATTCTTTAGGTTCGTCATTTTTTTGAGATACTTCCAATTTGTTCTTTTCTTTTTCATCTTTCTTTTCAATTTCTTCGGTAATATCAACTAATAAATCATCACCATTTTGATCGTTATTTTTACTAGGGTTTAAATTTGAGTTTAACGACTGTTTTTCTAATAAATAGGTTAAATCGAAATCCAAGGGATCGATTGATGAAGATTTTCTCTCGTTATTTTCGGTGTTAATTTTTGTTGTTGAGTTTTGTTTACTTAACATATTCATTGGAACTTTTTCTGGAAGTCTAAAAAATGTAATCGTCATTTTTGCAATTTTTTAATCAAATTATTATATACTTTTGAAATTGATGTCCTTGTCTTGTTGACAATTGCAAATTTTGTTTCAATAAATTCTCACCTAAAGCGTCAAGTTCTTCAAAAGCTTTTAATTTTCCATTTAATTTTGGAGAATCATTTCCAACTAAAATAAAAAAATCATAAAAATCAAAACCAAATTTCGATTTAAAAAAAAATTCTTTACCTTGACCTACAAGAGATGTTGGTTTTAAAATATCAGCATCAACTCCCAACATCACTGAAGAACTTTCATTCGAAAATATATCACATAACACATCATAACCTGGTTTAGAATCAATTTTTTCTGTTAAATTTTGTTTCGTTTCTAAGAGTAATTCCGCATCCGTTTTATTAACACCCAAATCTAACAAAGACGGTCCATTTTCTAAGAGTAAATTTTTCGTTTTAAACTCAGTTTTTCCATCGATGATTACACGTTTGTAATCTTCAAATACTTGACAGAGTTCGTCACTTGCATTGAGTAAATCACCTAAAACAAATTCACAAAAAAATGATAATTGAACTAGAATTAACAGTTGAGCGTTTAACACTTGCACTCTCACTAAAACTAATAGTACACTTTGAGCTAACTAGAAACATTCAGGTTAAGTAATTTTGGGCCCGCCCTCGTATTAGAATTATGACCAAAACTAACCGTTTTATATTGGGTGATGTTATTTTTAATGTAAAGAAGACAGTGGAAGATGTAAAGGCAAGGAATTGTTAACATTCAATATTTAATAAATTTAGCTCTACAACAATCCTGGAATCTCAAGTTTGCCGTTCACTCTGACGCATCTTCTCTGGACTCTAAAAACTCGATCAGTATGGGCAGAATGACCCCAAGCCAATAAGGTGTAGGTGGCATGACTAAAGAAATAACCATAATATGTGCCCATCAGTACTACATCGAAAGGGACCAAGTCACAGTGTCTGCGAATTGCAAAAATTGCGGTATTAAGTTTTTTTATTAAATGTGAAACATGTGATTCCCATGTAACACCCTAGTCAAGGTAGATTCCCAGATATTTAACAGGCGCCGTGCAAGTCTCTAGATGGCTAAGGGAAAAATTTGATTGAAAAATTTGGTTTGCGTTTTGGCTTCGTTCATGATGAGTCTAGTATAGACATCAATCGCGCAAGCCATGGCTACTGTATCATGATTTTGGGCAAGTCATTGACGAAAATTAAAAATAGAAGTAGACCCAGCACTGAGCCCTGGGGGCCACCATGTATAATTGGTAACGGTCAGAATCTTGCCCACAATAAGAGACATATTGAAGTCTATCAGTCAAAAATAACTCCATAAGTTAAGTTAACTTAGTTTGTTAACCCTTTCACTGTTATTGTCCCTTGAGGGGGACACAGTTTTTTATTATGTTATAGTCATGGTACAGTGAAAGGATTAATAAGTAAATGATGAGACACGCAGTCAAACGCCTTCGTTAGATCGTAAAATACGGCTTGTAAATAATTGTTGGCTTCAAAACAATCTTGAGCAATCTGAGACAGTGCTTGAACGCCAAACTGCGCCGAATTTAACATATTGTTTGATTCAATATGAGAGAGCAATTGCTTATTTAGGATAATTTCAAAGATTTTCCCAAAAATAGGCAAAATAGATATTGGCCTAAAATTCTAATAATAAGCGTTTTGTTTTTTTAATGTTTACAATTTTCCCCCTCTTCTCATTGGCACAGAGGAATCTGGCCACCAATCTCTTCCCTTCATCATCCCCCGCCATCAACAAATACTTTGGCAGTTCCTCTGTCACTATCTCCCCATACCTTTCATTGTATCTCCCTTCTCGTATCTGTGACCTTCTTTCCTGCCTCTGTATATCCATGTCCCTAACTCTCAGTTCTCTCCACATTTCACCTCTTTCCGCTCTTCTGTTTTTGATACCAGTTAGTGAATATCCCACTCTTCTATAATATTCTTCCCCGTCTCTTTGCCCATAGATCAGCCCCCTCTCCTTAATTTCCCTCCAGCACTCTCCCAAGATCCTACAATGTGGTCTTGCTACTATCATTTCCTCATACTTCACTGTTCTTCTCCCCGCCTCCACCCTTACTGCATCCACCTTAACCTCCTCCCTCATTACATACCCTGTAGTCTCCCTTGCCAACCCTAGTACCCATCTCCAATACCGTGTTTGTATATCCTCCAGCAAACCTTGTTCTCTCCATCCCCATACTTCTGCGCCGTACATCATCATGCTCCTTACCAAGCCATCATACATAACCTTTCTTTTTCCCACGACCCTCCCAAAAGTTCTTTCTCCCCATCCCCAAACCTATCCCATCACCCTGTTCGCTCTTTTTGCTATCGCCCTCACGTGCGCCTCGACCTTATTACTTTCCGCGAAACCATATTCCAGGTACGTGTACTCTTTCACTTGCTCTATCTCTATTTCCTGCCACCTTCATTCCTCCTCAAGAGGTCAAGAGGCGAGGAACCTACTTTGCCGACACTTTTCCGTAATCTAAATTATATGCAATGATTCCCATCTCACGAATCGCACGAATATTCACCTCACTGGTGCTTTTCCGCGGTTGGCGTGCATGGGACTCATTTTGCACTGACTCTCGCCATTGGAAAAATTTTCTGCCAGTTGTTGACTTGGATCCATGAAAATGTTGTTATAGCGAACTATGCAGTTAGTCGACGCAAAATTTTGACAGGTTTTACGCTTAATAATAATGATGACGCTATAAACATGACGCTACCAACAGCCAATCTGCTCTGGCGAGCTGAACCGATTTACTCTTCTCCATTTTACATCCCCATTCAACATTTATCAAGACGTTATGTTACTAACTTCACTTAGAGAACATTAAAAAGAAAAGTCTGGTTAATGTTTGATTCGCCCTAATTATTTGTCATTTATTTTTGTTAAACTCTTACAGACATGGCATCCGAAACGTCAAACACTTTCTCAAAAGGAGCACATAACTTGAAAGTTTCTAATTCTAGTTCTACTTTTAGAGTTAACCTTAGTTCACTTTTTAAATTGTTTAGGTGAAAATAATTTAAATTTGTTTAAAAATTTTTAACTTACCTACTGGGTCACCTTAATTATTAATGAAGCATTAAAATAAATACAAAGAAAATAAATTTAAGTTTACTTGAAATTAGATTTTTTTTTATTTAAAATGTTTTGTGTCTAGGTACTCAAAATCAAAAAAAAACACCAGCTGGAATTGAAACATTTTTTAACAATCACAACATGCTCTTATCTACATTATTTGTAAAAATTTTACTTCATAATTATCCAAAAAATGTAATTGTTAAATTCAATTAGTTTTTTTCTAAACACTTGGTTATGATATCATTGTTTACAATGAATCAGTTACTTTACAGCCATAACATTTTATTGTATGGTTTTTTATGTTATTATTTTTGTAATTAAATTCAAATTTAGATATGTTCTGATTTATATGCACTTTAGACACATGTGTAATCTTTATTACTATTAAATTTATATTTCTTACCAATCATATCATCATTTTGTTGACATTCTGTAGCCAAACTATGAATTTTTGGTTGTAGTCGTTCACAATTTTGATGTATTTCACGAATTAAGGCTAAATCATCCGGTGTACCACCATTTTTATTATAACTCTCCAACATTTCTTTTAACAACCTTACATTGCTGTAAACAGACTCAACCTCTAAAATTTTCCTACTTTTTAATTCCGCTCGTTTATCATCCTATGAACACAAAAAAAAGTTATATACACTTATATTAAACAATTTCATGACTTAAATTTACCTCTTTAACCATGCATTTAATTAATCTATTAGCAGCTTGTAAATCCTCAGGATTTTTACTTTGCAATAACTTCTGTAACAGTTTCGATTTTTCCTCATCACAAAAAATAGAATTCTTTGGTTTATTGTTAGCTTGTTCCTCGGTTCCTAAACTAACAGTAACTTCTTTAATCAAACCTTGTTTTCTTAACATCTCGTAAGCTTCCATAATTTTAGTTTCTTTTGGATAATCGTGTGTCCACCAAAAAATCATCCTCACAACCTTGTGTCTTACAGTCATAGGCGTTTGTAGCCCCAAATATTTCGGCGAGACCAATTTAATCATTTCATTTAGAAACCGAAACTTTCCCACTTCAGATCGAAATGTATTACCACATCTTTGCATGCAAGTATCTAAAACGCTTAACGTTTGTAAAACTTCGCGTTCTTCTTTTGAGTGTAATCTAGCCGCTAAAAGTTTAACACCGATGTGGTAACCGTCCTTTTCTTTATTTACTAGAACGCAAAAAGCCTCTACTGCGGCTTCATCTACGTTTTGATTTAACGGGTTTGTAGCACGTTCTTGAAGTATTAATATTATATTTTTGAGTGGAAATAAATTGTACGATTAACTTACGTAATAGGGCATCTAGGCTAGTTTTTACTATTTCCATATTTAAATGTAGTTAAACTTTCATATTCGATTCGAGATGTTGTTTATGCGGCTGTCAAGACAACTGTCAGCTGTCAGGTAAAATCTTTTATGTCCTACTTTATTGGCAAATCAAATGTGCTAATAAAATAAATATCCACTATTTCTAATTAATTTATATTCATAAATTATATTACAACATTAAATAATATTTGTTAAAATAAATCAGTTCAATTTTTGAGTTTTAACTTTGATGTTTAAAAATATGGTTTAATGTACAAATGAACCAATATCAATAAAGATTTTTTATACAATTTAAAAAATTAATTTTTTTATTAAACAAATTAAAATTCTAGTTTATTATTGAGTTTACACAAAAATATATCTTTATCTCAAAATTAATCTACTAATATCACGATTTACTTCGTTCTAGAAATAAATAATTCCCCACCAGTTTAGACAGTGACAGGAGATTACCAGGAAAATTAAAAAATAGATTTTCGGCATTAATACAACTGGAACTCTCAAATTGTTAAAGTGTTAGCAAACGTAAAAACGAGTAAAAAATGTTATTTTCAAGATTACGACCAATTTTAAGTCAGAACTTATTAAAAAACTTCGAAACGGTTCGTCATAAAACGTACACACGAAGTGGAGGTATATTGCCAGAACCTCCAATCACTAAATTTGGATTATTAGGAGTGATTTGTACGGTTATACCTGGATTACTAATCGGAGCCACTATCAGTAAGAATATGGCTAGTTTTCTGGAGGAAAATGATCTATTTGTACCTTCTGATGATGACGATGATGATGATTAAATGCAAAGTTGTAACATAAAAGGTATTAAATTATAAGTGATTAATATGTTCATCTAAATTATTGTTCCTGAAAGTTAAATAAAACATAAGTAGTAAATAAATGATTGTTGGTTCTTGTAAAACCTTAATTTCTTATAAATATTTTAATGTCATATTTATCGCTTTAAGATTAAAATAAAATCAATAAATAATAAAACATCACTTAAATTGACTCTACATTATTATTTTATAAATATTTGATTTAATAAAAAAATTTTGAGGTTAGTTTCAAATATCAAAATGACATTTAAAATGTCAATTTAAACTTCACCTTGAGATGTAATTTTAATTATAAAAATAAAAGATTGTTTTTAATTATGTAGTTATTTTAATAAATATTTCAATAAGTACTAAAACAATACAATGTGATAAAGCAAAAAAAAATCACAAATTAATGAATAATATGAAGTAATATATCAAAATATATAAAGATTGAAAATTTTATTCTGGAGGTTTTTTATGAGCACCCCATCCATGGAAGCACTTTGTAAATCTTTTAGACTCTTTGTTCTTTAAGGTTAAGAACAATTTCCTTGATTTATTTGGTTGTTTAACTCTCATATGTTGAATGTAAACCTAAAAAAAAAAAAAACAAATAATAATCCCTTTGAAAACTAATTAGGTTTATTTAATTATTTACCTGAGCTGATTTATAAGCTAATTTAATTTCAACTTCACTACATTTAGCACCTAACCAAAGGAAGACTTGTTCACCATTATCCAATATCATAATATCGTCATCAGCTAAATCATCTTGACAAAAATCTGAACATTTTTCAGATACAACGAAATACCCTTTTTCATTTGAACATCTAAATAATCTAGTGTATTCCATAAAATCTGCGTTATTTTCGTATGGTTTCTTTCCACTTAATCCCAACCAAAAGAAATTTTCGGGTTCTTCTCCTTCGTTTAAAACTTGTAAGCTAACCCATGGATTATTAAACATTTGATCAGCAATTTCTTGAATTAATCTCGCTTCGTCTGGATCGGCTTTGGATCCAATCCAAACATAAACAATTCCTGATTCATCTTGTTCGAAGGGAACACTCAAAATATAACAGAACGCCGAATTTAAAGCGGAAGCGTCTGGCTTGATTTGTACTAATCTAGTGTAGAGAGCGCTTCCGTTCGATCGTAAGTGATAAAATTCAACGGCATCTTGTTGCGTTTGCTTCCGTTTTCCTTGATGAATAATAAATTTTCGTTTAAAATGTGCCATAAATTTCATATTTTCTTGTTGTTGATGCGTCCTAACGACTTCTAATTTATCTTGAAACAATGCTTTAAATTTTTTTTGCAAAGTAAACGTAAACGTTAACCATCCCATATTCGAAGCTTCCCTTCCTTGCCAAAAATATACCACCCATTGAAAATCTTCATCTAGCGGCTCGTTGTCATCCTCGTTTTCGTTATCTTCCGCTGGAATCCAATAACGACACAAAAACACATAACAATCCATTGAATAAAAATGGCCAATTTCTTTTTCTGGCAATCGACCAAATTTCTTTCCTTCCAAAACGAAGACTTCCATAGCTTCTAAATCTTCGTTCCAATCTTCCATTAATTGCTGTGCTTCAGTTTGGGGCATCGGAGGTTGTCTTGGCATGAATAACGCTGTTAAATCGGCTTTTGTTTCTTGTTGTGAAGCCCATTTTGTTAAATCTGCTCCGGTTTTTTGTACTGATTCGGCTGTTCGTGTAAAATCTACTGCTATTACTTCATCCCAGCCAGTAAATTTCGATTTAAAAATCTATAAATAATTTTTTTAATGAGATTAATGAGAAAGAAATTTTTTTTGACTCACTTGTGTTTCATTTCCTTCTCTTACTCTTAACACTGTTGCGTATTCTGGTCTGGTAATCATGTTAAATAATTCTTCTGATAATTTAATGGCTGCTGCATTAACTAATCTGGTTGATTTTTTACCAATCCTGGAAAGAATTTTTATAAGTATAAGAAAAAATAAAAATATAAAAACTTACCACACAAATACATCAGAATAACAATCTAAAATATAAACGTTTTTGCTGTGCAGTAAAGTATGTTGTAATTTTCCATGTGGTACTTCAACTTGAGGTAATTCTAAGTAACCCATTCCTAATTGTACTTGATACAGTCTTGGTGGAACTGGGATAAATTCAGAGTCAACGTGTTCCTTAAAAAATTAAGATTTAGTTATTTCCAAAAAAAAATAAATAAAAAAAACTTGCTTCTAAAGGTTCAGTTGGTTTTTCCCCATTTGGCACTCCCAAACAATACCAAAAATCTTCACTTTCCTGGCCCATATGTTCCGTGAAAATCTCAGCTTTATTTTTCCTTTCATTTTTGTTAATTTTTTCAGACATCAACCTCGCTTTCGATTTTAATGTATTTTTCGATTTTTTCCCATTCCATATAAAAATTTTCAAACCCGTATCTAAAACGAAAACGTATCGTGGATCTAACGATTCCACACCAATGGCAACAGGCTCTAAATGAATTGATGCACCGGCGGCGTGGACTCTATAAAAACGGGTTTCGTACAACTAAAAAAACATTTATATTGAATTCAAAGAAAATTTTAATAAATGTAAGCTTATTAACCATATCTTCAACTGTATAAAATCCACTACTTGTTCTTCCACCCTCAATGTAAGTTATTTTTCCTTCAAATAATGCTAAAAATTCTTCTGATTCGTCACGTTGTTCTTCTCGTATTGTTCTACATTGAGCACCAAGATAATTGCGCAAATTTACTGCGTGTATTGCTGAACAAGCACGTTTATCCAACTATAACAAAAAAAATAATGTAAATAAAACAAAAAAAAAATTTTTTTAGTTAGTTATTGTTCTTATAAGTTGTTGCATGAGAACCCTTATGATCTGAAACATCAATCTTTGCTTTAATTTTATTATCAGCAAAATTTTATTATTTTTATGCCTACTTGTACTGGCAAAAGATTGTTTCTATCCACTTCCTCCAACACTTTGAGTGTCCAACCTTTTAAGCGCTACAATACTGTTTTTGCCTTCATTCGCTAATATTTCTCCTGTCTACAATTTTACGTTACCGACAACATATGTCTTCTAGCAAAGAAATGCAGAAACCAAATCTACCGGCGGTTTAATTTTTGCTACTCTTTAATGGGGTTGAGTTGGGTATAGCTTCCGACATTTCTGGTGGTTTTTGTGACACTCAGAAAGAGTAGTAGCAGTAATTATCACCCCGAAAAAGTACCTGAACATGATTTATGATAGGCCCTCCTAATGAACTAGGTCCAGGGACTCATTTTTTTTATTATATTTTAAATTAAAAACACTTAAATAGTATTTAGAGTACTAATTAATGTTTACATTCGAAAAATACCAATTTTAAATAAATTGTTGTATCTTCACACAAAGTAATGGTATTTAATTTTTTAAATATTATGTATTATGTATGAATATTATTTCGTTATATCACTGCAATTAAGTCATAAAAACCACCAGAAATATCGGAAACTATATTACTAGTTTGAAAATGCTACTCCCATTTCTTCACAGTCCTTATGTCCACCAATTAACAAAAAGATTGAGGGGGCTATCTATACCTCTGATCCAGAATGTCACCTATCAAAACAATAGTCACTGCCACAGATGAAGTAGCCTAACTAACACTTGAAAACTGAACCCAACCCAACCCAAAAGCCTCCTGGTTTTGATTTATCACGCAAAACGTAGTCAACTCTAAACAGAACAGGAACCTAGCATGGTAGATGCGTCTACTTTCTCCATAAATTGAGCAAGATATTGACGCGTATGATAAGATATCTGCGAATGCTGTGAAAATCAAACCTATGAAGATTTCCTGTTGGCGACTCCAGAATCAATATCTTACATAATTGAACTTAATGTCTGTTTGTAATTGGAACCATGACTGTGATTGTAGTTGCAATTGTAATGGTATAATACTATGTTGTTTTCATATTATTTTATTTCATTCTATTTTATTGCTTTAGAAAAGATATAGTCATTGTAATCTCTTACTTTTAATCTCAGTATTAGTTAACACGCGTCGAAACCTGTTTAGATGTATTTCACACTATACTCTGTTTTTAAACCAGGAGTATTTTAAATTTGTCACCAGATTGACCTTGCACGTGATTGGTTGAATGCGAGGAAGGTTCACACACAGGCAATTTTGAATTTTGATTTTGAATTTGAAGGTTAGGTAATTAATAATTCGACAGTTTCGTGTCATTATTGTATATTTTGTGTTCTTAAACCCTTTTTTATTATATTTTGAAATAAATACACTTATAACTTCAATGGTAATTTGTATGTATAGTGTTGACGATAACAAACGAAAATAAATACAATAATAAGTAAATAAATAAATAATAATTATTAATTTAAATTTACCGCCAAAATATCTAGTGATATTTTCTGGTGATTTTTCCCAGTGTAAATCTGACTTTCGCGTTTACTTCTCCTGGTTTAAAAACAGAGTATAGTTCTAGTGCAAGTGTTAGTTCTAGTTTTAATTGTTATTCAGCGCTAAGTTGTATATTTTTAAGTTTCGGGTTGGGTTGGGTTGGGTGTCTTCAGACGCTGAATGTTAGGCAAGGTTAGTTTTGTTTACAAATATTAATTATACCATGAAGTATTCTTTGGCAATTAGTAATGGCAATTATAGCGTGAAGTTTTCTTTTGTAATGTCAATTATAGCGTGAAGGAATGTGAGGTAAGGTTAGTTTTGTTTACAAACATTAATTATACCATGAAGTTTTCTTTGGCAATTAGTAATGGCAATTATAGCGTGAAGTTTTCTTTTGTAATGTCAATTATAGCGTGAAGGAATGTGAGGTAAGGTCAGTTTTGTTTACAAACATTAATTATACCATGAAGTATTCTTTGGCAATTTGTAATGGCAATTATAGCGTGAAGTTTTCTTTTGTAATGTCAATTATAGCGTGAAGGAATGTGAGGTAAGGTTAGTTTTGTTTACAAACATTAATTATACCTTGAAGTTTTCTTTGGAAATTATACTCTGTTTTTGAACCAGGAGGAAGATTTTAAATTGGTCACCAGATTGACCTTGCACGTGATTGGTTGAATGCGAGGAAGGTTCACACACAGGCAATTTTGATTTTGAATTTGAAGGTTAGGTTATTGACAATTCGACAGTTTCGTGTCATTATTGTAAATTTTGTGTTCTTAAACCCTTCTTTATTATATTTTGAAATAAATACACTCATAACTTCAATGTTAATTTGTATGTTTAGTGTTGACGATAACAAACGAAAATAAATACAATAATAAGTAAATAAATAATAACAATTATTAATTTAAATTTACCGCCAAAATATCTAGTGATATTTTCTGGTGATTTTTCCTAGTGTAAATCTGACTTTCGCGTTTACTCCTCCTGGTTTAAAAACAGAGTATAATAACTGTCATGGCCAAAAATAACGGGTGGGTTGAATAAAAAGTAGTACATGGTAATGCTTGAGGAAAAAGAATTTACTACATAGCAAATACTTTCGGATGTAGTACGCTTTTAGTTCCGGTAGAATTTACTCACATATGTAGTACGAACTATGCGATTTAAAGTAAATAAATACTACTAGTAGGAAGTAAATACTTTTAAAGAGTACAAAGCAGCATGCTGCTTTGTAGCATGTACTTCCCTTCGTAGTAAAAACTTCGACTTTCCACGCAACAAACTACCGATTAAGTAACTTCTGGGAAATATCGAAGTATCTACTGCAATTAGTAGAACCTGCTTCACAATCATAGAATTTACTTCAGTATTGTAGAATTAGCATTTACTACTGTTTTATTCAACCTACCCAACGTTTTATGCATGACCATGTCAGTCATATACATGTGACAAAAACAATTTCTTTTCAGCAGGATGCAACAATAGCTAATTTAGTGCATTAAAATAAAAATAATGTAGGTACAACTGAGCATCAACTAATCCTCATCAGCAATTATGTGCTTGGACGACCTTCTAGTATTCTTTCTAGTATAAATTTAGAATTTTAGTATAAATTTTTTTTTAAATAAATATTTCGTCACTGATTTTCTGCCTACTAATCGCTGACCTAAACTAGTTTCTCACAGTTTCAATATAAATATTTAATTGCAGTTACTCTGTCGTTTATTAAAAAAATATTAGAATTTTCTTAAAACAATTATACTCACAGATGCTTTTTCACCAATCCAAAAATAAATTTCCCAATTATGTGATCCAGTTTCATCACAAAAAGTTTTTAGCACAATATAACAGTCGCCCTCGTAAAATTTACCATGGGCTACCTCTTCGATTCTATTTGGCAGGAAATTTTCAATTTCCCAAATGGTTAAGCCTTCCGTTTGACCAGCTTCTTCATCAAAAAATTCCGAGTAATCTAATGGCGGTTTTTCCAATGTTTCATCCCATCTTTTTGGTCTAAACATTTACAAAAAAATTATATAAATATATAAATTAATCAAACAATATTATTAAAAAGAAATTGTTACTTAAGTGATTCTGCTTTTAGTTCCTCTTCAGCTTTCGTTCGATTTTTTTCTTTAGCAATGTCTTTCATTCCCTATATAAACCAATTTCTTATAAAAATTAAGTTTAATAAAGTTGATTTTAAAAATACCTTTAAAATTTTTGCTTGATCTTGATCTGCCTCTTCATGATCTCTTCGACCTCTCCTAAGCCTCATTTTTCTTGCAATAGGGTCTTTACTAGTATCTAAAAATATAAATAATAAATTGAAATGAACCTTCCATGATAACCTAATCAATTATATTAAAAACATTAAGTGTGATTTAAAAATAAAATTTTAAAAACATGATTCATACTAAATAAATTTATTACAAAATTTGTTTTAAAATTATAGTAATTGTTGGCTTACTTTGAGATGGTTGTGGAGCTGGAACGTTAGCTCCGGCCTGTCGAAGTTGATTTTGTAGCGAAAAATCGATATTATAAAATTCCAAACCAGCACCTTTGCTCATTTCGTGCGGTTTTGGGGGCATTACTAACTCAGGATTATCACGTAAATCCAATGAATCCAAATCAGTTAGTAAATGAATGGCATCTGGGAGAGTTATCAGTTTATTACTGCTTAAGTTTAACTTTTTTAATGATCCACAACTTAAAAAGAAAAAAAAAACAATCAATTAAAAGTCTATTACAATATTTAGGTAATTATAATAAATACAAAAATAAATTGTATGACAAATATTCAAAAATAAATATAGATTGTGACATCATTATTGTAAAATTTTATTGTTTTAATACTTATTTCAACATTGTTGCTAATCAAAATTTCACATGAAACTTTTTTGCAGTACTTACCGACATAAACCTTCTGGAATCATCTCTAATTGATTATTAGCAGCTGAAAAAATTTCCAAACGACCCAATTTACCAATTCCAGATGGAATACCTTCAAAATCCATTTTATTATCATTAACATACAATCTTCTTAGTGTCGATATTTTGCATAAAGATGCAGGCAAGCTGGTTAGATTATTATGAGACAAATTTAAAGTTTCTAATTTTTGCCAGCAATCCATCACTAAAATAATATAAAAAAACTTATTTCCTCATCATTTTCATATCTATTTTTGTTACTTACTCGAAGATATTTCAGTGATTTTATTTTCACTTGCATTAAGTCTTTTCAAATTCGGTAATGAATAAAGAGCTTCTGGTAATTTAGGTAAATCATTTTCAGCAAGGTCAATTTCAGTTAGATTAACTAAGTTTTCCAAGTTTGCTGGAAAATTATTTAGACATCTTTGTGTGTTTCTTAATTGTAAAACATTTAGGTTTGTTAAAGATGGTAATTGTCTTAATTGGCAATGACCCAATGGGTTATTATTTAAAATTAAGGTCTGTAAATTTACAAGCCTCCTTGTTTGTGGTGGTAATGTTTCTAATGTATTATTGCTCAAGTCAAGAAATAATAAGTCTATTAAATTTATAAATAATGCATTTGGAATAGAGTCAATACTAAAAATAATAAAATTAAGATTATATGATGCTTATTTAAATGTTTCTCTTACTGATTATAACTTAAATTTAATACGATTAAAGACTTGGCTCTTTCTAAACCTTCAGGCACCTCTTTTAAATTATTATGGCTCAAATCTAATGTGCTCAATTCCTCCAAATGAAACAATTCGGAAGGAATACCAGAACTTTTAACTTTATTATGCCTCAAATTCAAAGTACGCAAACAATTCAATTCAGTCAACTCCCCATACAATTTCTCCAAATTATTACGCATTAATGACAAGTGTTCCAATTTAAGCAGATTTCCCATTTCTTTCGGAATCTCACTTAAATTTGTTCGATCCAACTTCAACCATTGTACACCCGTCATCAAACTTACTGCTTCAGGAAACTTTTCCTCCTTTAATTAAATTGAATTAAAACAAAAAGATTCAAGCAAAGTACGAGTACTTACACTGAAATCATTTTTTGTAAAGTCCACCCCTCGAACGAAGGGCAACACCCCGGTGTTTGCCATTCTGTATACGTTTATTATTTAGGCGATTTTTGAATTATTTACTTTTGTAGAATGTTCCAATAGTGATTCATTACGATAAAAAGTTTTATTAAGGATTAACTTGACTTACATAGCGAATATTTTAGTAACGTAACTTAATGCTTTTTTGACAGTTATCATCTGTCAAAATGAGAGGATTTTAAGATAGTCGTTAAAATAGAAATCTATTAAATTTTTTTGCTTTTTTCTAAATTTATTTGATGATATATATTAAAAAAATTAGAATAAATTTGGGAAAAATGACATAAAACGAAGATTTAATAATAAATTTTAATTACATTATTTTCTATGAAAAAATAGCACTCTAAAAAGATTGATTGGTAGACATGATTTTATGACAGTTTTTAACTTTAAGAGAAGTTGCTAGAGGTTATGTTAAATATTTTAATCAGTTTATATTAATTTTTAGTTATACTGTGTTAAAATAATCCTAAATAGGTGCTTGTTTTAGTTTAAAATCCTTTTTGTACTCAATATTTAGAATAAAAATTTTTAAAGATTTTTTAGGTTATGGCAGATCCTGATTTAAAACTTGCTATTTTACTACAAAAACAATTTGATGACGAATCTCACGTAGATAATCATGATGATACACTCTTAGCGACTCATTTACAAGAAGAATTTAATCACGAATATAAATCAGAAACAGGAATGGGTTTAGCGTATAAAACTAATAAAGGAGCTATAAAACATGGTGGGAAATCGCTGGTTGATCCATCATGGGAATTAGTTGATCCTACTCCAAACATACACAATCTATTTGTTGTATTTAATGAGCGTTTCTTTTGGAACTCCCTTCAAATGGTTTGTGTTTCATGGAGCAAAAGAATGACTTTGTGTGCTGGAGTTTGTTCATACCAAGGCCGGAGAGGGCTATGTCACATCACTTTAAGTGAACCCCTACTGAAATTAAGACCACGAAAAGATTTAGTTGAAACTTTATTACATGAGATGATTCACGCTTATTTATTTGTTACTAATAATAATAGAGATAGAGATGGACATGGTCCTGAATTTCATAAACATATGCATCGGATTAATGGTGAAGCTGGTACAAATATTACTGTTTATCATGATTTCCATGATGAAGTAGAATTGTATAAACAACATTGGTGGAAGTGTAATGGACCATGTCAACAACAAAAACCTTATTTTGGAGTTGTTAAGAGAGCTATTAATAGAGCGCCAGGACCGAATGATTTTTGGTGGAGTGAACATCAAAGTAGATGTGGTGGAATTTTTACTAAAGTAAATGTGTAATATTGTATATTTTTGTAACATTAATTTATGTTTTTTAGATTCATGAACCTGAAAAAAAGAAACCACAACAACAAAAATCAATTAATAAAACTTCATCTATTCCTAATTATGATATAACAAAATATATAACAACTACTAGTATAAATAGTCCAATGAAATCGCCAAAAAAATCAATAAAACCAAATAAACCAATAGTTAGTCCAAATCGTGATATTAGAAGCTTTTTTATACCAACAAAATCTAAGGAAATAAGTAAACCAATCAATACAATTAAAAATAAAAATGGATTTAATGTTGAAACTGGAGCTGTATTTAATAAAGGAAATATACATGGTTTTAAAAATTTGGGAACAAATAATTCATCAAAAGTTTCAAAAAATTTAAATGATACCAGTTTTAAAGGAATTGTTGCTGTAAAATCAAATAATTCTAATACAGTTGTTGTCACTGGTAAACAACCCTCAAATTTATCAAAATCAAAGGAAAATATTCTAAAAAATAATGTTCAAGTATTCTCTGGAACGTCAAAAACTCTTTCATCAACTCCTACAAAAACTTCACAAGATTGTTATAACAAAGTTCGAGATACTTGGGCAAAAAAATATGATAACAATAATTTATTAAGTAATAAAAGACCGGCTTCAGAAGATGAAATAACTTCAATTCAAAATAAAAGACATCAAAAAACTCAAATTGTATTAATTAACGATGATATACCATCAAATTTAGTAACTTGTCCAATTTGTAATAAAAAAATATCATCATCAATAATCGAAAAACACGTTGATGAGTGCCTAATAAAACAATTTAAAGACGATGAGCCGGTAGAAAAGCAAGAAACTTGTTGTGTATGTAACAAAAAAGTGCCTAAATCTATCTATAAAGAACACATTGTTGATTGCTTTAATACAAGCTACGACAACGGTTTAGACGAACTAATTGAATGCGTAATTTGCGAATCATTTTTTGATAAAACCATGATTGAAACGCATACAATTGACTGTATTGAAAAGAATTCTAAAGTAGATATCCAACATACCAATAAGAATAATAAAGTTGATAAAAATAATGATTTAATGAAATGTAACGTCTGTTTGGAATTGGTTGAATCATTAAAGTATAATTTGCATGTAGAAAAATGTTTGCATAAAATGTTGGATGATATTGAAGATGAATATGATATTCCTACGACAAATACGAAAGTGAATTGTCTCGTTTGTAGAAAAGAAATTTTTAAAAGCGATTTAAACGCGCATTTAGACGAATGTATGAGTGGTGTGTTTGACGAAAAATTCCCGGATGGAACACCGAAAGAAGTGGAAAAAGAAAATTTTAATCCATCTTCTAGTAAAGATGACGATTTTATGTATAGTTGCCCTTTTTGCTTGGATTTGTACTCAGAATTAGATATGACCGGTCATTTAGATGAATGTGTAAAGATAGGAAAGGAAAATAGTCCAGAAAAATCGATTCTTATTGATTCATTTTCTAGTGATGATTTTTGATCTTTACTATTTTAGTTAAAATATTTGTTACAATGATATTAAACGGTTTATTTCTATTTTCTAAGAAATTATTGTTTTATTTGAACGATTCAAGCAAGAAAATTAAATGTCACCAACCTAAAAATAAAAAAAGACACTAAGAATTAAATCAAGTTAAGAGATAATTTATCCAATATTATATTATAATATATTAAATATCTAATAAATACTTTTAAATTATAAGAAAAATTATATTTTTTAAAATTAATAATAAATAACGTTGCCAACCTAAAATTAAAGAAAAAGATACTGTCAAAATCACACGTCAAAGTATAAATGTGTTAAAAGTGAGGTTAAGTTATTGTTTATTTGAAACACGTGGTGAAAAGAGACTCCTTAATTTCTAGAAGAAGTTATTAAAACATCAAAAAAATGCCTAAATCTAAACGGGATAAGAAAAGTGAATAATTGTTTTTAATAATTTATATAATTCTTACTTATTCATTATTATTTTTTTAGTTTCTTTAACAAAAACCGATAAGAAAGGATTAGCATTAAAGCAAAAAATAGTCGATGATATAAAATCATGCGTTGAAAAATTCAATAGCATTTATGTGTTTACTTTTAAAAATATGCGAAATGAAAAAATGCAAGATATTCGACAAGAATGGAAACCGAGTAGATTTTTCTTCGGTAAGAATAAAGTTATTGGTATAGGATTAGGAAGAACACAAGAGGAGGAAGTAGCTGAAGATTTGCATAAAGTAAATTAAATTTTTTAACATTTATAAGACATCTCATTGATTCTTTTTATTTTTTTAGTTAACAAAAACTTTAAAAGGACAATGTGGTTTATTATTTACAAATTGTACAAGAAAAGAAGTTGTTGAATGGTTTGAAAGTTTTACATACGAGGATTATGCTAGATCTGGATTTAAAGTTGACCAAACAATAGAATTAAATGAAGGACCATTGAATCAATTTTCACATGCAATTGAACCATATTTACGGCAATTAGGAATGCCTACAAAATTAGAAAGAGGAATTGTTACATTAACTAAAGATCATATTGTTTGTAAAAAAGGCAATGTAATTACACCAGAACAAGCTAAAATATTGGAATTGTTAGAGCATAAACTTGCAAAATTTCAATTAAAATTAGAGGCTGTTTGGGATAAAACAGAGGGATTCAAAAAGTTATCAAATGATGATGATGAAGATGATGAAATGGAAAATATGAGTAGTTAAATAATAAATATTTTTATTTAAAAATTTTTGTTGATTATATGTACCTTGTAAACATAATTAAATCCTAAGTAATATTTAGGTTAAATAATAGAAAGATTACATCATCAAAATTTTGAGCATTATCAGCAACTTAACTATTTATTTGTAATATCACATTTAGATGGTCTTTAATTACCTTGAATGGCCTTTTATACAACACCTTAAGCTTAATTGTCAATTCATCTTTAATAACCTCATAAATAATGACATGGTAGTTTATATCTATAATTTTTTAAATTTAGGTAAGTTTTTTTGGCGGGTTTTCGAATATTAGAAGATCTGATAGCATCAACAAATAAAGGAAAAGTGAACTGTTATGGTGTTCACTTAGCTTATAATTTACCTATATTACTTCACCTTGGCTCCATAATAAAAACACTGAAAACAACTTTAGGTGTATTCTTTCTTTACTTTCATTTAAAGAGAGTACTCAGATTCTTTGTAACTATCTTTAATTGTGGAAGATTACTTAAAGAATTCTGTATAATAGCTTTTGCGATTGCAAGAAGAGGTCGCAAGGAAAGAATTACTCCTGAAAAATCAATTTGGATTCAGCGAACATAAAGGAGCTGTGGAGCAGATAGCAAATCTTTTTAGCACGTTGCAACTTGTCCAGAGGAAAATATATCAGAAGATTGCAATGCTATTAGGTGTCAAAAAGGTTAACGACTTTGTCTGAAATGATGGTGAAATGATCGAGGTTAACCTGCAAGGGAATTTAGTCAGTGCCGAATTCTTTTCTAAAGACTAAGTACTTCCAGGTGAAAAAATTAAGGATCTCCACTTTCTTCTCTACTATATTATACAGGTGTCCCAGCGAATTAAACGTTTCTGGCCAAAATAAAAATTTGAGAATTCAGACATAAGTATTATCAATTGCGTTCTCTTCGACTAAAATATTTTCAGATTTCTAGCACTTCCGGTTATACCGGAAGTCGCCATCTACTTTATTTTTTTAAACGCAACACCCTGTATATTTTTACATATTTGGATTTGTCTGTTCTCAAGGTTTTTAAATAACTTTACTTTTTGTTAATTTGATTCGGACGTTCTCGAGTTATTCGAATTTTTCTAGAAAAATCTGCTCCAGCAGACATTTGTTCAAAAAATCAGAAAACACTCGATTTTTGGGATATCAATTTAGGATTCAGAACATGATTAAGCAACATGATGGAGTATGTTTTGGTGCCGAGAACAGCCGTCTAGAACGTTTGGTCACTTTATTTAGAAATTTGGAAGTACCATAACTTAATTTTTTTAAATGGCATCTCCCACATTTTATTGCTTAGTTGTCTTCGGTGTCTCATTCTACATCTTTTATATCCCATATGTCCCATATCTAACATTAATAGTTTGGGAGATAATTACGGTTTTTTGAAAAATGCACACATATCATATGGATATTTAGCCTAGTCTTACACAATCCATTGCCATTGAATGAAAAAAAAATACAAGTCATCTACAATTTTTTTATATCTCTGTCATTTCTGAAATTTTTGATTGCTGATTATTGTTTATCAGGAATAGATTTTATCCAATTTATTTTCTATTCTCTTAAGTTATGCATTTTGTGTTAATAACTAGTTCATATCTTATATTATTCTGATTGTCAATACTTTTTACGTTAACCACAAGGACGTACATTCGATGATAATGAAACAACATTACGCAATGACGTCAAAGTATCTATCTTATCTCCTCACATTTATACGAATTGAAGACCGCTTCGTAACATCAGTTTATAACGAGACGTCAAAACGAAACAAACAAGTTTGTTTAGGTTAAATAGTTTTAAAGTTTATCACTGAATATTTCCTAGTTTTATTGTGAAATTTTTCTAAAAATTAATTACTTTATCAACTATATCTTTTCTGATAAGGTAAGTAAAAATTAACAGATTTTTTCTATCAGCGATTTTATATAAGTTTAATATAATCAATTATTTATTCATTAATTCTTTTATAATGTCGAAGTCATTAATTTGTTGGTTAATCACCTGAACAAAGTTTAACTATCACATTTTTTGTAGCTATATTGATTTTATTTGATTTATTTCAAATTTAAGGTGATGTTTAATACAACATTATAAAGAAACTTAAAACTCAAGGATTATCAAGCTGATTACACAATTAATAAGAATGACTTTGTAAAATTCACGATTTACTCATCTATAAAATATAACAAAATCAAGGACGATTTAACATAGATGTATAAACACAGCTATCTCCTTTATAACATTAAATGTTACATACACATTTTAACACTATTAAAGTACCACTACAATTTTTTAAATTAATTTTTGACCTTTAAACATTGACGTTGCAACTTCATTACAATCATTTTTTATTTATCACTTCTTTTCGTTTTTAACCCGTATCAATTTTAATTAACATTTCTTTTTTCTTATGATTTTTTAGTTAATATTATGAGGGTGACACCTGATCATTGGAACACCTTTCTCGATTTTGCCGAACAAAATTCCGAATTAATAACAAATCGATATCACGGAATACACGGAAACATACAAAGAAATCTGCTTTGGACCAAAGCTGCGAATGCTTTAAATTCGTTAGGTCATGGTCAGAAAACGGTCGCTCAATGGCGAAAAGCAGTCACCGATTGGAAAGCGAAAACTAAAGCGAAGTTATCAAAACCTTATCATGAAATAGCCTTAACTAGAACTGAAAAAAGATTATTAACTTTAATGGGAAAACAAGCTTTGAGAAAACGAAGAAAATTAGTTATTATACCTGGAGATGTAAGATTTTTTTAAATTTTTTATTAAATTTATTCGTTTAAATTTTTATTAGGGTAGATTAGCAACGGAAGTTAATTCTGAAGAAGAAGAACACGTCGATTTTAATTATTCAAATCTCGTGTGTAAAACAGAAAATCCTACAGAACAAGATCCTGTTATTGAAAGTGTTGAAAACACCTCATCTGTAGAAGCCCCAATAGCTGCAAGTACTTCAACGACAACTACGAATTGTGATGAAGACCAATCGGATAATTCAAGTTCTGATAAAGATTTACCAGAAAAACGGTTTAAATGTAAAGACAAAAGGCATAAGTGTTATAGATTTGATCCTGTTGAACGCCAAAGAGGTAAACAAGAAATTTTACAAGTTATGAATGGAATTGGGAAAAACGTAGAAAATATATCAAATTCGATTGATAAATTAGTTACTATTTATGAAAAATTAACAGAATTTTGTCAAATTATGGTCACAAGAAGTGAACCAAAAACACAATAAAATTAATATTTATTTAAATAATCAGTTATTTTTAGTATTCTTTCTTTTAATTTTAACCATAAAATTTTAAAATGTAATAATTTCAATTTCTCTCACCTAGTGTTTATTGTCAAAATTATATAGAGAAACACGTTTCGTGGTTTCAATGTGCAAAACCTACTGTAACACGTTTTCGATTCTTTTTCGTTATTTACAATTTGCCATGTATAACGAAGCATGTATGTATAACGATTAAAGAAAGCCATAAGTGAGAAAAACCTCACAGATACAGATTGCCAAGATCTGTAGACCGAGAACCTCCAAGAAAGATTTCTGGAGAGATTTCAAATTTTAGCCTTGGTAGCTAAACTCATTGATGAAATTGACCAAATCAAATTAATTTTGCAATCATAGTAGAAAAGCGAAGTATTGGGAGATCAAAAAGTCAAAACGCACTCTAGCTTTCCGTAAAGTTTAAACTTTCGTTTCCACAATTTTCAATAAAAAAAAAACAATAATAAATAAATAATGCAATAAGTTAAGTGATTTACTAACAACTTTAAATTTAAAATGATTGAATAACAAAGCGGAAAAGCATTCAATTAAAGGATCGTAATTGTTGCGAAACAATTAATTTACAAGATTGTTGTACAGTATACTATTAAATCGAGTTCGTTTCGGTACCAAATGTGGTAGAAGTAGGTAGTAGGGGGGCAAAAAAGAGAAGTTTTAAACGTCTACCGTGTTCGTACAACCACTTCACCAAAAGCGAATGAAGAAAAGAACGTCGTCGTCTTCAAGTCGGCATTTAACATCTGTCGACGACGGTTAAGTTGTTATTATACGAAGAAAGGTGTGCTTTGGATTTAATCTAGGATTTAAAAGATTTTGATCAAACTTACGTAAGTTCTTTATTCAGTATTTATTTATAAATGCAGATATAATTTTCGGTTTATTTCTTTAAATATAACCAAGATCCGACTATTAACTTCCGGGTTAAATTTTCCTTTTGCTAAATCTTGGTCTTTATTTAAGATATATTCAATTAAAGATTATAATTATAAACTAAATAATCAAATTGATGCTTTTTTCGAATAGAATTTTTTTTTGCTTGGTTGATTAACAAAGAAATTTAACCAGTTGATGCCATAAAGCCAAATGAACGCTATCGGTGTCAATTTCCTACTTTCTCATTATACCAGAACCAATCTATAAATACCGGTGCGGGTTGCTTCGTAGCGATTTCTTGCATTCTGTTCTCGATTGTTCGGCTTCGGAAACCATAATTTTGAAATGTCTATTGTCCGACAACTGAAGGTTAAATGAATAAAACTTTTACATTCATAATTATACTATTAAAAAAAACTGGTCTTTGTATAGTTCACCACATATATTAAAAAAAATTCCTTGTTGAATAAAAGTATTAAACGCATTTATAAAAATAAAAGCGATAACAAAAATATTTATTGTAATTTTTTGTTCAAATCTAAGAGGTCATTAGAGCACGTAATTGCGGACATCGTTCAAGAACTCGAACCCCTTTTTCTCTAGGTCAGGACAACGATGTTTACGTTTTGAGGCAACGGGCATCATAATTTCTTGAAGCTAACGGTATATCGTCTGCCGTAAGCCTCAGATCGATTAACACAACGTTTTTTTCTTCACATCTCTCTTTTCCTTCTTCACATCTTCTTGCGGTTACGATCGCGTGACTGTGCACAAGAATCGACATCATTGACCTTTTTCAATCGATTTCTTTTACCAGGAAATGGCACGGCCAATGTATGATCTTACACCCACAAAAATAATACACAAAAAGTTAACTTTCAGTATTAATTATTTATGAGTATAATTAGGTTGGAATGTATTAACCATAAACTACAAGATTTCGTAATTGTATTTGAAGACGTGGTTTATTGGTATTTCCATTTGAAATTAATAGCCAATATAATGTGCAATGTGCTTGAATATTGCACAATTTTAAAAAGTTAAATATTTGTAAGAAAATCACTTTTAGAATATTCGTAACAGATCTCACTCGTAATTAGATATCTATGCTATATTTCACTATGAAGCAATGTAGTAACCACATCATAAAATACTTAACTATAGGCATAAAGTAGATATTTTAACGGTTATCTTCGACGTAACAAGCGATTGTAACACCGATAATTAAAGGTGGTTTGACCCGATTTTAATTGGTGAAATAACGCATAAAACTTTAATGCATGAACACAGTGTAAAGTACAGCGTGTATTATTAGCCATAATTTTCGTTCTGCCGCATATTATTTATCTGGGTCATAAACCACCAATTATTTATTATTAGAACAGTTAAGAGATGTTATAAGTAATATAATTAGATATTTACTGCGATTTGAAATAAAATGGAAAGAAATTAGAAAATTTTTATAATTATGTTAAGCTTTTTTTTCTCGTAACCCACTTATAAGATAAGATGAGTATTTCCGTCACGATTGCAAAGTGTGGTGAAACTCGCCGCTTAAGAGATTAATTTTCATAAAAATGTTATAAACAAGAAATTAACAAAGAAGGAAATTTAAAATACCATCGAAGATTTAGGACGATACCATATTTATTGATTCTGAAGACAACATGCTGTTTAAGACGACCTAAATTATTGTGGTATTCAAAAAGAAATAGTGAAAGGAATTATAAGAATTTATGGAAAAATAAACGACGTGTATCATCTCATCAACTTTCTAAGCATCATAGTAACTATCAATCAAAGAAGATAGAGAACCACGAATGCATTGATTGTCAAATCTAAAGTAGCACCAGTTTAATCAAAAACAACACTGTCAAGCTAATAACTTTTCTCTTCTATTGTTATTTACTGCCCTGAATTATACAAATAATGATAAATCTAGAATTATAATTGCAACGATAGTGTCATCAAGGTTGGAATTATGTTTGATAATACTTCTGGGAAAATTTTCAGAAAGGACAATGAAATCATTAGATTGCGAAAACGTTCTTCCAATCTACCAATAAATCCTGGTTGAATTTATGTGCAACAAAACGAGAAGTCTTTCTTAAAATTCTCCATTTGGCAGCTTTCTTTGCTTTAATCGATATGATTAAATACCAGTTCTATCTTAATTCCATGAAAAGAATACAAAGGAATTCACAGAAATCGTCCCCGAGAAACCTGCATTGATATCTGTAGACGAATAATACTTAGCTGTTCATGACAGGAAGGATTTTCCGTGTTGCAATCATCTGCAACGAATTACAGCTCAACATAAACTGTAAACCACAGGAATTCAAAATTATCCATGAAGAAGCAGTATGATGATTTCAGCAATTGAAATGCTGAAGAAAGTGTGATCGGGCAAAACGATAACTTATCATTAATTCTTGCAGTAAATTTTAAATAATAAAGCTGGTTAGTTATTGTTGTCTTTAATTGCAATGAAAGTCTAAATTACTTGGAAAAGAGTTAATGAAATCTTGTCAATAATGTGGTATTCTTACCATTATTATTATAGACCATTGCATTTCATAAATTGGCTGATATTATGAATGTAGTGGCGAATAGTTGCCTCTGCAAATAATCAAATCTTCCATTTAATGATATTTAACTTTTGATTCATTCAACGTTTTTTATTTTATAAGAGTGACAGGTTGTATAACTCACAGGCGTTGATATGCACATGCGGCATCAAACAATAGTTCCATTCTAGCATCATAAAATAATTGTAAAACCTTTACAGTATACGAATTAACGGTATTTTTTTGTTTGGAGTTGTTTTAACATCAGATAATTGTTATTCTATTATAAACTCTGATTTTGGTATTCTGTTAAATATTTGGAAGTTTGTTTCAAGTATAGTCAAAGGTAGATTCCTAAGAGCAAACAGACCCCCCGGAAGACCACTTATACCATAGTATGAAAGCTGAAGCTCAACGTTCCAGCATAAGTTATGAATAATCAAGAAATAAAGCAGATGTCTTACAGAAAAGGAAGAAGACAAAGAAAATACATTTTTCTAGTTGACCGCAAAATTACATAAATTAGAAGTGTTTAATGCATAGAGAGGAACATCTGAAAATATGACCATATCAAATATCTGGGTGGAATTTTTAATGGTGACAATAACATAATATGACGAATACAATCTGCAAAAAGGTGCTACCATGCACATATAAAAATATTTTAGTGAAGTGATATATCTATAAGATAAAATATATAAGATCAGTTTTGACTTATGGAGCAAATTCTAGAATTCCTCTATAAAATTTCGAGCTTTATCAATCCAAATTGGTATATCTCAAGATTTTCCACTTTTCGGGGTTTAACAGTATTAAAACGGTTTTATTTTTGTACACGCTTCTACTTCCAAAAACCTAGATTATCTGAAGTTTATTGAGGATAGGGAATTCCTTTAAAACACGCGGTCACGCTGAGACCACACCTTCTTAGTTCCTATATGGTTCGTTGTTATAGGTTATCATAAAATAGAATCGTTCAACTTCAATTTCAGCTATAAATCGTCGCTTTACTCCCAGAAATGAGGTTTGAGTTCATAAATTTTTTCGATTTCTAATATTCATGTTCCACCATAACATAACTTAGGTTTGCAACATTTTCTATCAAGATTTTTTTGGCAGGCATTTGTTAAGACACTGTTAATATTTAAAGTTTATCATAAAATAGAACATTTTCTCATTTCTTGGATAAAAAGATTAAATCTTGTAAGAAATATTTTCAAGCATCAAGCCGTTCTTAAAAGTTTTAATTTATAATTACATTTTTTTATTTATTTAACCATTTCTTATGGAAAACGTGAAAGAAAGTACAATTGACAATAAATTATACAAAAAGTTGAGTTGAATAGTGTACGTAATAGGAAATAAGAAAATTGGTTCGATCATGAATCACGTTATTTGCAAAAGGGCAATTACTTTTAATCGGTGAACATTATGGGTAGACGCCGTGACATTTTCTGTTTGCACAACAAAAGTATACCATCGACAACAAAATCCTTTCTTACACGTGTAACATTTTGTAGCTTGTTTTAGTATAATTTCTATATTTTCTACTTATAGGTACTTACAGAAATTATTTTCTTTCTGTTTTGTTACGTAAAAATATGAGTAAAGCAATAATTAAAAGTTGTTTAGAAAAGCAATAAAAATAATTTGTTTTTTTATGCTATTTTCTGTGTAAATTAACAACACGCAGACTTTCTCAAAAGTTTTTGATTAAATAGTCGATAAGACAACAACTACAATTTAAATGTACGCAGAATAATTACCTCTCCACCTAGTTTCTATGTAAAAAACGGGAATGTTTAAAATGTCAGACGTTTCACACATCGACAATCCCGTTATCTACGCTAGTTTTACAAGTGAATAGCCGAAATTCGTCAGAAACCGTTTTTAACACTGTCATTATATGCATACTTTCGTGTTTACAAAATGGTTCTATAAATTTCTTTATGTGCGTAACTGTTATTCACCTTCGAATTGGAATGTAAAAACTTGCAGACAAGATCAAATCCTTGAAAAATATTGACAGTTTCGAGGTTATTAACAACCTGCTTATAAAATGATAAATTAAACTCAATTAATTAATTTTTAGTTTTTGTAATCAGAATTTAACTCATTAACCCAGTATTTTCCTTAATAACAATTAGTGATTGTTCATTAAACTCGTTCCCTCATTAAGTATAAAAGATGCTTCTGAAAACTACTCTAGAAAGCCGGTCGTTGTGTTGAATTTAATCACTAACTAACGTTCTACATGCATACTTTAACATTTCTTACAGATTAACAGCACAGCATCAACCATCGATTACCTTCTTCGTGGGTGAAAGTCGACCCGGAGGTTTACCTTTTAAAGAAAATTTCCATTCTCATAGGGAAACGATCAAGACTTATAATCAAATAGTAAGATGTGATCAGTGAGTTCACCAAGAAAATTTTATTTGTATTCGTCCAAGTTGGGTGCACTCGTATTTCTGATAACAGACAACGCGCGGTGATCTAGAAAGTAAAGAGCGGCGACTTCTTGGAGAAGGACGGTCATTGTGTTAAGCTTGTGGGTCTGTGTGCTGACGGCAGTTGATCGTGTTGAGTCTTCAAGAACGGACTTGAAGCTTCTAAACATTTTTACGATAAAACTTAAGTAACATAATTTTTTAAATTAAGTTGTATTAAGAAGAAAGTGTACCTTTTTAAATTAATTTTTGACATGTGAAATTGTGAACTTGGCACGATGACAGTGACGATGGATCATAAAAACGGAAGAAAATCATCATTAGACTCTAAGGTAAGTAATTCGACGGTAATTTTAGTTAAATTATTCAATTTGAAAATAGGCAATAAGTTTTTGTCTCCGAAAATAGTGTTTATTTGAAAGTTAAAGGCATTAATAAAACCCATTTTCTATTTTATGGGTATAAAAATTGTTGGATTCTAATTATAAATTCATTTAATCTATCTTGTCACTAGAAAGTCGTTACACTTATTAAACTTCAAATTTCTATTCGAATTATTAAAACCTGACGCTTAATTCTAATTGCAATAATAATTTCCGAATTATCATTAATCATATTGTAATTATATTTTGCTTCATAAAAAAAGTATAAAACTAAGATGTAGAATTAAAACCGTAACTATACAGCTTTCTAATTTGGTATCATATCTAGGTATGTTTATGTTAGTATTCAATATAAACTGGATTAGGTATAGCCCAGAGGAACTTTTGTATGGCTTTCATATTGAGAAATTCCCAGTGCAAGCTCTCCAAAACAATCGAGGAGAAAAAACATTAACAATCGGACTCGGGCCTTTAAGAACACAAAAGCATTACATAAACCAAGTAAAGATTTTTATAAAGATAACACTCCAGAAATAAACTTTGATAAAACTTCATTTGCAAAAGAAAAAATTAAAATGAAATTAATTATGATTTTGATGAAAAATAGGCTGATAATAACTCTTGAAATGGATGACTTAGTTTTGAATAAAATCCGTGTTAATTAATGGAGCGTTTAATTAAGTTTTGCATTAAGAGTGAAGAGAAACTTGAGTTTCCCAAGGTTTTGAATATCTGTCGGGTATTCTTCGGTGATTTATTGGTCGACTTCTTTGGCTTCCTGACCCATTAAATGGAAAACGGTAGTTCTTTCATAACGTGAAAGTTTTTCTTACGCATTATCTCATTATCGGAATTAATTGAAAATGCGTTCATTTTGTGAACAGTAATTTCTAATAATAATTTCTAAACATCTAATTTTAACAATTTCCAATCAGAAAAGCACCAATCACATAACACAATGAACAATATTACCTACAGTAATTTATTTTTTCCAAGATAATTATTTTTTTCGAATGAGTTTATTAATGACAGGAAGAATAAATAAGTCATAATAATATTAATAATTTCTGGGCGCTTTTTTTGTGCATGAAGTTTGGTGATGACCTCACATTACACTCTACCACTTCCGCGAAGAATTCCACAATCATTTCACAATATCAATAGAATTTATTGCTGACATTCCACGATTTTCAGGTTTATAAAGCTTGGGGAAGTATAAAAGTCACTAATTTATTGCACAGAAATGAACAAAGACTTGTGGCAAATTTGGGTACTGAAAGCAGTGCTGTTGATCAAGAATAATTGGAATCATTAATCATCAATTCCAGTTTGTTATGTAGACTTGATTTATTTACTTATTGTTTATATAGTTTATTGTTATTTTACCGCTTTATTTCTTTGATTTTACTTCTATTTCTTTTTTTATACGGTCACTTACCGTTTGTATACCGTAATGGTTAATGTTGCAATGTCATGTTCGATGAAATAATAGTTCATTGAGAGATTGCAGATAAGGATTCATGCAGATGACATGACAATAATTTTAAGGATCATGTATATTGTATGGCTGTTGAGAATATTTTGGGGTGATTGTACACATGTGCAAAGAAATTGAAGAACACTGTAACAAACAATATGTAGGCAATCTTTTCCAAACAGTTAACTTGCTAGGAAGAAAATTGACAGCTAGAACGTTATCAATAGAAGATGTAGATGGAAAGATACTATAGATACTAAAGATGGTGAAGATGATGCTTCACCGATGCTGTAAAAAGTTGTATTCTGCCAAGAAATACAGACAGAAGGCGAATAATAAGCGGATACGTCACATAAAGACAAATATAGCTTCTGGAGCTGATCAAATAAAGGCAGAAATTTTTAAAGTGTTGATCACTCCGACTATAAAAATGCTTTTAAATCTATGTAACAAAATATGGAGAACAGGAAAATAGTCGAAAGATTGGACAATATCAATTCTCATCCCCATACACATAAGAACAATGACGGCTTTGCTGGCGAAAGACAGATAGAAACTCCATAGAATGCTGGATTTGGTGAGAGAAGAAATCCGAAACTGGGAATTAGAAATGAACCTAAACAAGGCAAAATTAATGATAATAGACAGAGGGATTCTCTAACACAGGAAAATATTATAGATGAGTTAGAATGTTGCGTATTCCATGGACAGATAGACGAACTAACATGTTTATACTGAAAGAGTTCGAGATAAAAGACAGACTGTCCATTATTTGCCGGCGTCGAATTCCACAATATTTTATTCTATTTATGAGATGGAGATAACCTAGAAAAATTAGTAATCCAAGGAAAAATAGAGACCAAGGGGAAGATCGCCAACTAGGTGGTTGGACCAGATAAAAGAGATAACAGATACTCCGCTTCAAGACGCACTTCCAGAGGCACAAAACCACCAGTTATGGAGGAATAAAGTAAAAGAATACCCATAAACATGGAATTACGACTTTTCAGCTATGAGAATACGACGCAGAAGAAGACTGCTGTTATTTGATTTTAACAAGGTGTAAGAATCGCTCTTTGCATGTTCTCATCTACTTTGCAAATGAAAAGTGTTCTCTCTTTCTACTGTATTTCTAACTTCCTAAGCTCATTCATATCAACAATTCAAATTCATCACATTAATTCCAAACCCGTTGGTAAACTAACAGTTAAGCTTAACATAATTTTTTATCTTTTAGTTTATCGTCTGTCAACTACAAAGTTGTTAAATAAACGCTCCACTGATTTTAACTGTTAGACAAGATTATTCATCAGTCGCTTACAGAATAGTTTTTAATAATGTTAATTCGGATTCAAAAATTAGTTAATCAAGTTATTATAAAAAGTCAAAGTTCATCAAAATAAATATTCAAATTTGCTTCGAGGCACTTATGGTTTCATGACAATGGTCGTGACGTTCACCATTATCTGACATTTTGCAAAGCAACTCGAACCCAATGATGCAAATAGCAGACATTCACTTCTCAAAGTGTAAGGTTTTCGCCGGTGTGGATTTAAAAGATAACTTTCGTTTAATGATACTAAATTTTTTTTAAAATATCACAAAGTATTCGAGATATTATTCGAACATTCCTCGATTTTTTTTTAATTAAAGAGATGTTATAAAGGTTAATGTTGTCTTCATGTCGATAAAATGATGTTGGATAATTTTCTGTAAAGGTGATGAAACAATATACAGCTGCACCCATTTGAATAGAGATTTCTTTAAATATAAAATAATACAATTTAATAATTTTTAAGGAAACATAGGATAGAAAACATGTGGTAGTTTTTATATATTTTCGAAAGGCACTAAACGGGTCATTGAGTTTAATCTTAAAGCTCACACCACTTCCCTGCTGTTTGCTTTCTAGTACCTTTCAGATAATAAAATACCACCTATTAACGTTTCTCTTAAACTTAGCAAAACGGACACTTTCAAGATTATAACTTGCTACCATAATTTAATTGGATTATTCACCGTCTGCATCATAAACCTGCAAAAAAACTCGATCGTAAACTTTCAATTTCGATTTATTTCGTTTAACTTACGTATTGTGTTATGAAAAGAAAAGAAAAAAATTTAAGAAATTTCAAAATCGCAAAATCGTTGTGGCTTGTTACTTTTTTTGCCTTTTTTAATAATTCTTTTGTAACCTTAAAAGGTTTTTTTTGTACTTCTTTTTTTCTTGTTTGGATTATGGGTAATGCTCCAATTGTCTTGAGTCTTTTCGTTTTGCACGCGAGATAAAAAACAACGCGAGAGAAAACGCTAAGTGACCAAGTAATCATGAAAATGCGATAGTTAAAATTGGTCATACGCAATTAAAATGAAATTGAAAATGATAACTTTCCCTTTTAGCGGAAAGATTATTATAATAATTTCATTCTTTATTCTATAATGAATTACTTTCACTAAGACTTAAAAAACTGATTGCTCTCGATGAAAGTTATTTTCTTAAGTAATTGTAAAATTAACATTTCTATATCTCATAATTGTGTATAAAACGGTATTTATAAAATTAACACATCTGTAATAGTCCTCTTAAGCAAACATCGTTTCGTCGATCGTCAAAACTAGTAAGTGTTAAAAACGACAAGATAACGGGTATTTCGTCGATCGTAATTATATTTCTTAATGTCTTAAGTAAATTGTCTAACTGTTGTTATGGAAGATGTATCTTTTATATCTTGAGTTGTTTAGACGTCGAAAAATTGAGAAATTTTTCTTGTTACTTTTTAAAGGATATTGCAGTCATAAAGTAATCAAATTTGATTGAAACGTGATCAGGATAAAAACATAGATATATTGTTTATTTAGCGATTAAGTGTTAAAGTTCTTGCAAAATTTATAATTGCCGTGCACTGTGCCAAGGTTGTTACTTATGGGTATGAACTCGACAGGTGGTATACAAATTTGAAAGTGTACGCTTACATAATTAGTGTAGATACACAGTAACGTGTTTGCAATACAGTAGCTGATATTGCTTTTAGATAAAATTAGATATTTAAATTGGTTTTCATCGTTTACCTTTTCATATTGCTTCATTATGACTATAAATATTTTAATAATAACTCATTCAACTTAACATATTAACAACAGGAAATACACTTAACAATACAAGCTCGATGAAACATGTCCGGAATTAGAATAGAATACCGTCTCGGAATTTATAAGACTACCTACTACCAACCACATAGATCCGATTGTGCTTTTGTATGCAAATGGCACGACCACGTATTAGGTAATAAGGCCAAAAAGGGGGACAGATGTGTCACAAACTACAAGCAAACACATGCCTCTCTATGCGTGCCGTGACATCGATTCCATTCGATGTAACGGTACTCTCCGATACGTCTATCAAATACCACGTTGGCATTAATAATTTGGTATGCAGTGGTGCAAAGCACAGTATTATGTACTGATATTATTCATTATCAACAGATGAAGCTATTATGTTTCGCTTATTAATGAAATATTAAAGAATATGGATGATTTGTATATTTTTGTTAGTGAATCTAGCACTTCTTATTGTTATATTCAAGATATTTTTAAACCAGCGGTGGCCAAATAGTAAAATTCGCTATTTCTAGCACAAAGGATAATTACTCTGCGTCTTATATCTTACTTTAAACAAACATCATACGTTTATTTAATCAATTTTTCCTGTTAGATGCCATTGAAATAAAGAAGATTCCACCCACTTTTGGTCGAATAGAGACCGAAGATAAAAAAAAACAGAAATAATAAATAGAGCCCCGAATAACTTAGGCAATTCATAATATGTCATGTATCGTTCCAAAGTGACTTCCTACCTTTACTTTGAAATTTTTGAAAAGAAGGGTTTTATAAGATAGTGAAAACGTCAAGATTTAAGATTGCAAATGCTAAAACTACCTGAATTATGACACCTTAATCTTTACAATATTCGATTATCAAAGCTTATCTTATTATTAAAACTGATTGAGAGGAGGAAACACGTTGCAAAAATACTTTAAACTCAAAGAAGACAGAAATGCATATCCTTAAATTTGTTTTCAATCCAGGCCATAATTAAAGAAGATAAAGTGAAACAAATTTGCTAATCGGTTGAAGTAACTTTTAACGTAATTGCACAGAGTGAAACATCTTGTTTCATTATTTGATCTGCCCATCAATATGAGTTCAATCTTATACAACACTTAAGAATTGATGTAGTCAATAAGATCGTAAATACATTAAGAAAATTAATTAAGTCTAATCTATGGTAGGATGCTTCTATTACATTCCTCCAAGATTCTCCAGTAATTAAAGATGATTTATCGATAATTCGTTGCCTTAACTCATCAAGACTTCCAGCTTTAGTTTTATAAACTCAACTTTTTAAGTATTTCTAATAAAAATAGTCTTTGGGGTTGAAATTCGGTGAAGGAGGAGACCATTTAATACTACCATCTATTGTCCAGGAAATACTTTATCAAGATAACGCTGAACATGTATGCCAAAATGAGACTAAAAAAAAGAGACTAATTAACTGAGTACCACCTATTATATCCGACCATATTTAACTTTTGTGATATTTGAATACGGTTTTCAAGCATCCAGTGGGGATTGACACCATTCCACTACCTTACACTATACAGATTTGTATTCCCTCACGATGTAAAGGTAGCTCAATCAGTAAAATATATCTTGTTAACGCAATTTTCGTCAGTTTTTCCATCATTACCTCAAGGACCATCTTAGAGAAACGGTATTCTTTGCACTCTTCAAAACACAGTGCATTAATGTCAAAATTACAGCATGCTTGAATTAATTACTTCTTATCTCGTTTATGGTGAGAATTTTATTTATTTAATGTCTTAAATAAAGACCTTGAAAATAGACTAAATAACAATTTGTCAAAATTTTTATCTCCTATTTAATGAATCCACCGTTATGGCATATCACTAGCCACAAAGCGAAACAGCAAAATAAGATTTGTTGTCAATGAATTATTTACAAACGCAGCTTCATTCATAAGTATCTACTAAAATGTGTTTTTTGCTTTGTGTACAAACTCTGTACACTCTCGTTTTGAATATTGCAATCAATAGGTTCTATTTAAAGTATGATTGCAATCTTTTTTTGAAACATTATTAAGAGATCAGTTAAATGCCAAAACATTATCGCAAGAGAAGAGAATTGTTAACTTATTATTACACGTTGCGCTTATCTGTAATATAAGAATTCTAAACTACTGTGGTAGATTTACTTTTTATAGATAGATGTATTTAACCTTGGATTTTAGCAATATCAACTTAATATCAAAACAAGAGCGATAGATTACATAACTGTTGTTTAAAATAAATATTGCCAAATCAACTTAAATCGTTCCTAATTCAAGACATATATGCAAAATTTTTGAGTATTATTAATTTTGTGCTTCCTTTAAACATTCTGATTTATTGTTGCATATACCATATCAAGATACCCATTATTCTTTGTTATATTTAATAGTAAATCTTTCTGAATAAATCGCTTTCATTACACATTGTAGTTTCTCCATTCAATTTCTGTCGGCAAGACGATTTATCATACGAATTTATCGTATGCTGGCACTTACATTGTAATTATAGTGGTAGGTTCACCCGCACGCGAATCCGAACAATGGTAACGGTTCAGTTACCAACGTTGGACGGTTTTAACCGAGCATAAAAGGAGGTCAAAAGGTCGAGATTGAAGAAAGTTACTTGCGTTTGACACAATTTTCAAATAGGACATTTTATTTTTTTGTGCGGTTAGTAACGAGATGATCGCATTGGTTTTCATTAAAATCGTAAGATTGATACGGTAAGATAAGTTACTGTAAACATTTGTATCAACGTTCTCTTTTCTATTGAGTAACGTAGATGCAACATTGATTTCCTAATAAATTTCCTTCTTAACATCCCACAATGGGATAGCATTATACAGACGTCTTGCGTTTTCTTCTCTGGGATGAAATGGAATCAAAGATTGCAAAATTCGCCGAGAATTGTATACGGGTTTGTAACGTGAGTAGGCATCTTAATGTCATCCTTAAGTAACATTAAAGAACACCGACTATATTATACCTCAACATGACTCATAATCCTATAATAACTTGTAACTGAAACAGAATAAGATATTACTTATCATATTGACAATGGTGTGTTAATAAATAAATCACGAGTATTTTTATGACCCATTTCTGTCAATTATGGGGTGTTAGAAAAATAAACTAATTCAAACACACGTGATAAATATACACGTGTAGGCACTAATTCATTTGTTATTGCTAACTGTAAACCGTGTATGCAGTCGTATGTAAATCATTTGTAAAGCGACTTGAACATATCGAGTTACGTTCACCTGTTAAATCTATCCGATACTTTATAATAGATTTATTATTGTTTTACGGTTACTATCTTTTGCAATGACTTGGAAGGAATGCGCTTTTACTAGGTGCTTATAATCGAGAATAATATACTGAAAAGATAATAATACCACAGTCTTATTGAAAAAAATGTAATCGTTAACAATCGCTTAACAAATTGCTTTTAAAAGTTATATCTCATATTTGTTTTGTGTGATATCGACAAATAATTCATAATAAATGTTTCACGTCATGGTTTCTATAATTGGATATTGATAAATAACTCACTTTCTAAATAAATGTACAAGTTTCAAATGTGATTGATTGATTTATTATGCTGTTTAAGGTTCTATATATTTTTTTTGTTTCAGGTATCCATGAGTACTGTCAGTAATGGAACAAGACATTACAGAAGATCAGCAAGCTCAATTTTATCAACAGATTCGGATATAAGATTTACAAGAAAAAAATTAAGCTCTCAATATCGATGCGGATGTTGTATTATAGCTTCTTTCTTATTTTTGCTGTTATTAGCAAGTGCAGCTGTTTATTTTGGATGTAAGAAAAAAACTTATAACTTCCTATTAAGTGTACACACACCATATTAATGATTAATTAACTACTTTCACGTGACTTTGTAGAGTACAGTTAACCTGATCGTGTTTTTGTAGGAAAAGAAAAAAACGGTTTTTATCATTAGATACATACCAGCCATTGGTAATGGATAAATTAATCCGCAAACGGCAATGCTCCGTTAACTTTAAAAGTTGCAAGTCCACATTTTTTCACATAAACATGTCCTTGCTTCGTTGCCTTCTTTCTTGGCGAGGTGTGTCGCCGCGAATGAATTCTTACAATTTTTTTTACATTACTTTATGGTTACTTGTACTCTACAGGTGTGTTACGTAACAATTAACTTATTTCCCGTAATCCCAATTACAAGAACATTTTATTTGATGGAAACTCATCTTCTCTTATTGTTCCAGATACTTATTTCTTTTCGCAAACATCTCAAGAAGATGTATATCGTGCTAGTTTTAAGGTAGTTAACGGAGATAGATATGTTATAGACATGGCGGATCCATCCACCGACGTCTTTAAAGTTAGAGCTAGGGATTATAGAGAAAGACTGAATTTATTGTTTAGAAGAAGTTATATCAAACATGGATTCTCAGGAACTGAAATTTTAGCTTTGGATGGGTAAGATTTAAAAACTAACACAATCAAATTACTTATTGAGACATCAAAAATTGTTATACATAATGAGAATTATAGAAGAAGACGCTTCACACGACGCGACGTGGTTTGTAATGATTACCGTAATTGCGTAGTTGTACAATAACGGTTGTAAAACCACCTGGCGATAATGGATGTGATCATTACAATACCTTTTAGTGGTTAACACAAAAAAATTTTAATTTCAGCAACGAAGGAAACGATTTAACCGTCCACTTCAGTGTAAGAATAGATCCAACATTTGTAGATGTCGACTCGGACGATTTAAAAGACTTATTAAAAAAAGAAATCACCTTCGAAGAATCGTTATATTTCAGAAATATAACGGTCGATGCTAATAGTATAGAAGTAATGGAAAGTGACGCTCCAATTCATAGTAGTACAACTCCAAAACCAACAACACCTAAAACCACCACAACAACGAAAGCACCGGAACCAAGGAAATGTACAAAAATGGAACTAACGTATTGCAGTAAACAACCTTACAATATAACGACGTATCCAAATATTTTTGACCACAAAAACCTTTCCATGGTCCAAGAAAATATGATTTTGTTTCGAGAATTAGTCGATGCTGAATGTTATATGAACGCATATGATTTCGTTTGTAACGTTCTTCAACCACCATGTAAGAAAGGAGTTAAAGAAGATGATATGGTACTACCTTGTAAAAGTTACTGCAGAGACTTTATGAATGGATGTGGAAGTCGTTTATCACCGAAAATTAAATTAATCATAGATTGTAATAGATTTCCTGAATTTGAAGGTACCGGATCGTGCATTCCTAGACCGAGTAAGTTAATTTTTTTTTTTAATACTTTATAATCTAATTTACACAACATTTAATCGCCTTTTGCATGTACTTATGCCACGTTCTTCTTCTTTACTTCTAGACACAATCCTTTCCAATCAGACAATGAGCCAAGAAATCCATCAGCAAATAGGCGAAGATCAGCCTGCACTTGCATTGACTGGATTAGTAACTAATTCATCCTCCACTACTATTTCTATACCGACTTCAACATCCAGAGACAACTCCTAAACTGAATAACTACATATTTTATTTATTTTAAGCTTATATTTCAATAAATTGTAAATAGGTTTATAAGCTTGTATATTAAGTGTATAAATAAATAATTAGTAGAATATGTAGTTGTTTTTTTTTCTCAATATTTTGATGGGATCTATTTGGTGGTTTTATTCTGAGTAGAATATACATTTCGTAGATATGAGGTGAATGAAATCTTTTCATTTCGGGTCTTTAGAAGCTTTTTTTTTAATAAGAGGGAGATCCACAAAAGGAAGCCGAAATGAACAAACAATTCTTTAGTTGGATTTAATTTTGTGTGAAGAAAATCGAATCTGATACAGTTACAAAATCAATAAATAGGACAACATTTTTGACAAAACACTGGATAACCCACTTCCTAATCAGATCTAAGTATGTATATCATCTCATTACTGTTTTGGCTATTTCCATTATTACCAGAGCCCGGACAGTTTAGTAAACGTGCGCTCCTTCACTCGAAGCGAATGGTTCCCTCCACAAAGAGGTTTATGTCACTGAACATTGAGAGTAAAGTGGGGTGCGTTTGAGAATCATTACCCACAACTGTTCGGGCAAACTGGAATAGCTGCAAGCTGCTATTCCAGTGAGGATAGAGTTCACAGCTAACACACCATCAGGTTATTCAAACATCCTGTACATACATGATAATGATAATCAGAATCACTAGCGGTTTAATGTCTCCTCAAAACGATGGGGAAGCGAATCATCATGTTCTCCATGAACGAGAACATTTTTGGGCACTCTCATGGAAGTAATGGACATCGTCATGACCAAAACTTGTGCAGTAGTTAGCAATCCTATTGACAGTAATATTGAGAAATTATTGCATCCTCAATTGGAACATTAATAATTTATTTTTTATAAAATACATTTCGGTTTCTTTTGGGATCCCTTTACAATCACAGGTAAGTAAATAATTTTTAAATTCTTTCACTTAACCAAATTCAATTAGGTCATAACTTTCTCGATAAATATGTCCTAAAGGACACCGTCGACACCAACAAAATACGTAGGCGTTTTATGTATGTAATCTCGTTACGTTATAAGCTCATCTAGTGGGTGAACGCCTTCGGTATTGTTCCACATTGCTCGTGGCATTCAAGGTTTATAATTATTTATAATCATTTTTTTAAGAACATATATGGTACATGGTATGCAAATTTGTTTAATAATAAATATCGTTTTGTTATTGTTCTAGATTGCCTCTGGGACATCAAAACCCACGGTTTACCTTCGAGGCATTGCGACGGCGTCGGTGACTGCCAAGACTTAGCAGACGAAAGAACGTGTTCTTATTGCCCTAGTGACCAACTTCACTGTGGCATCGGCCGCGTTTGCATTCGCAAAACGCAACGATGCGATGGACACGTTGATTGTCCGGACGGGAGCGACGAAAGAGCGTGTTGTACGTGGTGATTATAAAGCGCTACGTGAAAAGATTTAGTTAGATTTTTTGACTCACTAATAGACAATACTCCCGAACACACCTCATTATTCATGAGTTTTAACCATACATATTTACAATTAATTCAAAGGCAATTACACAATTAAAGAGTTAAACCCCACACATGACGACCAAAGATGCAGAAACGGTAAATCTCCGTGGCTCATTAATAAAACATTGATTTCTTAACGCCTCCTTAGGGCCGATTTTAAATATTTTCTACAAATGAATACACTCCTTTCAGTCTCAGCATTTGAAAACACCCACGTTATAGAATGATCGATGTAAATGAGTACAACTTCGATCCGTTATTAGAAAAAAAAATATAATGGAAAGGTGCAAGAAATTTAATTTTGAAATATCATTACAGTGAGCCTCGCCCCTAATGTTAACAACCTGACGAAAAATATCCTCGTAACGCCACACCTACCTAGGTATATTTCTAATGGATTCGTAGTTTTTAACGAGAAAGGCGATGTTGGAAAATTGTGTACGGAAAACTTAAATCGAAGTTTATCTATTAATAAAACTGTTGAAGTTCTAAGAACAGTTGCAAGTTCTCTATGCAGAGCACTATCATATAGGTAAATAAAGAATTATATTTTTTTTCAACTCTATCATTCATTTTGGTTTAGGAAACTAACATCAGTAAATGTTGAAATTGATAAAGAACAAGGAGTACCATACGTAAGCATGAAAGATCCTACAGCTTCTGAAATTAGTTTCATAAGAGCACCATGCAATTCAAAGCAAGTCTTAAAAATGTCTTGCGATGACCTAGGTAAAAATCTAAAATAATTTTTAAAAAAGTTTACATACATTTTTTAGAATGTGGTTATCAAGCTGCACATTCCCAATCGGGTACACGTCTAAATAAAGTTTCTTTGCACGGAGATTGGCCATGGCATGCAGCTTTATTTAAAGAAGATGTCCATATATGCGATGGAACCTTAATATCAACAGATTGGGTAATAACCACAACATCGTGTTTTCAAGGTCAACCAAAAGCAGAATGGACTGTAAGATTAGGAATTATACGCATATCTGGAACATCGCCGTGGCAACAAGAAAGAAGAATCGTCGGAATGGTAAAATCGCCGGTTGAAGGAAGCACTTTGGCAATGATTAAGCTTGAAGAACCATTAGTAATGTCCGATTTCGTTAGACCAGTTTGTTTACCAAAAAAGAATTTTGGTGTAAAAGAAAATTTAATGTATTGTAATACGTTGGGTTGGATGAGAAATCGGGATCAATTGCAAAGAGTACAAGTACGAATGAGCAAAATGGCGAAATGTGAAAATATGAGTATCCCAAGTGTGAATGGTATTTGTACTGAAACACCATATGGACAAGATGATTGCAATGTAAGCTATTAGTATTAAAAAATATATTAATAAATAGTTTTGTTAAAGACAATATGTTATATGAGTTAATATTTTGCATTTAACTCATTTTCAGTAAAGCACTTCCATTTGCTCTTGGTTCGCCTTTTGTAGATCTTCATTTGGTACAAAATCTTAAATAATATCTTTCTAAAACATTTGGTCATGAATACTTGTATCTTGTTTTCTATATTTTCGGTCATCTTTCGCTTCCGTAGAATAAGCTAGATTTATAAGATATATAGTAAGCTAGCTGTATGCGTATGTGACCAAAGGCATATGTCGTCAGCATACTCCTCATCATTTAGACTGTTTAGAAAGTCCCACCTCATGCTGTTTTCTGCAAAATCTTCATTTTTCAGAACCTAATGTAGTACAATATTGAATAGTAGGAGTGATGGCGAGTATCCTTGTTTTACTCCTCTTGACTGTTATTTGGTTACTAAACTTACCCCCATAGTGACATATAATGCTGACTATAATGTGACATCCTCTGCTTCTTCCATGGGCTATTCTGGTATCCCCCATTTACTCCTCTTTTCACATTTATGCCATCTGTTTGATTAATTCTCTGGTTTATCTCTTCTCTTTCCTGTATCAGCCTCCACGTATCATCTGTTATCCATTCCTTCTTGAGTTTTTTCCTCTCTCCCAGTATACTTCTACTTGCTTCCTTTATCTTGGTTTTTAGTTATCCCCATTTTGTTTCTATTTTTCTTGTCTTTTGGTTATTATTTATATTTTGTTCCTTAGGGTTTCTTTATAACCTCCATGTATGAAAGGATTGAAATTGTATGAAAGGACAATTTTTCCAGGTTCAATTTTGTACTTTTTGCCTCTGTTTCTTACTATCTTCAATTGAATATTTGCGATGAACAAATGATGGTCATTCTGCCATCTGGTAACGTCCAAGTTATGTTGCCTAAGGCATTGTGTGCCTGTTTGTGTTCTGGTTTCTATTTCCTAGGCCATAGTTTCCCATGATGTTCTCCAAGCCAATATTCATCTCTCCCAGCTTTGCGTTCATTTTACCCATTATCAGAGTTATATCATCCTATCTTTATCCTTTCTATCGTTTGTGTGAGTGCGTCGTAGAAACTTTCCATTTCTTCTTCCTCGGATGGGTCGGTCGGCGAGTAGCATTATAAAAATGTTAATTTTGTATAAATTGTATAAAAATTAATGTTTTAGGAAGAAGAATTTGCAGGAAGTCCATTGTTATGTTTACAACCCAACGGATCAAGGTGGTCTTTAATTGGTGTATCAAATTGGAGAATAGCTTGTTTAAGAACAAGAGTGGACCGGCCAAGAATGTACGATAAAATAACATCGAATGTTGAATGGATTGTAGAAACTATGCAATCCGGGGACGTGTAGTAACAACTTTTTGATTGTTTTTGTTATTGTTCAAGTTTTTACTTTGCTTTGTTTACAAAAATAGAATTTTGCTTCAGATTGAATACAATATTTTGGGATAATTTCTAAAAACATTTTTTAAAGGATTTTATTTTGTTTATATAGGGTGTTATAAACGACTGGAAACTGTCAAATACCTCAAAACGACGTATTTCTGAAATAATCGTTCTCAAAGCAATAAATAGTGATGTATTTTTGATGATGATTATAAAGGTTTCTGCATATACAACATAAACGCTGAATATTGTAGCGTTCAGTAAATAAATTGTTGTGTTCAAAACAAATCTTATCCATAATTCTTTAGGCAACCAGTTTTACACGGTTATCGTTGATCTCAAATTCAGCTTTCTACAACATACAAAACATGTAATAAATTCGGTATACACGTTAATAAATATGTAATCTTCATACAGTATAAATGAAATGATACAAGTATGTAATATATCTCAAGTAATAATATACTTTAAATTACATCGTTATTGAGATATTTTAGCATTTCCAGACTTTTCTAACACCATTCTCTTTGTTACCAAGATTTGTGAAAAATGCCATTATCTTGCACTAGTTTATATATACTTGAAAATATTGAGGTAGTCAAATCGGCTATTTTAAAGGTAAAAAACATAAGAAAATCCGTATTTTTTAGTTGCCTGATAAAATAGAAAATATTTGGCAAAAAAATCTGCCTATTATGATTTTTTTTTTTGGAAAATTCGCAATAAATCATAAACACGCTAAACTTCTTTTGCCAAGATATTTTTATTTATCCTTCTAAACTATTTTCATAGTTAAAAAGACGTCAGATTTTTATGCAAATCCCTAAGCTATTCTTAAATGACAAAAATAAATGTACAAGAATTTCAAATTTTCTTAATACTTATGACATAGGTACATTTTGACTACCCCACATTGTATAAAAAGTATCATAGAGTAACCTATTATAAAAATGTATATATTAATAAGTTTTAAATAAATAGTTTCAATATTTTTTAATATGGATTTCATTTGGAATAAAATTAGGATACCACTGGAATATGAGAGTATCAAAAAAAATCATATTAATGTAAACTTTTTATTATACATAGTAAAATACTTAAAAAATGATTGAGATGAAAGGATGAGAAACACATCATTCTGCTTATAGCCAAACTATACTTTAATAAATCTTAAATGATAACCTTAATGTTATTTGAACAATTGTATAGAAAAACAAAAAAAATCCCCCATTACGTGGAAATAAATAAAATTTCGATACAAAATAGTGTCTAAATGTACATATTCAGCAGTGTTAATTTGTATTTCTCCCTGTTCTCACACATCCGCGTCCACGCTCGGGTCTTTTACTTTCCGTTGATCAATAATACTAAGGTTTACTAGCAAGACACTATTTTACACAGTATTAATTTTTTTTTTCAGCACAACAGTTACATGTACTTTTACTTATTTTTTACGATCTATTTAGGTTATTTACGAAATAATAATGGTTTCGAGACTTTGCTTTCAAATCTTTACTTGATGTCCCAATTGAAATGCAAATGAGTGCTCAACCTAAAGCTGGAAAAAATAAAAACCATCAAAAGGTTGCATCCTAGGCACTATATGTTTAAAAAAATAATAATAAACCATGCTTAAGAGAGTAAGTCGAAAAGTGCAAAAAATGCTAAAGATTTCTTTTAATCAAATTGTTAAGGAAAAAACCTTTATTACAAAATACGCGATAATAAAGTCATATTACAGTAATAAAATACGGATGTCTTAAATGTTAAAAAAAACATGGAAGAATAAAGCGAAAGAAATTTATAATTTATTCGGAATTGGTTTTGGGCACTTACCAGCAATCCCAGCTATGGCCTCCGACGCAGAATATTTTACATCAACGTCTGAATCGATGTTCAATTTGTCAAGTACCGGTTTCACTTGTGGCTGTATCACAGCCTGATCAAGTTGGGGTGCAATCTTTTGTAACGTTTTTGCAACATTAAAACGAACATTCGCTACTTTATCGTTAGCCATGTTGAGAACGGTCGGTAATAAAACTCGCGTTGTTATATCGCTTCCGCAAGCTTCCGCCAAAACATTAATACAGAACAAACATGTCATTCGGTATAAATAATTTTGATCTCTGGACATAGCCAATACTTTTGGGATAATAGTCGTTTCGGCCCATTCAGCCCCAAATTGATCTACTAGCTTCCTTAAATTAAGAGTTGCAGCTTCTCTAATTGCAAAAACATGATCCATTAACCAATTCATGCACAACGCGTTCAATTTCTCATCAAAAAATTCCTGACCAAGTTGTCCTGCTAACAATGGCATATACTCAATAATAGCCGATCGAACTCTCCATTTCGAATCTTCCGCCAACTCAACAATTGCAGGCAATAAACTTTGAGATAATTGCTGTATACCAACCACCTCGTTCACGCAATCCAGATTTGAAATAATATTTAATCTTACTTCGGGACATTCGTCTTTTAGTTGTGCAAGGAACAACGGAAGTAAGTGATCAATTGTGTTGTGTCTACCCAAAATAGGACTTAAACCCATTATAACAGATGCTAGAGCAGATTTAACGTGTTGGTTCGGATCAGCAACTAATTCTTTGACGCACGGAAGTATATAAGTCATAATTATACTTTCTTGATGAGGTTTGTCTAAATTTTGACAAAATTCCTTTACTTTATTGGCAGCGATTGCGCGAACTTCCGCTTCCGTATCTTTTAAAAGGCTTTGAAACGCTAGGACGAGATCGGTTCTTGTTATTTCTGGCCCAACTGCTTTTTGTAACTCCGTAAATTTATCTGCTACCATATAACGTACTCGCCATGATGTATCCCCTAAATAAACAGATTTACATCATTAAAAATATTTATACTTATTTTAAAATGATGTTAAAATTATCAAGTATATTTTGGCAGAATTAGCAACGGGATGAATGAATCATAGTAATGACAAATAAAAATACTTTTAGTTTATTTAGTTTTGAGTCATCCGTTATTTCTTAATTTTATATATTTCTGGCATTAGTCAACATTTAATTATACACACATACATTCAAAACCTACCTGTACATTGTCTTAATGTGGGCATGACAAGTTGTTCAACATCTTCTTGCGACAACAAAGCCGCAATATTCACACATGCTTCCACCGCCAACAACCTAACAGAATCCTAATAAAAATAAATAAACATAATTTTTAATTAAAAACAAATTGTCTTCTTTTCTTTCAAACCTGTTCATCTTGTGCTAGATTAACAAACATAGGTATTAAATCCGACTTCAAATACTCGAGCTCAACCACTTGAGCTAATTCGCCTAATTTCGAAGCAGCGGCCCGTTTAACCATTGGCGTATCATCCTGACATAGGGCGCGAAAATGATTGCGAAGATCTGCTTTAACTTGGGCGGAAACGCGTGCATAGCATACTGCGAACAGGCCGCAAGCGGACGTTCTCGATGTAAACCAATCCCCCGACGCCAACCGATTCAACAACGGAACAAAATGATTTTCTAGGTCCGTAGGGTTGTGTTGTTGTGCCACGGCGCGTAGCGATTCAACGGCTTTATCTCGAACGACCGTCTCCTCGACGTTTGCCAGGCTTTCAAGCGGAGGCAATAAGCAATACGCGTGCTCGGGCCCGCCGATTAACGTTATAAAATTACCCAATTGTTCGGCTAGAGCCAACAAGACTTCATCTTCGTCGTAGATTGTTTCGGTTAGGAACGGAATCAGTTCCGTACGTGTACGTTCAACACCCAATGCCAATGCTATGGTTGATAATTTTTTTATTGAATTAAGACGTAACTAGAAAAACAAACAATATTGTTAGAACAATCATTTATGTTAATTTTGTAGAGAAGTTTTTATTAATAAGAAAAAGTGTCTATGATCGGTTATCTAACAGGATATTATTTTATATTTGTGTAGATTTATTATTAAATATCTATCAATTAGTGTTAAGTTTGATTGAGTACTCCGAACAAGTGGTACTTTTATTACAAAGTAAACAAATTATCTTTAAGTGATTTAGTACATACAATAAACTAAATTATATTGCTACCGAAAACTTAAAGAAAACTCTCGTATTTGTAACAAACCGCATCACGATATCCTCATCCATTCTTGAATTATAGAAGAAACTGTTAAAATCAAGTTACATTAGCAAACAAATTACAGAGCACAAAAATGTTATCATTTAGAGGTTTCCTTCACACTTTATCCAACCTAGGACCGGTTCAAAACTATTTTTGAGACTAATGGACCAACGAAACATCAACAATGACAATAAAACAAAATAAACCAAAACAGTTAGAATTACTCAAATTTTAGCTAGAAATAAATAGCTCACAAATGTTGGCAATATCTTCCATTAATATCGATGCATTTATTTAATCTAGTTTCGGTAGAAAAAGCCACCGCTTAAGTGTCAGGAAGAGAAGAAAAAGCAGGGCATTTAGTCTACTCCATAGATAAAAATCTAAACAAGTTAGATGCGGCGAACGCGACATATAGAAAAATACACTTCCTCTTCTAATTCGTTATTAGCAACGCGATTCTTCTCTATATGCCATATCCAATGTCGGTTTTGCTCGAACCAATAATACACATTCAATGAACTTCAAAATAATTATCAGATATTTCTGTTGCCCACTTTGCCCATAACGATTTTTGTCCAAAAACTCTAGACCTTACCGTTGTCGAGATACAGCAGATACCTAATTATCCATATGAGTCAAATGGATAAAAAAATTCCCACAGCGTGTCCTTGAGTAAAGAGTTATCTTTTTGGAAATTTCCATATTTTAGATTGTATTGAAATAACACACGATGCTTGGAAAGAGATTAACGAAACTACAGAAATCATGGGAAAAGTTATGTCCAAGGATAATTGGTGATTTAGAATTAGTAGATGTAAATGAACTATTTGCTTCCCATGACAGCTCTTTGACCAACAAAGATCTGTTAAACCTTGAAACACAAGAGAAATACACTATAAAGTTTATGATATCGAACCATCTGAAAGATTGATAACGAATATATTAAAAGCATTTGAGTACCTTAACAAAGCAATGGCCAAAGTTATTGCAAATCTATGGAATGCTTATAGTTGTTATAAAAAAATCTAAAAAGACAAGAAAATAACTGCTATTGGGATAACTCTGGATAGCTTTATTCATGCAAAAATCATCAATGTCCAGGACATCAGCTTTTGCTAGATTCGCATCTCCTAATATAGCTTAAAATTGAATCCACATCACCACCAAGAAAGCGTCAATAATTTTTGACTTTACATACATGTATTGGTGCAGGTTTAGCACATAAACTAAAATGTGCCTATACATAAAAATAAAATTTCTAATAAAGATTTGCTGGGTTCCTAGGACAAAATTGATGCAAAAATTATTGAAATTTCGATATATTCCATGTTGAGACGACTGTATTTAGTATATAATTTAGTTTTATTTCATAATAATATAAATGTTGAATAAAAACTTTTGGAAGCAAATATTGAAATGCACTCTAAAAAGTTGAGAGGGAATTTTATTGACTCACTGTATTTACCAAATATAAACAAAAATTAAATTCTTTTAGTATTTATTTAGAAACCTTTTGCTTTTAAATTAAATCCAAAATATGCTGCAAGGAAATTAATAAGAAGTAATCCATTTAGGTGATGCTTGCAATAAATTATAACGTTGTCTAATCTACATAAATACATAAAGTAATTTCCAATGGCAATGTTGTAAAGAATAGGTGATAAAATCACTATAAAAACTCTAAGATCACTATTACCACAAATTTATTGAACTGGAGTAACTATTTCCAGCAGTTATTCAATAAGAATATAAAAATTAAACAGCACAATGTCAAACTTAACACCATATAACACTTAGCATTTAATCGAAAACACCTGTATATGAAACTAATTTGTTGATTTATGTTTTGATATGTCATTATTAAAATGAAACCTTTAATAAAGATCGGGATAAATAAATTCTTATAATAATGATCACGTATCTATTAAAATTAAATTAGTTTATTAGCGGAGACATTGAAGATTCTAGAGACAATTTGACAGCATCAATCATGTGAAAGGAATCAAAACGATTTTTCTCATCTTATGATAACCCATCGATACATTCTTACCAATTCCGTTAAAATGCCATTAAAACGACGTAAAATGAATAGTTTTAATTAATTTAAATTGAATTTCAATTAAACTAAGCGGCTAAATACCGGGCATTTGACACATATGATGTCATAACCTGAGATTGCGGTACCACGTTTACAGGAGTCCACTTCCCGCTAGTCTATCGACATTTTAACAACAATTTTGTTGTATTTCTCACCTGTACGTCCTCGTTTTTGAGTTCGTCGATGAGTACAGCGATTGGATATAAAGAATCATCGCCCGCTGAATCGCTGGCTGCCATTGTAGAACCGAGTGCTACCGTCGTGTTTGGGCTAGTGCTTCACTACACTGTAAAAACGTGAACAATGAGCGGCCGATATCTGACCGTTAACGTGGTGGTCCAGTTCGAGCGTACCCGAACGTAGGAAATACAACAACTATCCACTTACGAATTTATTGTTTTAGCGTTGTCGAAAATTTTTCGGGGAGCAGTTGCAACAGGACGTAACGGCGAGATATATTTTTGTAAAAATCATTAACAAAATCCATGTTAGGCGGCGCTCGTAACTGGACAAATAAATAACCTCAAAACGACATCTGTCAACTAATAGCTGATATAATTTATAAACTAAAAGCGGAATTTATAAAATAATATTCAAATATTTATTTTAACAACATATTTAATATTTTTCATATACATTTGCTTATAAATTAGAATAAATAAATAAATAAAAAATATTATAGTAATAATGGAAACATTCAGATATTAAATTTCAGTTAATTAAGAAAATGATTTTTTGTGATTTCTAATATAATCAATAACTTAAAAAGGAAATAAATCAATTGTATATCATTTTAATGCTGAAAAGGAAATAAAATTTAAAATTTTTAACATTTTGTAATAATTAACACTTTTCTTTAAATCCGTCATTATGTTGCCTTCCTATTCAAATCTGTCATTATGCCAAATCTGTCATAATATAAAGTAGAAAAATAAAAATAATAATTTAAACGAAAATATTTCTTAAGCTTTATTTTAGAAAGCACGCCAGCATGATATGTTCTTAATTGCATCTATTATCTTTCCATAAAACAAATTTCACATCATTCAAAAATTGAAATTACTTTTAATATCCATTTTTTGTTTTAATAATTATAATTACAGTATTTGGTAGTAATTAATAAGTAACGCTATTTTTTTTACTAAATTAATTGTTCGTCATTACTCAAAAATAATTTGAGATTATCTAAAGAAGTGTATAATACAAATTGTGTAATTTGTAAAACGTATATCTTCTTTTTGTTTGTATTAATACATTTTGGGCATTACAAGGCGTAATAATTAATTATTATTAACAATTTCTTATTCTTATTGTACATATAACTCTTAAAAATGAAATTAAATTTAAAGATTAAAATAAAGGAAATTCTTGTGACTGTTTTTTGTATTAACTTATTGTTATGTTTTAAAACTCAATCTTTTTCAGAATTAATTCTTTTACTTTCGTCTATCTCTTGGTGATCTAGACCGTGACCTTGACCTTCTTGATTCATCTTCATCCCCAAAATCCGTAAGATCATATTTTGATAAATCTCCATCTTCATCATCTTCTTCATCCTCATCGTCATCATCATTTTTATCATTTTCTTCACGATTTTTTCTTTCCTTTCGTTTTTTTTTTCTTCCAAATTCGTCGTATTCATCATCCGAGTCTTCTTTACGATCTTTATATTCTACGACACCTCTATCATTATAACCACCTCCGAAACCTGTTCTTTCTTCAACTTCACCAAATTTTGGTGCGTTACAAACGTTACACTGTTGTCGTCTTGCCCAATTTACATTTCCACATTTGTTACATTGCCAATCATCAGCTGAGAATAAACCACGACTTTTTTCTGCTGCTGCTTTACCAATTTCTTGTCCTAATTTTTTCTTTTTATTTGATATAGGTGCTCTAGCCTTATTACAACGATTACAAGCGGTTCTACGGGCAAAATTTACATTTCCACAATCAGGACAAACCCAGTCACCTTCTCCACGAATTGTTGGAGGTGGTGGAGGTGTTAATTCGGCTTCTGCCATACTACCTAAAATTTTAAAGGTAACTTTTCGAATTTTTTATGATAATAAAAACAAATTACTTACTTAAATGTAAAGGTAAGTTTTAATTGTATTTTTGCTTTATTTTGATTAAAAATTGTTTTTTTTTCCAAATTGTATTGCTTCTTTAGAGGGTTAAATAATGACGTTTCAATGTACAAGGTCGTAAGGAAAACTGTATTTTGAAAAGACGACGAGTTAAAAACGGGAATATTGCGGATAGTTTTGTTAGTGTAAAACCCGATTGTCTCCGGCGTGTGTATTTTTAATTCCCAGAACCACAATAGCGCACAACTCTACTGTGTTTGTCGTCGTTGGAGGGGGGCCTCAAAATAATAGGGTTGTATCTATTGTACGTTCCCCTGCAGATTTACTGAAAAGATAGGGGGAAAGGAAGTCAATGCAGCGAGAAATAGTGGAGAAAAGCTTAAATTGAAAGCATAAACTTATATGAAAATACGACATCGAAAAGTTAACTGACAGATATGACAGTTCTCTAATTAATAGAGACATCTAGTTAGGAAATGTGGAATCATTATTCAACTAAAATTACAGTTCTCTAAAATAACGATTTTCAACGAGGATATGGATGGTGGCCTACAATCATAACTGTAAAATTGTATGAGATTCTAAATTAAAATACTGTACTAAATATTTTATAATAATATTTTTTTATTATAATATTTTATAAATAAATTTATGCAAATCGTTTTTGATTTTCAGGAAATGCAAAATACCTTTTTATTTAGGAATGTTCAAAACCGCCATGTTTCTGGGAAAAATTTTATGAAAAGTCCTGCGAGGAAAACAGACCGGAACTGTTCTATAGTAAACCAACTAATACTTCTGACTTTGCAAAAAAAGATTAAAATATAATGATGAAAAATATAGTTCAAGTTGCAAAGCAATTTGTTCTACAAGTCAAGTATGGAGTGCATTTAAAATTGACCAATAAGACAAGCAATTAGTTATGAAACATTAAGAGTTACCTAGCGTAAGGTTACAGTAGAAGTTTTTTTTGAAACGCTTCAAGGAAACTGTGAAATGAAAACCCTTCTCTACAAATTCATCTAGGCAAGTGGCTTAAGGTGAAGCTTTCCATCATGAAGAGGTGTTTAACTCTTTGAACTGTCATCACAGAAGACCAAGACATGCGACATAGCAAATATGTGACACGGCGTCATTAAAATTCGCAGAAGAAAACTTAAATTGACCCAACCCAACCTTTTTTTTATTGAATTTTTGAGATGCAATTCGCTGTTTGAGATGACTATTTGTTAGAATAGGCTTTGGAGAACATATATTATGATGATGATGAAATAGCTGCTAATGCTAGTGTGCCTTATGATGACATATGGCATAATGGTCTAACTTCTCAAATATGTCTGGGCTGAAAAAATACATACTCCACTTGAAAATCAGATATAATTTTTTAGAGAAGAATTTTTTTTAATGTATTATTTTAGGGTCAATTTCCTTTGCACGAGTCATGACTCTTAATGGATAACTGCGGGTCATGTATACTTCTAGTAGGTACTAACACTGAACCTGTAATAAAAAGAAAGTAATAACGACACCTTTTTCTGCAGATCTCTACCTGACCTTTGAACAATTGTTCACCGTAATTGGCAGTTCGGTATTGTTAATGATAAAGTGAAAAACTTGCCAACGTCAGGTCAGGCCACCTTACATCCTGAGTACTCAAATTTATCTATTTGATTTAGTTCGCAATCTGGTAAGCAAATTTTTTTACTTACTTTGTTGGAAGAACAAAGTAAACATCTGATGCTTTTTCAAATACTTACTTAGCTCGAATTTTTATTGAATTGTGAACACCTACAACAGAACAAAACTGCAGTTATGATATGTAGGTAAGTCTACGTGACAATGATACGAATCATTACTATAAAGAAGCAAATATTTACTTGCCCGGGGGCTCCATATGGATTTCGGATAGTTCCAGTGATAGAAAGGCTCGAGCTTTTGGAAAGCATTAATTTCTTACTTTCATCCATTGCTTTTCTGCAATATCTAGATAAGCTCCGAACTGGAATGTAAAAGCCACTACCTACCTGTGTCAAGATTTTGTCCTCAATGTTGTAAGCGTTATTTACCATGGTCTTTCATATGAGTTATTTGCTCAGTTTGGTTTGTAGTTCTCTCTTGTACTTCTTCAGAATTGTTGACATGGGACGTGTTATCATCGCAATGTTATTTGACTCCATTTAAGATTCAGGCAATTAGTCTCTCAGGGATATCCAAAAGAAAATGTATGTTCAATACAAATATCCAAATTACACCGTAAGTGATGGAACAAGAGTACTGGACCTGAAATATAATGTTGCTGAACCTCAGGTAACATGCAAACAGTTAATCATCAATTCATTCAAAGAACAAAAATGATAAGTTGTGCTGAAAAGACCTTCAAAGAACGGAATCAGCCACAATCTCCAAAATACGAATTGTGAATACATACATATATATATGGTTGTCGGCATTCGAACCATTTGGATTTAAGTCATAAACACATCGTTCCTAATTTTACTGCCGGCTCTTCTTTCAAAACATTTCAAGCTGTTCCCATTTCTTTCCCAAAACATATTACAACCAAGTTTTGTAAATTGTTTGGTCATCAATAAAATATCACTTATAAATGTTTCTTTTATTTGTTAAATTATTTTTTCTTGAATTTGTGATTCTTTTGTCACTTTTTTGTCTGGTAATGAAGATCATCAGTAAGATTGAATTAACATTTAACTTTTATGGTTTAATTATTTATAGATTACCCTTACGTTGGCTTTTTTTAGATACATCCTGTATATTCATATCCTTTACACTAAAGAACCATTAAACTAATGGTTACTCTTTATTGAGTCTTTATTCTATTTTTAAACCATCCTTAACTTGCTATGTTAGATTTGCAAATGTTTATGATTTGAAGAGTCTTAAGAAAGTTGATTATCAAGTGCAAATTTTCTTGGCTGTAGACGTGTAAATGAACTTATGCAAGGGTACCGTTGTGAGTATGATGTGGCGCGACGCTCGGCGTCTTTAGGCGTCTAGCTGCCAAATCTAAAATTAAATTTAAAACCAGGAAGGGGTACAGGAGTTTCAACTATGTCCAGACTTTTCAGTTTTAGTGCATCCCAGTGAAGTGTGCACGTCTTTTTCTTAGGATTGATTTTTTTGGTACGTAAACATTTTCCACACCTTAGTTTTATATATTAGAAGAAATGTGTTGTTCTAAATGACGTTAAACATTTATTTAAAAAATAATCCATTTTATTACAAACATTTTCTTAAGACTATTAATATTAAACAAGACATTTTAATTCATCCTACTTTTAAATAACTCATTATGTCGCATTCACATTACAAAGCAGTAAAACTTTGTGGTACATCGACCTTCTATATTTATATAAACATTTGTGGCCCACGGATATAATTATAATAAGTTTACTACAACTAACTTTAGCTTTAATGTGCCGGAAGCTTTATCGCAGCTTTACCAAAATTAATGCTCGCTTGATTTGCGTTATAAGGGGACTCTAAAGATGTTATATCTATATATCTGTAGATGTTCTTAAATGTTATTTTAAAACATTTTTCCTCTATTTGTAATTTTTTTGACATGACAAATTAGTTTTTTCCTACCTACTTATATCAATGAGCGTTTATATTAATGGCGCGTTGCTCAACAAAATTTGCAACAGCTGTGTGGTTTGGCTAAGATGAAATAGGTGTTGCAAAAAAAACCTATTTGAATCGTTGACAAATTAGTTCAGAAAATAACTTATAACTATAAAGGCATAAACCACAACTACAAATTTTTATTACTGATAGCTACTTGAAAATAACCAATTACCGTTCAAATTATATACACGTTGATTCGATTTCATAGCCGCAGACATTTGTTCGGTGTGGTTTGTCGGACGGCCTATTTCAAGTGTAAGTCTTATAAATAGCATGTCTGACCTTAATTCAATTTATCAGGGACTGGTTCAAAACCGCACCATATTCCGTTAGATTAGAAAACGTTAACACAATAGGTGTTACACGAAGATACGGCTGAAAATAAAAATTTTTAATAGACTTAATGTTGAAGATAAAATTTTTATATATATCCTTCTTAAACCCGACGCCATAAATCTGTGCCCGTTATGATTCAACGAGTATTAAAATATAAAAGCCACGATTGTATTTTCGAAAGTAACACGTCCACCGGGAGAACGGATCGTTCGAAGTTGAAGTTACGAAGTTAAGTGGGCGTCAGTAGGTATATTTTAAGCTATGCGCCAGCAAAACACGAGATTTAAAAAGATCAGCAAACAGAGGAGTAAAGCAAAGAAAAGGTAACTTGAACTAATAATTTGTGACTTTAATTTACACAATTTAAAGAGAGATTTTTTTAATCATTGTAAACCTCAATGATTTCTAAGTTGAAAAGATACTTTTAGACATCTTTAGACATTTTTCGATTTCATTAGGTATGTGTAAATATCTTTGAAATCGTTTTTATATCTTCCAAAGTCTTTAAAACCCATCTGAAAATACTTTAACATTTATGCAGAATCTTTGCACATCCGTTGAAATTCCTTGGAAACAACTTGATATTTTTGAAACTCTTCAGTAATCATTTCAAAAATTTTCAAAAACCTCAACACATTTCTAGAAATTTCTGGATTTTGTTGGAAACACTTAGAAATCTCTAGATATCTTTGAGAAATTAAAAAGTCATTTGGAAATCCTTTAACATTCTTGCAAAATCTGTATGTATTCTTTGGATATTAAATTCCTTAGATACAACTTGATTGTTTTGAAACCCGTTACAAATCTTTTATTATATCACTAACAATTCTTCGAAGTTACAGAAAATCGTTTAGAAACCTAAACCCATCTCTAGAATTTCTTGGAATTTGCTGGGATTACTCTAGATATGTTTGAAAACTTTTAGACAACCTCTGATAGATATTTTCTAAAAATCCTTTGATAATTTTCTAAATTATTTTAATTTGTTGCACATTTTCCGCACCTGTCAAGATGTCTCTAGGAATTACTGGATATAAGAGCCATAAGAATTTTTGCCTTTCAGAATAACCTCTGTAAAGTTCCAGAAAATCTTTAGATCTTTCTTAGTCTTTTGAAAATACGAGAAAAAAGATCTACGTCTTTGAAACTCTTTAGAAATCCCTTAAAAATCTTTTGATTTCGCTGCAAATCCTTTGAAGTTTTTGAAAATCTATCTAAAATATTATTGCAACTACCGTGTCGCATATTGCAAAAGTTCGGAGAAAGATTTTGAAAATTATTAAAAATTTTTGGGAATTTTAGCTAACTAATTTTAGCATTAGAAATATCCTCCAGATATCTTTGAAAATGTTCTTGCTAATGATTTGATATCATTGCTAATCCTCGGAAGTTTCTGAAAGTTTTCTGGATTTTCTAGAAATTTCTTAAGAGATCTTTAGAAATTTTTGGATAACATTATAATTCCTTTTTTAGAAAATCCTGATTATTACTGAAAATCTTGGAAATCATAAGTCACCTTTGGACTTTTACTAAATAGTAGTATGTTGGATATGATCAAAAATGTTTAAAGATACTCTAAAAAGTTTCAAGAAAATGAGGAATTCTATGTTGCGTCTGAAAATTTTGCGTTATATAGAAATTCTTTAGAAATCCTAGAACATCTTTATATATCCTTGGATATCTAATGGATATCTATAAAAATCCTGAGAATTCTTTGATATACTCTGAAAATTCCCAAAACCCCTTTAGAAATAGCTTTGCCTTTGTGGAAATCCTTAGAACGACTTAATGCCATCGAAAATTATAAGAAATTCTTTAAGAATCCTTTGGAAATCATAACATATTTGTAGAAATTCCAGAATATCTTTGAGAAACAGCAGAAATCTTTGATTTTGAACCTCGTTAGAAGTTTTTGAAATATCTTTAAGTACCCTTAAAAATTCTCTCGAAATTCAAAGAAAACGTTCAAAATTTCTTGAATATCTTGGGAAGTCCTAATCATTAACTCTTATAAGAATATGGCTTAGCCATAGTTTAACATTGGTTTAGAAATGTTGAGCAACATGGAGCAACATTCTAGTTTGCATTCCCTTGCATTCTAAAGATTCTAGTAAATATACAGTATTTAAATATACAGGAGATTTTTGAATTAGAACAAAGTTATCTGTACTAGTATGATAGATCAAATTGAATATATAATGTTGTTTCATTTACCAATTTTTTACATATATTTTTATTATACCAAGTCAAAATGTTTATGAACTACATAATAGCTAAAGAAAACCCAATGACTGTTGATGGATGAACTTGCTGAAGCGTGTGGAAATATGCCAAGGTGGAAATATTTGATTACTCTTGCCAATAAATACATGATTGTGTATTTTTGGATGTGTAGTGTACATGAGAAAATGTTGAATGGAATATGACATAAACTGTGTTTCTATTGGTTCCCTTTTAAACTAGTGGGGGATAAAACATACTAACTACTTACTACGATTTCATCGAACATAGTAGAAAAGTATGCGTATTGAGACAGGTAAGGATGTTTTTGGAAGAACATGTTTTTCTTAATATATTTTAAGATGTTATTATACTTGCTTTGAGCCACATAGATTTATTAAACATTATACATATAATATATTGATCTTAAATGCATTTTGTACTTATTTCTTAACTTTCATATATCTAATATTAATTTTATTATTAAGTTAATAGATCCTCAAAGTGGCGATGCGTTGCAAATTTTGGCACACCACCAAATCTCGCGAATTTGTTACAATATCTAGAACAAATTTGCCAACCGATCGGTCTATAAATATTGAAGAGTAACGCGCAATTCAATCGGTAATCCGACCATGGTCAATTCCAATGACTAAGATCTCTAGCCTCTTAGACGTTTTGGCCCACTGTCTGTGGATGCATTCACGCATCGCTATTTTCAAATCGAACCTATACCGAGATTAACGTTTTGACGTGGCTTCGAAGCGGTCGCCAGAAATAAACGTGATTTTCTTACCGCTCAGTCAGTGGAACACGCTTCTGTTCGAAAACCATCCGTTCGTCTCATTGGAAGCGGTGTTCGGTAAACTAATAAAAGCACCGCGGTATTTAAGTAAAAGGGGAAAAGAAAAATAAATTTGTTTTCCGGGAAACGCGAGCAACGGTTTGTTTGAGTCGATTTATATTCACCGAAAAAGGAACTTGAAGGGGAACATTCGAATTTGTGAGTGTATTGTTTGTTATTGTTCAATCCGATTGGAGCTTCTTTATGGAAACAAAGTGTAGAAAATGGTAGGGTTGTATTCTAAAAAAATAAAAGACTTTAATTCGAAAATGTCTTCTTATTTGTTATTCAAATTAACGCAACAATTTACAGAATACAAAGTGTTTATTCAAAAACTGTGTTTAAACATCCGTAGCTATATTCGACTTTCGTCATTCAAGCAATTCCGGTACCTTTATTTTTTCTCTGTTTGAATTAGTACCTATTTTTGGATTTGGTCTCACTGTAACGATCGAAGTCTTTTTATAAATCCTAACACATTTGTTTTATTTTGGTGCAGATTTTAAAGAATATGACGGTTTGAAAGAATAAAGAACAAAAAAATGTCGGGACCAGGAGGTCGCGGAAGTGGAAGATCTCCACATCATTTTAGACCTCCTTCTCCGTACGCACCGTCGCCTCCGCCAAGACTAGGAGGCCCCGATTATGGAGCCAGACCATCGATGCCTTGCCCAAGACCTAGATGGCCAGCTTCTATCCCAAGGGCTCCATCCCCGGTTGTTAATCAAGGTCCCAAACCATTCAGATTACCAATGCATCCAGTAAGAACATCATTTCTTAACTATTCTTATTAATATTTATTATTATTATAATATTTCTAGCCATCGCCCGCTCCTATGAGATGTGCTTCACCAGATTATTATCGAGGAATGTCACCTTATGAAACATCTCACAGAATTCTTTCCCCGATTTCAATTTCTTCTCCAGAAGTCAGTTCTGCTGGGAGAGTTGAGTACGAGTTCGTGGGTATGCCATTAGAACCACCGCCGTTACCGCAACACTACGACCCAGACGAAGAGGATTCTGGTCCGTCCACTGCGGAGATAATCGCAAACCAGTCTCAGGACTACGTCGACGAAAAATTGGCAGAGTACCAAGCGACTATTTACCAGCTGCAAGGTAAGAAACGTTTTCATGCGCTTTAACCGTTTCATCTCTCTCTCGCGTTGCATGCACCACGGTCATTGACTTGCAACAAGTGTGCTGCAAGTATTTATAGCTTTTGGTTACTACCGAGTTGATCAAATGCTATTTTAGCTAAAAGTAATTTTGGAAACAGTTGTGTTTTAAAGAATTAATTATTTGATTTTTTTTTAATGTCAAAAAAATTGTTTGGATTCGATTAAATCTTTTAACGCCTTTAGAGGAGTTTGGTGGTGAATCATGGATATCGTAAACATTGGACGGGATTGTTTACGGTCCGAGTACACAAAACTTGGAACGTTTTCCAGTTTGTCTTTTAAATATGTGATATGTTTACAGTTACTATTTATTACTAGAGCACGTGGTGTGGTTGGAAAGAACACGAATGAAATCATTCGAAACAAAACGAAATGAAAAACTCGAAATTATTGTTCCATACATAAAAATACAAAAAAGATTTTTTTATTTCAGTCTGTTTTTATACAATGACACATAAATTTAAGCAGAAAAATATATAAAATAAGAGCTGCGTAAGAAGTTGGCAGTTGATAAGATTTCTAGAAAATATTTAATCATTCAACTGCAAGATGTTTGAATAAAATGTTAATATGTACATCATAAATTATGCAAAACTTTCTCGTATTTGATAATATTTATGTATTGTTACATTTGCGGTGTGTTCATTTGATTTACAAATGAAATATCTTTTGAAAATATCGATTCTTTTTAATTTCTATCTTTCGTCATCGGTAAATATAGTGTTTACGGCAGAAGTATTTTTAATATAACCGTGGGCGCTTGTTTTCTTTACTCTAACATTACATAATGACCTATTTTAAAACATAAAATTGTATCGTAAAAAAAGGAATTTTTTACTTTACTAAAGTCAATTTTATATGATTTTCTAGTATTATATTTAGTGTATTAAGATGTGAATATTCTTTAGAATAACTTTAATAATCCATAATACAAATAGGAGTTGGATTTTTATCTCACTGTACCGCCTAAATTTTCAGGGAATCGGTCTAAGTGGGTATGCAAATAATGAATTTTTATGCTCATAAAACTTATACAGCTCGAAACACTAAAATTCTATGAATAACAGCTCACAAAATCAAAAAGCCAAATGATTGTTTGAAATTAGCTTTTACAATATTTCAGCATTATTTAAATCAGGACATAAATAATTCTTCGATTATCTATGTCGGTATAAATCTGTCAATTATAAATCCGATCTCAAATGATAAATTTGACATTGCTATTTAGATATCTGTGAAAAATTGTTTTATCAGACCAATAAATACAGTTATATAGAATTTATTACAAAATATCTTACAAACATTACATATAAATAATTATTAAGTTAAGAATAATATATTAATTTTACTTTATTAAATTTCTATATCATCCGATATAAATACTGCTTCTTTACTAACTACTTGTGGTGCATCATTTGCTATAGATTTTGTACTACTATTCTTTTCCGAATTTTCAGATTGATCCATAGGTGTTGGATTATTGCTAGTATTCGGTGAAACTACTAAATCTTGAAAATCTTCTTTAGCTAAAAAAAATTCTGTTGCAGCCTCTCCAACTTCAATTTTATCATTTGGCGCTACTTTTTCGAGTGTTTCTGATATATCTATAGATTCGGCTATTTGTTGTTCCAATTCGATTTTTTCCAATTCTTCTTTAATATCTTTCGCTTCCAAAATAGGGACGTCAGGAATGTCTTCAATGTACGCTATAAACACATCTCTTTTAAGTTCTAAAAATTTAATATGACCGTTGGTTAAATCGTTTTGCAACTCTATATTTATAGTTTCCCTTTCATCATTTGATAAAATATTTAAAACGCTATTAACCCACGGTTGATTTAATTCTTCGGTTAGCTGTTTATTTAAGTTTTTAACACGATGTAATGTTCTTGCCGCCCTCATTCTCACGTTATAAACTTTATCTTGTGCCAATTCTCTAATAACATCCATAAAGCAAACGACGATCAGAAATAAAATTCCTTCCAAGTAACTTTCTTCTTTTGGATTATCGATTTCATTTTTACCAACGGCAATTATTTGTTGATCGACGCAATTTCTTAAATCATCGAAACTATCTTCGGCGAAACATTTTATGTTGTCGTTAAAATAATTTTCGTCTTCACAATATTTAAGGACGATATCTAACCATTCATTGTCTACGTTATTAAAGTTATTTGATAATATCTCGTTCAGTTTATGGATTTTGTTTAAAACTATCGAAGAATTTTCGTCTTGGATACATTTTAATGTTGTTAAAAGACCGTCAGATTTTTTGTCTAATGTTGGAAGTACTAATTCGTCAATACAAAATAGAGACATTAATCTGATGCGGTACCCATAAGTTCCAGCTAATTCTAATATGATTTTTATTATGTTTTCTTTACCCCACGATGACATTGTGTAATGTTTCACAAATATTGGTAAAGCTAAAGGTGCAACTCTTCTAACACCGTTGATTGCATCTTTTAATAAAGAAACGTATAAATGTTTTAAATGTTCATCAAAATATTCTTGTTTTGAATGTTTTGCAATATGACTTAAAGTAACTATTAAATTTCTTCTTGTACGCCATAAAGTATTTGAGTTTTTTAATAAATCCGAAATTAATTTTTCCACCGTTTTACTTAGATCATCAATACCAATCACACATAAAATATTATTTAAACTATTTATGATATTTTCTTTTACTTTACTCGAATCGTTTTCAATACAACGCGTTATTAACGGCACCAAAAAATCTTTAGTACATTTTTCCCCCAACAAAGTACTTAGAGATGTTATCACTGAATATAATCCATCTTGAACATCCTCAGCAGGATCTTGATCTAATTCTTGAATCAGCGGTAATATTTCCTTTTGAATGATCGGGTCTAAATTTTCACCACTTTCTTTTTCTAGTTCTTTATAAGATGTTTGCAAATTTTGACAAAATCTTACTATGTTTCTTGCTGATATTTCTCTAATATTTGCTTCGGTATCCCTTATTAATGATTTATACATATCTATTAAGTAGAGTCGTGTTAAGTTTGGACCAATTGAGGATTGAATGTTATTGATTTCAAAAGCACATCGGTATCTTACCCTCCACGATGAATCGTCTAAAATTAAAGTTCAAAAATAAGTTGGAACTTATTAGTTTATGTAAAAAAATTACCACAAAGTGCTTGTAATGTTGACATAATATGTTCTACGATTTCATCTGTTGTTAATTGGAATGATAGTGATATTGCTACGTTTACTGCTAATATTCTAACAGAATCCTTGAAAAAATAAAGTGGATTGATTAGTTTAAAATTGTGTAAATAATTATACTGTTCGACAAGGTTTTTGCCACATGAATTCTGAATGGTAATTATTATTTTACTATATAACTACTATATATGTTGTTTCTGTCACCCACAGACTTCGATCATGAACTGGATAAATATTAAATTTGAACCAGAAGATTGGCGTTTGGCTAGACTCGCCAAAACCAGTTTAAAACCTTCAAATATTCCATAAAATCTTAACTTTTTGTTTTAAGAAACATATTTTTAAATTTAATTGTAAATAAAGTATCAGTCAAGTTTCTGTCACAAAAAAAAATGGGTGCCAAATTTTTTCTACGCATATTTTTAACTTAGGGAATCAAAATAAACCAAAAAATGCCAAAAAAGAATTAATGTGACAAATTAAAAATTCATTTTTTTCGATCAATGTTATTACTCACTTGGTCATCTTTAGCTAAGTCTTTAAAACTAGGAATAAATTCCTTTTTTATTTCTTCCATATCAGCGTATATGATAAAATCCGTTAGACTAGTAGCTGCTGCTCTTCTAACCATAGGTGATTCATCTTGTAATAAATTAGAAAACATATTTAATAATTTTTGTCTACATGGTTCTCTAACTTTTCTATATGCCACCTAAAAAATGAAATTTATTCACATAAAAGTCATTCTCTAAGAAAAGTTATAAATTGAACATGATGCTAATTCCATGTACTTAAGAAACAAAAATCTTACTGCGAATAATGGAGCTGCTGAACATTTCGATGTAAACCATTCCGCTTGGGCTAATTGCTCGATAACTGTGATAAAATCTTGCTCAAGTTGTTCTTCCTTTAATTGACTTGCAATATTTTTTAATGACATCACTGCTTTTTCGCCTGTTTCCATTTCATCAGAAGCAGCTAATTTTGTTAACATAGGGAATAAAAGATGAGCGTAATCAGGACCACCAATAAATGGGACGAATTTTCCTAGTTGTTCAGCCATTACAACCAATAAAGTATCGCATTCAAAAATATGTTCATAAAGGTAATCTTCTAAAAATGGTACAAGTTCATCTCTAGTTCTATCAACGTCCAAAGCTACAGCAACAGTTGATAGCATGTGTAATGCTCTTAATTGAGTCTGTTTTAAAAATAAAAATTATTAAAATTGATATAGAAAATATTTACACAAAAGATTTAGTGTTATCTTTATCACGATTATTTCCTAACAAAACTCATTTACATACGACTATTGATATTTCAAAGATAATAAATGATATTTCGGTATAAAGGGCGATTCATTTTATTTATGACAACATAAAAAGCCGTTTATAATGACGATTAACAATCTCAATTAACGATGATATTCCGGTCAAAAATCACACATTCCATATAGAGAACCAATAAGTAAGTATTCGCTAATTATCTGCTTGTGTTTTTATCAGCAGTATAAAATGAACTCTAAAGGTCGTTGATAATAATAATCGTAAATAATAAAAAAAATTGTAACGCTTACCTGACTGTCGTTATGACCAAGATCAGTTTTAAATAAATCTAAAGGATCCATTCCGAAATCTTCATACTTTTCGGACATCTTTTTTTTACGGTTGATATTAGATATTTACCAAGAATGTTACCGAGATTACCACTAAGGAACTAAACAGTCGGTTACGTTCGTAAGTAAATCGCTGTATGGCGTTGTATCTTATCTGAGCGAGCGATAAAATTGTTTTAATCGTAGACACAAACACGAAGTTGCGTTAATTGGCCTATCAGATAATTTACTAACATTTCGATCTGGTTTGAATTTGCAAAACTGGTCATCGATGTTCGTTGATGACATTTTTAAAACACTATTTAGAATAAAAACTATCCTATTTCAGTAAACTTGATTCATTTACACTCGGCTGTTGTGGTTAAATATTTCCACACAGTCGGCTGAAATCGGAAATTCTTGTTTGGAAAAGTATGTGTCATACTTTTATGAATGGATACGATTATAATAAATAAGTAAAGGGAAAAAGTTTTTTTTAAATAATAAATTTAACATTGTAATAACACTTTTCATCTCTAAAATTTCTTTTTAGCGGCTCGCGGTCGGATTAAATTTAACCAGCATTAAATTGTCGGAGTCCGAAAATTTGGCAACTACCGATTTCGACGTAACGTAAAATTTCAAAGTAAACGTGGACTTTATTTTTGTCGTCCAAATTTAAATTTAGACGTTATTGCTATTAGCGATACTTGAGGTGCTACTGTTATTTGGCGAATGGCATCATATGTTTCAAAATTTACGCCGGCGTTAATGTATAGCTTCCTTGGTCCTTGGCACGTTTCGCCAACAAATTGAATTGAATGAATCAATTTCACCTCACTGTTCTCAACTTTCTCTTGTTAGTTACGGTTCAAGGAATCTTTCCAAAGGGATTTTTTTCTTGTTTTATTTTCGGATTAAATGCTGTGATAAAAATAATAGTTATAAAAAGATTTATTATGTGAGTGTTATTTATATAAATTTATTAGTCAATTTATATAAACCATATACAGTAAATAAAAAATAAATAATAAAACCAACAAGAAAAAAAATTAAATTGCCGAAACCCGGGATTGAACCGGGGACCTTTAGATCTTCAGTCTAACGCTCTCCCAACTGAGCTATTTCGGCTGTGCAAGTTTTTACTATGAATATGATACAGCATATATATCCTTAGTCCTTCTCAACTTCAATATCATTATCATTAGAGTACAACATTTGATTTTTATCAACCCGTGGAACAGGCGGGTTGATATAGCCTTCGTTGATTTCCAAAAGGCTTTTCATACCGTTGAAATATGGTCAATCCTAATGATTCTACGAAACGCAAGAATACACTCAACGTTTACTCAAATCATTGAAAATATTTACAATGCACATCAAAATAAACGAAACAACAACGAACCAACAAAATTGAAGCATTGAAGAGATTCACCAAAACTGTTCACACTAGCTCTGGAGGAAGCTAAATACTTCCTTAGATAGATTGGAATGGAACACTTAAGGAATTAACATAAATGGTCTAAGACTGAATCATCTCAAATTTGCAGATAATGTACTCCTATGGGTAACAACATTGCAGAACTAGACAAAATGCTGAATGATTTAAAACTGATACCTGCAAGAACAGACTGAACATGAGCTAACACAAAAAAAATACTGACAATGAGTTCTGAAGATACCAACATATATATACAGAATAATAACATAGAATGTGTAAACGAATACACATACTTCGTTCATACTATTAGACTGTGAAAAGAAAACCAACACGTAGAAATCACAAGGTACATACTACTTTCATAGATAACTCTTGGCAAATTGAGTCACATTCTAAGAAAGGATACCATCCCTATAAATCTGAAGCAAAAGGTATATAACACGTATATCCTGCCTGTACAAACATATACAGTGTGTTAATTAATTATCGTTCCCGACGTCATCATTGCAAGTATGCAACCAGTAACGCGATTTGCGTATTGTAATACGAATACTGTCATATTGGTTGCATACTTGCAATGATGACGTCGGGTACGATCATTAATTAATACAGTGTAGACTGGAAACAACTTGTATAACTAAAGAATGTGCACACGAACTCTTAACAACTTAAAGAGCCATGGATCGATGCATGCTTAGCCTCTCACTACGCGATAAAATAAGAAACGAAAACATTAAGAGACAAATAAAGGTTACTGATGCTCAAGAAGTAGCTAAGATGAAATGGCAATTTACTGGGTAGGCTGGCTAGTAACAAGTGGGCATATGATATACCACAAAACAAGAAAAAGCAATACTTCCGGCAAATCCTTTTTCCTTTTTTGCATCGTTATGGATGTGTATAGAAGCTATGTGTTGCCAAACAGCCACTTTTGTCCAGAATCTGGCAGCTATCTGGTGCTCTCTGGTTCAAATAGCGAAAGCTGTTTACTGTATACTTTATCGTATTTATTGCTTGTAGAAATCTCTAAAAAACTGATGAGCCCCGTTTAACATTGTGGAAGTTTGTTTTGACTTTTATATCAAACTAAACCAAAGGAGGCAAAAGATTATACCTTAAACGAGAGTTTGTGGAAAATTGGTGAAAAATTCACTTTAAATCGTGGTTGCGTCTAGCACAATAGAGTGTACACGAATCGATATGCGGTGGTTTGTAACGAAGAGTTAACAATAAAGAAGGGTAAGACAGGTAAAATGCTGTTTATTAGCAAAACATTAATTGACTCACCTTCGCAAAGAAGGTCTAGGAACTTTATAGCTGTTTCAAATGGGCCGATATAATTTATTAAATAAAAAAATTCTTCTGCCGAAACCCGGGATTGAACCGGGGACCTTTAGATCTTCAGTCTAACGCTCTCCCAACTGAGCTATTTCGGCTGCTTTTTTAAAGGTAACATCAGAATCAATCGTGGCAGTAAAAAAAATACATGAAAGGACAGTTGAGTTCAAAAATGTTCGTCGGATTTTGTCATAACACTTTGATTATATATAATATGGATTGAGCCAACGAGAGAGATAGCTTGCGCAAGGTGATCGAACCAAGATAGACATAGAAGCGTACTGACATATAATGGGCGTGTGTTAATTTATAAGATAAAAAACTATCAATTAGAAGTAACATTTATATAATACTTACAGGTGATGTGAAACTGTATTATCGCGAACTTTGCACACGAAACAATACATTTTTAAACATAACGGTGTGACTGGCTGTGACACAACAAAACGATAAACGTCAAATGGAAGAGGTTTGACACTTTTGTGCGCATGCGCCCGTCTGTTTAGTACCGTTTTATGTCTATCTTTGTTACACTTTCACATTATCGCTTTCCATCTGCGTCTATTCACCTTGAGCCACATTTTTGTTAGTAGATATATTCAGTTAGCTCAATCCATATTATATATAATCAAATCATAACAGAACTGTAACCCCTCGTATTTATTAGTCTCTATTACATGGTAAAATTTACTATAAATTAATAACGTTTTCTTTGGTCACAGTGTAACGATGATGCACTGATGCAACATTTAGTGTACACCAAAATTTGAGTTTCGTGCGTATATGACACTTTTTTTGTGTACATAAGTGAAAATTGTAAATATGACCTGTAAACTCTTATTAAAAGCGTAACAATTGAAATAAAAAGAGCGGCACAACAAATTTTGGGATAACTGAGCAACTTTTTTGAGGTTAGTGACAGCCCATATACCGTATTTTCTCGAATGTAATCCGCACCTTTTTTACAAATTTTATGTGCTCTAAAATCAAATGCGGATTACAATCGGGTGCGGATTAGATTCGCAGTCGTATAGTTGCAATTTGGAAAATAATAAAATAAAATCACATTATAACAATAACACTTTATTAAGGGTTTTAGAACGATATTTACATTTTTATGTATCATTTTCTTCCCATATTACGTCATCTTCGGATCAATACGGATCAATTCGGATTATACAAAACTTCTTAAATGATGTTATAATATTGTTTTCAGGGATCCTTTTCCATGTCGCCTACACTCACTGAACAAGTTCAGAAGCTCCTTTAATTGCTCCCGGTTTTGTTAATTCTCGAGTTTGTTAATATACATATACATACACAGGTTGTAGTATGGATGTTACTCCACCAGGTATTATTATCATGACAAGAAGTCTAAACCAAGGGCAATCAGTCTATGATTAATTAATATCCTTATTTAATAATCCTCCTGGTCTAAGACTCCATAGTTGTCTTAATCATTCCATCATCAGCTTTTCCATTATCCATCCTTTTTGCTGTGCCCTAACTAGGACGTCATTCAGGAAGTCTTTCAGATTTCAGAATGGTTTTTTTCTCAATATTAATAATGTCGACAATTTTTCCCTATCACTTGTTACTGTTAGCATCAATGTTATGCCCAATTTGTCGAAACCACTCGTTTATAAAGAAATTTCCCACACACCTCTTCTTTCCAGTGTGTAATTAAGTTTGAGGCAAATTGAAATTTTCTTGAAAATCATTAGGAGCTTTTGGGAAATTGTAGTTCTGCGCCTCAACGATAACACCATTCGGCGCATAAATCCCACAGTCCAACCTTAGCTAGTATTAAAAATTTTTTAGTCCCTCCTTTCGTTTTTCTTGAGAGAACTAGAAAACTGCCTCGTCAATTTTATGAAATCATCTCTTCTTTGGCCCGGTAAATTTTTTGCACGATGTCTCACAGTCTACAATAGCTACCTTGTCTTTCCGCAACAGCCGCAACGTTACTCTCATTAACAGCAAAAATTGTACCAGCTTTTCGATTTCCTTAACGCTAACTTAATAACATCTCTTTAAACTTTGCTGTATAGAAGAACCTTTTAGATTTTTGCTACTTTTTTTTATAATTACGCTATTATATGTATAATTAAGCACACACCACGTTCGAGCTACTACGAGGGCAGTATATGAACGGAATTCACACAAGCATCGCATCGTTTTGGTGTTGTCGAATTGCTCTAAGAAAGATGCGGATTACATTCGCAAACAAAATTTTTTTACCACTATGCATTTTTAAAATCGGGCTGCGGATTAGAGATTAGATTCGAGTGCGGATAAGATTCGAGAAAATACGGTAAGTAGGTTACGGATGGGTGGGTGGCAATAGTAAAGGAGTTATTTGTTAGTAAGATTTTGATCTTAGATATGTAGTTTTGAATGTAGCAGGAAAGGTAAATCTTTTAAATTTTTGGAAGGACTGAGATTCTGGCGGGCTACAGTTTTTGGTAATGGGTTTCGATTTTTGGGTCTCTAGAGTACGCGCATATGACCGTGTTGTTGATGGTAGCTTGGTGGGATTGTTTAGTTTTTGTTGGGTTTAGGGATGAGTATAGAAGATTACCAGGCAGTGAAAAACAGGTTATGGTCTTTTTGGGAGGTTTTAAAGAAGGATATTTGGTGTGTTGTTAATGGGAGCTTTGAACGGTTTGAGCTATTTTATAATCATATTAATGGTGGCTGGTGTAATTAGGTGGAGATCTGTGAAAGGATAGTGTTGTTGGTTATGGAATTGTTGGATTAGGTTGAATATTTCGTTTTCTTGGGCGTTGGTTTTGGGTTTGCATTTGTGGATGACACAGAGATAATCGGACAGGAGATACACTTTTTAAAACTTTTCAATGCTTCCAGCAAGGAATCTAGTAAAATTAGAGAGTTAGTTATGTTTTCAATTGATGTACGTGACGTTTGAATAATGATGGTGCAACTTTCAGAAACCAAAATTTGACCTTTTTCTACATATGCCACTCTCATGCTTCTACTTTCCAAGAAGGTGGAATTTATAAGAATAAACTCGCAATAAAAATATCCGAAAAGTTTTTGTTATCGTAATAAAAAAAAATACTTTTTGCCGAAACCCGGGATTGAACCGGGGACCTTTAGATCTTCAGTCTAACGCTCTCCCAACTGAGCTATTTCGGCTGTGTTTTCAAAGGAAACATTTCAATCAAACCAGACCGTGAAAAAAAATTGAGAGATAAAGTACATCCCATTAGGTTCACAATTTATCAACAGATCGTGCCGTTTAGATCATTTTGTACTCATTTAGACAAACCGCGGTTGTACTGTTCGAGATTTTACGGCAGTGGTTTTTCAATACACTTTGGTACCTAAGTGTTTAAGACTCTTCCCGTGCATATACTTTTCACTGTGGTGTGAATTGTAATAGAACATATCAACTCTTCTTAAAATCTTATTATTTGAAAGGATTTTATTGTTGTCATACTAAAAAAAAAGTAGTTTTTGCCGAAACCCGGGATTGAACCGGGGACCTTTAGATCTTCAGTCTAACGCTCTCCCAACTGAGCTATTTCGGCTGATTTTTGCAAAGAAAAGTGTTACAATCACAGCATTCAACTACAAATTATAACTATTACAAAATGGTTTATAATACTTCAATGAACTTAACAATGAATTTCAACATTCATTCAACCTCCAACAATAACCACTTACTTCTTACATTACCTATATTTATACAAATCGATTCACGACTGAATGATTTACGTAATAGGTAGCGTGAAGAGAATTGGCATTTCTTGGTACCACCGCTTTACCATTTGTATTTCTGCAGATTTAAAGGTATGACGCCGAAATGCATGTGCGTGCTACAAGATCATTTAGAGAAAAGGTGACGTCATTGAATTCGTGATCGAAATTGGTGGTATCATCTATTTCTGTTTTCGAATAAGAGATAAAGCGGAAAAGTTCTCGTATTAGAATTCTTTGAAAAAACTTTGTCTTTGTCTTCCAGGAATTATGCAATAAAATCGAATTCTTATGCGGAGATGTCACGAACTATTTCCGTCGAATTCTTAATTAAATAGGATTTAGTGAGATTGAGTAGAAGAAATTTAAGTTTTCAAAAAGTTTATTTTTAACGTAAAATAAAGGCAACTTTTATGAAAAACGAAAAATTTTCGAGCAATCAACTTGCAGACATAACACACCTCCAGGATAATTACATTTGGTGTGCAGCGTAGAATGTAATTACAAACTTCGATCGTGTACGTGACGTTTGAGTAGCAAGCGTATGATAGAAACGATTACGCAAACTAGAAACGAACTAAACTTACTGAATAATCGAATGGAATGTTATATGTAGCTGGGATTTCCCATACATAAATTTTATTGTGGTATCCTTTAAATTGTTGTTCGAAAACAATTTTGTTACTGATACTAATACAGAAATACAATTTTGAAATTAGTTGCAACTTGTACAGTTTCTGGTTAAAAAAATCAGCCGAAATAGCTCAGTTGGGAGAGCGTTAGACTGAAGATCTAAAGGTCCCCGGTTCAATCCCGGGTTTCGGCAACGCTTTTTTAATTATATACTTTAATTAATTAACTCAGTTTATTTTTAAATTAAAGCTTATAAATTCAAAGTTGTAAGTACCAAGTACCAATCATAATTTTAAATTAAGTTCAATGCCAATTGAATTAAACGTTTCTCTCTGCCTATATTCGAACGGTACCGGCGCGGCTTTTACTACAGCAATAAATAATGAATGTTATGAACCGTGTTGTAAATAAATGATTGCACATGCGCTAACGAATAGTGCGATACGTGTAAAGATTGGATAGTTCGTGTATGTTCGTTGGATTTCTAGTAGAAATGAAATCGTTAAAGCAACCGCAGAGAAAAAAATACTGCTGTACTGCAGAGAATATCATAACATATTTAGGAGTCATCCCTATTTTTGGACAATGGATTAATTTACCATTTAAATTTCGGTGCTTTAATGATAACGTTTATTTTTGACTGTGTAAAACGAAAACAAAAAAAAATGATTAGATAAGATGGCACGTTGGTTAATCTGTAACTTTTATATTTAAGATATTTATTATTTTAAAATCTGCAACAGAGATTAAGGTATTTGTTGGGAACGTCATCGATACATATAGAAGTAATGGTTTTAATTTGTTTACGAGAAGAAATTTCGATTTTGCAATTAATTAATGAGTTCTAAGTAAATTCTGATACAAAATCACAACCATGATAATTAAATTATTATCATTTCAAACTTGGAAAAAGCTACAAAGTTTCATCTAATGCCAAGTATTTGGGAACTAGTTTGTGAAAATACAAGAAATTAATTTCTGACCACTTTTGCAACAAACAAGGAGTAATAAATTGTTGAACCAAGTCAATGAATTTCATAATTCTTGAATTCAATGAATGGAATGGTTCATACAAACACCTGATTGATACAAGATCCCAGACTACAATTGAATGTGATACAAGTAAAAGTGTATTGTACACTTCTTTATGACATAGTGAAAAGAATGTTTTGAATTACAACTAATTCATTAAAAAGTATTATGGTAACTTTTTTAAACAACTCTTTTATTTGGACCAAACAAAGGCTTAAGATATAATAAACATCTCTAAACATTGTTTATATTCCTAGAGGGAAGGATGCTGTAGGGAAGACGTGGGATGCGGTGGAGAGAGTGGATCTAGAAACTCTAAATATTGAACGACCAGAGGAAATAATATTGGACCTCAGCAAATGGAGGCAAATTGCAAAGTCAGTGTAGACCCACCCTGGGTTGTGATGCCGCGAAGAGAGAGAGAGTTTCTTCAATTTATTGAATTACTCCCAAACTCATATCACCTCATTGACTATATAAACATCATAGAATAGCATCAGTTTTTCTTATGCTAATTTTTATGGTTAATTTTAAACTTTTTAACAACAATAATTATTTTTTATGAATCTAAATTTGTCCATTCCAAGAAAACTTAACGACTTAATTTGTGAGTTATTAACGTCCTGTTACGACCACAATTCACCAGAAATATTTGGCTTTTATGAGTATGCGTCTTTTATATTGAATCATTTTCTGTTCTTAAATTTCCCGATAATTTCTTAATAACTTTTTTCTATGTGGTCAGTGATGTTTGGAGAAAAATATTTTTGTTACATAATAAAAATTTAAAAAAATTAATCCACTTGTTTACGGGATCAAACCAGCACTCGTTAACAATAAACCAAACGATGTTATCTCGATAGCCATCTTATCAGTTTATAAAGATAAGCGAAATGTAACATCAATTTGATCGAGTTGTATTCGCAGGGTAATGTTGCATCATAGTTATGAGGTCACGTCGCGTTGCCTCTGAACTGAGGCCCCCCGACCTCACTCGACTGGATCGATCCTCTTTCCTGCGTTTCTCCATCGCGCCTTCTCCATTCCTGCGGACAGTCAGTATCGAACGCGTCCCCAACCGGCGAGCATACTACGCGAGAACGAAACGCTACTGTAAAAAAGAAAAACGCCGGCACGAACGCGAATGCCGGCACTTATTGATTCTTCTATGAATATGGGAATTACACCATGAGTAACACAGATCCCAATAGGAAAGAGCAGGGGAAACCTCCTGACATCCCCGGGACGCCATCCAGAAGATTATCGGATCGAGTGAGTTTCTTTGAGAAGGTGTGGAGTGGATCTCCCACGGGAGATGTCACTCTGGAAAATATTGAGAAAGTCCGAAGTCCCGAAAGAAAACAGCTTCATCAAAAAATTGTTAGACCTGATGGGTCTTTTGAGGAGACCCTTTTGGAGACAATGGAGGAAGGAGATTTGGCGTCTGGGATGAAGACGGTTAAGTTTGAGAAGGTCACGGTAAAGAAAACGGTTAAAGAGGTGAAAACCAGTAGAACACCTTCCGAAGAAAAATTAATTGAAGATTCAGCTTATCATACTGAATACGGAAATGGTTTGTCCTATTCAAAATCATCCAGCGTTACTTCATTAACGGGAAGATCTGAGGAAAGTTTAAGTAGACCATCTTCAAGGGAACAATCTAGAGATGAGTGGGATTCGAATAGTACTAGCAGCAAAGTAACAACATCTTCTTTAGATTGGTACAATGAATATCGTTCACAATCTTTTCAACAAAAACATACTCACAAAGAATATTACCGAAGCAAATCCGAATATGACAACCACATAGCTATCATAAGAGGTCAGTTTTTTTTTCAATTCCTATTTAAATAAACTTCGATTATTTCATTAGCGGCTTCGTTTAAATTTCAAGTGTAAACAAATACCGTAACCTTGATATACGATATTCGCATTATATTTACTTAAGACTTTATACATATATATTCGTCAATTTTCAACATTTAATTAGACTTAAGTATATTTGCTTAAACATTTTTCAAGAAATCTATTTATAATACTCGTAATAAATTTAAAAGACTTTTGTCTTGAAAGTGGACGTAAAATCAATAACGTCTGCTCCAAATACAACCACTCCTATGGCTTCATTTCTTGCAATTTAAATGACCACAATTTAAATTTACAATTTAGAAAGTGTGTAGTAAATTGTGAAGGTTTTTTTGTTGTATTATTTGATAATGACCTTTATGGGTTTTCCAGATAAGGAATCGCGACAAGATACGCCCACGTAGAAATAAATAAATTAATAATTCTCGGTTTATGTAATAATTGTGTTGGAATGATTTATTTATTCTAAAACTTGATTTTATTGAAACAATAAGTCTACCTTCTTTATTATCACAACAACGAACGTTTACATACACACATTGTTCACAATAGTTTACGAGTAACTTCATTAGCAAATCAGTCTTGTGAAAGGAAGATCATAAATTGTTCTTTTACATCAAACGAAATAATTTTAACAATTTCTTGATTAATAACAACACTGATTTTTTATTATAATTGTAATAATGTATGTGACCTGAATTGATTATAAAAAATAAAAATTGTTTCTTTTGTTCTAAATATTTAAAATAACGGCATTGGGTTGATATTAAAAAATAAAATAAAGTGATTTTATTATAAAAATGGGAATAAATAAAGTCTCGTGTTTATCGCATGATGAATAAGAATTGCATGATCGTAAAGATGGGGAGTTTCCTAAATCTATTGAAATGCTACTACTATGGTAGTAAAAAATGTGAAAAATATGGCAGTAACCAACCCAAGTTTATGGACTTCTGACACGCAAATTCTTAGTCGATATAGGTCAAATTTTGAATAATGAGATTACTGTAATAGTTTTCCAATGAATTTTCTTTCATTAATATTCATTGTTTTTATTCACGATTTAATCTTATATCATATAATTATCTTAGAAATTATCTCTTATGGAGGGCAGTTTTTATATTCATATTACAAACTTAATTTATACATTAAGCTCTCTTTAAAATGTCAACGAACTTGATAATTAAATTAAATAAGCTTGCTGCATTCGATGCTAATGTGGATTTACTACAACTACAGCAGATTTATAAAAAAAAAAGGATATCAATATAAGTAGGTGTATTATTTCTCTGTTTTGTGTCAAAGTCGGAGACTCAGTGTTGATGACATTGTAATGCGTGTTTGTTTCATATCTTATCTTTTCTCGTTTGTTAACGGAATAAACTCTATCAAACGAAAGAAAATATGTGAGCTTTGTTTTATGGATAATTAAATAATGTTATTATACTCACAACAATAACTTTTAAAAATTATCTGTTATTAATTATTGGCTCTTAAAATAATTTCTAAATCAATTGCGTATTTTTACAATTGTAGCGTCTCGGTCATAAATAACCTTGTTAATAATTTCTCTCGCTCATTCAAAATACAACAATGTTAGTTAGGGGTGTTAGTTTTAGTGCTAGTGTTAGTTCTAGGTTTAGTTGTTACTCAACGTTAGATTGTTATATAATTTATTTGAACTAAAACTAGAACGAGCACTAGACCTAGAACTAGAAACATTCGGGTTTAGCCGTCTTTAAAGACGTACAGATAAACCCAAATGTTTCTAGTTCTAGGTCTAGTATCAGAATACGTGGTATCAAGCTGTTAATAGTTTGAATCATATACGTGCAACAAGTTAGTGCAAATTAGTGACAAGTTATTTTAAGTGAAAAATCATGACAAATATACAATGTGAAAAAAAAATTTTACACGTAATACTAAACTAATATGATGTACAATTTTGTCGACAACATCGACCATAAAATGTCGTGGTAGCAAAAAAAATCGTTAATGTTGATAGCTGTGATATATGACACCGTGCGTCGTGTGCTGTTATGCACCAGGAAGCAGCACACAAATTTGATCATATTTCAAACCGTATGGGATGATGTTTGGACAAGATTCTTGTTGAGACGACGATTAATCTTATTGTTAGTAGAAGTATATTGACCAACTCGGTTACAAATTCCATGTGCAACTCGGATAAGATAGTTATAAATAGAATAGATATTTTTTTTTACAACCAAGGGTCAATAAACACTCTAAAATTATAATTATTTTAATTTCAACAAAAATTTCAATTAATCGTTAATTTATTAAGAAATCTTAAAACTACGTAATATAACGTATAAAGTTAATATCTCACACGTAATAAAAACAGAGAATTTACAGCTTTCTCATCGAAGCTATAAGCAGTAATTACTAGCGAAGTAATTGATTTTCGCGTCAATCCGAGAAGCTCGTGGTAAACCGTGCAATATAATTGAACCGATTCACGATGTATTTTACGCGGACACGGATGTACACAAAGAAGTCATTAACGTCTTTAACTATTGGCGAACTATAATTAAGGATTACATAGCGTCTAATTATCGTAACTGCTTCGAAAGGGTTACTAAAAAGAGGTTAATCAATGCAAATTGACCGTCCTCACGTTATAATGTATACAAGAAGTTAATTATCAATAATGTCTTGTTTGCGTATTGCGACATCATATTTATATTGATCTATATTACCACTAATGAAGTAATTTTATGTATCGATTATGTTATTTTAAAAAAAATTTGTTTAATAAATGGAAAGCAAATGGCATATTACTCTGCTAAGTCCCATACTTGTTCTGGAGAAGAATGCTTAACAAAATTTTGATGTTTCCGATAAAATGGCTAAGTAACAATTTCCTTTGCAGAATGTAATCTGCTACTCCAGAAATTGATGCATATATCCAGAAATAATGATCATTGCTGAAACAGAAGGAAGACAGATAGATGGTACTTGTTATCTATTGCTTCTATTTATTGCTGATTCGTTAGATATGAATCGACGTATAACCTGATATCTGATTTCAAATTTATTATCCAAGTCTTTGTCGTGTTTCCAGATTGCAAAAGTGTCACCTACGTACTGTAGGCATAACTTTGGTTTCTGGAACGTATTTTGGTACACCTTCAAGTATAAGTTTTTGTTATAGACTCTGTAAAAAGCGATGCTGCTTTGAAACTGACTATTGTCCTATTGGTCCAGGAAAATATTGCTAAGTAATTACATAAAGGATGTTGTACCTTAAACGAGTGAGTTCGTGTTTCTTGTAAAGGACGACACAACTATGGCAAGGTGTTTGGCACAAGTTGATATAAGTAATTTGAGATTATGAGCTTTTCTTACTAGTGTTAGAATGCAGCAGAATAATAGGTAGCATTACCTATTTTTAGAACTCTTGCGACGAATATATTGCTTCTACTTCACATATACTTCTGTTTTTGACACTGGTAGGGGTAATCGCAAAATTTGTTCTTTGGCTTGTTCTAAACTTTCTTCCTTTCCCAGTAAAACGTTAAATCAAAACATCCTTCTTAAATAAATTTCTTGAAATAATAATGTAAAATCAATAAAGACATCTTAATGTCTGCAGACCTTGTAACTTATCTGCACCGACTCTTACTAACATTATGGAAAATGCTGATAAAATGAACTTCTTAACTGAGTTTTATCGGAAAAAGTTAGTGGCATGAACATTCATTAATCATGAACGCTTAATCGGAAAGTTCCGCTTCAAGTTTTAAAGTTGCGAAAGATAGTTTAACTTTTTTGTAGTGAGCCAATAATTTAGCAACTTTGAAATTTTGACCAATATCATTTATAGATACCACATGATTTACAAGGTTTAAATATAGATAAATATAAATAAAGATATGTTGCCAGTTTATTGGATATGCAGCAAGAAACTTTGTCTTGTAAGAAATATTCTCATAGATTGGTACAAAAGTTTTTTTTTTTGGTTTTGTGACAAAAATAAATATTCAGTCAATGATATTTCAACATTCACACCTTATTTTTTTTGTAATTGACCATTCCGTATTTTGTGTAATAAAGTAATAAGTTTTTGACTATTTAGATAAAACATTTAACGACTAATGGCAGTCTTCAGATATTTTGAAATGTATAAAAGAAAATGCTTGAATGGAGTTTTAAACTTCTGCCTACATTTATGCATGATTTCATACAACTAGCACATCAATTCAATGGTTCCTTTCAATTATGAAAAGATTGGGTGTTAGATAACTATTGGGAATGAACTGAAAATCTTTGGCAATAGACGAATTTGACGAAATGTTAATAACTTGTTTGTTTTCCCATTTCGTAATTGTGGTCATAACAATATTCAAGCACTCTTGGCTTTGATACTTAGATCTACAACATTCCTTTAACCAGTTTTCTCACCACTCTTTTAATAGATTTTAGAAGCTACTCCACATCAAAGAATTCTGAAAATATTAGTTCTATTACACAATACAGTGTTCACGAGAACAAAGTATCCAGAAAGGGTTGCTTTATTCTGAAAATGTTAGTATTTTTCTGTACTTGCAAAATATTTGTATTTTGGGATCTATTTGGACCACGAGTATCAGAAAATAGAGTCAGCTTTATAATTATATAAGTTGAGAAACATTATTTAATTTATTTAACCCTTTATTTAATAACTTTTTTTTTTGATATTATTGTTCGAAATATTCCAGAAGAAATTTTTATTTTGATTGTATTGAATCTTGCCGATCGATTAGCCTGAAGGTTAAATCGTTGAGGATGAATTGGAGGAGTAACCAGACGGTCGAGTTTGGCGGACCACAAAACTGCATAGATGTTCGCATTTACCGTTGCTTTTTTGTGTCTCTTGGAGAGACCTGGGTGTTAGTGACCTCACGGTGTCTGGGTTGCGTAGGCCAGAACCTGATGCGAGAAAGGTATTACGTTGGGATTCGCTGAGAGTTATTTAAAAATAAAATAAAATATACCACCGTAGGGCGATACAACTGGACCCATTTGTTATAGTCTCTTCTCCTAGCCACAAATAAAATAAAACGATTAAAAAGATTATGTTCCTTTATTTATCGAAAACCTGTTATTTAAACCAGCTTTTGTTGTACCTAACCATAAGGTGGGAAGACTATAAGAATTTCTTTTTGTTGAAATAGGATTACTTAAAGCTTGAAATAAGTAGGTACATAAATTGTCGTTGTTCCGCAGACAAATAAGTTGGAAAGGTCAAATAGCATAGAAACCGCACCAAAGGAACACTGCAGTAGCTTCAATTTACATATGTTATTTGAAAGGTCACTGGTACAATTCAACTAAGGCACCGCCAGAGATATTTTTATGAGATGTTACATAATTTATTAAGAATTTATAATTTTAAATGGGGCCATAATCATTAATTTTCTAAGATATAACCCAAATTTTACAACATCCATTTCCAATAGCGTTTTACGTCATTTATCACTGTCGGCAATGATTCTTTTTTTATTATACCATTTTATGTGATACCAATGACAATAAACATGCGAAGAGGTTAAAATTATTTCCGATTAACTAAACGTCCTAAGTTTAACACAAAGTTATCAGCATGTTTATTATTGACAAAAAATTGATGTAAGCTTAAGATTGTGACTTTGATGTGGTTATTTTTGGCAATAACGTAATGTTATTCTAATCGTAATAACGTCATTTCAGTTGTAATATTTCTTGATTTTTAATATAGATAGAACAAAGAAACTTTTGGTTAAAAAAAATCTTCTTTGTGACCTAATTTCTAGTATATGTTGACGTCACCAGACGAATAAAAATGAATACAAAAAAAAACGTGAATTATGTAAAGTGTTGTCCGACGGCATATTTTGTAACCTCAGAAGGTCACGCTTATTGCATAAAAAAAAACTAAAAACAAGGTGAAACTAGGATCCGTGCTAAAAATAGCTTGTGAGCGAATCGTCGACAGCACCTAACGTAGAAACTTTTTGATGAACAAGTTGTTTGTAAACAACACCCAACGCAAAACTATTTAAGAAAATAACCTATTAGGAGAATTGACCTTAATTATTTACTATTTAAGAGTAATGAAAAGATTTCTACGAGGTAAAGTGTTAACAAATGGAGTATTATTTCTAAACCAATATTAATTTCAGAAAGACAATTTACCTAGTTAACTTGGCAATCACTCTAATTTTACCGTAATTACAAGCTTTATTTGTAGGAAGATAATAAATAGTTTGTTAAACGTACAATAAAATAAATTGAATACGTTTTCCACCACATGCTGTGATGATATAGGTCAATGGATATTGAATTTCCTTTTTCTACAATATCTGTAATCGTTCATTCCCATACATGTGTTAAAGTATTGGCTAGCGAGACCTTTAACAGAAAATCTATGTCAATTGGTGTGTTCTATTAGCACCTACACGTTTCTTCGCTGTCTTACATTTGTAGTTACATACATTTTAACGATTTTGTGAACTTTACCAGCTGCTTTAAAAAGGAAAATTAATAAAATTTTAATAGACATTAATTTTCTATCAACCTATATGTGATAATCTTACAAATGATCATATCAGTATGAGTAGTAGGTATGTCTTTTTGTAAGACTTTGCATATCAGAATAATTAAGACAATTTCTTACTGTTATTAAGATTTTGTAAGAATTTCATTTATATTTAAGCATATAAAACTCAACAACTTTTATTTTATAAGAATTATCCCGATTTTGATACATAAAGAAGTTATTGGGATTATGGCAGAACGATCCTAAAATTGTCAGAAACTTACGAACCATATTTTAGAAATGATAGCGCCTCAAATAGTCTTCACTTTGTACTATATTCTGGTAGAGAAGTATTTCAAAGAGGTTAGGAATCATTGCAACTTATATAATGTTATAGAGCTTCAAATGTTCCTCAAGCATTTTTGACCTCTATTGGCATTAGCAGCTCTATTAGCAGAAATGTATTAGCATCATATTTTTGATCTAACTTTGTATTACATTATGGTAAACCAATTCTAAACCGATTTGAAATCTACATTGAAATAAATCATAAATGTTTTTTAAGTAAGCCCAAATACACATTTAGAAATCTATTGAGATTCAAACTGCATAATATTGTTGGTGTTCTACTATAAATTAATTAGGAATCTTTGTAGCATATATCAGATACATATGAGAGGGAGTAGTTAAAACATCAAATTCTAACATTGCGATATTTTCAACGTTTCCAAGATTGTACGAAATGGTGTCAAATTGTATCAAACGTGACAACTTGTTGAATGTTTAAAATGTGGTAATTTTGTGTTCTGAAGGTATCAATGTCCAATATAAGTTGTTCTACAATGTCACCATTTGTATATGATATTGGTTGGAAAACCCAATTAGTCTTACTTGAATTTAAAGTCTTGTTTAGTAAGTGTTAAGTCAAATATAAGTTTCTTTAATTAAAATTGTTCCGTATTTGTTTCAAAAACTTAAATAGTAACAGGTACTACTACAATGAATTGTACCTGTGGCGCCATAAGCAACATAAAAAACCATTGCGTCATTTTGAAAACAATAAACCGACCAAGGTCGTAATGATTCATTACCACCAGTGCCACTACTATATACTATCGGTTACCCTTTAATTATCCCAAGTCAAGTTAATTGCACCGTTGTAAATGTAGGGCGAAGAATTAATTGACCCACGAATTCGGAATTGAATTCTAAATTGGATCGCGTGTAAACATTGTGTTAACTCTGCCAAAAGATTAAAATAATACGTTTCGCCTAGAGAGTCTTGCAACGTTGTTTCATGAATATGTATTACTTTAAATGACGTCACGTATCTATGTGCGAGTGTGTGTTAGTATACTACGTGAATATTGTGAATATTCATGGTTGTATACAAACTGGCCAGACGAGCATGAATTAAAGTTTTAAAAATAAATATGTAGGCTTTTGTTTTTGTTTCGTGTAGCGTTAATAAGTTTTTTTTTGAATTTCAGATGAACAGGAAAGAGTGCAAAAGAAAACTTTTGTAAACTGGATCAATTCTTATTTATCTAAGGTAAGAAACAATAATGTTATTATTTTTGTAATCGATATGTTATTACATCACGTAATAATGTAATAAATACCAGTACAAAATGAAATGTGGAACGAAAAACAATAACTTAGTTTACTTATTGCGCTTCAATTAGCATGTTAAATTGATTAATATAACTATGCATATAGTTCCAATCCATCGATTTCAATACGTTTTTAAAAAAGTAGTGAGAGTATCGTTACTTTCATTGAAGTTTATTGATCGGATAACGGTATAAGTAAAGGTGCGTTTATAATCCAATCATAAACAATTCATTTTGTAGGGATTCATAAACGCATTATCATGCTTCAATATCAAATAGCAATCTCAAACACCTGCCGGTGGTCACATCCGCAACACATCGGGGTCGAATAAAAGATATAAGTTAATTATTCGTTACGAACCGGAGATATAACGTTACTTTCTAACCACTAATTTCCACTAATGTTGCGAACATGGCGTGCACACTGGCTTTCCTACTTTTCATTATAAACGGTTAACAGTTATCATTTTCTCACATCGATTTATTAAATTATATACGAGCTAAGTGAAGATTAGAAGATTAAGAAGATTATAGGTACAGCATGTATTATGAGTTTAGACAGTATATTTAAGCAAATAATGAATTCGATGACATTAATATCCCTTGATTAAGACGATTAATTGATGAAGTTATTTCGTTTTTTTTTAAGCATGTTCCACCGCTTAAGGTTGAAGATTTGATCGAGGATTTACGAGATGGCACAAAATTGTTAGCTCTTTTAGAGGTTTTATCTGGGGAGAAATTGGTTAGTTTAACTTATGTAGTGTGTAATTGAAAATTAAATTGTTTTGTATTTAATTTAGCCTGTTGAAAGAGGTAGAGTACTACGCAGACCACATTTTTTGAGCAACCATAACACCGCCCTACAATTTTTACAAACCAAGAGAATTAAATTGGTTAACATCAATTCAAGTGATTTGGTCGATGGTAGACCACCGATTGTTCTTGGACTTATCTGGACTATTATATTATACTTCCAGGTAAGTTTTTTTTATTACTTTGATCAATCGATATCCTTGTTTGAGCGTTTTCTTACTGTTGCCGATTATCACGAGTATTTAGTAAGTGCTGGTTACTGTTTAGGATCACAAAATTGTAATTCTAATTATTATTGTTGTGTTAAACAACAACTTTGATAAACATTTACTACAATAATAACGAACAAATTAATTGTGTAGTAGATTATTTTTTTTATTATCTAAATTCTTAAGCTACGTAAAAAGGATTTTGGGCAACGATGGGTAAGTAGGCTAGCTAAAACACAAAGAAAAACACTTCAGTGAAAGCACGACATGTAGATGTTTTACACTTCTTATGTTGGTTATTTTTGGTTGCTGTCTTACACACAAATTATTTTTATTTTTGGTTCTTAACACGCATTAATTTCTATTAGATTGAAGAAAATAGCCGTGCTTTGGAGTATTTAACACATTGGGAGAGTACTAGTAGTTTGGAGAGTGCTGGTACAACCTCCTCAATTGCCAAGGATAAATGGAAACAAGGAGCGAGAAAGACTTTATTACAATGGGTTTCAAATGCTTTACCAAGGTAAGTTTTTTTTTTAATTAAAAAAACCATTCTATTTAAATCTATTTAGCGATGCTGGGATAGAGGTAAAAGATTTCGGAGCCAGTTGGCGCGATGGTGTTGCATTCTTAGCGTTAATCGATGCCATAAAAGCCAATTTAATAAACCTCGCTGAAATGAGAAAAGAATCTAACAGAGCCCGTTTAGAAACTGCCTTTGACGTAGCCGAATCCCAATTGGGAATCGCTCGTTTACTAGACCCCGAAGATGTTGACGTTCCTAAACCTGATGAACGTTCCATTATGACTTACGTTGCCCAATTTTTACACAAATACCCCGAACCTAAAGGCCCATCATCCGATGCCTTCACCACGCTTCAAGAAAAATACAATGAGTTATTGTCGTGGTTGTTGAAAAAGACACAATACTTGGAACATTTACAACACACGAATTCATTACCTCTGAATTTCGATACTTATTTAGCGTTTAAACAAGAAGTTGATGAAAAAGAAGTGACTTTTAATAGACTGAGGAATATTGTTGAGTCTCAAAGCTTAGTGTCTATTACTAGGGAATCTTGGATTGAATTAGATCGTCTTTGGTCTTTGTTACAATTCCAATTGTTACAATGGTTGTGGTTGTTGGATTCTAAGTTGCCCGGCGATTTTAAGTTTGTTGGCGAATGGTTGGCCAAAGCTGAGAGATTATTAAACGATAACGAAATCCCTGATGTTATGAATGAAGAAACTGCTGCTATAATTAGCAGAAAACTTGAGGAACATAAAGCGTTCTTCCTAGATCTTCCGACTGTACAAAACAAATTTTTGCAAGCCTACAATAGCCCGTTGGCGAGAGAAGTGCCTTCCGCTCAGCTGAGCAACATGCATAAGAGACTGAACGATGTTGGACCTAAAGCAGCTCAAAGAAGAGTTAAACTCAAGTTCCTTGAGCACAAATGCTGCCTAATCGCATTTTTGCAGCTAACCGAAATGAAATTAAAAAGCTGGACTTCAAAGTATGAGAGTTTGGATAAAGTTGTCCAACATTTGGAGCAATACAGAAATTTCGTTTCCAAAAATCACATTTTCCAAGAGTTTAATAAAGCCTTCATCGATATGGAGGCGGTTATTGAAGAATATAAACGCGATGGAAACATTTCTAAACGAGAATCATCCGATGTGGATAAATTTATAAGTAACATTGGTGAACGCTGGAAAGGAGTTTCCATGGAATTACGCTGCGTTCAATCAATGCTCGAAGAAGTAGTTGCCCATTGGAGAAGATGGAACTCCGCATCCGTCGAGTTCGAAAATTGGTTAAACAAAGCAGAACATGCAATTACTTTGCCTGAGGAGCAATGCATGGAGTTCTTCCAGGATATTTCCGTTTGGAAAGCTAACTACCAATTACTTGGGGATACCGTTAGTTTCCTTATTGCTACATGTGAAAATAAAGTCGCCATGGAAATGAGGGACCAATACACAAAAATGACCGAAAGATGGGAAAAATTATACCCGATTGTTAACCGATATAGTCACGCCGGCGATATACTAAGAAATCGCAAAGACTTTAGAGCGGGAATAGAAGTTTTAACCAACTGGTTACAAAAAGCAGAAGGAATCTTAAACAATCAAGAACTTGAATCAACCGAAAAGATAAAATTACACTTGGAGAAATTACAAGGTTTACAAGGAGAGGTTGAATCTACCGAAAATCTCTTCAAAAATATCAGCAAAACTTTCCAAACATTAATCCAAGATTTATCGCGAGACGAAGTTGACCGAATGATGGGAACCTTAAAGAATCAAAAAGAAAGTTTAGTTAAAATTCGGGCATTAATTCCAATGCAAATTCATTTATTCAATCAATTATTGGTCCAACAACAATCGTTAGAATCGGGCCAAAAAGAAATAAATCAATGGCTTGATGATGCCGAATCTTTATTAAGCAGCTTAGTTTTAACTCCAAATAGAGACGAATTAACCCAACAATTAGACACTCACAAAAAATTCTTCACAAGAACATTATACTATAAATCAATGCTTGAAAGCAAGAACAAAGTGTTAAGAAACATAATCAAAGCTGTTGATCAAACGAGCAATGTAGATGTTGAAAAGATTAATTCAAAAATGGAACAATTAAACGACAGATTTGCTTATGTAACCCAAAACGCCCAACTTTGGGAACAAAAACTACAAGATACCATACGATGCTTGTTTAATTTTAAAGAAAGCGAACGAGTAATCGCAGACTGGTTGAATAAAGCAGAACAACTAATTGCTGAAACAAGAATCGATACCAAACAAGCCGTTGAAATGCACAAATCCTTTTTTGAAAGAGTCAACGAAAGATGGATTCATGAATTGGTCCAAAACGCCCAAGATTTATGTAAGTGTCTTCCAAACGAAGAACGTCCTCCAATAATTGAATCGGTTGAAGCTCTCCAAAAGAAATGGAAAGAAATTCTTTCATTTGCACCTCTTCACTTGATGAGACTCGAATTTAGATTGGACGAAACCACATTTGGCTACTACATAAAGAAAATTGAAAACGAAATTAAAGTTGAGCAAGTAGCGTTAAGTAAAAATGAAAATGTTGACGCTATTACAGCTAAAAATAAAGAATTTTTCGCACCGGATGGAGCTTTATTAGAAACGAGAAAGTGTTTGGAAGGGCTCAAGACCATCGCGAAAAACTACGCTCAATATCAACCAGGGGATAAAGTTCTTCAAGAAGCTTGCGAAAAAGCTGAAGTGAAATGGAAGTCTATCCACGCTAAGATGAAGAGCTTGCAAGATCAGCTTGAGCATATTCCAGAACAATGGAGCAATTACCACGACAGATTTGCCAAGATGGAATCTTGGATGAATGGTGTTGATGATGTAGTGGGAAATCTTTTCAAAAATGTTGCTTCCATTGAACAATTTGAAGACGAAAAGAATTTCTTCCAAAAAATATGTCAAGACGCAGATGCCAAACGCGAAGAAGTTAAATGGTTAGTTCAAACCTTAGATTTCTTAACTTCACATTGTTCAGAATCACAAGCTCTAACAGAACAAACCAAATTAGAAGCTTTGATTTTGCGCTATAAAAATTTATTGCCAAACTTGGAAGTATCCATGGTGAAGACTGATGTATTGACAAAATGCTATGTATACAGACGCGAAGTATACGAAGTATGCGAATTACTAACTAAAGTTAAAGAGCAAACCAAAAGAGAACCAATTCCAGAAAACTTGGAAATAATCCATCAATTGATTAAGCAACAAGAAGTTGCCGTACAGCAATTAGATTTGCAACGTTCAAACATTATGTCGATGTTACAAAAAGGTAGGGAACTAGCCAAAGAAGAGCACGCCCCGAAATTCGTAGAAGATAACGCCAATGTACTAGAGTTGGAATGGAACAATACCTTTGAAGGTTCCGTTGATAGATTGAGAAAATTAAAACACACTCAAAATTTGTGGAGTAATTATTCGGAACAAAAACAAGAAATTGTTACTTTGTTAGCCCAAGCCGAAAACGACTTAAAGAAAATATCAAGTAAACACTACGATTATAGCAACCTCCCAGCTGAGCTTCAAGCGAAACAAAATATGAGTATTCATCTTAGAGAAACAACCGAGGAAATGTTAAGAAGATTGCGAGATTTATGCGATAACTTAATGAAGATTACTCCACCAGAAAAGAAACCTGCGCTACAAAAAGAAGTACATGATATCGAACAACGTTTACACACAACATTAGTTAACGTTGACGAGCACGTTGTATTTTTAGAACAAGTTACCACTAAATGGGGACACTTCCAACATAGAATTTTTGAGCTCCAAAACTGGACTGTGCAAAATGCTCCAAAACTTTTAACAATAACTCAAGAATTCGATGCAGCCCCAGAAGAACGAGCTGTCACAGCAACATTACTCAAATCACAATTAGCAGAAAAGATCAACTTACTTGAAGATGTCCAAAAAGAAGCATCTGAATTAATGCCAGATGAAACGGATAGTGCTGACACTCAAAAAATTAAAGCTGAATTAGCAGCTTTAAAACACAATGTATATGCGCTAAACACCAGCGTTGAACAACAAGTTGTTACCGTTAATAGGGATCTTGAGCATTATAAGTTGTGCCAAACTATTCTTCACGAAATAAATCCATGGGTTGAAGTTGCAGAATCGAAAATATCATCAGGGTTAGGAAAACCAGCAACATTACAAGAAGCTGAATGCATGCATAAAGAACTAGAACAATTTGCAATTGAATATGATCAAAATTTGCAAAAACTTCGCGGAGCTATCGATTTAAGTCATCATATCGAATCCAAAACAACAGCACCCGAAGAAATTAACGCTATGAGATCTAGGTTTTCTGTGGTTGAAAGTGCCAAAGCACAGAATGCGAAAAAATTAGAAAAATTGATTGCTAACTGGAAGGAATTTAACACCAACGCGGATAATATAAAAACTTGGATTCAAGACAAAGAGAAACTTGTAGCAGAAAGCCAAATCAATTTAGATACCCCGGTTACAGAAAAATTGGAAAGAGAATTAGCTAAATTGAAAAGTCTTGGTAATGAAGTATCAGAACAGCATGCTAAATTAATCACATTAACGCAAGCTTCTGATTCAATCAGTCATAATTTAACACCAGAAGGAGCCAGCGGGGTTAAACTTACCGTTCATGAATTGAAGGAAAAAATTCTTAGATTAGCCGATAATATACGAAAGAGAATCAATAGCGTGTCTGATGCAATTCTCGCACGTCACGAATTCCAAACTACATTATCAAACTTTACCACTTGGGTAAACCAAATGAACACCAATGTTGATCAAATTGATAGTATCAGAACTGATAAAATTGAACAAGTTTTGAATACACTCCACGAGATGCATCAGGAATATTCCGAACGCGAACCTGCTTTCGTTTCCATCTACGAAGAAGTAAAACGACTTAATTTGATGAATACAGCCAAAGAAAATGAACCGCTAAATCAAGAATATAGTTACATGGTGGATAATTATCAAAAAATTGAAACCAAGTTGAGACATAAAAAGGAAGGATTGGAAAAGTGGAAAGAACTCCTTAATTGGCATCATGATACCGACCAACAATTATCCCACATCAAGTATAATGTTGAAAGCCAAAAACCAAATGTATCAACATTAAAGCAACACATAAACGAAATTGATGCTATAATCACTAAAGTGATTGCATGCAAGACGACAGCATCGGACATTGATAAATATAAGGAAGTAATAATTTTAGACAAAACATCCGAAAATCAAATAACTGCAGAACAACTCGTAAGAGAAATTGAAATCAAATCGATTAACCTTAAATCGCATTTATCAGATAAAGTGAAAGGTTTAGAAGAAATGGATGTAAGGTGGAAGAAATTAAATGATTTACAACACCAAATATATGTTAACATTGAAAATTTACAACATGCATTGGCTCACGTTTACGATAATGTAATAACACCAACCGATTTAGAAGCGGTCATCGATAAGTTAAGCAACGTTTTAGAGATGCACCTCCTCAAAATTGATCTTAAAGACAAATTACAAAAAGAAGGTCATTTATTGATTAAGGACGATGTGCAACAAGCTACCGTAATTCAAAATATTCTTTCCACAGTTGAAGCTAATTGGAATAAATTCCAAGATAATATTCGTCAACAAAAACTCACGTGCTCAGAACTATTAAATAGTTGGAAAGATTTCTTAGACGATAAAGATAAAATTCAAAATGACTTAATCAAAATAGTGGAGAATTGCGAAAGTGTTCAAACACCTAATGATTCCATACAAGCAAATTTAAATAATGAGAAAAGTAAGAAAGCATTGGAAGCAATTAGGAGGGTTAAAATTGTTTTAGATAAACTAGACGTCAAGACAGATCAACTTATCAAAAGTGCTGAGCTTGTTCCTCAAATAGAAAAGAATGTAAAAGATGAATTAAGAAAAACGCATGATGATTGGTCTAAAGCGTACGAAAAGGTTTTGAAATTGTCACAAATGACGGAATCACAAAATGTCATTTGGAAAAACTTGGATGAAACTAAGAATAAGATAACTCAATGGCTTACCCATCAAAACTCTTGTATTTTAAGCGCTTTGGAGAAACCAAACGAAGTCGAAATAGCTCAACACGTTTTAGCGAAATACCGAGAAGAATTACCAGCTAATTTAAGCCTAAAACAAAGCATCCCAAATAAATGCAAACAACTATTAAAATTAAACGAAAAAGATGAACAACCATCCTTAACATCTTTAATGAAGGTAATTGATGATGAGTTCGAAGAGGTTAATAAAAACGCTGAAAAGCTTGATTTAGCAACATCGCTTTTTGGAGAGAAAGAAAAATCTGTTAGAACTAACATTAAAGATGTTAACAATCAAATTTCAACGATACGAGAAAACATTATTAAATGTGAGGATTTAAGCGGGGAAAATACGCAGATTTTAGAACGATTACAAACTTGTCAAGTTTTAAAACGAGAATTATGCTCATGTGAGCCTAAAATTAAAAACATCGAACAAAACATTCAAGAATTAAAAAATAATTACCCAACGGTTCTCGAAAGCGGATTACCGAAAGAACATCAAAACCTTAAAAAACGATACGATGGATTACTCATTCACGCAAACAAAATTGAGGCATCATTGCTTGGTTTCTTGAAAAAGTTCCACAACGAAAAGTACGCCGCTTTAAGCAGAATTATTCAAACGCAAAAAGAAAAGGTGCAATGGTGTTTACCTGAACCCACCAGTGACAGATACAACTTAGAAGTAAAATTGAGTACTTTAGCCCCTATTCAAGCCGCTTTACTTGATTGTGATAAAAGAAAAGCAGAATTAGAACAATCATTAAAGGTGTTGGAAGGAATTGAATCCCCCGAATCAATTAAATTACTCGCAGCTGAAAAAGGTCGTTTACTATCCGAACTCGACACCTTAAAACAAAGTTATTCAAACACCAAGAAGACGTTAGAAGAACATATCAAATTATTTGAAAAACACGAAGATTTATCACAAAAAGTTTCAATATGGTTAAAAGACGTTGAGAATCGCGTTCGGGTTGAAAACACAACTCAAATTGATTTGGATCACGTGGACGATAAAATCATTGAAATCGAAAAATTACTTCAATCAGTAACGCAACATCAAAATGAATTCAAAAATGTAACCGAATTATCTAACCAGATTATCGAAAAATTACCTGAATCTAGAGTCGCCCAATATGCGCAACATTTAAATACGAGGTATCAAGCAATCATTAAATTTTTATCTAATTACATCGAAAAATTAAACGAGTTAAATAACTTTAAAAAATTATACAAAGATAGTATCGGCGATGTGGAAAATTGGTTGGTACAAGCCCAAGAAAAAGTGCAATCTTTTAAGGAATACACAGCGAAATCCTCAAGGCCCAATCAATCTACTTTGAACGAGTTGAAGAAATTTGCTGCCGAACGAGAACGAGGGCAACAACTATTAAATAGAGCGGTAGAAAACGGAGAAGCGCTATTTTCTGGAATAACGTCGGAAAATCGCGAAGCAATTCGCGCGGAATTAAGAGGATTGCGAGATAAATCAGAAACTTTAATCGATGAAGTAAACGCCATTTACAAACAAGTTGAGAATATTTTGATGAAACGACATTCTTTCGATGATAGTTTGGCGCAAGTTAGAATTTGGCTAGAAGATGCGCAACATAAAATTAAAGACTATAAATTAGATGAGAATCTAACGAAAAAGAAACAAACTTTACACGATTATAACGCTTTAGCCACCGACATAAATTTACATAAAAATATTCTTGAGCATTTAAAAGAAAAAACGGTTCAATTAGGCGATTCAGAAGCAGATGTAAAATTAGAAGAAATTTATGCTCAATATAACGAATTAGCAAAGAAAGCGAATGAGTGCGTTGAAAAATCGGCGGATTATGTGAATAATCACGAAATTTACATCCAAGTATTAGAAAAATGTAGAGATTGGTTAAGTGCTTTATCAGCTGAAGCTACTTTGTTGGTAGACGAAATCTCCACCCAAGCTTCCGACGCTAAAATGATCGTAGTTGAAAATTTATTAGCCCAAAAAGAAGAAGGCGACAGAATTATAAGATCTTGTAAAGACCAACTTGATGTGGTTTTAGACCAAACAGCTCCAGAAGGACACCCAGCTTTAATCAAAGCTTATGAAGACCAAGTTGGCGCATGGAACAAATTTTTGAGCATGTGTTCAGAAGCGCACATAAAACTAAACGAACTATTTGGACAATACGCCGAATTCAAAGCTAATTTGGACGAATTAGAAGCATGGATTAAACAAAAAGAAAATCAAGTTAAAGACCAAAGTCTTAAAAATACACTAAAAGCTAAAGAGGCTCATTTAGAAAAACTTCTTGCATTAGAAAAAGAAATTTTATCAAAATCAAATGACGTTAAGAAAGCTGCTGATTTAGTTAACACCATTGATGACACAAATTTCATTGAAAAAGTTTCAAACTTAGTAACAAGATATGAATCACTAATTAATATATCAAAAGAAAACATACACAAATATGAATCGTTTATTAAAGACCATAAAAACTTTAATGAAAATTACAACGAATTGATTCAGTGGTTAACCGAGAAAAAAGATGAATTACAAGATTTGAGTCATATTGTAGGCGATGTCCAAGTTTTGCAAGACCGTCAAGAAAAAATTAAAGAATTAATCGATATGCGAAATCGACGAAGTGAAGAATTTGAAAATCTTATTCAAAATGGTGAAAAATTATACTCGCACACATCACCAGAAGGAAGAGAAATTATTAGGCAACAATTGAGAAATATCAGAACTATTTGGGATGGTTTCACCGATGATTTACAAGGCGTTAAGAACAAATTAGAACAATGTTTGACACAATTCGCCGATTTTTCAACAGCCCAAGAGGAATTAACCAGATGGTTACGAGATGTCGAAAAAGCTATGCTACAACACAACAAATTAAATAACACTCTACAAGAAAAACGAGCACAACTTCAAAACCACAAAATTATGAACCAAGAGATAACTTCACATCAAACTTTAGTTGAAAACGTTTGCGAAAAAGCTCAACATTTAGTCGATCAAACATCAGATAAATCACTTAACGTTTATCTTCAATCAATTAAGCAACTATTTCAAAGTATAGTCGAAAAAAGTCAAGATCTACTCACAAACTTAGGCGATTGCGTTGATAAACATAACGAATTCAACAATAAAGTTAACGCGTTTAAAAATTGGCTAAACAAAGAAATTGAACAAACTCAAGAACTAAACGATATAACCGGCGAAAAAGGAGATATAAACACAAAATTATTCACACTAAAAATGATTAAAAACAACGAAGTTGAAGGAAATCGATTATTGGATGATTTAAAACAACAACTAACACTTGTTGCTAAAAGTACAGCACCTAAAGGAGTGGAAGAATTAAAAATTGAACTCCAAAACCTTCAAGACTCAATGACACAACATTACGCAGAAACCGATAAAGTTATTGAAAAATTGGAATCGATGGTGATATTATGGCAAGATTTCGAGGATAAAAATAAATCCATAAATGACTGGTTAAAGACAATAGAAACGAAATTGCGTTCTAAACCATTACAATCAACTTTGGCGGAAAAACAAGAACATCTTGAAACAATTCTTGCTGAGAAAAATGAAATATTAGGAAAAGAAAAGGAAATTGATGCCTTCGTGGATAGTTCGCATGCTTTGATTCAAAAATCAGAAGTGCAACGAATCAAACCTTTAATTTCTCAAATATCGGCACGTTATCATAATTTGCTGGTACAAAGTAAAGATGCAGCCACAAAATGGCAGGAAATGGTGGATAATCACCGAAAGTATCAAGAAAAACTAGATGAAACATCGAAATGGTTGCAACCATTAGAGGAACATTTAAAATCGTTGCAAAGTGGGGATTTAGTAAACGATGTTCAAGCTACAAGTAACATTTTGCAGTTATTATTAACTGAAAGAGAACAAGGTGATCATAAGATTAATTCTTTAACGATGATCGGCGAACAACTATTTCCATACACCGAAGCTAAAGGAAGAGAAATAATAAGAAACACTTTAAGGAATATTAGAGAACGTTGGGATGTTTTAGAGGAAGGTATTAAGGAGCAACAAAAATTGCAAGATGCCCAATCAACGAATATGTCGATGTATCAAGACATTCTTCAGCAAGTCATCGCTTGGTTAGATTCGATGGAAAAAGTTCTTCATGGGGAACCATCCACCTGGACAACGATGCAAGAAATTAAAGTAAAATTACTTAAATTTAAAACTACGTTACAAGAAATTATATCCCACAAAAAAGTGGTTGATGGTAAGTTTTTTTTTTTTTTTGACAAAATTTTTTAACCCATTTTTTTAGGTGTAACGGAAAAAGGTCGAGCAGTCGTAAAATTAATTAGCAACAAAGAACAAACAGCTGAAGTACTATCAAACATTTCCACCATCAACAAACGATATAAAAATCTTCAACAAAAATGCGAGGATATAATCAAACAATTTGAAAACTCAATCGAAATCTATCAACAATTTTACGATCTTCAAAAAGAACATCAAGAATACCAGAAAATACTTTGGGACAAATTATCAATGTATTCCGACCATACCGGAAACAAACAAATTCTTCAAAATAATTTGGCTAAAATTAACGAAATTAAAGATTTATTAACCGATAATAAATTAAAAGATCTTGAAGAACACGTCGAAACGAAAGCCACTATTCTTCCTGCAAGAATTCAGGAAGGAATGCAGAGAGATATCGCCAATTTAAAATACGATTTCGATAAATTTGTCGCTTCACATGAAAATGTAACCTATGAATTAGAAGAAAAGTTGAAGCAATGGAATGAATATGAGAATGCAATGGATCGATTGTTGACTTGGTTAGGCGAAGCGGAATTAACGTTGAAAAATTTCGTTCTTCAAAATACACTGGAAGAGAAACAAGAACAGCTAGATAAATATCAAGTAAGTTTTTTTTGTACCTATAATCCACAATTAATTCCTAAATTTAATAAAATAATAGTGTTACAATTCTTAGTTTATTTTTAAATTGTTATAAATTATTTAGGTACTGGCTAAAATTATTGATTCTCACAGCCACGAACTAAAGGAATCTATTATTCTGAGTGATCATTTGGAGCAAGTAAGATTTCTAAATGTTGTCTATCTTGCTCTTGTTCTTTTCAGATACAATTCTTAAAGTACTTATAACAAAATCATTTAACCCATTTTGACGCAACAAAATTTCGTTGAAACAAATTTAATAAAAAGGAAAAAAATAATATTGTCTTTGAATGAGTACAATATGTTGCCAAATGGTTCAAAATCTACCCCCATAGACTATTGTTCGTCTTGGTCAGCATTAAAAAAATATTCGTTGTTTTATGGCCATTTATGGTTCACGTTTTGAAACACGGAGAAGTAGGACTTCAATCCTTAATTCAGAAATGTACAGACTTTTACAATAAGAGCTGTTACTTATCTAAAATATAACACGCCATAGCTAAATTGTATAATTCGGTTGAATGGGTTGAGTTAAGAAATATAACAAAATTGCTAAAATTGGAATATTAACTAACATTTTCTTCCTATACTCATTCAAGTGTACAATGTGACAAAATGGGTTAAATTAAATCAAGATTGTATTCTTTCTTCTGATATATCTGAGGAATGCTGTACAAAAATAACTTTCTCTATCAACTAATGTAATAACTGTAAAATATAATTTAAAAATCGTAATTTTTGTTTCTCTAGGCATTAATACTCAGTTTAAGACAAACCGAAACTGAATTGGATAAACTATCAGATGAATCTACGGAACTTGTTCAAACTAGTGGAGATACACACATTTCAGTCAACATGCAACAAATAACTTCCCGATTTCAATCAGTACAAAGTACCACAAAAGAAATTGTGAAAAAATGTGAACAAGCAGTAAATGATCATAAACAATACAATGAGAAGTATCGGCAATGTACTGATTGGATAGCAGCAACTCAAGCAAGGTAATTTTAATGATTAACGCTTTATATTTTATACTAAAACTCATTTAATTTAAATCTAGATTTAACGCGTGTAAAGAAAGCATTAAAACTGGTACTCAAAATGTATTAGCAGAACAATTAAAAGTGATAGAAGAGCTACTTTCCCAACAAACCAGCGCTAACTTGCTTCTCAATAATACGATTGAGTTAGGTGAAAAATTATATTCTACAACTGCTGCTCAAGGTCGCGAAATTATTAATCAACAACTTCAAAATCTTCAACAAGCTTTCGAAGGATTATTTGATAACATAAGCAGCACTGAAAGAGATTTCAAGGCTAAATTAAGTAGATGGATTGGATTTGATGAATCAGTGGAAAGTATTAAACAGTGGTTGAAAACCATCGAACAACAATTACCACAAGAACTTATTTTACGTGAAACCCTTGAAGAGAAACAACATCAATTACAAGCTTATCGTAACTTATTATACGACGCTGTAACTCACCAACAAGATATTGTTGATCTTCGCGATAAAGTCGATAGTTTACCAGATAAAAACGAAAAAATCGATCAACAACTTGGTATTATTACGGAACAACACTCTAAAATATTAAAACGAGGCCAAAGATTTGTGGAAAAATACGAAACTTTTGTCAGCGATCATCAACAATTTAATAAAGGAATTTCCGAGACTGAAGATTGGATTGTTGATCTTCAAAACAACGTGATTCTTTGGGGTGATACCGATGTTGAGAGAATCACATTATGCTCCAACTTAGAGAGATTAAAGAATTTGTATTCTACATTACCAGAAGAAACAATAAGAATAACATCAATAAAACATCTTTCAGATAAAGTAATCGCTGGCACTAAAGATACTGGGCAACCCAGCATTAGATCGCAATCAGATAGCCTTCAACAAGAATGGGCAAAATTAATGTCCTCTTTAGAAAAAACGATCGAAGCAATCGAAGCCAAATTAGAAAATTGGTCCGATTACGAAGACCTAAAAGAAAAATGTCAACATTGGTTAAGAGAAACAGACACAAAATTACACCAAGTTGACTTAAAAGCCACCTTACCAGAAAAAGAAGATCAATTAGCCACCTTGAAAGAATTAAACGGTGAAATAAGAGCTAAAGAATTAGAAATTGATAGAGTAACGGAACGAGGTCAACAATTAAAGAGAATCGGTTCCCAATCAGTGTCCGATTTAGGAATTAAATATCAACAAATCTTCCATAAAGTTAAAGATTTAACGTCGCGTTGGCAACAATACGTCAATAACCATCAAGATTTTGAAACAAAAGTAGCTCAATGTCAACTCTGGTTAGACGACATTCGCGCAAAATTGTTGTACTGTTCGGATCTGACATCTATCAATCAGAAGGAGTTAGAAGTTAAACTTGCCGTTTTACAAGATTTAATATTATTTAAAGAGGAGGGATACGGAAAAATTCAAAACCTTGTCGAGTTGGTACAAATTGTTTTAGCCAATACAGCGCCAAGTGGCCATGAAGCCATAAACAACACCTTAACGAATCTGCAAGAACAATGGTCTAGTTTAGCATCAAAAATGATCGAAACCAAGGCTGTGTTGGACGATTCTATACTAAAATGGACGAGATTACTCGAACAAACTCAAGGTTTAAATAAAACCATTGAATGGTTGGAAACTCAATTGGGTGAGTTATCACAATTCCAAAGTAATATTCCCGAAAAGAAAGCTCAATTGAGTAGAATTAAAAATGTCGAAGAAAAAGTTAGATGTGAAAAAATAGAGGTGGATAACCTCAAGAGTAAAGCGGCTGATATGTTGGCAACGGCACAACAAAGTCAAGCTAGAAGTGAAGCTAAACAAATTCTAGATAAATTTGATGAATTATTTGGAAAAATTCAAGTAAGTTTTTTGTTATTAACTAAGGATGTACATTAAATTTTTTTTCTTTTAGAAATTATTATATGAAAGAGAACAACAATATCAGGACCATAAAAGCTATAAGGAAGCTTATGAAGAATTACAAAGATGGTTAACAAGAGCTCAAGAAAAATTACCTCAAATCAAACAGAGACCTTTAAGCGATAAAATGGCAGTAGAAAATTTTGCAGCGCCATTAGATACTTTGTTAAACAAACAAGCGCAAGGTGAAGTTTTATTAGATAATTTAGAGCAAAGTGCAGAAGTTGTTATACCTAGTACCAGTGGACCAGGACAAGAAATTATTAGAAATGAAACTAGAGCTATCAGAGAAAGTTATGAACGACTATTTAAAGGTAATTAAACATAATTAATTAATTACTAAATGTTAGTTACTAAAACTAAAACTAACACTAGCATTAGAACTAACACTAGACCTAGAACTAGAAATATTCGGGTTTAGCCTTCTTAAGAGATGCGAGCTACACTCAAATGTTTTTAGTTGTAGGTCTAGTGTAGGACTTTTAAGTTTTACTATACTGATAAATAAATATAATCTTTATTTTTACAGATCTTCGAGAACAACGTGATCAACTTGAAAAAGTTTTAGTACATTGGCGTGATTATAAAGATGAATACGAACGTTTATCGGATTGGTTACAACAAATAGCAATCTTAACGAAAAACCAAAAGATAGCTTTATCAGCTACATTGCAAGAAAAAGCCAAACAAGTAGAAGATGTAAAAGAAATTCTACATAAACTCAAAGTTGGTAGAGATCAAATCGACAAATTCAATGAATCCGCTAAAGTTCTTCTAAAATCACCATTAGACACTTACGTTAACAACCAACTTCAACAATTAAATTCCCGCTATCAAGTTGAATTGAACTTTGCTAACGATGTCTTAAAGAAAGTTGAAACGAATTTCGAACAACACCAAGAATTTAATGATAATTTAGAGAAGAGTAAGGAGTGGATTGCAAACGCTCGAGAGTTAATAAGAAATTGTTCGGATGGAACGTCGAGTAGCAGTAAAGAAGAACTTCAATCCAGGTTGGATAAGATTCAAGATTTATTACAAAGAAGAGAAGAAGGGCAAAGCTTAGTTCATACTACAATTAATAATGGAGAGAAAGTTTTACGAAACACAAGATCTGACGGAAAAGAAACCATTAACAACGAAATTAAAGATTTACAAACAGAATGGGAGCGATTAGTTAAAAAGATGTCAACAGCTAAAGTTAACTTAGAAACAGCCCTTCTTCAATGGGCTGATTACGACTCATCTTATAATCAATTAAGACAATGGATAACCGATCGTGAAGCTAAATTACAACAAGTTTGCGAACAAAGAGTGGTCGCTAAGAAAGGTCAAAGTGGTTTGAGTTCTTTACCGATTGGCGAAAGAAAAGCAACTCTCCGAGAAACCAACAATATTGTTCAAGACATTGAATCTTTTGAACCGATGATTCAATCTGTAACGTCCAAAGCTGAGGATTTAATGCAAGGCGCTCCCGCGTCCGAAATTTCAACAAAATACGAAAGCTTATCTAAACAAGCCAAAGAATTATATGCTAAACAAAAAGAAACCGTTGAACAACACCAAGCGTTCGTTGATGCCGTTAATGACTTCATGCAATGGATAAGAATTGCTAAAGAAAAATTAAGCAAATGTTCTGAACCAACCGGTGATAAAGAAACATTGAGTAGCAAATTATCCCAACTAAAAGTGCTTTTAAACGAACAACCAATTGGTCAAAAGAAACTAGAAGACGCTTTAGAACAAGGAGATTTAGCGGTCCAATGTGCCGATGAAGAAGATAAAGAAATTATTGAAGAAGAACTCGGCCTTCTTCAAGATGATTTTGATAATTACGTTGAATCACTCACTAACAGTAAATCCCTTCTTGAAGTGGGCATCGTAAAATGGACCGAATACGAGGAACAATATCAAGATGCGTTAGAATGGCTCGCCCAAACTGAAGAGTTAGTACAATCCTATAACAAACTTCAAGATGGCCTTGAAGAAAAACGAATGGTTTTAGAACAATTTCAATTGCATCTTCAAACATTATTTGATTGGCAAAAAGATTTAGATCGGCTCAATATGAAAGCTCAATCTTTACTCGAAACGTGCGCGGACACAAGAATTAGTAATGCTGTTACTCAAATGTCCACTAAATACAACGCAATATTATCTTTGGCTAAAGAAATAATGCGACGTTTAGAGTTACATTATCAAGAACACCAACAACATAACGCGTTGTATCAAGAATGTCAAGATTGGGTGTACAGAACAAGAGAGAAATTGAATCAATGCAGTGAGCTTCCAAATGTTTTAAGCGAAGTTAATAATAAACTGCAAACAGTAAAAGGAATACGAGCTTCTTTGGAACAAGGTCAAAACAAACTCCGATACATACTCGAGTTGAAAGAAAAAGTTATCATGAATACCGAACAATCAGGAGCGGTTAAAATACAGGAAGATACTGAAAATCTTCAACAAGATATGGAAAAATTGCTTGAAGACGTAAACGAAGCTCGAAATAAATTACAAAATCGCGCAACTCAACTTGAATCGATTAGCAAAATGCACAGTATGATTGTTGAGTGGCTACAAGATGTCGAGCATCAAATTCAATCTGATAAAGGATTCTTAAACGAATTAAGCGAGAAAAAAGCCCAATTAGAAAAATATAAGAACCTACAAAGAGATATTGGAAGCCACAGTGATTTGTTTAATAAATTAAAATCAGCAATCGATGAAGATGAATCTTTAAATTTCGATGAATACAAGACCACGTTCGAAAAATACGACAAATTAAAGAAAAGCGTCTCTGATAACATCCAAAGTTTGGAAAATCAAGTTAAAGAACACGAACAATACAAACAAATTTACCAAGAAACATCAGATTGGATTAGAAACACACATCACCAAATCCAACAATGTTCCAATTTACACGATAATCTTGATAAAACGAAAGAAAAATTTCAAAAAATATCCGAAATTATTTCGTCTTTATCAGCATGCGATGATCTTATACACAAAACAATTAAAATCAGTATATCCGTTATGAAAACTACGGGAAATGAAGGACAGAGTATAATCAAACAAGAAATTGAGCAATTAAAGAACGATTGGGAAGGGCTTCAATATGTTTGTAAAGACACTGAAAAATCATTAAAGAAATGTATCGAAGCTTGGGAACTTTACTTGACCAGTTACAACGACTTAAAACAATGGATTGAAACGTATAGAAAGAAAATTGATGATGAAAAAGTAGACGAAAGAAAAACACCCGAAGATTTAGAAAGGACTAAAAACATCCTCAAAGATATCACCATGAAAAAACCAGAAATGGAACAACTCAACGATAATTGCGAAAGTCTTATGGAACAAAGTGCGTGTAGTTGGATTAGAGATCAAACAGTTCAATTGCAAGGGATGTACACAAATCTTCTTACAAACGCCCAAGGATTAGTTTCAAAAGTCGAAAAGAGTCTTTCTGATCTAACTGAATTTATAAAGGCTAAAGAAAAAATCGATGAGTGGTTAAAAAATACTCACACCACACTTCAAACGTGTCTAGGCGAAGGTGACGAATCGGTATTGAAAGAGAAAATGGAAACGGTTGTGGTTCTTTTAGCCCAAATGCCTGAAGGTCAAAATCTTTTAACATCACTCCAAGAAGCGTTTACGAAAGCGATCGATACAGTACCGCCAAATAAACAAGAACAAATTCGGGATGATCTCTCAGAAATGAGAAATAGTTTCGAACAGTTAAGTATGAACGTAACATCTTTGCAAGCTCAAATTAAAGCTGGGTTAAGCCGATGGGACGATTTTAACCTACTCAAAAAGCGATTAGAAAGTTGGTTAAGTGAAACTGAAAATACTCTGCAGCAAACTCCAAATACGAAGGGTGAATTAAGCGAGATAAAAACATCGTTGGAGTTCTTTAAAAATTTGCAGAATGAAATCGCTAATAAGAACGTCGATTTGAATAATTTGCAATCGGAGGCGAGCGTTTTAAGTACTTGGGCTAAACAATCAGCTGCCAATGAAAGTGTTAAACTTCTTAACGCACGTTACAATAAAATCGTTTCTCTTTGCGATAAACGCAAACAAAACTTAGAAACAGAAATGAACGCGTATAATATTTACCACCAAAGTCTTCAAGATACAGAAAAGTGGTTGTTACAAATTTCGTTCCATCTGATGGCCCATAATTCTTTATATATTAGCAATCGTGAACAAACTGAAGAACAAATTTCTCAACACGAAGTTTTATTAGATGATATTCAAAAGTATCAATCGACTTTGGATGATTTAAAATCTAAAGGACATGGACAAATTGAAAGATACTCGGGAATTCCAACCGTAAAAGACGTTATTGAAAAACAATTAAATAACGTGCAAGAAAGTTACAATTCATTGCTACAAACAGCTGTGCAAATTAAAAATAGATTGTTGGATTCGTTGGCTAAATTTAAAGAGTACGAAGCCACTATTGACAGTATTAGCAATAATTTGGATAAATACGAACCGATATTGGATGAAGAAATGGAGAAGCCTATTAATAATTTACAAGAAGCTAAAGAACTTTTGGAAACAGCTAGGGTAAGCAATATTAAGTAATTACTCCCAAAATATTTATGTATTGAAATAATTTTTCAGGGCATTCACAACTTCTTGCAAAATGAAAAATCAAGGCTAGCTCTTGCAGTTCAAGCATGCGAAGCTGCAACAGCTTCAATAAGTCGTCCAAGTAGTCCAAGAGATACCTTACCGCCACCTATTCCAATCAAAGAACTCGAAGTTCGTGCAAGATTAGAAGATTTAATTGATCAGGTGCAAAATCATCTGGGTAATTTAACTTCATCGGTGGCTCAATTTGAATCAAAAGAAAAACAACGTGCTGAACTTAAAGATTGGATTTTATCAGAAAAGGCTACCATAACAGATTGGGCACTGCGACCATCTAAATTGAGATCGGACGCGGCAAAGCAAGACATAACAAACATGAATGATTTATTAACATTGGTTGGTCAGAAACGAATTCAACTTAATTCTGAATTAACTGGACCGGATGATGATAATGCAGAGTTGGAGCAATTATTTGATGATTTGGAATTGAAGATTAATAACGCCATAGTGGATAAACAAGGAAATCAACAATTAATTGAAGATTATCTTCAAAATATTCAAGCAACGAATGCTTGGTTCGATAATTTGTCTAAAAGAATTGATGTCGTTGATAAAGGAAGTGGAATGAGTTGTGTTCAGAAACAATCAGTGACTATGGATCTTCAAACAGAATTTGATGATCAAGCTCCTAAGAGAATGGAAGAAATTAAACGATTAGCTGCTAAAGTAATGGACGTTGTCAATAACTTGGATGCCCAACAAATTGAGGAACAACTAAAAAGTGTTGAAAGGAAGAAGAACGATGTAGCGAAACGCCTTCAAAGGAAATTACAAGTGTTAGAGACAACAAAGAAAAGAATCGATGATACTCGTAATGAAATCGAGCAAGCTCGCGATTGGGTTAAGCAAAAAGCAGAAGAAATAAAAGCAACACCATTAGGATTTGAAAGCCGCAAAGCTGAAGAAAAACTAGAGGCGCTAAACAATTTATTGAAACAAACTGAAAATAAAATTGCCCAAAGAGAAAATTTAGCAACGTTAGTTAGCAACATGGTAAACGAACTTGAGCCGATTGAACAAAACGCTTTAGAGGCAGCCCTTGACAAATTAGGAGCAGAACAAGATGCTTTAATCGACAAAATAAAAAGTGAAATCTCAAACACCGCATCGGCGGTTAATACAAGAAAGAACTTTGAAGCTAACCTTGAAGCAGCTAAACGCTGGCTCAAAGCGAAAAACTCAGACATTCAAAAACTATCGGGGTATTTACCATTAAAATCGACAGTTGTTGAAAAGGAGATATCTCAACACCAAGTTTACGACACCGAAATTAAAGAATTCTACGAAGGCGATCTTAATGATCTATTAAAATTAGGTCATAGTCTTCTAAAAGATTGCAGCGATGAAGATAAAGAAAGATTAAATCGCCTATTAAAAGAAGTCGAAGACGAATACGATACTCTTAAACACGACTCTAAACAAAAAATTATGGCACTAACTGATTTGTTACAAGGACGTAGACAATTTGAGGGTGATCTTAATAAATGTGTGGATTGGTTAAAAGAAGCTGAAGTCGCAACATCCGACGATATCCGTGCATCTAGCATCGAAATCTTAGAAGAACAACTTGAAAAATACCTCAAATTGAGTGAAAACGCAAAGAAAATGAAAGAAAATATCGATAAAGTAAATGAGCAAGCCAAAGCGATTCTCCCAACAATTTCCGAAAGCGACAAAATTACATTGAACGAACAATTAAAGAACATTAAAGATAGATATGCCCAAATCGTTGATGTAATCCAAGATAGAACAAATAGCTTGAAATATCATTTACATCAACAAAGAGATGCAGCCCAAAAAATTGCTGAAAGTTTGCAATTTATGCAAGAAATTCAAAACGCACTCAAAGATTTAAATAAACCAATCGGAAGCAAAGTTGAGGATGTTAAAAATATTTTACAAAGTTACGAGAAAATTTTGGGAGATTTAAAATCTAACAGAGCGAAATTAGCTGAAATTCCAAGCACCAGTAAGGATCTTCAAGGAGTTTTGAGCCAACAAGATGATTTAATGAAAAGTGTTGAAGATCAAATCGCTCGATTAAAACAATTACTCCTTATTAGAGAGCAATACATAGCTTTGATTACGGAAATAATGAATTTTATTACTAAATACACTGAAGTTGTACGCGATATCGAAAAATCTGGTAAAACTGTCGAAGAAAAAATCGAAAATTACGGAAATATCATAAATAAAATTCAAGAATGTGAAGCATTGTTAGCCACTGCTTATGATAAAGGCCAACAAATCATAGCAGATGGTTCTGCTCAAGATAGAAATGATGTTACGGAACAATTACAATCGTTGAAGCAATCGTTACAAAATTTGAGAAGAGAAGTTGAAAGGCAAAAGGAAAAACACGAAAACACTGCTTTAGAACACAAAAAATTAGCAGCGGAATTAGACGAAATTTTGGATTGGTTACATGGAAATGAAGCGACAATTCGATCAAGGCCTCTATTAAATAGAGACATTCAAAATGTAATCACTGAACTTGCAGCTCACGGAAAATTAGCTGGTGATGTTAACAATTATTTAGACAGAGTAAGACACGTTCAAGATAAAACTAGACATGATGATGGAATGCCGGGATCGTTAATAGAAAAACTTTCCGAGGCAAGTTCTTTACTCCAATCACTTCCACGAGAATTAGAAGAACGCAAAAAATATCTCGAAAACAACAAAGCTTTAAGAGAGGAATACGAAGCCCTTAAACTAAAATTATACAATTGGGTTAAAGAAGCTGAAATTAGACTTCAAAGTAACAAAGATGGTGTTGACTTTGCCAATATAGTCTCCGATCTCGAAGAACATAAAATTTTCTTTAGCACGGAAGCTTCAATGAAAGAATTGGTATCGATTTTAATCCAACAAGCCGCAGATAAAATTTGGCCGAGTTTAACCGCTGGCGAACGAGAAGAATTGAGCAGGGAACAACAACAGCACACCCAAGTTTTAAAGAATACATTAAACTCAGCCAAATCAGAACGCGCCCAATTAGAACAAGACGCCGAAATTTGGAAGGAATACTGCCAAATGTTAGATAAAGTGAAATCAGTGATTTCAAGAACGAAATTCGTCGACGAACCAGTTTGCACTTTGGCCGGACTACATTTCAACACGCAAAAAATCTCACATGCTTTAAACGATGTACAGGTAAGTGTTTTCTTTTTTACAATTTTATCTATGACTAAAATAAAAATAGTATTATTTTACCGCAAGATTGCATAATCTAGATCGATTTCAGTAGTTTGAGCACGTCAGGTACGGTTTTGTACGTGTTTTAAGTGTAATTTATCAAGCTGAAACTTTATATTGATGTTTATTACGAGCTTCTGCAGTGAAAATGATAAATCGTCAGGGTATAATAGCATGCAATTATTTTATACAGGATTAAAACGTCTTTATGCTTCAAATTATTTAAATAACACGAAGGAAATATTTACGCCATATTCATAAACAATAATTGATTAAGATTCTAATCAATAATTAAGACTATTAAATGATTAAAGCTCTAATTATAAGGCTCAATTATTAATAATCGTTGAGCCTTGGCCCCAAGTGAATAGTAATCACGTTCAATTCAAGTAACGAAATAAACTGTGTATGGATATTTTGATACACAACACTGTTTTTGTAATTTTAAGACCCATTTTATACCACACTCCAATTTTCTTGGGTTGACTAATAAATTCGTGTGTTTTGACAATGTACTATTAAATTTAAGGTGAAACCACTTTATCAGTGAGAAGAAAACCCGGTCAGACTGCTCAATTCTACATAATGTTTGCAAAATATAAGTTGTGCTAAGAAAAAATGATGTTGCAATCAATTCGTTTGAAGTCCAATACCTTTCTTCTTTACTGCTATATAATAATGTATATAATATGCGTAATAAGCATATAACTATATACTGTATAACTATATACAGTAGTATATAATATGCTTTAGACTAGGCACAACAGTCGATTGATCGTCGACGAAACAATTCACTTCGATTGGTTTAAAATCGCAGTGCATTATCAATTTATAGCCGACTCAACTGTTTAATTGTTCATGAATCGCGTTGTATCGTCGCACACATATCGACGTTGAAACATCTGGTATTTATGTTGAATTCCTTTCTTCGGCAAAATTATTGTTCTCCATAATTTCGAAAGTGATGCATTTAATAACATTCTAGAAATGTTAAATAGAAAAGTGTTATTACTTGCCTTATTATACATTAAAAAAAAAGCGATTGAAAAAAACTAACAGGCGGTATTGGGTTCATTGTTTCTTTTTCTCTACCCCTCTCCCTCCATCAAATACCCGGAATGTCCTCCATTATTATGACAAGGTCTGTCCAAACATACTGTGGTAGCAACACGCGGCATTTGCAGGACATAATTCTGCCGCACGTTAGTTTTGACATACCTAAGAATGTTTGCGCGGCAGTGCTACGCGGCCTATGCAATACCGCTGCGCAATCAGCGCTCGAAAGCCACTCACGAATGTTTAGACATACCATTATACTTATTCTCCTCGTCCACATGAACGCGCCTTCTTGTTCCAACTCCGTCCACAGTGTTGACCCTTCCCACCTCCTTCTTTGTATTTCCTCTTGTTGCATCTTTTTCTTTCCTGTTGTCCATACTCTCCCACCCCACTCTTAAAGTCGCTCCTCTCCTTCCACCCATATGTTTTCCAGCTTCAAATCCTCAATCCTAAAGCCCACATCCAATATCTCTCCTGGATCTCCTCCACCATCCTGTATTCATTCCACCCCCATATTTTTGTTCCATACATTATCACACTCCTCATTAATCCATAAAATCTTTACTGGTGAAAATATGTGCTAATATCCTCATGTAATATACTCAAATTATTTTGCTTATTATAGACCAAACTGGCTCTGTGATCTTATATAATTAATTAACTTTACTAGTTCGGACTGTAATTTTCCTTTTTTCCTGCCGTTTTTGAACAAATGTTTGCATCATCACTTTCACTGTTCGTAATTATTAATTTGTCATGCATTATCTAAAAGAACCTAATACCACAAAATAAACGTTTTAAAAAGCAAACCGTGCGCCATCTTCAAAATGCAATTATAAGCTGAATATTTTAAAAAGAAAAACAATGCCATGTACTTCGTCTTAGGTTCATCATGTGAACATCTTGCTGTAATGTTACGTTTCTTCTTTCTTTCAATATGGAATATATACTATTAATAAACAACACGTTACCGTCTAGTTCGAAAATAATAAAAATGTGACAAATAAGATCTTCCACGAAATTGCCTATTTTCTTTGGGGAATGATGAAACTCAGTTTGCCAAAAGTTTCATTGATTTCTCGTCTAATTTCCTATAAAAGAACCACGTGGTGTACGTAATTCCATTCAACATTTGTAATATTATTTTGTGGTACGATGGTTAAAAATAAATCCGATTAGACAACAAAATCATATTGTTTTACAATCTATTATCTTTATGGTCCATGCAGTATATCGTAATATGTACTAAGGATAAAGTAGCTAACCCGGTAAATTTTATAATAAATAAAACATAAAAATTATTTAAAGATGAAATATTTTGCCCATAAACATTTAAAGAATGAATCACCTGTACTCTCACTTTCTCAAGTATTTGCAATCGGTAGCAATTTTTCAAGGTAATTAATTGTCTGTTGCCGTCTTCTCGGGTCATTTATAAACTTACTCACGTCCATACCAAATTAAACGAAAACCCGGTGCTTACCCCACCTTTACCTGTTAAACATTGGTCTGGAAGCAAGTGTTGCATAAACAACCGATGATGTCATTTTCTTATATAGTTCTGATATCATATTTTCTACAACACATGACATCACGCCTACTTCGTTGATAGCAGCACCACATGGCGGCATTGCCCCGTTCAGAAACGTTATCGATCCAAAACGTAGAGCAGCCGTTTCGTTTAGCAGATTCGCCGGCAGTTTGACATACACCTTGCCGGTCTCTTCACGTGCACGGAACGCGCGGTTTCCGATCCGCAATGTAAAAAAACGGAATTCTGTGTATGGACTGTTTAAAAAAAAACTTTGAAAAAAAAAAAAAAAGACTATTGTGGCACACTAATATTAGGATTATCGAGTTATTCCTTAGTTTATTTTTCGGTTAAAGTGTAAGTGTAGGAAAATCTATTGAGAAATTTATTGAAAGTTGAGAAGCAATAAATTAAATTGAAGATTTCGTTAGTCTAGTGGGTAATTGAAATTTATTATTTGTGTGGTATTTATTATCTTTATTTACCTTCATGATAAGGTAACTGTAAATAGCTTGATAAAAATCGCGGATATTGGTTCAGTATCATAATCTGCAAAAAAATGTTTAGAAAATTTTAAACAAACTATGGCTATTTAAAAATAGTAATTACGGCATTGTTTAAACATGAAATGGGTTATAAAATCGTGCTTTTTTTCAATTCTGGATTTGATTCACTCTGATAAAAGATATTTTTTAACTAACCGTTATGAAGTTTAATAAAATAATTTCAGTTTACAAAAATATACACATTGCAATTTCAATTACCGTACAATAAAATTAAATTCATGAAATATGCAAAAACGGTCATTGTAACCAAAAATAAAAACAACCAGTCTTTATTGTTTTAGTTACGTTCGTTTACCCTTCTTTGTTAATACTCATCATATTAACATTAATTTACATTTTTTTTTTTGAAATTTCGATACGTTCCAGTAGCACAGCGTCAATTGAGATATTATCAGGTGTGGCGCTATCTTAATCTATTGGATAAATTTATTAAAAATAGGAATGAGTTGCTGGAACCGCTTTGATAACTAGATGCGTTTCGAGAGTTTATTAATATCTGTGTAAACACAGCTGATTTAAATCATTCCCAAAATGTTGATTTTAAATTTTGAGCTCTAATTAAGCGTATATTTATTCTACGTTGATATATAATGTTAATTACATAACTAAAAAAACGTAACGGATGCGGTTTATAAAAACCCAAAGATAACACGACGAGAAAATCTTTACAGAAATTCCTCACTGTGGTAATATTATTCGTTATTATAAATTATGTTGTTTTTATGACAAATACCATTTATTTTGTTAAAAATTAAAATTTCGAACATGCTGCTAGAATTTTTTTCTTAAAGGCGACGTTCAAGTTCAAATTGAACAGAACCTGCATGCATAATGCAAATATATGTACATGAGAAACATTTCTGCTAAGCGTGCAAAATTCACTCTCTAAAAAGCACTCTAACAAACAAAGAGCACGCTGTACGTGGTTCCGATAAGTTCAGGTTTTTATTTTTTAAATATAGCTTTTGTCGTAAATTATACAAAATGTTGCAAAAAGAATGGCAAAAGCTTAATTTCCTACGTTTTATACAAATATAGGGCTAAAGAATATAAGAACGTGAGGTGGAGAAGAGCTGATGAATATGTATCAATATGATGTTTATGCCGAAAGGAAAATAAAAGAAGATACCTCATATTCCCCAGTCTTCGCTCTAGTTCTGTTTTTTTCTTTTTATAATCTCATGCACCATCCACCGTATCGATTACCACTTATCGCTCTTTGAAATATGAGGCCCCAGGTTACTCTCCCTTATATCATCACCACATTTTTCTCTAATCTAGCAGTTCGTCAGTATTTTCCAAGTCGTAAAACCAGCACACACCCGAATCTGATTCTGTAGTGTCTTGTCCTCTATTAGCAGTGTCTAGTCTAAATACTGCCCTAAATACTATCCAAATCTGATTTATAAGGAAGATCTAGTTTTCAATTGATAGAATCTTATATTTTGTCATCAGTATCTAATTTGTTATTAGCAGTATCTACTGTTCCATTGACAGTATCTAGTACTCTGCCAATAGTATTTAGACTTTTGCCAGCATTATCTCGTCTTCTGTGAATAATGTCTAGTCTTCTGTAAGCACCATCTAGTCTTTTGCAAGTAATATCTTGTCGTCCATTAGCAGTTTCTTGACCTCTGCAAAGAGAATAATTATTTATTTTTTTTAGTTAAAACTTTTTCTGCACGTAAAAAATTGGTTTAAACCATTTTTACAAAAATCAAATTATTAGTCATTGTTTAGTCATTGTTTAGAATAAAATATAATTTTTTTCTGCAAGAAATTGAATTACTACCATTATGCGTTGCTTGTTACCTTGTGAATTTTACCATTCGGAGATATTATACGGTGTTATTTATCCCAAGTCTTCTCACATTGCAGTCATAGTGATGATCTCCTTGTATAAGACGTTTTTATGTTGGAATACCATACCTTAATTTTTTGGAGTATTTCTCTTGATTCTATTTGTAATACCGTGAACAACTGATCTTTATCTTCACTAACTACACTGATGGTCATCCAATAAATCTCTTTCATCTGCCACTTTGTACGTCTTTCCAGCAGGTATGTTAGGCGGGTATGTTCTTGATCCACGTATGCTAGGTTTTGCTAGTAAAACATCATCTTCCATATCTTTGGAAACTTGATTCTGCTTATACAACCTAATCTAATCCAACCCAACCTTGCTCAACGCCGAGATTTGCACAACGCGTGAAGCTCCCGTTCTTTAAACGTATCTGAAACAACTATGTATATTTCTTTTCATTTTTTTACATTGTTTTTTATCTTTCAAACTAGCTACTAGATTTAGACAAAAACGAAGAAAAGAGTTATGTCAAGGTCATGGTGTATCCTAGCGGGTCATCATCTAAATATTGTGGTCGTCCAAATATTGTGACAGCTCTAGTTATTAAGACTAGAAATCTTGGATTTAATGAATTATGAATTAGTGCGATAGCCGTTCATCATTTGCAAGTGGCAACACAGGGTGGCAGTAGCCTCTCTGTTATGATGCAGATAACATTAAACTGTTCTATGTTACACGCCCTAGTATCAGTACCTGATCGTTCCTTAATCATTTAGTGGTGGGACTAGGATGACAACTATTTCTGAAATTCTTGCCTCATCTAAATCCTCCTCTTTCTCCTTTGTCCTGGTCACAGCGTCAGAAGTCCGCGATGCCTTGAATCACTCGAGGTCTACGAGTGTGGGAGCTGATGGAGTTGGTCTCAAACTTCTTCTTCCTATATTGGATATTGTTTTTACTCCTATTACCCACATTTTTAACTTCTCAATTGAACGATCCTCATTCCCTTCAATCTGGAAGGTTGCTCATGTTGTCCCTATACCCAAATCCAAGAGTCCCTCAAGTTTAAATGATTTTCGCCCTATCTCCATTTTATCTGTTCTATCTAAAGCTCTCAAGCGCCTTGTTTATCTACAAGTTCAAGAGTATTTACAAAAATTTAACTTGCACAACGACTTTCAATCGGGTTTTCGTAAGGGTCATAGCACGACAACAGCGCTTATTCAGATTACGGATGATATTACGTATGCTTGCGACAAACGTTGTGTTACCATCCTTGTATTACTTGATTCGGTTGATCACGATCTTTTGTTGGCGTCACTAGCTGCCCTTGGATTTACCTCTTCATGTTTATCTTGGTTTCAATCTTACTTTTCCTGTCGTTCCTTGTGTGTGCGTGCTGATTCTGCGCTCTCGTCTGCTTGTGATATTAAATGTGGTGTTGGGTCCGTTGCTCTTTTCGATTTTTATTAATGCCGTCACCCACTGTATTTCTTGTAATTATCATGTGTATGCTGATGACCTCCAAATTTACACTACGACAACTATTGATGATTTTCCGGAAGCAATTGCACGTCTTAATCATGATCTTTCCAATATTTTGGATTGGTCCAAACGTTATGGCCTTAAATTAAATACTGCTAAAACTCAAGCAATTGCGTTTGGCAGTCGACCTTTACTGGCAAAGCTGAATAATTTTTCATCCATTCACTTAATGCTTGACGGAGACATTATTCAGCTGTCAGACACGGTTAGAAACCTTGGGGTGGTTATGGATTCTACAATGTCCTGGAAACCTCAAATTCAATCCGTCTGCAGAAAGGTCTATCATTGTTTCCACTCACTGAAAAGTCTCCGTTGCTTCCTTCCTCCTATGATCCGTCGTAATCTTTGTTTTTCCCTGATTTTCCCCCATATTGATTATGCTGACACGGCATATCCTGATCTTTCGGTAACACTACGAAACAAACTGCAAAGACTTCAAAACAACTGCATACGGTATATCTTTGATCTCGAGAGATCTCAACACATAACCCCATACCGTAATTATTTGCAGATATTAAGCTGTCAGAACCGTAGATCGTTTCGTATATTAACTATGTTATATACTGTTCTTCACAATCAAACCCCAAGGTATTTGTATTGTATATTTCAACGCTTGTCGTCGCATGGTTTACCTACTAGATCTCAGTTAGATTCTGTGCTTATGTTCCCGACCCATAGTACCGAGATTTACCATAAATCGTTTGCAGTGCAGGCAGTAACCCTTTGGAATAGTCTACCTACTGAGATCCGTAATATTCCTCACCTTGTAACATTTAAAAACCACCTAAAACGTCATTTATTGGCTCTTCAAGTATCGTCCTGAAAACTTTTTCTTCTCCCTTTTCTTCTCTTCTTCTACTTTTCTTCTCTTCTCTTCTTCTTTTATTCCAGCAACTATCATTATGCACCGTTTTTGGTGACCATAAGTTTAGCATAGTAGCTTGCCGTTCATTTATTGTTTTTCTATATAACTTAGTATACTGCTGATTGATTGGGTTGTTTGGAAGATATCGCTTACGCGATAAATCGACCCTTTTGCCCGTATTTATGTATTAAGTTAAATGTATACATTTTCTTTAATTTGTATTTTTTGTTTCTTATTATGGCAATAAATTTATTTATTATTATTATTATTTATTATTATTATTTAAGGATCTAAAGAATAAGAGGAGTTGGGAACGAGGTTGATATCCGTCAACATCACTCTTCTCCTTGGTAGCTTGAGGTGGGTTCATTCCTTTTCCCATTAGCTCATCCTCACTTTTACAAAAGTTAGAAACATTTTCCTTATTCGTCCTGTTCAAACGGAAAAATACTGTAGGTGGTAAGATGTGGGTTCTATCCTGTAAAGATATTGAAGATTCACTCTTCTTGTCCTCGGATTATTTTATATCTATAACACTTGCTTCATCTACTTATAAAACATCTATTTCCGTTGGATTCCTTCAGCTTACACTGCGCGTATGTTGCAAATAGTTTCTACGTTGCTGATATCTTCTTTTAAAAACCTTCTTCGGTCTGTATAATTCAGTACTTTCGAGAGTTTTGCATTCATCTAATAAAATATTGCAAGAACTCGATTTTTTGTAGTGATTATTGTTACTAACTTATTGCTATTTGCTTTATTTGTTGCTACAAAAATTCTATATAATTTTTTATGTAAATTATATGCACATTGTTTTAGAACAGTCTTTATTATATATTGGATTAGCTTATAAATTAAACAACTTGAAACTTTGAAACTTGGAGTACAAAATTCAATTTAAACTTTACACATTCTCGAATTTTGTGGGTTAATGTTTACTAATAATTTTATAATTAAACGTGCGTATCTACTATAGAATTTCACTTACAATGTAAGACACTAAAATACCAATAGCTTGATAAAATACATATTTATCGATCATTAAATTTACGCAAACCTTGTAATATTTAGCCTTATTTGAATATTCAAGGTTGGATTAACCTTAAATTATGAAGAATATTATTTACACGATTTAAATTTTTTATTTCTTTTGTTGTATGACATTATAATGTTTACCTTGAACATAAATTACTCATAAGAATTAAATATCATAAGTTAGATTTGATTTTCTCTGATCTGTGTTATCTTAATTCTTTTTAGAATCAACAGGGTGAATTAGATCTTCTTTTGGAACGAGTTAACGAATTAATTAAAAGAGCCGATAAAATAAATAAACAAAATATCGGTTTGCAAAGTTCAGCGGTTTCAAACGAATGGTATTCGCTGATATCGGATCTGGAGTCGCGAAGAGATACACTGACCAAATTAGCGCAGGTTTGGGAAACATTCGAGGGTCGTTTTCAACATTTCGAAGGACTTTTGGTCGGGTTAGAAGAAAAATCGAAACACATAGATCTTATAATTAGAAGTAAACAGCATGTGACAAGTACAATTCAAAATATCGAGGTAAATTAAAGTTTCGTAAATTAAATGTTTACTAATGATCTTGTTTGTTGTTGATTTAGATTCTGCAATCGGAAGCAGATTCTATTAATCCATACCAAGAAGAGGTCACCCAATTATCAAAGACGGTTCTTCTCTTTTTGGGCGAATGTTCGAGTACATCAGCTGATGCTTTATCTGCCAAATTGAAACAACTATCTGATAATTACGAAAGGTAAGTTTTGTTGTGTTTTGAGGGTTTGAAATAAATGAAAATATATTTACATATTTCGAATTCCTTCAAGTTCACTTCAAGTTCAAATTTAATCGACCAAATGATTCTTTAAATAGTTATAGGTTTTTTTTTGGCAAGTAAATCTAAATTTGTTTTTTCTAGAACAACTATTTAGTTGATTCAACGGTTAGCCAAAGGCTTAGTTAATATAGGGTCATTATTTAGGAGGGTATTTTTATGTTAAAAAATCGAAGTTTAGATAATTATCGCGCACGTGTTTTACTACCAACCCATACTATCGCATATCAAGATCAAATTTATCATCTATTTATTATACCTTCCCAAGGGAAACAAACGTTACCCTATTAATGCACCCCGGTATTCAAATGAAAACCTAAAATAGTCTCACGACACGAGACATGCTATTGTCATCATAAAAATCTATTTTTAACTCCTAAGAAAAATAGACCAAACCAAATAAATGTTCATACTCGGAGCTCAGACATCGGTCGATACATCCGCAGACGAAGTTATTTTGACAGCAGGTTTAGGAGCGCACTCAAAAGTGGTTATTTTCGGAATGAGGGTATTAATTATTTTTAGCCATACCAAATGAAAATAAATGATCATTTTCAGCACATCGCCACCGTTCGTAATTTAGCTTGAAAGCTTTACCAAATTTAATATTTTCAACTTGTAATAACAACATTCAATGAAAGTTTACCGCACCACCACCTATTCAAAGTAGCAGAGAGAGTATTTTCGAGTATAAGCTGTGATTAGCGTCACTGCTTGTCTACACGGCCATTGAAAATTCGTTCTAATGTCGCTAAAAATAGATGGAAACGTCGTTCAATAAACTAAAAAATGTTATTATTCTTTTCAAAAAAGAGTAAATAAAACGATTAAACGTTTAATTTATACGCATAACGTGATTTATTTTCTTGATAACATGTTTCATACAAATAGGATTCGTTAAAAAAACTTGCAACATTATTTAATTTAAGGAAATCGAATAAGTCTGCTGTCTATTTCAAATAATCTAATAACAAATAATCTATACTAAAATCGTCTTTTATTTTCACCCTAAGGGGTTCTGAAAGGGTGCGCCTGAGGCGCCGTAGAGAGTATACAGAAGGGCTTCAAAGCATTCCTACGAACACGGGTAGATGAGCGTTCTAAAATATTCTACAACAAGCAATATTCTCGTTATTGTGTAAATACGATGACAACTATTTGGCTTTACTTTAGTAGAAGCAAACAATGATGTAAGATCTGTGTGTGTGCTTTGATGAAAAGTTTTAGGGGACGAGTATATGCTCTCAAGTAAGTTAAAAAGACACTTGAAGGCTAATGGGAAGTTGCAAGATTAATAATATCAAAAAACTGTTTAGTAACGCACAGCTAATATTTTTTAAAATTGAAGACATTTCCTGTGTGCTGTTCTTAACGTGGTCATAAAATAATGTGGATTAGGCAAGGTGCATCGGAATATGCTCCAAAGTACTTAATAATACTGCATAAAAAAGTATTTCTTTAAACGGCAGATTTCTAAAAAATATTTACACACGGGCTTAAGATTTGACTACGTGGATCTGCTATTTAGTTCATGATGGCTATCATAAGATGAAGTTATGATGAAATTACAAACAGATTTTGAAACTTTTAAAGACTGTTCTGCTTAGACAAAAGCTATCGTTATGGGTAAGAGAAATCGATGAAGTTAACAGTTAATCTTGTCTCTCAGGGTTGCACAAATTTGTGGCTTTTTATAAAGACGATGTTTCACAAAGCTTGCCTTTCAAGGTTTCATTCTTTTTAATTATAACACATTTTGATAAAATCGCCGGGATACTCCTCTAGAGCTAAAAATGTATTTAGGGTATGTTTATGGATAAAAAACGTTTAACTTACTTTTTGACATAGATCAACATTGAATTTGGACAACGTAGGAGAATAGTATGATAAGATTGGGATACAGAATAAAAAGATATAGATGATCACCACAGTGTACTCTTCTCGAATATAGGTACAAGTGCACAGAGACTGTGGAATTGTGCAGAATGCCAATCTGGAAGAGAATGAATTATATTATTGAATGAATTTGTACATGAAACTGTATATAACTAGTTGTTTTAGTTTTTCAGCAGTTTTTGAATTCTTTTGTAAAATTCTAATTTTGCAGCAGGCATCATAATATTAAACATTTCTGGATGTACTGGTTTTTGTAAAGTTTTTGTATCTAGTTCGGATCGGCGTTTAAATCACATTCTTACGCAGAACAAATGAAAATTGTATACTAAGTGAAACTGTATCTAATTTCTTCATAAAAGCGAACTTTACAGTGCTCCAAATCTCTAAATATTCTTTTCTACATCTTAAGTCCAGCCTTAAATCCAAAATCGACATATAATATCAAAAACAGAGACCTCGAATATAGAGGTGTTTGGCTGATACTGCGTTCAATTTCGGCTTTTTATAAATGGATGTTTTTGGACGTGTTGGCATAAACCCAGATTTTGAGGAAAGTCCACAAAAAAGTCCAGTCTATAGCAGCTGCAAGAACTCGTCATTTCTGGCCGCCAAAACTATAAATAACGCATCCAGGAAAGTATTCATGCAAGACACATGAAGTATGGCCAGTGACACAGTACTATTGAAACCGCATGCCTTCAATCTTACAAAAAATCTTACAATCATCCGCGCAATGTAAGATATTGGACTAATGAAAATATTGACATAAACCAAAAGCAAAATTGGTCTAATGTCACTTCTCTTTGCTACAACCAATGAAAGTGACTTAAATTAAGAAACAAAATTGTCAACATTATCTGGTTGATGTCTTTTAAATGTAAGACGAAAGTAAGTGTTGACATGATTTGGCTAAGAACGATACTTAAGAAGTATCAGTCATCAAGTTTTTTGGCAATGTATACAAGACCGATTTTGGAATAATTACATTGTCATTACATTCCATCTCAGCTGCAATGCTGTAATTGGGAAGTAGAATCAATTAAGAAAACCTTCGTTTATATACTATTTTAACCCAGAGAAAAGCATCGCAATAACCCCATGTCTTCTTTATTGGCCTTGATCATTGATGGGGAATCCCAATCAAGGAAGCTTTAGAAATTGATTGTCAGGAAATTGATCACGCGTGTCTTGAAGTTTTTGAAGAAAACTAATGTATGAAATATCCATACGAATACCTCCGCAATCGATTTTTTTATAATACAGTAGCACAATTGCATAGTAGAGCGTCTTCTACGATAGAAAATTATGCTTTTGCAAAATTTGTTTCAATACAGAAATTATGTGCAAACTTCATAAGGTTGCATCTCGCATATTTGATTGAAACTTCAAAGTTAACTGAGACCAAGTTTCTTTAGATCAACATCAGACGTGATGACTATTATCATCTACCAGCATTTTTAAATTGAGCCGTGTTGAGAGATTTAAGACATTTATGAACAAATTTCAAATCAAACCAGAAATGCTCGGGAACCTACACGCTATTTTAACCTAACGTTATTTTTCAATAAGTCTTAGTATCAGATAAAAAATATCATGTTTTAAGTTTCGAGGTAGAAACTTGATAGGAGTAAAGGCTAAAGATCTCAACCCCTTTTCTCCGGAATACCCGATACAATTCAATTAGTTATTTATAAAACTGAATGCAATTCAATAACGGTAGATGCGGCAGTTGCTCCCATACATGGTGTACTCGGTATTCTCGAGAAGATACTGTTCCATTTAAGACATTGCCGAGTCATCGTCTTAAAACGATTCGATAATATAAAACTAAATACTTTGTAATAAATACGATATAGAAACATAGCAGATAGCAAAAATAATAGAAAACATGAATCATTGCTATATTATTATTTCCCTAATATTGGAATAGAAGGACATTATTAGATCAGTGTTATAAATATCTCATCTAAAATCCAGTGTTACATTAATAACTCTCCACCTTGAATTATTATTAAATATTACCTCCAAGAATAACAATGTTGCCATCATCAAAAAGTTTATAACTTTATCGTTACGATTATTTACGAACAATTTTGGCAAATGACATCGACGTAAAAGTTTCTGGCTATAATCCGATGTAACATATAACATTACCGGCGTCTATTCGATTTAAAGCGAGACGTTTCGACGTCGCATGCGCAAAAGGCGGGCGTCGTGACGCTTCCCATTCCAAATTCGTAGCAATCACGCAACAGAAATTTCATTTATATTACGAACCACCGACCTAAAAGCACTGGATGGCTGGAGCGAGCTTTTTCGAGTACTTTTACACGTGATAGTTTTGCTAATTGTTTTTTCAATAGTTTTTGCGCCTTGTTCGTAAAATAAAGCTCCGGGCCGATTTGTCTAAGGTGAAAAGTGATATCCGAAATTAAAAATAGTGTCTGATGTGCTTTAGTTATTTTTGTATTTTTTATTTTACTTTGTGAAATAAAAGAATAATATTTAAATTTAGTAATAAATTCCATTTAAATTTATTTTATGTCGATGATGTTAGCTGTTGAGTTGTTAGCTGAATAATTTCGGGACCGCCTTGCCCGAAAAACAGAGTCGAAAGTTATTTTGGCACATTTATTTTACAAACGGAATAGAGGCCACGCGGTTCTATTTAAAAATAGTTATTCTGTTCAGTAGAAACGCCGCCATATTAACTTTGACGACACTCTGTTAATTTCGTTTTATTTTGTTTCTTACTTTTTTAATTTTCTCTCTCTTCAGGCTTACCGATACTTTGAACGAACAGCACAAGAAATCCAAGAACAATTTGCTCGAATTGGACGACCACTTCAGGAAAATCCAAGTTTCGAAATCAGCTTTATCTTCAACTCAAAATCGCGTCATCGACTTCTACGTCTTTGATCAAAACTTCTTACAAACCGAACTCGATTTGAATAAACTTCAAACCGAGGTGAAAAGTGAATTGAATCAAGTGAAAAACTTAATCTTCGCTATCAAAAATCATTATCTTCAATTGCAACAATTAGTGCCCAGTGATCTTTTGCACGAACTTAACACTCTAGAATTGCTTACTGAAGAAGTTGCTAATACTATGGATGACAAGGAGAAAGAATTCAAAAAAGCTAGAACCGTTCGGTCGGATTATTTGACTCAAGCGAAAGACATACAAAATTGGATCAAAGAAGCCGAGCTTAAAATTCAAGATAGAAGCATTGAACCTTACGCTCTCGATGAACATCTTCAACAAATCCAATCCGAACTCCTTAACGTTGCCGATCAAGTGGAAAAATTAACTAAAAACGGAAAAATTATCATCGAAAAAACCAGAGATGACGATGAAAAGAAATTGATTCAATCCACCATCGATAATTTAGCCGATCAATTAAAAAGAGTTAGATCATTGTTGGACGAAAAGAAACAACAAGTTGGAGGGGCTCAGGATGCTTGGAAACGTTTCCTCGAGCTGTACAAACTTGTTATGGTTTGGGTAAAAGAAAAGAAAAAGTTTATTCAAGAACCATTTGTCATTACAACTTTAGCGGAAACGAAACAAAAGTTGCATGATTACGGAGTTAGTGTCATCAAATTTATGTTTAAACATTCCAAATTTTAATTAAAATAAATTTTTTCAGAATGCCGTAAAAGGATGTAAAACTGCTACCAAAAATCTAAGTGATATGGCTAAAGAATTAGACCATATTGCAAGTGTCACCAGCGTTGGGGATCTTCCACAAAAAATGGAAGAAGCTGAAGAAGCCAAGGTCGAAGTAGAATCGAAAATACTTGAGACGGTATATTTAAATCGCATAAAAGCTTATATGTATAAATATATACATATAATATGATTTTGTATGTTCACAGAATGCCCACCTTCAAGAAACATACGAAGAATGGGAACAATGCGAGAAGAAAATGAAGGATGTTAGATCATGGATTGATAAAACAAAGTCGACATTAGAATCTCCACAAAACAAGAAGAAACCATTGCGAGATCAACACGCCTTAAGAGAAAAACTTGTCGGTGATTGTCAAATTCAGAAGACGAAAATATCTTTATCTGTGGAGAAGTTACAGGTTTGAATCGAGGTTTTTAGGAATTTCGTTCTTCTTCAGCGGTGTTAATTTTAATTTAGATTCATTTCCGATCCGGAATTGGTGGAGACGCCAAAATTGCTCATGCCGCTCAAGAATTATTGGACGAACTCGACCAATTGAATGTTGTCATCAAAGACCAAAGCAAACAACTAGAAGTCTCAATTGCTCAAGTTGATCGTTACCAAGTGGAAGTTCAACAATTGCGGCATCAAATCATCCAGTTGGAGCAGCAGTTAAGAATCGTATTGAACCCAACACAGCTTGTTCAAGATTCTGAGCAGATGCTGCGTGAGCAACAGGTAGGAATATTTGTGTATTAACAAAGTTTGAGTTTGGTTTTTTTGAATGATAAATAACAAAAGTTTTAATGGAGATGGCAAAAAGGAAATAAATATTAAAAAAAAAAAAATTAATAAAAATAAAGATTATAATGGCAGGATATATAATGTGAAAGAAATTTGGAGAGATGCCATCTCCTCTCTCAATCACCAGTTGATTGCCGCACTTAGCATAAACTGCAAAAGCAAAGTAGATGCGATTTTTTGAAAAGTGAAAATCAATACTGGTTGAAGAATATTTGTGGAAACATTTTGATGATAATTTGAGTAGACTATCAAGATATTGGCTGAGGCGTTCATCAAGGTGTTTCCAATTTCCCTCAAACATCCCGAACAGCTGGGGATTGTGTTATTTTTTTTTGGTTTTTGGCTTTTCTATCGCTTGTTTACGCTCACCATGCTTTTAGTATTCTTTTTTGGGGTTTTAATTGTGTTTTATTGTTATTTGTGCTACTATTTTCATTTTTACTTCAATTTTACACTCTTCTAAATTGATCTATATCAAATTCATTCATTAAATAATAAAGAAATGTATAGATCAATTTTGAAGATGAATCATCTTTCAAGCTATCATTATATTTTATGTTTATTTTAATTTGTAAAGTGTGTTTTTTATTCTATTTCTTGTTTGACTTTGTTTTTCATCAATCACTTTGTTTATTATCATTTATTGCTGCACTCCTTTATTTCCTTCCCATATCACGTAAATCAGGTGTATCGAGATCATATTCGTTCACTTCAAGAGCAGCTGAAGATCCGAAACGATCGTATTCAGCAGATCTTGGAAACCGGCGAACCATTCTCGGATACCCTGATCACCTAACTCACTCAATTCCTATATAAATTATTAAGCTATTCCCGACTTTGACAATTTAAACACAAACTTGACCTAATTGAACAAAAAAAAAACGAAAAAATAAATCGACCTTGACTAACGTCGCAGCCCATCATCTTGCATAGCGTGACATTTTATGATTGATCTTGCGTGGTAATTGTTCTCCTTGTTGCTATGATCAGAATCTGGTCGTGAAGAAAGAGGCCTACAGGCGAAGGATTACAACCCTTTTGGACGCTGTCCACCAACTCGATCCGTATTACGATGGTAAAGGACTGACTTATGCTGAGATTGTTGCTGGACAACAACGCGATCTTGCTTCTAAGGAATTAAAAACAGAAGAAGTCAAGGAAGAAATGGTTGCGTTACAAGGTAAGAAAGAAGAAGTCCGCCAAAAGAAAGATGTGGACATTCCTACAAAAGAAGAACATCTTAGTGAAGAGCCAGAAGCACAACGAGAAGTTGAAGAAATTTCAACCGTACCCGAGGTTGTAACTAAAACCGAATTTGTGAAGCCATCATATGAAAGAAAAGAGAAAGTACGACCTCCAAGGAAAGCTAGATCTCCGTACAGGCGCGATGAAAAGAAAAAAGTTGTACAACAACCTCAACCAAAAGATAACACCCAAAAAGATAATAAAATTAAGTTGGATGTTGAAAAGCATGATAAAAAACGATCTAAATCTCCTATTTGGGAACCCGGCTCAACATCTTATGCTAAAGTACTTAAAGGTTTAGCAGGAGATGGCCAAGAACATGCTATGGTATCAAAGTACCAAGAGGAGCAAGTTGATGTTCAAGCGGAAATCCAAACGGAAACTTATCAAAGTGAATCTCGTGATACCCAAGTCCATCCACAACAACCGCAACCAACAATTCAACAACAACCCCAATCAACAATTCAACAACAAGCGCAAGCAATTCAACAACAATCACAATCAGTTCAACAACAACCAACAATTGAACAAGCACAAATTTCGCAAGAACAACTTCCACAACCTCCAAGTGAAGTGTTTGTTCAAAATCCATCATGGATTGAAACTAGGGTTGATTACCAACATAATCAAACTTATGAGTATCCAATGCAAATAAACGTTCAAACAACTACTTATTATCAACCGCAACCTATTCAAGCCGTCCCCCAAACTGTAACTTACGGTTTTATTCAGCCTGATCTTGTTGGCTTTATTGCTTCTGGCCAACAATTAATGAGCTCTGGTTTGGGTACTTATCATGACCCGAGTAATCAATATTATTCTCAACATTATTACACTGAAGTTGAACAACAATCGCATCAAGAAGAAGAACAAGTAACAACTTATACTCAGCAAGGTCAATATCAACAAAGTGACGTAATAGAAACTTACCATCAACCTGTAGATAAAAAAATAACAGAACAAGTAAAGGAAAGCGTTTCTGAAATAAAACCGGTGATTGAAGAATTACCGTCAGCCACTAAGATTGTTGAAGATGAGCCCAAAATTGAAGTGACAAAACACTCAAATGGAACATTTTCGTACGCGCAGATTTTATCTCAGGGATTGTCTACCGATAATCTCCAGCCATCCAGTACTCAAAAAACCGTTAAACAACGATCTGTGTCTCCCAAGGCCGAGCCTCAGAAACATAGCTCAAAGCCTATGTTTAAAGAAGACACGGCTAAAATACGGGAACACCCGAAACCGTTTAAAGTAGACAAGAGATTAACCACGAAAACGACGAAACGATATGGATACATTGAAGTCGACGATGATGAACAATTTCAAACGCCATCTGAACCACATGGAGAGGCTGTTTTGAAAGAAACAGTTGGTTCTAATGTCCAAGAAATTGTTCTCGAATCAATTACTCAAACAATTGAGGATCCCATCATTCAATCGATTGAAGAATCCGTTATTGAATCAACTAATCAAACAATCGACGAACCTATTACTCAGACAAAGGAAGAAAATGTAGTAATTACTGATACGGACAAGATAGCTAAAAAGAAAAACAAAACAGGTAAGAAGAAGAAACCTAAAGTAGTAAGTCCAATTGATGAAGTTGATAAAGCTTTGAAAGAAATTCAAGATACACAAAAAGATAAAGTTGATGAACCGAAGAAGAAATCAAAACAAAAAGTAAAAGAACAACATCAAACAGAAAACCAAGAAAATGTAGCAACGTTAAAAACTATAAATGTTTCAACAGAAGAATTATCAGAGGTAAAAGTGCCGAAAAGGAAGAAGAAGAAGAAGTCTAAATCTGAATCAGAAAGTCCAAAACAATCTGAGTCATCACAAGAATCCAAAATTGATGAAAGTGCTACTAAAATGACTGTTGAAAACGTAAAAGAAATTATTACGATTGAACAACAAATAACTGGAGAAACACAGACATTAACTTTAGAGGAAGGAAAAGTTGAGAATAAGAAACGAAAAAATAAAAAGAAAGTTATCCCGGTTGATGTAGCACAAACTGACAATTTAGAAGTTAAAGCTGAAGAAGTTCCAGTTGCACCAAAGCGGAAAAATAAAAAGAAACAGAAAGGTGAAAAACCCACAGAAGAATTGAAACCATCAACAATCGAGAAAGATGGAGAAGAACAAAAATTAGAAACAGAAATTGAACAACAACCTAAAAAACCCAAAAAATCTAATAAAAGTAAATCACAAACAAAAGCTGTTACAACTACAGAAATAAGTACTGAAGATATTGTGAAAGAGGAACCAAAACAAATCGTAAAAGAAGTAACTAAAAATCAAAATGTTAAAGCAGAAGAAAATGTTCCTCAAATTGGAAAAACAAAGAAAAAGAAAGGAAAGGCTTCTGATTTGATTGATTCTAAAGAAATTCTGATTGAATCTGGAATCGATGAAAATAAGGTAAAAGATCAAAATCAAAAGAAAAAGAAGAAAGATAAAACTCATGATGTAACTCCTAAAAATGTTCCGGAAGATGTTCCAGAAACTTCTGATTCAAAAGTAATAATATCTGAGAAAGTTGTACAACTAACTCATGAAATAATTGCTGAGTCACAAATAATTACTGAAGAAAATACAGCTGAAATTGATAAAGATATAAATAAGGAAGACGTTTTAATAGGTGAAAACGTGATTAACAAAGATGAAATTAATGTTACACATGAATTATTAGAATTTGAAACTAATCAAAGAATGAATGAAGAAATTATTGAACAAGAAATTATGGAAACTGTTTCTCAGATCGCTCAAAAAGATGAAAATGTAAAACCAATTTCTAAAATTGAAGAAATCGAAACACCTCAAATTGTTAGTATAGAACATATAGAGACGAACGTTTCAATTATGGAACGAGAAGTTTGCGATATTAATAAAGATAATAATGATGATAAAGATACTAAAGATGAAAATGTTGTTCCAGTTACAGAAATCGTAGAAAAATCTGTTGAAACAACTCAAATTGAAAACATTGATGATAAATTAGGAGATAATGAAAATGTTTTATTAAGTTTAGATAAAGAGATATTAAATATTAAAGATGATATAGTCACAGCAACTGTGGAAATGATCCAAGCGGAAGCAGTTTGTGAAAAAACTGAACTACAAGATACAGTAACTGAAATAACTGATATTAAGAAAATAAGTGAAATGGTTGAACATGGTACACCCATTAAGATTCCTCAAGAAATACATGACGATACACAAAAAGAGGTGTTGTTTGAGAAATTGATTTCTCAAGAAGATGTTTCTAAAAAACCTGCTATTGAAACACAAAAGAAATCTAATCAAAATAAACCGAAACCTCAATCAGAACAAAAACAGAAGAAACCTAAAAAACCTAAACAGAAGGCGGATGAATCGCGTGTTATCTCTATCCCATCATCAATCGATATTGCTGAAGATATTTGTAGCACAATTAGAATGGCTCAAAGTCAGCCAGATTACACAATTTGTACTTACCAACAACAGGAATCAGTAAGTGATAACCCTTATAATGTTACTTCAATCAGCGAGAGTACCACGACAGAATCAAATGTTACAATTTCTGAAGTTAAAACCGTGGAACAAACTCAAAGTCATCAAGAAGAAACTACGACAATAATTAAAACTTCCACCGTTGAAGATAACAAAGAAAACATTCAACCTGAAGTAATTCAACAAGAATCGGTCGATAAACCGGATAAAATGAACAAAGTAATTCTTATTACTCACGAAGAAGTGGTATTACCAACCGTTAGGACGTTAAAAATGGAATTTGTTGAACATGAAGATGATATGGCTCAACAAATAACACAAGAATATTCTCCTGAATCTTTTGATGTTTCTGTAACTGAGGGATTGGGTAAAAACGTAGAGGAAAAAGTTTTACATAAAGAAGATCAAGTAAAAATGATTGAAAAAGAAAGTGTAAATGAACCAACAAAATCAACGCTTGTTGAAAATAAATCTGTAGTAATCATACCGGAAACTGAAAAGAAAGTTGAAATTGTTACACAAGAATGCTCATCTGTTAAATCTCTTGTGGATTTAACCAAACAATTTATCCAAGAAGAAAAATTACAAATTGAAGATCTTGTGGAAATATCGCCATTAGAAAATGTCGAAGAAACGATGAAACCTGTACTAGAGGAAAAAGAAGATGTTATTTTGGAGACTCATCGAGAAAATGAAAAAAGTATTGAAGTTTTGGAGATGGAAAAAAATATTCTTGAGGAAAACTTAGCCACACAGGAGATGAGAATTATTTCTCTTACGTCAGAGATTCAGTCCAAAACATTACAAGAACAAATCATTCCTGATCTTAAACAACAAATTCAACAAGAAGATATTCAAAATATTCCACAAGAATGTCTGCAAAAAGAAGAACGCGAAGATGACTTAAACAAACTGGAAGTGATTAAAATAGAAGAAAACGCCCCACAAGGTGAGGTGCAAAATGTTACACAAGAGTTTCTTCAAAAAGAAAAGGATGAAAAAATCTTATTTACCGAAGAGACGAAATCAGAAATAGTGCAAGGACAGATCATATCTGATGTTAAAGTACATATTGAAGAAGAGGTACAAAATATTGTACAAGAATATCCTCAAAAAGAACAAAGTGAGGATGAAATCAAAGAAATCACCCCATCATCGGAGACTCAATCGGAAACGTTGCAAGAAGAAATCAGAGAGGAAAAGTTTCTTGCAAAAGAACAGCACAAAAGTTTTGAATCTGAAATAACTAAAGAAATCGCTGAAAAAGAGAGCGATGTTGTAACGGAAACAATTATTGAATCATCACAAACTATACAAGATTTCACTGTTAATAAAAACTTAGAATTAAATATAACTGACAATCAACAAATCATAGATGTTAAGGAATCAATTATTAGCACACAAGAAATTTTAACACCTTCAGGAGAAACGGAAGCTTTAGATGACGAAGACATTGAAGTCGAACAAGCTATCTTTGGGTCTATAAAAGATCGATCAAGAGGAAGATCGGTTAAAGAAGAAACAAATCTTCTCATAGTTTACGAATCAAGTCAAGAATTGGAAGATGAGACAAAAATAGAGCAAAAAGTAGAAATGGTGGAAGAAAAAAGTGTGGAAGATGCCAATATTTTGGTATCTACGGAAACAGCTCCCCCTGATGTTGGCAGTTCGCAAAATGTCATCGACGACATTAGCGATGCACAAGCACCATTAAGGCTTAATTCAGTTGTAGATGTGGAAATTCACAATATAGATGAAGTCATGCACATTTTAGCGAGTAAACAAGTGTCCGAAAAAGGAAGGGAAACCGAAGTGACATCACCGACGCCATCTTCGGGTTCCGGTGGCGGAAAGCGACGACGCCGAAAAAACAAGCATAAAAAGAAAAGCGGCACTGCAAAATCACCTGTAGAAATACCAGAGAGTAAGGATGATAACATTGAACTAGATGATGATCAAGATCAAAGTGAAACAGAAAAAAATGTCGATGATCCTAATGAAATAACATCACAAAAGAATGAATCGAGTTTAGAATCTGAAGTAAAATTAGAAGGGGAATCAAACATAGAAACGGAAACAAAATTACAACTGGAAACAAAATTGGAACCGGAAATAAAATTAGAACCAGAAACAAAATTAGAAACAGAATCAGAATTAAATGTTGAACTGGAATCAAAACCTAAACAAGAAGCTGAACCGAAATCTGAACCTGAAACTTCTCCATTACAAGGAAAATCAAAAAAGAATAAAAAGAAAAATAAGAAAAATAAATATGAAAAGGAAGAAATGTCATCTGAAGTATCTCTAACATCAGAAAAAGAAATTGAACTAAAAGATGAAGAAATACTAAAAACCGATCATGAAAATGAGGCACAAATCATACACAAAGAAATAGAATCAGATTCTGTTGACGTCCAAATCGTAGAAAAATCTGATGATACTCCAATCATAGAAGAATGCGTTAATGTTGAAAACATACAAGAATCAGCAAATATTACGAAATCAGAACATGAATTACTTTCAGCAGTTTCAACAACTCACCCGATTATAAGGGAAATATCGTTAGAAGTTGATGTTAAAGCGAAATCATTAATTGGTTGGGCTTCGGAAATACAACCATACAATATCTTAAGAATGTTAGAACAAGAAAATGGTTGGTATGAATTCAAAACATTAACGGAAGAAACAAGTATTAATAAAACAACAACCGAGATAAAACCAGATGATTCAATCCAACCAGAAGAGGCCAAAAAAGTAGTTATAAAAGAATTGGTTCTAAAACCAGAGATACCAAATCAAGTAGTCAAAGACAATGAAAAAGGCGGTCTTAAATCTCCAGAAACACCATTTATGTACGATGTCTTACAATTTAATATTAATCATAATCAAAACATGACGCAATTTTTGGAAAATGAAATAGATAGTTTTGCTAAAGAGTCAAAAGAAGATGTTAGTGTAAAAGCAGAAGAACCCAAACAAGAAGTAGTAGAACAAGAAGTCGATATTGTAAAAGAAGATATAAATAGACCAAAAATAGAAGAGGTAAAACCAGATGTTTCATATTTAGAACAAGAAATACCAAAATATAATTTGAAAGAATTCGAGAAATCAGAATGTGATTATCAAAGAATTTTGGAAAAGAATCGATGTGCAGAAACAACAACACCAAAAGAAATAACTACGTGTATAAAAGAAGATATTAAATCAGAAGATAAAAAAGTTATTGAAGATCTGGAAACAGAATTAATTAAGGAGGAATTACAACCATCATCTATGGAAAGAGAAACCACAATAATTAAAGAAAAAGATAATCAAGATGAAATTCTGCAACACATTAAACGTGATGTAACGGTATATAATATGAGTGAAATGTTAGAAGCGGAAATGGTTTGGTATGAAGTCCAACAGAAAAAGCTTGATGATGAATCTTGTAGAATCGAGAAACACAATCATGAAAAAATGTTAGAAAAGGTAACTGAAATGGATACGAGTGAAGATAGTAATAAAGATATAGAACATGACAAACCGTCAATGTCAATTAATCTTGAATTAAATCAATCAGAATTGGCACAAAAAACAATAATGTACGAAACTGCTATTTATAATATGAATGAATTTTCTCATGCCGAAACTCAATGGCAAGAAAATTTGGAAAAGATAAGAAGTGATCTTAAAAAACAAACTATCACACCGGAAACGATCCAGAAAGATAACGCATCAGGAGATATTGCGGAATACGTTGAAGCAGATTCATTAATAATAGAAGATGAGTCTGTGGAAATGACTCAAGATATTAAAAACATCGTAGAAAAATCTCTGGAAGTCCAAGATTCTATAACTTCTGATTCGGGTGTTACATCGATTGATGTTAGTAAATTAGAAACTGAAGGTTTACCATCTTTGGAAGACGACGCAAACGTAGGTGATTCAGCTTCAAAGCAACCGTCTGAATTTGAAAAAATCTTAAAAACTGCAACTGAATTTGTACCCAAAAAAGGATTCAAACTCAACCCCAATGCTGAAGTTTTTATACCCGATGCAAGCCAATTCTCCCCGACTTCCAAGTTCAACAAAATGTATTTCAATAAACCGGAAGGTTACCAACAATTTAAACAACCATTTACGGGAGCACCTTATGACTCAGAATTTGATGAATCATCTGATCATCATTCTTCATTATGGGTAACCGATTCAGCTAAAATCGAAAATATTCTAGAAGAAGAAGAGCCACTATCGAAAGAGGAAGATCTGAAAGTAATTGTTTCGCAAGTCGATGAGACAAAGCCTCAAACTAATATAGCAACTGAAATAGCCGAGAGTGTTATTGAAACTAAAGATGATGAAGTATCAGAAATTAACAAAGATGAGTTACATCCAGATGAAGGTGGCGATGTAAAGAAATCCAAGCGATCAAGAAGGAAAAAATCTAAATCTCCTATGGTGGAAAGGCAAGTGATTGAGAAGGTCCACGATGAAATTGTACCTTCCCCACAACCAAACGTGTGGGTTGCCATGAAAAATGATGGTAAAACATACGCTGAAGTTGTAGCGAATACTACTGGAAGAGAACCCGAAAGAGAGTCATCAATATCAAAAGAAGAGCGAAAGGAAAGTGTAGATCTTCAAGAAAAATCGACTATTGAAGTTTATGAAGAAACCCCAACAGATATTACCGAGAAATCATTTACTGACGAAGATCAAACTTTGTCAGATAGCACGCAATTAATAACTATACCACGAAAATCTAGATCACGTTCAAGATCAAACCAAAACAAACCTGCTTTGACCGATGACGAAAAACTAACAGACACAAACCTAACATTAACCGAGACAGAAATAACATTGACCACCGATCAACCTAAATCAGACTTAGAAAACGAAGAATTCATAACAAAATCGGAAATTTCGGAAAGTTCCGAATCTTCACCAACTCATACGACTTACGCAGAAATTGCTAGAAAACACCATCATGCGAAAGTATCCGACATTAGCGTTACCCAAGAAATTAAAGATACGCAGTTGTCCCAGCCACATTTACAACAAATTGTTGTTGAGACATCAGAAGAACCAAAAACTGAAACTGCACAAAAGGATAGTGAGGGATTTTTATGTGTAATATCTCGAAAAGATCGAAGGAGTCGATCTAGATCGAAAACCGATGATGATGTATCAGACAGTAATAGAGAAGAAGATCATTCAGCATGTGAAGGAGTCGAAAAGAAACGGAAAAAGTCTAAGAAAAGCAAATCAAAACATAAACCAAGTGAATCAAGTAATATCAAAAGTGAGAATATTGAAAGTGAAATGTTAATAGTACCTAAAGAAGAATGTGAAATCGAGAAGAAAAAGAACAAACATAAATCAAAACGTGGGGAATCTAACATTGATGATAAAGAAAAGGAAGAAGTCGTCTCAGCAATTGCCGAAGAAATCGTTGAAAAAGATAATGTCAAAATTGAAGTAAAAGATGATGATACAGTTGATTCAGAAATTACTACAATTTTGACAGAAAATGAAGATGAAATAAGCTCCGCAATTGAATCAATTAAAGATGAAAAAACTGTAATTGATGTGGAAATAAAAACAGAAATAGTTGAAACAGCAATGACAGAAGAAAAAAGAGAACAAGAAGACGTATCAACATATTCTGAAGAAATTAAAGTTGAAGAAATTGCAACAGATCCAACAGAAGTTGTCGATGAAAAATTGCAACAATTAGAAACGGTTACGACTCAAATAACTTCCGATGATGACAAATCTAGTGAAGTAAAATCTGATAAACAAAAACATCGCAAAAAAGATAAGAAGCGAAAGAGAGATGAGAAACAAGACGATGCGAAAATTATGACACCAGAAACGATAGAAATGAAAATTAAAGATTCAGATTCTAAATCTCCGTATGAAGAAGTGTCAGAAATGAAAGTTGTGGATGTACAAGAAAACATAAAAGATAAGAAAGAAGAAATTAATGTTCAACATACTCTGTTCATCAAAGACCAGAACGTTTGTGAAGAAAAAGCAGTTTCAGATCTAAAACTTGAAGGTGAACATGTTATAAATATTGAAGAACCTGCAGATGCTAAATGTGAAGAGAAAGGAGATCAGAAAACTGATGGCAATGAAGAAAAGATTAATATTAAATCAGACGATGAAGTGATAATTTCAGCAGAAGAAAATAAAATATCAGACTTAAAACCTGAAGCTATTGAAAGTAAACATTATGATGAACATATAGATGTTAAAGAAGTTGCTAAAATACAAGAACAAGAAGTGTTGGAAATCAAACCTGTTGAAGAATCAATTGAGTCTCCGAAGAAAAAGAAATCAAAGCCAAAAAGAGATAAAAGCAAACAGAAAGATGATGAAAAAGTTTCTAGTGTCGAAGAGGTAGTTAATGTTAAAATTGAAGATGTAGTAAATATTACAACGGAGCAAGTAATTTCAGAATTAAAACCTGAAGTTGAAGTAGTAATAGATGATGTAGAAGATGTAAATGTTAAATTGCAAGAAAAAGATATGTTGGAAACTAAACCTGTTGAGGAATTAATTGAGTCCCCGAAAAAGAAGAAATCGAAATCAAAAAGAGATAAAAGCAAACAAAAAGGCGATGAGAAAGTTTCTGATGTTGAAGAAATTGTTGATGTTAAAACAGGAGATGAAGTAAAAATTATAACAGAATTAAAACCAGAAATTGAAGAAGCCAAAGATGGTGTAGATGCTAAGTTACAAGAAAAAGAAGTGTTGGAAATCAAACCTGCTGAGGAATCAATTGACTCTCCGAAGAAGAAGAAATCGAAGTCAAAAAGAGATAAAAGCAAACAGAAAGATGATGAGAAAGTTTCTGGTGTTGAAGAGATAGTTGATATTAAAACAGTAACGGAAGTAAAAGTTACAACAGAACAAGTTATTTCAGAATTAAAACCTGAAGTTGAAATGGCCAAGGATGTAGAATGTGTTGATGCTGAATTACAAGAAATGATGGAAGTTAAACCTGTTGAAGAATCGATTGAGTCTCCAAAGAAGAAAGCGAAGTCAAAAAGAGATAAAAGCAAACAAAAACATGATGAGGAAGTTTCTGGCGTTGAAAAGATAGTTGATGTTAATGTAGGACAGGAAGTAAACGTTACAACAGAGCAAGTTATTTCAGAATTAAAACCTGAAGTTGAAGTGACCAAAGATGTAGAATGTATTGATGCTAAATTACAAGAAAAAGAAGTGTTGAAAATTGAACCTGTTGAGGAATCGAGTGAGTCTCCGAAAAAGAAAGCGAAGTCAAAAAGAGATAAAAGCAAACAAAAACATGATGACGAAGTTTCTGGAGTTGAAGAGATAGTTGATGTTAATATAGGACAGGAAGTAAAAGTTACAATAGAGCAAGTTATTTCAGAACTAAAACCTGAAGTTGAAGTGACCAAAGATGTAGAATGTGTTGATGCTAAATTACAAGAAAAAGAAGTGTTAGAAATTAAACCTGTTGAGGAATCGATTGAGCCTCCGAAAACTAAGAAATCGAAGTCAAAAAGAGATAAAAGTAAACAGAAAGAAGATCAGAAAGTTTCTAGTGCTGAAGAGATTGTTGATGTTAAAATAGAAGATGAAGTAAAAGTTATGACTGAGCAAGTTATTTCAGAATTAAAACCTGAAGTTAAAGTAGTTAAAGATGATGTAGAAGATATAGATGCTAAGTTGCAAGAAAAAGAAGTGTTGGAAATCAAACCAGTTGAGGAATCAATTGAGTCTCCGAAGAAAAAGAAGTCAAAGTCAAAACGAGATAAAAGCAAACAGAAAGATGATGAGAAAGTTTCTGGTGTTGAAGAGGAAGTAAAAATTGGAACAGAACAAGTTATTTCAGTATTAAAACCAGAAGTTGAAGAGGTTAAAGATGATGTAGATGCTAAGTTACAAGAAAGAGAAGTGTTGGAAATCAAACCAGTTGAGGAATCAATTGAGTCTCCGAAGAAGAAGAAATCGAAGTCAAAAAGAGACAAAAGTAAACAGAAAGATGAGGAAAAAGTTTCTGGTATTGAAGAGGCGGTTGATGTTAAAACAGAAGATGACGTAAAAGTTGTGACAGAACAAGTTATTTCAGAATTAAAACCTGAAGTTGAAGTGGCCAAAGATCTTGCAGAAGGTATTAATGCGGAATTACAAGAAAAAGAAGTGTTAGAAATTACACCAGTTGAGGAATCAATTGAGTCTCCGAAGAAGAAAAAATCGAAGTCAAAAAGAGATAAAAGCAAGCAGAAAGGTGATGAGAAAGTCTCCGGTGTTGAAGAGATAGTTGATACTAAAACTGAAGATGAAGTAAAAGTTGTAACAGAACAAGTTATTTCAGAATTAAAACCTGAAGTTGAAGTAGACAAAATTGTTGAAGTATCTACAGAAGCTAAAACACAAGAAACAGAATTATTATTAATCAAACCTCTTGAAGAATCAATTGAGAGTCCAAAGAAAACGAAAGCGAAGACAAAACGAGACAAAAGCAAACAAAAAGATGATCAGAAAGGTTGTAGCATTGACGAAAAAGTTGATATTAAATCAGAAGATGGAGTTAAAGTTCTGGGATCAGAAAAAACAGGTTTAGATATAGAACCTGAAGTTGAAGTAACAAAGGATGATGATGTTAAAGTAATGTCAGAGATCAAACCTGTTGAACCTACTGAGATTACAACAAATGTTGAAGAATCAAAAGACTCTTCGAAAAAGAAAAAAGCGAAATCAAAAAGAGATAAAAGCAAACAAAAAGATGATCAGAAACAAAATGTTGATAAATCGATTGAAAAATCTGTTGAATCTCCCGTTGTACAAGAAATAACCTCGCCTAATAAAACTTGGGCTAGTATTGTTGGATCAAAATCTACCGAACCTTCAGTAAAACCTGAAGATGCAGTAATAGTACAAAAAGAAGCAGAGATTCCGTTAGATCAAGGTAATCAACTAACAGAAAATGTCTTTGAAGAAGTACCATTAAAACCAGAATCATCAGAGGGAGAAGTCGAAAACGTCGAAGCCTCTAATTTGGTAACCGATAAAAAGAAATCCAAGAAAGATAAAAAATCTTCAGATAAACCAAGGGGAATTTCTAATATAATATCATCTGTTAAAAACGCATTGAGTTCAAAACAAAGTCCCGACGAAGGAACATCATCCGATGAACATAAAAAGAAGAAAAAAGATAAATCAAAACAGAAAGAAGACACAAAACCAATTGAATGTAAAGAAGAAGAAATGGTTTCAACAACGATGATTGAAATAATAAAATCTGAAAATTTACAAAAAGGTGATATAAAACCTGATCAAAAAATTGTTAATTTAGTTGAAATAACATCCTTTATACAAGCGGAACAATTGGATGCTTTACCTGAATTGAAACCTAAATCTCCTAAAGAAAATAAAGAAGGTTTCTTTGGTGGATTTATCTCAAGAATTAGGAACGATGATAAAAAGAAATTTAAAAAAGAAAAACTTGAAGCTGGCGATTCTTTAAAACCGGTTTTATCAGAACCAAGCTCTGAATGTCCCACTGTATCTGTTTCCACTATAGAAACTGCCGCTGTTGTCGAGAGCAAAAAGAACAAGAAGAAAAAATCGAGGCTAACTTCAGAATCTGAACAATCAGATGTTGAAGAACATAGAAAATCAGGAGTTTTAGGTTCCATTGTTTCGAAAGTTTCAGATGTTTTAACTAGCAAATCTAAAAAGAAAAAGAAGAAAAGTAAAGATAACGCAAAAGATGAAGAGCCACAAAATATAAATAAAGAAACTCCAGCTGAAAAAGTAAGTGAAGATGTTGCGTCACCTAAACAAGATGTACAAATTATATATTCCACAACTGGAGAAGAAGTTAAAGCCACTGTTAGTGTATCAAATCAAGAAGCCGCTTCTGAAGAATTATCTGTTAAGGTAGAAGAAGAAATTACGGATGCAATGAAAGATTTACAAGATGATATCCCTGCTGAAAAACAAGAACTTGATGATTTTGTAATTGTCGAAAATGTTCTCGACGAAATCGTTACCGAAAACGTTGTAAACAATCTTCACGAAAACTTAGCTTTAGATGGTCCATTCTGGTTAACAAGACCCCGATACGAAGAAGCTGAAGAACTCTGGACAATTTATATACAAAGCACCTATGAGACTCCAATAATTATAGAAGAACTAAAAAAGAAAGATGACACACCAGACAACGACAGAGATGGTGATTCAGGTCATTCAAGTGGACCCGATTCACCATCAAGCGAAAAGAAAAATTTCGGTAGTGATCACTTTAACACTTCATACGCCAGCGCAGACTTACCAGGAGGAATTTGTAGATGGAACGATCAAAGTACTTATTTGTCTTCAGAAGAAGTCGTTAACAATGTTATCAACAACGATGTGGTCGATAATGTGACATTAGACTATAACACTGACACAAGACTTTTAACCGAACTCGTAAACCTTAATTTAAGTATACCCCAACAATACATCACTTCCAATCTACACCATCAACAGTCCATAGGGCCTAAAATGCAGCAATCAACGAGTGTAGGTGTCGTTGGAAGTGAAGGATTGGACAACATCGATAACAACCAAATAACGAAGGTGAAATTTGTGTGTGTGAAAGTCCTTGCATGATCTTAAATTTGTCCAACTTTTCCTTTAATAAAATTCTAAAAATTTCCTTAACTTTTACACTACATGGTTTTATTCATTTGTTTTGTTTTTGTTTTATGTTCTTCATTTATTCAACTGTAAACAAACAAAAATTGTTTAAAGGCATAATATTTAATGTAATTGAAAAAATACAGTTGAATAAATTTCTATTTGTGTATAACATGTAATTAAAACATTAATAAGGTTATATAATCTCATCTTTTAATCGTTCATAAGTTTAAAAAAAAATTCATAGTGAATTTAAGGTAAGACTTAAAATAACTCATATTTTCAATGTTATAAATTAAATTTCCCCTTTATCATTATTTCATTAATTATAAAACCGATAATTGTATGATTATTAGTAATTTTGTGCTTGGTAGTTGAAAACACCTGCTTTTGAAATGCTTCTAGTTAATGATAAATTTAAAAAATACTTTTTATTGATGACAAAATGCTGCTGTTTATAGGCTCTTAAAGAAGAAGTACATCAAATGAAAGAAAAAATTCAAGGAGTCGAACAAAATATTGCAAGAATTCCAATTACTGGGTACAAAGAAGTTTTGTCAGCACTGGAGGTAAGAATTTTTAATTTTTTAAATAAATATTAAAATCAAACACAATCTTTGTAATCTTATACGGTGTTTTACGCTATGCATCCATAATCACATCAGTAAAACATCAACTCGTGTAACCTTCGGAAAAACACAAAGTGACCACGACATGCAAAAAGAAACACCTGAAGTACATAGTCATAAATCTAATAAGAATAATGCGCGGATTATAGGTCGTCGTGCGTTAAGTAAATATTCGTGTAGATAGAAAGGTAGTTGAGCGTGTGTTAACGTTCTACTAAAGTTTATTTTTAAACCGTTTATTGGTTTTGCACAATTCACTCCTCCCGGTAGTTTATTGAAATCATAAACACACATTCAATTCTACAATAACTCAATATAGTTAAACCTCGATATAATGGACCTCATTAAAACGAACTATTATCTATTTAATACATCAGTATATTTAAATATAAATGTTAGCGCTTATGGATAGAATCCAACTAAATCCGAATATTTCTAGTTTTAGGTTTAGTGTTAGTTCTAATGGTAGTGGTAGTTCCAGTTTTAGTTCTTATTCAGCTTTAGATCGTTGTATGTTTTTCATTGAACTAAAACTAGAACTAACACTAGACGTAGAGCTAGAATCATCCGGGTTTAGCCGCACGTCTCTTAAGACGGCTAAACCCGGATGATTCTAGTTCTAGGTCTAGTGTTAGTTGCAGTTTTAGTTGTTACTCAGCTTTAGATTGTTGTATATTTTTAATTAAACTAAACTAGAACTAACACTAGAACTAGAGCTAGAAACATCCGGGTTTAGCCGTCTTAAGAGACGTGCGGCTAAACCCGAAAGTTTCTAGTTCTAGGTCTAGTGCTAGTTCTAATGGTAGTGTTAATTATTATTCAGCTTTAGATTGTTGTATATTTTTCATTGAACTGAAACTAGAACTACAAAGTTTCGAGTTTAGTCGTGCGTCTTCAGAATCTTTAAAGTGCAAATTGAAAATTTTTCATATAACAGAGTTTTCGTTACTCCCTTCCCGGTATTAGTCCGTTATATCGAGGTCAATTCGGCTATAACTCAATAATAATAGAATTAAAATCTATAATAGTTTATAAGAATCGTTGGCACTACACATCTCCGTAACAAAACTTATAAATAGTAATGACGTTTCAAGTTGGCTTTAAAATTTTTTCTTGTCACGTGAATCGCATATATTTAGCATGATTGGTCTTAATTAATTAACCGAAATTTAGTACTACTGTATTTAGAAGTGACTAAAAGATTTTAATAGATAAATTGTTACCTTCGTTATTTCATCTTCAATTGGATTGAATGACTTAAACACAATTCTTGCTTGAATAGGCCTATAAATCTTAACAACTCGCCTTGAGAAAAGAAAAACTTTTAATCTTGACACACTTCTTAAAAAGTTGTACCAGTTAGGACCATTTGCAGATCTTAGCTTTCTTTCAAGTTTTCTAGATTTTAAAAGGAACCTACATATCAAGGACGAAACACAAATTTTTATTTATGAAAACAAAAAGAATTAATATGAGATGTTTCAAAATAAGAAGCGTATTGAACGTTATTAGTTATTACTATAGTACCCTGTAGTGATAATAAATGGCAAAGACCTTTAATTGGGGATAATACCTGGGTGGAGACTAAATAATAATACAACCAATTTGTATTGTGTCTGGTTATAAACCGTGATGGGGTTTTTATATGATTAATATAGTGCACTAAATTTCTTCCCATTGATTTTGTATTATTTTCAAATGTCTTCTATTAATACTAACGAAGAAGTTGGTTGTTTTTTTTATATTGGAGACCCGGAAGTATTTCTATTTACCTTTCCCATCAATCACGTACCGAAATATACGCTAAACATTCAATGAACGCAACCTAATGGTATGGACGCCGGTTGCAAAAAACACAACCAACTTCTCCTTCCTATATTTAACCGGCGTGGATGCGTCCCACATGAACCAAACGAAACGATTGCTGCGGCTTCAGTCTCCTACGAGACGCAGTAGAAATCGTTCGGTTGAGATTATCTCAATTAATTTTGTTTGCTGATTTATTTGGGTATTAGTACGTTTGTTTTTATAGTTTTATCGTTTTCGTAGGGTATTAAAAGTGATTTGAGAAGATATGCCACCGATGCCATTCGATTGGAGCAGATAGTCATGGACCTGCCATCGGATGCAGATAGTCAAAATTTGGCTCTCCATTTAGCGGGGATTCGAACAAGAATTGCAACGCTTTTATCAAAAGCCGAAAATGGAACGGTTGCTGTTTCGGTGAGTTATCGGTTCATATCGCCGATAGAGTCAGAATTATTTTTGGATTGAGTGTTATTTTACAACTTTCTTTTTACAATCACTTTAATTAATTTCTTGAAAAAATGAACGTCACGTTTATAAATAAAGTAAAAATAAAATTAGTATCGCGCCGAGATTATTTCAAAGAAATTGGCAGAAACATTTTTTTTTAATTTTTCATGTTTATTGTAGTAAAATAATAATGTTGCATAATTATTTCTTATGTCAGTTCTAAATTTAAATGGCAAAGTAATAACATAGCCGAAACATTTCTAAATGATGCGGTCACTATCCGATTTTGCTTGCGGCATAATAATATACCTTTCCATAAATTACAATCGTTTGATGATTAGTTTTTTTCTTGTATTACAAATGTTTTAAATTCTGAGTATGAATGAATCATATATATAAGAAATTAGAATAGTAATTAGTCGGTTTGATAAAGAGACAGATTATATTTGTAAACAAATATTTAACACGAATCTTATCATTGAACACTTAATCTTCAATTTATAAGTAAATTTAAAATTTATCCTTTTAGAATTTCATTTCGATATCGCTTAAACAATGCTAATCATGAGTTTACTTTACTAATTTTAAAACGCTTAGCAAATAAAATTTAATCACATCAACGGTTTTTAAGGAGCATCGTCCTTACAAAAATACTTAATACTTTTACTATTCTAAAATTGGCCAGAGGCGTTAAGAATTATAGACATAATTTGTTTCTTACGCTAGTTCTAATTTTGAACCGTAAATAAATGTAGTGAGAGAACAGTTTAGGACGATGTGGTCATTGCATGTTATATGTTTCAAAATACACTAGTTGATATGATGTTGTTCAGTATAAATAACTCAAATATGTTTTTTTTATGATAAAGCTGGTATGAAATTATTCGGCAAAACAAATTTCTTTTTCAAATTTTTTGAAAACATGGCAGAAAGGAAATGTAAATTTGCTGCTGTAAAGAAATGATTGGGAAATATTTCCATTCAACAATGGATAACAGTTGTGGATGATCGAAAAACTTTAACGTTAGTCGAGACCCATCTAACTGATTGAAATCCATCTCTCCCTCAGCATGTGTTGAATATGCGCCATGATTAATGAACATACATTTCTAAACCGAATCGGCATTCATCACTGAAAAAAATTCTATTCTATTTTCTTTCTATAATCACACATATATATTTCTTTAATGAATTGTCAATTTGACAATATGTCTTGGAAATGTCATCCACCAAACAAAGTGGAATCGTAGAGGTAACCTAAACGGGTTGGTCGGTCTGATCGAAATTTCAAGTGTTATATGAATGAAAATTTTGTTAGTGATGGACCGCATCCACTAATTTTGAAAGTACCGCAAACGTAAATTCAAAATTCCAGTTCTGAATTGACAAATTATGTCACTGGAAAATTAGTATCCTTCGCGTGCAAACCGAGCATACACTGCGTATTAATATTTCCGTTTTAAAATAATGATTTATATTTTGTTGCAGAGCGCACAAGCGCTGCAAGAAGAACGCCAACGGGAATTACTTCAATATCAAGTATTTCTTACCGACATCGAATTATGGCTAAAATCTATGCAAGATACTCTAGCCCAAAAAATTAACTTCAAAACAGAAGAAGAAGTGGAAAAAGACATTAATTTACACGAAAATTTAAGTTCCGAATTACAGCAGAAGAAGTCGGAATTGCTTAAATTAACCCAGTTATGTGAGGATTTTAAGAAATATCCTGATTTAGAAACGTTCGCAACGTCTTTAGTAGAACAACTAGGTCATTTGAGAATTGTCTTTGAAGGACACGAAGAAAATTTAAACAGAAAAATCAATCAATTAAAAGATGCTTTAAAGAAACTTAAAGAAGACAACCTTAAAGGTAAAAGCATCCAAACCCAAACTGGTCGCAGCTTAGATTCACCACATGGAGAATTAATTTTAAAGGATATTGAAATTCAAGCACACACATCACAAACTACATCCCATACAGATACGCCACTCGCAAAAGAAACCATCCTCATCCATAAAACCACATCTAAAGATGGCGAAACTATTAAGATATCAACAAAACCGTTCCTGGAGAAACAACCGATCGTAGAAGAACCAGATGATTTACTTGTAACTGCTGATTATTCCAGCCACCAAGCGGAATCATCCGGAAAATTGGAAATCTCTCACTCAGATAATCAACCGTTTGAAACTGTTATGGTAGAACCAGATGAAACCACAACGGAAGTAATCGTTGATTCTGATGGAACGAAAAGAATTATTGTCAAAAAATTACATCGCACGTTAGTTCAACGTCAACAAACCGTCCAAAGGGAACAAATTACTCACCTAGGAACAATCACCCAAGGAAATATTCCAATAAGTCAATCATTTTCTCAAGTAACACTTCAAGGCCAACAAAGTAGTACAACAGTTCAACATGGATCAAAACCAGCTGAGACAATATCATCAGAATCCCTTAAAGGAAATATTATATCTTCTACACCTTCCGGTGACGTTCAAATGCATTCTTTTGAATCAGAACCGAAAATAACTTATTCCAAAGAGCTTAAACCTGATGAAGTTGAAGTACATGGCGTTAAATTACATGAAGGTGATGTTGCGTTCTTAGAAGATGGCAAAACGTTTGTACCAACTGAATCTGTTCATACGATTGAAGGTGATGAAATCCACACATCTGGTTCATCGGTTAGAGCTGTGGTCCAACAAGTCACCAGAAGAATAATAAGAAAAACGCGCAGGATTATTAGAAAAGTAGTTATTGTTGATGGTAAAGAACAAGTAACCGAAGAAGTTATTGAAGAACCTGAGGAAATTGAAGTTACCGAAGAAGGAATACCTAGAGTTAGCATAAGTGTCTCACAAACAGAAAATGGTGTTGTAAGAGAGCAACAATTTGGTGAACCAATTTCTGAAGAACAATTACAACAAATGATGACTGACCAACAATCTGTTATAATCGAAGGGCAACAATCATTTATAACTGAACCGCGTCCAATTGTTGCAGAAGCTGAAGATATTAATAAACAAGTTAAAGAAAAACCGAAAGAATCCGACATAGAAATAAAAGAAGTTGAAGAAGTCGCCACCGTTGAAGGTCAGCCGGTTGAGAGGTATGTCGTAGAAACCACAATGAGCATGAGCAGCTTTGCACAAGAACCAGTAGAAAAGCAATTAACTACTGATGTAGCTGAAATTATTTCAGAAAAACCGAGTACCGCGACAACTACTGTTAAAACAACGGAAACTGGCACATTATGCACATTAGAACCAGCACCTAGCTCAGAAAAACTTGTTGACACAAAATCAGAAACATTAACTACTCCGGATGAAGCTTCAGTTTTAACTGCACAAGAGCAGAAACCTAAAATCTCCGAATCAGCAATGTTCATAGCACAAGAAATTGTAGGAAATCTTGCCGAATCTTGCGTTGATGAACATAAAGCAACAAAAACCGAGGAAGTTGGTCGCAAACATAAAGAAGACATAAAAACATTAGAGGATAATATTACCGTAACCTCTGAATTCTTAAGAGACATGCTACAAGATGAAGAGTTCAAACCTTTACAAGCAACCAAACCAGCGCAATCTATAACAAGCATTGAAATAGGTTTATCTCTTCAAGAAAGAGTAAAAGAAATTCCTCAAACTACAACTATCCCTGAGAGAGTTAACCAAGCAACGTCTCCATTGCAATTTGAAACACCATCTCCTGAGAAACCAGTAATTGATGAAAACTTAATTATTTCTGATCACCCTGTTGAAGCTTCTGTAGAAGCACCTGTGCCGGAAGAATATGAAAAAGTTGGAGTTTCCGTCGTTGATGAAGCATCTTTAGAAGAAGAAAAAGTGGGTAGCTCTACTTCAATCAATCTTGAGCAACAAGTAAGTCTAGCCGAGGAAGCAATAAGCCTTGATGAATCATTACAAGTTGAAGAAAATAAAGAAGATATCCAAGTGGAAGAAAAATCGATTGAAGAAAGTGAAGAAATTAAAACGCAAGAAACTACCGAAAAAGATGGTAGCATTAAATCTCAAAGTGATGATCTTCACGAAGAAACTTATGAATCACACACACCTGAAGCTTCTCGGGGTGAAAAGTACGAAGATGTGTCTTCGAAAGTTTCAGGAAACGTGAGTTCAAAATCAACTGTACAATCTGAAGTTTCCTCGCCCATCGTTCCAAAAACTCAAAGCAGTCACGATTCAACTCCCACCGATGTTGATCACGGAGGGCGAAGTAGTAAGAAGAAAAAGAAAAAAGAAAAGCATCTCTCTGTTCATGAATCATCCTCAATAAAAGACGCTACAATCGACGATTCAGTCATGGCATCAACTGATATCGCACTTCCAGAAGACTCCCAGTCATCTTCTGACACAACGAAACCTATGATTGAAACCTTTGAAGCTGTTACGCTATCAGAAGGTGACTTATCAGGCAAAGAAACCGGATACGAAGCAGATAAAACTACAGTCGACGAATCATTGGCCGATGATGACACTGAAAAGAAGAAACGTAGAAAGAAAAAGAAGAAAGTTAAAGTTAAAACAAAAGAGGAAGAAGAGTTTACTCCAAAATCAGTTTATACATCATCAGCTATTGGCGAATCTCCACAATTTAGCGATGAGGAGCAACCACCAGTAGTTACTTCTATAGCGGAAAAATCCGCAGAAACCAAGAAAAGTAAAAAACGAAAGAAGACGAAGAAAGATGAGTTGGAAGAAATATCTACTGAACCACCAGAAGTTCCAACTGATGATAAACCTATTACAGACTCGGATTATGATCTCAAACAAGAACATTATGAAGAAGTCTCAACTGCATCGGGAACATATATATCAATGTCAACTATTTCGGAACCAGGTACAGTTAAAATCGTTGAAGAAAAAGTAATAATCAGTCCACAAAGCCAATGTGAAGACGAAGTAGTCAATAAAATCGTAACTACAATTCCTGTTATTGAAACTGTTATTACACAAGAATCGGTTGCGCAAACATCTCCTGAAGTATTAGAAAGTCAACAGTTCATCGAACAAGAAAAATCTTATTCAGAATTAGAAATACAAACTTCACCCGAGCTCGTTACAGAAACTGTAGAATATGGCACTCAATCCGAAACAGAACTGAAACCAGAAATAGCAGAGAGATCATCTCAAGTGGATATTGCCGTAGCTGAGAACATAACTCAAACTTCAACACCAGAAAAAATTGAATTAATTACCTCAGAAATGTCGATACAAACAATAATTGCACAAGAAATGCAAGGAAGTACACAAACCAGCACACCAGAGGATTTACATAGAGCCGATTCGGCCATGCAAACCTTCACCACTACTGAAGAACAATTTGCCCAAACCATTTCACCTGAAGTCGTTGAAGTACAAAAAGTTGAAGTTTACTCCCAAGCTTATCCTTATGATATTCAATCTCCTCGAGAAGAATCCATTCAAACAACTCCTATTCCTGATGTTACTGATATTACAACTCAAACTTCTTTACCTTACTTTACTCCTGAAGCTGTAGTAACAGTGAAAGAAGCGGTTTCAGAAATCGCAAAAGAAATAAAAGAAGAGGTTGTCCCCATTGGTGATCAAGTTACTTTAGAAGCAGAACCTAAAGAAAAAGATGAAGGTGAAAAACCTATTGAGGCGCAAAAACCAGTTGATGAAGAAATCAAAGAAGAAAACTTAATTGAAAAAGATCTTGATGTTGTAAAAGAGGATGTGATTAAAATTGAAGAATCACAAATTGAAGATGTTCCTAAACCGGAAATTGTAAAAGATATGAAAAAAATAATCGAAGAAACAATTAAAATCGAAGAAAAACTAAGTGAAGAGAAAAAAGAAATTGTAAGAGAACCGGAAATCGAGGAAATTGAAATTAAGGAACCATTTGTTATAAAAGAAAGTCCACCGAAATCTTTATCTCCTGTTATTGTAACCCCAGAAAAAGATTTGAAAGATATTACTCAACAATTAATTGAAATGGAAAAGGTAACATCACCAATTCCGATTGATGTCGGACAGGAAGAGGTGACATCACCTGTTTCAATTGACCAAGAGGACAAAGTTCCTTCGCCAATTCCAATTGAAACTGTAGAGGAAAAAGTAACTCCACCAATTTCAATAGAAGCCATAGAAGAAAAAGTAACCTCACCTATTTTACTTGAAACAGTGGAGGAAAAGATTATTTCACCTGTTCCAGTTGAAATCGTAGAAGACAAGGTAACTTCACCTATTTCAGCAGAAGTCGTACAGGAAAAGGTGACTCCTCCTGTTCCTATTGAAATACAAAAGCAAGAAACACCAAAACAAAAACTTGAAGAACCCGAACTAAAAATAGGCGGTGTTATTGATAAAGTGGAAGAAATTACACCAATTCATCCACAAATTTCTACAGAACCTGTTGAAAAACATGAATTTGTTGAAACCTCATCTCAAACAAAATCTGTTGTTATAAAAGACACGCCTATAACAAGTCCGGATGAACAAGAGTATGAAATGAAAATTAAGACTACAATAATAGTAGACGACCGCTCATCTTCAGATTTATCTGAAGAACATCACATCCAGGTTCAAATAAAAGAAGGTAGAGAAGGATCAGGTACAAGCGATTCAGAAAATGTTAAAGTTACAATAGATGGAGTTCCTATTGATGACGCCGATAAAAAACCGAAGAAAAAGCCAAGAAAAGGCAAGAAGAGTAAAAAAGAAATACCTGTTGAGAAAGATTTCTTTTCTTCGTTTACGAAGAGAGATGACGAAGACGTTGGTAAAAAAGAATTGTATTCAGATATTACTAAAAAGTCACCACGGGATGACTCACCAGATTATGAACCTGCTTCAGTAGTTGTTTCTAAAATTATTACTGACATACATAAAGATCAAATACTCAAACCGAGAAAAACCGATGTGGCGCATCCTGAAACAGTTCGTCCATCAAGTTCGCAAATGGTACCACCAACAGAATCAGTTATGCAAGGTTTCTTAACGGAAGAAAGATTATCTTCCGGAGATTATACTTTGATTCAAGCAAGCGATTCTTCTACAAGCTCCCACGGCGAGATGTCTTATGCTGAAAGTAGCGATGCATCTCCATCTGCGCCTCCTGAAGAAGTGGATTCCTCATCACTGTTAATTGAACCATCAAAACATACATCTGAAAGTAGTATGATAGATGACGTCGAAATAAAACCAGAAGTACAAAAAGATATCGTTGGTAAGACTGAAATCGCACCAATTAAAGAGGCGCTTCCAGCAAAATCGAAGGGTTCAACGGAAGAAAATGTTTTAATTCCAGAGAAAGGAATTGCTGATGAAACACAGCTAAAGAAATTAAAAGAACAAGTTAAAGAAATATCTAAAGAACCTGTTCCAATTAAAGAAGAAGTGATTGTCAAGTCAGAAGTATTCCAACAAACACCTACAGCAACAAAAGAACAAGAATTATTCAAACCTGTAATTGAAGATAAACTTCAAATTAAAATCGAAAAAATTGATCCAAACGTAGCTCTAATAACCAGTGAGAAAGAAGCTACGGAACAACCTCATTTGCCTCAAAAGAAACCTAAAGCTGTGAAACAAAAACCGAAAGGTAAACACCCATCAGTTACTATAGAAGAGGTAATTTCAACGCCAGTTACTGATACTCCAATAACTCCGGGTACAGATATTTCAATTTCACCTCCAGAATTAATTTATACTCAAGTATCCACGGTTTGGGATAAACCAGCGGCAATAGCCGAACAATCGGAAGTTTCAGAACAACATGTTCCTATTCAAGAAGTAAACATTAAGTGGAACCAAGCTCAAGCTATGGAGAGGGTTAAGAATTTGCAAAACGCGCAAAAGACGACTCATTTAAGTAATATTTTATATTTGGCGACGTTAAGCGAAGTAATCACCGATGAAACCATCGAAGAAAGAAATAGTAATATTACCGAGAATTTGGATCAATTACGAAACGCAGTTACGACAGGTGACGCTGTTATTGTTCAAAAGATCGTTGTTACAACTGTAGAAACGATAACAACTTGGTTAGAAACGATTGAATACAGAATTTATATGAATAGACAACAAACAGGTGACGGGCCGTCTGTTGAAAGAGTTGAAGAACTAAACAATTTGAAATCAGAAATTAATACGGTCGAAAATATTATTGGTACATTGAAGAATGAGTTTGAACATGCAAATAGTATTTGCGATGCTGAAGACTCCGAAAGAATGCAAAGTTATATAACATCTTTAGAATACCAAGTTAAAGTAATCGAGGAAGCAACTGAAAAACACGAAATACTTGCACAACAAGATTTAAATAGATGGCAAGAACTTATAGATGGAATACAAAGTGTTACAAAAACACTTAACGATGTTAAAAACGAAGTAACTAGAATGAAAGACTCCGAATTAGGTCTTCAAAAAATGTTGGATCAATTAGACGACTTTGATAACGTCAATAAACACGAAAATATTAAGATTGTTCATTTACTTTCAATAGCAAGAGGTTTAATGCGTGATTTTCCCAGCAGAGAAATTCCATCAGAAGTTTATTCATGTTTAGAGTACAGCAAACAATTAGAACGTTTGATTCAATCAGAAAGAGATCGAGTAATTGAGTTAATAACGGTTGCTGATGAGTACGATAAAGCTCTAAATGATTTCGAACCGATTATTGAGCTAGCTGAAGCAATGGTTGAAAATCCTGTTTGTGTAAACAGTTTGGAACACCTCGAAGAGGAGATGCAAAGTCATCGACAGTTCTTTAGTTACTTAAGTCATAGCAGAGCTTTATTAGAATCATTAGAAGGAAATTTGGTGAAAGCAACGAGAGAATTACATGCTGATAGATATCTTCAACTCTGCGAAAGAACTAATATTATCTTAGAAAAAGCATCAGAAAGATTAAAAGAAATGTCTTCAGCGGCTACTAAATGGACTTTACTTGAACAAGGTATGAAAGAAGAACAAAGGTGGCTACAGGTAGCTCAACAAAGAGTTCCTGATTTAAGCACCGTCACTTCAGCAGATTATGACCAATATATAAATTTGTATCAATCGTTATCTTTGGATATTTCTAATCATCACACAAAATTGGTTTACTTAAACAGCGTAGCTCATAAATTACAAGAAATGATAACATGTTCGGCACTTGATCATACATACGTTGAATCATTGGAAATAATATTAAAACTACATGAAGATGTCAGTACAAATTTGAAAAGACTTTTAGCGTTCCGAGAAACATGGTCCACTTACAACATCTTAACTGATAAATTGGAGTATTGGTTAAGAGATGCAGAACAAACTTTAGCTAAAGTTGAATTTCCAAATAGTTCCTCAGTTCCCGCCCCTGGATACATGAGACAATTTTGGGTAAGCTTTAAAAACTCACTCAATCATTTTTAAAACTAATTATTTTTTATTTTCAGGAATTAAAAGCTCAAACAGAAGTCCACAACAACATCAAAATAGAAACAACAAACGCATTAGAAAAATCATTACAAGTTGTACCAGTTGCGGATGAAATGATGCAAAGAAAATTCCACGCAGAACTTTTAGACCAATGGCACAAATTTTCCGATAGAATAAACGCCGTGCAAAACGCTGTAATTGAAAATTTAAGCGCACCGGATATGCCAATGAGTCAAAAATTCACACTTTTAGAACAAGAACTACTCGAATTAAAAGAAATTCTAAACAGTCTTCAAGGAATCATCAAAACAGAAGAAGAATTAGACTTATACATCGAAAGACTTCAAACGATGTCCATCAGAGTTGGTACCATTCAAAATGAATTAGGCAAATTGGGATTATTATCAACCACCGAATCTGAAAAAGTTGGAAATCTCTTAATGTTATCAAAACAAATTGAGGTTCAAATCAATGAAGAATTAGAAGGCGGCCATCTATTGAAAGAACGTTTACAAGCAATCCAAAGAGGCATTGAAAGAGTTAGAAAACAACATCAGAACTATTCGGAAACTTTGGATCAGTGCGAAGGTGCCGAGAAAATGGGAAGTGAAGCAGTCGAAAAAGCAGCTCAAGATTGTTACGAAGTCAATGAAGGTTTAGTGAATTTATGGCAAGATCTAATGGGATTAAGACAACTTTTACACACCTTACCAATGAGATTAAGAGTAACAGTATCCCCCATTAAAGTTGAAAGAGACATTTCTGAGTTACAAGACACCCACACCGCTTTAGAAAGAAGATCAATGAATTTATTGTCTTTATTGAAAAACCGATTAAGTTTGTGGCAAAGATTTGAACGACAACTTGAAATGGTACAACAAAACGTTCAAGAAGCTGAATTCATGATGGATTTACTTACGGTGCAAGGAATGGTTGATTACGATCGACTTTTAAAAGCGACAGAACGTTTAGAGGTACTCAAATTTAAATTAATCATTAAATTTAAAGTCTAATTATTTATTTTTTATTTACTAGAACGTCACAGGTGATATGGTAAAAAGAGAAGATCTCATAGCAGAATTAAAAGCGCTGGCTGAGCCATTAACTGAAAGTTGCGCACCGGAAATATGCACTCAAGTTGAAGCTGCCGTCGCCGAAGCCGTAACAGCATGGAACGAAACTTGTTCGAACTTGAAAAAACTTTGCTCCAAGTACCAACACGCAGCGGAATTATGGAAACAATATCGGGATACTTCAGATTTGGTTAAAGAATGGATTGATAATAATATAGAGACTTTGGATAGTTTGGATATTGATGAAGCAGTTCAAGTCATTAATGTAAGTTTTTTTTTATTCATATTTTTTTTAATGAGGAATTTTAAAGTTTTTAAATATTTAAAATTTTAATTAATGAGTAACCGAGGTAACTGAATAATTCTTTTTAATCAAATAAATTCGTTGGAAATTTAAAATTATATCGTTAAAATCCGTCTTATACGAAAAGATTTTAATTTTACAAATAAGAATCCCAAGAAATTTATTCATTATTAAAAATTAATTTATAATTAATGTATTGTTTCGAACAATAAATTAATCAAGATTGTTTCCTAGCTTAATAACGCCTGTGTATACGTTCTATTTAAAATTTTTAAAGTAGGTCGTATATGATGTTGTTTTGAATAAGAAAAATCGCTTGGAAGTTTAAAATTAGACCGTTCAGTTCTTAAGAATAGAATCGCAATACAAACAAAATCTTGAGACCTCATTTATGTTTAATCTAGGGCATAGAAATAGGAACGTAATGTTGCCGAAATGAGTATAATAGACTACGTTTTATCTAGATTAGGAGGTACATTGCATTTTTAAGGTAATGAAGACACTAAAAGTAAAGAAGGAATAAGAGCATTATTGGGTACAATGCTGCTTTAAAAATTCTAGAAAGCAGAAAAATCAATACAAATAAAAAAATTGATTTTTTTCAAATTTGCTGATTATAAAGATAATGAAAGGTGATTATTAAAAAAATGGTTGTCATTATTTATCATATTATTATTCTTGTAGAATAACTTTGTGCAAAGCTTTTTCAATGCCGCAGACATGACATCTTTCTCATTTTATTCCTTTTGACTTGCTGGAATTAGTTTCGTTGTAACTTAAACTACAAATAAAACTTCAGTTCCTGAAATTCTAGTTTTACCTCATATCTTTTTGTTTCCAAGTATACCATGATGAATTGACGACTACGATATACACTGTATGAAACCTTGGAGCCTATGACTAACATTTGGTTCTTCTAACTATATGGCAGAAATGTTTGATGAATACTACCTACGTTGTCTATTATCAATACTATTTGGGAGCGAGTTATCGCGGTGCACCAAAGAAATTAGTAACACCACACGATTTTTTCTTGACATTTTGAGCAATAGTGTTTCAACTTAAAAGAAATTTTGGTTTCCAATGCCGTGTTCAGCTATCCATCCCTTTTCATGAACATGAACAAAAACCACAACAAGAAACGTCAATATCGATATCCTTTTTAAAATCACCTTTGGATTCAATTTTGTACCATGTGCTAGACAAGAATAACTGTAAACTGATTTTTTCATTGCCAATAGTTGTAATAATAACTGTTTTAGTTCCTTACGACTGTTCTATTGCCAACCATGTCCATCATTATGGGCATTTCAACCTTATTGCCAATTTGGAATAATAAATAATTTCCTTTTTTCTTTTCTGGATCACAAATTTTTCAAAGTTTCGTTTCTTTTATTTATGACGCTCAAAAACAAGAGTGCGCCAAATTTGCCGATGCGCATTCCTAATCAACATTTTTACTAATCTGTTATTTATCTAATAAAATATTTCTTGTAACGAGTCATTGTTTACTGATCTTTGTTAAATATTACAATGATAATTTTGTTATTCTAACACTCATCTTAAAGTTCTAAGATTAATGTCTTTTTAACACTCCTATTACAATACTTAACAATCTTATTTGCTAGAGTCGTTTTAACAAACACATTTCTAGTTCATTAGAATTAATTCTGTCGTTAGTTTACAAAGTGTGTCCCAAGACGTCAAAAATTTTGAAACTTTGTGCAATCCCCCTATTTTCGCATAATCTAAGTGTCAAAAAAAAATGCTAATTCAAAAATTTCTGGAAGCCGTGTTTATTGAAATTAAGAAATGAAACTAACTTTAAATTGAAGCTTAAAGCTTTCTGTTTACATCGATGTATAATAATCGTTGGGTTGAATTAGAAAAATATTGAGGAAAAGAGTATTGAGTTAAAACTAACATTTTCGTATACCCTAAAAGTGTTAAAAAAGATGCTAATTTAAAAGTTCCTGGAAGCCGTATTTATTGAAATTAAGGAATGAGACTTATTCTAAATTAAAGCTCAAAGCTTTCTCTTTAGAATAATATATAATAATCGTCGGGTTGGATTGGAAAAATATTAAGAAAAAAAAAGTTGAAATAAAACTTACATTTTCGTATATCCTAAAAGTGTCAAAAAAGATGCTAATTTAAAAATTCCTGGAAGCTGTATTTATTGAAATTAAGGAATGAGACTTATTCTAAATTAAAGCTCAAAGCTTTCTGTTTAGAATGACATATAATAATCGTCGGGTTGGATTGGAAAAATATTGAGAAAAAAGAAGTTGAAATAAGACTTACATTTTCGTATAACCTAAAAGTGTCAAAAAAGATGCTAATTTAAAAATTCCTGGAAGCCGTATTTATTGAAATTAAGGAATGAGACTTATTTTAAATTAAAGCTCAAAGCTTTATTTTTAAAATGATGTATAATAATTGATGGGTTGGGTTGGAAAAATATTAAGAAAAAAAAAGTTGAAACAACACTTACATTTTCGTATAACTTAAAAGTGTTAAAAAAGATGCTAATTTAAAAATTCCTGGAAGCCGTATTTATTGAAATTAAGGAATGAGACTTACTTTAAATTAAAGCTCAAAGCTTTCTCTTTAAAATGATGTATAATAATTGAAGGGTTAGACTGGAAAAATATTTTTAAAAAAATGTTAAAATGAAACTTACATTTTCGTATAATCTAAAAGTGTCAAAAAAGATGCTAATTTAAAAATGTGTGTTTAAAACTACCGGTACTTCAAAGTACCGTCGGGACACAAAGGGTTAAAATGTTTGAAGTGGCAAAATCACTTATTTTACTAAAACACGCGGTTTTTTTTTAAATAGACCACGTAATAGTTTTGCAATAAATCTTTTAAAATCCACGAAAGTAATAAATCTTTGATTTATTAATTTTTATCTTGAGTCATACAAATTGCAAAGAGAATGTGAGATTATCTCGAAATTTAATATTCATAATGGATGAATTTCAAAAATTAACTGCTACACCCTGTGCAATAAATTTAACCTAACGTAATATTAATTTTAGATAGGTATCTTAAATGCAACGATTAAAAATAGAACACGATTTCATTTTTAATTTGTGATTTGCACCAAACTATTCGTTTAACTTAATGAAATAAAATAATTAGAAAAAAAATTAGTTTTGAATAATTATCTCAAAATTAACTCAATCAATACGAGTCAGCTATTAAAAAAAAATAAAAAAATCATAGTTACATAGCGCAGACGTTGTACAGCATCCCTAAATCAATGACACCCCAACTTTGCAGACCAGCTGGAGGAACCTCCTTTATTGCAAAAATCTCCTTCCTAGTTCCCTTCGACTTTAACGAAATCTACCACTGCGTTCAGTAAACGTCTGCGCGCGTTCAGTTCGAGTGCGGACGTTGAACATGTTGTTTCTGTTATTGATAACTAAACATAAAAACGTGAATAGCGAGTTTTTAACGAAAATTAACGTTGGATTTGCTCAGTTAATTAAAAATTTGAAGTGATGTGAAAACTTTTCGTCATGTGCACAAACGACGAAAAAAAGGTATTTGATTTATCTACTTTTTGTTAGTAATGTGCAAAGTATTTCAAGAAAACGAACGATTATTATTTGAAAACACGCAGCCGAGGGAATCTTATCACGGTTCATATGCAATGCATGTTTGAACTCTATGTCGCGATGTTTTCTTGAATGGACGACACGCGGAGAGAGAATCTGAAATTCTTGAAATAGACCCCCTTTAAACTATAAATAAAATTTGGAGACCTTGCGTAGCGTATATAGGAATGTATGTATTCGAAATCAAAACGTTAAAGTGTTTGCATCTCCAACCAAGAGACGAAAAAAAAAAAATATTAAACAAAAAGCGGTGCCAACGATATGATATCACCGTCTGCTATTTTTAAACTGTAACACGGTACATTGTATTCGAAATTTTGTTACAAAACTATTTAAGGTCCAAAATGTTATTGACACTAACTTTGAATATAAATATTCTATAATTTAAAAATTAATATTCAGTTCGTCTATCTAAGAGGAAAATGTTTGCGGTCTTCACATTTTAACGGAAGTTATGAGTGATAGCGGTTAATTTAAAAAAAAAATGCGAAAATTTACGCAATGTTTGTTTTTGTAAAAAAATGTGGATTTTAAATCGCGTTAAATGTCATGTAAATTTATTGGAGAAAATCCAAACGTTTTAACAGATGTTTTGTTTACACAATGGTTCCGAAATTTAAACAAACCTTTATGGGAAGTTTATAGCATTCAATTATTGGTTTTAAATTTTAAATAGATTTTATAATAACACACTTTAGATTTACATACATTTTTATAAAACCGGGTCGTTGAACGGAATGTGTTGTAAAAGCAAAATTGCAATGTCATGTCTACAAAGTTTATTTCCTGTATTTACAGGAAAACCTTAATTTTTATGTTTACCACATAAACAACTCATCATGAGAAGTCTATGATTTTATTTTAATCGATTAAACATCAATAATTAAAATGTAACACAATACTTTACAATAATTAATCCAATAACAAAGCTAATAAAAGAAAGTTAAGAAATCGGCATTAACTCAACAATTTTGTACAAACTCGGTTTTGCCATAAGATCACTCTTCTCAATTTTTATGTCATTTTAAGACAATTAAATTGTTGCTGTTCTCAACTCTCTTGTGAATTTCACGCAGAATTATAAAAACCACACTTGATTTGGAACTTTAACTTGCTTCCGTTCTGTGCTAAAATACCTTGGCTCCCAAATACCATCACGGATGACTTAGAAGGTTTCATTTTAAGCAGTGCTTCTTAGCATTATTGACCAAAACTTTATATCTCGTTTTGAATCACAGCAGGGTCAAATCCTGAAACATATAATACATCCAATCGATCAACGCACCTTATAAATTACTCACAGCTATAACTAAGTAAAGCGGTCATTTAAGCATTGCAACTTTATAATAGCATTGTGGAAAGAGTGATTATGTCGGGTTTGTTGTGTTAGGGCAGATGATTCTAGAATAATTAAGGGTGAGAATGCTCAGAGGCTCTTCCTGTTATGGGCTACGTGAGGTTATTGTATGGTGCCGACCGAAGAGGATGAATGGAACAAAAAATGTATTGAAAGTGAATGTTGTTTTTTTGAGGAAAGAGAGGATGGATTAAACGTAGATGAAACTCCTTTCAGGATTGTAGGTTCAAAAGTAGGAAAAGAAAAGGTGCGGAAAAAGTGTGATTGAGATGGTTAGTGCAAAAGCAAGGAATGAAGGAGAGAACATGGAAATGAGTTGGATAGGAAGGGAAGAGGAGTGGCTAGTTTAATCCATTTGCATAAAAGTGCGGAATATTCCGTGAGCCGTAAAGGCTTGCATCACCAAACGCGGAATATTCCGCGATCATGCGACTGTCTCATAAAACCAATCGCATGATGCGAATGGGTTAATGCAGAATGGGAAGGAGGTACATAGAGGATATATTGAAGAATACCAACGCGTGTTGTTGAAAACATGTTAAGAAATATTTAAAATGATCTAGATACTTACGTGTTTATGTTCGCCTACACAGGCAACTCACATGCTACTTGCTTTTGATGTTTAAGTATTAAATCAAACGCTTTAAAAAAGTCAAGCAAAATCAATAGAACATCTTAGTGAGATTGGATGATCATGAATTTTCACAATACCAATCTTCTCCATAACATTTTTTTTGACCACCATATAACATGTTCTTTTTCGGTGTGCAATGTTATGTATAATATGTTGGGGCATTATCAACTTATTGGCCAAGGCTGCCAAAACAATGTTTTTGCAAATGTTATTGTTCCAATTGGGATTTAATGTTGAAATCCTTAAATTCATTCCACGCTCTATTGGTTGAGGCTAAGCAAAAGTACCTCAAAGCTGTGAATAAAAATCCAAAAGGTCTATAATAACGAATATCTGTTAAGTATCATATCTATAAAAACTGGGTCATTTTGACTTTATTGTATATTTTATTTTTTAATGCTTCCATAATCTCAAAATGTATTAAGGTGTTAAGCTGGCGTGAATTCTTAACAAAAATGTGAGTGTGCAAACCTGAAAACATTCCAAACTATAACTATTTTTCTAGGAAGTTATATGTAGTTACATGTTATCGATTCTAACAGGTTCGGAGAACATAATCTTCACTCTAAACAAGCGTAAAATTAAGTAGGTGACTTTTAAAAATGTGTATGAAATGAATGATTTACCCTAGAAACCTGAAATTTTGTATGACCTAAATTCAAAGGTTCTTTTATGAGCTGAAAAAGTTTAATTTCAAAATTCCAATCAGTTTCGGAAAAAAAATTTCTTAAACAAACGTAAAATTAAGTAGGTTATTTTTAAAGATGTGTACAAAATGAATGATTCATCCTGTAAACATAAAATTTGGTACAACCTATCTACAAACGTTCCTTTATAATGTTAAAAAGTTGCTCGTTTTCAATCCTAACAGTTTTGGAGAAAACAATGTTTTTGTTTAAATTCACTTTTAAGGAATGTTAATATAAATGGATATGCTCAAATGCATATTAAAAATTCATACATTCTCGTTTTTGATTTTAAAGAATAAAGGGGAAAAAATTGTTGATTGGTAATTATATCAATTATAATAAAATAACAATATATCATATCATATTTGCATAAAAACAACTAATTTTTTTTTATTCGCCTTGATCTCAGTTTCGCGTTAAAATGATTTAACATAACACAGATTAAATCATTTAGTTACTTTCCATAACGGTTTATTTCGCAATAAACTAAACAGTAACTTGGAAGCATATTCGTTTTAATCTTCTTCCAATATTTATTCTACAATCACAGTTTAATGTACACAACACTCTTAATCGACAAAGAAGCATTTTCACAAACTCCAATTCAAAGCACTATTAGTTTTGGATAATATATAAGATCATAAGACTTAAGTCACGTATTTCTAATCACTTTTTAAAAGCAAATCAACAACTTTTATTGTAAACATATTATTTACCATCATTTCAAATATAATTATCTTTAAAAAATAAATCGTTAAATTAAAAGAATTTAAAAAAAAATGTATTCACACGAATTCTTTTAAAGTAACATTAATTTTATTGGAGCAGTTGATTGTAGGTTTGTCGGAATAATTTCGCGTTTGCGATTTGTCTAAAGCAATTTAATTAAGTCGCCCCTTTGCCATTAACCTTGGAATCGTCGAAATTGCAAACGGCAATAACGACGTTATTGGAGATCCGGAATTAGCACGCGATTCACACAATCGAACTTAATCACTTTCCATGTTTTACATAATATGGTTTTATGCTGGCGGAAATAGTGAAAACACAAGTTGTTTTAGTTTATTTATAACAACTTTTTTATTAATTATTTGCGTTACAAAAAAACTTGTTATCTTTACTTGAACTTTTAACATTAACAAAAAATAAGAATTAGTGTAGATAATACAATAAAACTGTTATCAGTATATGTCATATTTATAATTAGATTATTTACAAAGTAAATAAAGGCATGCTTATGAATTAGTCTACAACCTCAGACAACTCAATCAACACTTGTCCTTATCATGAGAGTAATATTTTATTTATATGTTTATATTTAATAAATTTATGTATTTCTTTTTATTTTAAAGGGTTGTGAAGAAACTTTAGCGGCTCATACAAATAAATTAGCGCAACTTCGCGAGTTAGTAGCAAATATAGCTTCCGCAGTCGGTTTAGATGAACACGCTCTTTTCGGCGGCGAAGTTGAAGCGCTAGGAAAACGTCTTCAAGATGTACGAGAAACCCTCACCACACTAGCTGAAGTGGCAGAAACCAAAGCTAAACTTAAAGTCGACACCAAACAAGAATTAAGTGATACTAAATTATATTTAGAAAAAATACAAAAGGTAAGATTATAATCTTCAAAAAAGAAACATTAGATTTATTTCGTTTTTTTTTTTAATAGAGTTTAGATACGGTGCAAAAAAGTGCTGATGCCGGTGAAAAATTAAAAATGTTGCGAGAACATCTTTTATCATTAACAAAAACAGAAGGTCAAATAGAAACGTTGAACGAGAAAACGGTTGAGATAAGCGAAACCGTGCAAAGTGAAGTTTCCGTGATTGAAGTCTTGGAACTTTGGCAACAAGTTTTCAGGGAAACCTTCCAACAATACCACAGAATAAGCGCGCGATTAATAAAAGACGAAGACAGTATAGCCGCTTTAAAATTGTGGGAGGAGTATTTAATAAACGTACAGCAATTCTTAAGTGATTTAATCCCATCCGATTACCACAGTTTATCCGAACATTTAAGATTATGCGAGGTCCATCAAAGCTTATTAGCATCACAGATGAATATGCTTTCACCTGCCGAACAAACCAAACTGATCGAATCCAAAGTTATGGAACAATTTAACTCTCTAACAAACCTACACAACGAAACGTTAGCCAAAATCGTTGACAGAAATAGTGAAGTTAAAGATCGGTTAAGTTTATGGGACAAATACAGGGAGGACCAAACAAAAATATTGGCGTGGTTGAAAGAAATAGAAACGGAAAGAGAAAGGATGCAATTACGATACGTTCAGTTGAAAAGAGTTCCCAAAGTTTTAGATAGAATACAAGGCATTTTAAAACGAGTTCCTGATGGAAAACAACAAATTTCTAACTTGGAATCCCAACAAAAACAATTATTAGATTTCTGCGATGGCGCTCTTGCGATGTCGATAAAAATGGAACACGCTGCAATTGAACAAAGGATATCAAATTTAGACGCGGCATTAAATACGTGGTTAAATTACCTAAAACGGATCCAAAAATCGAAATTAAATTACGATGAATTAACGACAACCTTAAGAGCGCAATTTGAAAATGTACAAGACACGATAAAAGAAACTGTAATCGAAAATATGTCCAACCAACAAATTAGCAACAAATTAGAAAATCTCCAGAGATTAAGGTTTAGGTTAGGCGATGCTAGAAAAGACTTAGAAAATTTATCTGTGATTCAAGAAGAACTAAAAGAATGCGTTAGCACGAGAGATATTAAAACGATACGTCAAGAAATCTGGTTATTAAAGAACCAACACAACGATTTAGAACACCAATTAAAGAGTTTATGTTATAAATTAGAAGATCGATTAGGATTACGAGCCGCCTTTGAAACGAGACAAACCAAATTCATCGAATGGACCGAAATCATGGAATCAATTCTTCTTCAACAAACTCTTCCCATAATCCAAGACCCAGAAGAACTCCTTCGAAAAATAGAATCTGAGTATAACTCAGAAATGTCCTTAAAAGAACAAGAATATAATTGGCTGGTTGAGACAGGCACGACGCTTATCGATTCTTGCGGAGACGAATACAGCGATGTTGTTGCGAAACAAAACCTCCAAGCTAGATTAAACCAAGTGAGAAATCGTTGGGAGTATTTAGACAACATCGGAAAATCGAAGGTGAATAAAATTCACGATATGTTAAACACCATGTACAAGTTAGAAGTAAGAATTAGAGAAATCCGAGCTTGGTTGAGTCAAATCGAAGCAAAACTTTCTGTTCCTATTACGTTTAAAGACACCTCGAAAGAAACCGTTGATAGCTTGTTAAAAGAACACGACGCTTTACGAAAATCGATAGAAAAAGAAAGTGGAAATGTTGCCGAAGTTCTTAATCTATGTACTTTACTCCTAAGCGACACAGATGTGTGGAAAGCTCAATACACCAGCGAATACATAACATCTTCAATGGACAACATTCAAAGAAGATGGAAATTAGTTTGCGCGGCTTCCGCCGATAGAAAGCGAAAAATTAAATTATGCTGGCAACTCTTACAAGAAATGCTTAAACATTCCGACCAAGAAGAATGGCTCGACGAGCAACTCCATCGACTTAACCAATTAAATAAAATCGTAAATAAAGATCAAATACCCGACATGATCGGTAAAATCGAAAATGTTAACAAAGAAATTGAATCGCGCGGACCAATATTTGAAATAATCGAACAATCGTACGCTAAATTATTACAAACGAGCGAAATTAATACCGATGATATCTTGGAAATAACCAACAAAATAAAATTAATAATAATTAAGTGGGAAGCTCTGAAATCGAAACCGAATGAAATGCTTGAATCGCTACGTCTAGAAATGATTATGTACAAAGATTTTATTAAAGCGCAAACAACCGCCTTACTTGGTTTATCGAAATTAGACGCTCAATTAACGGAGCTTCAAGTTGTTCGAATGGAGAGAAACGAAAAATCTCCCGAACAAAGTCTAGGCGTTATTTCAGAAATAGATGAATCTCTTGTCGGTTTAATACCCGTCCTTGAAGAAGCCGATAAACTAGGGTTATTAGTCATGGAATCTAGTCAGGAGGCCGATATAAATAAACTACAAGAAATGATAGACGAATACCAAACGCTGTGGAGGTGCACGCAGGAGAAAATAAGCAAATTAAAGATAGAATACTCACAACGAAAACGATCGAAAGAAGTTCCAGAAGCAGTTCAGGTGCAAACGTTAAAATTGGAGCAGAATACAGCGGTTCAAGTCGACACTTTACCGCAATTAGCGAGAATGACTTCGATCAGTGCTAAAGACGCGTATTTATTGGAACTTGGTTCCGCTTTAGACGAAGGTATGAAAAATGTAAATAAACTAAAAGATCTTATTACCGTGGACATTCCTCAACAATACTCACCGGAATTAGTATCGATGGGCAAGAAAATTGCTAAACTTATGGTTGCTTGCCAATCATCCATTGATCTTGTAAAACACTATCAGAATTTGCTCATCGACGAATGTAAATTATCGAATGAAGATGCCCAAACTCAGCAAGTTGACGAATTAATTCAAAAATACAATAATCTTATTGATAATGCAGTAAAAAGGGAGGATGAAATTCGACAAGTCAGGTAAGATTTTTTTTTAATTACATTTCTTTTATATCTGGTTGTTATTGTTGATTTAAGTCGCTTATTTAGTTAGTTATCAAGCGTATAGTCATCACCATATTACAATAAAACCTCGATATAACGGACTTTTATAACGGGATTTTCCTTAAGCTGCTCTATTTCATGTTCATAGATAAACGGGTATTCCCCGAGTTGGATATACGATGTATAAATCAAGGATAGTAGTTCCAGTTTTAATTGTTATTCAGCGCTAGAATCGTTAAGGTTTAGCCGTACGTGTCTTAAGACGGCTAAACCCGAATGATTCTAGTTCTAGTTCTAATTGTGATTCAGTGCTAGGTTGTTATATATTTTTATTGAACTAACACTAGATTTGGAACTAAGAGACGCACGGTTAAACCCGAATGTTTCAAGTTCTATTAGTTCTAGTACTAGTGTTAACTTTCACTAATGTCTTAAGAGATGCACGACTAAACTCGATCAAGATCTTTATTTTATGTTATGACCCTTGAGTCTCAAGCTAACAACATTGCAAACCACGAATAAAAAAAATTAAACATTTGCTAATTCAAAGTGTGAAATAGTAGTCGCATAATTATGCGTGACGTCACGAACGGTCCTTCGAGTTATGCACCAGTTCTCGGGGTGTGCATATTAAAACGGACTTTTGGCTATAACTTACCCGTTTTAGTCCATTGTATTGAAATTTTACTGTATTTTTTATTATTTCTCTTATTCACTGCACGTTCCCTCTTCCCTTTTTTATATTTCTTGATCTTCTAATCTCGCTATTGTGAATGTATTTCTATTCCATGCTACTTTCATCAATATAATATTCATCATCAGACCATTAATCTGTGATGCATACGTTTTTTATTGCAACCAGTAAGTTTAGTTAATCTCAAAAAGCCTTTGAAATAACAAAAAAAATATATTTTTTGATTATTTAGTGAAACTGGAAGGCTATTATGCCCGATTTGCACCGAAAGAAATTGGAGACAACTAGAAACGGATCTTTGGCGATTAGAGAAATGGTTACAAGCGGCGGAAGTACAACAAAGCACTCAACGGTCGGTTTCATCTAACACGGAAGTCCTGGAAGATATGATACAAGACCACAAACAATTTATCTTGGAATTGGAAAGTCATAAAAGCGTTTTGAAATCTTTAAATGTCGTTGGTACTCATCTTTCGGAACATAGCGAACAATCGGATCAGGCGATTACGTTTAGGGATAGGTTGGAGGATGGTAATCGTAGGTGGGATGCTATTTGTAGATGTGCGGTTTCTTGGGAAAGAAATTTACAAAAAACATTATTAGAGGTAAAACATTAAAATAATTCGAGGCTAATATTTAATTATCGAATAAAATAATAATTTATTATTTATTTTAGAACCACAATTTCCATACGTTAATCATCGATTTAGTACAGTGGTTATCAAAGATTGAAAAACGTATAAAATCAGCTGAACCGGTTGATTTAAATGCACAAGAAGCAGTTTTAGAAGCGAAATTCCGTATGTTTAAAGAGGTGAAATTCGAGATGGAACATTGTGAGCCGCGTGTATTGAGTTTATATGAAACGGCTAGGGCTTTATTCAAACCGAACGATGTGCCTGAAAAATTCCAATACACTTACGCGTCCGTAACCGATTTAAAAATGAAGCTACAATCGTTAATCAAACTCACCGGGATTTACTTGTTGAAGTTAGGGGCGGTACTTGGTAAAAGTGACCTCGATATCATCAGACCAGGATCACCATCCACTGTACCATTGACACACGACGTAAGTTTAACCAGCAGGTGTACAATATTATAACAAAAAAAATTTGTTCGTAAGGTTTTTAGATATTTAGGCCATTGTTTTCTTGAAATATTTATTTAGAAGCTTTAATTGTAGTACTACTTGACGCAATTTTTTTTGTAGTCTTTGAAGTTGATATATTATTTGTTTTGTGACACTATTTCGTTATTACTAGTAGAATCGTTATGTTAATTTATATTTACAAGAAAAAGAATTAATCAAGCGCTTTATTTATATACATAGAGATGTTTAGTTTATTTTTACTAATTTGTTGTACTTCTTGTAAACGTTCAAATTGGTTAATTTTATTTATCATCTTTCTTAATTATTATAAAACACATCGCCGTAATGTCGTTTCGCACTATTTCACCTTTGTTTGCGTTTGGACAGCTTCAGGACCGACCGAGTACTTCCGATGGGTCATCAGGCACGCGAGGCGATAACAACACGTAAATATTTCTTTTTTTTATTTTATTGTTTAGTTGTTTTTTTTATTTTATTAAGCACACAAAAAAAATTTTAAAATACTACACCGAGTTATATTTTAATCTCTTCAAAAAGCTTTAATGGAAAATGTAGATGATTTTATTTTTATTTTTTTTCTTATGAAGAGATTAAATTACAGGCATCGTGTGAAATTTTTAGAAGTCACATTCATAAACCACACGCTTTCGCTAATTATCATATCTTTTAATAAAGCACATTGTTTTTAAACAACTGAAACAATACATAACTAAAGGTATGTATTATTAACTTTTATTCTTTTTCAATACAAAAATAATTGAAGTGTTATGAATGAGATTAATTAAAGTTCGAAAGTACATGTACAGATTTAAAGTTTATGTAATAATTTCGATTTCTCTATTGTTGAATATCAAGTAAATTTATACAACAGATATATAGTTGTTCGTAAAAATATATGGCCATTTAACTTTAAAAGATTTAATAAGTCACTGAAGATATTATCATCTTTTCATACTGTGGAAAATAATTTTTTACAACACAACAAGGCCTTTGTTCTTATCGTCAATATGATTAAAGAAGTCATCTAATGCTGGGCTGGAAAGTTTTCCAAGCAGAAAGGTTTCATTCAATACTAGTACAAAATTAACGGCTTATTTAGATGAATTTTTCAAGTCAAGATCGCCAAGGTTTTCTTGGTTATATTGGCAACGTGTGGATGACCTTTATCGTGTTGTCACTTTTGCTAGATAACTTTATTGGCTGAGCGGTTGCCTTCCTTATTGGTGTACTTCTAAAGATATCATTTTCCGCCACTAGTAATGGTGCAGAACTCTTTACATGTGTCTTTGAGTTGATAGATGATGAGCATGCAAAAATAGAAGATTATGGATGTTTTCAACCTAACCATCTATTTTGTGCTTATGGAAAGCTATGTTGCAGAAACGTATTTTTGCATGTTCGCTGATACCTTACCCATCGGCGCTTCAGCCTCACCACTCCTCTCCAGTCTCCCTGCAGAATTCTCTGCGCGGTCGTCCCAGAAATCGTCGACCCTCAGGTTTCTGGTCTTATTCTCTTCTTATCACCATCTCTTCCGACAACCTCTCCATGTAGCTCAGCCATCTAAGTCTAGTCTTCCTTACTTCGGTTGTAAAAAGTGGCTCACCATGTAATTGGTATACTTCTGCGTTTGAGCGGATCCACCTTAAATTACTATCCCGAATGAGGCCATTAATTCGCCTCATTAGCACTCATGTCTCGCAAACGTACACAACTCTACTGTTCTATAAATGCGCTTCTTTGTATTTCTATGCAGTAGTCATGACCTGAGCAGGTGCTGAAGGCTAAAGTATGCTCTGTTTCCAGCTTTGATTCTTTCCTCGATCTTCTGCCCATTCTCATTGTTCTCTGTTAAGAGGGATTCCAAATATTTAAATGACACTACGTTTTTAAAGAGTATCCGACAACAGTGAAAAGTCGCCGTATCACAGTCCTTCCTCTAGGCATTAGCATATATTTTGTCTTATTCTCGTTAATATGGAAGCCAGCCCTCGACTTTTGTTCCATCTCCCGTAGACATATGCCCAGTTCGATTTGTCCCCTGCATAACAAGTCTATATCGTCCGCAAATGCCAGGCATTGCGTTGTTCGATTTAACAATGTTCCACTCTATCGTATTCCGATGCTTCTAATTGCCCTCTCTAGAGTCAGGTTAAACAACGTACAGAACAAGGCATACTCTTCCGTTGCGGCTCACCACAAGCTCTTACGAGACACTTCTGACCACCTTTATCACACTCCTGGTATTTGTCACTTCATCCTCACTAGTCGGATAAGCTTTTCTGGTATCGCGAGCATCCGCAGTGGATTGTATAAGTATGCCTACACTACTATGTCCCAGTCTGTAATCAACGAAAAGTTGATGCACAGGTATTTCGTATTAATTGTAAATATGTAGTCAATTGTTGACCTACTTCCAGGGCTTGTTCTAAAACAGTTCTATACATCTGGCAAGCATCTTTGTTAGTACTTTATATGTTGTGTTGAGTATTGGGATTCTTCTATAGTTTTCACATGTAATTTTTGATCCTTTCTTATCCACCAGACATGTCATGCTCACTGCCCAGCTACTAGACATTTGATCTCACTCCCACACTTCACGAGATGGTAGGTTTTCCTACTTTGTATGGCTTCTTCCACTTCAGATTGGGTCGGGGGTAGTAGAATTAATAGTTTATTGACTGGATGGGTTAAGTAATTCGAATGAAAACAACCTAGTCCAAAGTTACAAAAATAATTTCAAGTTTTGCAATAAAAGTAAAATATAATGTATTTTTACATAAACTTTGTAAACATGCCTTGAATCATGTGAATGGCTCCAAAAAGGAAATATTAATTATCATTTTTTTGTAAATAAGAAAAATTGTTTATTAATTCTAAAACGTACACAAAATTGAACATTAAATACCAAGTTTCACATTCAACTTTTTGTTCAATCACTTTAATAACTGCTAAATCATTATCAAAAACTAACACATCATACACTAAAAAAAACATTTTTTTTCAATAATAACTGGTGTGTGTCATATATCTTAGAAAGGTAATACTTTCATGAAATTAATCCCTTTTTGTAATTTTTTTCAGTGGTGGCACTGCAGATGATAATACAAGAAAACCAAGTAAAAAACGTTACCGTATAATAAAAGCATCGTTGATAATTCAAGCGTTTTTGTTGCTAATGCTTGGTATTGCCTCAATGTATCCTTACAACGAGGATGATGCTGGTTGTTCGTTGGTGAATAATATAGCAAACAGTTTGGCGCCGATGTTGCGATATCCGGATGGTCCACCGCCTGTGTAAAAAGTTTTCATAAACAAGAAGCTGAGAAGCAATTCATTCCATTTTTACTACTACGAATTAAAAATATGATGTTTTATTCCTATACGTCGATGAGCGGATCCTTTAGATTAAGCGTTTTTTTCTTTTCCTTTGATATATACCAATTTTATGTCACGATATACGAATCGATTTCTTTTTATTTTAATTTTTGACGAAATATATGGTATAAATTTATTAACGTAATAGATAGTTTTTTTATTTGTACTTGTTATTAATCTCTTCTTCGGTACGATAGTTTCTATTTCGCATTGTCAGCAACTATCTTGTCTTGTATACTTATTCGAAGACGCGACGCGCACATAATTAATAAATCATTAATACTAACGCTACGAGAATATAACATAACGTTTAATGAATAAAGTATGTATTGTATATACCTACATATAATTCAGACATGAAGAAAAAATACATAATATACATTACTATATATAAAGCGATAATTAATAAAAAAAAGGTTTGTGATGAAAGTTGTACGACGAAAAAAATAATAGCCGCGAAATCATCGAGGCGTGGAACACTCGTTGGTTTTCGGATTAACATGAAAAAAATATGTGATGCTTTTCTGATTTTAATTGTAAAGAAATATCGTGTTTAGTAACTCTCCATATTAAATGAGATATTTTTTTTGGATTAAAATCATTGGCAGTTTTTACGAATGGTTGCCTTAAAAAATATTTTTATTATTTCTTAACTCGTTTTTTTAGTCATTAAATATATAAATTAACCAACAAAAAATTGTTCGTAACTCTTTTACATTAAACATACAATATTATCTTTAATAACTATGTTTTTGTTGTGCATAGGTAGTGGTTTTCACTCCCCAATTGACTGAGTTTTTAAAGAGATAGGAACAATTTTTATTTACAAAAAAACTATATACTAATTTATATCCTATGGTCAAGGTGCTATATTTTTGTTAAATAGTATTTATAACTGTATTCCATTATGAATTACTATTATTATCCTTGCTTATGAAACCACATTTATAAAGTATGGATTGTTTTTCTTTTCTGTTTTCATTTTGCTAAACATTTAAAAATCTATAATGAATGTCCATGTTCCTGTATGAGCACGTGGATAGTATATTAATTTAATAAAAACCGTTTTATCAAATTTATTGTTGTTTTTTTAACTTCCCCTAGAACATATCAAGCGGAAGACGTTTCCAAAATGGGCACTCAAATTCCTACAGCAGTCTACCGGTACTTCTTGTAAGCCCTCAATTCTTACAACAGACTGTCAATTTTCAAAAGACACATTGCTTAAATATTGCCTTGCAGCAGCAGACTCGATACTGCTTGCAAGAGAGTACATACTGCTTGAACAAGATTATGCACTGCTTGAGTCACACTTAGCAGTGCATGAGCAATACTATTCACTGTTTGAGCAAGACTAGAATTGCTTGAAGAAGACTTGAAAAAGTGTATACGTTGTTTGACACTTGAACAAGACTGCTTCGAAAATTCCTTGAATATTAAAATATGTCATATTTTCATTGCAAAAGAGTAGATACTGCTTAAAATAGACTAAATTTTGCTTAAAAGATGCTATTTACTTGTTGAAAAAACTATAGGCGTTGTTAATAAAAGACTAGATACTTTTGGCAGAAGTATTGGCACCATGTTTGACAGTGTTCATTGCAAGCAGCTACATATTGATTTCACAAGATACTATTTGAAGAAAATGGGATTATTATTGGAGAAGACTAGAAATTGCTATTAAAAGAAATATTGCTTGAATATTAAAATATGTCATATTTTCATTGTAAAAGAGTAACTGCTTAAAATACATTAAATTTGCTAATAAAAGACTAGATACTTTTGACAGAAGGGTTAACACCATGTTTGATAGTTCAACATGCTAAATAGCAGAAAACTAAATATTGCTTTCACAAGACTAGATATACTGTTTGAAGAAAATGATATTATTACTACAGAAGACTAGAAATTGCTAATAAAAGATATATTGCTTGAAGAACTACATATATACCGCTCGAAAAAAAGTAAGTTCTGCTTGAAAAAGATCAGGTTTTGTTTGATAAAACGTATACTTACTACTTGATAAACACTATAGATACTGCTACTACAAGACTAGATGATGCTAGCAAAATAGTACATACTGTTTTACAATTGAAAAGACTAAATACTGTTGGATGGAAAACAAGATACTGCTTACAGATGAGTATAAATTGCTAATAGGAACTAAAAATGTAGAAGACTTCTTAACGCTTAAGGGATACGCATTGCTTGGAGATTGTAAAAGGCAATATTCTCACAAATAGAAAAATATTGCTTGCAAAAGATTATATATTTCTTGAAGAGTAAATATTATTTGACGATTACGAAGACCACAAAATGCATGAATAACGCAAAAAAACTGCATTGCTATTGCAGAAGAATACACTGTTTGAACATACTGCTTGAAGAAGTCGAGATTCTTCTTGCAATACACTACAAATTGCTAATAAAGACTGAATACCGGTTGGAGAAGATATTACACACTGTGTGTTGATTGATGATGGCAATATCCCAGTAAACAAGAAACCTCTGTGAAACATTTCAATTTTAACGTACAGTGAATTAAATGAAACATCTTAGAACTACGTTTCATATACGTGACAGATACGATTTTTACGAAACGTATCTAAAGATATGTATCAAATACATTTCAGTAGAAATATTTATGAAATATCATTAAAATATGTAGCAGAAACATTTCATTTGAAACATTTCGCTACAAATGTGTCTGAAACATGTCTGGAATATCTTTAGCACCGCCTGTGAACGTATGTACAAACATTAATTAATGTTTGTAAACAGAACTAACCTAAGGTAACATTCCTTCACGGTTTAATTGACAGTTCAAAAGAAAACTTCACGCTATGATTGGCATTACTAATTACTAAAGAAAACTTCACGCTATAATTAATGTTTGTAAACAAAACTAACCTTACGTAACATTCCTTCACGGTTTAATTGGCATTTCAAAAGAAAACTTCACGCTATGATTGGCATTACTAATTACTAAAGAAAACTTCACGCTATAATTAATGTTTGTAAACAGAACTAACCTTACCTAACATTCCTTCACGGTTTAATTGGCATTTCAAAAGAAAACTTCACGCTATAATTAATGTTTGTAAACAAAACTAACCTTACTTAACATTCCTTCACGGTGTAATTGGCATTTCAAAAGAAAACTTCACGCTATAATTGGCATTACTAATTACTAAAGAAAACTTCACGCTATAATTAATGTTTGTAAACAGAACTAACCTTAAGTAACATTCCTTCACGGTTTAATTGGCATTTCAAAAGAAAACTTCACGCTATGATTGGCATTACTAATTACTAAAGAAAACTTCACGCTATAATTAATGTTTGTAAACAGAACTAACCTTACGTAACATTCCTTATATGGCTTGAATATTGCAAAAGATCAGATTCTCATAGCAGAATTTTAAATAGTTTTTGCAGAAGATTAATTATTCTTTCCAGAAGATTCATTCAATACTATTTCCAGAATACCAAATAATTTTTGCAAGAGTTGATACACAAGTTGCATACAATGGCAAAAGGAAGCCCAAAACTTGAATTAGTAATGGTACTGTAGACTTAATCGAATACTAAAACGCGAAATAACCGTATGATATTCTATTAAAAAAACATTTTTATTAAAATGTTGCAAACTAATGTTCCAAACATTCTGTGTATCTTCTTGTGTGTTGCCATGATATAATAAACCGAATTGGTTGCAAGCGACTTCTCTTAAATTAGACTAAATTAGCAAAATCATACAAGCTATATAATGAAACTGCCCCCTTTTCTTTATCTTTTAGGATTTGGTATCCAATTTTCTATGCCTTAAGGCAACAACTTTGCCAGGTTTTGAATAGAAGACAAGATTTCTCTTATGTCCATTCAATATTGTAAATGTGCATTCTAAATTGTGTGTTTCGCAAATATTCAATGCTAATGAAATGAGCTGGTTTTCAGATAGTCAAAATAGTTTTACTTAGTATTTATCCTTGAAACCATTTATTATGGCTTCTTTACTTACTATTGCTCATCATTTGCATTCTTTGGCTCTATATGACTGTGAATGGAACTTCCACGGTGTTAGGAAGTTCTTTGACAATAAGAGTATTTATCAGATTTGATGAAAAGATATTTTAAAATTAACTAATTTTTCAAATGATGATGTTTACCTCTTATCATGAGGTTTCGTCCAAATTACTTCGAAGTAATAAAAACATCAAGGTATAAGAAAAAGGACTAAAATAAATATTTAATTAATTTAATAAACAAATATTTTCTGAAATGATTCTAACCTCAATATTTTGATGTCAACTTCGCACAATCGCAGTAAAGTTAACTACCAAAATAAGATTTATTTTAATCATGTATAAACGTCCTCAACCAGGAGAGAATGATGAAGATATTATTAAACTACAAAAAGAGTTTTATGAAAATAAAGTATCACAAAATATTCAACCAGCAGCAAAGTTTTCTGCAGGTTTTTATTTTTGAGGTTATGTTTTCTTTCAATTAATTTTTAATTTTCACAAAGTAAATCCACACGATCCACCACCAGAAGTAGATCAAAACGATGAACCCCCACAACTATCCAATACGTTTGAAGAAATACCAAGCTTTCCCAATATTGGAAATATTGTAGAAAACCCAGAACAGAAATTGCAACTTTTCGAACCCAAGTTTTTACAAAAATCAGGATTTCCTGCTGCGAAAAGAAGAGATGTAAGTTAAATACATTAATAATTAATTTTTAAATATCTTATTACATGTTATTAGACCTCTTTAAAATCTGCTAAAGGTAGTATATTTTCGCAACAAATCAAAAAAATTAAAGTAGAAAATGCCAGTACATCTAAACCTATAGATATTCAAAAAGCTTTACCTGGTGAAAGTTTTGTATTAACTGGAGAAGATAAAGATACCATACACCAAGAAAATGTTAATATCATAAGTCAAATGACACAAGAAGAAATCATAGAAGAACGTGATCGATTACTAGCAACAATGGATCCAGCAATTGTGACTTATTTAAAAACAAGACGACAAAAAGCTATCAAAAAGGAAGCAATAGAAAAAGTTGGTGTCATTGAAGAACAGAAACGTGCTGCTGAAAACATAAAAATGGATGATATAGAAGCAATTTCTGATATTTTAACACAACCGAAAGCTGAAAAGTGGATTCATTTTGATAGAATGGAAACTTCAAAATTGGCTTGGATGAAAGATATTGATATAAACATGGAAAAAAGTATCGCTGGGTATGAAGCCAGGTTTGATTTTAACGGATTTTTATGCCCATTTGAAGAAAAAGAAATAAATGAAAAAAATCGAGCTTTGTATCATCATGGTGAAGAACCAAATCGACCTGGATATACTTTACAAGAATTATTCCAATTATCCAGGTAAATCAAATTTATTTTATTATTTATTTATCTTATTATTTTATTCTTTAAGGTCAAATATAACACAACAAAAAATAACTGCTTTAAATTCAATAGCAAACTTATTATCATTAGAGTCATCAGGAATATATGATGGTATTGTAGATATCCCAATCGAACAAATATTTTTTGTTCTACGATTTTGTTTTGATGATAACAGTCCTTTTGTTTTAAACGCCGCGGTTAAAGCATTAAGAAATTTATTTTATTATCCAATAGACGAAGCAAGTTTAGATAGTTTGCTTGGTTTTTGTATTGGAAATGTTCAACCAACTTTATGTTCAGAAGAAGATATTGAAGACGATGAAACCGTGAATGATCAACAGTTAGCTGAAACAAATTTGGTTAAATGTTTAGCACGTACTGAAATATTAACCAGAATAAAGTACATAATAAATACTGTTAAACCACCAATTGAAACAATTTCTTATGTTTTGGAAATATTGATTAGATTAAGTAGAGATTCAATGAGAATTGCTAAGAAAGTTTTTGGTGATGATGATTTAATAGGGTGTATTTTGCAACATTTTGTACCGAAAGTTTATAAAGAAAGTAAGAATTTTGTTATTAATTAAATTTGTTGTTGTTTCTTGATTTTTGTAGATCTCTCAAATTTAAATTATGGGGTTCCAATGAAACAAGCTGTTAAATTATGTAGAATATTATCTGGTAGAAGTAGAGATATTGCGGAAAAATTTGTTAACAAGTAAGTTTTGAAATAGAAATATTGCTTTACATTTTTAATAATTATTTACTTGTTATTATAGATACAATATTATGGATTCAATAATAATGTATATATCAAATCAACATTTTTCTGCAAATACAATAGGTGTACAACTTCAAACAGAATGTTTACATTTTTGGGCAATTTTAATATCTTATAATTTTACATATGAACATTTTACGTAAGTAATTTTTTCTTTCCAATCCATTCAGCTGTTCAGTTATGTGCGCTTTGGCCTACAACCATGAGTGATACTTGTGGTAACGAATTTGTATCACAGGCGAAAACAACGAGTCTGACTTATGGTTGTAAGCTAAAGAGCACATGGCCCATGCAATTGGGAAATGCACATAACCCAAGGGGTTAAAGATGATATATTGCTGATGACACAAGAAAACTCTTAACTCCATTATTTTCTAAAAATGAGGTTTACAGCCATTATAAGGTAGTTATTAAAAACTATGTCTGCAACAATTTTCATAACTCAACAAAAATTACTTATTTCTCTTTACGAATTTCTTGTATCATCCAGCAGCCTCAAAGCGTTTTGGAATAACTCTTAACAAATTTCGCATAAAGTATTGTTTCTCTTAAGTTGAATGTGAGATCAAATACTTAAGTTTTTAACTTAGTTCTAGTCCCTAGATCTCTTGATATACTTCTTTATTACACCAAAAACGTCTGCCAAGTGTTGTCATTTCGGTAATGTTGGTTTACTTGAAGTCTTGAACTGCTCCAGCTATCAGTTTAATATCATAATTAAATGTCGTTTACGTTAACAGTAACATCGTAACTACCTGTTATTCAAGATGGTACCTAATTGAGAAGGTAGTGCTGCTTTGGGATTTCTACGCCTTTCTTTCTCCACTCATGCCTGCACTCTTTGATTCCGAGGCTCGTCCATGTCTCGTCACAGGTGATAATTTTATGCAGAAAGCTTCCCTTTCTTTTTCAAAACTAGTTGGAAGCAATTGAGAAATGCGAACTCGTGCGGCTTTTGATTTGAGATTTTTCTGAAGCCCTACTGCTTTTTAATGATTTATTACACACTTCCATAGCTGACACCAAGTTCTTCTGAAGTTTTTGAAGTACTGTAAAGCGGCGATCCCAATAAGTGTAATGTTTTCATTAGTTATACTGATGCACAACACATTCATGGCGTTGCCAAACTTTCATTCTTGACTATGAAAGGGTAGCTTCCACGAACTGGGCATGCAATCTGCGGCTGGTTGGGTTGTGTAATCCTGAGGGTTACTAAATTAAGCACGGAACAAGCCGGTTCATGTGGTTTCACTAAAGCCTCGTTTATATTTGATTAACTAACGTATTAATGTACAGGCTGATTACAATAATTTCATTTGTTTCCTTTTTCTCATCAATTCGGCCTAACAAGAAAACTTGCGTGCCTATATTTAAGAACCCTTACATATGACTATGACGGGTTTGTGCAATACAAGCATATAAATAGCACACGAATAAAATTAGAGTTCCAACCCCATTCGAAAACCTACCTTCACCCCATAAACCAAGGATTCCATCATCAAGACTATCAAAGTTTTTATGACAATATTTCGTACCAATAAACAATAATAGTGTACGTAATCAGTTTGTTTTTTGTTCCTGCTATTTTTGCAAATAATTCGTACAAAATGTATTTAAAAGATTCTCAATCTCTTTCCTTTAAACATTTATTTAATTGTCAACCTAAGTGTTTTTAGAACATTTTTTTTATGGTGTATTTTCATTTCCTATCTTGTAACTCCCATTACATTTAATGGATAAAAAAAAGATTGAATCAATTTCGCAAAATTGATTCATCAATAAATAATTTAATTACCAATATCGATTATTTTTATTTTTCAGGTTAATCGAACCAATTCTTCTACAAACAATTAATTTTCATTATAACAACACAGATTTAAACACATCCTCTTACTCAATGCAAGGACATTTTGGGGCAATCATAAATTTGTTAACTTGTGTTGCAAAGCAACAATTTTCCTTGATTTTGCCTTACCTACAATTGATTAATTTGTGTTTAGAAAAATATATTCACCAATTTTGTTCTTTAAATAACTTTTTGGTAAGATTTTTACTTGTATTGTTTAGAAATAAATTATTTATTATTTTAGTGTGGTAAATTAATAATAATTTCTTCATTATTACAATTTACAAGCTCAATCATTTATCATAAATCAATTGTAAACGGTGAAAAAATTAATTATTTAATCAAAAATGTATTAAGTTCTGAAGGATTTCAAGTGGTAACATCAAAAATAAGGTTTGTTTCATAAAAAAAATATTATTTTCAACAAATAATTATTTATTTTTAGATCTGGTTCTAATATTTTAACATCACACGAAACACACAAACCATCAAAAAATTTAATTTCAGTTGAATCTTCAGTTTGGAACGCTTCAGAACATATTGTTCCTGTTTTACAAACAAATAGTTGTATTCCATTTTTAAATTGTTTATCAAGTTTTATTAAGAATACCGATGATAAAGAGGTAAGGTTTTGTTGAGTGTTGATTTTATTCAATTCAATTTTTTTTTTATTACAGTTGAAATTACAATATCTAAATCATAATAATATAAAAGATTATTTATTAATAATAGAAAATCATCGTAAATTTAATTTAACATCGAACTGGTTCACAAAAATTGAAAGTGAATTAATTATGAATTTATTAAAAATATCTTATGATATTCATCAAATGTTAGATACTTCAACACATTATGTTATAGCAGTGAGATGTTTATGTATATTTAATTCTCAACAAAAAGAAGATATAGAATTTTTGTTTAAAAATATTATTTTTAATAAAAATTATTATCCTGGAGATATATTATTAAAAAATCTTAACATCGCCGAACAAGAACCATTTGTTAATGAATGTTTAAATTATTTGGATCAAATTTTTGAAACGTACATAGAAGTATTAGGATTAAGAAATGTAAGTATTTTATTTCTATGTGTATTTTCCAAATAATCATAAATCTTTGGTTGTAGGAAATTAAGAAAAATAATTTCTCAATAGATGTTAAGATAGGAAATGTTATTCCATTAGATTGGATTTATAGCCCAATAATAGTTTTATACGCCAATAGTCAAAAAAATGAAATTACCTTATCCGAAGATAAAATGGTTTTTATTATTTGCAACTGCCTAAGATGGGTTTTTATTTATGAAACATACTTTTCTGATCTCTCTTTAATGATTAATCCAACTGATAAATTCTGCCGATTAGCTTGTGTTTTTCTAACGAGTGACGATGTATTTTTTGTACCAGAAGTGCACGATATATTAGAAAAAAATTTAAAGCTTTTTATAAAATCTAATTTGGATGATTTAGATTTCAAAAAATCCGTGCATGGTTTAAGCGATTTCCAGGATTTATACAAACAATTGTTGGAACAATATCAAGGTGTTAGTTATGGAGATAATCTTTTTAGTAATTTCATTTTAATTCCATTGATGCAAAGAGCTAATTTGCAATATAGAAAAACATTTTGGTCTGAATACAGTGGTATTACACAAATATGTAGAATTACTACAGAAAATGTAAGTAAAATTAATATTGTTATGTAGTTATTTAATGTTTTTCTGTTCTAGTTGATGTGCTCTATTAAAATATTTTTGGAACCATCCGAGACGGATATTTCTTTATTAAAATGTTATAGAAAGTTTATATTAGGTAGAGCAGTACCGGATGATAGAGTTTTAAAAATTATCTCAAAATATCATCTGGATACTTTTGTAACAAATAAACGTGAACAGAAAATGTCACAAAACTAAAATATATACTATTTTTTAACAATTTAAGCTATTATTTATTTAATTCAACAAGTAAATAAGCTAAATATTAAATTAATGAAGAAAAATCCAATAGAAAATTAATGAATGAAACAAATAACATTAAAATAATTTAAAGTGTCATACTATCAGGAGTTTTTAAATCAATATTAAATCCATCATAGAAAAACCCGGCCATAAACTGTCCAAATTGGTAATGTTTTTCTATCTCTAACCTGCAAGCACAAATATAATTAATTAAATATAATTATTTTAAAAGTCCTTTCTCACATATTATCATTAGTTATTTTCACGCCAGGTATCTTTCGAAGATTTATCTTAAGTTTTTCTTGTACTTTCAAATCTATCACTTCAATCAAATCTTTTGGTAACGTTTTATTAACGATATAATAACGCAAAACGAGTCTCAGCAAGCACAGACTGACTACATCGTTTTCTTTTACACGTGCGAGCTTTACATCTGTGGCAGGTTTCTCTTTCTCGCCACATTTAAGACAAATATACGAATTATTTGGTGCGTTTTCATCATTTTGATAACCGACGCAAATCGTATGCATTATTCTATTGCAAATTGTGCAAGTTAAAGTTCTGCTCAAACCCAAGGAATAGTTCAATTTGCAGAAACAATTGATTGTGTTATCTAGACGAATTTCATCCGGTTGTAAATAAGTTGGAGAGTTATTGGTGTCCCCGATACCATCGTCACCTTTAATTATCTTTTATTGTATAATATATACGTTTATTATTTAATACTTACTTAACGTTATATCAATATCATTAAACTGTTTTGGAGGTGTTACTAAATTAATTTCTGTGCAAAGAGTCTGATCTATAAAAAAACACATTAAAATACTTAACAAGAATATATATACCTGATAACTTACTAAAACTTTTGTTTTCTTGATATCGCTTAGATGAGATGTCCTCGTCTTTATAAAAAAATTATTACTTTTTCAAATATTTTGTACAATAAATTTCAGTATAAAGAATAATAATTACCTATTATCCGTATCATGGAATCCATGGACATGCTTCGTTTTCGTGGTCTTTTAGAACCCGATGATTTGAAGCTGGTATCTACATAATTCCATATAATAAAAATAAATGTAATCAATGAACACTTTCTCATCTCTTTGGTGTAACATTTTAGTAGTAGGTTAAATAGTCGTACAAAATTTTAAAGTAATTTTTACTGGAATTAGTAAATATATGATTTTTCGTACCTAAGTAATTAGCCTCAGGTGTTAGTAAGGAAAGAGAATTAAATTCAGGTTCACCAAATCGTGTTGGTGTGCCATTTTTACGTTTAACGCCTCTAGGTGATGTGTTTTCTAAATTTTCAATGTCTAAAAAACAATTTCTTTGTGCCAAATTAAAAATAAATGTACTTGATTAGGCTGTAGACTATATTTTTTCAAAATTTTTGACGCGCTTTATATATTTTAATCTAAAAATGTAAGAGTTCGATATTTCAATATTCATCCATATTTCTAACATAATTTCGAATATAGCAAAAATGGCATGTTTATTTTTAAGATTCAAGTCGTCAAAGATATTCGGAAAAACATAGTCTGCAGTTTGATTGATAATTTTGTCAATTTATTATTAATTACCTTTTATATCGTTTTCACTTGCAACATTATTTGCATCATTTTGCGATTCTTGTTGTTCAAACTGAAAAAAAATGGATAAGCAAAAAAGAATAAAAATAAATAAAAATGTATTATGATATTAATTAACCATTCCCCCCGCATCTAAACGAAGTCGATGATATCCAGTGTCAAGTCGTCCTAGTGGTATTGTTGCTTTTTTACTAATTTTTGTTGAATACCCAGTGGAAGTTAATGGTGTAAAATATGGTACATTCACTGAGGAGCTTGCTAAAAATTAAAAAAAAAATATGTTTTTGTCAAAAATAATGTGAAAATTCCTTCAATTACGTCCGAGAGTTTTAAATTCAAATATTATTTCGATTTCATTAGGATTAAGTCGAGAAAAGTTATCACTTAACGAGTTTAAAACTTCAAATATTTTTTTTGTATGCGATAATAAAGTGTTTCCATTAACAGATTCTTCCCTAAAAAAAATGATATTTTATGGCTGTATTGATACAATAACCGATATTCTTTACGGCATTAAATCTTTATATTCCAAATTAAATATGTAGTATTCAATAGATTCTTTATTATTCTTGTTTGTGAAGAAGAGAAATATTTTTTCAATCTAAAGAAATAAATAAATAAAATTTACATATTTTTTAATCAAAATTTTACTCGCCTCTTTTTTTGCAATTGCGCCTGCAATTGATCGACACAACCAATAAACACTTGTAGTGTGTTTGTTGCGAATGCCTGCTTTAAAAGCCATATAATCCCAGTCTTTAACTGACTTCTTCTCAAACAGATTTTCCTCAAGATCAAGACGATGATATACTATGTTTTCGATTACTAATGGTATTATTTTTCTTACAAATTTTAATGATACAGCAGCAGAAGTTACTGATGAAGTAATATCATTTACTGATAATGTCTACAACAATAAAATTAGAATATTAAAACGCAACAGGTAAATAAAACTTAACATAAACTCAGTCCGCTGCGTGTGACTGTGTAAGAGCATGTATTGGAAGGTTAAAGTAAAATTTGGGCGTAGAACTTGATGAACAAACAGCGCTGTACAGCCTACATTTTGCTGACGACCAGGTGGTAGTAGCCCAGGATGAAAAAAAAACCTTGAATATACGGCAAAAAAATTAATCGAAGTATACGACCGGTGGGGCTTGATTACGAATATACCAAAAAGTCAGTATCTTTGCGTGGACGAAGAAGCAAAAGATCAGGTGTTAAATGATGGCCGTGGAAATAAGATGGACTACAGTTGGACAAAAACATAACAAAAGCCATAAACTCCCATCTTTGATCAAAAAATTGTCAAAAAAGATCTCAAAAAAAAAGAAAACAACTATATTCCACTATCTTCATTCCTGTGGCGCTGTACGGATGCGACACCTGGCAATTAAACAAACAAATAGAGAAGCGGCTACTGACAGTTAAAATGAATTTCTGGGCAAAAGCAGCTGGCAAAGCTAAACTAGATCGAGTGCGAAATACTGACATACGAGAAATGATGGGGGTACAAACAACGATAGTCGATGAAGTCCAAAGAAGACAGCTCCAAAGGTACGGCCACGTTCAAAGAATGGGTCCAGAAAGAATCCCGAAAAAAGCGATGCAATGGAGTGTAACAGAAAGAAGCAGGAGGGGACGCCCAAAAACGACATAGGCATCGGGAATAAAGAAGGCGATGTCCAAAAGAAACCTGTCACCAGGGGGTCCAGGGGGCTGGGAGGACTGCAAAGGCTGGAGATTTGCAATCGGAATGCGGAAAACGCTATAAACTTGCTATAAATTTTAATTATCTTTTAATTTATCAATATCACCCAGGCAACAGGCGCTATAATGAAATATTTTGAGTTAAAGGTTATGCAATCCTAAATACAAGAATATTTGGGATGCTTATGGTTTTAAATATTTTTTCATAAATATTTTTACGTTTGTATCTAATAAAGATTAAATAATTACTTACCAGTGTATTTTTAACACCTACACTAAGTTTAGTACTCATTTTATATAGAAATATGTAATAAATGGGACAACAATGATCGACAATGATAATGATAACTTGACAACACGACTAATGTTTGTATTGTTAAGAAAAAACAATTGAGTAATTGTCATAGAAAGGCATTAATTTACATCATTTGAATTATTAATTATTTTCAAAAGTGATATTTTTAAAGCCATATACAAATTTCATGTTAAAACAACATAAAAATGCTAATATGTTTAAATATTCACAAAAAAATTAAATTCAATCATATTTTATATTTGGAATAATATTGGTGTACCTGAGTAGGGCAGCCAACATAAAATAAAAAAAATTGTTTTGATTATTAAAATTTTAACATAACCTAAATTTATGCAGTTTTTTAAATTATTATTATTAAATTAACGAAAATAGGTATTGTAAATATTATTTTATATTTTTATTATTTTATGCATAAACACCGTTTTTGTACACCTAATTAATAATAAACAACAAAAGGGAACTCTTATACTTTATTATCCTTTTTGTAATTATTGCATTACAGAAAAAAGGGAGTACAACATTTCACAACATCGCAATTATCTCTAAAAACTTTTCGCTGCGTTCCTTCACTTTGAATAATTCTCGTTCCACTTATAGCGCTATACCGTAACTTGTAATAGTAGTAATGTAATATTTAATATTAAGATCTAACATTAAAATAAATAAATATCGAAACTTCTTCACTCGCTCTCCGATTCTTTCGTCTCATCAGGCACGCGTCTCAGTCACGCTTCTATTTGGGGTATGGGGCGGGCGAGGAAACAACGAGGGGGAGGTTTGCTATCGGCGATCAGTTCTTTTCGAGGAAAACGAAAGAAGCTATTTGGGCTACAATTTCGCGGTCTATTTCTTCGCATACGATCTATATTGAGCAGTGAATAAGTCTCGAACAGCTCCTATTACTCCTACATCTAATGACTGTCTAGCATCTCGAAGCTTTAAATTCGCTAATTTATCCGTTGCTCTTTGAATAGGATCTTTTGATTCTTTTGACGGTTTCTTTTTCGTGTTCAATTCATCTAATAATTCTTTAAAAACCACGTCATCTTTTGATTTATCCGATTGATCGGGGGAGACATAATCGTCTGCAAGAACTTTTAATTCAGTACCAAGTTCTTCGAAGATTTTATCGGATTCCGAGAGGGGTTTTATAGTTGTTGTTGGTAAAGTTTGATCACGTTTTTTGGGTTTGATTTCTTCGTGAGTTAAATTGGTGTTTAAATCAGTATTTGTCGATAATAACTCAGAATTGATCACCTCGACATCAGGATTTTTTGTTGTTTTTATTAATTTTTGATCTTCCTTCGAGTCTGGTGCAGTTTCAACGCTAGCGTTCTCATTTAACATTGCTGAAACGGTTTGTATTCCTTTTGGAGTCGTGTTTTCTCCACTTTCTGATGGCTGTTCAATTGATTCTGTTGATATAGCTTTTTGATTTATTGATTCTTTTAAATCTTCTTTAATAGTATCATGTAAACTTCCAGTTATGTCGTGATCATCGACAATTTTTTTAACGTGGTTTTCAATGACGGATTCACTTTCAATGATAGCATGTTTTATAAGATCATCGGTGTGGAATTTAACTAAAGAAGAAGGTGATGTCGTTTCTTTTAATTCTTCTGTTAATCCATCAATTTTGTTTAAAGTAGTTAACAAATTTGTGTTTGTAGTTTGATCTATATCACTTATTGCAACTTGTTTTAATATAGTATCGGGTAGTATAGCTTTTTCGTTAATCAATGATTGAGATTTTAGCCAAGATAAATTTGTGGTATTTTCAGAAAACGTGTGATTGTTTGTGATTTCTAAAATTTCTGGAATTATTTTTGGTGATTCTGTTGAAGAGTGGTAGAATTCCTCATGAATTTCGACTATTTCAGGGTTGTATTCAGCATCTTGTGGAACCATAATATCGGGGATAGGTGGATAAGCTGGATTTTCCAAGACGTCGTCTATTTTTGGTTTATCAATTTTTACGGTTACCTCTTCAATTTTTATAGTAACTAATGCGCTATCAACCCGTACAGGTTCACTTTCGGAACCTTCAGCTTCAATATCTATGGGTTCAGCTGCTGGTAACTCAACTGCAACGTCAATAGTTGAATTACCAACATTAACTTCGGTTGTTGAAGTTATAATTTTTGGTAGTTCTTGAATAATTATAGCTGCATTTTCTTCAGATTCTTTTATTTCTTTTTTAATTACGTGTGTTTCGGGTTTTGTATCCTCGATAAAAACTTCAGGATTATTATTTGTTGATGGCGCAATAGTTATGTCGTCGAAAACATCTTTTTTAAGATAAAACGTTTCATTGCCGACTGTTATAACCGAAGGTGGGTGTTTTTCGAAAATTTGTGATAAATTAGTTTCTTCAGTTTTAGAATCATGAGAAGTATGATCTACTAAGTTGTCGTTATTTGTCACCTTTTCTTCAACCAATAATTGCCCTTGAATTTTTGTGGTGCTTTCTAATTTAGTTGTTTCAGTTATTGGTATCTCTATCAATCCAGGAATGATTTCGTGAATCGTTATTCTTGGTTCTTCTTTATGGTCCGTTTCTTCGATCATATCAGGTGGTGGGGTTATCTCGTTTATTAACGATGTTGATTTTAATTTTTGTTGAATATCCGTAGTGTCGCTAATCTCATTTTCTGAGGATATATTACCCGTAAATTCTGATGAGATTTGTGTCGATGAAAAGAACGATTCTGACTTTACTTTTTCTTGGATTGGTTCTAAAAATAAAAAAAATAATGTAATAATTATAAGTGGGTTAATAAAGTTATTTATTATGTTACCTATAGGAGGACAATGTTCATATTTTTGACAACACTGCCCGGGAACTCGCCTTCCTTCGCAATCTGTTCTTATGTAACAACTAACTTCTGTGCATTGTACTTCACCTCCTCGACAATAACAAACTTTGCATTCTCCACCCGGTTTCGTTTCTAATCTCTCTCCATTTCCGTACACCTTACCTTCAAATTCACATTCTACAACAGACGCTAAATCAGTTATGTAAAATTAATAGATGCAATAATTCCCAATAATTTTAATTATTTACCACACTGATATTCTGGGCAACACTCGTTTGGTTTATGAATAGCTCTACATCCAGGTTTCTTTTGACATCGAGTTGTTTCACAATGTACTCCCGGTGGTTGACATTTACATTTAAGACATGGTTGTTCAGATGGAACTGATTCTTCAGCTGTATATACTACATCTCCAACAACACACACTAAAAAGAAAAAAAAAAGTATAATGCGATGATAAACACATAGCATATAAATATTGTGATAGACTAACAAGGGAAGTGTCACAACTGTGTCTCACCGATTTCGATGCAATTTGGTACAGTCATAGAATGGGCCAAAATAAGGTTCGCACATTTTTTTATACGTGCGGTAAAAGCCCCTGGGGCGAGTTATAGGGGTTGAAAGTTTGGAGAAAAAGTACGTTTTCACTTATATTTTAAAAATGAAAAGTGCTATCAAAATTTGGTAAATTGTAACTGATATTCATTTTAAAAGAGCTTTCTTTTGATGTGTCACACATATAGCAGAGGGTTAAAAAGGGCGAACTACCCCTATTTTTTTGGAATTATTTAAAAACCACCCTATCGATTTTGGCGGCATTAAGTATACTTCTAGTGCGTTCAAAAATATTAGTTAAGGGTTTTTTCCCATTCGCCCTAGATCAACCCCAGCGAAGTTACGGGGGTTAACATGTAAGCACTTTTCGTAAGAATGATGTGATAAAATTGTCAGGTATTTTGAAAATACTTTAAACAAAACCGTAAATTAGTCGCACAATAAAATGTTTAGTGTAAAATAAGGCATAATACACCATATAGGGGTTGTTGGGGTTATCCACCCCCTTAAAAATTAATTCTATCCCGGGCGTTATTTGTCGATTACGGCGAAATTTGGTACTGTGTTTGTTTTATATTTGAAGTAAAAATTTTTGAAAATGGTTATAAGGGTTACAAATTAGGGGTAGTTTTTTGTTTATACCTCGAAGATGAAAACTGCCATCGTAACTGTGGTATTGTTTTTTAAAAATCTATCTATCGATGTTCCACGAGGTAAACTACCCTCATTTTCTTTAAATAATAAATATAAAACTACTAGATAAATAAGATATTTTATTTATTTATGAGTTAAAAAGCAACTGACAAAAAAAATAGTTCAATATACCAAAGAAGTTTATTCTACATTACTAATTGACGTTTTTTATGTATTATATTAATTTTCAATATTAAATTTATTTTTATTCTACGTAGTGTTGGCAAAAATGAAAGTCGTGGAAAAAATGTTTTAAACATAAGGATTTTTTACACCATGCACATGTTATGACCGCTATATCCCCACAGATATCACACGTTGGCTTCTCACTCGAAAAGCAAACTTCCACGGGATTTTCAAAATGGTCTGGTCTCTCCTCTATATAGCCACTTGCAAACCATGCGTATTTAAAAACATTTATAAACCGAGGGGAAGCCAACTGGTTATGCGTCAACGATTGCAATTTTAATATGTTATCCCTCTGATGTAAATTGACATCATACTGGTAAAGAATAATCTGATCAGAGAATCTTCTAATAAAATTTTTCCATATTCTGAAACCAAATACATCTAGGGGCTGTATTTGACCTGTTGTCCCTGCAGGTATAGATAAATGTTTAAAATTAGTACCTGATGGAGTTATTTCACTAATAACTTCAGGACAATGGCCACTCCAAGAATCTAATAATAATAATGATTTAGAACCAGTATTTGGAAAATATACATTTTGGAGCCAATTTTTCATGTGTTCTGAAGTTAACTTTCCAGATTTTGATGCCAAAACGTATATATTGTCTGCTTTAAACATTGTATTTGCTACCCTCGGTCCAAAGCTGCCAGAGGGTTCTTTTAAAACAATAAAAAGTGGAGAAAGAAGTTTCCCATCAGCAGATATTACGGGTTGAATTGTGTAACTGTGCGTTGTAGATGACACCGACTGGACCACACTTTCTACGGTTTTAACTCCTAAATCGCTTAATGTTCTTCCCGAATGGAATTCCAAGTTAAAACCGCTCTGATCCGAATTGTAGGTGTTTTCAGGTCCATATATTTGGATTTGTAGCTTTGCCTCTTTAACGAAATCTTTTGCTAAAGTTTTTACTCGATCAACATTTCCAATTTGTTTTTGGGATAGAAATTTTGTTATTTTTCGGCTTACTAACCGATTTGCTTTCTTAAAACGTTGCACCCAGCTATGAGATGCTTTGAACAGTTGAGGAGATAAATTCTTTTCATTTCTAGCTTGTATAGCCCATCTGCGTATATCAATATCATGTAGTGGCAATTTATTATCTACGGCGGCTCTCGCTTGATTAATTACAAATTCGGTAATTTCTGCTAATTTTTCTTTGTATGTCCCTCTTTCTTCAATATATTTAGACCATCTGTGCAATTGGGTCTTTGACGTTACTTTTCGGTATTTGTTTTTTACGGTTTCTAGTTTCAAATAACCTTTCTTCCCACTTGTCCAGTAATTTACCGCCTCTAATTTGTACTCGTAGTCGATGTCATCCTTCAATGGACAATGAGCATCAGTATCTTCTACAAACCTGTCAGTTGTATCCTGGTCTTCAATAATTTGCTGACCGTCATTGATGCCATTGGATGAATCGAAAATTAATACAGTTTCGTCTTCAATTTGCATATTGTAGTCTTCCATACTTTCCATTAAAATACGCTGTATATTTTCTTTTAAACTAACTTCTGCTTCATTTACAGGAGTCTGGGGAATATTCATAACAGTAAAAACTGTCATTAGCAAATTTAAAACGTTTATTGGGTTTATTGTAACCATTGCTTCTGTCAGTTGCTCTGAAACTAAAATCTACCCACTGGGCACACGTTCTTTTATACTAGAAAAAACTATTTTGAGAAATGACCTTTAGCAAGCGGCACTAAAAAAACAAATATTGTGCCAAAATTTTTTTGGTAGGTGTATTTTTGGCAACATTATGTAGAATAAAAATAAACTTAACAATGTTAATGATGTGATAGAGAATTTCTATTTATTCTTTCATTAATTTTCCTTTATTAATAAAGGAATTTTATAGAAGATAGGAAAAAAGTGTTAAATTAATGAAAGAATAAATTTAACATTGAACATAAAAAACGTCAATTAGTAATGTAGAATAAACTTCTTTGGTATATTGAACTATTTTTTTTTGTCAGTTGCTTTTTAACTCATAAATAAATAAAATATCTTATTTATCTAGTAGTTTTATATTTATTATTTAAAGAAAATGAGGGTAGTTTACCTCGTGGAACATCGATAGATAGATTTTTAAAAAACAATACCACAGTTACGATGGCAGTTTTCATCTTCGAGGTATAAACAAAAAACTACCCCTAATTTGTAACCCTTATAACCATTTTCAAAAATTTTTACTTCAAATATAAAACAAACACAGTACCAAATTTCGCCGTAATCAACAAGTAATGCCCGGGATAGAATTAATTTTTAAGGGGGTGGTTAACCCCAACCACCCCTAAATGGTGTATTATGCCTTATTTTACATTAAACATTTTATTGTGCGACTAATTTACGGTTTTGTTAAAGTATTTTCAAAATACCTGACAATTTTATCACATCATTCTTACGAAAAGTGGTTACATGTTAACCCCCGTAACTTCGCTGGGGATGATCTAGAGCGAATGGGAAAAAACCCTTAACTAATATTTTTGAACGTGCTGGAAGTATACTTAATGCCGCCAAAATCGATAGGGTGGTTTTTAAATAATTCCAAAAAAATAGGGGTAGTTCGCCCTTCTTAACCCTCTGGTATATGTGTGATACATCAAAAGAAAGCTCTTTTAAAATGAATATCAGTTACAATTTACCAAATTTTGATAGCACTTTTCATTTTTAAAATATAAGTGAAAACGTACTTTTTCTCCAAACTTTCAACCCCTATAACTCGCCCCAGGGGCTTTTACCGCACGTATAAAAAAATGTACGAACCTTATTTTGGCCCATTCTATGACTGTACCAAATTGCATCGAAATCGGTGAGACACAGTTGTGACACTTCCCTTGTAAGTTACATTAAGTTTGTGGAAAATATATAGTATAGCTATTTGAGCAATTAGTAATGGTGAATTTAACAAGTAATATTTATTAATATTTATTTTAGATGTAAAAGTTTCAACCGCAATAGCCCTCAACTATTTTTTCTACAATTGAAGATGGTAGAAAAATTGAAGATGGCAGTCAAGAAAATATTCTTCAACACCACTTCTCGGGTTTCCTACACCACGGTTGATCTCAGATCATGATGCGCTAACCTATTCCCGCTCTACTTCTTATTGATACTGTAAGTATTAAACAATTCGATCACATCTTATACTTCATATCTTTAATTTCTCAATGAAATCCTCAAACTCAGTTGTAATTGGAAGCGGGAAAAGTCGTATCCATAACTAAAGTTAAGTGTTCTACCCGAATACTATCTGTATTCGAGTACAGACTATATGTACTGAGCTCTTATATGTCAAAGTACAGGATAGCTTGATGAGCATAAAATATTTTTAAGTTGGTTTCAATTCAGGTTACACTACAATATTGGTATTTATCAGGTTTGCTGATAATATTATAGGTACTATAGGTAATTAGCCAAGAACGACGTTATTGATTTTCTCCGAATCAGAACAGTTTTCAAGAGCAGAAAATTGATTAGCAATTGACATATTTACGATGATCTAATAAGAATTGAAATTTCACCAAATTTGCCAGAAATATGTTAGAACTATTATAGATACTCGAATCTTAAGGCAGTATTGGTTGGTCCATTTATTCAACATGAATAATTCATGATGAATTTGGCAATAGTTGATGAATATAATTACTGTTAAGCTTCTTGAATAGTTCATTATAACGTAAAATTTGAACATTTTTGACTTCTAATTCGAAAGAAGAAGTTATACTTTAATCTGCTTATGTTCAACAATATTATTGACTTAAACCACTCATATTAAACAATATTACCTAATCGATTGTTAAACATACAATTAGTTATATCATAGATCAGGAAATCATACTTGTTAAGCGGATTGATTGAAAGTTTGAAATAATTGAAATTATGAAAAATAAAATAGTATTTTTCTTTTGTGTGCTTCAAAATTGAGTACACTTCGCCCATTAACAGTAAACATTCTTATCTAATCAATGGTTAAACCTACAATTAGTTATATCACTAACCAGGAAATGACAAGTGTTAAACGGATTGTTTGAAAGCTTGAAATTATTTTTAAAGCGTTTCCTCATTCTAATCTTTATTCGAAAGCATGGTTACAATAAAGATGACACAAAGTTAACTCAACATTTATTGTAAACATCTTACTTATATGGTAGAAAGTAAAACTTTGTATCGTATTTTTTTTGTCGAGTCATTGAACTTTTAATTTTTTCTTTTGAAATTATGAAACTTAACATTTACATAAATATTAAAATATTTACATCGTTAAAGTCACAAAATATTACGAAATACGCTTAATGGTCAATCAATAATCGCTTTCATGAAACATCCGTTACTTTGTTGGTATTATTTTTTCGTTCTTATTTTGTAATTTTTGGGTGGGGAAGTTCGAAGAAGATGCCAATCTTACGGTTACGTAAGTAACATGCACTTTCGAGTCTCCGGAGTCAAATCTCGTAGACGTATATCGGTAATATTTTACGTCGGCTTACCTTGTTTTTGACTTCCATCCGCTTTCTCCGGCTCGATTTCCGGGTATACCTCTCTTATTATCCTCAGATATCGATCCACCGGTCCTAAAAATAATCATAAGATCAATATTAAAATTTAAATGATTAATCTAAGTCTTTATTTTGGGCTTTAAACATTTTCTTCAAATTAAAACTATTTTGTGTCTTATTATTAAGGTGGTTAATACAAGGCAAAAAATGAAAGTTAAACCACAAGTTTTGTCATATTATAACAAATCAAAGAATTTATCCAACGTTTTATTCTCTTTAAACTGCATACCCGAGGACTTTCTCTTCTTGCACGTTCCTGTTTGTGCGTGTGAGTTCTTAAATGTTATGTAATCATTAACAATTAATTTCATTTGTTTTATTAAACTATTAAAACTCAAAATGCGATTTAGAAATAAAAGTAACAATAACTTAAAATAGTTTTAACACACAATAGAATAGTTTTCTCAACTTTAGAAATACGGAAATGAGATTACTTTAGAAATTTAACAATTGGTGGTCTGAAAATGCAGAAATGTGACGTAAAATACCAGAATAAATGTCGGTCAATCGATAGTTTGCAAAGAAGCAAGCTTTTAACCAAGCTTTTAAGCGTTTAGACTTTTTTAATTAAAGTTAATTAACTCGAGGAACCATCTACAAAACGCCGTTATTTATAAGTTGACATTAACGATTTGGCGAAACTCAAGGTAGAAAAGAATAAAAAATTACGGAGAATTAAAAGCAAAACATAAAAAAAGAAAAATAAATGAACGAAGAATAAAGTCGAAGAATAAAAAATAACGTTTAAAAGCATTTCCACAAATTTCCTTGAAACGTGAGAATCGTTGGTGATTTCGTTGTAAACTTAATAGCATGAAGTGCTTCTATCTGGCGTTTTTTATTGTTTTCTCTTAATTGTTGAGAAGAAGACAAAAAAGATTATTGTGTGCATCGCGGTCGTTTCTTGTTTTGTCGCGTGCGCCTTAATTAAGTTGACCTGAAATTCTTAAGGTCGCCCGCAATTTCGTTATCTGTAGGTGTGTTGAAAAGAGTATAATTTTTCTTTTCACACATTTTCGACGAAAACGATGCCGCCTGAGCGTAATTACTTTTGCAATAAATTCGAATGAAATCGTAAAACTTTTAACTTGCGTAAAATGTCAAGGAAGGAGTACGAAAACATTATCACGATATTTAGCTTAAGGAATTTTTATTTATGTATATGTCACAACCTTACAGGAAATAATTATTATAGTTTAGTATGATACACCCAGTTTACATTGATGTAGTAAAAGTAAACTATCTTTTTTTAATTATTTTAATTAAGGAAGCAATCATTTAAAATTGAGATTTCTAGTTTTTGTAAAGCAATTTAATTTGAGAAAGTGTCAATTCTAATTAAAGTTTATTATTTAAAATTCATGTTTGATGTTGTAGTAAACTGAATTAAATTAATATAAATTATCTTAGAGATTATAAAATTAACTTGTTTTATTACTCCTGGAAAACGTGTAGATTTCTGATTTGATTCGGGTACATTGCTGGAATGAGCAAAAAATTATAGTTCCTACAACAAAATTGTGCAGATATAAATCACCCTGACAGACAGATAAATTTCTTGAGCTTTCAGGCCCTCCATTGGGGTTTGAAGTTACATTTTTACACAATATTCTTTTTATATGATACGGAAAAATTTGTAAAGAACATATTAATCTAGATTTCTTAATCTAGATCCTGATAAGATTCTTCTCTTATCTTCTCTTATTTTCCCATAAAGTCAATAATTTATTCGAAAACCCATACTTTTTCATGGAATTTCGATTTCCTGTTCTGAACACAATGATTTTAGACCAATTTTTGAATGCTGAAATCTATGAAATGTTACAATTAGAAACTTATTTGAGTATAATTTTAGTACTTTGCGTGGAACCTTACAAGGTTTTCATTTTTTTCTTTGCGTCTGGAACAATTGAGCTTAAGATGAATCCTCAGTTGAGAAAAGTTTCCTCGTCACAAGATTAGCATTGTGAAATAGATTGGGAAGGCATTAAAAGCTGAAGGTGTATGTTTTCGCCACATATTTTCCTTAGTCTATCTTTGGAGTAGATCAAATCAAGCGGTTCAAAATACGTATCGTTAGTACTTTTCGCTATGTCTGAAAGATTAATGGCAAGGAAAATGCAGTGTGGGTATCTTTCATGCCAGTTACGCAAAACTTTCTTGTTAACAACACAACTTGTAATAATGATGTTCTGGTTATTTCACTTCTGGGTGCTTCATAAGGTGCCACGTCAAGGTGTTTATCGTCTAAATAGAAGTTCATCCTAATATGAGTTCTGCATCCTAATGAATTTATTGGACTCAATGAAATGGTAAATGTTGGAGGAGATGCAATTATGATCCGTAGTTCCGAATATTAAAAATCTTATAAACTGAAGTAATTCTAGAATTCAAATATAAGTTGATTTACTCATAGAAACAGTTCCAATACAATAATGATGTTTCATAAGAATTACATCTGATTGACTAGTCGAAACACGTGTAACACATAAAAATACTTATACGATTCATCTTTTAAGGCCAAAAACTGGAGTTTTTGTTTTCCTTCTCTTCCACATATAATAATCATACCTATGTCATAATAAAAAAGATTGGAAATGTTGGAGGAGATGCAATTATGATCCGTAGTTCCGAATATTAAAAATCTTATAAACTGAAGTAATTCTAGAATTCAAATATAAGTTGATTTACTCATAGAAACAGTTCCAATACAATAATGATGTTTCATAAGAATTATATCTGATTGACTAGTCGAAACACGTGTAACACATAAAAATATTTATACGATTCATCTTTTAAGGCCAAAAACTGGATTTTTTGTTTTCCTTCTCTTCCACATATGATAATCATACCTATGTCATAATAAAAAAGATTGGAAATCAAAAGTTACTAAAAATTCTAGAATCACTAAACTTCAGTCTATAAGAGAATAGCCTAGAATAGCTTAAACTGTCAACAGTTTGATTTTAAAACAACTTTTGATTTGTACACTTACGGGTGTAAAAAAGAAGTGTGAAAACTTCTTTTGTCGAAGGTGAATGTACTTTGCCTGTTTAAGGAAACAAAATTAATTAATTCAAAGTTGTGGCACGAAAACTGTGGAATGCCTTCGATGCAAATTTAATAGAACAAACATAATAAATGGCTTTTCTACAAAACTTTTTAAATTGTTTAACAACAAATTTATAATGTTATATATTATAGATTAAGGATAACCGTTATTAATTACTAAACTGTCAACTTACCTGCTTGTGCAAAAGATAATGTGGCCCATACGAAAACACAAAGTCTAAATTTGAATTTTTTCGTCATGGTATCTGTAACAAAATACGAAAATTATCAATATTTTTTTTTTTAATGCTCCGCAATCGAATCGATTGTAAATTATCCTCCATTTGAATTACATTTTATTGATTTTTTTTGTGATTTGAAATTTTGTTGTACCTTTTTAAATTGTTACTAAAACGCAAATTAAAAGAATGCAAATATATATAAATAAATTCGATTTCCGTTAAACCGGTTTGTGTTAAATTGATTTCAATAGCGGCATAAAAAGGCAATTTGCGTAAAGTCTGAAATGGACCCGCACGTAAGTTCGTTAACCTTTAGCAATGGTCACGCCATTCCTTTTCTACCGCGGTGCAATTACCCTTGAAACTCAAAACACAGCTCTGGAATTTTTTATTCGTTCTGATAAAGAAAGGTTTATAACAATTTGAACGAACGTGCACGCAAAAAATGTGGTCTTCATTATTGATCTTTTTAACAAATTCGTCTTGGTATTCTAGAAATTTTCTCTTTAGATTTTTCACGTTTCTTTAATAACTCACTTATCTTCTCTTCTAAATGACTGATTTCCCCATGAACTAGTGATAGCGTTGATTTGTGTATGTTGAATAAATTAATAGCTTGACGTAGTGTTTCTTCCTCTGGGGAAGGATTGGTACATGTTTGCGTTACAGTTTCATGAGCAGTTTGTTTTTTTGAGTTTATTTTCTTGTGATCTCTTTTTTTATCACCCACTATCATTTTCTTAACTTTTTGAAACGCCGATTGTTTATTTTTTGGTTTTGAATCGGCTTTTCGACGAGGAGTTACGCATGCAGTCGGAATTTTTTGATAATCAATAACTTTTTGTAACGTCTCTAAAAGTTCCTCATTATCATAACCATTTTCATGATAAATATCTATCAGCTTTTCTGCATTATAATCTGATTCATCTTTTACATCGGATACAGCAACTTTTCGTAAATTACTATCTACTCGAATGGGTAATTTTGATTTACTTATATTATCTTTTGATATTAAGTTAGGATGTACCGATGTAGGCACCGAACCATTTTTTTGATCCATTTGATCTCTTAATGATGAATCAGACTTTAACAGGGAAAGAGGTTCGAGAATAATTTTTCTTATTTCTTCTACTAATTTTTCTCGACACGCTTCCATTGCTTTATCAACGTTAGAATCGACCACTACTTCCTCTTTTAATTCAATTAGATTTGGAATAGATACAGTTGTTTCTTCTTCTTGAATTGTATCATTCCAATCCATTGCGGTTTTGTGGTGACGGTCACATTCATCTCCTGTTAAATTATTTTCACTGCTATCAGTTCCATAATTAAATCTCCTATCAACAATTATATCTTCATATCTTACATCTAACCAATCAGAATCGTCTTTTTCTTCATTACCTTTCCATTTAATTCGTTTTATAGGGGCATGTTTTGTTTGTTTCGTATTTGGCGAATTAGAGTATTCTTCAATATCACGAAACTTTAATTTTCCATATAAATCGCTTGAATTTGGAGATAATTTATCGGTATCTTTAGTTATTTTATCAGTTAAATATAAATTAAAAGTGGCTAAATCACTATCTTTATTCAAATCATTTTTTTCAATTGGAGATTTTGACGCTTTTTTACTGGCTAAAGTGTTATTTGAATCACGCTTTCCTTGTACTCTGTTATTAGCATATTTTTGTTGTAGCTGACTTTGTTTTCGTTCCAATTCTTGTAGTTTAAGTAGTAAAAGTTTATGTTCAAGTTCCTCCTGATGCTGTTGATGAAAACTGGTTATTTTCGTCACTACCGATTTTTTGACATCATCAGTGTTTATCTTAATTTCTGGTTCTTTTTTTATTTCTTTTATTATGGCGCTATTTTGAACAGACGGAGATTTCTCAAACATTTTTTTATTTGTTATAATTTTTTCTGCATCTTTAAGCGCTTCTAATGTTTTTATTGCTCTTTCTTCCATATGGCTAATAGTAGAAAGTAATGATGGCGATTTTGAAGCATCATGACATTTATTTTTAGTATATTTTTTTGGTTCTTTTTTATTTGGTACAGGCGAGGAGCGGTCTTTCCGATTTTTTGGTCTCACAGTTTCGGCTGATTCATTTTTGCGCTTGAGTTGTTTGCGATTATTTTGAGAATCAGGTTTATTAATAGCCACTGTTTTTTTCGTTCCTGAAACTGGTGAAGCATTCGCGCTGTCAGGCTTGTTTGGTTTACAACATAAGGTACTTGACTGAGTTGATTTTTTCTCTTGTTTTAAATTACTTTTTGGTCTTGGTAATTTTAAAGGTGTTATTCTTGAAATCACCTTTGTTTCGCTTGCTTGAGATTTCTTTTCTACCTGCACACATTGGATTTCTTGTTCAATCAAAAGTTTTTGCGAGCTGGTTGCTGTAGTTTGAATTTGTGGCGTCTCCACGTTTTGTTCTGCTTTATCGACATCTCTCTCTGGAAGTTCTTTAGTATTTTCTTGTATAAGTGGGGTATCAACGTCATCTTCGTCATATTGGATTTGTTTAGACTTGGTTCTTTTCGGGCTCTTTCGTTTATTTTCTCTTTCGAATACCACGTGATGGCAAGTATATGATGATCTTCTGTTATCTACAGGAAAATGATCTGTTGATGCAACTCTTGTAGTGTTGTGATTAGAGTACAAGAAACACTTGGGACTTTCATCGTCGTGTCTATCCTGCCTACTTTTATGATGTTTCACCGTTGTGTTTCCAATCTTTTTCTCCATAATATATCTTTCTAACCGTTCAATCATCTCATAATCTTCATCGTCTGGATATTTACCACTTCTACTGGATCTCGATCGATGGCGATGTCCCGAATGATCTTCCAGCATCTTTTCTTCTGGGCTATCATATCTCTTATGTTCTCTTTCGTACTTATATTTGTCATGCTTTTTCAGTTTATCAGTATGATCACTTCTATATGGATTATCGTCGCTTCTATGGCGAAGTGTTCTATAATCGTTGTTGTCATAGTGATGTTTACCCGATTTATACCTTTGGTCTCTTTCTTCCGAATGACGTCTTATGTATTTTTGGTAATTTTCGTAAATTTTTCGTCGACGTTCGAATTCGTCCTCATCATATTCAAGTGAATGTCTTTTGTGTTTGTGTTCTCTCTGTGGAGGTGAAATATCTCTATTTCTTTCTTTTTCATGATGTCTGTGATGTGTGCGATAATATTCTTCTTCTAATGGTAGTTCAGGTTCTTCATCATCATGTCTATGATGTCTTTTACGATGTTTATGATATTCTTCTTCTTCTTCATCTTTTTCAATATGCTTATCTCTGCTAGATCGTTTATCTCGTTCCTTCTCATATTCTCTTGTATCTCTATGTCGTGTTTCTGAGCTGTGTCTGTTGTGATCTTTTTTTCTTTCTTCGCCTACTGCAGATAATGCTGCGTACATTAATTTAATGGATTCACAAGAAGATTTCTTTGACGTAGGAGCGTGTTGATATTTGCTAACGATTTTATCAATGTAACTTTTTTGCCGATGGCTAATTTTCGACGATGTCATTCTGCGTATAGGGATTTTATCCGAACTTTCTTTCCTTCTAGCAGCAGCTACAGCTTCGATCCATTTAGCTTGAACGTCATGCTTCCTACCGTCACGTCTTTCTTTACTTTTTAATCGGCTGTAATAAAGTCTTTTAAATTCTTGGTAATGGCGTTGTCGTTTGAGAACCTCGGAATTGTGTCTCAAACCTTCTGGGTTCACTGTTAATATCGATCTTTCACTTTCTGTGGAACTATTTTCCGACCACGAACTGTTACCACGTTCCTTACCGATTGCATACAAGAATTTTGCTTTCGATTTTGGTTTGGCCATACATAAACTAGAAATTTATCCTACCATTGTATTATCTTATCGGTCCCTTTTTGAAGACCGAGTTGACTGGTTTGGAATTGTCAAAATTTTGATTTTAATAATCATTGTCATTATTGTTTTTATATTTAATGATGTCATAAAGTTAGCGTATTAAGATAATTATCGAACTATCTAGGATCATTATATTAACATTCCACTGAAATACGCAGTTAATGTTCGGAATATTAATATGAGCTTTACTACTCGATGGTAGTCTAAAGATACAGAAACTTGAAGAGTAAGGTTCAAATACATAGATTGACCGAGTTTGAAACTTTAGCAATCTAGTAAAGTAGCGAGTATGCGATGTGTGTGTCCTAAAGTTTCCCTTCGTAAGAGTAAAGTAATTGATATTGACTGTACGTTACATCAAAGTTCACATTTTAAATGAATTGGAAAGATATCGTATTTAAAGACCCCAGAAGAAGTTCACTTAAGGCAAATGTGAACTCTTTTATGAACTCGAGTATAAAAGCGGGGAGTTACATGGTTAGACAGAAAATTACGTATTTATAAAAAGCGGTCGAAAACATGCTTTCATACAATTACTGAGATCTGGAGTTTTCGCCCTGCTTCTTTCTCTAAATAAATAAAATGTATATTTTGTAACGTGCATCCGAGGTTTTACATAGAGTAATATACGAGTGCGAGCTTTTCAATAGGACCAAAAATTGTGCTTATAAAACCGTAGTGATATGATGAAAATGTTTAATAAATAATAATACTTCGAAACAAAAACCAATTACATTTTCAAACGTACAAACACTATTTTAAAAAATTGGAAAAATTCCAATCAAAATTTAATCTCATTTTATGAAAATATGAAATCGATAAAAATATATCGCGTTGTTCAAACTCTATACGTAGAAATGAAAACGCGACATCCTGAATAAAATTTTTACGTTTTCTCCAACGGCAAATTTCATTATTTAAATTGAAAACGTGAACAATAGATAGGAAATAGATAGATATCACATAGGTTTGCGGGCTTCGAGCTGCATGCATTTTCACCGCTTCCGGCGTTGAGTCACAAAATAGGTAGCCATGGAAACCGCTAAATAAACGGAGAGCTTCTATTAGTTCAATATATATCAATAAACGTCGAGATTGTGTTCCATTCGAGCAATCGCGCATAGTATTGCATATGAATATTTATGGTGTACTTGAATACCAAATCAGTTTCATTTCAAAATGACACACAAAAAATTAAAATCCATCCCAAAATTAATCGATACAGGAATAGATTAGTTTCGTGATTTACAAATTTTGGCAAATGTACTGTGTAAATTGCTTTAACACCACTTTAACGTCCAATAAATAAACGGTTAAATTAGGTTATCATAGGATTTGGAACATAAATATTTCACGATTTAATTATCGTGTATGCATAGTATATTACCTACATGATTGTAAATACGGGCTAATACAACAAATTTATTTGTTTGTACACGGTGTGTAATAAATAAAAAATTACATAAATTGTTATTAGATATCACTTTGAATTCAAGAGATTAAGAGAAACCAAAAAAACCTTATACAACCCCCTCGAAAGAAAAATACGACGTTCTAGATATTCTAGAGAATTGTGTATACTTTGGGGTCGAAAAACCTTCAATCAGATAGAAATAAATTTATAATAAAGCAGTTAAATCTTTTTGCGAGAATTTAATGATTTATGTCTCAATCGAAAGTTTGCATCAGAATGAATAAGAAAGTTGAAAGCTTAAACGGTTTATAAAACTGAAGAGAAACAACTCAATCAAATCCATTCTATTAATTGATCACTGATTTATAACTTAATCGAAATGCCTGATTAAATATTAGTTATTTAACCATCATCAAGGTGTAATTAATTTAATGGTGATGATGCATTTTGGTCAGAATTTTCGATAATCAGTGATAAATTTCGTATTCGCTTACACTTATTAGGTATGTGTAAAAAATAGAAAAAAGCAATCAAATTGGGATTGAAATTGCATTCGGGAACGAGCGATGTAGTTGCTTCTCATCAATTAAATTGCGACTGGAATAGGTACCAACCTAATTATTCTTTTTACCGTGTATTTACTGTGTACGCAACCAGCGGTAACGTCATGAATATGATAAAGGGGTTGAAAGGATCAGAAAGAAATGTGACAACTGATTAGTTTTTTACAAGCGTTAACTTAGCTAGAAAATTGAAAAAAGAACTGCTTGGTATAACTGAAAAGTTCTTGGAAATGTCCCATGACGGAAACTATTCAACATATTTTTATTAATGTATTCATTTTGTTTTTTTCACCATTTCTCAACAGCCGTAAATTGAATGTTCACATTACAAATTTAAATTTCTAATAAGTATTATCATGTCTCCCACACAAGAATATGGGGTCACTATTAACCCCATTAGTATCATAAGTAACAAAAGTGTGATATTATAACGGTTAAGTTGATTTACTATTCGATTTCAGGCACCAATTTGATCGATTATTATTATTTTATGTGCTACTCTCTTTTTTGTTTTAGATTTTCACATTATTGATTATTGGGCATACATTTCCGACGACTTCAATCTTCATAATTAAAAATCCTCAAAAAAAATGCTGATTGGAAAATACTGGCTACATCCACAATCTTTTTGGCAACACTCATATTTCGATATCCACATATATTTTGATGCCAAAAGTGTAGTGCCGCATAGTACACGGAAACATCGATTCGAGAATATCAATTCGTATTCAAAAAATTCCGGTTCATCAGTCGTAGTTGGCCTGAATCCCGCATAGTACTTTTAGAGAACGGGCCAAGTTCCATTTACGGGGGCTGCAAAACGTCGTCGTCGTCGAGTCGACCATTCGTTATGTGCAACCTTCGCGTTTCGCTAAGAATGCGAATGGCATGTAAAGTGCGCGGACCTTCGACGATGACGCCGTTGCGTCTGGACGATTTTCGTCCTCTTCGTCGCAGCGCTCGTATATCGCTCGAGAACTCGGCTAAGAAGTTTAAATGCTAAAAGCTTTTTCAGTTCTCCTCTTGGACACGGAAGGTCAAACGAACCTTTCTTGGGCAAATGTTTGCGTTATCTCACGTATTGCTGCAGATAGTAAGTTACAATTACCTTAAGGTTCGAATCGTTGCAAAGAAAAGGAGGAACACGATGCTGACGTGGTGTAATCCTGTTAAATTGGAGCCTTTAGGAGAAATTATGACTTCAATTGTCTTCGATCGAAGCAATTGGTTAGAGGATTTATTTTGTAGAGCTTACTGATCTTATTACGAAAACTTTATTGTTTCTTATATTTAATATAATTAGTAAAGTAGCATGTTTTTAGAACTACCAAATTAATTGAGTCATATTTTGGATTATTTAAAATGTTATTCAGAGATTTTATTTATAGGAAATTCACGGTCGAGTGAAGCAGTTCGTTCTGCCGGAGGCATTTCCGAATATGACTCATCGGATTGTTGTCAAGAAGACAATGGTTCATTTGAATTATATGCCTCCGTTGTTCTCAACGGATCGATTGTATACTAGGCTCCTCTTGCAAACTGTTGCGGTTCTGTGTTCACAACAGAAGGTTTCCTCAGATGACGTGATAACACGGCCTAATGACAGACGTTACGTGCATTTAACATCTCAATCTTCAGGTACTTAAGACAAACCGTTCACGCTCGGCGAATTGGAATAAACGGCGTTTTATGGTATTGATAAAAAGAAACTACAAATACGAGATGGCAATGTTAATTAGTTGTTAGATAGTAATGAAGAATAATTGTTTATGCAATAAAGGGGGGATAAGTAGTTATTTAAGAATGTACCAATATTTTCGTAATTCCATTCCCTGGCAATATGCTTGTATCGTTTCGTGATGGTAAATGTCATATTTACACTTGAATTACCACGGTTCTAGGATTTCATTTCTAAATATTTAATTGTTTATTTCAAAAATAATAATCAGTTAAGGTCAGATTTTAGTATGCTAATAACCCTCTTATTTTGAATTTAAACACTAGGTATCAAATTAAACTTAAACAGGATTTTTGTTGTTAGAAATGAGTCAGACATTCGGTCGCTCAAAACAATCACTGTGACAACATCCTGTTTCTTAAGAAACATTTCGAAAACTGCACCACTCTTACCATTAGAATGATTCATTTTAAACAAATACTTTCGTATCCGTTTGTATTTTAGTCAACAATGAATTGGAGATCGCTTTGGACATCGTTTTCATTCAAGGATATCCAGATGAAGTCGCCGAAGTAGTCGATAAATTCGTAAATTTACGACCGATCGATTTAATTTCGTTTGACCGCTTTTATCGGCATCTTGTTTCGCGACCAACCCTCGAAACCATCCAAGATTTATGACCGTCCCCGTTTCGTGATATTTCGAAGTCACGAAACCGGCTGGGATAAAAATTCGTGTTTCAACCCTCAAGGGGCGTTTGAAATATTTAAAATTTAATCCGCTAATCCTTTCTTCCGGGAGCATCACGTCCACCTCGAGCTGTTTGCGGTAAACTTTATGGTGCCTCTGCCGCAATATTCCTGAATTTTTAATGCGACTTGTCCGAGAAACTGAATCGCATAGTATTAAAGCTTCGAAAAGTTGAATATTCACAATTACTGTATAAATTTTTAAACTAAATATAATTAATGCATATAGTTGTTAAGAATGTATGTAACATCAAAGAAATCAGTTACATAATTATGTAAATTAAACTAATAACAGAGTAAAGTAATTTTACAATTAAACCTACATAAAACATGACTTTGATTCGATTAAGATAATTATACACTATAGTAGTATCAATTTATAAGTGTTACTACTAATTAACAAAGCGAGTACAATAATAGTAAGTAAAATTAAATCAACAAAGAGATATCTGCCGAGTATAATCAAATAATAACGGAGCAGAATTGACGTTGAACTAACCGAACTCTCTTACATAAATCTACATAACATAAAATTATGCATGGGCGGAGGCAAATTTCCCGGTGAAACTTTAAGGTTACGTAAAGAAATAGGAGATTTCGCTACGAATTTTAATGAGGCAATAAGGAAAAGAAACAGAACTAATAGCACCCAAAAATATTTCGTTAACATCATTAATTAATTCGTTGTTCTCAATACCAAGACGATTTTTCGATTTTCGATATTTGAAAAGAGTATTAATTAAAAACGTATCGTCACGTTTCAATTGTTTTTGTAGTTGAAAAGATATATTTATTATCCCGGCGTTTTGTTTTCGGATCACGTACCGAATGCCCTTCGCAGGAGGATTTAATAATTGGCGGATGCGCCTGGCATATTTTCGCTGCCGTCATTGAATCGTCATTCGCAAAATTGAATCCGACGGATAACGAGCCATTGATTTTATCCAGAAATAAACGTGATGCGGATTCCGACGAGAAATCCCTTCTTTGGTTCGAGAGGTTTCGGCGATAGCGAAATATGCGAATTGTCGTGGAAATCTTAAAATTTTTCGGTTTGGTGAGTGAGTTTCAGTTTAAAGTTGGAGATGACGAGTATTCACTTCGTCAACGTAATGGAGAAATCTGTTGTTGAAAGGTTCTTTTCATACAAACCTATTAAGAAAAATATTCAGAAATATTATATTAAATCTTATAGTTAGCTAATAACTATAGTATATAAGATTAGATAGGCTTTCTACTTGATTGGTAGTAAATCAACTAAAACTGTTTTCATAAATCACTTTGATTTATGATAGCGGTTCGAATTTCAACAATATTAATAACATTTATTTATCGATTTTAGTAGTTTTATTGTGTTGATTTTTCATGTGTTTCGAATTATTTATTTGTTTGCAATAAAATTTATTGCGTACGCAATTTAAATTCAATATTGATTAAGCGCTTTTATTTTCAAAGATAATTTTAGACAGTGTATTCGAGTATTGAGCGGTTGGTGAACACACAAAACTAATTACAAATAAATCAGGTTACATTGATTGACGTTTGGTCGATAAACCTAACTATAAACCATTTAACAGTAAATCAACCTATACAACTTGTAGATTATTACCATGATAATTTGGTATGTAACCACAGAAAGCAACAATTACCAATGCCTGGAATTAAGTTATAAGTAACGTTCTTCAAAGATTACAGAGATCTTTACACCTTGATGTTCCTAATAGATATCCTAATAGAAGAAGAACAAAATTCTAAGTAATGAAGAGTCAAATAATATAATCGCTGTAATTTTGAAATCGATAACGATGCAGAAATAATTTGGATGAAAATTCTGATGAGTCAGATATGGAGCCAGGTACTCAGGAAGATAATGAGTTTATAAGTAATGTGAGCACAAAAGTATGACAGCTGATGACCATGTAAATGTTAATATATCAGCAATAAAAAGGTTCAATTGCCCATGGAATCAGTTTGGTGGAAATCATGCAAATTTAAATACTAGATTGGAATTCTTTCGATTTAACGAAAGAATAACGAAGACAGAACGGTAAATGATAAATTTGCCATAATAAAAGAGATTTGGGCGGTATTTGTTGAAAGTTGAATTGAAATTAAAAAATTTCGCTTTGCCAAGTTTTTCTTTAGATAATACATGAAATCAAATCCAACAAAATATGGTATCAAAATTTGTATGTATGTAATAAAACAGATCCAAAGAATATGAGGGGAACGGATCTAGATGTTGTAACTATTACCAAAAACAAGAAGTCTTTTACTACCAAAAAAGGACAAGTCATATCACTATGGCGATATCCTCTGGGGACGGAGATGAAAAGAAGAGTTTTATGACAATGGACTATAATTAATTAATTATTTAACAGTTAGTATCTGCCTACTCACATTGATGCGTTCAGTGATCATTATGCTGGATAAAATACGGTACATATTTATACCGATTTTTGGTTTCTGGCAACTTGCTTCTAAAATGCGATCAAGATTTTGCATGGTACTGAAGAATACAATAATATTAACAAATTCTTTTCAGCTGTCACGTTTGCAATTGGTATCACCACATCTATCTTTTCTTAGACCATAACTTGGCTTTCCTTGATGACACCTTGGATTACTTCCACAACTTGATTTTGACTTCCCATAACTTTTCTCAGCCACAACTGGTTTTTAGTTCCGCTTCTAAAAAGGCAAAAGAGTACAAGATTGAAAAGACCACCTCATATCAGACGGTAACTCCTGAAGATTGAAGAGGCTTTTTATGGACAATGAGAAATTTAAGGAACTCGATAACAAAAGTTTTGTTTGCTTACTGATTGTAAGTTAGTATAGCAGTATAGTATTATAGTTAGGCATAATAAGATTCTCGATGTACATTGAACTAATAAACCAACTACATTTTAGTTAGGTGGAGTTTCAAATTGAAACGGAAACTTCTTCTGCTACAATCACGGCAAACTATAACTCGAGTATATTATGTTGCCATGCAGATCGATTTAGGCACCTATTTATTGCCGTAGGATGACAATGTTTTCGAGCATTCTTGATTATATTTTAAGGCATGGTGGCTTTTTCTTCGCTTGTAATAGCAGGTAGTATATATTTTTTAAGATTATAGTTCGCTTTGTAAATGAACAAAAATTCAGTAAGCAATTTTGTGCTAACAACATTAGTCTTGGTATAACGAGGAATAATGAAGTAGTAAATAAAATCATGCTTTTATTCTCTGCAGCAACCTTAAGCAACTAAGGAGGTAATTTTGCGCAAAAAAGACGGCAATTTTCTGATGTATATATTTACAAATTAGAAATTCCAGGCATTATTTCTTAATTCGTTATATAATAATATATTATGTATATTATCAAATCATTCATATATCAAGTAATCCTTCCATAACTTTGAAATAAATGAATAAAATATTTGCAACATTTTCTTTCGTATGTAGGTATGTACAAGATAGCTGCCTCAGTTTAAAATAGATTTTTAATTAATCCTAGTACCTCGAGAGAGTTAGAAGGGCCGCCCTAATTGCATTAATTAAACTCGAAACTAATAAAGCGGTCCAAAAAGAATCTTAAAAGTAATCCTCCAGTCCAGGTCGAGGGGACGAATTCTGTTATTTCACGAAGGTAAACCTGCCGTGGTCAAGTGTAAATCTGAGCGAACACGTTAATTAGAGTTTTCGAGAGAGGAATTAAAAATCCGTGAAAATCTCGGGGTTCATTCAAAATTGAGGTCATTCGACTCTTCATTTTCTAGATAAATTCGTCATTTAGTAAAAATTAAAAGAAACCAAACAAGTTGTTATAAAAGAAATTTTGTTTTAATCGGTGTAAAGTATGAACAATCCCTACTTGACAAGCACAACTATGAAGGATCCAATTATCGTGTTATCGAGTGTAGAGAGTACTATTTCACACTCTATCTCCCGTTTTCGCCGGTTGCCGTTAGTTTAATAGTCAGCGTTGTGGTGCAAATCGTTCAAGTTCAATTAGCAAAACGAATAGATTTGAACTTGATTTGTAAAACAGACATGTTAATTTACTCGAAGCGGTGCTCTGCGGCACCATTAATTTACATGGTAATGGTGTTTATTTAAAAGATTTATATTTTTGATTATTTAATAAAATGTCTTCCTTTACTGTTCATAGTTAATTTACTTAATAAAACAATTTAAGTCCATTTATGGTACACGACTTTAATCGAATTAATATCAAAAATATAAAATTAAACAATTTTAATTCTACATTAATAACCAAATACATGTATTTATGCGAATTCTTAGAATGAACGTAATGAAACCATAAAATGTCTTAAAAATACGTAAGCGGAAAATAAAAAAAAAACATCGAAAATAATTTCGAAGAACAGCCCACGGGTACAATCTACTTCTTCTAAATCACTCTCGGTTTGAATTCTTAAGGGAACTACGTATTACGTCATTTTTTCGAAAAGAAAAACCTTGAATATATTAGTAAACAACGCGGAACGATCGTTTCTTAAAAACCATCGATAAAAACGGTTTAAAAAATAACAGACGTAACGTTTTAGGAATGCGCCTCATTAGTCATATCTTGATGTTGTATGTAATCTATGGTAAAATTACCGAAGAAATTAAGAATAATCCGGCGACTGTTAAAGTATGTAGGTTACGCTTTTGTGCAGATAGATTTACGCAGAGTCGATAGACAATTGCGAAGGTAGATTTCTAATTTCACTTTTTTAATTTGATACAGGAAAATTGTGTGTCATTGGCGAGGGACGGAAAAGGAAAAAGTACTTTCTTTTCTTTTTTATTTGTTTGACTATGTAAAATATAATGTGGGAGAGACATTCGCAAAAAATTTTTTTTCATTCTTTTTCTCTCATAGATTTATTTCTATTTATTTACAACGCACCCATAATTCACGATGTGCCTACTGAATTTCAATGAATCGCTTCGGCTAACTCTTTACGTCGAGTTTCCCGCACTGTCATTTCGCAATTCTGATAACATACAAAACCACCATTGCAATAAATTCTGGAACTACTGACATATCTAGGGCTTATCTGAACACGTTGACAATTGCGTGTCTACTCATTCGTAAATAAGGGCTGGTGACTAATGCTCAAGCGTATATCATTTAATACGTAATAACTACGGATATAACGAACAAAATATTTTTAATTATTCAGCGCTAGATTTAGCGCAGAAATAGCCATCTTAAGAGATGAACGGCTAAACCCGAATGTTTCTAGTTCTAAGTCGAGTGTTAGTTCTACTTATAGTTTAATGCAAAATGTACAACAACCTAACGCTGTAAGTTATAGTAACTAAAACTAGAACTAACACTAGCATTAGAACTATTACTAAACCTACTAAATGTTTTTACTGTATGTAGAATTCTACAAACTAAATTTACTCTTCCTTTCAAGGTAACTAAAAATGCAGGTTTTAGGATAAATATGGAAAATATAATTTTAGATTTATATAATTTTACTGGAAAACAATTTTATAGCAATTAATTTAAAACGTGATTTGAGATCGGAGAAACTATTCTCCAGAAACAGGTATTCTAGAAACAATTAAAGCCATCAAAAGTACAGAGGAGGTCGACAAAGTCGTTCACAACCAGCAATCACCATTTATCAAAGAACAAAAGGCATAAAGTACACAGCAACAATAATCGTTTTGCCAGTTTACAATTACCTACGCCGAGAGCACTTGGTGTAATTAGGCGCCGTTGACGTTAAGAGATCTCAATGTCGAGGTAGTGAAATGCGAGGAATTTACATAATAACCGAGAGATACGGAATCTGACCCGACTCCGAGAAGTACCTTTAAACGTATTAATTGGCCACGGGCAAAAGTTGATTGTGGGTTGGCGCCACCGGGTTCATGGGATGTTGGTTCTTCGTCGTCTCCAACACACGGGAAAGAGCAGAAGATGGCAAAGAAGAGCCACGCCGTCGAGGCATCGGACCGCATTCCACTGTCGGAATTACGCGCAGCTGGCTGTCATTAAATTTTTGCACTCATGCCTTTCGTTTGGTTGCCATCCGGCCGATCTGAGGTGCTCTTCTTCGTGGTCGCGTTTTTTCTTCTCGTAAAGTTGCTTGCCGTAGCTTCTTCGTTACAAATTTTTTTTCTTGCAAGAATTCCAACATTCTTCAACCGATTTTAAAGCAAATGATTCATTAAAAAAATACAAACTTGAAAGACATATTATAATTCTTAGTAATGCTAAGATTCTTAACTTTCCTCGTAATAGATTAGTATGGTAATTTGAAAGTAGTCAGTCTGCTTTAATGATTTCCAAACTTTTTATAACAACATCAGAATATACATAAAAATATTCTATAAAGCCAAATTAATGCGTAATAACGTGCGTTTTCAATTTATCTAGCTCAAATAAAATATGGTATCTCAAACATGAAAGCAAAGAATAAGAGGATGGTACAATCATGCATGAAAGCATATTTTCGTATATAATATTAGAGGGAAAACGAGTAGGCACTCGAACATCAGGTAGACCATCCAAATGATGAAAGAACAGCTAGAAATCTACATCCAAAGGTACTTCGACTACGAATTCAATATTCATGCTTGACACAATTGGGAACGATCAGAAATTTAAAAATATTGTTTAAAACAAATAATACAACTGTCATATACATAATTAAAAGACTATAAAAGCTATTAAACTCCAATACTACAATCTCCTCCCAATTTCCTTTTCATTACGAGTAATGTGGATTTCAATTTTAATCTCCGGAATTTACCAAATTATAGTTCTACGGCTCCTTCCTTATAATTTCATTTCATTTAAACCTTGATAAACTGAAGGTATATTAAATATTATTATACAAGAACCATTTCTGTTTCTAATGGAATGTTTTGTAAAATACAATCCTTAAAAAAACGTCTTAACTTTGTTGTGTTTCGGGTACAATGGGATAATCCCACGTTTTGTCAATTCCTCCCAGTCTCCTTTGTGAATTCAAAGGAAGCGTGTTTGCACCCACTTCTAGCACAAGATAATAACAATACACTCAAAGCAAATTGTTTGTGGATATCATTCTCTGCACCATTAGTTCAAAAGCGTAGGTATTTCTACGTTTTGTAAGATATATATTTCTTTTCTAAAGAAAATTGTTTTTTACAGAAAATAAAAGTGGTGTCCAAATAAAGTAAGAACTAAATAGCTTTAAGCTTTTCCTAATTCTCCCCTGGTGACTAATAAATTTCGTACACGAAAGTACGAGGAACCCGCAGTAACAACGAATATCGACCGCGACGCGGATTTTCACCAGTGAAAAAGGATCCTCTTGCGCCCTTTGACCGATGTTCGCCCGATTTTCATGTCGGCCACGAACCAGTCGAAAGCTGAAACTAAAACAAATTGCCGACAAGCTTGATTTACGGATGACTATCCGTTTGTAGGGTTAAATTATATCTACCTGCGCACCTACCGGGTACCATAACTCAATAACACTCGTAAAAATTCGCAGTAATACATAGCCTATTCCTTGTTTTACGATCGCACGATTCTCATGTCGTAAACTATCGAAATATATAACCCATATTTCTTTTTTGTTGTAAGTAGGCATATCGATACGGAAAATGATACCCCACATTTCTACATGCGAAAATTTTGAAATCGAGGATTTTCAACATTAATAACATAAATTGAACCAAAGTGTACCGTAACATGGTTAAAAGACATTTATTACAGCAGTAACTTCGTTAAAACCTTATAAATAATTCACTTCCCCAAGATTGCCTTTGTAAGGTTAAAAGAAGACCTTTTCCTTTTTCCATAAAATTTTATGAAACACCTAGAGAGTACGAGGGTAAAAAGGAAAAATATTTCGAAATAAGTGTCACATTTGACTTTAACATCCAACTCAAAGAGTTCTATTTCAACAAAACACACGTACAAGATAGAACATATATAGCGAGTTTTACCTAAGGGCATGTCCGAAAGCGTTCTTTTCAAAGCGACAGTTTGTAAAGATCAAACGCAATACAAAAGATGCAATAAATAGATAATGAGGAAGAGCGAAGCGTGGCGTGTCAACGCGAGAATCGGAAATCAGGCCAAACGTTCCTCTCCGAGGATAAAAGGCTTCCACTTCCCTCTCGCTGAATATTTAAGCGGAACTTCCACGATGAGCTCGACCCATTAAAAAAGCAATTCAACCGTGATTATGAAGTCACCTTAAGGCTCGTGTAATTAGGTCATAATTGAGAAAATAAGTTGTGACGGAAAATCCATAGAAAAGAAATTAAGTTAATCTAAATGAAAATGGAATAAACTTAAAATCACATTGAATAAATTGGAATTGATTTTTCAAAAAAAGTTGTTAACGCCAAAAATGCATTAAAGCAGAAAAAGGTTTTTGAAATATAGTAAAAAAAAATACAGTAAAACGTCATTATAGCCAAAAGTCAGTTATATGAAACATTTTTAATTTGCACTTTAAAGACTCTGAAAATGCACGGAGAAACCCGAAACTTTCTACTTCTAAGTCTAATGTTAGTTCAATGAAAAATATACAACAATTTAACGCTGAATAACAATTAAAGCTATAACTAACACTAACATTAGAACTGTTACTAGACCTAGAACTAGAAACATTCGGGTTTAGCCGTCTTAAGAGACGTGCGGCTAAACCCGAATGATTCTAGTTCTAGGTCTAGTATTAGTTCTAGTGATAGTGTTAGTTGCAGTTTTAATTGTTACTCAGCTTTAGATTGTTGTATATTTTTAATTGAACTAAAACTAGAACTAACATTAGCCGCACATCTCTTAAGACGGCTAAAAGTGTTAGTTCTACTTTTAGTTCTATAAAAATATACAACAATCTAGCACTGAATAACAATTAAAACTAGAACTACTATCCTTGATTTATTCAATTCTGAGAATACCCCGAGTTTATCTATGAACATGGAATAGAGCAACTTGGGTTGTTAATAGTAGGACTTAAAAATATTTTGTCCATTCGAAGTTCACTCTAACGAGGTCCGTTACATCGAGGTTTTACTGTATAGCAAAAAGGAGTTATTAGATTTTTTTAGTTACTCCCCAAAAAGCATAAACAAAAAAATTTTATTGTTATTTCTTTTAGAATTTTTTCGCAGATTTTTTTCACCTGATAACCAATTTAATACATCGATTAAACAGAACAAACGACCGTTTAATTTATTTTAAAGTCTGTTTACAGCGCAACAATTGTGTTGCACGTCCATTGTATTATGTAACACATTGTATTCCGCAATTTTGTGCAAAAATAAGGAAATCGTACTTAATTAAAAAAAATCGTCCGTCGGTTATGTAACGATTCAAATCAAAGCTTGGCATCGTCGCCGTCGCGAATTGCAAATGTTGCACGAGATTCAGGTGTTAATCGGATGCAGATTTGAGAGTTCTTCGCATATATCAACCTCGTTATAACTTGTATCCCGAGGGGGAACATTTGCAAATATCGTAAAAAAAAATTTTAAGCCATAAATTCACGTCGCACGGCGCTTTGAAACGGTTGATTAATATGCGATGGAGGTATAGTGGGTGAAAGACATTAAAGTTGCATAAATCACGTGTAACGAAGCTGTTTTGGTATGTACAAGGAATTTTAGGGTCGGTTTAAAAAAATTAAACAATCATTTTTGAGTATTCGTTAATATTAATAGTGTTGAAGTATTTATGCTAATTAAAAAAATATTATATTTCTAAAAATAAATAATAATCCTATTATTTAAAGTTAAAATAAAACAAAGTATAAACATCGAGTTTTTTCGTATAATTCGAAAATATTAATCTGAATTTATATAATAAAAAACTTTACCCTTTTAAATGTTTATACCATTAATAATTTCATTATTTACGAAATTGAACAAAAATTACTTATTTTGAGTTTTGTTATCACAGTTTCATATTCACATATGAAATCGTGGAAATGGAGCGCGTATTGTTTTCATTCATTCGACCTAATGGAAATTCGACGTTTTAATTAAAATGAAAGAGAAGAGTGTGGGGGGTAATCTGATTCAAATAAACATGCATGATCCAGTAAGAATTAAAAGTGATGAAGTAAAACTAATTTGGCGATTTAAATTAAATAACACAACTTTACAAATTATAATAACGATAATATTGAGTAACTCGTATTTGCATTATTTTGGTTTTTCTATATCAGACACTGAAAGGCCATGGGTGCCGAAGTTTTTGTAATATGTACAGAATAAAGCTGTACAAGTGGTCACTTCATCTAAAAGTGTACTTTTCATTTTCATTGCCAAATATAATTGCCAATTAGCACAATATAAATATCATGATTTATCATCAGTCCAAGTCAGTTCCACTTACGAGTATAGCTAGTTGTCCAGGTGTAAGTGAAAATGCCCAGAAAAGTTCGACTACATCTTCGTCAACCAGTGGCAGTAGTGATTTTGTCATGGAAGGAAACTATTTAATACAAAGTGGATTGAGTGATTTGATCCGTGATTTGAGCTTATTGAAACAAAAGGCAGAAAACTTGTCATTCTGCGATGACATCAGCGGCTTATTTCATGCAATAAATACACCGTATGATCGAAAGGAATGATGATTGTTCATCGATGGTTCCAAATACAAGGCTGCTCTGCTATACATTGAAAATAAAAAACCATCCATTCCAGTTATTCATACATTACAAACGATGAAATGCTACGACACAATGCGGACAATATTGGCCAAGACCAAATACAAAGAGTATCATTTGTTTTACATATTTTTCCAATTAAGGTGATTGGAATCTTGATTGGAATGCTATGTGGATTCACAAAATATTGCTGTTTTTTTTTTGTGTCTGTGAGGTAGCAGTACAACTACACACTATTATGCGAAAGAAAATTGGCCAAGTCGTATTTATACAAAAAGAGGTAGCTTCAAGTGCCTTATCACTGAAGACATGCTCCTCACTCAAGGTGATGCAGGGTAACCTCAGAGTACATCTTGAAATACTCAGGGACTCAGTTGATTCAAATTAAAACGGATCATATAAGCTGCACCTAAGCTCGGATACAACTATTTTTCAAGCTGAAGTTGTTATAAAGTTCTGCACCGTATTGAACCTTGAAAAGGGACAAAAAGGGTAAATCCGCACTGGTCAAAGAAAGTATTGCAACCTGAGGAAACTCGCTAGGAGCAATGAAATTACTCTATGGTGGGTTTCAGGTCACAAAGATATTGAAGGCAACGAAAAGGTGGACAAGCTGGCCAAAAAGGCAGCGAGGATGCCCTTAAAACAGGTAATAAGCACATGGGATGACTCAAAGCGCTGGAAAGAACTTCCAGGACACAGACAGGCGAACTGTATGATAACTCCGTCACAAAAGAAAACCAAAGAGAAGTTTTATGCCTCAGCAGAGGGGACCTAAGCTCGCTCTTAGCAATCTCGCTTCTTTGCAACGATAAGTCAGAAACCGCTGAACATATTCTGTATGAATGAGAGGCCGCCTAAGACACAACATTTTCGGAAAGGTTCGCTTGACACCTACTGATATTAAAGAACAAGACCTTGGAGCAATACTAAAGTTCATCAAGAACCTAGATTAGCCCTAAACCTTTGGAAGGTTTGAGTTACAATACATCTCATAGGTCGCAATTATAATAATAACATTTAATTGCTTAGATCCAAAACCATGCTTGTGATAATTTAAATATGTTTGGAATTTGCCGTTTTTCATAATGTGAACGCGTATTCTTGTTGGAGTAGTCACTTTCTATAAACTTTCATTTTCTGCATGTATGCTTTTCGTTAATTCCTGCACGAGTAACGATCGTCTAATGATTACAAATAATCTTGACTTTTAAACTAGGTCATGTTTTTCCTACAAGTAAATCTATACGATGTACATACAATCAACTAAAACATTCATCATTCCCACGAGTTTTTTTATTTAATAATAAAAATTTATTTCGACAATTATTGTGATGCTACATGAATAAATAATGTTGTAAAAACAATATAAATTATAAGCGTCATTATTAAGTTGCATAATTATTATAGGTATAATAAATTTTATATGAATAAAATTAAATCGACTGTCGTAACTCCACGCAAGTTTTTAAACAGTATGATTTTCTTCTCTTATGAACCAATAAGAAAAAAACAACGTTTAATGGTTGGTTTGATTTTGGAATAAATCTCAAACCAATTATATATTATCAATACTTTTAAGTGCCTTTGCATATTTTACTATGAGGTTTCGATTCGACATGATATCTATTCCACGACGTAATTACTTTATGACATCTTTTATTGATGAAAGCAATTTTATTGATTGGTTTTTACAAAGCAATTTTTTGTTCATTTAAAAATAAATTGTAGCAAAAAAAATGAGTATCGATTTTTGAATTATTACTGACCATCTTCAATTATTCAAGAGTATTATTTAATAATTTAAGAAATATAATAACATTTTCCAATGTCACCTTCCACTAATTTTATGTTTTCGTTTTATAACATTTGTCGCAAATAAAACGACGTCACATTAACAACGTTGAGAAGATCTTGAAACAATGCGTACTAAAAACTTAACTTTGGCTGCCGTAAATTCCATATTAATTCATAATGTGAAGGTATCGTTAAAAGCGTTTAAATGTAAATGTGGCGGTAAATTTATTTCGTACCGAAAGTTTTGATTGGTGTAATGAACCAAATATCTTCGTTAACAACAAAGTTTCAAATAACAAATTACAAACCGTAATAGTCCATCGTAGTTTACTAAATGAGCCAGGATTACCAGACGTGGTTACATTACTATTCCATTTTACCCTGAAGTTCTATTACAATACCCTGTTGCTAAGCAGTCTCAACGTAACCTCATCTCTCTCAAAATCAAAGTTTTAATTATTTTGAACTTTAATCCTTTTCGTTCAATTTTTGTAAACATCAATTTAATCTTTAACTTTTTTATAATAAAATACCAGGTAAGGTTGAATCATGTAAGACATTGAAACTTGAAATTTTTAATGTTCAAATTGCGTGACTAGTTTATCATGCTGTGCATCAACGGTTAATAGTAATTTTTTATTAAAAAAGTTTCTTGTTTAATTCGACAAAGAAATTTAAAACGAAATTGGAATAACTTATTTTTTGTTAAAACTTTGTAGTATAATCAACGTTTCTAATTTCAAACAATATTTAAACACTAAAGCCATAATATTTACAATAAATCGTTAGATTAATGCAGGGATACATTACACGATGAGCCATAGCTAGTCAGGTAATGAGAGACATGTGTTTGTACGATTACTAGGAATTGCTAAAAAAATTTGTATTGAATCATGAATACTCAAAATTAGAAAATACTAATGCTTTGTAAATAAGATAATAATGCAGAAATTACGGAACAGGAGAAGTATATATAGGAAGATGAAAGCAACAGTTTTCCTTCTCGGCTTTAAGTCCATCTCATCATCTTTTACATCAATAACGAACAGAAAGAGAAACATCAATGCAGCACACATCCAAGTATAACTTTAAAATATAGGAACGCCACCACAGACCACAGCTTTGACTTTGTTGAGCTTCAATCTACACCGTAAGAATCTCTATTTCTAGTACCTATAGGTTCTGCCATAAATATTTTTTATGCTGGGTCATCATCGCCATTTCTTACCGCATGACCTGCCCATCTTTATAGTTCTTCTAGTAAACTTTATAGTTATCACTATATCCCTATTTCTATTTGATCCATAGATATTATGTAGTACAAAGTTGTACCTATTTCTCCATACTCCCTGTTTACAGAACCCACACCCAACCCATCTCACTCCAAACCAAACCAAACCCAACCCAACCCAACCCAAAGGAAGTAAGTTCAACGTAAATGAAAAAAAATTATCAATGATCTACGGGACTTAATAGTAATTTAAAAAAGTAATTATTGTTATTGATAATTTGGACAAAGTAGAAACAAACATTTCTTTCTTGCAACAAGTAATAACATATTTGGTTTTGTAAGAAACTTTGAATGAAACTTTAAATTTTAGTAATTGTAATTAAAGAAATCTTTGAAAATGGCTAAGCATTTGGTTATCTGTAGAAGCGTCCCAACAAAATGAAATAAAGAACCTAAAATGATCTATATAAATGCGTTCAGAACATCCATGAGAAATTTCAATTATACATAATAATGAAATAAATTGGAAAGCGGAACTTAACTACCTTTTCTGTACGCCCTCAACGCATACATGGAGCTGTTTTAATTCTAAGTAAAAGTAATCTTGAGCGCATTAGAATCTGTATCGAATTATCTGTGGGAGTGCATTGTGAATAAATAGAATTGTGCTGTGAGTCATGTGGTGTTGTAACTGTTTGTTTGTATTTTGCTCACTCAGTAATTTTTGAAGCGCTTCATAAATTGATTACAATAACAAATTGCTTGAACTGCTTGGACATTGTATCTATCACTAATTATCATTAATTACCTTATAAGAACAATTAATAGAGCAACTAGTCCTACTAACTGCCTACATATCTGTTAATTAATTATTAATTTCTTAATCATCGTTCCATCTGTACAACTGATGGCCTGCTCACGTTATCAAAGTAATTTACCGAATTAATGACAGCTTATGGGAACATCAGAATCAAAACAAAACGAAATAACACGGTGGTTTGATAACGCTAAAAAATGCGACAAACTGAAAATTGAATTGCTACAAATCATGATAAACGGGATAAAATTGTCTATTGAAACATCACAGTTAGGTAATTGAACAAAGAGGAAAAATGTATAAGTAAATAATTGGAACGAACTGTACAAATAGATGAAGCAACTCCGAACTAAATATCTAGAACAAGAATATCTAGAAAGATTAAAAGAAAGATAGGTGAGAAAAACGAAAATATTTAAAAAATATGATTGAGGAAGCAGAAAAAGCTTCCAGAATCTATAACACAAGAAAACTGTATGCAATAATAAAGAAACTAACGAGGAAAAGGCATCAGATAAATACGAAATTCTAAGAATGTAATGAAAAACCATCATGAATCGACTCTAGCCAAGATGAAAAACCAAATACAACTATGGAAGAAATAAAAAAATGGGTGCATTATTCTAAATATATGTACAAAATAAAACAAACCGAAGAGAAAAATTGGACACTCAAGTAACGACAAACAGGATATATGTACTGCATTTTACTAAATTGGAACCCATTAAGGAGGAAATAAGTAAGCAATGAGAAGTGATTTGAGAATATCTTTTATGCCTTATTGGAAAAAATATGGCAGAAAAATACAATGAAAATGGGTGAGCTCACATTAACAAACATGTCAAGGAAAATATTAACTAGAATAATACTAGATAGATTAAATCAAAAATAGATCCTGAGAGCAAACCAAGCCGGGTTTCAACAACCACAGGTCATGCATAGATTATTAATGACTATTTCCGAAGAACAAAATGTGACAAAATATCCCCGCGCTGTTATTAGAGCTACAAGACCAGAAAAAACCAAAAAGTTTCTGCACTTTTGCTTAAACACCTCAATTCAATTTTGATTGAAAAACTGAAATCGATATACACTTTTGTTGATCGCACTCTTAGACGCATTTAATCATTTATGGATAGCATATTTCATCGAGTAAATTGTAATCTAAGAGTCTTTGGTGACCTGCCAATTAAATGAGACGTTCCCAAAAGGCTTTTATATAGACCCTACTTTTATTAAAGGTTTGTAAATTTTCCACGATTTCAAGAGAATATCTTAACATTTTCTATGATGTCTAGTTATTTCTAAATATATCAAGATATTCTTTCCACTTTTAATAAGGTTTTGGATATTTATAAAGATATTCACAAATTTTTTCAAAAATTTAAATGAAAGAATTTTTATGGATTTTATAAGCTTTGATAAAGATTGAGGTGCAAAGTTAACCATTGTTTCCATTCTTTTCCAAAAATTAAATACTTGCCGTTATTATATGTATTAATGTAACGTTTTTCGTTCAAAGACTATAGTTTTTGAAAAATTACTTCATAAACCCGTGGGTATCAAATTTTAATGTCAAGAGATTCACGTAATGAAACGGATCAAGTAGATGTAATAACAAAAAAATTAGAAAAAGAACAGCTAGTATAACTTACAGTGAAACTATGTGCAATTTCTATGGGATAATTTAATTCAATCAGATAATAAATATTTTAATAAATAAATATCTCTAATGAATGTCTGGCTGATGAATGTCTGGCTGATGTGTTCGACGTGAGTAATGTGCTAAATTTTGAATCAAATTTAAATTATTTAATTTATAATAATTATTTATTATTCTTGCAATTAAATTATATTCTATCACTACTTAATAATAACTAACGTGTTTAATTATTGAATTAACTTAAGAAGTAGTAAATAAAATCCAAGTTTTAGTTTAATTTAATGGTTACTAACTTTTGCTTTTACAATAGAACAATTTCTACAAGTTAATTAAATTGTCTAACTACGCAGAAAATTGAAATGTACTTGAGGGAAAATATAAACTGTGAATCATGAATAAAAACAATAACATTTCACCTGATAACAATTAATTGTTTTTGTTAATTTTAATTAATATAATCAGGTATTTTTGTAATTTTAAATAGTTTAAGTATGCAGAACATAAAAAAATAACAATAAGAATAAATCAAAAGAGAATTTGAAGGTTTAAAAAATTAAATTGTAATAACCCTGATTTAATAAAGCCATAAAATTAAAATTAAAACGTACTTGAACCGTCAATAATACAACATGTTGAATCGTTTCACTTAAAATCTAAATTTAAACCAAAATTTTTTCCATTTATTTAAAACGAGAAAGTGAATATTAAAAAAATCAAAAATTACTCACCAAATTAAATATAATCGAGTGCCCCTCGTCTAGATGCTAAAAGTGGACAATAAAAATTTCTTTTAATGTACCATTTCACATTGAAACTAAGGTCGAGTGATTTAGGTGGTTGGTTACCAAAGAAGTATCAAGATTTTTTCTTCTGGTTTACGACGAAGTTGGTCCACGTGTATATCGTGTGCGGATATAATAAACGCGGATTGTAACACCGGGTCAGGCCGTCGTCGACGGTGAACTGACGGTGAGTTCTCGACGCGGACATCGTCGGTTCGGTGGCACCGCGAACGCGAAACCCGACCCAGGCGGGGGTTGCGCGAGACGGGGACGCGGCAATTTCCGTCTTACTTCCATCCACTTTTACGCGGTGCTCATCGTCTTCGTTTTCTCCTCGTTGGTATTCTTCGCGTACATGACGATCCGACTCACGACCTGATAGAAGAAGAGGTCCAACTTGAGTGCGCCGCGACGTCGCTAATCGACTCCAGATACATGAGAATTGCGAGATTTTTCTATGTCTACTAAAATCATGAAAGGAATATTAAATTTATTTTAAATCGGTTCTTGGGTTAATATGGATTTATTCAATAGTAAAAAGTATGAGAAGACAATTATTCTTGTCACGATTAATACATTACAAAATAACAAAGGAGTATATTAATTCATAAAAATTATAACATTTTATTTTTGACACATTTTGTAATATACCTGAAGAAGGCGTAAAGCAGAAACATGATGGTTAAACCAACACCAAGTTGAATCGATTAGTTCTAACCATTAGGGAGTTACTGTGAAATAGCAAGTGAATGTGGAAGCATCATACACAGCTGCATAGATTAAATTATATAAGTAATGATTATGTTATGTGTTAAACGTTAGTATTGCGGAAATACCTCAACAACTATTATAACTATATTATATCAACTATGGCAAATTTAACAAAATCTACAAAGTAAGTTTTGCCCAGACAAATGCTTATAACATCATCTTTAAATGGGGATGTAAGAGATCGTACTGTTCTGTACGCGTTTCTAAACATTTTTGCATATTGCGACTTCTTTGTCAAAGATTCATTTCTTGTGAATAACCACTGAGGTTGATAATCCATGCTACTATAATTGTAACTATTTACAAGTGAAGACTTTTACATGAGGCAATGTGTAGAAATCTTGATATTCGTGCACAACCAACAGATTATTTATGGTTAAATAAGAGTATGCATGTTCAGACTAAAAGGAAGTTCAAGGAAGGGTACCTCTAGAAAGTATTCTTGGCCCTCTACTGTATGTCTTGTAGACCAGTGATACACCAGATCTATATAAGATAATACTGGCTGTATTCGTAGACGTATTTGTACCAAACATGATGGCTTCCAGACAAGTATTGCAAACAGCCAGAATATTGCAGAATTGAATGAATCAAAAGTTTTAGCCCTTCACTTTTGGTTATTAACGGAACAATACTTCTTTTCGACAATGGAACAACTTACTTAAACATAACACTTGACACCAAGTTGAAGTGGCAGGTTCCTGTTAAAAAGGAAAAGGATGAAATAAACACGAAATTGAAATCACATTAATGGCTAAAAGGAAGACATTCTAACCAATCAATGTATAACAAATCTATGGTACACCTGGCTTTTTGTATATTATTGATTTAAAAGAACGGAGAGCTATGTCTTCTTCTTCAAGTCACAGATCGCAATCATAATGTTTGAAACCCATTTGCCGAGTCACTGCAGACAAGAATATTAAATTTCAGGGTTTCTTGGATCTAACTGCTTCCACTTCGATCAAATAATAATTTTTGCAATCAGTCACAATAGATCATTCGAAACTTTCTATTTAATTACTTTTCACTCCACTTTAAAGTTAGCTAAAACTTTTATGGCTTCTGTATAATTTTCGACTTTTTACTTTAAGTAGTAAATTTGTTGTTATTGATGACGTAAAGCAGAAAAGACATTTATAGTATGGCACGCATCGGTCAAAGAGATCAATCAAAAAAGTTATAGAACACATCAGCTACTTTATCAACATCTAAAGATACCTCCAATACCAATTAGTTTCTATAGGGGCATTGTAAAGGGTAGGATAATCTGCTATATGAATCTTAAACGACCCGAGAAAAATTAGTTCTGGTAGGAAGACACATTGAAAAGAAACTAAGCAATCAATGTTAGGAAAAAAAGACCATTTACCTACAGCAGTTATAAAAGGCCGCAAGTTCGACACCATGCCAGAAAGATTATCAGTGTCGGTCAAGATACCATAAAAAATGTTTTTTGAAATCAGCAATTTATCACTGTTATGATTTGATATAAAAGGTTCAACCTGCTTAATCAATAGATGCTGAATCAAAGGTGTACAGAATACCCACTTTTTCTGCAACTTTAGACTCGAGACAATTCCCCAAGGTTTATATATAAGAGGTTGTCGAGATGCGTACGCAACCATACTGCGCATTACGTCACATGTGGAAAATAATACCGCCAAGCAATTCAAATTAAACAAATGTACGGAGCACCACATGGGCATGAGATTGCGTGCGCAATCCGTGATCGCTTACGTCACGAAACACTCCTGCTCTTGCCCCTCGCCCACAAACTAAATCAAAGTATTGCAGCATAGGTACTTAGACAACCTTTAATATATAAACCTTGACAATTCCCTGCTTGTCAAGCCTCGTGTTTTGGGTTGTATTCCACAGTCGAAGAGAACCAGCTCTGAACCCATTTGTTGGGAGATTGTAGTCTCTTTCTTTCATTCTACATGCTCCTTACACTTCTTTTTTCTGGTTTTAGTCCATTTAACTACATCCAGTATGTTACATATATCTCTAATGGATGTGTTGGTTTCAGTGCCATTACTCTCGCCTTTTGCTTAATCTTCTTTGTCTCTGCTGTCGTCTCGGTGCCATATGTTAGTTAAATCAATTCCGCCATACAGTATCCCATAGACAACCCGCTACTTCTTTAAGAACTTTCTCTTTTGTGACTTCTATTTGTGTTTCTCTACATAGATCACGGTGCTTTGTATTATAGAATACCAATACAATTAAAAGTAACCAAATAACGCAACAAACCTGACAAGTCAATGTCACATCTGAAGAAGACGTAATTCCTATTGTGAAATTTCGTATCAACAATGTAATAATTAAACCAATTGCCTTAAATTAATCTGCTTATTCTGATTATTAGTTATCACTACCATCAAGGCAACGAAAAAACGATTTCTGGTTTTCTTCACTTCCTTCAGTGGCCTGCATTTCGCATTAGAGTACCTTGGAGATCTACCTTTTTGGTGATATAAATGTATTGGTAGCAGAGAGCCAAAATGTCCCTAACAGTAGTTCTGTCCAAGAATGATGTTTTAAGTATTCAACTCCATACTTGGAACAGTAACAACATGACTATTCGGATTTTTGTTTAAATTCAGCTTATATATAGGTAACAACTATTTCAGTTCCGCAATTTCCTGACATTCTTTCCATGATTTTCTCACCATACTATAAAGAATTTGGCAAACCCGTTTTATTTAAACAAAACTTGGGGTAGTACAACCTGCAAAAAGTAAAAAATATAGAGAAAAAATGTATTGAAAATCAAATCTACTCACCGTTTCTTACATTAATAAATACTCAATCGAACCTTTATTGGTCAGTTTGTTATCTTTGAAACATCTATCAATGTACTGGTGTTCTAATACACCTTTTTTTTTAATTAGATTTATTAAAATTGGCCAATTTCATCAGAAAGTCTGCAATTAAATTTATTTCCTTAGTGTTCTCAGATTTCTCTGATTTTCCGTAAAATTCTAATTTAAAGACAACCAGGATGAATGTGCAGCCTTGAGCAAGGAAAAATTTTTGTTGCTCAACAGCGCTTTTATAAGTAACCATAAAAAATTCTTTAAGTTTTTATAACTTAGTGCACAATATGGGAAGGTAAACAATTTATTAGCATGAAAAGGGAGTAAAATTTGCCAACGAAGCGTTTGTGTACTTTCCGGAACAACAGGTTTTCAATGAACCGTGAAATCGTCTGTACGCGTAGAGAACTTGATGCACGCTTTCCGCAAATATTGATTGTTTGTGTAGGTGTTTATAATAAACACGGTATTAATGATGTTTATTTTTAAATGTATACTTATTGGTTTACGGGGACACATCTAATAGAAGTTTATTATTAAATAAACGTTGGTAGATTTATGATAATTAGAGATATTACAAAATGTAGCAACGAATTAATTATAATGTTGATAATAATCATATCCATAATTACAGATGTATTAATAATAATTAATTCAAATAAATATGTTATTTATTAATAAAAATTCTTTTTGAAGATTTTTATGCAACCAAAGCTGCTCGAGTATTCTAGATGAGAAAACTGAAGTCGTTCGAATTATATTATTAACGTTTGTGTATAAAACGCAAAATGTGTTAAAACATCTCTGTATATGTTTACCTAAAAAATGGATTTAGAATTAGAATTAAAGAAATTATCTCAACAAAAAGTAACATGGAAAAAATACTCTGCAGAGGGGTTAGATCTAGATTATTCGTTAATATTTAATAAGCAACTGGCAAGTGACATATTTTTAAAACTTGAAGATTCAATACAGTATTACACTGGTGATTTGACAAAGGTAAATTAATTTTCATTGATTAAAACAGCCCTAAAAACATTAACTTTTTAGGTTAAAGTCTTTGGAAAATATCACAACATTCCTAGACAACAAGTTGCTTTTGGTGATGAAGGAGTTTCTTATAAATTTTCCGGTGTAACAATTCCTGCAAAACCTTGGACACCACAACTAGAATTTATTCGCAATTATCTTGAAGAAATTACCAATTATAAATATAATTTCGTTCTTGTTAATAGGTCTTTATTATAAATATTAACCCTAAAAAGTTAAGCAAACGATTTTATTTTTAGGTATAGAAATGGTTCAGATCACATCGGCGAGCATAGAGATGATGAAGGAGAATTAGATCCTCAAACTCCAATTGCATCTTTATCGTTAGGACAAGAAAGGGAATTTGTTTTAAAACATGCTGATGCTCGAAAGAAAATTCGAGATATTCCTAAAAGTATTATTTAGTTTTATGGCCATAATTACTAATTTATTCCATTTATTTTTAGTTAAAATTGTCCTACAACATGGAAGTTTATTATTAATGAACCCACCAACAAATAAGTTTTGGTATCATTCCTTACCTATTAGAAAATCAGCTCCAGGTGCACGGATTAATCTTACCTTTAGAAAATTGTTATAAATTGCAATAATTTCAAATATTACAATAATAAAGTATTTAAAGTTAAATTCCTGTATTATCATTTTTTTTGACATATTCCTGCCCTATAGATGGCTTATAGGTTATGTTGACATAATCAAATGTAAAATAAATAAAAATTATTACAACGCTATTTTAATTCAAACATAAAAACAGCTAAAGATGCAAGACTTAATTTTACCTTTAGAAAATTGTTATAAATTACATTCGAATAATTTCAAATAAAGAGTTTAAGGTTAGATTCCTATATAGTCATATTTTAATTGATATATTCCTGACGTATAGATGGCGCTCGTGCTACATATCTCTAAAACCATTAAGTGTGACATTGTCATAATTTTTAGGTTATGTTGTAATAAACAACTTTAAAATCATGAATAAAAATTATTACAACACAGTTTTAAGCCAAACATTTTCACCGTGCGGTAATTATTTAATAGTCGGTGATATCTACGGACAAATATTAACATTTCAGTAAGTTGATTTTACCGCATATTATTTAAAAAAAAATATCAATTCTTACAGCATTGCAAAAATAATCAAGCCAGATTTAAATGCTTCAAAACAAGAAAGGGCCCCTAAAAACACGATATTAGTAGAAGAGGATATTCAAATTAATAGTTTGGTTACCACTACTAATTTTCTAATTGTTGGTACAAGAGGTTATCTTTATGGTTACCAATGGAAAGCGGTAAAAGGTACAAAAGATGCTAAACCAAGTTGGAAATATGATCTTCCCATTTTAAAAGATAAGCTGGAGAAATGTGATGTTAATTGTATAGTTTATGATAAAGATGGTGAAGTTTTATATGTTGGTTGTGGCGATAATAATGTTTATGTTATAAATATAGAAACTGGGGCTACTGTAAATACATTGAGTAAACATTCCAATTACATTCATTCTTTATACAAAAAGTAAGTTGTTATTTTAGAAAAAAAAGGGATATATTTATTTTTGTCTTATTGTTAGTGGAAATGAGTTAATATCTGGCGGTGAAGATGGTTTAGTTTGCATTTGGGATTTAAGAAGAAAAGCAGTTTCTAATAAAATTGAACCATTTAAAAATGACAAACTTGGAAGGCCTGAATTGGGTAAATGGATTGGAGCTATTTATTGTAACGACGATTTATTAGTAAGTTTAAAATTACTTGGAATCTATAAATATTTGAAATTATTTTTTATTGTAGATTTGTGGAGGGGGACCAAGATTATCAATGTGGTATCTTCGAACATTGAACACCTCAACAGTTTTTCCAATAGAAGATAGAGGAATTCATGTTGTAAATCTTTGTGACAATAATGTGTTAGCAGGGGGAAGTTCAGAGTATTTTTATCAAATGAGTCTTAATGGAGACATTATTTCCGAAATTCCAACATCAAGCGCAAGCATTTATAGCGCTGCTTATCAATTAGAACCATTCACTGTGCTTTGTTTAGCTGGCAGTAGCCCCAAAATTGATATTTGTAGCAATTTTAATTATAGAGATCAAGTGTTATCGATTTATTAAAGATAACTATTATAATAAAAAAGTTTTGTATGATTTATAATATTGTTTTGTTATTTCTTTTTTATTACACATTAACTATCAACTTAATTTTTATTAAAATCTGACTGCTGGATGTTGTTTTTATCTATATCTACATTCATTTATAAACTGTTCCCTAAATAGTGATAAGGTTATTTGTGTAACCACTTATAATAAAGAAAATTTTTATATGTCAAATTTTAAGGAAATACAATAATAATTATAATCTTCGTTTTTAAATGTGTCAAAATTTGTTTGATGAATTTATAATTAATTTTACATTTTAACATGTTTGCAATCCAGTTTTTTGTAGAGTTGATATCTCAATTTACTCACATTGTTGGTTGAACTTATGCACCAAAATCATGTTTATTAACATTTTTATTTGCTTCCATAACCTGGGCATTTTTGTCAGAAATGATAATAGTACACAACACTGAATACAAGACAGAATAGGCGCTGGAAATGTATGCTACTTCGCTCACAAAAAGTTTTTCCAATCAAAACTGCTGTTTAGAACATTAAAACTACTATATAAAATGATTGATAAAGGGTTCGAGGAATGTCCGTTTACTGGCAGAAACCATTTGTTTTTGTAATCTGAAATTAACGGATATCCCACCAACGTGGAAGTCATTTACCCTTTACACATTGCTTCTTAACACTTTTGCTCTCAGATGCATAAATGTGCAGAAATATTCGAAAATATGAAAATTGGAATAATTCGTAGTTTTACAAGTAGTTAATGGAAAAAATCGGTATTCCGAGCATAATATAGGAAACCTTATAGAACAGAAGTTGTAGCAAATTTTACCCTTTAGACATTGGCTTCCTAACACTTTTGCTCTCAGATGCATCAATGTGGAGAAATATTAAAAAATATGAAAATTAGAAGAATTCGTAGATTCACAAGTGGTTAATGGAAAAAGCGGTATTCCGAGCATGATACAGAAAAACTTTTAGAACAAAACTTTTAGCAAATTTTACCCTTTACACATTGCTTCCTAACACTTTTGCTCTCAGATGCATCAATGTGGAGAAATATTCGAAAATATAAAAATTAGAATAATTCGTAGTTTCACAAGTGGTTAATGGAAAAAAACGGTATTCCGAGCATGATACAGAAAAACTTTTAGAACAAAAGTTGTAGCAAATTTTACCGTTTACACATTGCTTCCTAACACTTTTGCTCTCAGATGCATCAATGTCGAGAAAAATTCGAAAATATGAAAATTAGAAGAATTCGGTGTTTCGCAAGTTGTTAATGGAAAAAACGGTGTTTCGAGCATGATACAGAAAAACTTTTAGAATAAAAGTTGTAACAAATTTTACCCTTTACACATTGCTTTGTAACACTTTTGCTCTCAGATGCATCAATGTAGAGATATATTGGAAAATATAAAAATTAGAATAATTCGTAGTTTCACAAGTGTTAATGGAAAAAAACGGAATTCCGAGCATGGTACAGAAAAACTTTTACAATAAAAGTTGTAGCAAATTTTACCCTTTACACATTGCTCTGTAACCTTTTTGCTCTAAGCTTCATCAATGTGGAGAAATATTGGAAAATTAATAAGACCGGTTGATAAAGGGTTCGAAGAATGTTCGTTTGCTGGCAGAAATTATTTGTTTTTGTAATTTGAAATTAACGGATATCGCAAGAACGTGGAAGTCTTACAGACAGTCTTTTTTTCATAAACTTTAATAATTGATGTTAACATACAGATACATTCCATTAACTCTCGTTTCTTTTGTGTCGCAATATTAAACGTTACACATCGAAAAAAGCCGTTGTACATTATCGGATCTTGGTCATGATCACATTGTAAAGATAACATCAAATTACAGAGTAATTTTGTTTTATGAGATATATTGCAAGGAATCGGGCTCGCGGTTCGTTCTTATACACACGTGATTCTGCTGGCACGACAGCGATACGACCCAAGGGGTCCATCCTTTCGAAAATTGCACGCTGCCCCCTTCGTTGTGGGAGGAAATGGCGAGGTTTTTAATTTTAGATTTATGGCGAGACGCGCCGGGAATTTGGAGGAAATAATCTTTAATTTTATCGTCGGCCGAGCACGACCGCACCAGAACCGTGACCCCCTCTGTAATTTACTCCGATCAGCGAACGAACGCCACACTGGAAACGTAGGGCCTTTTTTTATAAGTTAATATCTCTGAAAGCGTTCGGGCGGAAATCTCCGTTACATTTCAGGGATTCCAATAAGTACCAACTCTTTCAAGTCTTGTTAAATCACATTAAATCTAGGAGAATCTTGTTTGTTATGTATTCTCAGAAATTAGCAATGAATTATACGGGAATTAAAAAAAACATAATTTCCTGGTAGTTTAGTTATAGGAAACTAAACTACCGGGAAGGAAGTAATAAATCGAAACAGGATTATATTTGAAGAAGAAAAAAAATTAACACTCTAGTCATTTATACCAAAGGTTTAACAAAACAGGATGCGAATAATCGTGGTGTGTGCCGTAATCGTTCAATACCGATGTTATCGGTTAGATCTATTGAGGTAGAGCGCAGGTACGACTTAACAGTTTCCTTCGGCTATACACTCCTCAAGTCTCACCCAAACTATCTTGTGTTCAACCAATCAATTACGCACGCTGCGTAATCATTTACAATGCGTCTGACGTGCTTACGTCCAAACACCCCCGAAGCAATAAACAAGCCTCAATTACTTGTCTAGTTTTAAACGTTTTGTCTTCGTCATTAGACACATTTATCAATGTTGTGATACTTACCTTAAAAAAGAACAAAGACTTTTTTAAGAAAAAATTTTTTCTTGTGAGTTCTCAGTTCTCACCGTCTTCGGTTGGAAGGTCGGAGGTCAGTCCGGTCGTACTCACGACCGGATACGCCCATCGCACGCACGCCACCAAAAGTCCCAACAACGCCGAAGAAGAAGACGCCAACAACAACGAAACGACCGCCCCCGTAGAAAACGCGCCGCACTAGGGCCCCTGAAAGCGAAGAAAGCGAGACGGAGGGAAAGGAGAAGAATAACGCCGCCGCTTTCGGGGAAGCGAACCGCCCACAAGTTCCCCAATATTTTTCAATCTTGATACCGACGCCGAAGAGAGGATGAGCGTTTTCGACACCAGCACCGGCGCGTTTCCCATAATAAGCTCGGAGGCGAGATTTCTACGAATGGCTCGCACAGAATGAGATGGATCTTATCGAAAATTCTCTTGTACGCGTGGTTGTTGTTGGGGAAAAGTTCCAACCCATTGTTAAGATTATTCTTTGATATGCAGAAATTATTAACGGATTCGTTTTAGAAGCAGGTAACTGTATAAAAATGTGATTTGGTGATTGACTTTATTAAAATTTATGATGTAGGATGTAAAAATCCGAATTTATTCGTTATGTTTATGCCGGAAATATGACGAGGATATTTCTTCGTAGTGAATATTTTACCGTAATCGTTAAACTAGTAACGATAATTTACATCATTTTCCCACCTTAAACAGACGCCTCTTTAGTTTAAGCGGGCGTAAATTTTCCGTCTGACTAATTTATGTTCCGATGATCATAAATGCGGCTGGTTTTATTGGTAACATACCGTTTATGTGTGGTCCAAGCGATTGGAACACCTGGAATCAATCAAAATGTAAATAAAACGACGGTGCTAAATTCTCCAACGATTTCACGCTTGGAAAAGCTGCGCTTGTGGTATTACCAACGAATGAATCAGAGAAGCCTCTATGACAGTAGAAAAATTTTGGTAGTAAAGAATAAAATTTTAAACGTGGATACATATTTTGTGGTAATTTTTTCCCCATTCTTCTTTTTACGGTTCGTTGATCGAGAAAATGGACCACAAAGTAGGTAATAAGAAGAGTTTATAATTGTTTATACGTTAAATGGTGCATGAAATTGGTTGGATGTGGAATTTCTTTTTTTTTTACGTTTGTTTTATAATGAGTTTAGGAATCTTAACAATGATTCTTTTTAATCTTAGATACCAAATATATGTAAAATTATTTCTTCGGCGTTTGGTACTTTTATCTTACTTAACATCTATGGATAATGAAGCAAACTCAAGTTAACAAGTAGAATTAAAAAAACGTATGCTTTACGTGTATGGAATTTAAAGTTCTCAAATCCCATCTACACAAATCTCCTAAAAGCGCGCTTACACGAAGCCAACCGTTCCGTACGTACTTTACCTAATAATTAAGTTGTCTCATTCGGGGACCAAATTTATGCGTCTTTCTGAAACCCACAAGGGACGCGTGCTGCCCATGTATAATATAATCCCAAGATCGTATATGGACAAACAAAACCCGAAAGAGCGAAGAAAAAGAGAAGGGCTTATAGGTAAGGGACGAAGACCGAGTTAATAGGTAAGTGGAACAAGAAGAACGACGCTCCTCCCCGGGACTTTATGATTAACGATTGCTCTGCGAAAACGACCGGCCACACGGCTGCGTGCGTTACCGGAGCTCCTCATCGTGAGACTCCTCCGCCAAAGGCCGCATGAGACGGCTGAAAGCTCTTCTCGTCGTAGTCCAAGTCACTTTGTGTGTGTGTTTGCTTCAGTCCGCTCTAGTGTCCCATCGCGGTTGTTGTTGTTGATAGTCGAGCTATTTTAGTTATGTTGAGTTGCGAGTGACGCGAGTAAACGTTTCTCGTGACGTATCTACCACTTCTGGGTATGTTACGTGATCGACATTTCCGGTTGATTCGATCGAATTTTATTTATTTACCTAGGAAGGGATAGAAAATTAATTGAGATGTTAAAGGTAAGAATGAATGTTAATCTAAAATACTGTTTCATGATTTTGAAAATTTTATTGATTAACATATAGTTAAAATTGATTTTTGCAACATAATTTTATCAAATACTCGTAATTATTCATGTTTAATCAAAAATAAATAATGCTTTTAATTATATAAATTATATAAAAGCTTATAATTATATCATTAAAAATTAAATGCATCTTAATTTCTTAATATCTCCTTAAATTAATCGAATAAAATTTGTTTACAATCCCGTTAATGTACGTAACATCCGGTATGATATACAAGCGCCATGCGCCACGCATACCTATACACGCACCTTCTTACCACCATAATCCCGAATGGTGTCTTGGAGAAGGATTAAAAGTATCGCGGAATTTACGACCAGAAACGGTCGCGTAGTATCTGTCAGTGATCCACTATTTATGTTACTCCGTTATAATGGTATCTCTTCATCAGCAGACTGTGCTAAGTTTAATGTTTACGCAATTCCGACTTACGCGAAGTCGTGTACTACGTACCTTTTTTAATTTGGAAGTACTTCAGCGACACACACGTGTCTGTAAGTGCTCCGTATTTATTTTGATTTTACGACAAAGTTTTATTATTATCAGTCGAATTGAAGACTCTATGTCTTTGAAGAAGGTTCTATTGTTGTGCTATAGAGTGTTTTTATACAGTGTTTAACTACATCTAATTAAAATGTTTGTAAATGTTTAAGCTTTAAGTGTCGGTAACTTAAGTACCAAAATCGTATACACTATAGAGGTTGATATCTCTCGCAAGAAATCCGGTTCTCGTAAAAAACCTGGTTTTTCAATAAACATAAATATGAGTGAAATTCTCCTAAAGATAGACTCTTTAAGACTTATCCAAATTAAACAAGAGTTACAGAAACTCGGACTTAATGATGAGGGTTCTAAATGCTACCTAAAGCAAAAACTTAAAAATGCGTTAATTTCCAATCAAAATAACTTAAACGAATCATTAAATATATCTGACGAATTGAATGAAACAATGGAAAGTGTGGTTACGGTGGTCAATAAGGGGAAACCAAGAAAACATAATAGACTCTTTTTTAATCTTTTAAATAAAATAAAGTCTCTAGAAGACAAGGTCAATTTGTTGTCTGTACAGCTTACAAAATATATAAAGACTCAAAACAAAAACAAGAAGTTATCGAAGGCATCGTCAGACAATCTGGTTGTGGGTGATGTCAATAAGAAGAAACCACTCCCGAAACTACTGAAAACGGCTAAATGCAATTATAGTGTCCTTACAGAGATACCCAATGTACTGGAGAAAAACACATTGGTGAAACCAATCGAACTATCCATACCATGTCAATCCGCATCAAAATCTCCTGGGATAAACCATATTTCTCAACCAATGGATAAATCGAAAGTTTTAATCCTGGGGGACAGCCATGCGCGAGGTTCTAGTGACTTTTTGGAATGTTATCTGGACAAAACAAAATTCGATCTACTCACTATATGTAAGCCTAATGCTGAGTTTGCTGCTGTATTGGATGGTATTGGTAAGATATGTCGCGATTATAATAAAAATGATTATGTTCTTGTAATTGGCGGTTGTAATGATTTGCTAAAGGGTAATGATCCGCCAGCACTAGTATACCGTAAATTAAAGGCTGTAGCTCGTCAGTGTAATGTTTTGTACTTGTCCGTTCCGTATTGGTATGATAAGAAGGAACTTAATTTTAGCATTTATAATTTCAACTGCAAAATTTTTGATTTCTTTAATAAGATTAGTCCCAGAAATAAAAACTATTATATAGACGCAAACACTGTTCTCTCATGGCGTGATAAAACGAAACACGGACTCCATTTGAATGCTTCTGGGAAACGTAAAATCTTTTCACACATTGCAAATCTTATTAATAATGATCATAGTGAGTACCATAAGAAAACTAATGCTGTGATAAATATTGACTGTTTACCCATGCAGACTAGCTCTAAGGAACAAATATTATTAAATAGTAACGAAAATTTTTACAACTACCGGAGACCGTGGAAAGTGGCGTAGACTTGAGGAATGATATAATAAATGTATTTCACCTAAATATCCAGGGCCTTAGGAACAAAATTAGTGAACTTGATGCTTTCCTTTTTGATTTTCCTGTAAATTTTGATGTTTTGTGTGTTTGTGAACATTGGCTCAGAGAGGATGAATTGGAATATGGTATGAACATTGCTGACAAAACCGTTGCATCTTTTTTTAGTCGTTCTGATCATAAATGTGGCGGTGTGTTGATACTAATTAAACGTGAATTTTCCTTCATCCCTCTTTATAACATTAATAAATTATCTGTGGAAAAACATTGTGAGATGACGGGTATACTGTGTAAAAAATTTGACGTAGTGATAATTTGTGTCTATAGATCCCCTTCTGGTGATATTCAGTCATTTTGCGACATTGTAAGCTCGGCATTGACTATGTTACGCCATCAGTTGCGTGTTGTCGTGGCGGGTGACTTTAATGTATGGTTTGGGGGTCGGAGCGCTGACGCGACGATGGTGTGCGACTTGTTTGTGTCACATGGTTTTGTTCCGACAGTGTCCCAGCCTACTAGAATAAATAATTGTATTGACAACATATTTGTTAATTTTTCTACGAATAATTTCAATACTACTGTGATTGAATCAAATTTATCAGATCACAGGGCGCAAAGTGTTAGTATACCGACACATCATGTTAAAGAAATTAAAACCTATAATACAAAACTGCACAGGCCTCTGACACTAAGCGGTAGAATGAACTTTTTTAACATGTTGAATCAATTCGATTGGAAAATTTTGAGTGAGGTTCCTGATAGCGTGAATGATGCATATGGAATGTTTCATAATGTCATTATGGGGGCTTTTCATGCGTCTTTTCCTCTATGTAAAATAAATTTCAGGTCTTGTGATGACGGCCTCAATTGGTTTAACAACAATTTGAAACAGATAAGGGATATGTATAACTCTTCTTGTGAGCTTTATAGAAAATTTAAAATGGATGACTTACTTCATGCTAGAAATAAACTTAGAATTCAATATAGAAAGGCGATTTCTGATGCAAAAAAGAAGGCTTCGAGTGAAGTTATTAAGCAGAGCAAGAATAAACCAAAAGCAATGTGGAATCTTATTAATAATACTAGGCGTAGTGGTATGAATGATGACACTTCTCATTTAAACCCTAATGAATTAAATAATTTTTTTATTGGCATTGCTGACGAGGTGGTTCGAGGTTTGCCAGATTCAACTGTTTGCGCTATGGACGTTTGTCACACGCTGCCTCCAGAAGGCGTGTACTTTTCGTGTTGTGAAGTTACGCCGATTGAAGTTCGTGATCTGCTTTGCAGTTTAAAATCTAGTAACTCTAAAGACATTTATGGCATTTCTGCAAACTTTGTGAGAAGTAACACCGGCCTATATGTGGCGCCCCTTACACGATTGGTGAATCTTTCCTTTTCATCTGGCGTATTTCCTGACTTATTAAAAATAGCTAATGTAATTCCAATTTATAAAGGCGGAGATAAGAATAACAATGCTAATTTTCGTCCTATAAGTATTCTGCCCACCTTTTCCAAAATATTTGAAAGGGCCCTTTTCAATAGAATCATCGCATACTTGGACCAAAATAATTTATTGCACCCTCATCAGTTTGGCTTTCGTAGGGGTAGGTGCACCTCTGACGCGGTAGTTAAATATGTGAATATCTGTCTTGACAGCTTTGAAAAGCGTGAATACTGTATGTCATTGTTATTGGACTTGTCTCGCGCATTCGATACAGTTTCTCATCCAATTCTTATTGATAAACTTCGCAATGTTTATAATTTTGACGATAAAAGTGTTGCTCTAATCCGATCTTATTTGTCCGGCAGAACGCAACAGGTGACTTGTGGTCAAGCGACATCGGAGAGAGTCAGTTTGACTAGGGGTGTTCCACAGGGTTCTATCCTTGGTCCTCTTTTGTTTTTGATGTTTTTCAATGACTTTCCGTATTATTTTAGGGACATTGACTGTTTATTATATGCTGACGATGCCACATTAATTATCCGAGGCAATGAAGCTGAAGAGGTCATTCAAAGATCAGAATTGGTTCTAAATAGAGCACGTAACTGGTGCATCGCGAATGAGTTGTGTTTGAATGATGGGAAAACAGTCAGAATGATTTTAAGTCAGAGAAATTTTAATTTTACTAATTTTGGTAACCCGTCGTTTGGAAAATTCTTGGGAGTTCACATAACCACTCCAATATTGAAGTTCGATCATCATGTTGACGCTATAAGTAAGAAAATTTCGAAAACATCTTTTTGCTACGAAACCTTATTGTCAGGGTGGAACTAGAAGTAGTAAAAGCCGCTTACTTCGCGCTTATACAAACCCATATATCTTACGCCATTTTAGCGTGGGGAAACACTCCCGCTAGCAAACGGGTTTTTAACTTACAGCGTAGGGCCCTAAGAGTTGTGGGAGGCCTGGGATACAGTGAGGACTGTCGACACATCTTCGTGCGTTTAGGCGTTCTAACCCTGCCATCTATTTACATATTAAATTGTTTATTGTATGCTCTGAACAATTTCGACGAGCTTTTAAATCATGCTGATGTTCACAGATATGCAACTCGTAATCGTTGTAATGTGTATGTTGATAAGTGTAGATTGAGTATGACGCAACGGGGTCCAACATACATGTGTCAAAAGCTATTTAATAAGTTGCCGTTGAATGTCAGAAGTCTTCCGTTTCTTACTATGAAACGTAAACTGACACATTTCTTGGTTTCGAATGCGTTTTACTCCGTCGATGAATTTTTAAAATGTAATATTGATATTTCTTAGTAGTAAATGTGAACCTGTAAATTGAACTGACGAGTGTAAGAGAACTATCTTATGGCACAATAAAGATTATGATTATGATTATGATTATGATTATGATTACGTGAGTATGTTATATTGGGGTGTTACGTTACAATTTATGTTTGCGCAACGGTAGTTGAGACAATGAACGATTAAACCTTACCTTATTTTGAACGAACACATTACATTTCATTCACATTTCATTCACTCTTATTACGTATTGTGTACACACATTTGCAGAGAGATTCAATAGTTTGAGATAACATTCTGTTTCTGTTTCTACTGTTATGATCTCTAATTAATATGGTAAAATAATTACACCGTTTTGGGGTTTTGAGTATTAATTGTGGAAAGGGAATGATAGCTTATTAGAGATGCTAAAAATACAATAACGGTCTAGTTTTTCGTTAATTTCTATTTAACCATATGTAAATTATAGGTATGCACGACCATAACTGCAGGAATTTGCGTTTTTTTCATGTTTTAAATGTGCACCTTGGTTTTATGCATATGTACTTTTAATGGCTCCTTTATGTTTTCTTTTTTCTACCATTATAAAGTGTGGTGACCTCTTGGTAATATTAATTTACATAGATTTCAAGAGCTTGGAATTAACAGACTGTGACTTATTTTTTTGGATTATATTTTACGTTTAATATAAACATAAAATTATTGATTTGCAGTAACGATATTTCCGATCATTGCTGAGAAATGTTTTATACGTACACTGATTTATTACATTTTCTTTTAGAGAACAGCATTTTATGTTTTAATAATAAAGTTAATAAAGGTTAACTATGAATAACGATATATACAAGCAAAATATCATTAATAGTAAAAGACAGCTATAGTGCCAAATCATTAATAACTCAAGGTGGACATGATTCAAGTAATTAAGTTTTAAAATAAATTGAATATCGTGTATCTAACAAGATTAGATAAAGTATTAAATTAAAGAACCAGTTGCATGGGTTGGGAAAGGTATTGCGTAAACGATCCTACTTGTATCTGCGTAATCATTTGAATTATTTGTTACCAGGAACATGTTTAGTAATTCTAATAGATGTTTATAATAAAATACAATTTAGATAACACGATTTATAGGATTTAGCAACATGCATGGTTCTTTCAATTTACTCACAATTGCAGCAAAAACTTAATAAGAAACAAGTAAGAAAACAAATAAGAAAACAGATTTAAGAATAGAAGTAACAAAGGGGGATTACTATTGTACCAAATTCTTTTTTACATATATTCTAGAAGATTCGGGAACATTTTTTCTATTGCTAGAAAATCCAAGATCAATTGAGAACTCAAGTTTATGATTGAATGATTTCAGAATTCAGAGCAATTTTCTCTTTTAATTCTAGTTTGTTGTTACTAGTTGGTTCTTCCTCTTCCAAAAGTTTACTCACATGTAAGGTAATAGGTTCTCTTATCAAGAAATGTCCCTGCATCCATCAATAAATATGAACAAGTGTATCAAAACTGTTGCAAGTTTACATTGAACAAGGTCAAGACGAGTTAGCAAGGAACACTTTTGAAAATTTCGTTAGTTTCAACTTTGTAATAATTCCTTGGTTGAAGTCCAACTATGTATATCCCCTCATCTATAAATACCTATATAGATTAGTCTCGTCATTGTGAAAATTGAGGAGATTAGAAACCATTTGATGGAGATGCGTTAAAAAGAGATGCCGTTTGTTGCAGATCTAAGCTTGAATTGATTTCTAGAGTTTTTCCTTGCAAAGAGGTTCATCATCAACATAGTTGGTATCATCGTTTGTGTAACTGCACGTGAAAGTAGCCATCTTCGTCCATTGGGCAAAATATTAGTCAAAAAGGTTACTTGTCTAATTTCCGAAATTTATCATTGAATCTCGTTGACGCAAAATAGCTATCAAGATATGGTATTAGCAAAGTATTTGATTATAAAAAGTAACATTAATGCAATCTAATCATAAATCTTGTATTGTATAGCCAATAAAAAAGGCAGAAACTGATTCTAATCTCGACTTAGTATAAGTGATATCAGAATGATTGGAAATACCAAATGAGAAAGATTTAAGCCTTCTTTCTTATTGATTCCAAAATGAATAAATCTTCGGAAAATTTTTCATTTACAAATCTGACAAGGACAAAGAATCGCATCAGGCATCTGTAAGAGATTTTAAATGGCGTTAATCCAGGTGTCTTATCTTAATGAGTATTTTGCATGTTTTAGAATGCTGGGTGAAATAAGGAAAAGGCAATGTAACCTTTTAAAAAAAAAAAACCGTTTTTTTTTAAATTCTAATAAATTTTATTAATTAAGTTGGTTCGATCTAGTGAATGATATAGTTTTGAAATGCCAGTATTTTTTATATCTTTGAAATAATTGTTGACATTTTACCTCCCTTTTGGTTTTGGAGAAATTCTCCTTGCTCACATCTGGTTACAGGAAAAATGGTCCAATATCAGAACAAACAATTTCTTCTCAGATGTCAAATTTGCAACATTTCTGTATTAAGGTTCGGTACTGAGAATAGGTGTTTAGCACCATTACATATTATATGATCCTTGTTAACTACTTATTTATTTCCAAACATATTCAACGTGTTCAGAATATCTGTTTAAATTTCCATGCTGCTTGTTCCTTCCACTGTATCATTTTCAATAAATCTTCATAAACCTTTCTTTATGGAACATAATCTTCATCCTCAAAATATACTTCATACTCAAATAATTATTGCGTCTCAATAAACATGTCAAGACTGCCAAACGGATTGCTTATAGTAAATTGAAACCGGATTTCAAGTCCAAAGTTCAAAATGTTTATCTTTTTTTAATAATTCACAGATTATCTTCACTAATCTATCACTATCTTCTTTTTTATTTTAAAAGCCTCGTTTTACACAGTTGAGTTAACAACGTGAATTTAGCGTGACGTACAAATGCACGCTACTTGTTCTTTGTTCCATATCACTTTTCATAAATTTCCATAAACGTTTCTTTGTGGCACAAAATTTGCATCCGCTGAAACATGAGTCATATTCAAATAAAAAAACGGATTCAATTTTGTTTGATTTGCAATCAACTACTATTATAGTATATATTATATACTTTACGGCCTTGTTGACAAAGTGGAATATAAATAGTTAATTACTTTTTCAGATTTTTGTTTATCGAAGAAAAAGAAATGTATAGTGTAGGTAGCACACTTCGTTTTTTCCGCACGTGTTTATAAATATCCACCTGACACCGGTGGGACCTCAGTAACGCTACGTGCTCATTTGAAATTCACCGTGGCGTAAATTATAGGATTCGCGTCGACAATAGACGTACTACAAGAATAGTTTAAATTCTCGTCTCGTGTACTTCCCGTAAGAGTATCTTCTTCTCTGGAATCAGCGGAGGTCGCGCAAAAAAAGGCGCAGCTCGCCGTCTGCGCCGTCTTTGAGGAGATTCGTATTTCATTCTGGGGGGTGAATAATTCACATTTAAAGGCAGTAGAATAGCGCGCGTCCCACGTTACGCGAACGGGGTTCTTAAATGGATACCGGCGTGCACTCCAAATCGTTTAACAGGTTTAAGTCTTAAGGCAGGGAACTTGGTGTATTATTGTTACGACAATGCGTTTCGAAACGTTTATTGGTGATTTTAAAACGATTGATAGAAGTAGAAAAAAATATCTCTAAGATAAAATCTTTAAAAAAAAAAGTAAAAGTGTTACTGGAAATGTTGAAATGCTAATGGTTGAATATAATTAGTGTTTGTTTTTTGTCGTAAAACTGTTTTTTCTGATCAGATATAAGTTTCCTAATCAAGAATAAAGTACTACAAAAAAAAAGGAAAAATCATGACTATCCTACTCAAATAGACAAGGTTAAATCCCAGACGTAACTAGTTTGTACAAATAAGTACAATGGCAGTATATAGGTGTTTTTACTATCTTGTTCTCGGCACCAATTTAAAATTATAAACAGGAATCTAACAGAATAAGTAAAGTTTTTTTTCTAACAATTTTATTAAAAATGTTTAAGAACTGATTAACATAACGGGAAGTTTTCAAAATAAATTATCATCAATTATCTATTAGGTACTTTCACAAAAGCAGTTTTAAGTTGAAGTTTATGTTTAAAATTACTTACTTTATCTCTAAGATTGGGTAACGCTCGTTTGAGACGCTAGTACTATTTTGAATTTCGAACGGTTTAATTAACTTAATGCAATGGAACGTAGAGAATCGAAGAAGTGTATGTTATCGAGCTGTAATCGACTAATTGACGGTATCTATCAAACAAATTAATTAAGCCAGAACGCAATCTCCCATTGATCCGAAAGATAGAATTCGGAGGTTTATTGGAATGTCGTTAATGACTCTCCATTAATTTGAAATAGAATATGAAGAACCTAATGGTATTTTCAAATTAGAAAGTATTTTTTATTTTATGGAAAACTTCCGTAAAACTTTGCTCCGTTTTATGATACACAAGGAAGTTATAAAGATTAAACCTTATGATTGAGTTAAAGATAGCAATTAAATTATATAGATAAATACCCTTATTTTTTATTAATAAGGCTTTAATAAATATAGATAGTAATATAATACAATTCTATTTAAATCATTTATAATATTTTAATACATTCACTATAGAGAATTTATTTCCATATCATAAATGAATTACCTTTAATGACGTTAAGAAAAAAAGATATAACAAAAAGAAAACCGTTCACAACTACACGTTTGGAGTAGCGGTTTAAAGCAGAACCTTGTGTTTATAATCGGTAACCAGTAATTGCACGCAATTTGTAAAGTTGTCGTCATTCGATAAATTAATCAAAAAGGAAATCCTTCCTTCCTTTTCGTTGTTTTGGTGGCTTGCGTTCCTATTTCGTAAGAAAATTGTTGAATAAACATGATGGCATAATAAAGTTATCTCCGGTTTATCAATTTATTTTTATTTTCAGATAGAATTATAAATTCGATGCTAGAATATTATTCATGAAAGCCAACGAAATGTGATCAATAAAGTAATTATTGATTTATCCCGATGGGACAAAAGCCTTCACAATTGGGAAATGCCAACAGACGTCTGCCACTTTCATGGACTTTAAGATCTCAAAACCATCATCATCATCAACAAAATACCACAGCTTCGATTAAAAGCCAATACAAAACAAATAGAAAGTCCCCAAATAATACCGGTAAAGAAAACGCGCTAAATACAGAAGCACCATTGAAAGGAAGAAACTTAAAAACAATAACAAGTGTAAATAATAGTATAAATAACAACATTAATAATAACAAAATTAACTCAAATTCTATTAAGAATACAAACGTTACCGATGTGCAGTGCAAAATACTAAAAACTCAAAATGCTCCATTGAGAACCAAATCAGAACCTAACTTAGCAGCGGAAAAGAGAGAAAAGCACAAGCATAGAAGAAAAAGTTCTTCTAGAAGTAAATATGGAAGAACTAACGAGATACAACAGTTTGGTTATGAGATAGATGATGTGGATGAGTTTTTAGCTAAGGTAAGATGAATTCTTTTGTACCATTTATAAATCCCAAACCTATTTTCCGACCACGTTCATATTCTCGAAAGGAGCCATTCACGAAACGTTCACAGTTGTCTCGGCATTATTGATGAGAAAATACGCGGAATGCAATAAATCCCAAAATGGTGCTTCATCGGCACGACCTCGTAAATCCTCTTTCGTTCATGGCTCGACGAACCGATGACCGTTTATCATAAAAGGCCGAGTTTCCTTATTGTTGAAAATGGTAAGGCCCCGCAGCTAATGCACAGGTGTGAGTAACTGATTCATAAACCTAGTCATTATCCCATCATCTCACCCGCAATTAAATTGTCGAGAGTGATAATAATATGTTTAAACTTTTTTTTTATATTGCATAAACGATTTTCTATTTTAAATAAGAATTATTTGAATAAAGTGGTGAAATTGATAATACTAATCGTTTATCAACTTGGCGATTACTAATATTTATTTATTTTTTTTTAATGAATTCAGCCAGATAAGCCACAGGATGTTGATTTATCAGTTTATTTGTCAATATATTATTTGAAATTCAGATTCGAAATGAATTTTGCGTTTTTGTACGGCACCTGTACAAAAACGGCCATATCATGCTAATGATAAACAGTTTTTAATTCCAATCTATTCTTTGTTTTTGACAACAAATCTGTTTTTGAATCAGTAAAGATGAAGGCACATGTCCATGATTTCTGAAATAATTTATCTGGTCTTGACCCATATCTTTTCAATAGGGGTACAATTTGTCAGAAGTTAATTTGCTAAGCTTTTGAACACTTGTATTCGTCTCGATTTTGCTGCACATCTTCTTCCTACTTCTGGCTCTGTGCTTATGAAAAACAGGATTCTTTATTACTTTGATGTCACACAACATGTTGAGTCATACATGTTGACCAGAACACCTTCTTCCTACTTTTCTTTTATAAAACTATATGAATGTCTCTGTGCTTATGAAAATCAGGATTCTTTATTAGTTTGATGGCACTTAGATTGTATACTGCAATGGAACAGAAAATCTTAAATCTCACAGACAACGAGAAAAGTCTTTATGACGTCTTTATTCAGCAATCGCCGCAAACATTCACACATAACCATGCTTTGTACCATCTTTGTACCACCTTTATTTTGTTATCCACGACAGTGAAATAAGTCTCGTTTAACTGCAAAGTATTTAGTCGATGATGTTTTATCATTTATGTATTTATTGCCCCCAGTGGATATAGTGGTACATATAGTAGGACCTTATTTTTTAAGGATGCTGAACGATATGCCAATTTTCTATTGACAGAATTCGAAGGTTGTTTCGATGATATACCCAAATACGTCGCATTGTGCTTTGAACAGTTTGGTATAAGGTGTGTTGGAAATGTTGGCCCATTAACTCGCCAGACCCATTTAAGATATTTTCGTCTTCAGTTTTCTCCAACAAGTTGCTAGAGGTTGGTGGCTAGATTTAGGTGTAGTAACGAAGAAAGTGCTAATAGATATTGAATGAAGGTTGAGGAGAGGGGGTGTAGACTGTTTGGGGAGGGCTGAGGAGTCTTTAAACCATCTGTGACCATCCGGTGGATTGCGATGAGTTGAGGGAGGAAGTCATGGATTGGAGGCAAGTGTTGGGGGAGAGGGCGGAGAAGAGGAGATGGATATACAGATAATGTGGATATATCTGATATGTTATTAATATATGAATTATGTATTGTAATCCAAAACAGCTTTATTCTATAATTTTGTTCTACACTTCACTTTCTTACTCTTCGGTACTCTTCTTCTATACTAAGCACTAAAGCCGTTTTTCTTCATTAAACAAATACTCTTTCTTTTTGCCCATAATAATTCTAATTGAGTTAGTTGGTTCATTCCTTTTATATGTGGTTTAGTTTAGAATATACACCTCTATATTTAGAAGCTAAAACTTTATTTATGGGGATAGCTAAGGGTGGTTTGTGTTAAAATTTTTTATGTTGATTCAATTCTCTTTTTGACAACCTTCTCTGGTAGATAATTCTTGCAATATTTAGCAGCAAAATTTGCTCAAAAATCCAAATTGTCAGGAATTTGTAATCAACCAATGTAATCAAAATTTGAACAAACAATAGTCCATAGAATATCTTTTTCGCCTATAAATAACCAAATTTGAAACGGTATATAATGGCATTAATCGGGAACTTGCCAGAAAAGTAATATTGTTACAAGCCAAACTAGAGCAAATATTGTATCAATACCAACTCAGTTCATATCAATCATGTAACTTTTAATCTTCATTTTGAAACATTGCATAAATGTAACTGGAACAATTAAGACTTCCTTAAGAGTTTCTATGTATACTTTACTTTTTATTTAAGTATTTTATATCATACTTTTGTTCTATATTTCAAAATTTAAAATTTTGATTAAAAAATTTAATTCTCTTTACAAAGATAGCATCACCCTGTACTGTATGGGTAAAGTACTTTTCGTCGATCGTTGAATTGACGACGTTAATTCTTCAAGAAAATTACCCATAAGTGGGTGGTTAGCCTGCCCGAAAACGGTTCCCACACACACACAGACGTGTTTCTTCACACAAAATCAGATATTTACTCACACAAACAGATATTTACACACACACACAGATATTTTTACTCACACACATAAAAGATGCGACCTTTCTCAGTGCGTTTTATGCATGCGGCTCTCGTAGAACTGTAATTATAGGTGTCCGAGCGGCCAAAGTACATCAATCGCTTGAAGACCGCCTTAAAAGACCAATACGGTACGTTTTTCCCAAGACTGATTCGATTTTTTCGCCGAATTATTGGCTATTTTAACGTCCATCTGAAATTTATTGGCTATTTCAGCACCTAAATGAGGGATCCATTATCGATCAATTGCTCAAGTTAATTTGAATCGATTTTATCCTAAGAGTAACCGATATAATGTTGAGAAGATTACTATCGAAGAGTTGGAATCTTTTCCGCAAGATCCTCACGAACACGATGTAATAGTTGTTACGTCATTTAAAGCTGATAATTATACAGTTTCGTTCTATCGTTAACATTTTATAAGATCGTTAAGATGTCGGTTAAATATAAAATTGTAGGTGTTTAAATAATTATTTCCAATTTTTATTATTCTTAGGCAAGTATCGATAAGCCAGCTAACATTCCAGTTGTTCTCGCATCCCCAAGTGTATTATACCAGACCAGAGTTGGCGGATACCAAGCGGAGATATCCCTTCCTTTAGGAATGGTTGTGAACGCGGTCTTCAAGAACCAACATTGGCTTTACGTGCAAACTCCGCACGCCGAGGAAGGATATGTCAGCTATGCCGCTTGTTTACCTTTAGGTAAGTCTCGCAAATCATGCGATTGCCGTTCGTTACGTGTATGAATGAAAATATGGTCGGTTAAAGTCGTCCAAGTAACCCTAATTGACATACGTATAAAGTTATGTCGATATTTAACTGTTTAACTTAAAATTGTTTTTCTAGGAATTATTCCACCACCTGAAAATTCTTTATCACCCTGTTGGGAAAATAGCACAGATGTATTTCCAAAACCATCCGGTAACATGACGGACACGGAAAAGCTTAGTTCTCGATCGGAGTGTAGTGGTGGAAGATGCAGAAGTAGGCGGTCAAGAAATGCAACGAGTACATGTGGCGAAAGAAGTGTTGATAGACTTTATTTACGAGCGGCGGCATCTGCAAGAAATAAAGGGGGAACGCGACAAACTTTATTAATTATTTGTTGTGACTACGAGGGCGGTAGAAACAATACGTTGAATGTGGTGAAGGGTGACGTTGTGGTGTTGATTAGTACTCATGTGGAAGGGTGGTTTTGGGTTAAGAACAAAGAGGGTGCCGAAGGGTTTATACCCGCCGCCGTTGCTGGGCATGGTTTTTTGTAATATTCTGAAATAAAGTTTTTATTATTTGTTTTTATTTTATGTTTTATTTATCTGTTATAAACATATCATTACGAATAAAAAATAAATTAATAGAAACGCTTAGAATTAGAATTAGGGATATATTAATTTTATTAGGTAATTCATAGAATAATGCAGTTTGTTTAAGTTTTAGTAGATAAGATAAATTAATAACAACTGTTTTAGCCCAGCTCATCAACATATATAAATGAAATCTAATCGAACAAATCAATACAGATTGAATAGTCAAGCAGGTTAAATAGAACAAATCAATATGAATCGGACCGGAAAAAAATCTTACGTTATTGGAATCGACTTGGGAACTACATACTGTTGTGTAGGTGTATATAGAAATGGAAAAGTGGAGATAATACCTAATAATGGAAATAATACAACACCATCTTATGTCGCATTTCGAAATGGTGACATTCTTGTTGGGGAAGCAGCTCGGAGACACGCTAGGGACAATCCAAGAAACACAGTTTACGGTAAGAGATTCAGAAAAATTAAATACGCCTATTCATAGCTATATCATTTCTAGTTACACCGAAAATATTGCACTTTAAGCTGCATTTAATCCAATACCATAAATTTTTCTTTTATTTTCTAGGTGTAAAACGATTAATAGGACGAAGATATCAGGAAAAGGAAGTTCAGACTAACAAGAATATATGGCAATTTAATGTAATATCAGATGAAGAAGAGCGACCTCTAATAGTAATCACAAATGATGGAAAAACTGAATCCTTTAATCCAGAAAAAATAAGTGGGTTCTTGTTACGAGAATTAAAGAAGGTGGCTGAAGAATATCTTCAATCGGCTGTTCATCAAGCTGTTATAACCGTTCCAGCATATTTTACCGATGCACATCGAGAAGCTACGATGAAGGCTGCTGAATTAGCCGGATTAGAGGTGAATCAAAAATACACTACGTTTATTAAGAGCTAATTTTTCAATTTATTTATAGGTTTTAAAAATTATAAACGAACCTACTGCTGCTGCTCTAGCATACGGACACAAGAAGAAAATTATGGAAAATAGATTAGCTTTGGTTTTTGATTTTGGGGGAGGCACTTTGGATGTGACTATTTTAAACATCTGTGGTGATACGTACGAAGTAAAATCTACAACAGGAGACATGTACTTAGGTGGTGAAGATTTTGATAACACGATTCTCCAGTATTTTGTTGAAATGATTAAAAGCAAATATGATGTAGACATTTCGAATGAACCTAAAATTATGCGACGTTTAAAAGTTCAGTGCGAAGCCGCAAAAATTGATTTAACGTTTTGTACGGAAACGTCCGTGCAATTGGAGTCTATTCTTTCAAATAAAGACGACTTTAACCACAAATTGGGAAGAGTAAAATTCGAAAATCTCTGCGCGGAGATATTTCATCAAGCCATGAAAGTCATGATGAAAGCCTTGACAGACGCTGGAGTTGATAAATCGGAAATCGATGATGTAATATTAGTGGGAGGTTCTTCACTTATTCCTAAAATGCAAAATATGATACGAGGATTCTTTGACGGCAAACAGCTTTGCACTAGCATCAGTAATGAAGAAGCAGTTGCAACAGGAGCTGCCATACAAGCTGCAATTCTGACAGGTTCTGATGATTCATCTATCACTGACATTATTATAAGAGATGTAACTGCAATGGATCTTGGTATTGCAGTGAAAGGTGGGAAAATGTCCGTCGTGATACCACGTGCCACAAAGCTTCCAGTATCTGTTGCTCGGACTTACACATTAAACTCCGACTTCCAAAAATATGTTTCTATATTGATTTTTGAAGGAAATAATGAATTGGCCGATAAAAATATAATGATTGGAGAGTTTGTTTTCGATGGTTTAAAAGACATTAGAAAAGGCAAATTAAAACTGACTGTTACATTCAAGAAGGATATTAATGGCCTTTTAAAAGTTTCCGCTATGGATGAATCAACTACTATTAAAAAATCAATTAAAATTACTAAATATAATCTTCTCAAAAATACTAATTTAAATATATTAAATTTATAACATATTATTTGTAAAATTAAATTAGAATTTATCATTATGTATATGGGAAATATTCATTGAATAATATTTAGTTATTTAAAAGAATAAGCAAAATATCTTAATAAATATCAACTAAAACACTATTTTAATTTATCATTTAGAAATTTAGATTAATTCCCATGTTAAAAATTTTAAATATGATTTTAAAAAATGTCTAAAGTTTTAAATTGTCACTCCGAATGAGACGGTTAAGGGTTGTTATCATAACCTGCATAATAATTCTAGGATACAGTGATAAATGGATATCTTTCTTACGGAACTTCGATAAAGTTTAGCTTGGTTTAATGATGGCTCATGTTCAGAAGATCAAAACAAATCCTAAGGTGGATATATTTGTGGTCAAGATTGGTTTATTAGATTTCTTAAAATAACGTTTTCTTTGAAGCGATGGTAAATGTATAATGTGGAATTGGTAAATTACGAGATGGTTCTTGAAAGTCAGCATCAACAATCTGGAAACGTCGTTTACTTCGCTTCTCTCCGGATAGGCCATAACGTGTTAGAAACTGTCCCATTGATTAACACCAAATGTTAGTAAAGAAGTGAGTGCTTGCAAAATAGATATTTAAACAGATTTACGGAATGTAAAGTTACCATTTTCAATTGTGGTTACTTCGCATATGTAAATATAAATACTGTGGGACTTATTTGTCCAAAAAAAATGGAGACTTTGTCTTACAGGTTATGCAAGCCTTTGTAAATAAATTAATTTTTTAGATGAGCAGGGGATGAGGTATGTTGGAGACAGTGTCTTTTATTGTCTTAACTATACTTTTAAATTTACGTGTACTTAAACATTAGACTAAATGTTACAGTAATTTAATTCTTCTATGTCAGATGCTTAGACTTTTACATTGCCCATTGTTTTAGCAACTTTACTTTTCCTTCAGTAGAAATAAGATTTATTCATTTAATTAACATTCCATAAATTCTGCAGTTGTTTATTTGGCTTCTAACTTCTTTCTTTGTCTCCCTTGTTCCGCTCTTGCGTCAAATTCTTAGATCCATATCGTTGTCCTTTTTCCTTCTTCTGCTTTCATGAATGCATGTACTACTTTGTGTTGAGTCTTCAAATAGTTTTTTCTTACATCTTCATCACTTATTGGTCTGTATTCGACAAGCTATGTCATCACCTGGTTGTTTTAGGTTATATTATTACAGAAAAGAAGACTAACTTTGAAATAGTAAAAGCTATCATTTCATAGGATATTATTAGGATTATTCCATAGTGATGCTGAAACATTCACAGAGATTAACTTCCATCTCGAATAAAACATATTTTCTCTTTAAATGCTTCATATGAAAAAAAAATTTCTTTTATTTGAGTGTAAAAGGGTTGATAAATTAAATAAAACTCAATTATATTTATGCTACCTATGTATTTCTTAGATAATACGTATTTGGTTGTGTCTTTCAGTTTTGTAACAGTACAATTTTAAGAGCTACTTACAACACACATTGACTAGAATTTCATAAATATTTGATAAATACGTACGCACTAGACAGTAATGGCAAATAGAAAATATAAAACTAAACGAAGACAACAAAATGAAAAAAGAGATAAAGAGAGAGATGACGAGTAATCATCGATCACGTCGAGCTTGTTTATCTGTGCTGGAAAGCGTTTGTCCTGCGGGATTTTGAACAATGCCGGCACGTAAGTCTCCAAAAAGCTATTCGGAAATCCGGGCTATAAAACGCATATATGAACGGGTTAATGGCGGAATTGATCCAACCCAAAAACGTGAAATAGCCCATAACTACGTTGTTTTGGGCTTCTTTTGGTAAAATCGGCATCAACACGTAGTAGATGAAAAACGGAAGCCAACATGCTATAAATCCTCCTACAACAATGCTTAGGGTTTGTGCTGTTTTTGTTTCCCTACGGAAGGAAGAAACTCTGGTAGCCGGCTCAAAGTTTAGAATGGATACATCTAATTGTAGAGATTCCGGTCGCGATCTATTCGCTGGTAACGGCGTTGTAGGGGTGTAAAAGCTTGCAGCCCTTTGCGGAGTTGCTGGTTCAGGCGTGAACGTGTAATTTAAAGTCGATCTTAGAGAGCGGGATTGTTGCTGCCCATTTTTGCGAACTTCATTGTGATTATTTTGGTTTATTGGATCTCCCGCTGTGATACTATAAAATATGTTAAGAAAAATACGTTATTTTTGATTTTAAAAATACATCTTAAAAAAGCTTAAATAAAAAAGCGTTTAACTAAATATAACATTTATTACCGTGCACTAAGCTGGCTAATGTACCTGGTGCACTTGATATTAACATTGTGTTCGTCGCAGTCCGAGGACATCCGGTCCAATTCCGATTCATCCTTCGCGTTCAACACCAGCTTCTGACCTTTCTGAAACGTGTTATTTCAATGAGTTAAATTCATACGACTATTAAGCGTACCTTTACTCTGCTATTGATGTGTGATAATTGGTCATGCCTCTGAGCGACAATGCACGAGATTCGCACGTACACGTAAAGCATAATGGTCATTGGAATGAAAAACGAGAACATCGCAGAGAAGACGACATAACCGGCGTTAGCGTTGTAGGTGCATTTGAAGTCATTATGGCGTCCTGGTTCGTACCTATAATAACATTATATTAAGTATTGATTAATAAACAATTAATGATTATTAAGTACTATTTTTGTTGCAACACTCGACGATCTCAAAGCTCGCATAACGCAGTAATGTATTCAAGTCACGTTATATAATGGTCAATTAGATACATGACTTTGTTCTGCTCGAAGAGTGTTTTTTGTTTTATTATTTCCAAAACTCTTTGTACTTACCAACCAAACATCGGAGGACATGTGATTAAAGCGGATATAACCCAGACCACCAAAATCATGCTAAAAGCGAGTCGTTTCGATCGTCTCTTTCTGGAGTAACTAAGAGGTTGGGTCACCGCCAAGTAGCGATCTATGCTTATGGCACATAAACTCAGGATTGATGCTGTACACAAGAGAATATCCAACGATATCCATATGTCACACAAAATCCAACCCATTTCCCATTTACCTAACACATAATAAACACATAATAAATTAATTAAAATTTATAAAATTTCATTTTTATAATAATCCTTATAATATAATAATAATAATTATAAAATGTTTGTTGAATGCACAAAGTTATAATATTTTGTAAAGCAATTTCTATAACGTTAACTGTTATAGTTACTAGTTACATCACTATTAATGTTACTGGAGCGATTCTGCCGAAGGAGACCGCATTGTACGAAATAGAAGGCTATAACGATTTCACGTTCGTGAAAGCCAACCTAAAATCAGGCACATCTGGTCAAAATGCACCGGAAACCATGGTCTGCGCAAGATGGTTCCACTAATGAGAACGAACGCGGATTTTTCACGAAAGCATTAAAAAGTCACCAGGGTGGATTAACGAGCAGCGCTGAAATAGACGAACATCAAAAGAAGCTGAGGACGTCGTCTATAATGAACCTTAAATATAATTCGAATGATGATTTTTTTTAAATCTTTCAATTAAAAAATTATTTTGATTCAAATAGTGAAAAATATTGAAAAAGTAATCTGCATAAATATACATAAATAATATTTTTCCATTAATGCATTTATCGTTCGGAAAAGAAAAACTGTTGGTGTAATGCGCTGTGGTAGTTACTAGTCACGTTCTTCGACGACGCAATATAAATCCTTTCGAACACGGTTTTGAGTTACTCATCTAGTTTCCAATACGTAAAGTGCTCCGCGAATCTGATAGTCAGCAAGAAATCCTTAAAGATCTAGTTCCAGAACGTGTAGCAGGATAGATAAGCAATTAAATTTCATTTTCACAAAATAAAACTTACGTCTAATTCGGTATACTATCGCCGGCGGCATCACGGTTATCCCAACCAACCAATCTGCAATTGCCACTGACATCACAAAGCAATTTGTAACAGTTCTTAATCTTCTCGTAGTTAAAACCGCGATGATAACAAGGGTATTGCCGATAAGGGTGATGATGATTACTACGGCCAATAAAATAGCCAATGCGATGTCCTCGATGTGTTTGGACGCGTCTTCGGTGCCTGTCACATTGAAATTGTTGTCTTCCTGCATTCCTGATCATTTCTAAAAACAAAATAATTTTAAAAATCTATATATTATTTTTTACTTTCTAGTAGAACAAAACTTTTCGTTAAATTGATCGAAACTAAATAAGAAGATATGTCAAAGCCATTCGTTTCTTTTTTATTCTACGAGATCGTAGTCCAATAATGGGGAGCGAACCAAGTCGTGAGTTATAGCACGTGTCAACTTTGGAAAATAAATGACTGGAAGTCGGTATTGAGTTTGCAGCCGAAAGCGCGTACCGAGGGTTTAATGCCCAATTAAAAGCTGGTGGCTGGCTTTTAAAAGTGATTAATATATTGCCTTCTTACTATTATATTCAATATTCAAGTTCTGACAAAAACTTGGTCGAATTATGCAATACTTATAAATATTGATTTTTCCGTAAAATATTGATATCTTTTATGTTTAATTACGAGATAAAATGTTTTCAGGAAATTAGTAACCAATTACTCATTTTTAAGAAAATAAAGTCTCAAATACATATTAATAGGAAATTATTTAATGTTTAAGTTGATGTAATAAGATTTGCTGTTACAGTGGCAACGTTTATTGGCTACATTTATAGCAAATTTCGATATTGCCAATTAGGTACAATTAACCTGTCCGGTTCGTAATGAACAGGCAGAAAACGTAGGAGATAAATTGGTAACCATTTTTTATCGTAAATTGCTCCACGCCTGACAACCTAATTCGACCAACAATTGTGAATTTGTTTTTGCAAACGCTATTTATTCAGTATAAATGCATTATTTTTTTTTTAAATACTTTTAAAAATCTTTATTACACTATTTAGTAGTCAAAGATATTTCTATATTCTGGAATTTGCTAAATACATTTTCAAACACAAATTTGATCCAAAATAGTTTTATTAACTTTTGTAGTGTTGTTTCAACCCGATTTTATTATGTGTTCCACATATAGAACGGTGAGCAATCGAGTATCTTTATGGTTCTAGAGGTTAATCGTTAAATGGTAGAAAATCATTTTTGCTCTAGAGAATACTTGCGGAGATCATATCGATTAAATGTCTAGAGAGTTGGATTTCACAAGTCTAAATGCACACCAGAAGCACTTCAAGGTCTACCAGAAATAAATTCACGAAATAATAAGGACCAATATCCAACCCAAACGAGTGGTAACGATTTTTCTTCGGGCGACGAAATTTCTTTTTTATCAAAGAAAGTGAGAGTAGAAAAAAATACCAGAAATAGAAAAAGTTATAAATGGACAGAGGAGGCTGAAAGGTCAAGCCGATGAAAAAGACAACCATAAAAGATGCAATATCTATTCAATAATTTAAGGACAATAATTTGAGAGGCACAGGCACCATTCGAGTAAACCGTGTTACAGCAAATCCTCTGGTAGATTAGGAAAAAATGAAAATAAAGCCAAGTGGATGCTAAACTATGGGGTATTAAAGGTAAATGATAATTGCTTCATTTAGTGCTAAAAGGCAAAACTGTTTTGTACTTATACAACTGTAGATTATAATTAAATCTTTTGCAAAATTTACTCAGAACACCGAGTTCACATAAAAACATACAACGTTGTCAAGATTGTTTTGCGTTAGCAGAATGTTCAAGAAATTATTTTCAAAGAAATTTACGATGTGTCACGGCACATCTTTTAAGTTACAAATTTTGGATCTATTTTTCTTTCGGCGACAGTTTTATGGAGGAGTGGAGAAGTTAAAGCACCTTACCAAGTTTTAAAACATCTAAGAAGGGGTGTGGCAAAGATTTATCTATAGTTATAGGGGTTGAAAATTGGGGTGAAAGTTATATATTTGCTTATGATTTAAAAATAAACGAAAAGCGATATTGATACTTCTAAATATAGAGTACTATTAATTTTTAAAAAGCTGATTATTGATGTGTCCCACTTAGGTCTATATTTATGATATTTGGACACAGATATTAAAAATATTACTTAAGACCTGCAAAGTACTTTAAGTACTTTAGTAAAATTAATTTACTTCTAGATCAACGAGTCAAAATCAAATCTTAATATTATTACGAAAAGTAATTTAGGCTAGAACTGAACACAATTTATTCTCCTTATGCTTATCTTTTGGCATTACATCCCGGGGTGGGTTTTTACATTAGCCTCTTCCTCTCCTCACATCTTTTTCAGGTCCTGTCATACATCAGCTTTACAGCACATTCTAGGGCTTGTTCTATTTCTACTGCACCAAAGATCCTTTTTTGGGCTCTTCTTCCATTTGTACTCATCACGTGCCCCAACCATCCTATTAGCCGCGCCTTCGCCATATGAATTATATTTTTCTCTTCCATCGCAGTTTGTAGCAACTTCCTCTCGAATACCCTCAATGCATTTTTCACAATTTATCTTCACAATCGATTGAAACATCTCATCGTTGAGTACAATGTTAAAGCAAATATGAGCAAATATATTACCACACCTAAAATGTCTATAATTCAGATTAATGCGGTTTTAACTTGAAATTTAATTCAGGCAGAATTTTATCTAATATGGGACTAAAGACTGTAATGACTTCGATCTTATAGGGAATAAATTTTTTTTAAATACATTACTATAGTTCAAGCATTTACTGCTATATATGTAATATAAAGTATTAATTCACACAATAAAACAGTGACTCATCATGGAAGACAATTCATCAGAGGTTAGTGAATGAAACCAGGCAATAATGACATTTATTTTTGGAAAAGCAATTTAGGGAGAGTTGATTGCGATCAATAAACCGAGTTTATCCAAAAATACTCGTAATGATGGTCGTTCATATTCAATTTTATTTTTTTTTATCCGTTGAATATGGCGACATAGAGTGAAGTTTAATTAATATAGATAATTACATATATTGGAAATTCTTTGAAATTTTACAAACCGTGAAAAATCGATTTAACGGGAAAGCATTGTACTATTTCTAAATATCAATAAAGGTATTTTTTTTTAATAAACAACGCTTTGGTTTTTGAGTTATTAACTTAAAAATTAATTAACAAACTAAATAATATAAACTGTGATTGAATATCTGTAGAAATGGCACTAAAATACCCCTTCTGAATGAAATTTACTGACTACGTGTCACCTGGATACATTTTGGGAAATGTCCAGTTGAATAAATGAGGTGTGCTCGGAATACGTTATCAGAATCATCAATTTTAAATTATGGAAATATGGACAAGTTATAAGTACCACTTTCGAGGGAATCCTATTTCGAATTTATAATCTGAACAACTATCATCATCTATGGTAGAGACTCCAATTTCATTTTCCTTTCATATTCCGATCGAACGAAATGTGTAACGGGACAAACCGCTAAAAGCATTTTAATGGATTAAACTACCTGCGGAAACTTTTTAACTTTATGAATATTATATAAAAATATTGTTCGACTCCAAAATTATTATCGCAATTTTTAAACGTTAAAAAATTTTAATTTTACTACTAAATTACTATTATCAGTTCTTCACTAGTTCAAACTAGAGAACTAAGAAGTACCATTCGAAAAATTTGTGGAAAGGATCAGTTTCAGAATTATTTGAAGTATGCTTCCTACAAAATGTGTCACAAATGACGGTTTTCAAGGTAGTAGTACATTTGGGATTCTATTGAAGCTTTCTGGCTCGACCTTCTCTTTACGCCACATTTTACGATTAATATAGACACGTTTGGCGCATTGCGCTTGTGAATTCTCGGAATTGCCGAATTTTTGAACGAAATATGAACACTCTCTACATACAAATGTAGGAATGTATTTGCAAAAAATCAGAAAATGCGACATAGGAAGCGAAAATAAATCGGATAGTAAATTATACATATCATCAAGACGAACATAACATTTTAATGTTTCACAAGTTTTCTTTCATAATTGGAATTAATGTTCTTTAACGTTGATTAATTAGTGGTAAAACGTTTTGAAAGTGTTCGTAGGTGTTACAATAACACGATTGTTTCAGTTTCTTAGATGATTTATGACTCAGATAAAAAAGGGTTATTATATTTTTTTCCGGCTTCCAGTTCAAAAGTAATCTCTACTAAAAGGGCATAACCGTAATCTATCCGTGTCATATTTTTTCTTTCTTTTATACTTTTAAAAAATGTATATAAATTTAGTTTTGGTATATCCAATTTCATTTAAAAAATTTTTTCCTTGTTTCTGAATAGGGAATACGAGTAGAAAATAATGAACAAGGTACTTCGGTGTATTATGCGTCATCTCGTGTGAACATTCACGTGATTCAATGGTCGTAAGTTATACGCCGTTTCTGCAATTAGGGATGTTTTATGAGAGACAATACGTCTGCATTATCTTATACGTTGATAGCTACCGCAATTTAAGCACTTACATGCTTTCCCCCTTCGGATAATTAGCAACTCATGTAGCGGCAAAACAAGTAAATCGTAATTTAAATTTGAATTTTATTCGTTACAATTTTAAATTAAGACAGAAATTAGAATCTTTAATTAGGAGATTGTTTGATTTTCTGCATCTGAAGTAGTTATTCGATCCCAATACACCAAAGTCATAAACCAAGTTAGATAGGGTAATCGATTCCGGTGATCCGGATGCCATCTGACGGCCGATTGGATTACAGTTTGGTAAATAGCGATTGTAACGAAATATTAATCTATTGTATGTATACGTCTGGTATGCGTAACTCCCTATACGGGATTATTTTGTGGTAGGTATGTACGTTTCTCGTTTAAATGCTTACAGTTAATTTCTGTGGTGTGCATACGTTGTAACCCGTAAAACGAGCAGGAACCGAGGCCGGCTCCTACAGGAACTGTAATTGAGGGGTATTCTCGTATCGCAGACATTGTGTGTGGTCAGCCGCCTTTGATGGTCGGAGCACCGGAGATTGTCGTAATCCTGCTGGCGGTCCGAGGACCCAATTAAAGGCGACTGAGGAAATTAGTAGCTTCCTGGTAGAGTGGAGATTAAATATCTATGCGATTCAAAAAAAGTATATATTAAGAGGGCTTTAGTTTTTGTGGTTATTTAAATATTAATTTATACAATGAGATAAAATAATTAGTGCTTGATTTGGGTAACCTTCTTTAGTGAACGTATCGGAATTGCACAGTTTCGCTTGAAACATACACCAGAAACCGATATGCTAATTACGCAACTCTCAGTCGCGTTTCAGTATTAATTTACCACAATTATGTAGTGTCTGTCCTTGGACATTACTGACAGCTACGAATTTCAGACGCTATTCACAATATATCAATACATGCTCCGCAAACTATAAAATGGGTTTGTATTATATTACAAAATAATTTAAGGGATTAAACCTGAAGTTTTGTTAAGCAGTTGTCAAGAATGAATCACATTGGTGGCAAAGGATGAGATTTTGGGCTTCCCATTGCATGACCCAAACAGAAATGCTATCATACCCAAAAATTTCTACTCCAGAGATTTACTTAGTTCCAAGGATATGAAAAGGATAGAGGCGAATAGATTAATTTTTCCCTTCAGGTAATTTTAAAAACTTTAAAGCGCCTGTCAAAACTTTAGAAAAGATTATATAGTGATGAACAGTACATTAATCTTTATCTATTGAAAGTGTGATAATTGCGGTAAAGTCATCAGGTTTCAAGTAATTTGTTGAGATGTCTGTTTCATCTCTATCCTTACTAAGTAATCGAATATTAACTAGATATAAATCGCCAGAATGCTTTTTAAAGATATTTTTATCTATATTTTTAATATTAAAGATATTATGGAGGATTATTATTGTATTCATTTAAAACTTTAAGTCTCTTTTCTATAGAATTAACTGTGATATCTACCATAGTTCAAGTACAGGATCATTACATATATCTAATTTTTTGTCATTAGTTTTATTTATGATAAGGAAATTTAGATTCTGTGTTTAAGTTACAACAAATGTTATTTGCTTTATTTAAAGACTCTCTAATACTTTATGGAATATTTTCCAACATGAGTTTATTTGGTTATAACTGAGCTACCTAGGAAAAAGTTAATTCGGTTCGGCAATATAATATGTAACTACTATTATTCTCAGTAGATCATTATTTCAAGGTATCTCTTTTTCGTGTAAAATTCTTTCGTGAGTTACTTCTAGAATGGTTTAAGCCTGTAACCTTTTATCGGGTTCTCTGACCTTTTTAGATATTTATCTGTTCCTTTGAAACTTCATGAAAAGAAATCGTTTGTGTTATATTTTCAATCAAAATCAAAAAAAGTCTCTTCATCTCTCTGTTCTTTATCAAGTATATTTTCCTCAGTGTTTGGATTAAATTATTTCTTCACAAAAGGCTAAAAACTTTGGATATTACACAAAGTTCGAATTCCAGCAAAATAACTTCATATGAGATAAGATAACATAGACCTACGTTATGGAGCTCACAGAACCTGAGTGACATACCATTCAACATCCAATTATATCCAATTTTACAAGTTTGGTAGCATATGGTGATGTAATTGATTATAAAAAATTTAATCTTTTGGTGCAGATGCAACCCAAATCATTTTAATTACTTACATTGAAAATTCATTGCAGGAAATTAAAAAACCTGCTACTAGAAGACTTCAAAGTTAAAGTGTTCTATTTGGGTCGATGGTCTTTACTGGTGCAGAACGCATGAAGAAAGTTGAATATGAAATGAAAAGAGCTTCTGTGGCAACGTTTTTGTAAGTTTGTTTTCCTAAAGAATTTGTTTCGCTCTGAAAGAATATTGTTATTAAAATGAAAAAACATAATATTTAGCAGTATAATACGGAATATTTTTATAGTAGCACGAATAACAACTTTAAGTACTTTTTTAAACTCCATTAAAAACCATTTTTAAATAAATAGTGTTTAAAAAGTATTCACAGAAACCAAAACGTAATAATTCTTCGGTAATTATATCACTTTCAAGAAATCGAGATGACTCAGTTCAAGTTCAAACACTTTTAGATTAAACGGTAAACTTTATTTAAAACAACCGTGTGTCCTAAATTACGTATGTACACATTGTTAATCTTAACCGGGTATTTTGATGTCGAATTTTTCATTAAATTTTTATTACCCCTCCATAAACTCGGATAATGATTATCATACAAACAAAAAGGTTCGTGCGATCAAAATTCTGAAACACGTTTAAATTGATGGCGTCAATAAACACCGTTCCTAACTACTTTGTCTTGAAATTAATTGCTCAATTAGTGATATAAATATCGATACTTTAGCGTAATGAAAAAACATCTTTTTTAATCATTTTTACCATTGGAATATTACTCAAATACTCTAGAGAGTAACAAATCTTCACGGAGCTTAATCATAATTTACGCGTGGACATTTCAGTATGTAAACAAATTTTAATTAAGCTTAAGTTATAGATTTCAAATTGCAACTTTTATGATTAATACGTTAAAATAAAATTAAAACGTGCAGTTTGAATTCAAAGTTTATTTTAATTTTTTTTTATGAGGCTTTAAATAAACCTATTTAAAACCATTTGTTTGTTTATTTAACGCATTATACGAATTTAAAGTTTGGTTTATTTTTTTAGGGCCATTATATTTAAATAAAAATGAATTTCATTCCAATAGTTACAATTTAAAATCTTGTCGATTATAGAATTGGATTATGATTTATTTAAATTTCCGTACAAATTCGGAAAAAAGGTTATCTACAAAATGACTAATCTAATACATGCACATTATTCGGCTCAATATACATGTATTAGAAACATTATTACATAATTATTAAAACACCACACACTTTCATATACTCCATATTGTTATATCTGACACTCTAGATATACAGATTGCTCAATACGATGCTATCGTCTATTGCAATAGGTGTGGGTCGGCTTCTTCTTGTCTATGTTAATACCTCTCATTTTTGTGTATTGATTTCCACGTGAACCCATATGTCATTTCTCTTCATTTCTGAGTACCTACACTCGCTTTAGCTACATCTAAATTATGCCTGATATTCATCAATTATTCCTTCAGCTGCAGGGTTAAGACGATTGTTGATAACATCTTCTGTAGGCAGTGCAGGAAAGAGATATCTCACAATAACTTGTACGCTGCATAACTCATACTTCCTGTTCTTGTTTCTTCATAGCTTGTACAACTAACGTTTGCATAAACCATCGCTGTAATTCGTTCCTTTCCTTAACCGTTTAAGGACCAAGACGGTATATATACGCAAAAAAAGTCCAAAGCCAATAATAATGTGTAAATCACAAATACACTTCTCCTTCCGTAGTCCATGTTGTTTTCCTTCAATTTTCTCTTTTACAAACATCATGTGGGCGATTTTGTAGCTTTTCCCACTTTGTATATTTTCGCAACGTGCGATCCATTCTTCTCGAATCTACTCAAAATCTCCACTTTACGTTCATTTGCAGGAAATGTTTTTCTTGAGGATGAAGACATTCATTATATAAATTTAATTAAAGTTAAAAAACAAAACTGCATACAGAAGATACTGTGAGAACAAACTAACGAGGTGCGAATAACGCTGACATAAAATTAATTCTCGGGGAACCGACTATTGTTTATTGCTAGAATCTGTTCGGATTACAGATCAGGCGTTTGAAATTCATGAATATCCCAAGTATGAAATTCAAACGCTTCGTTCGGCGTTAAATCTACACGCATCCCTAGAGTTGGGATAAAAACTTCATAAATGCGAATTTTTGAGGTTTCTGGTTTTTAGCATATTACGTATATTATAAATCTTTTCAGTATATAGGTACAGAAAAGAAATTTTTTACATTTATCATAAAGTTTTTCACACATAAATCGTTTTCGTTGCTATCTCAAAAACATTTCCAGGCTGCATACGAAATACGATCAGAAAGTCTTCCGATACATTTACGTCTTTTGTGTGCGATATTTTCTTGTAAGTAACCATTTTAATATTTTTCCGATATCAAGGATGACATAATCGTTTCGAAATGAATGAGGAAGTGATTGTAAATGCAATGGAATTAATGAAGCATTTCATTCATATAAATAAAACGGTGTGTGTTTTGAATTACAAAAGGAATTAAATTAATTTGTGATAATTTATATTAATGGATAAAAAGGGAAAATAACATTTTGCTTTGATATATTACATCACAATTGCTTTATTATAATATTTTGTGTGGTCTGATTTATTTTATACATACTATAATCGAATTTAATAATTCTATAATCTAATAATTTATATTCATATCGTATCTTTTGTAAGTCATTTTTATTATAATTGATTGAAATAATGTCGGTATAACAACATTATAGACAAAATTGCTCCATAATTTTTTTTTTAATTGTAAATGTGGTTGAATGCGTTAATTCTCAAGAGAGAGGAAGCTATCAGAAGGTAAATTTGCTACAAATCCATATGGACAAGAGAATGGGGTCGGCGGATGGTATACAGCAAGAACGATAAACGTTGATAGAGGAAATTATTTCCTAGGTCAAAACTCGATAGGAATCGTTAGGTTGAATTACGATTGCCCGGGCATTGGGGTTAAGTGCGGTAAAGGGTGCAAATGGGTAATATCAACCCAGATCAATATCTGTATTATCCGTTTCCGGCATGAATGTTAAGACAAACAAAAGGGCGCAATTATTCCTAAAGTATTTATCGATAGTACGCGTGCGGTTTCATTTCAGCGAATACAAAGTTACCGTTATCGCCGCAATTTGAGCTTTAAATATTTTATCAACAATTATAGTTGAAATGTATAACAATATTTTTAGTTTATTGATTTATTAATAATTTTATGTATTTTTGGTGTATATTTGAAGATATTTTCACGCATAAAATTGTTCATTTACGCAAATTTGTATTCGGAGGAACCTTGAAAATTCCAACGGGCGGATTCCACAAGTCTATTGGTTTACAAACTATACTAAAATATCTATTCGTTTATTGTTTCGGCATATGCTTTTTGAAGGGGAACGAAAAGTGTGTATTATGATGTATTTATTTAAATCTACAAAGATTTAACCATTAATACACTCAAACACAAATATATTAAATAAAGTACAATTCCACACGTTTTAAATCAAAAGTTTTATCCTGCAAAGTAATGAATTTAATCAAATTGGTTGTGGTTTGAAAACCTCTACATCCTCTGAGCATATTTAGATTATCTTATCACATTCTGACTATTAAACACTCTCTGCAAACACATACATTTCTTAATTTGTTAAATATTGCTATGTAAACATGTTAGGCTGAACGATTTTTATAAATATAGGAACTACCTCCTATGTTTATACTTCTTTTCTTTAAAATATACAAACACTTTCTAGAAGCTTATTAAACAAAGAATTTTGTAAACAAAAATTATTTGATTTCATTATAACAAAATGTACACAACATATTTTTAACTAAAATACAGGTATTTCAAAATTATGAAAATATTTGAGTGTCTTATTCTAATGCTTTAAAATTGTAGCATTCAGATTTGAAAATATTAGTGCTAAAATTAATCTACGTTGAGAAAACATTTACATTTGGATTCTAATAAATGTTTTACAATTTGTTTTAAGAATTTCTCTGAATGGCGGATTGATTGATCGGAATATGAATGGTTCGGAGAATCAGATGAAGAAAATCTTGATACTGATAAAGAACAAGATGATGCAGAAGAAAATCTTGAAAATGTAAACATTAAATCTAAGAATCAATAGAAACTACTAAAAAAAGAAACCATAGTGATTTTGAAGGACAATGGCAAAGGTCAATGTACCAAGAGGTAATGAAACATTTTTTTGATATTGAAAAAAAATTATCAACTTAATTGAGGTATATTTTTTATAAATTAAACTTTTAACCATCAAAAACCACTGATAATATTCGACGAAAAAAGAATATGCCGAAAACTCAAATTGCGAAGAGAAGATGGAGTAATAAGAAGCTACTTCACTTACACAAAAGATTGAACGACGATCAATACATGTACAACGGCGAAAAAGACGACTTCAAGTATACACGTTCATTAAATATGGATGATGGGGAGAAAACAGAACGCTGGAAATAGATACTACTTTAACGACGGAAAAGTGCAACACAACGTGGTTGAATGTTTTGTAAGGAAGGATAAATTATTATATATTGCGTAAACGACCAGGATATACAAACGAAAAAGTTAATTTGCTCAAATATTTCGTTATCCGAATAGTTCATAAAGCTATCAACGTGTCAACTTTAAATTACCATGGGTTGGGTTAATTTGTTGTAGAATTAGCTTGTTGTTAATTTTTACGTAAATTGCTTTGGGATTCGGTTGGCAATAAATAGATAGGGTGGATAGGTACCTTTGAGGCCTCCCAACTGTTGATAGGTGACTTTTTTGTAGTTCACAACCGGGTTGGAGTCTCATAAAGGACGATTCCGCTGCCTCTTTGGCAGTGGTTTGGTTACTGATCTATTCATTTTATAATAGCTTTTTGTAACATCAGTGATGTTTTACTACAACATTGATGTAAATACTGGTTTGTAACTGAAGATAATTTATGGACCCCGTGAACTAATTCTAATAAGTTATTATTCTTTCTTGGACGTATACTAATACCGTTATGTTCAGAAAAAGTTATTGATCTTATTCTAAATATTCGTGTTGCAAAGATTCTAAATTTTGAAAAGAATTAAAAGTACTGAAAAATGTCTAAATTCAGATCAACGTTGTGCCAATCATGGAGAATCATTTAAAAAAATGTACAGTATTGCAGAAATGTTCAAAATATCTGAAACATTTTATATCATTTGCAAGCAAAAGGTCAATTAAGCCTGTACGTTCTCAGTTTATTTGTTTTTAATTATAATCGATTTAGTGATAATTGCTTTTTATAAGAAAAATGTTATTGTAGAAAGTAATCAAATTTACAACAACATTTGTAATATAACGCTATATCGATTTGACATCAAAACTGCGTAAATATACGAAAAAAGGTTTTGCGTCAAAATCGACTTAAAACTAATTAAAATTAAAACAACAGCTTTTTACTTATGATCGCCGATTACTCCACATAACAAATACATATACCATCATGTTAATTACTACTCACGCAAAATACACTCGTAAAAACTGTTTGTATAAGCGTCGTAAATAATACACGCTATGTTTAACCTTAGCTGTAATACCATTTTACAAGTCGATTTTTGTCCACTATTTTCTTAGAAATAAAATAATAAAGTAATACTGGGAAGTCCCCGATAATCTCCAACAAAACATATAATCCTATTGTCCGATCTGACGTTCTACAAAATATGGAGTCGATAGATTAGCAATGCATATTACTGTCCAAATGGGAATTGCATAGCGAATTATTACACCTATACAACATGTAAATACGTGGGTTCGATTCGTGCAACATTCGATCTATTTATGTAACACAATAAGTACACAAAATCTGTACAGATCGTAATTCGATTTCGATCGATTTTTCTATTTCTTGTTTATTCAGATTTCTAAACCAAAGATAAGTTACCTGTACGTCAGCTTCTATGTACTTCCCAGATGGTATTATTTGGTAAAGTTAGGGATTTATAGCTAGCTTAGCCCAATTTTAAGTTGGATGAGTTGTTGAACTTCCCCTCAGGAATTGTAGCCGACGTGCTTGCACTTTGCCGAGATTTCATTGTACGATAACAATGGATAAGAACATAATCGTATCTCCGTACACAATATGAGAATAAGTATCAGAGATTAAAATGTAACAATAATAAGCTTTATAGTGTACGGTGTGTTCCTATTCTTAGCTTTGTGATTGCATTTTTTTTTATTATCCTTGATTTGGAATTTTACGACATACATTTTTATTTAAGTTTTATAGGAATATAATACGTGACGTGCGTTAAATTATATTGTGTAAAACAATAGAATTATTAGTTTTTTATTTCTTTAAATGTTTAGTTTTATGATTAAACACAGGAGAATAACTATTAAATTTTGAATCGAAATTTGTTACTCTATGTAAAATCTGTATCATGAATATTTAACTCTATTTATACACATTCCATATTAGCTCAAAATTAAACTGATTCCGATCAGATAATAAGTTTATTTTTGAAACTCAGATTAAGATTTAAATATATTTTTTCTTAATAGCTCTTTGTAAATAGTACGTTATAATAAAAAAAGTATATTTTTGTAAAATTCTAGGTATTTGAGGCATTTATTTGAATCTACGTTTTTAACTTTGTTTGCATTCCAACTTATATTATTTTTTTAGAAATAAAGTATGTGCGTAATGCAAATTTAGTATTTAATGATATTTCTCATATTTTCACTAATTAGCTTGACCGGTTATAAATAATGAAACTTCAATGGAAAATCATAAAACCTCCAAACGATGATAGTTATTTTATTTTTAGATTTCAACAATCCTCATAATGAAGCTATTAAACAAAACCTATTTTATGATATGTTATAAAATAACTCCATAAGAAAACATTCGATTTTTAATATGGAGAATGAAAACTTTTTATTTTCAAATTAATTCTATATAGTTAATTGTCTAAATTAAATTATCTATAAATATCATTGCAACAGCAATAAATAATTATAAATTTAATGTCTTATCAATACCTTTAACGATAAGATACACACAATCATTTTGCAAATTGACTCGTCTCCATAAAAATCAACACAAACAAAAAAAATTAATATTTACCTTACGCCTAAATCTTAGAATCCTACGTTTTATTCATCACAGCCAGATAGAGAGAAACCGTTCATTAAAACACCATGTTTTTAAATTCACTTTTTGATGAGAAAAAATCAACGGAGAAGCATAACTAAAAAAAATGTTCACGCAACTTTTAACGCACTCCTCGAACTACTAACTTCTAAGGCACGTTTAGAAGCACAATCATGCAAAACTCGATGTATAATCGTCGCCTCACTTTGTCAACATAATTACCATTTGGTTGTAATTATTCGTTTGTCGTTGAGTAGGTTGCTGAATGGTTTCGCGTATTATTCGGAAGTCGTAATCGAAACGCCGCACGAAATTGCGACACCGATGAGAGATTCTCGGCAGAATATGAGGAAATGGGGGATGTGGTTGCGGGTTTTAGGTAACGTTATGGTTCAAAATGTGAATTCGGTACGGAGAGTTTAGATAAGATTGGTATTTTGCGTGTCACACACCGCATGGACTGTTCGTTTGACGGGAGTCCCGGTAGATTAACTTGATATTATTACATTAAACTTTAAAGTAGGATGTGTGGGAGGTTGTTTGAGATAGGATTTGTCGTTTGGGTTGATGTATTGATTTTGTCGAAGGATGGGACGTGTTTATTTAAAAATTTTTAAGGTGTTGATTTAAAATTTATCTAATCTTAGCAAGGTCTTTATAAATTTTTTTAAATTTCACGTCTAAATAATAGAACAATTTAGTTTTTTTTTTTCAAAGGTTACGATATTATATAGTTGAAGTTTTATTTCGAAACTGATACATAATCGAAAATAAAAGTAATTCTAATAAAAATTTGATTTTGTTATGAACATTAACTTAAAAAGAAATAATTTCACAATCAAGTTATTTCAGTTATTTTGAGATGGTAGAAAATATGTTTCAAGTTTATGAATGCAAATAACAATCATTACTAACTTCAAGATATTTATGAGTAACATTGTCACATTAACCTTGGTTATTCAGAATTAAAACTTAACAGCAAATAGCTTATCTATTATTTGAGGAACAATAACTATCTGAATTATCAGTGTTAATTAATAAATAAGATACTATTCAGTACAGGAAACACTTTAAACATTTGATTACTTATTAGACTTAGAATTAGTAGTAATCCACTTGAGCACAATCTCCGAATTGAAATTTTGAGCTTTGTTAGAAACTTATTTTCGCATCCTCTCCAAAACCGTTATCATACGTATTTGATGATAGATAGAAGAGATTAATATCTATTAATATCTAGAGAATGGTCTCAGTTAAACATATTATTTGTACAGATCCGCTGTGGCATATTTCGTTAGAAAGATTTGTACCGCTTGAAAAATGAATTTGTAACAAAATATATTATATGTAAATGAGATCATATTAAAAAATGATGTACTATGAGGGTGAATCAAAAAATAAATTTCAACATGCTAAATGTAATAAAAAAAATGAAAAAGAAAAAGTTGGTACATGAAATTGCAAAATGTGCGCATTGACCCATTTACTGGAGAATTCATTCCAAAGTTTATTCCTGCGGATGTTTAGCTTGATCAGGCAGTACTTCAAAGGATTATGAATTTCTGCTGATACAGTCTGCTCGTATTTCGCATAAACTTCGTGACATGGGTTGATTAAATATGTACAATAGACGGAAATTGCTAACGCTTTGTCTCTATCATAAAATTTTGATCAGTGGGAAGCCTTCCTACCTGACAAACAAAATAAGATATCGGTGTGATGTGCACAATCTGAATACGAGGTTCAGCGGTAGAATTTCTCCACCTAAGTAAAAGTTGTCACTATTTAGAAGATCATTCACGTACCAGATTTGTGTATTTTACAACAATTTGCCTGATGACCTAAAGAGGTTATTTCTCAGAGCCTTTAAACCTACCCTTGTCAACTTGTTAATGAGATATCAATAGTTTCTTTTCTTTTATTATTTTCTTTTTTATTAATTTGTATATGGTGGGCTATCTTATACCTTTTACCTTGACTATTCTCGTGTGCCGTGACAGTGCTCGCAGTCTTGCGTTTTGCTTTTCTAATAAAATTTTCGTTAGGGGGTTGGGTGTGAGCACATTTGTGATGTGCCATCAGGACCCCACCTGATATATTTTATTTTGCGAATTTTATAGTTTCACCTTAGAAGTCAATATACACTAAAGTAATAATTAAGTCCTCTGAATCTGTGTATTTTGCGATAATGATGTTTCTTCTGAATCTATTTCACCAAGTCACAAATTCAAACAAAACCTAGCAGGAAGTCTTAAACGCTTATAGATGCGAAATACTTCATGGATGTGCCTTTACTGACGTGATTTCCCTAAGCACTATTATCTTAGTTTTATCTCAGTTTTTTCAGATCTCTTGATTCAGTCTTCTCCAGCCACATTCCAGTCATTCTGAATTCTGAGTTGGTGCTTGGAAAGATGTTTGCTTTTTGGCTATGGCAAGGTGTTCCGCTACCCATTTTTCTCAGCAAAGTCCATACTTGGCGCCTTGAGGTCTGGAGGTTCAGGTTTTTTACGGTTTCCAACCCTTTTTTTTCTACTGCCTTCCAACGTCAAGGCTGTGAAGAACCTAAAGGTACTCACCTCAAAAACGGTATCCGGGAATACCAAGTTGACACAAAACATCCTCAAGCCATCATCTTAACGATTTAAGTGACTAAAGTTATTGAAGCTAAGAAATAGACAAATCCACAAAGTTTTCAAGTGTGCCAAAAACATATCTTATATATGCAGACACCAATGCATATTGAATTTGCGAAGGATTTCCATTGAGGTCCAAGGAATTTATGTGGCAATGATTAGAAAAAGAATGATTGGTTTTATGATATTCTTTTTAAGACATGAACCAAAACGTCATACTCAATCGAAAGGAAAAAAGTAAAGAAAACTTGAGAGACTCAGAATTTGTAACCCAAGAGTTCATCCTCAAGATTATTTGATGTTTATCGCAAATTTACAATTTGGCAATTCAGTATATTTTTAAAACGTTCTTTTATAATTGCCAAAAAAATGATTCAAGTCCCAACAGAAGTCGTTTATCTCATCAAGAGAAACCTGCTCATCTCGAGAATTTCGAGAGATGGCAACCTGAAAAGCCAAACAGTTCTGGTATTTGCAAAAGTGAGACGAAAAATGTTGGTTCCAGTCCAGATTTTTTAATATTCATGTCGGATTGTTCCAGAAAAAGGGGTTTGATTTCAAGGAAATTGGACGACTTATCTCATTAAATTAAAAACATAAAATAACTTCATTTACCAGCAAACTGAAATGAAAACATAAATGTTAAAATTGTCTATAAATTTTATGAATGAAATTGAAAAAAAAATATGATTACAAATTTGATTTTAATAACACATACGTATAAATTGAATAATAAGCAATTTTGAAAATTTACTATCGACCACTGTTAATTGCAAATCACTTTAGCAATAAAACTCTAGGCATCCATCTGAATTGCAGAAAAAAAATTAGTGAATGATAAAATGATTGCAATTAATTTCCTGTTTTTTCTGAACTTAATAAATACTTAACGATACGCACAAATTTTTTATTTCAATTTTTTTAACTGATGTAAATGATCTTGACCCAAAAAGCGATTATTATAGGGCGATAAAAACAGAAACGTCGACATTTGAGGAAGACTTGTGGCAAATAAACAGAGTCGTAACAATTCCGCCTGTGTTTTTATGGTTCCTTGTGACCGCAAGTTTACACTTGAACGTTTTTTTACAATGGTGCAATATTCATGAAGTATTTTACACAAATGCGTTAATGTAAATTGTTTGATGGAGGTGTGCATATTTCTAATATGTCGACGCGTAGACACTGATTTACCAATTATTTATTATTAATAGGAACGAAAAACATTTACTTTTATCGATAAGTGTACTTTACTCAATTAATTTATAGTCGAGATTTTTCTTTTGAATTAATTGACTAAAATTACTTTCGCGGTAATTAACTTAAACTGGTTTTAATTGCCCTTGTAAAATAAAAATTTGATGCGTATTAAACTAACACGCTATGGGAAAATTACCAAAAAGTGGAACTAAAAACAAAAACGCATTAACAGATAGTTAAAGAAGTTTTATAGGTTTACAGATTTTCTGGCTTGTAATTTTTATAGTTTATGTTTTAAAACGTTTGAAATTTCAAGGTAAAATATGCTACGCAACGTTTTTAGTAAACACCGTTGTAATAACTACAATATAAAATTACAGATTCTCTTTATTTTATTTTATTTTTTGTATTTTATTTTCACAGGAAAGTTTTAGGCAGTTTTTTTAAATTTATTTTAAACTGAATCATTGGATGTAAATGTGTTACATCAATCACGTAACAAAAACCTTCAACAGAGAGCAGTTCATGTTATACGTCAAGTTAAAAGCGTAACTCACGCGGAGACTATAAAAGCTTTTGTGCTATGGAGATTTTTACGGTCAAATGAATTATTGCTTACTTTTGAATGGGTTTTGGTAGGTAATGATGCACGAAGAATTTTCTCATATCTGCATTGCGGTGCAGAAATTGTGATAGGAACTAAAAATATTATTATTTCAGCAACTATATAGCAAAGGATCTTTATAGATTGTAAAATTACTTTAGTTTAGGTAATGAAGTTTTTAATTTAATCTATTTGTGTACTTCATCAAGTTAAACATTAACCATTTAGGCTAATAAGCCAAGTTAATACAAACGTATTCAAGGAAAATGGTGAAATGATGTTATACACTCAACAAGATAGGAGAGCATATGGTGTTTGCTTTCATTCTGTATCTACAATATGACTCATAATTTACTATTTTTTTCTCCTTTTTACATTAACCAACATCAAGTTATTAATGAATGATGTTTTTGGATGAATCATTTATCATCAAAAAAATCGTTTCGATTAGACGATTTAACATAAATTAAGGTAAATCAGGATTCTCTCGGGAACGTTATTACTATTTAATGTGAACAATTGAACTTTTCTGCCGAATGCAGCTAGTCTATTGGAAATTAAATTTTCATCAACGGGATTATTTGTAAAGTGAACGTATAACGGAGAGGGGATATTTTGTGATAAAATAGCAAATATATCGTCGTGTTTAATTTAGTGGTTAACCGGGATTACATGGTTGAATCGTGTTATATTATAAATTATTATATAGTGTGAATATAATGAATATTGTAAAGGACTATTCAAAATACATGAGTAATATTCTGCGTGTCAATATATAAATATGATAAAAGTGATAACAAGGATTAGTTAGTAACAATTTTAACCAATATTTTTATACAATACGATGAATTTGACATCATTTGATAGTGGCGTCTATATTTTCCTTGCAGAAGTAATACTCTAGAATATGAAGTCAGTAAAACCACTGTCAGTCACTTTTACGTTCCTTTTAACCGGCCGCAACATCTTATTTAGTTTAACAGTTATTTCATCCCAAATTTTTTTCTTCTTTTTAATCCCTAGACAAAAATGGTGACGCTGAGGATGAAAATGTAGAAGAGGCAAATTTGCAAATTTATCGCTTGCTCGTTAATATAAACTTAGTTTGGGATTTGCATCACGCGTATGGCATAAATTAAAGGAATAAAGATATCCTCGAGCGTTAGTTTGTACAAGGGATTCTTCATTTCAAAAAACAAACGTTGCAACTATTAACTGATATCATACACCAAAATCTCCAGGCAATGATAGAAATGTTGGATGAACAGCACGGATTCCGACGGAATGGAAGTACAATAGATGTGATCTTCATAATACAACACATCAAATTAAAGACCACAACGATAATAGATAATAGAAGAGGTTAACCTGGATACATATAGGTACAAAATGGGAAACGATAAGATAAATATAATGTGCTATGCCGTCGATGTACTTTGTAGCAGAGAACGCAGATGATCTCCAAGGGCTCCTCGGCCAAAGAGGAAAACGCAATATGAGGATTTTTACAGAAAAACCCAAAACATTAGTGAAGTCTAGGAATCTTGGATGATACAAGCTGGAGCTGGAAGGTGAAATCACAGAACAAGTGATGACCTTCAACTATCTGGGAGTCGTTTTGCAGACTTATCTTACCACAATAAATCTTTTTCGCTACCACCACTAAACATCTAACCATGAGATTGTCAATTTGAAACAAATCGTCTTCGGAAGGATTTGATTGGCTGTTATTAGCGATATGAAACATGCCAAGAAGTATTTCCATGTTACTGCTCATAATTTTTGAGACTATCTATCAATAACGTTGTGTTAACCCATTGCTTTCGCCAAAATAATCAGACTCCTAAGTCTATGGCGACTTCATCTACGTTTTCATGTTCTGTATAATTGACAGTATAACTTCGTATGCTTATAATTGCGTTATTTTGCCCGGCATAGGGTTGATCGTGATAATAATCATTTTTCACTTAAGGGCACGTCAAATTCTGAAATTGAATCTTCGCCACTGGATAGTTAGGGAACATCAAGCAATTCAGACATTTCATGATCGTCAACAAAGTTCAGATAGATCTGCTTCTAGCAACTGCAAAAGGCGATCCGTCAGGATGTAAATATTTGTCTTTGCCAAATAATCTGAAAATAGCATTCTCCAAATTTTTCACCAAATTAAGAAATAATAAAATTTATGAAAGAAATACGAAATTTTAAAGATTTAATATTAAATGCACCACCCTTTCAGAGATCCTATCAAATAAGTAAAAGCACGGAGCCTTAATTAAATAATTTTAAAACGTAAAAAAGCAATTTTTACGTAAACTTGTAAACCCAAGTTTATTTTTGGAGGATTTTAATAACTCTGTTAATAGAATGTAAGAAATTTGCATATTTCCTATTAGAACGTGAAAATAAGCAAGTGTTACATGGCGCAGTCGGTACTAAACAACGTAGGGTTATTAACAATTCTGACCAATTGTTCCATCTCTCCCATTCTATGTATATATGGATCGCAACTACATGTATGCGGCTACATCCAGTAACAGTAGAGGCAATCTGTATGAATTTTGTTCCGCGGTGATTTATGAGAGCGAGTTTGCTGAGAAATCACGATTTGGACACATTTAACTGCCAAAATACGACGGGTTTTCGCTAAATCTTTGCGAATATTTGGTAAAATTTAGTTTATCGCTAACAAAATATGATAATACAGAATAATTTAGCATATAACACGGAATTTGGTGGGATTTAAATATTTGAGAAATTTTAATTTAATTCTTTTAAAGGATTAAAAAGCTGCGTCATCTTTTATTTTGGAGTAAACAACTAATCAGAATACAAAGGAACCTTTTCCATTGTTGGTTGAAGTTGAAAGGAAATCGTGATCGTTAATCGTTGACTCATGTAAAGGGCGAATTTGTTACTGAAATGCATGTCCTTTGAAATGTAGATAGTTGCAATTAAATTACAAACTATAAATAGGGTCTTTGTAATAATAAGTTATCTTTATATTATTGTTTTTCTCCTATTTTCAGATGCTTCTTTTAGATTTATTTTAGATCATATATTCAAATTAATGCATTTCAACAGTTCCTAAAAGTTTATTTTCAAAGTTTGACGAATGTAAAGTTTTCAAGAATGAGCATCCGATGAATAAACGGTTCCTGTGAATTATCCCTGAATGTAGCACTTAACTTTCCTTGAGAAAGATCTTCAGAAACTCTACAAATTCTAAGATTTAAATGAGGATTGCAACAGGAGATGTAATACTTATGTTAGTGACGTTTAATGAGTAATTGTACCGGTCTTCTAATGGAAACTTTACTCGTTTGATTTAATTGTTCTTTAAGGTAGTACGAGTTTTTATAAGTAGATTAGGTAAGCTTTTCCGGTACACAAAAGTAAAACAAAAATGTATAATCCCAACAAGTTTTCAACTTTCCATCTTATATTTCTTTATTTACGATGAATAGAGAACCGATTTATTTCGCAGATTCATAGTTACGAACTGGTAATTTGCTCGTTCTAAACCGATGCTGCCGTAAATAATAGTAAGTTGATTAAAATGGTACGAAATCTTGGAATAAATGATGTCTAGAAAGCCGGTTCTGTAGAATCGAGTCTCGCGGGATCGAAACGAACCAACCACAGAGTTTTCTGGGGGTATTTTGCAAAGTTCAAAGCCTGTGTTGGAAATCCCGAACGCATCTTCAACAGTTTATAGATCCCATGGGATGTGCATTTACTCCCTCGAAGCTTGAATTGAATGGCTATAAATTACGTGGACAAGCAGCTATAAAATGAATTATTAAAGGAGGAGGCGAATATTATAAGTTTTACTTTAAAAGGGAAAAAGAAAAATGTGATTATTATCATACATTGTGCATGTTACTGCAATAATAGTAGTAATTAAGCCGTAATATTTTTAAAGTTTTATCTGATTGTGGTTCATAAGTATTTAAAAGTTGGAAGATGTAGATTATATCGTCTCCTCGTGGAAAACTATTTCAGTAAATTGTAATTTTGTGCTATCTAAATTAAACATCTTAACGAAAAGGAATATTAATTTTAATATGCAACAGTTTACTTTTTTAAAAGCAATTATTAAAATAGTTTACAGATTAAAATCATAATATACTGAAGCACATTAATTTTTTTTTATTTTTATAGATGTTCCAACATCATACCGCGAATACATTATGCAGATTTGTGATTCCAGCGAACATCTTCTTCGAACTAGAAACTCTTGGTGTGACACTTTACTGCAACGCAATATGCGAACCTATTTTAAATATGAAAATATTGCCGAGGTTATTTACATAATAAGATCATACTAAGAAGTTTCAAATTAAATTTTGTAGAAAACCTTTACGGAATTATTAAATTGGTTCTCGAAGAGATCTCATCAAAGAATTAAACCTTTCAATTTCTCAGTTTCTTTACATTCCCTTTTCGTGTAGGTGGTATGAGTTCGTGCAGTATTGGTAGCTTTTGTTCCTTGAGTAAACCTCTAGAACAACCTTAAAGGCGAATAAAAGCAAACTTGAAACGAGTGGGTAGCTGGTATCCACTTCATAACAGATTATGAAAGTTTCCTTATGAATAAATTGAAAAATAAACTCACACCGTAAGATTCTTTGTACCAGTACAGTGGATATTAAATTCTATCTACCGTTTCTGAACTATGAAAACTTATCTAAAGGTTACGTGCTATTTGAGAATTTAAGCTATTTTAAGTTTATGCAAAGTGGATATTTATATAACAACTTGCATGAAAGTAAGAATGATCCGTATATTAAATTTCTAGAAGTATTTTTAACTTTGAACAAACTTTAATTGGTCGTCTTTACATACGGTTTGCTAAAGGGTTGTATCTACACTAATAGTTTCTTTTCAAAACAGTACAAAGTATATGTTTATCTAAATGCCATACTACTACTATAGTTGCTTGTACAGTGCGTTAATTAATTATCGTACCCGACGTCATCATTGCAAGATATCACAGAATTCGTATTGCAATACGCAAATTGCGTATTGCAATACCAGTTACAAATCTCATTGCATTACAAATCTGGTAATGCAATACGCAAGTTGCATATTGCAATACGAATTCTGTGAATTTGGTTGCATACTTGCAATGATGACGTCGGGTACGATAATTAATTAACACACTGTATATGAAATGCGTGTTCGTTTATCATGAATAATAATTATTGTTTGCAGAAAATTATTGTGGGTTCTTGTAGAAATGCCGCGATTCCATTACAAATCTCATATTTAACGTTGTTCTTTTCTAATTCGCTGTTGCCATACTGAAAATTTTATAAACGTAAGTTATGCGGTACATCTTGATATATGCACATCATCGACTCACCTGCTAATTTGTAAATGCATAAGGGCATACAGACATACAGGCATTAGAAAATAGTCGTTAGAAACCAAAGTAATGGCTTCCATTCAAGGAAGACACTTTTGTTTGCTGTTGTGCCAGGCAAACGAAAGATGAAGTGTTTATTATATCATATATAATCAGCATCTAATCATAAAGTTCACCAATGATAAAGATATGAACAATTCAAATATTACAACTTCATCACATCACCACCAACAATAAAAGACGTTCGTAATTTGAACTCTTTTCCAAAGAGCCGCGAAGTTATACTATGGACAAAATTTAAAGAATGAAGAACAATGATGGACCAGAACAAACAAAGCGTAAGAAGCAATATTGATCAGATTCGGTAAGTAGTCAAACTTTTGGTTCCATCTGAAACCAGATCGCCTTTGTTTCAGGTGTGATAAAACGAATAGTCAGGCTACTGAAGACGGACGACAGTGTGATGAGAATTGCACAGTCAGCAAACTATGGAAAACATTGTCAATAATAAAGAACAAACTTCCTCTAATGAATAGGGTAGGATTCCATCGATTGTTGTGAAAAGTGCGGAATTTGAATGTCGACAACGATATCAAATTGGGAAAAATTAAGCAGATGTTAATTGCAAAAACCTCACTTGTCCACGACCGGCAAGTATTACCCAATGTCAAATGTGATTAATACGGCAAGGAATTAATCACAGTTGACATTCTGACTGTAAGGAAACTCGGTCTATAATTAAGAATTTCCCCCATATTTAAGTAAATTTGTTTACATTGTTTACAAACCCATTATTTTTCTTGGGATTAATTTAGGTTTTGCTTTACATTGTCCAGAATACGTTAATGAAGAAGTTTTTTCTTTTCTATAAATTATTTCTTATTTTTTGTAGTTGGTAATTTCAACTTTCAACGTTATAATTGAGATTTAAACATTTTTTACTAATTTTCAATAACATTTACTTAGTAATAATTTTTTTATCTGTACTAAATTATTTATATGTATACTTTTTTCTTAGCAACACTTTAATTTTAGGAATGAAAACGTGTCAAAACTGATAATGTATACACATATTTCAGTAGCGTCGACAAGTTTAATACTTTATTTTGCCTCGTGACTCTCGTTGTATATACAATTTCTTTGGTATAAACCAAATTATGAACAATTCTATTTAAATCATAATTAATCCTACGTTATACATTTTCTTACATGACATAAGTAACTTATTCCTATGTTGTGTTTATTGAACAATTCACAAATCATCTTCAATTTTGCAAATAGTAAACATACTTGAACAAAGATTTAATCGAACTGATTGGTACACATGCGATGATGCGCTTATTGCGACGTAACTAATAATATATTCTGAAAGTTGTGTACTCTGGAGATTCTAGAAATTATAAAAGAGTTGTATCTTAAACTGGTCACGTAAAGGAACAAAGTTAAAACTTTAAATATTACTTTTCTACTGGGAGTGGTGGTGTTGCTTTAATCCCAAATGATTTTATTAAAGAAATATCCCCTGAATGTTTAAAAGTTTTATAGTTATGCAAATAAACTTTTTCGAATTAAAATGCTCTAGTTTAAATAATACAAAACTTTCGTATAATGAATAAATACTCATAATTCATTTTGTAAAATAATGTTGAATACATCTAACAATTTAATGGCGAGACAATTTTAGACCCATCAGACGATTAAACTACGTCCATGGGATTAGTTCGAATTAATAACGTTGTTTGGTACAGACGAGGAAGAGCTCGTTGAAAATTGCGGTTGACTGCGCTGAATTGCTGTTGAAGTGGAGTTGATAGAATTCTGCATGAGATATTATTCCAAAACACTTGTAGTGCGTTTATCGAAACGGTTTGAATTAATAATTTAAACTGGGTTAACATAACTACTAAAAGAAAATAAACTATTAAGTGTTGACCATAAAATTTGTTCAAACTTTCTTTCGAACAGTAAGTCGTAATTTTTCCCCAAAAATAGTCTTTGGACGTTGGTGTGTTTTCCTAACGTTTTGCCAACCAAGCCAAGCGAAAACGTAATTTACTTGGAAAATGAAAATGTAGGTTCCACCCACAGTCCGATTGAGAATTGCTCCGGTTTAAATCGAATTTTCAGGAGTTAATAAAATAAATTCTCGTGGCGTGATTTCACTCATTATTTAGTGACGGCCGTTCGTAGAATGATAACTAGGAAACTCGCAATTAATTAATCACCATTTCAAGTGCTAATTGATATTTAATTGCATCAACTGGGGCAAACCTTCGTTTCAAAGGAAGATTGAATTTTAATCGCCCCATGGTATTACCATGATGAGAACAGGTTTCAATTTCCTGTGTGGTCTTGTTTTAACTTTGCAACCATTTAATTACCTAGTTTTTAGTAACATGAGTGGCACTATATCAGACTCATGTGATGTGACGCTGTTACCACATGTGATATATTCATCTAGGTTTAGTGAGTTAAGTACACGTTAATGGCGAGTATTTATATCGATCAAACTATGAAAGGTGAACCAAAACCGAAATTGCTTCGAAACATTCTACGTCTATTTTACACCTTGTTGACACCTTTAAACTATGTTAAATACACGATTTTATACTAAAATATTTAAGATTAAAACGGATTTGAGATGAAAATCGAAATGTACTAATCTCCTTTCATTATATTTTCTTAAAATGCTTTTAATCCTAATAAAACATTGAACATTTCTTTGTTTAAAGTGATAAATATGCCATTAAATCTTTATCTACTTCTCCTGGAGTTGAGATTTCGATTTAATTGTCTAAAATAGAATATATTGCTTTCGTTTCATCTATACTTCTTGGTGTTTACGCCCTTTTCTTGCAACTTAACTAGTTTGTTGGAACAGTAATTAATCTACCTCCAGAAAATTTCTTATCTGTATTCATTAAACACGTTAATCGATTGACCACAAATTTGTGTTGGGTTAAAATGTCTTTTCTTCCACGAAAAAGTTTTTTTCGTAATTTACGAGACTTTTAATACCTTTTGTCACGCAATTTAATAGCTACTGAATTAAGCTACTGAAGTTATATGTTAGGAAAGTGCAATATTACATGGGACAAAATTAATAGCTTGTAAACAAAACATAATTCTTGTGACGTTTATTTGGTTTATACCAATTTATATGTTTGGAAGAGTGTAAACATTTAAACGCATAGATGAACAAAAAGAAAGGATAATAAATTTCGTTGAAACCCCCTTTCTCAAAATGATGTTTGCCTAGCAGTAAAAAGTCACAAATGCGCCCGATACTGTTCTTGGTATATTTCCGGAAATGTTTTTAACTCAAAAATGAAAGTTTAAAAAACATGTCAGTCAGAAACGATTTATATCAAAAAACGAATTTCAAATAATAATAACGACTTATTTAAAATCACAACAGATTTAATAAATGTTTCAAAATGTTATAAAAACTAAATTTTAGGCGCTTCCAAATTTATTTTCATAAAACCCTTTTATACGGTGATGAGGGATAAGAAGATTGCGGGGTTTCGTGTCGGCTTTTGTTCTTTTTTTGTAATTTACCGGGCCCATTTTCTTTTGAAGTAAAACTTCCATAGAGACAGTCAACTTTAAACTAGAACTAGAAAAGCATAAGAGGATCCGAACAAAGCGGAGTTTTTTCCATGGTTAAGACTTTTTTTGAAATGTTATCAAACAAATTCTAGAGATTTAAAAATACATGGCTGATATAAGAATAGATAGCTATTTTTAATCTTTCTGCTGTTATTCTTTGTTCTTCTTTATATTTCATTTAAGATATAAAACAAATATTTCATTTATATGAATATACACGGTATTAACAAAAGAATGTAATATATTTAAAGAGATAATAATATGGACCAAAATAAACAAAAAGCTGCAACTCCTCGAGGGTATTTCCACAAAAAGAAATCTGGAGGGTTTAAGTCAGACAAGCTCTCTTGCATAGTACAGGTACGCCTCTTCCTATCCATCTACGTGGAAAAGTTTGATTTAAATATTCTCTAACCGTAATCGAAAAATGAGCACCATCATGCTGGAACCACATTTACTGCCTTTGCTTTAAGGGAAAGTCATCAAAAAGATTGATTATTGTGTTTTGCAGAAAGTTTGGTAAAATAATAGGACCTAAAAACCTATCGCCTACAATGCGCATCCAAATATTTAATGAAAAACGTGTCTGATGTCCAGATTCCATTATTCCATGGGGATATTCATCGGCCCAAACCATGCGTATTGTGGAAACTAACAACTACATTCCATGTGAATTCGACCTCATCAGTAAAAAGAATAGTGGCAAGAAAACGATTGTCCAACGGCAAAAAACGAAACGTGCTTGAAGATCAACTGTTTTAAATTCTGTACTCGTAGTACATGGTACGGATAAACCAGTTCCTCGTGAAGGATTCTCCAAACAAGAGGAGCACTAATTCCTACCTCGGCTGATATTCTCCGTACACAAGTGCTAGAATATCTTTTTCTGCTCTAGGAGTAGATACCAACCTTGATCTTCCGGATAAACAGCATTGTCTGCTTAATGAACTGGTATCACGCAATCTTTGGTGAATTCTTGCAAAAATACGATGTAAAGGAATCTGGCGATTTGAATAAACTTCAGCATACAGTTTTCGCACTTCGGTGGCAATCCCATTAGCACGACCATACATAAAATGCATGTCAGTTAATTCTGCGTTGGAGTAAACTACCATAGCAAACGAAATGTTAGCTACCTATGATAAGAAAATCATACCTATGAAACCGGTTATTTGCGGACCCATATTTATTAAGATTTTTTTATTTATTTTGGTCTACACTATTACTTCTTTAAATATTTTACATTTTTCTTAACACCCTGTATATGCTAGTTGATATTTTGAAATGATTATTGTTTTTTTATTTAATTTTTGAAATCTAACAATTGGTTTACCAATTGCGGTTCAATTTTGAAAGCGTAACTTTAGTATCTCGAATTACTACCTATGCCCTGGGAAATTGAGGTTTCTCTTTGGTGAATCCACCCATTGTAATGTCACATGCCACAGATGTTACACTGGATATAACTCCATTCGCGTTACGAATGAATTCCGACAATAACGTTTCCAATCTGATTGTAGAATTCCCAATAACTCGACATGTGTGTATCACGAGAAGCTTTTGAACTTTGACCCGCTAATACCCCCATCGTGTCACAGGATGTGTGTGAGAGAATGCAAAATGTTGTTTGGGTATTCCAGAAAAGTAGAAACAAGTAACCTTTGAGAATAATCGATCTTCGTTTATCTTTGACAGAACTTACTATATATTCCGTTCATAAAACGTGTTTTGCTGAAAGGTTGAAATGGAAGGACTTGTGAGGTGATAAGATTTTTACTTGGAAACCATCCGGAAGAAGTTAGATAAAATTTTGTAAGGGTTTGTAGGTAATATTGAATTTTGCAACATCTTTTTAAATAGATCCTTGAAGTGAGAAAATCTTTTCATATTTATGTATTACCTCAGAAAGAGTGAAAAACGTTATTCTTGCAATACAAAAAATGTCTTTAGCATAAAAATGTAAAATTTAATTACTGCAAAGTAGGAGATAAAACATTAATTTTGTTTTATTTTGATCCATCGGAAGTATTCTTTGCTCCGAACAATTACCGTCATTTTAACTTGCGATTCGAGCGTAGTTTAACTTACCCTTTACAACAACGTTGACTTGAATAGCCTCGAAATGCGCCAGCGAAATTGGATAAATGCCAATTCGTTGCTCTCCAACTCGGGCAACAATTGTGTCTATAATTTGTATGGATCATCACTTGAATAATGGCCTTTTATAGTACTAATTAAAAAACATCCCCTGTTTTCTTATTTTACTAAAGAAAAAACCATAGCTCTCAGCAGAACCATATCTGTAGTGTTGGTTTAATTAAATATACTTCCGGATTTAAAAATGAATACTACAAAAGCTAATAATAAATTTTAATTTTCAAATAACAAATTTAAGTATAAAAGTTTGCGGGACAGTTTGAGCCGTCGATTAACGAATAATACTCCTGATGGTATTGCCAACGTTCGTTGGATACCATCTGGACAGATTTTACGGCCGCTAATTTTATTTTAGAAGTAATTTAAAGTTTTGCCTGTGTCGTCAATGAAAAACCTTGGGGAATGAAATTACACGCCTCGAAGTAAACTTCCTCGAATAACGACTTCGAACAAGTTCGGTTTAACCCTTCGCATCCTCGATTCGCACCCACATTTACTTAAATGTCTCATTTAACATCCGCAAAGAATTGTTAAACGCCGTAATAATGAATATCAATTTTCGAGAAATTTAATTCAAAAAAATTTAACATTATTTCTCCTTATAATTATTCAAGCTCCTTTCACCCTAAACACGTGCCGTTATCAAGGTCGAAGGTGCTATAGTATGCATATTCATAATTCGACCTCATTGAGATGTGACACATATGTATGAAACGTGGTGCGTCCCGCTGTGGTCGTCCACTTTTCAATTAGCTAATGAATAAATATGTGGCAAAATGTTGTGTTAGTATGACGACTGAGATTTTGATAAATTACAGAGCAGTACACCGAGCCTTATTTAGCAAAGAGCTTTCTGTTTTCGCACACCCATACTTTTTTAACATAACCCGTGTGATGAAACATGATGTAACGTTGCAAACTTTCACCTCTTTACTCTGCAAACAATTCTGCGCCCTCATTTAGGTCCTTGGATCTACGAGGGGATTCATCTCTTGTAAATATAAAGAGGCTTTGTTTGTATGCGCTGTGATCTCGGTTAGAACTTTTTGATATCGTAAAATTCGTAATTTTATCAAAGTTGAGCGAGTTATTATAACAACACTTTTATAACTCACCTAGGTTACGACCTTCATATCACTATGTAGGTTGGATAGTTATTACTATATAGAGCAGTTCCGATGGATCTTGGATCGAAAATAATCATTTGGGAAATCTGCATCTAAAAATAGAAAATAATCGTACTTTTAGTTGGTTAAATATGACTAAAAAATTCATGTTTTGTAAAGAAACATGGCAATTTCTATTTGTGGAATTTACTTGTTTCAACAAGATTATGTGCAGTGATTCGTTCCGAGAATATTGTACGAGTTCTGTTACATTTTTGATATCATTTTTATACAACTCAAATATATTATATTTCTAAATATAAAGAGTATGTTTTAGAAAGAATAATTGTGTAAGATTATCTACTTCACGCGAATATTAATATTAATTTTCACGATACGTTGTCACGAACTGTTTTCTCTCTAATGGATATAAGAAGAATTCCGCGATAGTTACGGTAACTCATAACTCACAACCGTTAGTAATGAGATTTATAAATATCAAGAAAGAAAATTTATTTTTGGATTTAGTTATTATACCATAACATAATTTCATTTTTAGATTAAATGAGATACTAGGTTTTCAACGAGAAGGAGTCAAGTGGTTCTCGAAATTTGCCTTAAGTTTCAACTGGAGATTACAAATAATAAAATGAGTATCAGAAAATGTTGGGAAGAATTAAGAGACTGTAATTCCACGAAAAGATAAAGTTTATAAAAGAGTAAGAACTCGCGCGAAAATAGCCACAAACCTCTGTGCAACAAATTTTTACCCATGTTTTACCACCTACTTTACTTACTATACAGCGTGTCCCGTATCTTCCGCATCAGAGCATTATACGGTTGTAGAATACATTATTCTGAAGCGATCTTTCTAATAAAAATTTTTCGAAATGTTTATAATAACCGCACGGGAACTGTTTAACGACGACCAATAACGGACAACTTTGATTCATCGAAAAAGTTCATTTCTCTTTCCATGACGAATCTATTGGTGAGTACACGTGGGAAACGAGTTATCATCGGCGTAGCGGACCGGCCGAGGGTGGCACCGATTACCTGAGTCTGATTTGCGATCTGCTGATTGGACGAAAAACAGTTCCTTTAAACAGTTCCCGTGCGGTTATTATAAACATTTCGAAAAAATTTTATTAGAAAGATCGCTTCAGAATAATGTATCCTACAACCGTATAATGCTCTGATGCGGAAGATACGGGACACGCTGTATAAGGTACTAATACGTATAAATTAAATACATCACTACAAATCCTGATCTTTTCTTCATGTTGTCCTGTTGATATGTTGATGTCTGCAGCGGCAAAATACAAAGAACCAATAAACTACCCTACACCTACAATCGCTTGATTTCGAATTTTCTGTTTTTCTTATATCTTCATGCATATTGATTGTGATCATAGACAACTAACGTTTTCTTTCTACTTTTGGAGTCTGCTACAAAGTAAACATTCTTGGAACTTGCCCAAAGAATTGAGACAACATATTTGCCTGTAGGATTTTGAATGCATTGAATATTTATCAATTTAAATTATCGGAAGCTTTTCTGGCTTTAAATATTTATTCTTTTGGACACATTCTCCGCCATTCATACATTTTCACAAAAATATTATTTGAAATTAAGAGTTTAATGCATGGATCAACGCTTTACACCGATGATAGGTGCCTTTAAAACTAAATTTATTGGTCTAACTTATAACGCCCGCCGATTTAAATAATCGCCTTTTGACGAGACCACGAAATTGTAATGAATCACTGCTAGATTGTGTCGATCTTGAAACCGGATATTATGCAATTAATTTTATCAGGATTGCCGCATTATCTTGTTTAGCACAAGTCGGACGAGAACTCTTTGCCGAGATTGATTAGTTGATCGATACGATCGCCGATTTCGAGCGTCTTAGGGTTTGCATCAGGAACCACGTTTTCAAGCCTATAATAACGACACGTATTAATCAATTTAAAAGATAACTTCAAAACACACCTAAATCGTACAGTACTTGTTATTTAAGAAATAAAGACAGAAATTGACTTCTACCTTTTGTGGAAGGAAGCTATCAGTTAAACCTCAACTATCATTTAAATGAACCTATCAATTTGTTAATGATCATTTAGGCATCCAAACAAAATTAATCTATTTAAAATTGCAGTTTTCTAAAAAAATATTCCCAACGATTATTAATTCCTCTTTACCTAATAAATTTGAAAGGTATTTAGAATCCATTTAAATGTAATGATTAATTATCATTCAAAGAGATACTTAGTTTAAGAACAAACGTGAATCAATTTGATGTTGAACTAAGTTCTTTAAATATCCTCTGGGCCGGATAGTATGAATCAGCTGTCGACAACTTTATTGCCCCTCAAAAAAACACAAGTACAACCAAAACGACCTCTCTTCTATCTTCTACCCACACCGTTTCCGGACCTTTTTACGTTCGTCTCTTTTCGATTTTACGGGAAAAACTCAATCCCCAACCGCTCGTAATGAGTTTTAAGGTGGCCATCTCCGGAAGCTACTTTTCTGGTAGGTGATAAAATCGACTAGGAAATTCAAATTGTCGAATAAGGTGGGGTCTTTGTGCAGAAAATCGAGTTAAATTTTCTTGCTTTTGTCAACTTTATGTGAAACTGGAAAGAAAATAAAATGGAAAACCAATTATTTTTAACTAGTTTGTGAAATTATATGTATAAAATGTATATTTCTATGCAGTATATATTAAATACAAGACCTTATAACCTATGAATTCAAAGGATACAACACAATGTTGGAGCACAAAGTAATAAATTAGAACAGAGTTTGGAAGCTGCAAAGTGCTGCGGTTAAATTTCGTATAACATTGGAACGGGGTAATTATGAAAGCTTCACTACAAGAAGTAATTCTAAAACTATGTTTACTGCGATTTGTTAGTACAATCTTGTGCAAATGTAACTTCATTTCTTAAATACAGTTAAAAGAACACGAAGAGTTTATGCTTTTAAATAAATTAAAGAACTAACTACATAGTAGAAATCTACGTTTAGTGTAAAATATGACCAGCTCAATATTAAAACTCTCCTAAATTGCAAGTCTGAATTGATTTTTTAATAAATCAAAAGTTTTCCAATCATATTGGTCTGTATAAAAAAAGGGTCCATTTTTTGTAAATATTCAATTTCGATCAAATATGCTTATACGGCAAAATCATTTTAATAATGTTTCTACGTTGTAATAAATGATGAGTATTTTTGCACAAATTGGGAATTTAAACTTTTATGAAAAAATTGTGCATAGCATCGGGTCATTACGACATAAACCGGATTTAGTAAAAAAATGCTTCAATATTATACATATATAGGACATAAATAAATTTCGATGATTCAGGTATTTATTTGAATAATACCTACGTGCATAACGCGAATACGCCCCCATTTTCTAATGTCTCATTCCTTTCCTGTTTGACATAACGTTGTAAAAGATGATATATTACGTAGGCGGAATCATCGTTATACATGCACGAATTTAAACCTCGTTGATGGGTTTAAGATGTGTTTAATTCAAATTTAGCTTTCTTATTACGTATTGAAGCGAGTGTGAACTCGTGTTGTTCGAGTTATGATTTGGAGTTTGCCGAATCCTTTAAGGAATTTGGGAGTGCAATTCGGGCAATTTCAGGCATTTCCCCATCTTTTCTATTATATAATACGCAATGAAATTTTTAAATAAATCAAATAGACAAAATGTAGCTGTTGTTATCTTTACTAGAATTTAGAGGACCAATTATGTCTAAAATATTGTGTAAAAAGCAATAATTCTTAAATTTTGCAATGGAAATCTAAAGGTATAATTAATACAACCTCTGACAATTTTTGAAGTTAATTGGCTACACTGATTCTTCTCTGGAACTTTAGGAACTTATGATATGGGTGATATCAGGCCGTTAGTTAGAATTTTAAGGGGTTTACTTCAGTACTGTTTTAATCTCTAAATAAAAGGCCTTTACGGATTTTTCCATTATTTCTTTGTTGAGATCTGTCGGCGTTTTAAAGTATTTTCTCCACTTAAGGATTTCTTTTCATTCCGAAAGCGTTTGCTTGTTTATCTCCTCACAGTACTACATTATCGATCCTCGAATTCAACCAGCAACTGCTATTTTTCTCTTTACGAAAGCACTATTTCTAAAGCGGTTAAGGTGACATCTACCCACAGAATAACCAGAAATGACACTGATCGATTCGTTTGATCTTATCGTGAGTTACCAAAGGGACAGAATAACCAGAAAAGACATTGGCGTATCCCGCCAAATTTTTACAACCAATAACAGCATACCTATTTTTAATAGATTTGTCTCTAGAACTAAATCTTTTTAATTATGATCATCTTTTACTGTAATTCGCGACGGTAATGAAAGCTATTACAGTACTCAAACGGGTGCTGTAATGACACTCTTTAGAGCATCCGATGCTGTAATGAGATTTTAGTAACATTTTATGGAACCAGTTCAAGTTGGTGACATTGGGTCATTAATTTTTCTAGTTGTCAATGTGACAGTGTTTGTCTATGGATGTTTAAACACATTGAACATTGAGCAATTTCTCTTATTTTGGGAGGTGTACATGAAACATTTTTATCAGGTGAATACGTTTTGTGTTTTGACAGTTTCTATTTGTCATTCAAATTTCTATTTTCAAATGTTACGTTGTTACCAACTGCTACATACCTATTTTCCTACATTGTCAAAATTTATTTTATTTTTGAGAAAAAAAAAAGATAAAAACGCGAATTACAAAAAATAGCATAAAAAACACGTTTTATAAGACTTAAAGCACTCATTCATTAAAAAACTCGTGGCTTCGCCACTCGTTTTTCAACTTGAATTCGTGCATTTCAAGCGTGTCTTACGAAACTTGTTTTTTAATATACTATTATATTGATGATCAACGTTACGAAGTGTTGTTAAGTCATAAGATGTTGATAAGAGCCTATCTATAATAAAGGCATTACCATTACAGAGTACGAAAGTAAAGCTGCAACCTTTATTACATCTTACAGCTGAGCGGAATCTGCGCAAAATACATTGGATATACAAATTGGGATTGCGATAGAACTTTGAAACAAAGTATGTATAAACAAAAATTTAATAATGACTTTTTTACGCCATTTATCTTATTCAAATTCATTTTCGGAGATGAAAATAGCTCATTAATGTGTGAATTTGTATAGAGTTATAATTAGCTAACCTTAAAACTGAGGCAACGGATTTGTTAACAGAATTGAATACTTTGTATGCTCAGCTTTTTAAAGAACAACCCAAGTGGTGGCTAAATGTGATTAATTTGTTAGTTTAAAATTGGGAGTGAATAATTTGGCTATAGTTGTTTCAGCAGAGTTGCTTTGGACAGAGCTTCTTTGGAAATGTCGATTGCCTGAACTTCCGACAATGCATTGCATCAGGGCTTTCTCTTTCAGATTTTTCTCCAATAGATAGTTCAGGTGTGTATTGAATTCTGCTACCATTAACATCCGCTACAACTTGCAGGAAAATGACGTCAATACTTTTCAAACTGTTGGTGGATATACTAATTTGAAAGAACTTGTCCTGCTTTTCCAAAAAAGCACTTTGTCGGATTTAGTACTCCCTTGATTATCTAAAAACGAGCCGCGGAAGCTTCAGGTCTTTTCCTGAGGTTGCAGTTACAAATATCATCTACACACACATATGGAAGCACTCTCGGTATCTCATCCATTAGTTATTTTCAGGTCTGTGCGGCATTACCAAGTGCAAATATACATTTTTTTTGGAAATTCGTGTAAACCGAAAAGGAGTCGTTAATACCATTTTAGATATAACTTCTTCCACAATCGGGATAAATTCAGCATAAGCGGGTATTTGTTCGGCACAGTTTCAGCATCTAGTCTACTTGGAGACCATTGATGTCCAAATACTTTTAGGAAAATAAATTAATTATGTCTTTCGCACAGAACTATTGTTTTCTCCACTCCCTTCCCTGATACGACATGCACAAAATATTTCACCTCCATATGAATACTTCCTCCACATTTTTTAACTAAGGACACATCTGCTGTATGGTTGTGAGTAATCAGGCATACCAGAACATTGCGTAGTTGTTCTTTGTTAGTAGTTTTAGCAATTTCTTGGCAACGTGATTAATTTTGATCTGATAAACTAATCAATTAAAGATTTTTCAAACTTTTGCTAACCAACAGTAGTGATCTCTAAAGTCACTCGATACTTTTAAATGAATTTTTTATTATAACCTGCGTAGATTGTGTGCGACACACCTTTTTAAAGTATCGTTTAGAATGCAATTAATATTGGATCATGTAGGTTACTAATTAAGGGTCTACCAAGGGTTGCAAACAATGGCTGACACGCCTCTTAAATGCAGTATTAATTGCATTCAGGGTGGAACCCTGTAACAAACAGCGCATTGGTCGAACTGCCTTGTAGTTTTACTTTTCGTAAAGAATAATTTTCTCCTTTCTTTTTATTCTTATACACATTATCGTTAATGATAATATTACGATTATCGGTAAAATTATAAAGCAAAGGAAAACCGTAAAATAAAATTTTCGTTTTAGTTACATTTGTAGTGAATTTAAAAAGCTGTCGCGATAACAATAGACGACTGCGTTTTAAAATTCAATTTGCAACCTTTGCGCAAACATAAAGCGTCCGAGTTTCCCAGATTTTGTATCGAGATTAAATCCCATTTCCAAGCCAGGACGAGTCTTTACAGATAACTGTATGTCAACTAAAGGCTTTTCAACGAATAAATATGTTTTCGATGTTCACATCTACATTAAACGAAAAAAAAACTGAAATATCTCATTTTTATACCATAATTTTTATTCCGCAACAACTTTAAACAGTTAAAAGAGACAAGATTAACTAAAGTGTGATGGAAATTTAATTGAAACTTTCCACGTCATACTTACTCAACTAGACGTTTCTATAAAAGATGAAGTTCACTGCATCGTTTATGATTTATATGACGTGTTTTCCGTTTTCGACATAAATCATGAACAGTACAATAAGAATTCTTCTGTTACATAAACGAGCTTTATAGGTTATGGAGAAATAAATTACGTCATATATCTTTAGTAACAAGTAACTAATAAACAACGATCGATAAGTAATTTTCAAGTTCAACTAAAGACATGTACATACACATCTATCATAGATAAATCGTTATTAATAGGTAGAATTAATATTCAAATAATATTGTAATTTTTATTGATGTTAAGAAAAGAAAAAAATTTTAATAGGGAACGTCGATAAATGATGTAATAAAAATGATATAGACCATCAATGAATCCATTACTAAGAAAATTGTAACTTAATACTAAACTAAGGATGATCTATAGGATTACGTAATTTTCCATAAGTGATGGGTGGCGTAAAATAAACTGTAAAAGAAGGGGATGAAGCGAAAAATAACGATTAATACAGTTGGATAGACGGCGATTTTAATTAGTTTGCTGAAATTGGGGTTAAAGTCAACAGTTTGCCATCGTGGGCAATTTTAAACGAAAATTATATCCGCCTCTATGGATAGTGTCTTTGGGAATGAGAACGTTCTCGCGATAATTAAAATTGCAATTACCATTAAAGGTATACTGATTTCGCGGGTTCTAGAATCAACCAGGGACCAATTGAAATTGGAGTTAACGTGAGGGCGAAGTCTGGCTCTCGCTACGTGAATATTTGAATTTTCTTGGAATACCAATTGGTTAAAAGTACGGTGAAAATTTACATAAAATTCGTTCTTATTTTATCTTTTATTCTTTTCGGTAGAAAATTTATTCAAAAAAATTTATTAATTAAATTGAGTAACAGTTTTTGTTTTAGAAATAATATTTATCGCGATTATTTTTATGTGCAGGTATTTTTATGCAAAAAAATTAATTTTGCGATATCTACCATATGGTATCGTTATTAATTGATGCAATTAACATTAGAGCATTTGGCCTTACTTCGCCAAGCTCGATTTCCCTTATCAATCTTATCTGATTGGGCGTTGAATATTTATGATTTTGTATTTGAGTCATGTCTGTCAATTTAATGCGTATCCTATTTCCTTTTGGAATTGACTAATATAATAGTAAACGATGGCTTTAGAGAGATAACATTTATCTAGTTTGTTCTAGAGTTATCTATTAGATATTAAACACGAATATCGTTTTTAATAAAATGTCATCTCGGTAATTTATAACACATCATTTCAAGTGCATTCCTTTTATTATCGTTAACATTACAAAATGATATAAGCCAAACAAAAAACATTATTGTTAATATTTTTTGACAAAACATCTAAAACGAAGGAAATCCCAATAAAACAACGGATGATTTAGATTTAGAAAAAGGTTTTCATAACTATTTCTATTTCTGAAAACGTCATGTTTTGAAAATTAGTTATCTAAAGGGATTGCAAATATGATCTAAACAAAGAGATAATATTAAAAGAATACAACTTAAAATTGAAAATTTTATCTATTCCTTTTTTTTTCTAAAGTAAATTTATGTGGCATTAATTACTGCGTTTTGTATGAAAATATTTATGAAACCGCCCAAAATTGTGTGTTTGTTTAATTAGAATATGTTAACATTCTTGAAAGATACTCAAGCTTAAATAATGTTTAACGACTGATATCTTTTGCTCAAGATAAAAACCAGTGAATATTTCTAAACTGATGACGACATGCTACTTGTACGTAGCAGAAATATAAATAACCTTTGGGGTAAACCTATTGTTCTCGACATTGTTTATTCACGAAAATTTATACAGGATATACGCACATAAATAAAACTATATCGAAGGCGGATATTTTCTTAATTTCCCGGGGAAATTTTGCACGAACTGTTAAATGACAGTGTAAAAAGGCCAAAAACTGAAGGGGTTGCATTAAAGTAATTTATTTAATTCAGAATCCGCAAAGTACCGATCGATAACCCTTTTAACACCTTTCAGGTACCTTCCATTAATTTTATTTTTCCCTTAAAAAAGCATCATAACATTTATTCATTACATTTCCTACTCTAAAACTTTTTATTTACAAACTAAATTAAATTTTCCAACCGTTATGATTCACTAATATTGGTATTTTTACTTTGTTTATTAACGTTGTAAACAAAGCCCAGCCGGCGGACTAAGAAACGTAAATTTAAATTAAAAGTGTTACTACAAGAGTGAATTATATTTGGTACACATGATCGAGTTTATTTTAATGAGAAGTACACATGAAAGATTTAAAACCATTATTTTTGAATGTATGTGTATTAAGCGTGTATTGTAGTAATTAAGAGGTTTATGTAAAATCGATGTTCAGTAATAAAATATTGATTGATTTGGTAAATGTAACGCAAAGCTCAGTTTCATTAAAATTTCAAAAGGATTAAGTTTCATGTGAAGAAGATTAATCATTTAAAGTTTGTGAGGTAAATGTTGGGATAAATTTAGAAATCGGTAATTTTGAAATAACTATAATAATGGGTTAGTTTCTGATATTTACGAAACATGTCGTTAAATTTTCTTTCTGACGCAAATAAAAGCAATAAATTTTTATTGGGAATTGCCATTATGTTGCGTCAGAAAATTGTTTGATTGTTACATTTTGTAAAAAATATCTTTTTGATATACAGGATGGTTCAACTTTTAATCGGAAAACTTTACTAGGACGTAGTACTTGCCAAAATAACACAAGTCTTTTGTATAAAGATAGGGTGATAAGGTGAGTCAAAAATTTATATTTTATCTTTTATTTCGGATATAAGTAATCAGGTCGAAGCAAATAATGGTCACGAGTGGTGTGCCACAGGGTTCATGTTTAGGACCTTTACTGTTTACGATCTTTGTGAATGAATTGCCAAATTTGTTCAAAAGTTCAATATTAATGTATGCCGACGATCTGAAGCTTTTCAGAACAATTGAATCGGACAATGAGTGTACCAGCTTGTAGAAAGACTTGATCAAGTTGTGTTCATGGTGCCAATCAAATGGGTTGTTATTGAACGTTGCAAAATGTCAAATCATGACTTATATAAATAAAAGAGAAGCTATTCATTATGATTATCGGCTAGAAGATACAAGTCTTGAACGTGTGTCTGAAGTTACGGATCTGTGGGTTTGGTTCGACAATAAACTGCTGCCCACAGCTACCCCATTACAATATTTAATCGTGATTTCGAGATCACAATATTATTTTATGGGTCGATGCCATGTGGTCTGCGTCAATTTCATTCCGTAAATAACATTACCAGGTTCAAACTCCACGGAAGTATAACGCAAATAATATTGTTTCTGGCTTACAGCGAATCTTAAAATTATCCATCTCTTAGGAAACAGTAAGAGAAAGATTTGTAATTTTTCTCACTTCAAAATTGATTAAATAGTAACTCAAGTATATAGAATCAAGTAAGAAACCATCTTTTCAGCAACATTTTTTCCACCAACGATATTATGTATAAGTCGTGGTAACCCCACGAGAGCATTCGATAAACCAAAAGACATCCGACTAAACATTGGTAAGCAATTGGTAAACACCTCGATTCTAAACAGTAAACATAGTGAACGTTTAGGTTAGCTAATCTCAATCAATGGAATCTATCTATTTTAAGGTTTTATATCTGACTCGTTTTTTATTAGTTTTTGTTAGTCATTCTACAGAAAGGAAAATATTGTACTTTTTGTATTATATCATTAATTTGGTCATAAATTCTTTCATACTAAAACGGTCAACCAGGAAGTTTACAAAATATATTCCATGTTTTTTCTTACGCATATCCTAAAGCTATAGATATTTTTTTGAAAATCATGTTGTACGCTGCACAAGTCGTTATAATCTTGAATAATTACCGGAAGAATTAAAATATCGCAAAACGTAATCGAATTACGTAAGAAGTAAAAAGTGGTTTATTTTTTTAATTAAAATCATAAACTTTAATCGTTAAGTACCACAAAAGTTAACATATGATCAATAACTCTATACAGGTACGTACACATCTAAGTAAAATAAACATTGTAAATTTAATGAGAGGATCGATAATTTTACGTATATTATCTGTTAAAATACCCACAATCGTTTCTGGGTAACTGCTTATTTCGAAGGAAAATAACTTTGGGTGTTTAGGCAGGTGCCAACACCTTGTTTTTAAGAGGAGTTTACTGCACCGAAAATTTACAAATATTATACTGTCAGCGAGATTTCTTTTAATCTTAGATCTCCTTGGTTTATTTCTAGAATTTACAAAATAAAACAAAAATTTCACACATTTTTCACGTAAAATTTTCAAGTTAAATCTGTTTAACAACAATAAATTTATTATGATTATTTTGATCGAATGATGTTTATTATTAAAGTAGAAAAGCGTTTACAATAAAATTTATGGTGCCACTCAAATGTTTATTTTATTGGGAGGAGATGGAATTTGGTCAAAAACGGATAAATGGCTCAATGTTTATTTATTGATTAATGAATTCACGATAATGGTAAATGAATGTACAACGTTATATTTATCGACGCAAATCGCTATTTGCTTAATTTAATTAGGTTTCATTTATTACGAATTTATTTAATTTTTTGAGTTTTAGTAGTTGTAATAAATTCTCTTTAATGTGAATTGCCATTCATAACGTTCTTGGTGTGATGACTAAAAAAAATTGCTTTGTTAAATTGCACGTTTAGCCACACAGGAATACTACAAAGGAATTATTTCTATGTAAACGTCAATCTATTTTTGAAGAGAAATGAGCTTTCAGTGTTTCCTGCTGCCTGCATGTTACTCGTTATGGTTACCTGACACGTAACAACACCAAATCAAACTAGACATATTTTACTCTGTAACATTCAAGCATTTCAGTGTTAAGCTTTTTTTATTGCATTAATTAAAACCTGGATGTAATGTTTTTATGTCATATTATTAATATTATCTGTTTAATACATCAGTATATTTAAATATACTGATGTATACTCATGGATAGAATCCAACTAGGGTTGTTCCCCAAGTAGCTCTATTCCATGTTTATAGATAAACTTGGGGTATTCCTCGAGTTTGTATCAGTATATTTTTATTGAACTAAAAGAAGAACTAACACTAGACCTAGAACTAGAAGCATTCGGGTTTAGCCGCACGTCTCTTAAGATGGCTAAACCCGAATGTTTCTAGTTCTAGGTCTAGTGTTAGTTCTAGTATTAGTGTTAACTCTAGTTTTAGTTGTTATTGAGCATTAGATTGTTGTATATTCTTATTGTAAACTTTCTAGTTCTTAGTTAGTTCTAGTTTTAATTGTTATTTAGCGCTGACGTCACGAACGGACCTTCGAGTTTCCTTCGACCTTCCCGCTCAATTTAAAGAAAAGTTATTAAATTTTTCCTAGAATTTAAAACAATTTACTTTAACGTTTCGAAACGATGTTTAGTCTATTACACTTTTTATATTCGTTTAATTTTATAAAACAAACACTACTAGTAATTTCCCCTAGGTTACTAAATGATGGTTTTTATGAAAAAGCGAGGAGTGGCGTTTCTTTCTATATTATTTTTCATTTTTGCCAGTAGCACCCTGCTCCGTTTCACGCGAAAAACGAATTTATTAAACGTCCGAGACACACCTGTAATTCTACCACCGCGGTGTTGTTGATCTCTAATGTCTGGGGAATAGTTGGATTTTTAACAAGAAAAGAACAAGATTTTATTCATTTTATTAAGATAAATTTATTAGGTATTAATCCAAATGAAATGATTGTCTACCTATAATAGAATGATAACGGTGAAGCGTGCGTTTAACATAATTTATTATCGAACATAAATTGCACTAAAATAGTAATAAACACACGTTTAATGAAGTTTTAATCGTAAACCGTAATTGCATCTGTTCGTGTTTATTTATGAAATTTGTTTTTAATACATTTACATTTTAAATAAGAGTTGTTTAAAATAACAATGATTTATCGCTATTTATATATTCTTTTAATGGAAACATTATTTCAAAGGACTGCATTGAACGTTTAGAGTTTCGTGCGATTTTCCCGCCCAAAGCTATTTCAACTGTGATTTATATCCCAACCAGGTTTTACTAAGTTACGATGTAGAATTGCAAGTTCTATATTTTGTGCTAAAAATTTACTGTTTCCAAATCGAATAAATATCACACTTATAACCCGTCGCATTTGCGCAATATATTTATTTGCTCTACTTAGATACGCTGTACGCATTTACTCGTTAAATATTTACGAGTCATTTTAGAAAATTAGAGATGCCACTTTTAGAATACGTTTACATATTTTAGTATTAATAATATTTCCTTGGATTAAACTAAGCATAGCCACAAAGGTTTCCCGTTTCATTATTACTAATTAATTATATCGCTATTAAATTAACATTTCCGTTACATGGCAATATAATTAATTACTAAAATAGAGGCATAGCGTTGTTAGGCATTATGTGATAATATGCAATGTAAGCCTATAGAATCCAAATGTGAGTGTTCCTTTTGCAAAACTGGCTTTTAATGAAAATTTAATGTAAAATTGCGAGTTGCATGTTTCGGTTTAATCGTGGCGCCGTTAAAGAAATTTATACCAGCATAAACTGGATGGAGACCGTACACTTTACATTGTCTTGTACTCGGTTGGTTTTATAGAATAAGCGTAATACAGATGCAAACGAGTTTTGAAACCAAACCAACCGTGTTTTATTGTTTTGTAACAAAAAAAATCAAAAAGTAAGGCAGGCAACAAAAAATAGTATAAACGATTCTTTTTTAATTTCAAAATTGAAAATAATAATAGCTCAAAAAATAGACGTCACAAAAGAATTATTTAAAAATATATCTATAAATTTTAAGTGTGTTTACAATTTCTTGTGATGGTTGAGAGGTCGTTGAAAATTCGTTAGAACTGTTAAACTTAACGATGTTTCTGTTAAAAAAATGTGCTGAAAATTAATCCAAACGATCTTACGATCTTTTCTTTTTTCTTTTAAAGAAGTGCTTCTAATTTTAAATTAAATTTCCGGTAATATTACTTTTTCAAAAAAAAAAACTTTTAATGAAACTAAGTTGATAGAAACTGTTCAAGCTGAAAGTGAGTTCATTCTTTGATCATCTTATTTTGAATATGTTATTAAATTATATAGTATAGCTTTCATACAAAAAAAGGTAAGCCAAAATGAGAACTTTTTGCGATTTTTCGTTTTTTGTTCTATTAATAAGTCAAGTTTGTGTTTTAAAGATGAAAATTAGTATTGTAACATTAGCTATGTATAAATGAACATATCTCAACCCTAAAGTTGTTAGAAAGTTTCTAGTTTTAGTTTCTTCAGAATATGAAAAGCATCCTTATATTCAGAATTGTCACACGATTGCTGAGACTAATTGTAAGTAAATTGAGAGATATCGCAATTTAGCACTACAAAAACAGTACAACTTTTTTAATTATTGATCCATCTTAATCAGCGTAGACAAATGAAATTTAAAAAAATACACATATAGACACCACTGCTCTAAGGACTATCTGAAGACTCCGCGATGCGCAAATACAACATCTTTTTTCAAGTTCTTCATCTACAAGAGTCTGAAATATTAATCGGATAATAATGTAGTACACTAAGGAGGACAGATGTACGAATAATGTGTTTGGCCAAACTACACCATCTTTTTGGTATCCAATACAACTAACTAGCTTGCTGTTAAAATAATTCGATAAACAATAAACCTTAAAATTTCTGTCATAAACTAAAAACATCGAAATAAGTACGTTCATCTATCGCATCATCGAGAACGTTTAAATTTTCTCATTTCCCAAACCCTAACTTTCCCCATTACTATAATATCAGTTCTGAAATCGTTCTGAACAATAATCCTTATGATCAACGTTATGGCAATTATAGATTGACCCGTTCACCTCTGAATTAACGTATATCAATATCGTTTCACAAATCCCGAATGTAAAGTCGATTTCCATCACTTTGGACATGGGTGTAAGTGAATGTTGAGATTCCACGATTAAAATCCGGTATTATACTGGATACTTTTCTACCATTTGAACCATTAACATGATCAAATGATGCTGATAATAAAAAATTTAATCTCTTCAAGATGCTCAAAGAAGGTGTTCATAACAATCTGATATACACCGATCAATCGGTCTAAGTACGTTGCTCAGCTTCAGTAAAGCCTTCATTGTAAATAAAAATGTTGAATTCATGCTGCAAAATAAGACCAAATCTCTCCAGTTGAAAGCATGCTTAAAGGTTCACACTAAACCAAAGCTAACTTACTACTAAATGTTAAATAAATCAAAAATGGACGAAACCAACTGTTTGGCAGAAAAGTTACTGAGAATTGGAACTCGTATCTTCGTAAACTGCCATTAAAACGTTGAAATCAACATCAAAAGTAAAATAATAATCAGGATTATCTGTCATCAACTTAGCCTTATCCAGACAACAGTATTAACTCTGTGAGCAGAAAATTCTTAAGACAACATAGATGTGGTGTTGTGTGCAACAATACAAAAGAATTCGCTGTAGTGGAAGGAAAATGTAGCGTGTTGAAAACTTCTTCGAGAACGACACGAAAAAATATCTTCTTCCGTAATTTTCAAACTTCCTAATTAAGAAACAAAAAACAATCAAAGCTACAGTCGTTATTCTCAAATTAAGGCAGTGTGAAAAGTAGACCCACAATGGACAAAATCGCATCTGTAATTATTCTGGCTTCTGTGAGATATTTCTTTAACGAAATCTGTCCTTGATAAGAAGTACCTCGATTGTCTAACAAACATCATTGTTGAGGAAATCTTTAGAAATGACTATAGCTATAGTAGTGAGATAATGTACAAGACGCTGAAAAAATAGTCACGGGACAGAAAAAATTTGCCGAATTGGCTTTCTACTTGCCAAACTAGAAAGTTGCATTACAACACCGTATTCATCCAGAATCGTTGCTGTTAAATTGCATAAATTGCGCTTACATTGTTGCCGCGTCCAACGAGCACTTTATGTTTCTCTGAGTTTATCGCTGCGACTGAAGTTTATTTTGAAAAGCTTAACAAATAATATTTTATAGACGTTCTTGAAACTTTATCTGCAGAATTACGCATCTACACTAAGGGGCAGCAATTAATACCAAATCTGACCAAACCTGATGACAATTCTCGGCTTTAAGCAATCCGAATAAATGGCAATGCCAGTAAATACAATTTATTTCTTTTATAATTTAAGAGAATATTTAGAGAAAGTTCACTAAATGTAGGTACACCTTATTTGTAATTGGGTGGGTTATCGAAGTTTGAAGTAGTTGAAGAGGAGAGCTGGAACAAGACTGGTAAGGCAAGCAATCTTATGAATGAAAAACCTTAATGAAAAAACCAACAAGCATTGAAAGTTTTATTAATAATATTATTCTCAGTCCAATTCCTTAGTAAAACTGCAAAACATCGAAGAGAATGAATGATATATTTGGGTTTAGAGAAATCCATTGTTTATGAGATTTAGGAAAGCTATAAAAATTGGCTGAGTTATGTGGCTCATTTCTTTCCTATATGGTGTGCGGAGTTCTTATTCAGTACCTTATACTTCAATACAGCATCAAGTTAACGTCAGTGACCACGATTAATGATTGAAATGGTGAGGCATCTTTCTTTTAAAATATAATATATATCGAACTAAGTCGAAAAAGTATTTTCCAGAACAACTAATTATTGAAGAAACAAAGAAACAACAAAGTAAAAAATAAATATAAATAATTTATACAACTTTATTAATTAAAACTGTTGCTTTATTTAAAAAATTTAAGCTAAGAATGAACACATCCTTACATTTTAGCACTAAATCCTAAATGAGGTCTGCAAATTCTGCTAATGAGTGCAAGCTGTGCCGCGGAAAATTGCCAAGAGTATGTATAAAAGAACAAACACTAATTTTTCTGAGTTTATTAAATCATTTCTTGTTAATTTTAATTTATATTTTATTCATAATTTTATGAATTATAATATTTTGATTATAATATTTTGATTATAATAGTAGGTACCATATTTTTATTGTGTTACTACTGGATATTGATTACATGTCAGTACTTTACCCACGTTAATAGCCCGGGTAATCAAGATAATATAATTTACCGCGATTCCTGTTAGATATGGAATAGCGATATGACGAAAATAAACCCTGTCAGTCATTGCAACAATTCGACCTTTTGCGTTTTCGCCAAAGTATAAATCAAAGCTTCCCGTTAGCGAATTAGGCTATTAATAGGTACGTGCAAATTGATTTGTCCGGATCATCTTTGATGTTTTATGTATTTTGCTCGAAAATATCCCTATTGAACACCATAAATGAAACGTACACGAACTTTTTTTTTATCTGTGTATATCAAACAGTCGAGTTTCTTTCATCACAACACAAAACGATTCATAAAACTAGTTCCTTTGAAATATTGAGAAAGAGTGAATAATTCAAAGATCTCTTTAGAGGAGTATATATGAAACATATCTTAGTAATAGTCGGATTATGCATCACAATGCACCATATATGATCTTCCAAGACTTCTCATCGAGTTGTTGTTTGTGCAAATATAATATTGCGTAGATATTAAACTTGGAAATTTGAGACAGTAAATTTATCTTTATAGGGGTTATATTTTTAATAGAGTTTTATTGTAAACAATAAAAACAAAAATCCTCCAAAAATAATAATTCTTACTTAAACTTTAAGATTAATTAATTTATTTATGAATTATTTAAACAACATATTTTTTTTAAATTTTAACTTACCATCAAGTATGGAAGGTAATCATGCGAACAATGGCTAAAATTCTTTTCTGAACACGAAAGTTTTTGTCAACTTTGTCCTTAAGAACTACTCGTTTCTGTCCACTACGGTATAAGACCGGAAGATCGTCAAGAATACCGCAGAAAATGATGTTAGCTTTGTAGAACGAATTTGACGAACTTTTAAGTTTTAACTTAAAAGTCACGAGCGTTAGCGTTTGCGTCGTTTTGTTCCGACGTCGTCCTCACGCCCGAAGGATTCAACGACGACTGAACGAAGCGTCGCGACGCTTCTGGTTTCTACCCCAACCAAAGAGACGCACTAACAACGTTAGTAAAGATCTCCATAAAAACTCAATTTCATTAATCATGATTTAGAAATTTTGAAAAAATTAAAGATTTTTAATCAATGACAAATAATTGTTAGTAAATAATTTTTTTGACGTAACTATTTAAGTAAAGGGACATATAACTAACCCTTTCTTGAAGAGTAAGGCCAAAGTGTTATTATATTCATAATGTCATTAGGAGTCGATGACCTTAATTGAGAATGCTTAATTAGGTCGATAGACTCGGTAGGGTTACGATGGAGTTTTCAGGGGAAATTTCAATATTTTTACATCACCCATAGCTTTGACATTATCGCTTATAATCACATTAGATTGATTTTGTAGTTTTTAAATTTAATATAATACAGAATAGCGTGATGGAAAATAAAAAATAAATTATCTCGTAACAAGATTTCCGAGATCGTAGACAGTTACGGTTTTCAGTTCGTTTCAAATAGAGACACAAAACCCTATGCGGCTGTAATATCGATTATACAGACGGGCTTTGTCAGATAAAAGTATGCACTGTTTCCAATAACACACATTATTATCTTTTTTTGAGTATTCTTCAATGTGCGACATGAATCTCTAAAAATGTTTGTGGATAACACTAAAAGCTTTGGAACTGTGGAAATTGTTTCATATTTGTGTTATTCAAATAGATTAAACTGCATGGCACGATTTTGTTTAAATCCTGGCGATTTAACGCTTTTTTTTAATGTGCAAAAAAATAACAATTTTAACTTATATTAAAATAGCCGTGATTAATTAATTATCATTATCGTCCCGAATTATAAAGTAATCTAAAAAAAGAAGTACTAGGGATAAATCATAAACGTAATGATTAATTATCCTTAAGATGGTGCTTTGACACATCCTATAATATTTAGACTGCCTAAATTTTGTTCGATAACTTTTCTTGTTTTTCTTTTCTCCCAAAGTTGACACATAATTTTTCGAAGGTTATCTAATTTTCCAAAGATTACTAGTTTTTTAACAACTTGCTTTTATGAATTATTTTCCTTATTTACTATTTACGAAAAGTATTTGCTAAAAATCTATGTTTCTAGTTCTAGGTCTAGTGTTAGTTCCCACGCTAGTGTTAGTTCTAATTTTAATTGTTATTCAATGGTAGATTGTTGTATATCTTTATTGAACTAGAAGTGGACCTATCACTAGACCTAGAATTAGAAACATTCGGGTTTAGCCGTCTTAATAGACGTACGGCTAAACCCGAATGATTCTAGATCTAGGTCTAGTGTTGGTTCTAATGCTAGTGTTAGCTCTAGTTTTAGTTGTTATTCAGCGTTTGATTGTTGTATATTTTTCATTGAAGTAAAACTAGATCTAACATTAGTTTTGGAACTGTGTAGTTCTAGGTCTAGTGTTAATTATTATTCAGCGTTGGATTGTTGTATGTTGTATGCCGTCTTAAGAGACGTACGGCTAAACCCGAATGATTCTAGTTCTAGGTCTAGTGTTAGTTCCCATGCTAGTGTTAGTTTCAGTTTTAATTGTTATTTAATGGTAGATTGTTGTATATCTTTATTGAACTAGAAGTGGACCTAACACTAGACCTAGAACTAGAAACATTCGGGTTTAGCCGTCTTAATAGACGTACGCCTAAACCCGAATGATTCTAGTTCTAGGTCTAGTGTTGGTTCTACTGCTAGTGTTAACTCTAGTTTTAGTTGTTATTCAGCGTTTGATTGTTGTATATTTTTCATTGAACTAAAACTAGATCTAACACTAGTTTTGGAACTGTGTAGTTCTAGGTCTAATGTTAATTATTATTCAGCGTTGGATTGTTGTATGTTTTTATCGAACGAATTCATTTATTTGAAGAAAATATGAAATCTGCATATCAAACAAAGACTTTATTTGATGATATTTTAATTGGCAATTTATTTTTGAAACATGTTGTGTATAATGATAGAACTAATTGCCAAATTTAATATTTCTACAATAAATTATATTTATACCAATTATCAGATCTCTTTTGATAAAGTTATACCTCATAAAATTTCATGATATTCCAAAAAAATATCATTGAAAAATCTATTATAATCGTGTTTAATAATAATTATTTGTGCTGATGATGCTTTAATCGTCAAATTAGATCAATGGTCGAATATTGCACGAATAATGAATTCTAATATGAAAATTACTCTTCTTTATAGAAGCGAACGTGTGTATATGTCACTACCGGATACAACGATATCCGGTGACATCAAGAAATATGGTTGTAAACATTATTAATCCAACTTATCAAAAAAGTATAATAACTTAAATTTATTATAACATTTTAATTGTAAAAGTTTAAAATACTCAAACAATTAATGTGAAATGAATTTTGTAGTTTTCCTATTTCGAAGTTGTTTCTTAAGTTTCATAAACATCAAAGAATATAACTGTTGAAAAGTAGGTTATTCGACTTCTTCTTGAAATTTATTCGCACTACTTTATAGAGTTGCAACGTAAAAGTGGTAAAATTATTTGGGAATAAAACCGCGTTGTGTAATGAAACGGGACGATAAATAAACGTTTCCTGTTTTGGAGAACCCGCATACTGCACGGTTTGTGATACGGGATAGTATTTGTTTTTGCTATCGACTGTCTGTACACCTCACTATTTCTCCCATTTTAATACGTCAACAATTTATGGATCGTTACGATAACATTTATCTCTCCAAATTCACTGCATTTTGTGAATATTGTTTAACAATTTCATTACTTTTTAATAAAATGTATTTTTGTGGTTATATTTGCTATAGGAATTTATATATTATATTATATTAACAAATCAAATTTACATGTTTTATTGTAATAACAATAATATTGGAAACTATTTGATTATCATATCATCATTTAGATCACATCATAGATGACAAAAAATTCATGATATAAAATTTTTATAAAATATGGGCAATTATCCCCTATAGGAAAAATTATAAATCTTATTGTTAGTCTTATGCCAAATTTAACAACACGAACAGCACAACTATTAAATTCGCTTCATACGTATTCTAGTTTTCGCTAAATATCGATTTCTGTGAACTGTTTTATTCACGTACGATTTTTTTGCATTGTGCATCCGCGATGTGTCAGTGTTTGTACTTGCTTAACCCTTCGCTATATGCGCATTTAACCAGTAGATAAATGCTGTTGCTATCGATTATTTTTTTCTATATGAGATAACTTGCTAAGTTATAACGCACTCATAGTTTAATTAGATGTGAATAATTCATTAGATAGTTGCCGGATGGTTCCAATATTCAACATACCTCTTTTTGCTAATCTGTTAATTAATGCATAGTTAATGGAGTACACAAGCACTAACAATGAGCAAGTAACAGAAGTTCGAGAGACAATTTTGTTTGGATAACAACTTTGACATTAACGATTGACGGTGTTTTAAACTACTGATGCCTTTATGAGGCAATTAGTAATCTGTGTGGAGGCAGTCGGGATGTGATGAGTTGAGATAATTAACACAGAACCCATCACCCATATGTTTTACAGCGTTCAAATAACACTCCGTAAATACTCTCTTCAATCCTGTCTAAGTTAATCTTCTTCGGTGCATGCACGTATGTATCAGTTTGTAGTGCATCATAGTTTCATTAATCTTGATTCATGATGCAGAAATAGCAGCACTTCAATTATAAGCGTCGTTTTATTGTTGTGTGCACTAAACGTTCAATAGAGCTTAATTTCCTAAATGATGACTTTTCAGAATTTTTAGATGTTCTCCGCCATAAGCCTAATCTTGGTGCCTCAAATTAGAGATTATGACACGCTTGATGAAATGCTGCATAGATGTCGAGGTACATGTTCAATTAAAAAATTTATATTTACATAATTAATTTAATTTAATTTAAATTTATAGAGTGAAATTATCAATCAATCGAAAAAGGTTATAAATTTGAAATATGTTGATGTTTTAACCATTGAGGAATTGCTCCACCACCAACAAACAAATAAAATAAATAAACTCATTGCCGTTTTTTAATACAACGTTTTTACCATCGAAATAAAATTTATTTGTTGTTCACCGATTTATAGAGATAAAAGTATTGTGATTGGCAGATTTAATTGTCGATTCGTTTCTTTGTAATCCACATAAATTGACTTGTAAAACCGAATTCTGTTTTTTTTTTTGAATCCAGTTATAATTCTCACATTTTTATTAGATGGAACGGAAAAGATAATCAACTTTTTTTTAACTAATTTTTGTAGATTTATTGCTTAGTAAATTAAGATCACAGTACGATTGTGTATTCGTTTTGACAGTGGTGTCAGATTGAACAATTAAAATTTATCCACCTTCATGTCGCGTTCGAATCCATCTCAGTGATCTAAATTATTTGTCACACAAACAACAGACAGTATTATTTCTGTCAGTGATACGTAAATGTCCGCGAAACCTGTGATTCTCTTCTTGTGTTCTCGAGGTACCTGTAGTGTTTGCAACGTATTCGGCGTTCAAGTCTTATAAAAAAGATTCAAAGGTAAGTTGGAAAATAGTCGTTAAAGAAAAGAAAAGTCCTTTGGCCCCGGAAGAACACGTACAAAGTTTTGCCTTTCGGCATTGGTATGCTATGTGATAAAGGTGACCTGAAGTGGCCGGAAACTTTCTAATTCAACTGTCAATTCTTTGCCATCTGTCATTCATGGAGGGCTTTCCCATCTTGCTTGGCTATTTTTCTATTATGAGCTTTGGGGACCCTTCCGGGAGACCTTTGCTAACTTCGTAATGGAGTTACCCCCAAGAAATACTGAAAGTTTGCGAACTAGGTCGTCTTATAAATATTTGAGGATTCACTTATCAGAAATGAAATGAAATGTAAAAAAGTAATATTATATTTTTAAGGATTTCAAGGAAAAGTTATGAAAAAACTGAAACTTTATATATTTACACATCATTTTTTGTTATGCTGCAGAAAGTTTAGTGTTTAAATAGAAACCCTTCACAATAAATTAAATTTTACGTCAATGTTCTACTTTTCCCTTAATTTCCTAACTAGAAATATAGAAGCTTATCAGACATGCAATCATTCAACACTTTTAATAACAAGGTTTTACTTTGTACTCATGTTTTATGGAAGTTGGTATTAATATCGCCAGGTAGAACAAAAATAAAACGGGTGCGATAATTCGCTTTATTACGCCGCTTATAAAATGAGGTGCACATATTGTAGAGCTTGTGTTGTCACAGAATATGATAGCATCTTTAAGACATCTTTTCCACCTCCGTTAAGTTAACGTAACTTTCTTTTACATCAGTTTTTGTAGATAAACTTTTATTAGAACAATTTTTTTAGTTGCTGCATATTAAATTTGTGCTCTATAAAACAGTGTTATTAAAAGCTATTCAACTATTCAAATGAAAATGTAAAAAAGTAGATTTAATAAAGCATTTGAAGTTTTAAATTAACACTGGCGGATATTAAAATGTAAAGAGAAATTGGAAAAGTTAAAATACTTGATTTCTTTTTAGTATGTCTCGACCAGGATCTTATTCATATACAGGACTTCCTGCACCTCCACCTCATCAATACTTTTACGATGAAATGGAAGGTTATATAGGTGATTATTCCGAAAGCGAAGGATTATCTGATGCGGCACCACATTTAATCACAGCAGGAAATCCGGATATCACGGAATTATATCGACGGAAAGCGATGGCTTTGCCGGTGGCACAAAATCATTACAATCACTTTTTACATGCTCCCCCGCCACCTGAGTGAGTAAACGATACGTTTTTTGTAATTTCATTTAAAAAAATTAGTCTTACCCGAATGTGAAACCGTTATAATCCATACAGTTATCTTTCGTTTTCTTAGGTATTATTACGAACCAATGCGGCAACCTCAAATGATTAGGGCGTCTACGTATAGAAAACGAATGCCTGTTATCGCTGAACAACCGAGATATTATTCGCCGGAAAGAACAGAAGTTTTTAATCCACATCAACCGACTTATAGAAGTACTCATCAATTGGTTACGTCTTTGCCAAGAAATGCAGTTCCCGCGTCCATTCCATCTGCAACGGTTGTTAGATCTAATGTTGGTGTTAGAAGACATCCTATTACAGTAAGAACTCCAAAGTAAGTAATTTTTTTAATAAATTATAAAATCATATTTAAATAGTTTAAAAAGATAGTGCTTAATAATTAATAAATAAACAAACCGAAGATTCAATATCTTAAATAGGATATTAGGGAGAATATATCCAGTAATCTTCCCAAACTCAACTAGCTTAACAAGTGCGCCAAGTTCATATCAAACTGGATAGAAATGCTACAGTGATTCTTACAGACCGATGAATGTATATAGCAGTCCTCTTAGATTCTTGATCTGCTGTAGAAGCATTAAGAGCATACATTTAATTTTGGAGTTAATTCCTGCCACATTCATAAAGGCATAAAATATTGATAATGGTCAGCTTTTGGTATTCTAAGCTGCATTATAGGTTGTATGGAGTTCATCAACAATGTCCACCCTAACCTTGGTGGAATATTTTCGGGCTTGTATTTATCTAGTCCATGGTGCATACTTGAGGCCAGAATGACATTTTTATACTTTTTGAGAGGTTATGGCACTATTGTAGTATATTCTTGAAGTCCAAACATACCACAAGTAGTTTGCCAAGTATAGCCTAGTATTGTAGTATGCCTAAAACGTGATCACAATATGTTCAAAATCAATTTATACTGGTGTCACTATAAAGAAATAAGAAGTAATAAATATGGGCATAAAAAGAAGTATGTATAATATGGATCTTATTGCGAAAAGTAATAACTACTAGGTATATGAAATTTTTGCGTTAAATAACGAATAAGCTCAGCAACTTTTTAGAGGCTAATGGACAATTTTCTGGAAGACTCAGAGAGGTATGTAGTGATTCCTAATAATCTTCAAAGAAATAATTTGAAAATTAATGTAACCCTTTGCAAAATCTCTAACTTTTTTAAGGATTTCCAAACATTTGTGATATTAATCAAGACAAAAGAAGTATAGTAGAGTATTTTTATCGATTTTAGAAAAACTTCCAAGCATTTTTAAATCTGAAATTATGATTCCGATTTGTAGATACCTGCCTATTTGAAGGGCTAGAGTTCCCTCTATCTTTCATATAGCATTGTCCTTTACGTGAAGAATTGGAAGAAATTTGTTAATCTAATCTTTAATCATGTATGCAGAAGTATAGTGCAAATCTTCTTTACCGGCGGATTCGGTATTCTTCCACCTCAAAGTATTGCGATAATAGTGACAAAATACAAAAACATTTAAAAACTTAAAAAACTTTTTTAATGTAGATAGCTCTATTAACTCCTCAGATTCCTAGATTGCATATCCTCTCTAAAAATACAGTCTTCTATAACTTAAATTTTAAATATTCATTAACTCCAAATTTATATGATGTTTATTAAAATAAATAATCAAAACTCAATTCAATTACATTTTAAACGTTTCGATATAATAGCCAAGTTATTATGATGTTTTGAGATGTTATCTAAAGTGTAAAGTGTAAAAAGTTTATTATGTACATTCGGTTGTAAACAGGAACACTCTGGCTAATGAAACGTAAACATCGTTAAATATCCGCGATTCGGTACAAGATATTACTGTATCATTAGTTTTCGATTTACCAATAATTGAACATGTTAATAGTTTGTTTACAGTATGTAAACGTAATAGCTGTTTTAGTGTATTAAATATTAATTTTTATTTATACACGCAAGGTGAAAAGTCGGATAGCGATCAAAAATAACTAAAACGCTTTAACTTTAATGCATTCACAAAGCAATTAAACGTGTTGATCAATTTCCTTTCTTTAACAAAAAAACAATTACCGTAGTTGCGATCATCAAATCCAAAATTTCATTTCAAATTTCAATTGTTGCCGTTGAAATAATGCATAACATTTTCGAATTGCGATTCACAGTTTCTACGTTCGACCACCAAACTGGGAAAATACGATATTACCACTAATTGGATCAACGCTCGTGCGAAATTCCGGCTCACGGCTTTAATAATTTCCTTTCATTTCGCATAATTAATTACTGAATTGGTTGTGACGTTACCGGACGACATGTCGACTTTAATTAAGATTCGTTACGTAACTGGAAAATAGATTGTGGATTACCCGGATTTTCCTCATCCACCGTAGGTTCTTTTTTATATAAATACAGAAAATAGAAACTTTTGAGCACGACAGTTTCAAATAATAGCCTTTTTTGTATTTTTGGCTGGTAATCTATCCGTTCGGTTCGTTCGCACATGTCAGGATGGTTCGATCGATTTATTAAAACCCATTCATCAGGGTGTGATTTTCAGATTTATTAAAATAATAAATATTGTAGATTCATTTGGAGTGTTTTACACTAGGTGTAAATGAATACGTTTAATAGATACGTCACATAAATTTGTAAATTGTATGTAAAACGAGTATGTATATAAAATTATACATTTCTGTTAGACTACTTAATTATGTAAATAGTGCGGGTAAAAAAGGCCATGACCTAAACACGACTCCGACTCGACGTAAAGATTTAAGTTAGATTACAAAAGTGCGGACTACAAAAGGTACGAGACGTTCTCGTATTCAATTCTTATACGAAACGCCTTTTCTCTCTCTCTTGTTCCATTTTTAGTATTTCTTTCGGCTTAATCCATGTTATTCGAATAACATGCGAGGGCGAAACCAAAGAATAAATTTTTGGGGCTTTTTGTGGCTTTTCTTGACGCGCCTTTCGCGTGGGTAGTGGGAAGGATGATTTATTTATAGAATAATACCTTTTGATGGATACCTGCCATCAGAGAAACAAAGACTTTTTGTGATTGTTATTTGGATTAATTAAAATTGACGTTAAAATAACAGTTTTTTATAATTATAGGAAAATACCGGCGCCTCCACCATATTATCTTTTAGAAAATATTTTGTGTATGTTGGTAAATTATATTATCTAGAAACAAATAGATAAGATGAAAGCTTTTATATTTATTTAAATTCTTTAATATTCCCCTTTTATGATCAATATGGGTAAGGTCAAGATCAGCAGATACTGAATAAGAGTTTGAGTATGGTGAGATTTATTTGTGTTGAGTAATGCTTACCTAACTATGTTGAATAATGCTTTCCTTTAACTGGACCTGAGGTTGTTGAAGTTATATTTAATGTCATTAAATGCCAGTTTTGTGATACATAGACACTAAATTTCAAATTTCTATCAAATACATATCCCTAAAGATGATTTGGTGGTATTGGTTAAGTTTTCAAATGTGCTTAAATAGTATTTATTAAAAATATTAACTCATCAGTCAATTTCGATGTGTCTCCATAATGTTGTCAACTGCAGAATAGTACCAATATATTACTGCGCCATTACAAGTCGATTATTGGTTTACGGATCATAGTCTCTAAAGGGCGGTACCGATTTGTCCCAAATTCGTTCTGACGAATTCACCCAACTCAGCCGTGAAGACCTATTTTTTTGTTTTTTTTAGAAAATCAATATTCCTCAATAATGATGTTGCGGACTCCGATGTAACAAAATATTTGCAAATTTCGAATAGTTTTCATTTTAACTCATTGTAAATGATTACTGATGGTAATATTACTTAACTTTAAGCTATTATAGCATAGAATATTGACTTGGAAGCAGTTGATAAATCGGAGAAGATGCTTCACAAAATCAATAAATGATACAAGAAAATAATAATAAGTAAGTAAAGTATTCACAAATAAAGGCTGAGGAAAATGATGAGAGAAATGATGACTATCTTTTCTTCTGACAGATTAGGAATTTATCCATCTTTGGGTATGGCTCTCACAAACTGTTTTATTACTCACATGTTCTATTCACATAAGAAAAATAGATATTTCATTTTGTAGTAGAACGACCTTTAGATGAATCTCATCCTTTTTATATCCAATTCCGAATTCGTTCATCAAACCATTAATGTCTGAACAGTATACTAAAGCTATAAGTTCCTGCTGCCAAGAAGTCTTTCGTTTTGAATACGAAGCCAAATAGTGTAGCTTTCTCCATAATGAAGCCTGAATTAGGGACAAGAAGATCAAAACCATAGCCTACTAGCCTAATGGTAGAGCAAGACAAGGATACCTTACTTTATTATTTTATTAGTTGTTGCTAGTAACATCAATGGTAAAAACAATCGTTAATGTGCTTATTACTTTCCATATCATTGGAACAGCAAATATAAACAATCACATTTTTTTATCATCGTAGTTATTCTTACAATATACTATGCAAGAAATTGCAAATTGAATATGAAGTGAACCTCATTTTTCACTACGCTCAAGTATCTTGAATTTCAGCCGTTTCATCTGGAACTTTCAGTACCAAGCATTTACTACAAAAATGAAAAGCACGAATTGTTAGCACTAACACTCAGTTTCGGCTTGTTACAATTTCAACTTGTTCAATAAAAAGCCGCTAAAATAAATGCAGCTTTTTAAACTTTGACAAAATTGATCTTAAAAACCCATTTTAGGTATAATATTTTAAAAAATTGTGAAGTCCAGAATCGGGTTTTAACAAAAGTTATTGGAACATTACTGTTTATTAATTAGTGTGTAGCAAGCATCCGTTTTCATTACATTAATTATTTGTGTAGTTAAATAAAAATAAAGTATGAAATTTCATAAATTATTGCTACGCAATGCATTAATAACAATTTTATTTTATATTAAAAGCTAGCTGAATTTAAAATACAGGATTATTTTTTTGTGCTTTTTCAGTTTACAGACTACAATACTGTTGGTGTCCCAATGTTTTTATTTAAAAAACCATCGTAGTATATTATGCACCACACAAAGCACTAAAACATTCATAATATTAAAAATTAAATATGTGGGATTTAAAATAAATACAGTACACAATTTTTTTTATTTAGCTTTTTTATTTATAAAACAATTCAGCAATTTTCATAATAATTCTCGCCATCACCTTGTAATTACGTTAATGGTTGCGTATGTTTCAAAAACACGTTAATGGATTAGCAAACGTGCAAACTGACACGAAAAGCTAAATCAGGAAGTCGATCAACAACTACAAAGCTATTCATCGATTCCAACTACATATTTCACATCACATTCTTAGTAATCAAATAAATCATTAGTAAGTTGATAAACATTTTCAGAGTGTTGCGGAAATTAATGTTTACCTATTGTTTAAGAAAGTTTACCTTCGTTGATTCAACTCTAACACGCGTACCTGCAAGTTTATTTTCATAAACGTTACGGTTTGTACAGCTGTTATATTCGAGGAAGACGAAAATGCAATTAGACACCATACAAACACTTTGTTTATTATTGAACTATGTACGTTTAGTACTTAATTTGATATAAACGATTTTTATTGTTATAGGTATTATCGAAGACCAGCGACACCAGCTCCAATAAAACGACCATCAGCTTTATGTTTACCAGTTGCGGCACAACCAGATCCCGCAGTTTATAACAAACGAAATAAACGAATTCCTCAAGATGCACACCTTTATCAAAATGAATACGTTTTTCCTATTAGCCAGTCACAAAGTAAACACCATCCCCATTATGGTAATACGGATAAAAATCGATTACTAAATAAAGACAATTTAAATGTTACACGATCTAAATTAGATGCTGCTTTAGAAAGATATGAAAACATTTTTGAAAAGAATATGGTTGAATTCGCTGGAAATCCACCGGATCTTAATTTAGTTAGAATGTTAAAACCTAAGGTTTTTGAAACGAGCCAACAAAAAAATATTTTTGTAATCTCTATATTTATTTAGATACCTCCTACAATAAAAGAAACCCAAGAAAAACTTAAACAACAAAAATCTCAAAAAACTCAAAAAGAACAAGAGGAAGTTACCTCCGATGCATTAGAAGAAATGTTATTCGCTGACCTTAAAGCTAATGGCTTTACAAATAATGAATCGGGTGATTTTAAACAACCACCTCAAGAATCAAACACTAACAATAATGAAGGAAAAGATGATAAAACACCAAGAAGTACGGATGGAACAGTAGGGGTAACGCGTTATTGATTCAATTAGATTCAATAAATTTTTCTTTTTAAATTTTAGAGCGAAAAAGGTTTAAAAGATCTTCCGAAAAGTTTTAACTATCAAGAAATTCAAAACAACGTAATCAAAAAAACTCAACAAAACAATCAATGTTCTCAACATACTTCAGGAATTATCCAAGAGGAACCATTTGAAGTTCCAGAACAAGATGTTCCAAATGAAAAGGATATTAGAAAATGTGAATCTGTTCATACTAAAGAACACCTGCAAGATTGTGTTTCAAATCCATTAGATCTTCAACCCGAATCGTTTAGACGTATATGTTCACAAGCTTCTTCTCAAAGATTAAATGATAATGATCGTTCAGCTGAGTCGATTAAATCGTTAAGAACCGCAACTGTTCCTAGAGTGCTGGTTGATGATGCTCTTGAACTGCACCGAACTAAAAGTTATGTAGTCAATTTAATTGATCACGCTTTAAGTAATCATTTTGGAACGAATTTATGTGAAAAATATTCGACGAAAGAAGTAAGTTAATAAATTAAACGGTAATTGTTAAATAATTTTGGATTAACTTTTAGAATCCTATAGATCACCGTGTAGCTGTCGACATATTAAAGAAACATTCCGCTGGAAAAATGGACAAAGAACTATGTGTGGAAATAGCTCAAGCTTTAGCAGATACTTTTAACTCCAGTTCAACTTCTTGTACGGCCGGAAATTTGCATCACGACTGCGAACCTAAACCACAAACAAGCTCTTGTTCTTGTAGTAAAATGTCCGATGAGCCTTTATATGTTAAGCAATTAAAACAGTTAAGATGGGGTCACTTGAAACATATTCAACGCGAAGTACGAAGACTCGAAGATTTGGAACGGTTTCTTGATTCGTGTAGCTCGAATTCGTATGTTTAACCAAAGAATCAGTGCACAATGTATACAAGTTAATAAAATAAATATATTGACAAATAATTCAGGCATTTAGAATTTAATTTTGATAAATTAAAAATTTGACGTTTATGTTTAAAAAATAAATCAATGTCAAGTCGTAAAAACAAAAATAAAATGTGTAGTAAAATTTTAATTTTGATCACCGTAATTTGTTCCATAGTTATATTAACTACAATACTTGGTGTATTAGGTTGTATAGTGCATATATTTCAATGTATGGATTATTATTACAGCGACTCAGAAGGCAACAAAAAAGCAATTCGATAAGAAATTAATTTTATTTGATATTAAGAAGAAGGAGTGCAACAAACAAATGTATTTAAACAATGTGTTTTATGTGCATCTTTAAAATAAAATTGTTAATTAAATTAATTGCGGATTTTCTCCCCATGTTTTCTTATACAATCAGTTACGTAAATCATCCTACCCAACCAGATTATTAAGGCAATTAGTACAATATGTACAAGTACGACAAGAAATATTATAATAAACTTGATTATTGATAGTAGTATCATGATTTTGGATGACGATTTTTTGACAAAATCTGTTGTCTATTGAAGGATTCTATTTGACATGAAAAATATTAAACAAATTTTAAGGGTATCAGTTTTTTTCGGTAAAATTTACAAGATTTCATGAATTGTAAGAAAAGAACTTTTCATTTTAACACGTTAATCGACACCATAAATCCAACATAGTTTTTGTCTGGGCCATGGTAATTTTATTAAATAATTTAGATATTACACCTGAAGTGAATAAAATGATTTATTGCAAAAAAAATTTCTTTTCATAAAATTTCCGGTAAAAGCTTATGTCACACTTATGACAAACCATGTCAGTCATATACCTGAGATATCTCTGAACAGGTTTTGTCAAGTGTTATGCTTGATCAAAAAGAAAGATGTTACCGAAAATATTGATCGAAAACCTTCGATGATGATAACGAGGATTTTAGTTCAGATTCAGATGAGTTAATAAAAGATCTTAATTATTCATTTTTACATTTTGTTCTTAGCATGGAACATCTAGCTTTCTATAAATCAATCGGATATATATGTCTGGCCGAATGTAGTAGTCATTTTATTGGATACTCTTGCCATAAACTTTTTTCTGTTGGAAAACTCGAACAAGCGCATGTGGATTGATAAATATTAGATAGATCATATGAAAAGCTTAGAGAAAATGTTCAAAAGTACTTTGAATATACATGTATGGTACATCTACAGTTCATTTGAATTATCTGTTGGTGAAGAAGCCACAAGTGAACTAGTCTTATTGATTCAATGTCATAAATCTCTCATCCTAAGTTTGGCCGACGCTCAACAAAATGATTTCTCCCTATTCCAGATACTGCATCAAAGATCCTTTTTTGGGCTCTTCTTCCATTTTATAATTTGTCTAAACACCTAACTTCAAAATCATTATCCAGAAAAAGTGTAAACATATCAAATTAATCAATAATATTTTCAAAATTTAATTTAATTTTTTTTCCAACAATTAAGGAAAAATAAAAATTGTTGAAACTGAACCAACGTTTGTACCAAACTGTTTATATCATGTATTTGATCGAACATTCGATTCACCGTATAGCAGGAACATTCGTCACACCAACTGTCGAACTTGCTTATCCCAAACGTTGGGTCCAACGAGCGTTCGTATCGTGTAGAGGGCTTCAGACATATGATTGACGCGGCAATCAACGTGTTAATAAATTTCTTGTAGTTTTTATGGAAATTATGGAAACAATAAATCATTAATTTATAGAAAAAAGACCGACATATCACGAAATATTTCTTTTTATTAAAATAAGAAAATCACACAATGAATCGTCTCGTCAATTAATATATTAAATATTATAAAAATAATCCTATTCAAATTTATGTACAAATAATTATTATTATTAAATTTACAATTACTATTATTACAAAACGCATCTGATTATCTAGATTCATCTGATAACGGGATATATTTGATGGATTTATAATCATCTTCAAACACCGGTAGATTTACATAAATTTCGTTTGGAACACTCCTTTTGGCACCATTTATACTTCTTTGTGATTGACTAATAACCGTTGTAGTTTCAGCCTTCAATTTCTCAGCTCTTACTGTTTCGGCAGTTTTTAGAAGCGCAGCCCACATAGTTTCCGAGTTTTCAGGATACACTATAGCAACCTTTTCGGTTTTCTTTTGAATTTTTTGTATGTGAGTGTAGGGAGTAGTTGATTCTCCTTCATGTTTTTCTCTTGGTGATGTTAAATCTGCACTTGGTTTTGAAGGCAAGCTTAACTGCCGCTCTTTCGTATGAATTGCATTACTAGAATCGTCTTTTAATGGCTTCCGTTCGGTTGTTGTCGTGGAAAAAGTAGTGGATGATGAAGTTGTAGTTGCTTTTGTGGTTGTTTGTTTTGGCTTCTTTGTTGTTGTGACGGTTTCTTCAAAATGTAATGGAACGTAACGTCTTTGATTGTCTCTATCTCTTGGGTTAATGAAGTCAGAAATAAATCTTGGCGTGTAAGTACTAACGAATGGAAGGATGGTTTCTCTGGCGTACTTTTCGGCGTCCTCAAACATCCTTGCTATTCTTTGCGGTAAGAATTGAACCGTTCTTACTAACGCGTCAAATCCATTTTCTTGTCGTTGAGGTTGTAAGTTAAAGTTTATTGAGGCAGATTTAGATTCATCTTCTCTTTTCCATTTATCAATGGTTGTTATTTCATCGCGGAATACAGTTTCTTTTTCTTTTCTCGCTATAATTTTTGATTCTTTAGTTGTAGCTCCATAGTTTGAAGTTGTTGGTCCTAATATTGGTTCGGTTATTTCTGGTCTCTCTTTATCAGGATTATGAGCTCTCGCATTTTTTGTTGCTTGAGCTTTTAAAATTGGTTCGACTACTTCCCTTATTGCGTTGGAATTATTTCCGTGATCGTAACTAGCTGATTTTACATGTCTTGTATTAAAAGCTCTACTTGATTCTGTTTCTGTATCGACGGTATTATCTCGATCATTAGCCTCAATTTTAGAAATTGAATTATTTTTTTCTTCTTCGATTAAATTTGGAACGAATTTCGATCGATGTTTATCATCAAGTCTATCCTCGGCGTATTGCCTTTCGTTATCTTCACCGAAAATATTGCAATCTCCGTCAAATAATGGCAAAGTTATGTGAACGCCCGATTCTAAAATCAAATTTTTCCGGCAAACAGAAAGGCTTTTCCCGTAGCTATCGCTAAAAGAAATTTTATCTATCTTCCATTGGTGCAAACCCGACGTTAACCATCCATTATAGGAAGTGTAAAGTACTTGAACGTGGCTCGGTGGTAAAAGTATTGGATGTGGTACTATTATTTTTGATATCGATTCTCCTAAACGCATTTCTTCGTCTTCTTTTCTGTAACACAAACAAATATTTATGCAAAATTACAATCGGTGAAAGTTTATATTTGTGTGTTGGTCGATTTAATGTTAAGCATTCGTCACGAAAACTTGAAACGGCGATAAATACCGTGGAGAGAGAAAGTTTGATGTAGTACTTACTTAGTGAGTGTGAAGGTTTCATTCAGAAGAGTGTCTCCTATCAATGTCACCTGAATCCGACCGTAACTAACGATTGGAACTTCTGTAGGACTACTTTCAATTTTTACTAAGTATTGATGTGCTTAAATAAGGAATCAACACAATATTATTTAAGATAAAATAAATAAGTTTTTAATTTTTTTATTACCACAAAAAGGTTCTTCGTCTCTCGTAAGTAAATACAGTTGACCACGTCCTTTAAGACGATCGGCGTAGTAGCCCATATTTCCACACTTTCTATAAGACCAAAAGCGAAACGTTTATTCGTATGAGGAAGAAGTGAAATTTTCTATCGACTACCAAATACGGATTTTCCTTACCTTTTCTCAGTACAAGGGAAACAGTGACCCGCCAGGAAATCATCGTATGAATCACAAGGAAATGCAGGAAAGTGACATCTTGGATAAATGGAGTCCGTAAAGAATTTATAGGCACGCCTATGATTGCATAGAGAACGACCTTCTGAGCCAGCAGCTAAAGAAACAGTAAAAAAAGGATTAGGTATAATGTTTATAAAACTAAAGCTTTTCGAAAAACAATAAGAAATGCAGACATTTTAATTGATGAAGTTCTCACTTTTAATAAGCACATCAATAAATAGATAATGATATGACTATGTGAAAATTTAGTGCTAACTTTTTTATCTTTTATAAAAAAAAACAAACGTTTGTAAAACATCTCTTTGAGATCGAGAAAAGCAAATACGAAGTACCTAATCCTCTGTAAAGTAACAAGCGTCTCTTTCCGAAATGCAAACTGAAAGACTGTACGGCAGAAAAAAGTCAAAGGACGAATCGAAAAGCGAAGCGGTTCTTGTTTTATTCATGATTATAAGATATGTCATTAGGAGTTGAATGGAGGTGGATGTACTTAAAGAGCTATTACGGAATCTCTTTAGATCATTAATAGATTATTAGAGTTTGTTAAATCTTTAATTGGAACTACATAATTAAATAAAATCAATACTCATTAAAAGCATATAGTTTTAAATTGAAACAGAGGAAAATAAATCGGCCGTTATGAAACAATTTATTCGCATGGGTGCACTTTCAATTCAATACCGGAATAGTTTGAACTATGAACCTCAACCTCCCACTATTATTGCCGGGGGATATTTCTTAACGCTTGAATAATCGCTCATTAAAGGATATTCATCAAATAGAAAATTATCGATTTAATAATCTTTAATAATTAAATATTATACTTACACCAAATAATATCAGTTAAAGCGCCAACAAACAAATTTGTACATCCCTTCTGCATCCTACCACCGTTTGGATAAAAATCGACATGACCCATCGGTTGCCAAGAACCTAAACCTCCTAAAATTAAATTTTCCCCATTACTATGGATAACATCCACAAAAGCAGCATCTGATTGATCTAATCTTGCTCTAGGATCTTGAGATTCAAAAAGAGGTCCAGCTGGATCCAATCCTGATTAAAAACAACTTTTTAATATAATTCTAAAATAATTTATACGAAAAATCTCGATATAATAATTTAAATATATTTTCGTTTGGAAGGTGTAACTTCTAATGACGTTTGAAAAGGGAAATTTGAAGCTGTGAGTTTGATTCGGAATTCCGCGGCGTTAAAGAAGAGGGACATAAAATTCAATAAACGAGCATTTCAGCTTCGTTCCCCCTTTTCTAACAAAATCATCATGTACTTCCTTTTTATCAAGATTCATGTGGTATAAAAAAATATTCTTTTTAAATAAGACTTTTTAATAATATAGTTGAGTAATCAATATACCTGTTATTCTACTTAAGTTGCCTAATTCAGAACCAGCAAAACCAGCAACATGAGCTCCTAAACTAAATCCAATAAGATGCATATTTTCTAAAGGGAGTCCCACGTTTTCCGATAAACCTTTTAGAAATATTGCAAGCTGTTTTCCTACCAGTCTTGTATTTGCGCTAGCTTTTACATAATTGGGTAAAGTTGCACCGTTTGTCCAATCAACACATATCACATTCACATCTTCCTAACAAAAAAGGACTTTTTTATTTATTGCAAAATATTTCATTGATAGTACTTACTTCTTCCAATAAAGCACTTCTCATTTCGTACACCCAAATGTGGGAGCAATCACTTCCAAAACCATGTATCATCACCTTAGTGGGTAATGTACCGTTAAAGTTTTTTGTTGACCAGTCAAAAGCATCGGTGATGTTACTAAAAGGTATCTCAATGGGTTGAGTACCACTTCTCCTTCTTCTCTTACTGAACGGATATAAAAGAAATGTCGTACTGATTTCTTCTGGTGTATTAGGTAACATGTCCAAATAACCGAAAGGACCTGAAGATTCGAAACAACCCAAATCTGGGTAACATACTGATGTATCTTGACGTTTATATCTATAATAAATTTATAAACGAAAATATTATTATGTTCTGGGTCTAGCGTTAGTTTTAATGCTAGTAGATAGATTGTCCAAAATGATTGGAAATGATTAACAACTAGTTTGTAAACAATCCTTGTTGCTCAAAATGACTGAAAACTAGTAGATAGTCATTGAAAACTTGTCTAAACGTATAAAGACTAGATCATAGCAAGTCCAAATGACTCAGAACTGCTGAAAGTAGTACCAACATTGTCAAAAATGAGTTTATAAGACAACTAAATTGTCCAAAATGATTGGAAATGCTATCTCATGTTGTTCAAAATCATTGAAAACCGATTGGGTATCGTTTAATACTTGTCTAAGTGATTAACAACTATTTTATAACAAATCCAGGTTCCTCAAAAGACGCACGGTTAAACCCGAATGATTCTAATTCCAGGTCTAGTGTTAGATCTAATGCTAGTGTTAGTTGTTATTTACCGCTAAATTATTGTACATTTTTATTGTAAACTAATTAATACAGAACGTAACGGTATGAATAGCTGTTCGAATTTGTGTGCATTAAACGTATTAAAATTCTTCATTCAAACAGTTTAATGTGCAAATTAAAAATTTTTCATTTAACGGTTTTACTGTATTATGGTGGAACGTTATTGGATAACTGAACCTAAACGTAATTGAACTACCCTTTGTAAGCAAAACAAATAATACCTATCATTCCATGAATATAGCCAACAAACATACAAGCAAATACCGAACACCAAACTCTCTACTAAAGCGACAGAACATTATCCCCTATAGCGTATTATTGTAAATTCCCATTCCTATTGTTTTCTAATAAGCTCGAATAAGAAGCCTTAACTCGGTTTCTCCGAACACCAGTAGGTAATAATTGTGTTAGGTACGAAAGTTTTGTGAGCAAACACGAGATTGAAAAAAGGGAATATTAGAACACGGGTGAACGTTGAATTTGATCTTTACTCAGATAGCGTATTATTTCGAACGATGAGTTCTCGTCTCGAGTGGCCTATTCTTCCACTTTCAGCAATAATGTACTGTCGAGAAACTCAAGAGAATTATGCTCTTGTTTACAAATTAGTCTCGAATTCGTATTAAAACAAATTTAATTGGACGTCTTAATGATCTTTTGCGTAATAAGTATTTGGTTAATTGGTATAAAAACGCGATGCTATTTTCCATGAAGATGGTGTAACGACCTATTTTTTAATAATTTATTAGTTACTAAATAATACCTGGCTTGTTTACTCTTGAATTTTTTATTATGCTCCCATTCACGTATGGAATTTACAACGGCCCTGTGAATTTCAACGTCTCTGGCTTCTTCTAATGCTTCTTGGCTCCGGATGTATTCGATATTTCCTGCAAAAAGATATTGGAATTAGATTAATAGAACAGATACGAAAATTAATGGCTAAAATTAATGACACATGATCTTCGCACATATGTTAAATTATACGATCGGTAGCTATCAATCAATCCGTATTAGTATGAATTGTAATCCAGTTTACTGTAATACAATATTGGGTATCATTAATGCGCTCTATGCGCGCCATATGTCTATACATACATTGAAACCGGGCATTAGTATGTGCTGTCGGTTGTATTCTTTCTGGAAAGTTTTGTCGTAATCAACCAGAATATAAATTTCCATTTCAATTACATAATAAATTTATTGCAATTTTAAACTTACTCATATACATACTTTTAATTCTAAATACACATATTATCTGCAACACCCCAAAACCTATTAACAATGATAATTACATTTAATATGGCAATGTAATAGAGCTTAATAACCCAACATCGTCATTTAATTACGTTAAATGAAAGCATTACTCAACCAATAGACTGTAACTTCATAAATCACGCTCCTCCTCTAATTGTTCTTGGGCGGTAATTGTGTCGACAATTAGAGTTGCAGGTTAACAAGGAAGATGGAAACGATCGTTAATCAGGAAGAGAGATGTGGATTTACAAAGAATTTTACGTAAAATTATCTTAATTTACTCTAAAATCTAATTGTTTCTCTTGTGGTAAAGACAAATCCCACAACAAATTTAATCCAAGGAATTATGTAGTGCATTATTACAACCTACTCCTAAGAAGACCACAAGCCAATTAATTTCAGTAGCATCAAAGGTCCATCAGGAAATGTTATGCTGGTTTCAAACTCCGGTTCTAAGTGCAGGTTGCGGTTTATGCATTACGCAATCCGTTAGAAGTAGAGCGAGCAAATCCCAAGTCGTCGACGTTGTTGCTGCAGTTGATTTTATGTTGTGTTTTAAATTGAGGAAACGTAAAAAAAAAGCCGTGCATGACTCGTGTTTGCCCGCCGCGTGGTAGTAAATAGTCCGTTATTAATGGAATGTAGGTAGATGTTAAAGTAAAAGTGTTCTTGACCTGGTTTACTGGCGAACAAGATGAACGTCTACATACGCGAACCTAGGGGGAAAACGAAATCTAGCAGAGAGGCTGTGAACTTGTTTGCGCAAGTGGCTTGTTTTAATGATCGTACTTAAGCCTGAGGTACATGAGAATTGTATTATTTAGAAACTCTCAGCATTGTTTTGGGTACTTTAAACTACGAAACCACAAACGATTTTAACTTCTTATCTCTACAATCAAAAAAATTTTTTTCGAGATTTTATCAAATTGTAGTTGCAAATCATCAATTTTAATGAACATTGTAAACAGAAAGTGAACTTGTTTTCGAGATGAAAGTGATAATCAACAGAAAGTGGCGTTTTCAACATCATAAATATTTTGTAAATGATATCAACTCCATATGGAATCGACTTAATTTTCAGAAGGAAGGAAATTTCTCTATTAAAATTTCATATATTCATGCAATTCCAGTATTGGTATTCGAGGTAAGTCGTATAGATATTGCGTGTCAACGTTATGCGCATAGATTATTTCCGTTATTTCAACTAACGATCACCCCACGTTCTTGTCATTAAAAAAGATTTCGCCTATAGTTTCTAAATCGCAAACTTAAGCAATTCATGAAACAAAAATCTCATCTTTCCAAATACTTAATAATTAAAATTAATGCAAAGGTGAAGGATAAATTTCAAGACTAAAGTGAACGATGGTATTACACAACTATCTTAATTTATATCTTTGTGATCGTAACACACCAAAACAGATACTTTCTCATTTTACCAGGTGTGATGGGCGTATTTCTTGTTATTTTCTTTCGACAATTCGTATCGTATTTTTGAACTGAATTTACTGGAGAGGAATGGCGAAAGTTTTCTCTTCCATGTGTTAATGGATACAGCAACTGGAGTGTTTGAAATTTCTCTTCCGTATAACTCTAAACAAGTTTATCAATATCTAAATAGGTAAGCATTTGGGTTGATATACACAACATAAAATTTGTGTGTTTATAAACTTTATCTTACCTACAGCATACATAATTTTTGTGTTACATTGTTTTTCCTTACGGTACCTATACATTTACGGTTATTTTTACCTACTTCCTTTAAAACGTGTGTAGATTTTAAATTCTCTCATTTCATACCAACATATACTAAAAGTGCATATTATAATCTTTGAAAGATTGAAATGTGCAAAAGGGAATAAATAGAACAGTATTATATTAATTCTAGATTTTTTCAAATATATTTTTTGCTATAATCTTGTAGTTTTGATTGTTTCATATCGCAAACTATGTACATCGATGTTATCCCGTGTAACTAAGTAGGTAAAGTATTTGGAGAAAGCATAGATAACAACATATTCTCAGTCTTTTCTTGTTAGGATTTGTTTTGGCAAAAGGAAAAACGTGGCGAAAGTTTGGTGTGTTATTTACTAAACTGATTCATGTTGAAGACCATTTGTTTGAAATCACCAAATGTGAACATCGTATTCTGAAGCTTAAACTGGTCCATTTAAAACCCTTTACTATAAATGCTGCTCACAAGAAAAGAGATGTATTTGAAAAGAAGAATACCAATTATTTAGAAGGTATTATCCCAAGAAGAAAAACAAAATATTTAAGAAACAATGCAGTTCCATAACATTTTAACATTTGTAGTACAAATAAACTTGAGACCACTGGCAATTCAAATGTTGCCAACATTTTAAAAGATATTAGAAACCCGTTTATGAGGGCAACTGTATTCCAGATATGCATTAATAAAGTACACGCTAACACCGCGTTCCATGTTATTCATTATGACATTTCGTGTAATATCCAGATGTGCTGAGTACAAATTATCATATCACTTGTTTATGCCAGTATCTGGACGAAGTTTTTCGATCTAGCTTAGAACTAATTTACAAATGGGGCTGTGCTGGATCGCAGTAACTGCGTCAAATGCAAGTAAAGTGTTAGAGATCGTAATAAGTAAAACAATCTTCAATTTATAGAACGAAATGCAACGTAAATTATGCGAACTGGAGTTATTTGAAAACAAGCTGGTACTTCCACAAACAAGCGCACCGAGAAAAATAAAGTAACAAGGGACTATGGAATAAGAAGCTTACAACAAAAAGGGTAGAAGTGGCAAGAAATATCAACGAGTTGTTGGATATTCATAACAAGGTAGTAAGGAAACTGGATGGAGTGCTAATTAATGGTTTAAGAACTCTATTCTTTCGTGTTGTTTATAACGGGAAAATCTTAAACAAATAGTAGAGCTCTTCAGCTTGTTTAATGGCCACTTCTTTTTGCAATATCGATGCTGCTAAGGAAGAAAAAATTGTTGGCATTTTTACTTACTAAGAATGGTAAAACAGAAAGACGTAAATGATAGGATGGCTGGGACACGTGATGTGAACAGATGAAAAAAAAGTCCAAAAAAGGATCTTTGGCGCAGGACTTAAAAAATAAGAAGGTAAGAAATGTTTGCTTCATTATTCATTATTCCAGAAAACAACTTGTACCTAAATTAATGAACATGGCTCTTAATTCAAGATTAGCATTTGCTCAGAACAAAGGTTGCATAGATCGAGATGTCTTTTTAAAGTTTATCAACTATTTTGTTTAGCAGTGTCTACGCAAATACGTTGAATTCACAGTATCTAGGTATTACATTTTTGCAGTCGTTATCACTGCAATTGATGAAGATACTGCAAATCAAGGCAAGACAACGACTTTAAGAATGCATAGACAGAGATGCTACTCAAGCTGGTATCTTTCAAAACTGTACAACAAATAAAAATTAACAATATGGATTACAACTTTGGTATTTGATACTATCATGTTGCGATAAAGACAAATAAACATATCTACAAGTGGCGGTAAATGGACAATATAACATTGCTGTTATTATCAATTGGCGCCCCCGTAACACTTCTTCACATAAAAACCTCTTCAGAAAAACCGTGATTTAAAATACCAAATCCGCTCTGGAACATGTACGGTCAATTCGGCAACGATTGATTTTGCGTTATCGTATATGAGCAGCACCGACAATAAAAAGTTTTTTGTTCTCTTCCCAGTATGAATGTTTTTCGTCCTACATAACTACGCTGTCGATGCGATTTTTATTTTTTGTAATTTTTGATTTTCAAAATCTCTTTTTTTTGTACTAATTTTTCTTGTTAAGATGAATTAACCAACCTTAATGTGAAGCATCGGCAAGTCCGCACTTCCGTTTGGAACTCTGTAAAAACAGAATAAACGATCCTCCAGCAGACAAACACGTTATTCTCCAAGTTCCTCGACTCAGATCTTCGGGGAATACCTCATGTAGTCTACCGTCAACTGGACAACGAAAATTTCCGTGTTCACAATTTTAACAATAGTTTTCAAAGAAATTCATATTTGTGAGATGAAATAATTTTTCGTATTTGTTATTGTGAAATTTCGTTATAATGAAAAAAGTATCAAAGCACAAAATCATAGTTTTTGTCGATATATGTAGAAATCGTCAAGTCACGGTTAATAAGCAATCAATATTAATTATTACTAAGCTTCTATGCGATCTTTAACACGAAATTAAATTGTTGAAGAAGATATAAATAATAATTTTCTTGACTACTTCATATATTTCATGAGGATATATATTCTACGAATATTATGAAGGAGCTCCAGGATCATAAATTCTTCAAAACATTTCGCTTAACTCAACTGTAAAGTAGAGATCATTACGCAATGTCTAAGTTTGATTATGGAACGTGTGAGAGTGAAAATGATGAATTTAATTTTGCACTGAAATACCACTTGTATAAACTAGTTCACTTTTTACGTAAAAATCAAGGTGAAATTCGCTTCGTTGGTTTAATGTAGAGATTAGAAGAAAATTCTTATACTAACTTCTACAATGACTTCGTTTTGCGTCATTGAACTCAAAAATTAGTGTGTTAAACTTTAACAAGACGTTATTTTTATTTTAATATTTAAGTTTTTTCATTTACGAAGAAGATTTTCATGCGTAGAGAATTTCCAACATTTAATTTGTGGGTTAGTAGTACAACGATGAGCTGTTAGTAAGAAGAGCGCTATTTGCAAGCAAATCCGTGCCATATTTACTCATCTGAATTCATCTTATGTCATTAACCGTACTTGAGAAAGTAACGGTGGGGAATAGTTTAGTCGACTTTGCGGTTTATTATAGTCTTGAAGAGATTTAATCGCTGTTTCTCGGTACTAATTACTCTAAACATAGAACAACCACAACACGTTTTTGATGCACCTTTCGCTAGAACATTCGTTACGTCTCTCCGACAATCACTCGACGACGTCTTATTGTTAGTTTACAACTGAGATAACAATGGATATTTTACATGGTGTAACGAGCAACGTGTCACATAGCGTTCGGGACTTGGAAATTAATCTGGGTAATGGATACAAAACCTCTGCTGGGAATTATTAGTGCGCAATTATTTAGTTATGTGTGCGTGAGTTGAAAAACGCTAAAGTTATTCAGAGTTAAAAATTAAATTTTCTTGACAGCCATCTTTACACATTTCTTGTAATTTTCTAATAATTAACGTAAGATTCTTAATGAAGTATCTAAATAATCTGTTATCTTATTTTCTTGTAAATATTGAGTAATATTAACAGTACACGCACATCTTAACTGTAAATTAAAATAGATTTTAAAAAACTTCGTTTGTACTCTAATTATTTAGAAAGCAAGAAAAAAAGTTTTTATGTTGAGCTGTAATTGCAAAAAGTCTTGAAAATGTTCGTACTAAACAATTATTAACATAAGTAATTAATCTAAGAGAAAAATAATGAATATGAAATGAAATTAAGTGAAAACATCCAAAGTAAATTAGTGTGCTCACTATTTTAATATGAAAGAGACACTGAAAGTAACTCGTTATCGTATATATATATGTTCCATTTTCGTGCAGGTGGCTGACCCAATTATAGTTTGTTCTTTTCGTTAGATGGAAAGTAGTCGTGTAGTAAAATAGAAACTTTAACGTTACTCTAGAAACCTTTGAACTAAAATGTAAGAGATGCTGTTGAGGATTAAATTATGTTACGTTATGACAATTAAATTGATTTAATTAAAAGTTTTTTTCTTCTTTCCACAATAAGCCCGAATCACCGTTACGACACAATTGAAAAATTGGGTAAGTACAGAGTCGTCTAATTACCATCATTGTTCTGTACTGGAAATAATTGCTGCGTTGCATTAGTCCGCAGCATTAGGTCTATTGTGTAAAAAGGAAGCTTTTTTTGATCAATTAATTTCTCCTATTGTGGTGTTGCAATGAATAGTACAAAGCTACTGTAAAGGTAATAAAAGCTTCTTTTTATAAGATTAATACAGAGATTATAAATTACTTTAACAAATACTTAAAAGTAAATCGAGTTAATTAAAATAACCATTTATGAAAATAATGATATTGCTCAACAAGTCACGCTCTCTCTTAACATTTCTTTCCGGGCAATTTTTCGTATAATTAGGTCGATTTAAGTTATTATCTCCGCAATAAATGCTGCACAATTGCATTTTCATTTTTCTTTTCAATCGAATACCGCACCTCAAAGAAATCCTTCAACGACATTATCTCACGTAGACTAACGTAATTGAAATGCATTACGTTATTTTATATTTCATACGAAGGTTAATAACAAATTATCATCTTTTTAAGTTCAACGTTCCCTTTCGCTTTCTTATTACATATCTAATAAGCTGTAAGTAAAAAAATAAATCAGATTCCAAACATTATTGAAATTAACGGTCATTGTATTTAAACAGTTATACGATGATCTTGGTTAAACCGCAGATGTTCTACAAATTTATAGTCAATTAAAATATTTTACGATCAATAAACTAAAATTTATTTGTGACACAATAACGTATTTAATTTATTAATTACTGCCATAATAAACGATAAATAAAAATGTTTACTTACCAACGACTAGACATGTTAATAAAAAGACCATCCACAGCGTAATTAAGACACGTACAGTGGACCACATTATTTACAACGAAATACCGGCACGGACATTTGTGTCTTTTTCGTTTTTTAGTTTATGTCAATAATCATTCGTTTTCACTGGCACTAAATTGAAATGCTAATAATGTCTTTGCATGTTAACTACACCGCACCAGTTATCCTTGCAGCCACCGTCACTGTATCGTTTGAAACGAAATTTTTCTCTTCTTCGCACAGTTACCGTCGTCGTGGTCGCGGTTGATTAGAAAGGCAGCCATGCACTTCGTTAACGGTTCTCTAAACGTTTAACGTCGTTTTATCTGTAACAGAAAAGTTAAATACTTTAACCCACCACAGATTAACAGAGGTGGACGATGAGAAGAAGTGGTAGAAAATGTTGTAATCTTCAAATGGAAATGGTAACCTTGGGTGAAACTTTTCTAAATTATGAAATTATTTTTGTAATTTATGAAAAAGATGGCTTGATTAAGGATTATTAAAAAAATTATCTTAAGGCTATTTTAACTTATCAAGAAACTAATATAAATAATTAGCGGATGTAATCAAGGTAAGTTGGATTAAATAATAATTAACAGGAAATTTAAAAAAATTATTAAATGGTTCCTGGCGGAAATCTTTTTAAATATCTTAAATTACAAAATTAACCATAATTAAAATTGGTCTCATTACAGCTTGGATTAAGCAGGAAGTGAGACTTCTTCAATTGGAGATTAAGAAGCGAAAATGGTGGTAATCACTTCAAGGAATTAATTATTTTATAATTAAAATATATTAATTATCTTAATTTTTGATTGAATGCAAATCACCACTCACCACTAAGTAGGCAAGTGTCAAAGGATTAGAAGCAGAGTCAAGTATTGTATATAGCTATTCGATACCACCATGAAGGTTTTCACATAGCTTTTAGCTAACAATATCACCAAACAAGTGGCGAGAGGAAGGACCAGGTTTCCGGAAGAACCGGTCCACAAAAGACGTAATTTTTATCATCTATCAAATCGCCAAAAAGGCACTGAATTCAATAAACAAGCATATCTTTGTTCCATGGATCCTGAAAAGACATCCGACGGACTCCAACCCAACCCAACCCAAACATCAATCAAACAACTAAACACAGATAACAAGACAAAACTAAAAACCCGGAACGGGGAAGAGCCAGAAATCAACATCAAAGCCGGAATGCGACAGAACATGCTAATGGACACTATAGTCAAGGGCCTAGATGGAGTACATGATGCATATACACCGGAAGGAACAACAATAAAGATTGTGTGCTTTGCAGAGAACGCCATCATCATGACGAATCGGAGAATGAACTATATAACGGCTAAACGCTTTCAACAAAGCATGTGATGCGGTAAACATGAAGATTGTTACCAATAAAACGAAATCGTGCCTGGTAAAATGTGACAAAGATGGCAAAACATACATAAAAAGACCCTCAAAGCGATGGAAAGACAGCTGAATCTCAGTATCACAGAAGAAGCAGAACTAAGAAAGACGAAGCGTCATAACAAGTCATAAAGCTTTCGATAAGGAAAAAAGAAAGATTTGTAATGATAATTCACTCTAGTCCGTTGAAATATTTGGTTGAGTGTGGTGAAGAAGATTGAGTTCTCGACCATTTCCAAAGTCAAGCTTTGGATTCTGGACAAAGAGATTGAAGCTAAGGGCAAAGACAGAACTCTTTGTATTCTAGAAAAACAAAACACGAGCCTTGATATTCCAAATTAAACCAACTCTGTTGTCAAAGTTGGGTTGTAAAACTCATTGGATTATTGTTTGTAAGCAGTCAAGAACCAATTATTATAGTCCTTTTAATAATTCATCTAATTATTTAATAAGTGTAGACTAGAGAAGACTATTATCTTTCCACTAGAGCAATCCGGAATTGAGAATAAAGCGGTGCACGTTAATGCCTATTCATAGCCTTAGAAATATTCCAATTTTTATTCTGATGCAAATTTTAATATGCCATTCCACTTCAAGCAACCTGTTGCTTTGCAACTAACACATTGATACGTTTTTCTCAATCAGAGCAAATATCAAATTCTCCTTTGAATAAATGAATCTTTTTATAATTTTGTATTAGATTCCAATAAAATTAAGTCAATTCATATTTATTAATTTATTAATAAATTGGTGTTTCGTTATATTTTGAAATATATTTATTTTATATGCAAAATAGTGTTTAAATTAAAACCACTTTCAAATTACTTTTACTATACCCACACTATCACCGCCATTGATAGAGTAATGAGGTCAAGTTGTCAAACCAATACAATCACTTGAAAGTGATCAATTAATAATCAGATAAAGAGATTATTCCTTAAACAGATTTTCAAAACGTTTCGATATTTTACCTATGCATTCCCACCAAGTTATTTTTCTCACCAAAGAATGTTGTAATATTAAAAAAAACAATAAGTTTAAGTAAGATAATATTAAATGAAGCACATAACGTCATCGTAACAAAAATTTCCCATAAGAAAAGTCTTCTTAAAGAAACTGTGCCAAACAACACGTTCACTTTACAGTGTACATTTTCAGTTTACTTTAATTAAAACCCTCATTAAAACTTGAATTTTGCAATGAGATAACAATATTTAGTAACACTCAGAAACAACCTGCTGCATTATTAAGAGGATTTTAACCTCATGGGGAAATTTTGAAAGTTAACGCGTTTGTGCAGGACAAATAGATGAAAATGTCCGGAGTAATAATACTATTACTTCTTTAGAGACTTCAGTGAAAGAGATTTCAACTTTATACGTGACATATGTATGAATAGAACAATTTCAGAACGTTGAAGCATATCATGGATTCGAAAGGAAGTGAATTTCCTTGTTATTGTTCGATCTTCACGTTTCCTTTTAATTGAGATTGATGTAGCGGAAAAATACTTCCTTAGATATTAATTGGAAAATTTTGAAATAACTTGAACGTACTCGAAATTGAATAACTTAAAAGTACTCGTTAATGTAATCAACAAGTTTGGACCATCCACTGGACATTTAATTTAATTCACAGTTTAGCTTATCCATCATTGAAGTTGCTAATTTATTTTCTAACTATCGCGCAAAAATATGCGTTTGGAAAAGCGAAGGAAAATCAGGTTAAACATTTATTTTCACTTAATGTAATGAAATGGAATGTTGGTTTCTTAATTTTCATAATAATAATCTCTTTTTATTAATCAAACTTACCAAATATCTACATATATTTCTACCTAAAGATTTAAAAACTACTCTACATAATGAACTTTCTAATGACTCATCACTTCCATTATGACTAAATCGTAAATTTCGAACCATGGTATCCATTACTAAGAAACATGCTGATACCATGTAGTCGTTGCGTGTTAACAATCGATAAAATTTAAGCGAATTTAAACGGAGACGCGATCGCTTACATAGTGGAACGATAAGCCGACGGCGTGAAAGTGCTTCACGATTTATGGTGATAAAAGCTATGGATTTTGCAAGAAGAACTGCTCGACACATATAAGTACTTTGCTGAGGAAATGTTTTAATGTTCGTGATCGCAAACACTAATTAAAATGCTTCCGGTGTCACTATGATACGATTCTAACATGAGAAAGTTATTTTCCTCATAGCCATGTCTAATTTAAAACCTCGTGAATTATTGAAAAACTTTCATCTTGAACTTAAAAAAAAGGATTCTTTTCTAACCACATCTTATAAAAGAAAAATATTAAATTTAAATGAGTTCGTTGGTTTGTTTATTAATGATAACAAGAAAGTTTCAGTTGAAAACTTTCACTTTAAAATGATCTCCTTAAACGACACCTTAACTCCTTATTGGACCAATTATAATTAATATTAACCCTTACTTGAAATGTTATGGTTGTTAATAAAAACGTGGGACGTTATGATCGTTCGTAAAACGTAAATGGTAATGAAAACACCAAACTTTCTAATTATTTTACGTTAAATAACTTGTTCGGATGCACCTAGTACGACGAATAACACGAAAACTTTTCGTTAAACAACAAACTTGATAATGCTGTTATAGTTTGTTTTCGCAAGCAGAATTGCTAGAAATTCTTGGAGACAAGAAGAAAAACGAGTAAAACGGAAAACAGTTTTATAACTTTTAAAAAACAAATGAAATATCAAAAAACTAAAATCAAAATTATTAATTATCTTACATATTCGTTTTAAAATTAGTTGAATTATAAAAGAGATAAATAAAACCTACAAAAACAACTAAAAATAATATAATGATATATCAATCATAGAAAAATAATAACAAGAAAAATGAAATTTTCTCGTAAGGCGGATTCTATTTTCGGTGATGAAATCGGATTACACCAGAACAAGACTCATTTTATCCGTATTTCATTCTTTTAAAGTAAAGTAAAAAGATTGCACAATGCCATTTCTTATTGTTCTTACATCACGGTGCATAGTTCTGAACAGGAAAAATGGACATTGTGAAACTTCACGCTTAAGACACTCCACACACTATATTCAGAACTTCCTCGAGTATAATAACCATTCATTGTCGCTGACAGTTATTATAATTCCAACTCTCAAAGAGACGTATTTATTATCTGTTTCACTCGATTAACATAGCTTTAACAAGGGCACAAATGGGAAATCCAACCTAAATAACGAAAATCTTATTTTATAAAAAGCTGTAACAAATACTGAATGACGGATGTTTACCGTAATCGGATGCAAGCTTTTCCCATAAATTCGGATACGATTCTAGTTAAATGGGTAAATGTGTTTAACCTTTTAACACAAATACCACTTTTGTTACGGTACATTCGTAATTCGGTTTAATTTAATAAAAATTATTGTTGCATTGTTGTGGAATTTGTATTTAATTAAATTTAATATCAATATTTGTTTCAAAAACATTTGGGTTACGTTGTAATTTGAAAATATCTCTTTAATGAACTAAAATAATATGGCACAGTACTATTTAATAAAAAAAATTGAAACAATTTTTAAAAGTTATTATTATTTAACAGATTTTTCACTGATTTTGACAAAAATGAACAGATTTTCACAAGAAGACCATGTTACAGTATTATTAAAGAGAATTAGAAAATGGCTTAGCAAATAAACAACAAGAATGAAGAGATGAAATGACTTTTGTTTTCAGCTTAATTAACACCCATAGATTATAAGATTTTATTAAAACTACCACATCTTTAGTTTTGTTATCAAACATATACTTCGTACTTACAAGAATGTAAAAAAGTAGATTAATTTTCTGAAACGTTCTCTACCATTTCTACAGTTGAAACGTTGAAACCACCAATTACACCAAATCTAACTCACTCAATCTTACTTAGATTGATTTATTTTAGTCTCTGTGCCCTAACCAAAAGCTCAACCACGATTTTATCTTTTCCAAATAAATTAATAAATCGATATATCCTCCGGTTGAAGTTAAGGTTGAAAGCAAGTTATAATCCGCAAATTCCGTTCCAGTAGTAACTTTCTTATTTCGTGGGTGTTAAAAGTGTCGTGTAGAAACCCTCATATAAATCTTTTTACCCGAACCCGCACATAACTCTTTGGCCGTTTCTATCGTTCCCAGTGGAAAGTGATGGTCTTCATAAATTTATGTTTTTTTTAATCTTTAAAAAGGCAGAGAAAGTAGTTTTTGTTGAATTATTTACCAAGAAATAGAATGTAAAGGAAAAAATATTATTTTGAAACGTGTAAAAAATAAATAATAAAATTATTCAAATCGTTACATAATTAAAAAACCCTTGACACTATTTATTGATTCAACATTATTTATTGATTTAACACTATTTATTGATTCAACACTCTTTATTAATGATTTTAATGGTCCTATTACACTCTAACCGCGTGTTGTTGAACTTTTTATGAACGTCCAAGTTATTATTTGAATCAACAACTCTCGCTATTGCTAAATGTCGTGCTACTAGAAGTGACGTAAATGATACTTGAAGATGTAGCATTTTTTCACACATTTTACATCATTAAAAACGATTTTCTTTTATTAATTCTTTTGAGACTATATTTACAAAAAAAAAACAATTTGAAAGTGTTTCAACCAAAAATTCTTCGTGAAGGTTCATCGACCGCAATTTAACCACCGTAACGGTGAAGGTATTCGAACTTAAGGTCCAACATAACTGTTATCTGTCCAAAGCGTTTTATAGCTTACGATACAATTTAAGTTTTGAAAATAACGGACATCTGGACAATCATTTCTTTGTTATTAACATTTTACGATTTTTGTTTAATTGCTGTGAAAATCTTTTATTATCTTCATTTTAAAATATCTGGGAAAATTATTTCAACAGAAATTTAAATGTTGATTCTTTTATTTTATATGTATTTATTGCTATGAGTGAAATATATAGATTCAAGGCATCCAATTGATTTTTAAGTAAGTTTGAATGTCTCCATTTACGTTAGGTTGTCTTCAAGATGCATGGTGATTCTGTTTGATTCGTTCGATATACAAAGAAACAAACTATAAGAGTAACATCAGCATCACAGTGTACTTATAGGAGAAAGATAAGTTGTTCAGAAGTGGAAAGAGTACAGGTAAGAAGCGAGATTACAAGGGGGGGGGCAAAAGTTTCATACCGAATGTACGAAAATGGACTGAAAGAAAACAGTAACAAGTGGGGAGCAATCTTATGCATAAGCATCTTGCATAAGATTGGAAAAGCTTGGAGCTTTTCTAAGAAAATATGAAAAAAGTATTTTTTGGGTGATTCCGGAGAAGCAGAGAGAAGAGGCTTTTAGTCGATTGGAGAATTAGAAATGAACTCCAACCCAACACTACCTACTCGTCTACGATTCAAGGCCATTTATGTGCTAGCTATTCCCGATCTCGATAACGAATAGTGTTGTAGTACTTGAATTAAGTTAGATTGTAAATTCAATATTGTTCCATTACATTTTTGTTTTATTGTATTACTTGACTTTTAATTTCTTTTTCCTTTAGTGCAAGAAATTCGGCTTCCTCCTATGGCTTAGACTTTGTAATTGCGACCACCAGATAGAAAGCTAATTTCAAAGTAATTAGATTTGTTCTTGATGGGTAAGGATAGGGATCAATCATACCAAAATATAGGATGCACGATGAGTCATAAATTCTATCACTTGGAGACTTGATTCATTAGATTTGAAAAAAATTAAATATAATCCAATTTAATAGTCTTAAGCAATGTCAATGCAAGATGTGTCATATATAAAGAGTACAATATCTGTTTTATTTATAGTTTCATCATAACAAACAGTAAGAAAAGTACCAAGTTCATCACCGAACTTGATAGTACATTGTAGATAAACTGAGAAGATGAAAGACCGCATTAATTCAATTGAACCTACAGTTTCATCGAAGTTATCTAACTTACATAGCAGGATGTTATCGATTACACAGTTGAATGCTTTGGTTAAGTCATAGAAATTCTGCGTATACTTTTTAGGTTCAAAGCACTCCTATACTTGAGTATACCAGAACACTTCTAATATTCAATAAGAATGCCCATTAGTTATGTTATGAATTATTTTAATAATTTTTTACCATCTTATCGGAATATATTTTAAAATCAAAATTTCAAAATTCATTATATTAAAGGAATTGGCTACAACTCAAGCCAGTTTCAATTACTTATTCCCTCGTAAATTCATATAAAAGAAAAACAAATTAAAAAGTTTAGATCAAACATTTCTTTAATCAAATTGAAAAACTTTTTTTATAGTTTAAGAAAGTTTACCGCACACTGAAATGATTCCTCGAGACTAACGTTACTGGGTAACATACTGACCTTTATAGTGAATCTCGATCTATCCGTCGGACATCCAAACCTAGTTTACAAACTCTCAATAGATACCACTTATACCCTTGAGGTTAAAGACTCCCCACGTGTTTCGTTTAAGCGATTAAACTCACGCTCGCAGCAGCACGCACTCAAACTGAGAGCTCAAATCGTACTGAGGATATCGCTCATGTAGAGAGTCCAGTCTTCGATGGCCTACAAAAAGTTGTAGTAGAGACAATTTCACTATGCAGCGACCAGACATCTGTTGGTGGTGGAATAAGTGCTATAATAAACACACCTAAACACTTAAGATTCTTTTTACTTGAAATCTTTTAAGAATTAAAATTCAATATAAGCTTTTTTGTAATGAAAATTTACAAGTAATGACATGGCCATTTAGAAACTTTCACTTTAAAAGTTCATTTGCGGTGAGTTTTTAATAAATGGAAGGGGTATTTTTTTATTAAATTAATTTTATTTCCAAGAAAAATATCTAATTATATGACAGGATTGGCTATCAAGATAATGTTTACCCTTAAAGCAAATAAGGATAAAAATACTACCACCTTCGTACGTCAGCAAAAATAGTATCTTATAACTTTTTCTATACGTCAGAAGAGTTACAGCGACGACGAGGACGATGACAGATCGATCAAGTTAAGCTTTCAGCACTAAAACCAAAAATACGACGAGACGGGCTTTAAACCAGTATACAAGAAGGGGATATTTCAAGCGTGATAAACGTGGACTTGATAGGTTTATTGCTTCATTTCAAGTTATATCTTAGACGTACTCTTATCTTTTCCAAGTTTATCCACATACTTTTATAAATGTTTGACACATTTTTCCAAAATTTTAACTAAGTTGAAAACATAGTTTCAGGAATAACTGCATCAAATTAATGTAAATTTTTAAAAATTGCAAAAATTACATTATAAAATATTTTAACACTATTCGCATGGAAATAGCAACACATGGTGAAAATAACATTACAAGATTTCTCGATTTCATGATGATGTTGCATATGAAACGTTACAGGTTGGCGCATGCAAAATCAATTATCGCACACACATGCGGTACGATACAATACAGTTAGTGATACAATTGCAACGGGAGGTAATTTTGCTTCGTGGATTTTGCGTTCCCACGGAAAGAAAATTCTGGTAAAAGAAATGGGACCATCGCATTGTGACTAATAATAACCGAGAAAACCGTTTCTACTATGACCACTTAAAACAATGTCCTAGTATTTGCATTTTTGTGAATTAAAAGAAATGTAGGATGTTGTAAAATTTTAACGGTTTCTATATCAGAAAATGTGATTATTTGGTTGCCTAATATTAAGAAATAAAAATTAATTTTATTAAAAAACTGACCTCGTATAATCATCATCTTTTAAACATATTACCAATTTATTATTTTTGACAACCGGATTTGATATAAATAATTGGTTTATCTATTATGATTTATGTATGTTGACAGACTTTATTTCTGCCTAATATTCGACAGTGATTATCTTAATTACTTATTTATGTATAATAATTTGGTGAAGATAAAATTTTTGGTACAAAAAATATTTTTAGTGTTATTTTGGAGCGGACTTATTTACTATGATGGAGTAAACGCATCATTTATCAAACAAACTTTGTTTAATTTTATAGTTGACTAAAAGGTTACTTAAGCTATTATTATTAAAAAAGATAAGGATGATATCAAATTTAGCAAAAATGTAAAAATCTTTGAACTTTGAAATATAGCAAGAAAGAAAAAGATGCACTTAAGCTCTTATAAATAAAACACAACATATTTAAAACGTTATTCGTTTATCACTCAAGTATATTTGGAAAATGTTGGATATGTGTTCAAACACATTATGCTCACCAAGGAAAACTATTCAAATATGAAATTGTTTAACGGCAACTATTGAAAAAATTGTTAACTTACACAATTGCATAGTAACAAAGTATGCTCGTAATTTAGTATTTCTCCTTTTGACCGATGATTGTTATTTTTTCTAAACTATACGGAATCACGTTTCGACTTATTGTTTTTGAATCACGATTATGCTCAATAGTAGATTTGAACAACATCGAAAAAATTCTTGTTACATTTCGTTTGTAAAAGAATGTCATAAATAATCCTTTATTTGACACCAATCGAACATTTTAAATTAAAGAGACAATTGAAGGAAATAAAACTAATTCTAACTTACGATTCCTTCTGTCTTATATTTCCGTAGATCGTTCCAATTACCCAGTTTTATAACAATAATTCCAATTGTTGTTCTCATAACGGTTAATCCGTTATTAGTCCACGTACAGATAAATAATAAATGAGTACTCTATTTTTTTATCATGCTCTCATTTCCTATTATCGCATTATTTTTTTGTATTTTGCATTGTTTAAACTTAATAAAAAATATGCGTAAGTACATAATCTTTATGGCATACATAAACTTTACACATTATTGAATCCACATGCCACTTTACATGATAATAATCAAAAACATTAGGTATCAGGTGTATGGGATATAAGTACCACGTGTATGACTAACTGACTTTAAATGATATTCATTAATAATTTCCTACTGTATATTCATCTAACATAAATTTATATCAGTAAAATATCAAATAAGTAAAAATGGAAACAATTAAAATTTTATTATTATTTACAATTACTCAATGAAATATAAATATGTTACATAAATCGGTATATTAAATAAATGCAAAAATTAACCTTCGTAATAACCAAGTTTACTGAATAATGTAAAAGTATACGAATAAAAAATAAAAAGGAGAACGTGATATGTTTCCTTTTATGCTTAATAAATTCAGTCACTACTCTTCAACTTAATATTTCTTAATTGATGTATAACAGTTTGAAACCGACATCGTATATAAAAAAATATTTTAATTATTTTAAAATCTATCATTTTCTATTATGATGTATAACTTTATCGCATTTTGAGCAACTCCAAACAAGTTTTTGAACCAAACTCGCTTAATTAAATAAAATTATTAATAATTACAAGTAAAAAGTTTAATTTCAAGGCTTTATCCAATGGTAATAATATTATATCTGACCTTATTACTAACCTTACCACCATTCATTTTTCTATGGAGAAGCAATCTGTTCTAAATAGTTTTGGCTCAATAACTCAAGGTAGTTATTAATTACGATGTAGTTAATAATAAAAACGTGGTCAAATGACCCCTTTTTTCGTTTTATTGATTTTCTTGTCTTGGAATCATCTGGAGATATTTGTATTAATCTTATCAGGATTTTTTGAACATTTCTGTACAGAACGCGAACATGATGAATGAAACTGTTAATGGACTATAATCAAATTAACCTGAAAAGAAAGTACAAAATGAAAAAATTAAAATGAAATGTTGGCCCAAAATTTAACGCTTATATAATAATTTTCTTCCTTAATTATTGAAATTTTAGATAAGCTACCAACAAAAAGTACTTTAGTAAACACGACCATTAGTTATGCACAAACGACATCTCATTCTGTCAAGAAGATTTCTATACGAACAAGCTGATATGCCGAATCTTACAAAAGATAATCAAACAAGTTAAAGGAAATAATAATACAATGATGAAAAAATGGACAAAATTTACTAGATCTATTAATCACTGAAAACTTCAAGATACAGATATTGATGGTTTACTCTGAAATGTACATTAGAATATGTTAGAAAATAGAAAGTAGAAATAGTACGTTAGAAATATGTTGTAACTGCATATACTGCAATAATTATAAAAAATCATATCAAACAGCATAAAAGAAAATTTTCGATTATAATATTCTAGCTACATATGTGAGTTTAGGAGTTAGCTTGGTCAACTAATACCAAAAATCATCAATGGGAACCTAGGAATTATAAGACAAAACATGCTACGTATTGCCAAGTTAATTTATTAAGAACTTCAGATTTCTTGTTCTGCGATGGGCAACATTCATCTTTCTTTCTGCACATCTTGAGTCAAGCAAAATTTCCTAGCAAATATTTATGGAATAGTACAATTGAGACCGATATCCCTCAATTCATAAGCAGATCTTGTTAAAATTCAGAATGAACAATGGGCAAAGGACGCTTATAAGTCATATCATTTACATGATATGACTTCAGTAACCACAATTACCATAATTTTATTTATATCAATCCAACAGCTGATAATAACGACGATAATACTATAAAGATTTTACTTATAAAGTACTCACTCCATGTTAATTTTCCAATACTTACGTGTCCAATACTTAAAGTAGTATGAAATACGATTTTCTCCAAAACTGTGGTCTTTAGGTAGTTCGTTGCTTTTAAAAACTATAACTGATCATCTTGCAAGTTTCTCATAAATGTCTTAACGCTCTCCCTAACACAGTACTTAGAATTTTTAATATAGGAGCCAAAGAATAAAACAATTCACAACAAGACAAATAAACATGACAGAAAGTTTGCTGGGTTCTTGCAAATCGAAAAAAAAGACACGGAAACTCTTTTTATACTCACGTTATCAAAAGTATTAAAACGTTGTTTCGAATGAATTTTGCATAATGTATCAAACAAATGTTTATTGTGTAAGTGTTAATTGGTGTCGGGAGAATCGTGATTGAGTAACTGAAAGCCCGTCATCACCGACGAAATGCTGGCAGATACAAAATCGATCAAATTTAATAGGATTTAAGATTATTGGAAACGTCATTCGTCATGTAATCTGTTTATAAGAAATATATTTTACGTTTCATTTATTTTTTTTATAGTATAATTTTATTTTTGTAGTGGAACAATAATATTTCTTATCGTTTTATGTAATTAATAAAGTAATACGAATGAGTTCTTGATTTTGATAAACTTTATTCCAAACTTTAAACACTAATCGAACATGATAAGAAAAATGCGATAAATAGTCTCCACAAGCCTCAAAGAAAATTGAAAAATTAACAGAAGCGGTCTAAAAAAATGTATGGTAGAACAATAAATGAAGAAAGATAAAGAGAAGTAAATGAACGATCACAAAGTAAAACGAGAGATTTTTATAAACGGATTCATCTTGGTAAGATAAACGTTTATATATCCTGAATATATCATAACAACATCGCAAAAAATTTAATTTTCATGAATTTGTCGGTATACTGGAAAAATATTGTTTCTAATATTAACACTGCAACTTTCGTTCAATTTTCAATAAAATATAACTATTAAAATGATTTTTAACAAAGGCGTTCTTTTTAAATTACCAACATTCAAAACAATTTTATTACAAAAATCATATATCCGAAGTTGCTTGTTATGATTTTTAGGGAAGTATAGCCTTGATATCGTGAGGCTGGATGTTGAGGGTTAAATCTAAAACAAAACAATCGAAGAGTCTTGATAGAATCTTAGAGAGAGATCAGAAGAGTTAAATTAGAAAGACCGAAGAGATAAAGTGGAAACTTTTGCATGAAGGGCGAGGAAAAAGATTGTAGATTACTATATAGTTAATATACAATAATATTTGTAAATTGCTTTTTTATTTTCTGTTTGACGTCAAAACAAAACTTTTTTTGTTATCACCTGCTCAACATAAACATAGATAAGCAAAATGTTTTCATTTTTAAATCAACATTCTCAAATAGTTACTGTAACTAGGCAATGAATTGATCCACATTTGTAGAATGTATTAAATGCAAGTTGAATCAAACCCAAAAAAAATATCAAACTATAACTGCAAAGATATCGTCTTAATTTAAAAAAATAAAATTGGCGTATTCGAACGCCAATGATCCACAACCCAGATCAAAGAGTACGATCTCATGTTCATACAAGAAAAGCCCCTGATTATCCGAGGTTATGAAAGGTTATATTACGTATGTCTACGGTAATAATGGCCACATGTGGACGAAGGCCCGCCAGTCGATCGAAACCGCACTTCAAATTCCGACAAGGTCGACTTGCAATTTCGAAAACCAGTTCAAAATTCATCTCGATTTCGCAATTCGAATCGCTTTCTCTGTTATATTCATACACACAATAAGAAAACTCAACAGTTGTGGTTGGTTTTAGTTAGTGTTAGTATCGATGATGATTTCTATGGAAAAACTGATCTTACTCAACGTGAATCTACGGGATGTGCGAAATGTTAAGCTTTTTAAAATTTCTTATCACCTGTTAAGATTTACGGTTATCTATACCGCAGGAAATGAGTGGGGCATCCATATAAAAGCAGCGAACTGCAAAAGTATGACCACCACAGTTATGAGAGGTGTTTGTTATACACCATGATTTTTAAAAGTTTTTTATTGATTTTTGTAATATTTTCTGTTTGTTTGATCACAGTAAGTAAAGAATTTTATTATTAAAGTACACTTTATTAAGATTTTTTTTATTATGTAGTCCGGTTATGTTGCACATACAAGGCAAGGTACTATACGAGGTGCGAAGAAAGTGACTTCAGATGGTCATATGTACACATATTTGGGAATACCTTTTGCGAGACCACCTTTAGGACGCCTCAGATTCCAGGTAAGCCTTTAAAATTATCAAATTATAAATAGCATGCAAGTATTATTTATCATATGTTTATATCATCTACTAGATTAGATACACAATAATTTTCGGCATCGTTGTTATAACCAAATTTTAAGTTTTGAGACTAGAATATTAACTATCACGGCATTAATAACTCCAGCTACTTGAAATCATGATAAAAATACTGATTATTTGTGTTCAATATTTGAACGTTTAGTTAACACTTAGAACGACGCAACTACTATAAGTTATATTTTATAAAATTCAATTTCAAAATTATCCAACAATTTTTTATATCACTTGTATCTATTTTTAGAAACGTTTTTGTTTATTAATATTAGGTATTCAACAACTAAAATGATGAAATTGTTTATTCTACTTTTCAATATACTTTGAAGATTAATACCTTTGTTAATTTAGAAATATTCTCATGGCAAGCAAGTATGTTAATTTTAATAATTGACAATTGTATTTGACATTTAAATCACTGGTTGCTGTAAAAAAATAGGTAATTTGATAAATATTCCTTTTACTACAATAAATTCCTTTTTATTATCGTTGAACAATTATGCAGAAAACAGAGTTTATACTGCACATTGTTCACATTATAATTTTTTATTTCATTGTATTAATAATTTTTATTTAAACAATTATTAGTAATAAAAGTTGCACCAAAAATTATGCAATAAATTATTTTTATTAACCCCGATGAAATAATATCCAATTAAAATTTAATTTTAAACTCTGTTAACTTTAACATAATTAAATTATAGTAAATAAGTTGTCAACAATACGGAGAAAGCGCAATAATTATCGATAAAATAACACTAAATCGAGTTTAATTTGGAAATTATGTTATAAAAAATAAACCTCGGCCAGCATAAATTAATAATGTTATTCCGAATAATTCATTGAAAACGAGTTTATTAATAACTCAACAAATACTAACACAAAAAGGTTGTTTAACGGATATTCGACATTCTTGTAAAATCGACTTTTGTGTGAATCTATTTAAAAATTATTTAAACTAATTTTTATATAAACATTCACACTATTTTTATTGATAAGAAAATATTCGTAAAATTATTTAAAATTACTAATGTATTTGAAATTTGTAAAGTGAAATAATAGTTGAATCATAAATTATGTACGTTGATTTTTGTTATTGCTAATCAGAATAGGTTGAAATTATTATTTCAAAAATTTCACTTTATTTTTGTTAATTAACTTGCCACAATTATTTAGTTTGCATTAGTTTCGGGCCACAAAAACAACTTTAATAATACCTTGACTTGAATGAATAAATAACTTAGACAAGTTTATTTATAGATTATGAAAACAATGTTTTTAATTTTTAACAACAATCTTAAGATTTTCGCGATTATCAACTAATTGCTTTCTATATCATTATCATAGAATCGTTTCACAACCTCAATATTTAACCTCGCCCTTTCGGATTTTTTCTATAGTATATATTATGAAGTTAGAGAAAAACCTTTATTGATATCACCAGAAAGCTATACGACATGGCTATAATAGGGAAGATGTATTTCTTAAGAGTACCATACAATCCCAACATAATTCGCAAATTCTAGTTTACTCTAATCCCAGGATTTATTAAGATATCTTCTTCGTCTCCAGAATTTTGAGGAATACACAGGTGCCTTATGATTTGCAACCTTTATCTGCAATGCAAGATTATCTTCTCTGCAACATAATGTGTTAAACTAAACTAAATACTTCATCTAATTTCTAAGAAGGATTGACTCCGCTCGCTCGCTGTAACTTGAGGATTATTAATTTCAAACTTCGAATGAGTTCAATCCCCCATCATTTTCAAATCATCATTGTCTCTATCCTAATCCTCGGATAGAAGGTTGATGCTCTCATGCTGATAAAATAAAATCAGTGTTTCAATGTCTTTCCAACTCTTGGAGCTCTATAAAATAAGCTTTAATTCTTGTCTACTTAAAAAGCTGAGAAAGTGATGACGAACTGATCCTCGTTGAACCTGGTTGAACTAAAACAGTATTTTATGATAAAACCATTTTATTTAATTTTTTATTAAAAAGTAATTCATCAACATTAAATCCACGTGTTTCTTTATCGCAAAAATTCAGATAAAAGTCGGCACGAAAATATAAAAAGAAATTAAATAAACTTAAATTAAATTAGTAATAAGAAACTCAATTACAATAATTACGTAGACTAAATATGTTATTTCTGTTTTCAATAGGGCACGTGTTTTAATGAGTTATTATTAATATTTTTTTGTTCATTTGTTCGATAAGTATTTATAAACAAGAATATATATAATTATGATTCCATTGAAATTAAATTAATCATCAAACAATTAACAGTTTTTAATGTTTTTTCCTTGTTATTTCCACAACATGAACAATTAAAAACTTTCCCGTGCGAATAAAAATAAAGGTTCAAGTTCAAAATCACGTAATTACTTAATGGTGCAGTATAACAAATTGCAACGATAAATTTAAACGAATGTTATTTCTCTATATTTACCATTCATTTAAACGTGTTCACGTTATTAAATTTAAATTAATAACATTAAAAAAAATGAAATGAAATTAATACAGTTTTTCGAATGTAAAAACAAAATAGTCCAGCGCTAAATAATTATCCTACCTCAGTATAAGTAATTACTTTGGTTTCTCGAATCTAAGCTACACGTGCGGACTTACGTGTAAAATTAGAATGAGTCAACAACATGTTGACTCATTTTGGAAGATGATACCATAACGATTTATTACATAAGTTGAAGGATTGTTATCCTTAGTATTTCTAGATATAAAAAAAATATTTAAATCCTTTTCAATCGATTTTAGCCACCACAACCAGTAGTAAAATGGAAAGACACCAGAGATACAATCACTCAAAAACCACAATGTGTGCAGTCAAGGAGCACTTACGTTCGAACAGATAAGATTGAAGGATCCGAAGATTGTCTATATTTAAATGTTTACACACCAATGGTAATATAATTTTAATTAGCTTTTCCCCCTTAAGTTCAAAAGTGATTTAAAAGTATGAAATTTATTTTCTTACAGGATCCGAGCAAAAGAACTGACCAAGTTTATCCAGTTATGGTTTGGATACACGGTGGTGGATTTTTTGAAGGCGATAATGGTTATGATTTATATCCACCAGAGAATTTCGTAACACAAAATATTATAGTAGTTACAGTTTCATATCGATTAGGAATATTCGGTTTTATTAGTACGGGCGATTTAATCGCACCAGGAAATAACGGATTAAGAGATCAAATTATGGCGTTAAAATGGGTAAACGAAAATATTGAAAGTTTCGGTGGTGATAAAAATTCCATAACAATTTGGGGTGAAAGTTCAGGAGGAATATCGGTATCCCATTTACTATCTTCGCCATTAACCAAAGGATTGTTTCATAAAGCGATTACTGAAAGTGGCGCTTCTATTTCTGCAGTGGGTGTAGGAATTGACCAACCTCTCTTAGCTTTTGCAACCGGATCATTATTAAATATAAATACTACTAACAGCGAAGAATTAATTACACATCTTCAAAAGGTCAATTTTAAAGAATTACAAGCAGCTGCTTCACGAGCTGGAATTGCTATAACCGTTGAGCAACCTTTAATAAGATATCCTTTTACGGTAGTTATTGAACCAGAACATGAAAACGCTGTTCTTTCAAAGTCGCCGTATGCAATTTTGGAAAATGGAGAAGTTCCTAAAGTTCCGATTTTAATGGGTTTCAACTCAAATGAAGGTGATGGTCTTCCGGATGCATTTGCTAGAATGGCCTTAACAGCGTCTAATTTAGCCCCAGCTACTTTAGTTCCTGTTGGATTGAATTTGAATACGCCAAATGATACTAATACTGCCAATTTAGTTGGAGCACTTATTAAAGAGCATTACTTTCCCCGTGACACAACAAATTTTGCAGAACCACACTTTGTTCATGTAAGTATTAAATTATTATATAATATTGTCTTGAATTAATTCACGTTCTCAATTACTAGTGGTATGGAGATACGCACATGATACGTCCAATAATACAGCAAGGATTATTACTTTCAAAGTTCACCGATGTGTATTTCTTCGAATTTAATTGTATAGGATATTTGGGAAATCCTCTAAGATCTAATTGGAATGGCGTCGGACATGCTGAAGAACTAAATTATTTATTTAAGAGACTAACACAACCAACTGTTTTATCTGCGGAGGATAAGCTTTGCAGTGAAAGAGTAGTAAAATTATGGGGAAATTTTGTCAAATATAGGTAAAAAGATAAATTTGTGATGTTTGTATTTTTCTGATTTTGCAATTTTTGATTTTAGTAATCCAACTCCTGAAAATGATCCTTTATTACAAGAAATTATTTGGCCAAAAACAGCCCCGACACCCAATATGTGCTACTTACATGTGGACAAAAACTTATCAATCAGGATTAATCCAGATAAAGAAGATTTTCAATTTTGGACCAATATCTTTGAGACATACGGAAAGAGACCATTGACGACCTTTTAACTGTATTATATCTATTGTATTATAAGATGTACCTGATATTACAGATAATTTATTATTTTAAATATTCTACTTCTGATCTAGAAAGTTATAATTAGATGTAGTGCAAGAACTTTTTATTTTTGGGATTAAGAAGGATAAGAAGTTTTTTCGTTTTCAAAACTACCTCAAAACTCGATTCTTAATACTATGAATAAAATGTGCTACAACAAAAGTTAAATAATTATTAATATGCATTTTCTAATTTATAATTATTATATTAAGAAGATATTTTAAAAATGTAGATTTAAAAAATTTGCAAAATTAAAGGTGCTCTTTAAAAAAAATTTTTTGATGATTGTCACTAACAGCGCCTATTCCACATGCAGACAAAAGTATATAATATACACATAAATAATGCATTTGTGTACACGATATAAAAAATACCGTTTCGTTCTTTATGGAAATACAGCAAATGAATGAAAACGGTCCATACATGTAGCTGTTATGCAACAGTATACCTTTGAAGCTTGGCTCAGAACAATACAGAGTAGAAATAAGTCTGGAAATGCCTAATTTTCCCGTAAATGAGCTAGAATTATACAAAATTTGAGACATGCCTATTTTAAGATACCAGGATTCTAGATGTAATATTTGCCAGATTTAGGCATAGTTGCTCAACCTGTATAATTCAAACGGTGTTCAGAAGGATGCCAAATTATAAATGTACAAAAATGTCACTTTGCCTAATGTCACACTGACTAATATGCAAATATGGTCCGAAAATTAATACCAAAAACAAATTATTTTTCACAAAAAAAATATACAGAAAATAAATTATAATGGTAAATAGAATATAAAAATAAATATCATAAAATAATAAATATTTGTAAACAATAAATATTTACAAGTACATTAGTGTCATGGTTTCTAATACAAAACTGTAGTATAAGGTGTTATCTGAAACAACACAATTTAGGTGCAGCAACTATATAATATTTATTAAAAACATCACAATTCTAAAATGTATAGAAGTTTTAATATATTTTAAATGGCCTTTTTCCGTAAGTGTTGAATATATTATTCCAAAATTGATAATCTTTCTCATTTGGGTTAGTTCTGAGTGACAAGTTTTTGTCCAGATGTAAATATTTCATATTTGGCACCGGAGCCGTTTTTGGCCAAATAATTCCTTGTAACAAAGCATCTTTATTTGGGGTTGGATTTCCAAATTTAATAAAATTTCCCCATAGTTTTACTACTCGTTGACTACAAATTTTATCATCGTCAGATAAAATTCTCGGTTGCGTTCGTCTGGTGAATAAATAATTTAGTTCTTCAGCATGACCGACGGCATTCCAATTAGTCCTCAAAGGATTACCCAGACGTCCAATACAATTGAACTCGTAAAAGTAAACGACAGTGTGTTTTGAAAGGAAGATTCCTTGTTGTATTAATGCTCGCGTCATGACCATATCACCAAACCACTAATTAATAAATAAAAATTAGTAATAAATTTTTCCTCGATAAAATATAAAATCAAAAATTGTACTTACATGTTGAAAATCAGCATCAGTATAATCTGTAGTACTACCCGGAAAATAATATTCTTTAATAAGTGTACCAACATAATTTATGGTGTTTGTATCGCTTGATGCATTCAAATTTAATCCTATCGGAACCAAATTATAGGGAGCTAATTTGCTTTCCTTTAAAAGCGATCGAAGAAGCATATCTGGAAGACCATCACCTTCATTTGAATTAAATCCCATTAAAATTGGAACCTTATTATATTCCCCATTTTCCAACATTTCATATGGCGATTTTGAGATAACAGCGTTTTGATGTTTTGGTTCAATGACTACCGTATATGCTATTAAACGTTGACCTGTATCAGCTCCAGCTCTTGTAGAAGCCGCTTCTAGTTCTCTAAAATCAACATTTCGAAGCTTTGTAACTAATTCCTGACTATTGTTGGCATTGATTCCTAATAATGATCCGGTTGTAAATGCGTAAATTGGTTGCTCTTCTCCTATCGCCGGCGCCATAATAGAGGAGCCACTTTGAATAATCGCTTTTTGAAATAATCCTTTAGATAACGGTGATAATATTAAATGGGAAACAGCCATGCCTCCTGCACTTTCACCCGAAATTGTTACTTTATTTTTATCACCACCGAATTTTTCAATGTTTTCATTTACCCATTTTAACGCCATAATTTGATCTCGTATTCCATTATTCCCTGGTGACACTAAATCACCCGTATGAAAAAATCCAAATATTCCTAATCGATAAGCAATTGTAACCACTACAATGCCTTGTTTTACGAAATTTTCTGGTGGATATAATTCATAACCATTATCTCCTTCATAAAATCCGCCGCCATGAATCCAAACCATTACTGGATAATTTATATTGTTATTTATATCCGGTAGCTGATGAAAAGAAGGTGTTTAAGGTGAATACAATTAATATGAGATTATTAAATATATTACTGTTGAGGTATAAACGTTTAAGTACAAGCAATCTTCAGAACCTTCAATTTTATTTGTTCGAACAGTAGCGAATCTGGACTGAACACATTGTGATTTTTGTATAGTTGAATCTCTGATGCCACTCCATTGTTGTGAGGGTACAGGTGGCTAATAGAAAATAATTAAATTAAAAATAACGAATCAGAAAATACTTTGTGTGAGACTTTACCTCAAATCTCAACTTTCCTAAAGGTGATCTTGCGTAAGGTATACCTAAATACGAATACATTGTTAGATTACTTGAAAGTTTCGTCTCTAATCCTCGTACTTTTCCATTTTTTGTACGGATAATATATCCATGCTACAAAAATATTAGAAGCAAGAAATATTAGCCAAGGCTGTTTGCGCCTTAATCTCAACTATCAATAATAAGTAACAAGAAATGATTAGAATTTTTTAATTATTGTCTTTACTTACCGAAATTAAGTAAACGGAAAATATTACATAAATGTATATAAACGTTCTGAGGCACATGGTAGTTAACAAATACTTCAGAAAAGTGTACGGTTCCTTGTTACTACGTGCTTTTATATGGAATTTCCCACTTATTTCATGTGGTGTAGATAAAGTAAGAATTGTAACATGTTCTAACAACTGCTGCATTGGGGTTCAATTACGATGATTTTATACGTTAATCTCGTGCAATTATGTTTTACATCATTTTTGATAAAAAAACATAAACAACACAATCTTTCCAATCTTTCTTCTTAGCTTTATTTTATGATTGTAGAAATCTTGGACAATTTTATCAGAAAATTTTACACCTTTATTTTTTGAACGATAAAGGAATTATTAAGGATGATTATATTTATTTGCCGAGACTTGTTTTATGTAAAAATTGAAAAATCATAAATTGCCGAACAATGTTGTTGAGTTACAGGCCTTCAAACACTAATTGAAAATACTAATTAGCTTTCCTGATTACAATTCCTTCACTGGCAATGAAGCGGCAGATGAGCTAAAGCGTTTGTGGGGCCAGAGCCAACAGTTGGTATATCATTTGCGATGGCCAAACATTGGATTGGACTCTGGGCTGAAGAGACTTCGACAACTGTGGACCAATTCTCCTAGAAAGAGACACGCTAAGTTGTTTATTGATATCGCCAATGTCAATCCCAGGAATATTTTATGACTTGCTCGTAGTAGCATTAAAGTTCTAATGGGTGTCTTTACTGGGTACTGCCGATAAAAGACACAGCTGAACTTATTGGGCCTAGCAGACGATATTGAATGGCAACTATGTGCAGAGGACAAGGAGACGGTTGAACATGTTTTATGCCACTGCCCTGCTGTTAATCATATTAGATTCTCGATTTTTGGGCCGCCAATAAGGATCTGAATTACTTTTCACCGAGCAAGACATTAAGTTTCGTTAAGAGTATTGCACTGCACGGTGAAATTTAATAATGGTTGGTTGGTCCGGCTACCCGATATATACAGAAATATATACAGAAAATATTGTATAAATCAAAACTAAAGTTTTTGATAATATATTGCTTAAGAAAACACCTCAGAATTATGACGGTAACTCGCTAATTGTATGTGGTATAGATAAAATAAAATTTTGAACCGGTGATAAAAAAATACTGCATTGGGATTATTATTATTATAATTTTATACATTAAGCTCGTACAATTACATTTTACATCTTTTGATAAAAAAATAACATAAATAGCATAATTTTTTTATTCGCCGTTGTTTTTCCACAAAACAATTCCATCAAAATAATCCAACCCAAAGCATGCAAATCAAAGTTTAAAGCAATTCAAAACACAAAGTAACTCAATTTTGAAGTAAGCCAATCTAATCACAAAGGATTGAAATCCCAAAGTATATCAACCTAGTCCTAGAGGAAATTAACTCAAAATCAAAGCAAGGTAACCCAATTCTAAAGCAGATCAATCAAACCCCAAAGCAATCCAGCCAACCCAAACCGGAAGAAACTCAACCACAAAGGATTCCAATTCAAAGGCAAGCAAATCACTAAGCAATGGAATCCAAAAACAAGTTGATTCAATCCGTTGTAAGACAAACTTAAAATGTTGCTTTCAGTTCATAAAGCAAACCCGACCTATTCCAAACCAGGCTCTTAAAGTAAACAAACTCATTCTCAAAGCAAGGTAACTCAAACACAAAGTAAGCCAATCTAACCACAAATTAACTCAAACGATACCATTATAATTCAAACTTAACAAACAATTGATAAACTACAAAATAGATCAACTCCAAATCAAACCAACTCAAGCCAAAACACAATGCCTTAGATGGCGAGAGATCAGGGATGAACTACTTCAGTAAATCGGCCCCATTACGCCGGACACCATAGTTGAAAAGATGCTGGACGGTGAAGAAACTTGGTGCAAAGTGGCTGCATTCATTAAAAATGTCCTGACTGGAAAAAAGAAAGAAATGAATAGACCGGAGGAGGTGCCCTTGTGGCTTCAAGAGCCCGCTCTCAGCCATGTGAGACCCTTGCACTCTAAAAAAAAATAACGATTAATTGTATTTTTTATATCTGTACTCACGTGGAACTCATTAACACTTGGGACGACCACCTGCGAGACGACGATAAAGGAAGGAGACCTTTCTGAAGAAGAACGCATCCCTGGAAGAGCGGAAGACGGAGGTGGTGCTCCCACTGCGGTGAATTGTAGCTAAAAACGCATATTTGTAAAAGTAACTGGAAAATTTCAATTTTTCCACACTTATCTATCTGACATGATGACAAGTGCTGGCGGTATCCGCCCACAAACGCATCCCTGGAAGATAGGAAGACGGAGGTGGGTGCTCATCTGGGGCCGAAGAACCCCTCTCCAATGGCGGTGAATTGTATATAAAAACAAATAGACCTAAAAGCAATCTGAAAATTTCAATTTTTCATAGTTACCAACCTAACACGATGTTGGAAGACACCGCTTCCAATCATGCGAGATGACGCGACACCACAGATCACATCCAATCACCGACGTTCCTCCGAAGAAATACCCAGAAGGGTGGTACCGGAGAAGAGAGGGGGGTTTTTACGGGGTAGACACTGTGAGTCCCAGACTCTAGGCCGAAACACACCTTACGTACACCTCAAGGCGCCAACAGTAGGCCGGGGTGCGTAAAAGCATTTTCTCCTCCTCTGCGCAGAAACCCAAAAAGCAAACCAAATCAATCCAATAGTACACCAACCTAAACCCAAAACAAGCTTACTCAACTCCAAAGCAACTCAGCGATAAAGTAACTTAACTTCAAAGCAAGCCAACTCAATCCCTTAGTAGTTTAACCACAAAGAAATCCTGCTTCGAAACAAGCAAACTCCTAAATTAACTCAACCGTAAAGTAACCCAACTCCAAACTATGCTAATCAAACTTCAAAGCAACTCAACCACAAAGTAACCCAACTTCAAAGCAAACCAATCTCATCCACAAAGGAAATCAACTGAGACCGAAAAGCAGTTCAATTCAACCCTAAAGCACTCAAATCCTATTCCACACACTTTGCAATGGCCGAAGAGTTAACTATCTTAATTAGAACTGCCAATTATTTAATTCGAGAATGTAAATTGGTTTCCTCAGTTGTCTCTCATCGTAAAATATGATTTAAAATTACGGGTCGCTGTTGTGTGTAGTAAATTACTAAAGCGATTCCTCAAGGTGCTTCGTATTTTCTTCGTATTGTTGTTACTGTTATTATTACTAAACTTATATACTATTTACCATTTGACATTAAAATATATGGATTATTTAAAACCCACTTTAATTTGAGTTGTTGTTCTTTTATAACACCTTATCAAGTACGTTTACTGCTTTATATGTTTCCAATTATGTAACGCTAAGTAAAAAACTCTTTTAATTGAAACGAGATAAAATTTTATCACCTTTAAGATGAGAGCTGAGAACCCATAAAGTGTTCTAATCTAAAGACTACTCCAATTTAGACAACCAAATTCATAAAAATATTTTAAACTTATATTATTACTTATATAATTTCTAAATTTAAGATTGTCCCCTCCATAGGAAATGAGTTGGTCATCCATATAAAAGTGTGCTATAAATACAATCGCCATAGCTTTAAAAGGTCACTTTTGAGCACGATGGTCCTTAAAAGCGTATTTTTGTTATTTGTAATATTTTCGGTGTGTTTGACTTCGGTAAGTAGACCATTAAATTTAATGTAGGTAATATGCATTAGCAACATTTTTCGCCTACATTAGCCTTACAAAAAATGGATTGATACGAGGATTGAAGAAAACACTCTCAAATGATCATGCTATGTACACATATTTAGGAATACCTTTTGCGAAACCACCTTTGGGAAATCTCAGATTCCAAGTAAATCTTTAAAACTTGTAAATGGTCATAATAACAAAGCTGCTTTTTAGCCACCTGAATCTGCACCAAAATGGATAAATATAAGAGATGCAACCACGCAAAAGCCACAATGCGTTCAACAAAGAACCTGTTTAGTTCGAATGGATAAAATTGAAGGTTCTGAAGATTGCTTATACCTAAATGTTTATACACCAAAGGTAATAATAATAAGTTTCTCACAAAAATATATAAATCAAATTTATAACTCCACAGCCACCCAGTAATATACAACATGACATAACTTACCCAGTAATGGTTTGGATACATGGGGGCGGATATTTTGAAGGCGACAATGGTTATGAATTATATCCCCCAGATAATTTTGTGAAAGAAGATATTGTAGTGGTAACAGTTTCTTATCGGCTAGGAATATTCGGCTTTCTTTATACGGGTGATTTAGTCGCACCAGGAAATAACGGGTTAAGAGATCAAATTATGGCGTTAAAATGAGTAAACGAAAACATTGAATATTTTGGTGGGGATAAAAATTCCATAACAATTTGGGGAGAAAGTGCAGGAGGAATATCGATTTCCCATTTATTATCTTCACCATTAACTAAAGGATTATTTCAAAAAGCGATTATTGAAAGTGGCTGCTCTATTATGCCACCAGGGTTAGGAGTTGATGAACCAATTTATGCTTTCGCAACCGGATCATTATTAAATATCAATACTACCGATAGCGAAGAATTAGTTAGAAACCTTCGAAAAATTGATTTTAGGGAGCTACAAGCAACCTCTATAAGGGCTGCAGTTGTTCTTGATCAACGTATTGTAGCATACACGGTAGTAATTGAGCCTGAACATGAAAACGCTGTTGTTAAAAAATCGCCCTATGAAATGTTGGAAAACGGAGAATTTCCAAAAATTCCGATTTTAATGGGATTTAATTCTAATGAAGGTGATGGTCTTCCGGCTGAAATTCTTAAAAAGGTTATCAGAGATTCTGGTTTTGCGCCCGCTACTTTAATTCCTATAGGATTAAATTTGACAGCACCAGATGATGCCAATACCATTAATATCGCCGGTACACTTATCAAACAACATTATTTTCCGGGTGATACGACAGATTTTACTGATGAACATTTTATGCATGTAAGTAAAACTTGTACTAGAAAGACACATCAAGTTTGAAACAAAATATTTATTCAATAGTGGTTTGAAGACATGATCATAATACGTCCGCTAATACAACAAGGACTTTTGCTTTCAAAATACACCGACGTTTATTTTTACGAATTCAATTGTGTTGGATATCTGGGAAATCCCCAAAGAACTAATTGGGAAGGTGTTGGGCATGCCGAGGAACTAAATTATTTATTTACCAGACGGACACAACCGAGAAATTTATCTGATGACGATTATCTTTGCAGCAAAAGATTAGTGAAATTATGGGGAAATTTTGCTAAATATGGGTAAAAAATGTATAAAACATTAAATATTAATTTATCGATAACATTTTCATTTCAGAAATCCAACTCCAATAGCAGATGCATTCTTACAAGAAATTATTTGGCCAAAAACAGCTCCTGTGCCAAATATGAAATATTTACATCTAGATAAAAATTTGGCCGTTAGAAATAATCCAGATGAGGGAGATTTTCAATTTTGGACTCAAATTTTTAATACTTACGGAAATAGACCATTTATAATCTATTGATTGTACATACTTACAGCGATGTAGATTTTGTTTGATAATTGTTAAGTTGATGAAAATTAAAAATTATAGAGCTTTTAAATAATAGTCATTTTTAAGGTATACCTACTACTTCTACCATATAACTTCAATTCTTAGAGAATACTAAAAGATCCAAGATTTGTTCATGATTTAGTGGTTAATAAAAGTTCAAATTAACTCTACAATATCAAGAACACCTGGTACACCCTTCACCACTCAGAGTTACGTAACATAATGTTGGATATGAATTGGTGTAAAGATATAAATCCGACTATATTTGTAAATTTGTGGTTCCTTCTGCAGTCACCTTTTTATGTTTATGAACATATTTATGAAAATATGATATATTTACATTGTTTTATGTGAAAAAATGTTGGGTATGAGTACTCTTATGCAAATAATTATAAAATTTATCATTCTGCCAGCCTCCCAATCAGCAACCAATTGGCTAGCTGACTGCTATATGCTATCTATACCAAAAGTTAAGGCCCATCAATTTAGAGATCAATATTTTCAGTTCAGATAGGTATGTTCAGTTTTAAACAGGTGATAGCCTGATGTGTTCTTAATGAAGGGCATATTTTATTTTTATTGCAATTATGTCAAAGAAAATGTGAATTAAGTCAAAGAAATGCGTACGTTTAATCGTCTTTCACATCAATGTGAGAGTTTCTTTTGACGTGAGAGCGGCTCCTTAGATTCCTTCTGCACACTTACTCTAATCTTGATCAGATTTCAATCAAAAGTAGCTAGTCGAAAGATTCTTCTTTAAATTCTAGTCTGTATAAAAAAACACAAGTTGCATTAAATGGATTTCATACAAATAAAATCGCTTATATTGAAATTCTGTTTATTAATTAAACCTCATAACAAAAGAATGAAATATACATAATAAATTAGAATAAGTTAATCATCAATTAAAATTTTCTTAATATCAATAACCCGTGATTTAATCTCTGGTTGATTATCTTTACATAATTCTGAATATGATGTTTCAAACATTTCAACTAACTTTTCAAATTCCTCTTTATCGTTCTGTTTCAATTTTTTTCCCAATGAATAAATTACGTTCAAAGCTTCCTTACGTAATCTCGTGTTTTTGGCAATACCCAAACTGTAAGTTAATGCGACCAAAATATGGTTTATAATGCGAGATAAACTTGCTTTATCGGTTTCGTTAAGTTTTTCCTCGTTGAGTAATTGCAGTTTATCGACATAATTGCATAAAGCAACTACAATACAAACTTGTACAGATCTAGTGTTGACTGGTAAACAATCAACGCAATTTTCAATCAAAATTTCTCTGTATTTTTCTTGGGTTTGTTTGCTTTTTTCAGGCCAAGCTTTTCCTAAACATTCAAAAGCAACTTCTTTAAGTTTAATAACGATTTCACGTTTTTTCGACTGTTCCTCCTTTGATGTCTCTTCTTCATCACCTTCTTTTTCAATAGAGTCATTATTTAATACACTATGGACAATGTTGTAAACATCCTCAAATCGATCGATTTCTAAAGAAGATAAAATATCGCCTAAAGAACTCAAAGCATTTACTTTATACTCAATATCTTCTTTCCGACATTCTTTTAAAACTGCTTCAACGATGTTATTTAAATCTACCTCGGGATCAATTTTCAATGAATCTTTACAATTTTTACAAATTGATGCTAAAGCTTTCAATAATTTATCTTTCCCGTTCCATATTCGTCCACTTAACCCAGCCAATAAAATTTCAATCAATGTATTACGATGTTTCCTCTCCATTGATAAACCTAACTTTGCAGCAACAGTTGAAATCGAATTAGCCGCTTGCGCCTTCATATTCCAAGATGGTGAATCTAACGCGGTTTTTAACGTTTCACAAATAACCTCAATATTTTGTCTAATTCCCGATTCAGTGCCGGGACTATGTTCCGACCAAATCTCATTCCAAGTTTCAATCGTATTTTCAGTCTCCGGATTATTTTCCGCGTGCATCGCAAAAAAAACTAACGGTAAAATTACATCTGAATGTGCTTTTAAAATATCTTGATTGTGGACGCCAATTGATTTAATCGTATGAGCGCAGGCAGATCTTATTGTATCATCTAAAATATTCAAAATAAAAGGTGAAAAATGATGAGGTTTTATATTTTTTACCTTCCCGTTCGAAATACCAATGATTAATTTTTGCAAATAGTTTTTCTAAACTGGATTCTTTAGCTGTTTTTACTAAATGACCGATTGTTGTTGCGTAATGTTTACGAATTGCTGCGTTACGATCTGTTAATCCATTTACTAAAGTTGATAAAAATTTTCCTGGAAAGCATAACAATTTTTTATCAAAATTGCGATATTAAAATCATTAAGTTTTTGGTATCATATTGAAAGGGTATTTTTTCATGTTAGTGCATCTTAGATCTAATTGTTACACAAATATAAGTTTTAAAATATCAAAAAATATTTCTAACTGTTTTAAAAGAATGGAATATGTGGAATATATTTGAAGAATGTTCTAAATTATTCATTGACGTAATGTTAAATAACCAACAAAACTTATCTATAATATTTTAACCATTTTAGATTACGACGATATTTATTGCATTAGATAAAGTAGAAAAATTTTACCGTGAATTCTCTATTGTGGTTTTCATCATCCAATGATTAGATTTACAATTGACATAAAAAAAGCAGTTGGATATACGCGCCAAAATAAGAGCTGCTGCGCAATTGCCAAGTATTATATACTTGTATGATAACATTTTGAATGAATATGTTATATAGGACATTATTATTATTACAATTGTTATTAATCATATCCTGTATATAAAATTTATAACTTACCTGTATATGGTTGTAGATCATTTCCCAATTGAACAACAAGCAAGGTAATAAAATGTGCACAAGCTACTCTTGTTCCTAACACAACGGAACCTTTCATTAAATCAACAACTTTAGGAACAAGTTCCTCTAAAATTGTTGCATCCGCATATTGAAGACACTTTAAAATTTTAATTTTTTATTAAAAGAAAAAAAATTTAAAATTCAACCTACCTTAGAAACTGTTTCTGTTGTAAAATGAGATTTAGCAAAAGAAGCCCTCGCGCTATCAACAGCCTCTTGAGCATGACTTTGTCCACCTAACATTGTGCTCAAACGAGACAATTGCGACGATTCTAATTCGCCGGTTGCTTGAAGTAATGCAGGAATTAATTGAGGTAAAAACGGTTTAAGTTGTGGTCCAGCAGATCCAACTAACTCCGAAATAGTTTGTAAACTAAACAAGATGTGACAATCTTAAGATTTATTTAAAAAAATAAACTAACCTTATTAAACGAACTTCAGCAACCGTATTGGTTATTCCTTTATTTAAAAATACCGGTAAAATAGATTGAGTCATTTTCACCCCATCTTTTCCTTGGCTTTTATCACAACCTCGAATACATAACTGAAAAAACAGATATTTAAAGTAAAGAAAAATAAATTTGAATTTATATTGTGTTATTTTAAATTACCTTACTAAGTACTTTGGCTGTTTTATTTGCTGCCAATCGTGTAGCTTCATGATGATCATCCATAACCCTAAACAATTGCGTCCAAATTTCTTCCATAGAATCAACTGAATCATGTATAGAACGATTCCCTGCACCCTTAATGAAATCTTGCAAAGCCAAACAACACGATTGTCTTACGCGGTATTGAGGTGAATTTAAATTGGCTAATAAATCCGCGAGTATTTCGTGATGATAAGTATCCAACATTTTTTGAGGCTCAGGTACTAAGACGTGCCAAATATTCTGCATTGATCCTTGTAAATTTGGGGTGGGATCATATTGATAGCGATATAATTTCGGAACAATTTGTGGGAGATACGCTTGAAGACGTTCACCACATTTTTCAGCTATCGACGAAAACCCAAATGCAGCGCCTTTCTTTGAATTCCAAATCGCATTATGATTCGCAATGTGCATAAATTGGTATACTAAATCGGGTTTATTTAAATCCGAAGCTAACGAACACAATTCCTTGTATGTAGATAAATTCCCACTGGAAATACATTCAAAGTTTTATTTGATTTTATTTTTTTTTTTTAATATTTTTTTTACCCAGTTGGTGATTTTCCCAATTCACCTTCCTCAAATAATTTTGTACTTGCAGTAACGTTAGTAGTTGATCGTCTTCCGCTGGTTAATTGATCAACTAACGCACTTAATAATTCCTCAGATTTAGAATAATCATAAACTAGACATAAACCTTTTGAAGATACATCTTGTACAATATCTAAATAAAAATTAGAAAAATATAAGTTAATACAAATAGACTGGTGGATAGTCAATTTAAATAATTTAGTATAGGGGTTCCCAAAAGGTGGCAATTTTTACTTTAATAAAAATGAAGACTGTATGACATAGAATAGTGAAGTGTACAAAATATCCTTAGCCATGTGAGTAAGACTCGTGGGCAATTGGAAGATAATGCATAGACCAAGGGGTTAGAGAAAGAGGCAATGATCAATGAAGCGAGATTAAAAGCTAGGATAAAGATAGCGGTAACTATATCATAAACCAACCATTATTTTCTCCCAATAAATTCATAAATATGCTTTGTATTGAACTTAATTGATTCTTAATAGGTTCTCTATCAGGACAACTTTTTAACAAAGCCAACAACCAAATGCAAGAAGCCTGCCTTGCATTAGGATGAGTACTTCTTGCATTGTTAAGAAGAGAAGTAAGTAAGTCTTCAAGATTTTCATCAGACGGTTGATCCCTCATTGTATCCTGAGGGGTATAATCATCAGGTAAAATTGTCCAAGAATCTCTAGCTTCTGAAGACCATAAACCTTGAACGCACATTACTAAAGATTCACCAATCGTGAAATGAACTTCAACATCTTTTGTCTAAAAAACAACAAAGAATTAAAAATTAATAAAACCAATTTTCTTAATTATAAAAACCTCTTTTGCTGTATCTAAAAATCCTTGTATAACTTCTTTAACAAACGGGAAATCTTCACCAACGCAAAGTAATCCCAGCGCCAAAGCGGCACGTTCACGAGCTTTTGAACTATTTTTGTTATTGTTCATTACAACTAACAACTGTGAAACGACATCACACTTTGTAATTCGTTCAGCTGTGGCGAGTTTTTTCGCTTCAGGACTTCCGGTAGGTTTAATTCCTCCATTTTCAAGCGGTAACGCCGTACTTTTCGCAATCAAACCGATTGCAGTACAAGCTCCCCCCATTAACATTCCATTTTGATGAGACAAAAATGTTACCAAAGTGTTTACGCAAGTTTTAAAAACTTCCCATTGTTGAACATTTCTTTTCTCTTTTTGAGTCATTATTCTTCTTTCCAAGCAATTTCCTATCGCCAATAAAGCACCATGTTGAGATTCTAAATTTTTTGAATTTGTTTGTTTTATTAAATATTCCAATGCTTTATTAAAATCGTCATCGTTTAATGCAGGGTTAATTGTTACTGCATATAATAAAGCAACTTGTTCTCTAACTTCCTCTTTAACTGAATTTAATAAATCTCGCAACCAATTTATATCATTTGATAAAGATTTATATAAATTTGGTACACAACCAATAATTTCCGACATACAACAAATTGATTCAACACCTAAAAAAATTAATAATAAAGATAAAAACTAAATACTAATAAAAAGTATATATACTTGGATTTGCCATCATTAACTGTTTAACCAACGAAACATATTGCAACAAAGCACTATTTTCAATTTCATCCGTTTCTTTAAACATACTTTGTAAATGCTTTTTGATAATTGGAGTTGTTTCGCATGGATGTTTTATTATATTTCGAGTTAACGGTACCTCTAAGTCTTGTATCAAACACAAACGAAGATACATAATCATTTCGGTGAAAACCGGAGTTGCAAATGGTAAGAAGCGGTTTCCAACTGAATATTGTTTGGACGGATCTTTCATTCGATCCTCAGATTCTTTATAAACATGAAGAACCAATTCGGAAAATGATGGCATCACCACCTTTATTTTACTACCCTTTGAAATATCAATATCAGTTTTACGTGATGTGCCATAAAGAGATTTCATTGCTTCTGTAGAAACTTCGTCTTTTCTGCAAATAATATAAACTTACTATGTAATTAACACGTTCGCTACCGGCGTGTCCAGTCTATTGGACGGAGAGGTTTTTCGTGGTGAAACGCGTCTAATTTATTGGAAGCTGACTTATTACTTAACGATTCGAGTCAAATGGTTCTACCCCTCCTGCTACACCAGCTTTGCAGTTTGAGTCGGATTGGACTGACCTGGAAACTGTTCCCTTAGATATTCCGTTCTGAACGGAATATTCAGGATTTAAAAAAAAGCTTATTTTTATCTTTATTCTAAAACAATAAGAAATAGACCTATCGAACCCTATGTTTTTGTAATCAGAAAAGAATAACGAACTTAATAAGAGAATAATCAGTGGTTGTTTTCATTTAAAAAAAACGAAAATTGTCATATCTCCAAATCTAAAATCGAAAATTTTTTTTTGACTACGTCATTAAATTCTCTGTAAAAAAGTGTCCATACAACGTCGTAGTTATAATACTCCACCTATAATAATAACCAAGATAATTGCATTTGCTGGTTTCACGATATTTTCAATTTTGGGCTCTAGGGGAAAAATAAAAGACGATAGCGCTTTGAGGTTTCCGACCTTGGAATGTTTTAAAAAAAGAGATCGAGACATGTAAGCTACTTTTTTTCTAACTCTTATAATTTCCGAGATAACCTAGACATCGAATTTGAACCACCCTGTACATGTGCGGGATAGACAGATCAGGCCAGATAATAGGATAGTACTCATCGCCAAGGAAAACCATAAGATGGTACAGAAAAGTGTTCTTTTATGTTATAGATATTGCAGTGTGGAATGCCTATTACATATTATATAAGAAGGAAAGAGTTACAACCAAAATTTCAGAAGTTATAAATTCCATTATCTGGAGACAGTTCTCTCCACACAGAAAGACAAAACCGTGACGAAGAGGTGACGCCAGTGTAGCAGAGGTGAAGTTTACAAGAAATCCAGATATAACTGCCGGATATGTCCAGAAAACCCTGGTTGATGCGTAGATCCATGCTTCAGAATCTCGCACAGTGTACAATAATTATGTTTTGTAATATTTTGGAGTAGCTGTAGTATTCATTTTGGTTTGTATAGTTCATTACGTTGTATTTAGAAAAAGAAAATAGAGACGTTGAAGAAATTCAGGTGTGTCCAATTGACTTTGTACAGAACTTAGAAATTTAAAGAATGTCCAGTAAACTGGAGTAGGTCTTAAAAACTACTGCAGAAGGCGCAGTAGCGAACGTGTTAACCATATTACAAAAAAATAAAAAAAAATAAAATTTACTTACGAATCACCCATTGCAAGTAGAAGAAGAGCTTTTGATGGTACATGTTCTGGTGGAAAAATAGTAGCTAATGTTCTAACAGTTGCAAATCGAACCATTGCTTCTTCAGATTCCATAAAATATTTTAATAATACAAAAAGAATATTCATCCGTCCATTTTTATCGCATTCTTCTGGATTAACATCATATTTATATGCAGAAATTAAATTTAAAAGACCTTCACGGATTTGAAGTTTCAAATCTTGATCTGCAGATTCTAATTTTTTAAAGAACATCTCCAAAAGACTAACATCATGATAAACGACCATAGGAAATCGCCTTCCAATCATTCCATTTATTGTAAACGCTTGCCCTTGATGACTTTGTTCACCTTCATTGATTAATTTGTTCAAGCCCGTTTGAAGAACGGGGGCAACTTTTTTTAATTGGTCACCATCAGCACTAAAAATTTAATTAACAATAAAAATCATCAATCCTCATAAAATTGAAAACAATTAACTTACTATCGGACTAAATTCGCCGTAAAATTTAAAGCTAAAGTTTTTAATTTCGAATTTGTTTCAATACCAAACAAAGAATCGAATATAACTTGAATCGAAATTGGTACAACAAATCCTCCGTTTGTCACACGACAAAGATAAGTTAGAATTTTTAATCGAATTCTAGTACTAGCAGGAGCTTTTTTCAAATTAGACTTAACATTATGCGATTGCGTACCTAAAAATAACATGAACAAGGGCATTGTTGTTGATGAAGAATTCCAATCTACAACGCTAAACGAAATTTAAATATAAAATATAAGTTAAGTATATAAATCACAAAATGTACCCAATTATCTTTTTTAATTCATTATCAGCAAGATTAGGAATACTAAATCTTGTATCTGCAGCTGCAACAATCATGTGAATCAAAATATCTTCATTAGGGAAAATATCATTTGCTAAAAATTTAATAATCCCCAACTTAATTTGTTCTAATTCGTCCGGTTTTAATGGATTTTCATTAAGAACTCTTTTATATGTGTATTCACTCATTCCAGCTGGTACAGATGATTCATTTTCAGGATTTTGATGTTCCGTTGAAGATAATGAAAGGGATCTGTTATTAAATCACAATTTTTAATTATTTTAAATTCAAATGTAATAATAACAAAATTGATTACCCATAAGGAAGCAAAATAACATCTAAAAGAAGTCCTAATAAATGCTTACAAATTTGTGGCTTCTCATTAAGACCAAAAATTGACGATCTTTTACTAGGATCACTTGGTATTTTTATTTTCCCTAATAATATAAATCAATCACTAATTTAAATTAGAAATAAATGTAATAAATTACCAAGTAATGGAACAATAAGTAGCAATAAACTATCTTGGTGTGCTTGAGGTTTACCATCAAGAGAATTTAATATATTAGGCACCAAATCAGTTTGTTCCTCCACAGTTAATCTAGGAAAACCCATTTTTATATAAATAATGGTAAAATTCTACAAGAATAATGTTTAAGAAACAGTTTAGAAATTCTAAAAACATACTATTAAGAAACTGCTTGCTTCTGGGTTTTGATATTGAGACAATAAAGTACTGACTGGTAAACGAACTTGAGGGCGTGTTTTGATTCGTTTATTAATGTGAATCAGCAATTCCATCACCTAAATTTAAATGAAATTAATCACCTACATTAACTTTACACTTATTTTTGTTACCTTTTTTCGTACAGCGTCTTCAGGAGACGCCAATTTAAGCAATACAGGAGGCAAAAACTTTGATACCACATTTTGTAATTGTTCATCAGTTTCAGCAGAACCCACTCGAAGAAATACACGCTCCAAGAGCACTACAATTCAAATTTAAAGAGTAAGATGACAAACAAAATTTCTATTTTTATCTGTATTGAAGGCATATTAATCAATAACCCCAAGGTTTGTTAATTAATAAATTAAAGAAGATATATTTTAAATAAATTCGAATACATTACAAGTTTCGACACTTTAATTTTAATTAATATTACATACCTAATTCATCTTGAGCACTCGTCATCCCTAAATTATTTTGACAATTAATTTGACAGATCAATCATCTGATGTTTGCTACAATTGTATTTATGTGTGTATCAAAAAAGCCTAATAAATAAAATAAAAACTAATGAATTGTTTACGAATGAAATTAATTATATTCTAATAATTATAAAATATCATTAAGAATATTTCAATTTAAACGTTATAAAAAGAAAAAAAAGTTTCTTTTGTGTGAAGTTAGTTGTGTCATACGTCAAAAACTCTCAACAACAACAACACCATTTTTAACAAAACTAATTTCTATTACAAACACCAATTTTAATAAAATTATTTAAAATGTCGATGAAACCGGACGATCACAGAAGAAAATGGGACCGGGAAGAATACGAAAAGCTTGCCGAAGAAAGACGAAAAGAAGAACGCGAACGTGAAGAAGATGCTGAACAGAAGAAAAAAGGTCCCCCGATAAAACGTGAACTTTTAAAACAACGAGATTACAAAATCGATTTGGATTCTAAACTGGGAAAAAGCATAGTTATTAACAAAAATACACCCACGTCGCAATCGGGCGGATATTATTGTAATGTGTGCGATTGCGTTGTTAAAGATTCTATTAATTTTCTCGATCATATTAACGGAAAGAAACACCAACGTAACTTAGGAATGTCTATGAGAATTGAACGAAGCAATTTGGATACTGTTAAACAACGTTTTGCTTTAAATAAGAAAAAAATGGAAGAAAAAAAGAAGGAGTATGATATGGCCTCCAGAATGCAAGAAATCGCTGAAGAAGAAGAAAAACTTAAAGAGTATAGAAGAGAGAAGAGAAAAGAAAATAAACGTAAAGCGGAAGAGATGAATAATGATAGTGAACAATTTAGTGAAATAAATAGTATTATGGGATTTTCTGGGTTTGGTTCTTCAAAAAAGAAATAATAATAAATAAGATTAATTTTTTATTGTATATATACATTGTAATATTAATTAGAATTTAATTTAGAACATTGATTCTAAAATTAATGAGGTAATAATAAAATAATTGTTATTATTTTGTGTTTCAATTAACACTAAGGGATTTAATTTTTAATGTTGGTATCAGCTTAATTTAAAATTTTAAGATTGTTATAAAACAATTAAAATAATAAGTATAAATAATAAAAAGAATAATTTTTAAAAGAATTATTAATCCAAATTAAGTTTTTAAATGATAAAATTAAATTTAGTAACCATAAGTTATGTTGACAGCATAAAACTTAAAATTTTTTAATTTATTAAATTTAAATTATAATAATTAATATTTCAATTTAAGCGAATAAATAAATTAAAGGAAGTGAAATGGATTAATAAAAAATTAAAATTTTAAAATTTTTTTATTAAAACGATTTTTAAGTGATATCTTTTACTTTATGGTTGGCAACAACAACACTAGACAGATTTCTAGCCGTTTTCTCGTTTTGTCATTTCGACGGAGGTTAGTGTTCTAAAAAAAAGCGGTTCTTTCGGCCCTTATTTTTTGTTAATTTCTTTAGAAAACCGTATCTAATGGCTTTAAATCCGCAATACGAAGCGATAGGGAAGGGTTTTGTCCAACAATACTATGCGGTCTTCGACGATCCCACCCAGCGAGGTAACCTAGTTAATTTGTATGGCGTAAGTGTGTAATCATATTAAAAAAAAGCGCGACCCGCTATCCTAAAATACGACCGATGCTATTTCGTACACAGGCCGAGAACTCATTTATGACCTTTGAGGGCACCCAACTCCAGGGCGCTGCTAAAATCATGGAGAAATTAAATGTAAGATTGACAGTTTGTCTTTTTTTGGGGTTAGGTTTTTGTTGTATGTAATGAAATTTATTTTTTTTTAAATGTTTTTAGAGCTTACAATTTCAAAAAATAAATAGAATAATAACGGGAGTTGATTCTCAACCAATGTTCGATGGTGGCATCTTAATAAACGTACTAGGAAGACTGCAGGTATTTTTTTTTTTATTGTTACGATTATTACTTAATAATAAACTTATATGCGTAATTGCCACCTCAATTTTAAACAGAAATTGATATAAACCTTAAAGAAATGTCATAGATTTATATAAAATTTTTTGTTTAGAATTTGAGTGGTTTTTATTTGAATACTTTAGTTATACAATATTTGCCCAGACTGATGAAGATATGCCTCACGCATACGTCCAAACGTTTGTGCTCAAACCCATTGAGGGCAGCTTTTTTTTACAACACGACATTTTCCGTCTCGTTCTCCATGATACGATTTAGTCGGTCAGTACGTATTTTGTCTTGCGTACAGATATGCTTTTTTTAAATTGAACATAAAAACAGAACAATGAATAATACGATTTTGCACACAAAAAAGTGCACATCCCCTATTTGTTTATGTTTCTTACTAATTTATGCTGTGCCTTTTTTCCTATTTAATATTTTAATTTCTATGTGACTAAGGTAGCTTCCAAGTTTTAGCTTTATTTTTTTCTTAATTTTTATGATTTTATGTGGAATTAAAACTAATTTAGAATTGTTTTCAGACTGATGAAGATCCACCACATCCATTCTGTCAGATATTTGTATTGAAGCCGTTAGGAACATCCTTCTATGTACAACATGACATCTTCAGATTGGGAATCCATGACTCAGTTTAATCGATACATATTTTCTTAACACATACAGTTTATATACAGTTACAAAAAAAAACTATAAAGATTTTTTAATTTCGGCTTAAAGCAACATACATTTTCTTTTCTTTAATTTTTACGATGCTTTCATGTTCGTCAATAATTAAAATTTTTTGAATATGTCTTGTTTTATTTATTCCTTCTATCAAATTAACACATTCACTGTCGTCTTGGTCAATATGACCAACAAAATAGTTTTGGGCTAACCTGATTTGGTTTATATGACTAACAACATTCTTTTAATCACCATGAAGGCTTGGTCAATATAACTGAATCAGTTTTTCGCATCATACACGCCAGATATTTAGCATCTAGGTTAGAGAAGGTTGAGATTGCATTATTCATAAGCAAAAGTTTTGCGAAATTCCAGGATGGGTTTTTCTCTATGTTTTATTTCTTTATACATCAACCACTATTTCTAGTCTGTAAGTAGACGTTTTGTGTTCCAATATTCACTTCGTGGCACGATTTTGTACTCAAAATCAACTCGTCTTCAGTATTCAACTAGCATATTGGGTTGCCTACCACTCACAATGAATATAATCAAAGAATATTTTATACATTTATAGTTTATTATTACATTTAAAAATGGCACATCAATAGTAAACAATACAATTACAAATAGTTGGAGAGGTTATTAAAAAAAAAATAATAAGTTAAAACGATTAACTAATAATTAAAGGGAAACAAAACAACTCTCATCTAAACAGGAAGCATTTAACATGACAATCTTTTTGATCGCGAACTTCTTTGCGATATACCAAGTCCTCTCAAAGATCTCATCGCCATAGCTTTATTAAAATGGCGATGAGGTTTAGTTTCTGGACATTCTGTTTCAGTTGTATCCATAGATGTTATTACAACTAATAAAACTGCCAAAATCTAAAAATTACTTATGTTAAAAAAGGATTATTTTAATTAATTGTTAATATTTACCAAACATATAATAATAACTAAAGTGTAAGTATGTAAAGGATCGGGTGGAGTTTCCTCCATTTCCTTTAAAGCTAATTGAGCTGGTTCAAAACCTGGTTTGAGCTCTAGAGTATGCCTTAAATGTACTATTGCATCTTGATGTTGTCCATAAGCTTTAAAAATTTCTCCCAATGTGAAATATTGTAACCAAGCCCCTTTATCTGGAGGTTGAACTTCGAGGGATCTTCTTGTTAAGTAAATTGCATCATCTAAATATTGGAGTGTGTATAAAACCCTGGCAAGGTTTAGTAAAACCTCTGCATTGTGTGGGGACACAGCTAAAGCTCTCCTAAAACATTCTATTGCTTTTCTTGAATTACCTTTTATTCTCCAAAAGTTTCCAATTTGATTATAAAGATGGATGGATTTAGGTTTCTACAAAAAATTATGTTTTTAATAATATTTTAAAATAATTTCAAATTTTTACTTCTTTCTTGGCTTTTTTTAAACGCCTTTCTAAAGCATTTATATCGAACTCCAATCCTTTACCAGTTTTCTTTGACTTAGTTAAAATTAAATCTAATCGTGGTTCAGGGACATTGGGATGTTTATTGCGATTTAAAATTCCTACCAAATTGTCGTAATAAGTAAAATTTACCGGTTTTCCACAGTCTAAAACTTCATCTATATTCTCTTGTTCAGTTTTAATATCAATATTTCTCGTCCAATTCCTAAAAATTTTAATTTTTTGTTTTAATGATAAATCTATTACATAATTTTGTGAGACTCACTTTGAGCTTTGATTTTGTTGTGTACACCTTGTGCAATAATATTCCACACCTTGTTTTATCCAAGAATGTTCAATATACACAGTTGAAGTAATAATTCCAAAGATAGGGTCATCCTCCCCAAATTCTTGCAATGCTTTGTCATCGTAAGATATTGAAAGTATTTGTTGAAACGGATTAACCTCCACAATTTTATCCTCATCATAATTTAATTTCCACATGGATGAAGTTCGAGAATTTATTGATAATACTTCCAGACAGAGTATGTATAAAGTAAAAATTTGGAAATTATGGACTTGACCCATCATTTTATTTGGAATTATTATAGCTTATTTATATCGTTATAATGATTTTTGTTTCTTATTGGATACGATTTTGAGTTTGGATCGGTGCGTTTCATTCAAAATTCTTTATATTTATTTTTTGATAAATCACACATTTGGATGAGTTTCGTATAAACAAAATAGGTTATTTGAACTGTCAAATAAGTTAAATAAGGAACAGATGTTTTTTGTTTATACTTTTATATACATTTTAGAGATCTTTATAACATGGGGATATAGCTCAGTGGTAGAGCATTCGACTGCAGATCGAGAGGTCCCCGGTTCAAGCCCGGGTGTCCCCTACTTTTTTTTTTTATACTTTAAATCAAATTTGTACGTATATCGCATTGTCGTATTCTATATGTTTTGAAGTAGTGATTGATTTTGACAGTTCAGTTTTCTGGTCGCTTGTTCACTCCTTGTGAACAAGTGAAGTGAGTGATTCTTCTGCACCTATTTATTCTTGCTTCTATGCTTCTGCTCTGAATAAGCATCATTGATGACCAGCTGCAAAATGAAAGATAAACAACAAATAGCGCCATACACGTTGCACAACCCATATTTGCTGTATTATCCCTAGGCCCCATACACCTGCAAACAAATTGTACAAACTGACGTTGCGCAACAGGTTATTGTGCAAACAAGGTGGTTACCCATACACTATACACAACTTTATACAAACTTCAGTTGCTTGTGTTGTGTACGCACGGAAACATGACGTCTGACGAAACAGCCTGTTTAGCTATAATGTGTTAGAAAAAGAAAAAAGAAGCAAATGAAAACATGGTTACGAAAAGATCACTTTTTAGCCAAATCTTCTCAAAGAACTTAAATTGTGTTCACCATTAGACTATAAAAATTATTTACGGATTCCACTACTTTTGGTAAATTATTGGTCATGGTAGCACCACTTATACAAAAACAAGACACAATATTGAGAGAAGCAGTATCGCCCAAGCAAAGGTTATCTGCTACTTTAAGGTATCTTACATCTGGACTTACCTATGAGGGTTTAAAGTTCGAAACAGCCATAGCTGCTCAAACACTTGGAAAGATGAACATTTGAATTTCTGCAACCACAATTTTCGCAAAACAGCGGTTGTTGCGGAATTTGATTGCAGGTGTATGCGGCCTATGGCGAATAGAAAAATTTGTTGTTTATGTTCCATTCACCAACAATTCGAGTAAGCTTTTTTGGAACTTAAACGCCGGTGTGGTTCTCTTCCAGTACAGTAGCTTCCAATATAACTTTCAATTTTTGTGATCCCATTATGAAATGATTTGTCAAACTCAGTAGTGAGCACAACTTTGATTGATTTATCCATACATCGGTCGTGCAACTTAACCAGTCGCATTGTTTGATTAAGTCCATTACTTTTGCCTTCACTTGGTCATATGTTTGGGGCATTAGTGACGCATGGAAATATTTTTCAGCTTTAAAACTTTATCACAAACACTTTTTTTGACGACATTATACGTGAAATGAGCCGATACAATGCATCATCATGCTTGGCTCTACAGCTGAGTGTAATCCTTGGCCTGCCTTAACTTGTTTCCAAACATATTCATCCCGCGTCTACCGTCTCTAACTTTCTTAGGTCATTCTCCACATTATCGATAAATGGTATCTTTGACCTCACAAACCAATCTTCTACTCTCAGATCTACGGTGATCAAAGATAATTCTTTTGGTACCTTTTATATCCATTCTGGGTTCATGGCCAATCCATCGCAACCTCGGTACTTTGATAAATTTAATCATCGCTGGTTCGCAATATAAGATAAAACTCAAAGTTGTAACGACTACAGAGACCGCTGTCATTAATATCCATCTTGGTCTTTCTGAATTAAGGTCTATATATTTCTATGATTCTTCTCCACCTTTGTATCGCTGTTTCTATACCTTCTGCGCTGAATGAAATTACTTGTCAAACTCAGTAGTGTGCACGACTTTGATGGATTTATCCATACATCGGTCGTGTAACTTAACCTAAGTCTCAAAGCAGTACTTTCCACTATACAGCATGTCGACAATTATAAAGTCCATTGGCCTTATCAATTCTCTGAGTCCATTGCGGTTCTTTCGCCATTCTATTTGTTATATCTGTCAACCTACATTGTATGAGATTCGATTGTTATTATTAATGTTTGTCACATCTTTCTTTTTTAACTTAGCTTCATTTATCTTCTCATCCATCTGTGATTGTTTCAAAACTTGTGTAATCTTTGAATTGTAAAATTTGGACAATAGTAGCTTCAATCCAAGGTTTATAGAACATAAGGTTACCTCATTCCCTATGCCTCTGTAGTATCGATTATTACCCCGCAAATTGACGTCACTGGTTCGATACAGTCAGAATAAAAGATACCCTATACGTGCCTATACTGTGGTACAGTCTATATAAAATATTTAATCCTCGCATCGTGTTGTGTTGTTCATAGAACCAGCTACGTCACTGACCCATCTTGCCTCTCAGAGGAGGAGAATCGGTATTGGGTAACCTTATGTTCTATAGACCTTGGCTTCAATCCATGTATAGTTTTTTTTTGGTTAGTTGCTGCCCAAAGAATAAAGTTTTTTGCAAAGTTTACATATGGCTTTTGACAAGGCAGCAGTGTTTTTGTCTTAGAAATCAAAACTTGTTTTTCGTCTTTCTTGTTTCATCTTGCTTAAAACATGATGAAAATTCCGTACGCGCAAGCTAAAGCAGTTACGAGAATAGACAAAAACTAGCTAAGACTAATAGACGAATAAAGAACAAAGTTTCTGTTCTAACTGAAGATTCACATTTTGGCCGAAATTGGCCGAAACCGAATCTTCGGTCTGACACTAATTTATTAACAATTAAATTGAATACTACTGGTTCATTATTAAAAGATTAATAAATGTCTGGACTTTCTTTTCAAACAAAGTTATCAATTTTATTATTTTATAATCTTATAATAAAAATCCCCTTTGTTTGTGAAAAGAGATTTATCAGAATTGATTGTCTTATCTATATTTGAAATAAAATCATAAAATGAAGGAAATAAAATACGATTTTGTATCATCATAATAAAACAATTTATCCAATGCAATTTAATAATTTGTTATAAAATCCACTTTGCTTTGCATAATACTATAAAACAAGTAATTTTTGTATAAAATTGTGAAATCGATGACTAATGAAGTTATTTTTACTCCTATTAATAATTATTTTTACTTGCGCATAATTTTCGCACTCAATACAGTTCCATCTATCAATTATTCATCGAATTAATAAGTAGAAATATGAACGGTGGGGGGTTCACATGATTATATCAGCCAATAGGAAGTCACCACATACATGAAAAACTTATTGACGTAAATATACCATCTCCACCAACGTAGCAAGAACGTAATCTAGTTTAACAAAAACTTTTAGATTGTTGCATCAGACAAGCCGGAACCCAGTAATGTTGTGACCCATTTAATATCAATTCATAACAGTTTAAGACGCGGACACGTGCGGAGCTCCCGTTAACTTTTTGCTAATATTTTATTGATATACATAAATATACGGTTCATCTAAGAAAATATGAGTGTAACTGTGCCGTCGATTTTAAAATACCTAAATAACAGCAACAGTTTTAATATCATGGGTGACAATGAAAATGAAGGCTCGTCCAGAGCCAAGAAACGAAGGCTTGATCACTTAACATGGGAAGAAAAAATACAAAGAAAGTATGTAGTGTATTAATTATATATTTTTTTATACAATAGTATGTTTTAACAAGGCTGATAAGAGGGAAATTTTCTTATCTTTACAGAGATAAGAGTTTAAAAGCATTTTGACGTTTCTGACGTAATTATGTAACTATTTACGATGACTGTGCAAAAGTAAATGTTCATTTTTTTGGTTGTATATGCATGTGTATATTGTGTATGGGATGTTGCCTAACATTAGTAAAATGACATGCATTTTAAATCTTTGACAAATCTGTTATATGACTTATATGAGTTAATGCACAATACAATTTTATTGTGTTGCAAACATTTTTAAGAACACATGCTAACGATAAAATATAGGTGTTTGTATACAATTGTATTGAGAATATTGATGCAAGATCAATTTATTACAAGGAGATCCCTTAAAAATCTTTGAGCACTTTATCAGAAAATTTTTTTTGACATATACATGAAATGAGCCAATACAAGGCTTATCTACATCATCATGCTTTGCTTTACAGCTCATTATGATCCTTGGCCTATCTGCGAGTTATTAGGTTTAGTACACATAGCTGACATATCCCAATTCATATAGCATTGTGCAACGTCAATCAACGCCAAAGCAACGGAATCATTGACCATATCCAAAATGTTCTACCCTGGAGGTCATTAATCTTAGTAAACATAACTGCCCTTTCCGAATCTGAAACTGTGCAACATCCATGACCTTCCCAACAATTCTTTCACCTCGATACTCATTCATCTTGATAAAGAAAACATGTTTAGGCAAACTTAGACAAACATGTTTTACCTGGAAATCATTAACTGAACTACACATAATTGATCTTTCCCAATTTACCTTACCTTCAGGACGTTGCATTATGCATCATCCATGATCTGGCACAACACACTTTACAGGTCTTTGGTGACCTTGGCAAACATGACTAAGCCTGGTTAATAAAGTAATTATAAAGACATAGTATCTATAGTAAGTAACAGCGTGGTGAGGTAAAAGTGTGCGTAACAGCTAGATCATGGATCTAGCTAAATCAACCTCTCGTGTGCCTTCTGTCTCTCATGCAGATCTAATATTCTCTTCTGATCCACAATTATTGCAATGTTTTTAAAAATGTTAAAATGATATGTTTTAATATTTAAATTACAATGTAAATTTTTTGTTTCCAGAAAATTAAAAAATCGCGTAGCTGCACAGACATCTCGAGATCGCAAGAAAGCAAAAATGGAACAGATGGAACAGGCATTGAAAGAACTCTACGATAAAAATCACGATCTGATGGCCGAATGCGAACGTTTACGGGCGACCAACGAGAAAGTTTTGGCAGAGAACAGAAATCTCCACAATCAGCTGCAACGCGTTCCATGTCCGAACTGTGGCACGCAAAGTCGGCCTGTTGAGTGCGATGACCAGAGCGGTTCGACAGAAACCCCGAACCCTCAACCGCAGGGCCTGGTCAGGCACTCAGCAGCGACTTTGAGTCGCCGACAGTCATCGGTAATGGCCGTTCAGAAGATTGCGGCGGCTTACCTTCTTTACCAGATCTTCTCGATGAGCTCAACCGCGACGTCGACCTCACCTCGTTGGAAGAAATCACCCAAAGCCTTCTCGAAGATATCGCCGCAGACTTGGAAGCTACTACTCAAAAGACAAATAGCCAAGTAAGAAATGTTTAGTAGAAAGAAGTCGTTGGTATTGGAAATGTTTTTGTGTTGTGGTTTTTTTAGTATTTTTAACAATGTAAATAGGCACTAATTAACATTGGGATTGGCTTCATGATTGGTATTATGTATTTTTATTATTCTAGCTATCTTAATGAGTGTTATGGTATCATCTTTAAGATATTATTGCTGTACAGAAGGTGATTTTTGAGCACTAATTTTTAATGTACATACACGTCTTTAAAAAAAATTATAATTTTACACTTTTTGTAAATATCACATATTTTGCACAAGGAGTCTTAACTGGTATGCAACTGGTGATCAAATTGATGTAGCTGAATATGTATTCTATAACAATTTGTTTTAAAATCGCATCCAAACTGAAGGCGAAAATTGAGCACCTAAGTAGCTTTTAATCAATTACTTGTATTTTTTGTATCTGTCACCTTAAAGTATGGGAGTTAAGCACATACAAAGTTACTATTTAAGATGTCATAATTTGGTATTGCAGTTCTTGCTTGCAATATCGCCACATTCCAGCAAATATCATTAATCCCGCTTCTGATCTATGTGGTTCTTATTGCTTTCTACTTGCTTTCAAATTGGTGTTGTTTATATCTAATATGTTCCATTTGTATTACATATATTATTGTTTTACTTTTTCTAGGAATCGAGTCATATTGCGACGGAAGAACTATTGGTGGGGCAAACACCAAAAGTCATGGAATCCGATCGAAGTGAAAGGTTAACGAATACTAAATCGGAATTGGAGTCTGAGATCTCTCAGTATCTCCTCCTGCATCATGACTATTTTGCGAAACCTCCAGAATCGAAACTTACAAGAAAAAAATTGACAACAAAAAAATCACATTCACCATACAAAAAATCATCGCCAAAAGAAAAATCTAAACCAAAACTACAGGATATTCTTCCGAAATCTAATTACGCCAATATCCCAGAAATTATTACTAACACTGAAGATACGTTGTATGGCAACTTAGAAGATGGCACACAGTGTATTGTCATTGTTAGTGATGACGAATTGAGATTAGATGAGGCGGTAACGGAAGTTGTTACATCTGAAAATGTTTCGTTTTGTTCAGATGCTAGTTATTTGGAGGCTCCTAATATTACAAGAGAGGCTTTGTCACCAACTCCTAGTTCTGGATATGAATCAATAGGATCTCCAAATATTGAGGATGATTTGTGGGATGAGTGCGTCTCAGAATTATTTCCATCGCTACTTTAATTTTTGGTTTAATTAAAGCATTTTTCTCAATGATACATTTATGTAAATATAATGGTGAAAGTTTTAGATCTTTGTATTGTAAATATATTTTTTAAGTGTTATTTCTTTATTGTAAGTTATCGATTTTAAATAAGCTTTTCAATATAGTTGTGAAACATATAAGTTTTATGTTTTTTTTTATTTCAAACATAAGTATTTAGGATTATTAAGAATTTTAGTTCCTAAATTGATAAAAAGCAGGGTAATATTAAAAATGACTAATGTCGCCATCTATCGGTATTATATTTGATAAATATGCGTTACAGTGTTCTTTTTTACTACTTGTGAATCCTGGATTAAGTTGGTACAAGTAACACCAGATTGAAGTAGTTACATTAACTTTCCAATACACGAGCTAACACTAGCTCAAGAAAGCTAGCTTTAATATTTGTATATATTATGAATATTTCTAGTTCTAGGTCTAGTGTTAGTTCTAGTTTTAGTTCAATAAGAATATATAGTAATATAACGATGAGTAATTATTAAAATTGGAGCTAACACTAGAAGCAGCACTAACACCAGACCTACAACTAGAAACATTCGGGTTTAGCCGTGCGTCTCTTAAGACGGCTAAACCCGAATCTTTCTAGTTCTAGTTCTAAATCTAGTGTTAGTTCTAATATTAGTGCAAGTGTAAATTCTAGCTATTAGAACTAACACTACCATTACAACTAACACTACACCTAGAACTAGTAACACAAGACGGCTAAACCCGAATGTTTCTAGATCTAGTGTTAGTTCTGATATTAGTGCAAGTGTAAATTCTAGCTATTAGAATTATAAAAAAAAATTATTAAAAAACTTTTTATATTTTTATCCAAGATCGTACATAATCTCTAATTCTTTCTCTAACCATACGAACGGATTTTGGATCGTTAGGATGTTGAGCTCTGAAATCAAGATGATGTGCTGTATCTGTCATTATAAGAGCATGCGAGTATTGCGACGAATATAATACTCCTCCACCGTGCCACGGATCTAACATACCATTGGTGAAAACAACATTGTTGTATTCGGCATCTTTGCCTCCGTATTCTAATATAGGGAGATCTTGGCGATATGTTTTAAATCCGTAATGTTTGTAACAATATTCCGAGAAGTTGGTGAAATTCCAAGATGATTTCTCAAACATTTCGTTATCTTTAATGCACATTGGCATTACAAGCTCTGTACAACTCTTAAATGAAATTATTTTATTAATTTTTATGTTTGAAAGTAAAATGGAAATCAAACCTGATAATACCAAGCTCTATCATTAGGATTATTCATAATATCATGAATATCTATACAATGTGTTTCTGAAGTAGAATTGGCATATATTCGAATAGCAGTTCCATAAGCATTTAATAATTTTTTATCGGTAAGATTAGGATCAGTTAAATTTGTAGATTCACAAAATGTTTTAACTGGATTCTCAGGTAAACCATTACAAGGATACGGGTAATTTAACATGGTCAAATTGGCGAACATTTCATTTAACCAATATAACAATTGCGCCAAGTCTTCTTTATTCTTAACCAGTTTGCAGAGGTGAAGTTTTAATTTCAATATGGTTTGACCTCTAGATGAGGAGGTGTAATTTCGAATAACGTTCCACGTTCTCTTGATATTTCGCATGCAGGTTTCGCCGGCGGAGATCCTAAAGGCTTTCACTAATATATCGTTGAACCGATTGCATTCGGTGAGGCCGTTAAACTGATAAATGGGTGCGGAAGCCGCGATGGCACCATCCACTGAAGCAGGGTATTTTAATCGAATCCAGGCTGCCAACATTCCTCCGTAAGAACCACCAAAAGCTATCGCTTTACACGGTTTGTTGTGGTTTTTAGTTTTGCATTTCTCTTTTAAATCTGCCAACAAATTCACAAAGTCTGCCAACGCTTGCGATGTGGTTAAGTAACCAAAATTGTGATTTGTATGCGATTTTTTACCAAAAGGTAATGATTTTCCATAATATCTATAAAAAAAAACAAAAAATAGGAAGGATAAGAATGAGTAAGATATTATTCAAAGACAAGGTCAATTTCTCTATTGGTTTCGTTTAAATTTGTTGCCTATTGATGTATCGCCGACTCCGTTTTGAACCCCAATTTATTTCTTTTCTATGCAAATGATTTGTTAGGTTGTGCATACATATATCTCCCTACGCAGGCTCTTTATTTGCCGATGAGACAGCTTTTATGACTATCCCTGAACGCAGTGGGCGATATATCAATGGCAAAAGGATTTATATCACATTGCGACCTACGCTTATAGATAAAACATAATATATCGTCAATAACTAATTAAATCAAGACGGTTGGTTTCCTTTTATAAGCGAAAATCGATACTTTACTTTTTAAAGAAATACCTATGTTCTGCAAAAACTATAACTGCATTGAATTCAGGTGCCATTTCCCACATAAGTCCAACATTTTGAGCGAATTCTTCTATGTTCCCTTCGTTTCCGGTGTAAAAGAATATAGGTCCTCCAGGTTTCCAGTGTAATTCGTTAATAAGAAATCTCAATCGAAACGTATGATTAAATGCAAAGCTTTAAAAGGTCATACTATCTTAATTTATACGTTAGATTAAAGATAGAGGGCAAACCTGAAATGGTCCACCGGAACTGTAATGTACTTCGTGTCGTATGTGTAATTCGCATTGCTCGATCGGTAGATCCCGTAAATTATGGCAATAATTACTAAAACGGTGTATCGAATCAGTGAAAATGAACTTGTTGACATAAAATGTACATTCAGCAACAAGGGTTGTTTTATCTATAAATAATAAATAGTTTCTGTTTTGTGGAAATATTTCAAATTCTTCTTTTCTCGTGTAGACATAATATAAGAATTCTTGTTACATGAATAACGTAGACTTCAAATGTGACAACTAATTTTTATTTGTGGTTAAAACGTATTTTATTTAAATTTTCTTTTTTGTTCCAATTTGAATGTGATGGACTACGACGTATTTGTTTATCTTTATGATGTAAATCAACTCAGATCGGTGTGAATATATGATCCTTTCGACATACGGTCCGAGAGGATGTTCGAAATCCGTGTTTCTATTATCGCGAGTAATAAAGTGCAGTCGTCAATTAGTGTTTAGGGCAAGCCGAACCAGGGTTGCCGTCGGTGTTTTCCAAATCACTCGGTGCAAATCATTTGAAATTATGATTTATTCAGTTGTTTGCACTATCGTAGCGGACAGTGGGTGTAATTTACGCACTCGTAAATTACGACGTCGCTATCGACACTAGAACTATAGTACATATTTTGGTGTGCGAACGCACATATGTATATACAGTATGGTAAACGTAATATTTTTTCATAAACTAGCTGTAGTAAAAATTTTTACGACGTGAAATAAATTTTGGTGGACGCGCCGGTTTTGACACTGACACAGTTTCGTAGAAACCAGATGAAATTTTGTATTAGGGGGATTTATATAAAAATAAAGAGTTTTATGACACACTAGGCGCAAGGATAAAAAATAGTTTTTTATGTATCTAGGTGGAAAAGCATAACTATTTTAAATAATATTGAGTTATTTACACGAAACAATTATAAAAAGCTACAAAAGTGTTTTCAAACATCACTATAATACTAAAGATCCAGCAAAGTGGATAATTTAGGTTTCCATAGAACATTAGCTATATTTTTGGTTTTATGCCTTTGATGTCTAGCACAATTCTATATTCAGAGCACTCTCAAACTCAAACTCTCAAACTGACATAATCAAGTAGTGCTTTTATCTGCAGGCCCAACAAAGAAGTCCTCTATTTTCGTGTAATTTAAAATAGTTTTAGACAACCTCTTTTAAAGTTTGTCAAGTATGTGGTGCTGTTAGGTGAGGTGGCACTGTTGGGACTGAATCGTGGTATGGGATTAGTGTACTTACATTGTTTGGGCTATTCGTACCACAATAATCCGCCTTGCTGCAATGTAGTTTCCCAATCCACTGGTAGGACATGGTGCTGGGACTAAAGTTTGTGAATAGTATTAAAGTTTATGGAGGGTGTTAGTTATAGTGAGGATTTAAACTTTGACAGAAAATGGAGGGTATTGGAGAAGACATGATTGATTTGAGTTGACTAAGGTCATTTCAGTATCTATCCAACAGATGAAGACAACTGAAAGACGACAAGGATCACAGAGACGGGAGAGGAGAAAATTTTTTTTACGAGATTGTGATTGAAACGGACAGAAGGACGGATATAAAAACTATTAAACGAAGTGGTGGATTGAAAAATTCGATCTCAGTAAAATCGAATCGGATGTATATTAATAGAAAGTCTTGCAGATATAGATATTTGGTTTGTCGCTGAGCTTGTATTTTTTTATTTTTAATATTTGACAGTTTCAGAATAATAAAGTTTGTATAATTGAGAATTCGCATCAAAACTTACCGAACTGTTTCGGTATTTCATTATAGTGGATAAGAATAGAAGAGAAATTGAATTTTCCAAGAATACTGAAAAGTTCGCGAGAGTGACATCGGCCTGGGAAGTTTTACGTTCCGAAAAGATTTACCTCAAGTCGGAATGATATTTCAGGAAGATGACATATGACCACACGGATATTACGGAATCTCCCTTTCGGTTCGCGACAAAATTTGAAACATCGCGACAAAAGTTATAATGCACAGTCTTCCATTTCCCGTATACCCTTTTCTTTTACATTTAAAACGACATCGAATTTGATTATTCATAGTTTATAACCGTGTCAATCGAAAATATTTATGTATCACTAAATCCCACTGGACCCGGTCATGAACTGGTTACAACATGTTGTTAAGACTGTAGCGAACGATCTCGCTGATCTGTAGATTTATTACATCGTACTCCCTTGAGATTTCAGTCACGTTTATTGACAACACAAACATCGAGTATTTCCAGGTTTCTGCACCGTTTTTATCCTTTTACCTTCTATTTATTTTTTTAGCAGATATGGAGTTTTCAGTTTGAAAACAAAATGATGTACACAAGAGTTTATTACATCCGTTTTATAGTTATAACATCTCATCATTTTTAAATTTTTTTTATTCAATATATGTTTGATATAATAGCTAATCTTATTGGAATTAATACATAGCTTTCTGTTAGATTTTATGAAATGAACAACTTAAACTTTATAGATTAACAGCTTAGTAAACCGGTTCTATTCTCATCTGGCAAGAGCTATAAGTCCTCTTTTCTCGATAGCTTCCGATTATCCAGAAATTAAACAGACCGCAACGAACCCATCCAGACCGGACGGTTTGAAATTAAATTTGAAATCCTTTATGCAAACCGTAAAATATTAAGTGGTCGCCTTATCAAAGAATGCTCCCCGTAGCCGTCGGCAGCATTCTTTGGGCGTCGTCGACGTCGCGGCGCCTATTTCCTTATGCTCTCTCTCTCCGGGCGTTGCGCAGGAAGGCATTTAAATACATAATGCAAGTCTCAGGTATATAGTGCCCTCCCTCATGAATAAAACTCATATTCGGCTCCGGGTCTCTCGCATGGACATTTAAAACGAGCGGGCGCAAACTGAGGAACGCGAGGGGGCAATATTTTCCCTACCGTATATCATCGGGTGCCTTTATTACTCTACTCTGCCTAACTTGGTACGCCCCCCTTTCCTACTTCATCTCCCACGCCCAGTTTCTCATCCCTTTTTCCCCACTTACCTCCTCATTTTTTTTTCCTACGGGAATCTTGGGGATACTTTACGACTAACAATTTATTAAGTATGCAAGGAGGGCTAATTTTAAAAGAAACTATGTTTATCTTACACCATAATGTCGCTAACTTATACTATAAATTCTTGTGTAATATTAATTTCTTGCTAAGTGGTGTGTGGCTTTTTGATGTAAAAAAATATTGTACCCCTGTGTGTAACAGTTATAATATAAATGATTAATGTTGTAGATTAATTTATGTATAAATTTTAAAACGTTTTTTATTCTGATTGGAATCAGTGTGTTGTGGTTGCCTAAGGAGAGAAAGAGCTAAAGGAGGATGAAAAAATCAAACAAAACAAATCCCTGCATTAATATTCGTATCTACAAAAAGCACATAGATCCTATATATACAGATTCCAGTGTCTCAGTTGCTGGATAACAGACCATCTTGACCATCAGGTATAGAATTCGTATAGAATATGCCAGATTCGTTTTTCAGAGAAAGAAGAAATTCGTAGCAAATTCCACCTTGTCACTGGATGTTTGATATCGACTTGTGAAAACGTAATGTTATACGGAGTGGAAGCATGGACCCTTGAAATTAATGGTGCGTGCCGGATAGAAGTCTTTGAAATGTGGGTTTGCTGTAGTATGATCTTTTGGACAGAGTACGTCCGTCACACATTAATGAGATGCTGAGAAGGATGGGAAATGATGGAGAATTCTTAAATATGGTAAAAATCGAGAAAACAAGTTATCTAGGGCATATTTATAGAGAGAAAAAATACAATTTCCTAAATTTTTTAGTTTCAGATTTTCCTGGTTGTGTGTTTTTTAGGTCTTGTATATTTGGATTTGATTCAACTGTACCAAAGTGATTGTGTTATTATTGTATTTTGAGCTAGTTAACAGGAATTTGAAATGGTTTATGCCAAACATCCAATCTCCAATCTAATGCCAATTAGTGAAGTCGTAGTAATAAAAATTTTCATTTTCTGGTTAGTACAAAATTTTTCTTGTAGTGTAGTGTAAAGGTAATGTGTCAAGAGTTTTTTAAACTACGTAAATAAAATTATATACTTGATAAAGTTACCTCAGTGACCTTAAAAATATAATCAAAAACGTAACAATTTCCGAGTCTTACTCATTACCTTTTATTAATATTTTTTAATTAACATAATTGTCTGGGTGGGTAATTTTAGGCCGAGACGATAAATTATGTCATTTCCGCTTAGAACTAGAACACGATATACAGTCCCTTAATTAATTAGCATTTCTAATAGTATAATTCCTGTTAACAACATGTATATTTATTACAAAGGGTTTACAATTTGCATGATCAGAAGGTCATGAATTATTCGGTCGGCTGATGTTGCCGGCACATACCATTCAGGCAGCAATAATTTATCCCAGATGTACCCACTTCCAGAATTTGTCATTATACGCGGTATACATGAATATGTGGACGGTGCGGGATTTATATGTATAAACCGCTAAGAATGAAAGGGGCACAAATTGGTTATCTGGGATGATGAAGATAACGTTCCGAATGATTTAGCACGATTCGAACGGTTGCGTGAAATAGATTGAGACGAATATTTTCAACGACAAACAATAAATGGATGAGATAATCGGAAACGTATTTTTTGGGCATAAGGCGTGTCGGACTCGAAGGGGAGTATGCCTTCATTTCCTTTCCTCCTAAGGTCTTCAAATATCCGGCGTGGAAGCCCAATGAGTCGTGAAGGCACATTATTCTGGAATTTGACCTCGATAAATTTGTTTTATATCCTACTTGAAATTCGAAACAGTTTTTTTGATCCCCCTGACTAATTCTTTTTAAACTTCAACATGAGTGATATTTTAGAAAATGCAATATTATTTTCTATATTGAGTTATGATAATAAATTTTGTTAATATATTACCCATCTAAATTCACAATTAAAATTAATTTAAAGTTTTTCTCTCCAGCTGGTGGAGGGTTGCTTCGAAAAAGAAACTTTTCTCCCAGCATTCAATATTTTTCACAAACTTCCAAAGTTTATCGAAATTTTTTTATAGCTTTTCTCGAGATTACTCCAGATAAGTCGTTTGGTACAAAAACAAAGTATTAACTTAAAACCCGTTCTAATCAATAGGGGTTAAGTCGTTTAATAAAATTTACTCTTAATAAAATACGTAAGAAGTAGAGAGAAGCGAAAAAATGTGTCTCGTCTTCGTATTTGTGTAGCCGGGTGATGTAAATGAAACGTAAAAGCATTTAAAAGCTGGAAAAGACGGTAACAAAACGGTTGTCTTTCCGAATGCAGGCGTCGCGAAGGGAGCACTGAAAAATAGATGAATCGTCTCGACTGCTGTGGGGGGCAATTCGCCATGGACAAACTGCGGAAATGGGTGAAGGAATCCGGAAACGGACGGAATACGGACTACGCCATAAATCACGGACTGCAAAACTGACTGTTTCGCTTAAACGTTACAGAAATAACTCCCCAAATGCCTAGGATGTTTTTCGCCCTTTTGCAGGGTGCGCGGTGACACAAGATATTCGCCACTTTTTGCCCCCTTTAACACCAACATACACCAACCCACTCAACCCTCTCCGAGGTTTATTACAACCTGAAAAGCTACTGGTTATTAAGTGACTTTCTTTCGAATGTTTTCCTGTCTGTGTTTACACCGCAAATATTTACAACGTTCCTATTACGTGTTGTTATTAATATGAATCTCGAACTAAAATTTATTACGTATAGACATTAATTGAGGTTAAATAAAGTGTTTTGTAGCATGAGTTTTTGTATTAATGGGTTACGCAAAATGGTTGTGCCTGCATAATTGAAACTAAATTCTAAGCGACATGTGCTAAACTAAAGTGGAAAGTTTTTAGTCACACAAAACTTCGCATTCAACGTTTAATAAAACCAACAAAGGATCGCCTTGAACTTTCAAGTTAAGTGAAATGCGGCAATTATAATGTCGAGCATGATTAAAGCTTGAAACTAGAGTTGAGTATAAGTTTAATTTTTAATTGTATTTTAAATCTCCTCATTCAGGTATATTGATCTTGTTCTAGCAATGTTGATAAATCTTGAAATGAAATAACCATGATATTGAAATGTGTTTGTCAACATGTGATCCATATTCATATTTTATACAGGATTATGATTTTAGTGTACAGGATAGATGGCAGCGACGTGTCAAAGATGCAAGGTTGACATAAAACTTAACGATCAATAATCTTTGCGGTACGACCTTATTATTAATGCATACAAAACATATTCCTTGTTTCTTACATCAACTTAAAAATGCATGCGTTATATCCCTTTACAGGGGCAACAAATTTATAAACCAAATGGATGTATCTTAAAACATATCTTAAAAAGAACTAAAAATCTGTATTGAAGTCTTGATAATGTTTTTAACACTTTTTCGTTAAAAGAATCATAGAGGGGGTATTTCATCAGAAAACAAAGAGTAGCAATTTCCGTCTGGTGCAAAATGGTTCAACCTGTTTCGGATAATCTTTGATCGGCGGCGGTGGCGACGCCGCTCTGCGCTATTGGAAATCGGCCTTCGATATAAAGTGCACCGAAGTGAGGAACAGTTTTCGGTTGGGCAGTTCGCAGGAATCTAAAACCTTTGAGGGTTCGTCGATATTAAATCAAAACACAGCCCTTCTGCCGGACCCTCGACGTCGTCGTGCACAAAATTATATCGACGAAAATCTAACATAAACGAAGTCTCTACAGCTCGCGTATTCCAAACATTCGACGCCGTCACAGTTAAGCAAGTCGATGGTTACAAAAATATTTTGAATATCGTTCGTGACAAAAAAAGATTAGAAACAGAACGAATCAAATATGATTTTAAACCTATCTGTGCTATTTTTTGCCGAAAAACTTTTATACCTTAAATATTAGGATAATACACAGCAAAAAATCGTGTCGTGTAAAAATTTTAGAGTAGTTGGTAAAAAGAATTAGAGTAAAAATTGTAATATCACATGGTAAAAATAACTCTAATGTACAATATATTTAATATTAATATAGAGTTCATATATTATTCACTTAATAGAGTAGTTTTTACAGTTCTCTAAAGGAGAGTTCTTTTTTACTTATGTTAGTGAAGTTATACAATGCGATCAAGAAAGTCGGTCCGCTAAAAACTACTTTCCCAAGCGCTTGATACCAATACTTACTGCCCTCGTCACAGAAATAAATTCTCTCTGGAGTTAGATTGGTGGATGTAAATTTAAATTATGATGAAAATAATTAAAAAGGATTAATTAATAAAAAGAAAACCCTTTAAACTATTCTTTTGTAATTAATTTATTTCATAAATCAAAAAAAGATCTTTTTTCTTCAAACGTCATTAAATGACAACTTTGTTGTCGTGTTTACTCGCGGTAGAAGTAAGTCATTGTTGCATAACGACGGTTGCTAAGATCAACATAGCAAAAAAGTACTTCAGCGTTATGGCGCTAAAGTAAATTTCACTTTAGCGCCATAACGTTGAAGAACATTTCACTTTAGCGCCGTATTATTTGCAACGTTTGAAGAAAAAATACTATGTTTTATTCGGAAGAGAAGCAGATTCGTTTGTGGCTGGTCCGTCATTGCTGGACTCACTTCGTTCGTCCGGCAAACTGTCGGACACGCCACAATTTTAACGGCTCATCTGTCATTAGCGACTCACTGCGTTCGTCGCTAAGCAACAGACCACGCCATAAAAAGCACTGCTTCTCTTCCATATAAAACAATATACTATTACTTTATTATAAAAATAAAGGTTTAGAAGTTTTATTTATTATAAAACGAATTCAAAATCTTGACCATTCTTTTCTAAACATAAAGTGATTCTTCTTTTCATATTATCGAAGACCTGTACAGGTTGCTCTGCAGTTATTTGTTGAACATTGTGTCGTATTGCATCTTCCAATTCTTCTATGGTTTGTAAACGGTTTTTGTAGACAGAATTTTTGAAATGACCGAATAAAAAGAAATCTAGTGGGGTTAGATCGGGTGAGCGAGGTGGCCAACATCCTCTACTGATTACTCAATCATCATGAAATTCATGAAGGAATCTTTTGTTTGTTCGTGCAGTTGCATTGTCATGTTGAAAAAACCCTTCTTTCAATTCATCATCATGTAGTTATTCAATGAATTCTTGTAACAAAGCACTTTGACAACTTCCCTAATGTCATGACATAAGGTAATTCAGTACATTTTCCAGGCATGTCTCCCTAAATTCTTCTACACAAAGACTTGTTGAATATTTTCATACTCCATTTTGATCTTTTACTCTATTTCGAAGATAAGATTTGAAAAGAAACTTTGAAACTTGTCTTCTTCTAAGGTGAACGGTATGATTTAACCTAAAAATAAATCAACGAAATTTATACCAAACCGATTTAAAATAAAATAATTATTTACCTTAGAGAAAAATCACAATCGAATTTTTGTCTTAATAAAGACAGATAATATTAAATAAAACCGCAATAAATTCATAATGAAATATTGAAAACTCTAAACGCCAAAACCAAGAACACGACTCTGAGCTCAGCTGATCGAAACCATTGAACTAAAAATCGATATCACCTCGTCGACCAATAAGAACGTTGAAAATTAAAAACAAGTAGAAATGGGAGGAGGCTGTGACGAGGAAAGTAAGTATTGGTATCAAGCGCTTGGGAAAGTAGTTTTTAGCGGACCGGCTTTTTTGATCTCTCGGTATAATATACAGGGTGTATCTGAATGACATGCCCAAACTTCAGGGGGTGATTCTTTAGGCAATTTTAAGGGTACTTTGATATATAAACCATGGGCGACTTGGGTTCCCCTAAGCAGCTACACCCCTGCAAAAATGGCGGAAAATTTTGGTTTAATTTTTTTTTCTCAAAAACCATAAACGCTAGGACAACGAAATTTGGGGAATATGTTTAACTGGTAGTAGGGCACGTTTTCACCCTATTTGTACTTTAAACCTATCTTTCTAAACTACTAAACGTAACCACCCCCTTTACATTTTTGCTAAAATTTTTTTATGCAGAGGGTAAATACATAAAAAAAAAAATTACATAGATAGATGAAAGTATTCTAAAACTTTTTTGTCTCTCTAAAATTTTTCCAAAAACGACTAATTTTTGAGAAAAAAAATAATAAAGTAAACACTGCCCGTTCAACAACGGGGTTGTCGATCAAAAGTTGGAATGCATTTTTAATGAAAAAATCTTAGTAGGCTTTGCAATCTTTGTCAGAAATATTTTTGACGTTTAAATGTCAGTGGTTTTCTTACTATTATTATTGTTTTTCAAATTAATTTATGAATAAAGTTCTACCGCATTTACGCTCGTTCACTCGACGTTTCAAAATTTTAAATAAAACAATAATAATAGTAAGAAAACCACTGACATTTAAACGTCAAAAATATTTCTGACAAAGATTGCTAAGCCTGCTAAGATTTTTCTTTTAAAATTCATTCCAACTTTCGATTAACAACGCTACAGCTTAACAGTTAGTGTTTGCTTAATTAATTTTTTTCTCAGAAACTATTAACTTTTCGAAGAACATCAGAGAGGCAAAAAAGTTTTAGAATATCTTCGTCTATCTAAATAAAATATTTCCAATGTATTTATCATCGTCATAAAAAAGATCTAGACAAAAATTGAACGGGGGTGGTTATGTTTAATAACTTAGAAGGGAAGATTGAAAGTACAATTAGGCTCGAAACATGCCCTATTATAAGCTAAACATATTTCCCAAATTTCATTTTCTTGGTGTTAATGGTTTTCGGGAAAAAAAAAATAAACCAAAATTTTTCACCATTTTTGAAGGGGCGTAGCTCCGCAGGGGAGTCGAAATCGCTGATAGTTTATATGAGAAAGTACCCTTAAAATTGCCTAAAGAATCACCCCCTGAAGTTTGGGCACGTCATTCAGATACACTCTGTATAAAACATTAAATTTTACACTAGACGTGTACTTTTCCTTCGGGTACTTCGTAGGCACCGCACTATTTTGCTCGGGATTACTCGTCGGTACCACGTGATCAACATGTGGTGTGATACAAGCTAAAATTTAACGGTCATCTACTAAACGAGTCGGAACTCGATATTGTTTCGAGACCTGATTTACGCGATATAGAAAGAAAGAACGATTATTTTTATTTTAATTATGTTTAGTGGAACTTCCGGAAGATTTTACATACAAGTTCCTTGTGAAGATTGGTAAGTATGTGCAACTTGGTGCAACTATACATATAGGAAACTTATAGAAGACTCATTAGATGCAGTTTTGATGGTGACTCGGTGGAAACTTTAAAATGAAATAAGTATTATATATGTTATATATGTATATAAACAGAATTTAATTTTTTTAAATTTAAATTATAACAATATATTACAAGTAAAAATAAAAACAAATATTTTATAATTTTGATTATTATCGTAACGTAAAACTTCCCTAAAAATACTCCACTTCCTATTAAAAATTAACACTAATAAGTGGAAGATACACACTATTTAGTGATATTTTGTCAATTAATAGAGTAAAATTAGAGCGAATTTTTAATAATTTACATTGATTAGATTAGAAATGTATCTAATTAGAGTCACGACAACATCTAGTTAGATTACATATAATACACTGTTATAGAGTAACGATTTTACACTATTTAATAAACACCATCTTCTCACTATTTAGTGTAAATTTTTAATCTATTCACCTACACTATATAGTGCAAAAAAATAACTCTAAATAAATTGGACCGATCTGAACCATGTTTTAGAGGTGATTTTTACTCTATATTTTTTCCTGTGTAGCATACAATTTGGTGGTGAATCAAAACAAATCTAACTCATTTAGTCAATATGGTACTTGGTGATATTTCGACAATCAACTAAAGAAGTACTATATTCTAAAAGCCTTGGTTGCGGTATATCCAAAGATTTTTACCTTTTTTTATCCACTATTCTTTCTATAAGTCGATCACACAAGGTTGACGGTTGAGAATTGCTGCTTTCTAGAACATAGTGACAATTGCTTAAATTGCTAATAACTCTGATTATTTCGTTATCTTCTCAATAATGATCCCAATATCACAATGAGAAAGCCGCGTTCAAGAGGTCAAAGGGCGGTATGTGACTATCAAAGCGCGATTTCCTGACCATTGATTTGAATGATTCAGAGAACTATTAGAATTGATCAGCTGACAATTAATAGGTGTTTTAGTGGATCAGTAGTGAATGGAGGAACGTGTCTGGTAGAAAATTTTGGGCAAATGATCGAAATCTAAGATTATTCGAATAATACCTACTAATCCTAAATACGTAGTTTTAATTTTAGCTGAATTAGTTGTTTTAAAATGTAAGGTATATAAGAAGGTTGGAAAGCAATGGTGGAAGTTTAGCATAACTGGAGAGAAATACAGTCCGCTTCGGGAACTACTTGCATTACCGGAACTGCTATACAACTATTATTGCGATGTACGTCGACAGTAAGTTATACTAATCATCATTACTGCCAGCATCGCACTCGCTTGTTTGCAGAATACGGAGTCAGCGCAAACAAGGACAGTTTCCATTGGCGATAGTGCGCGGCAAACAAATAAATTTCCAGAAACTCCTATCTAAGCGATTGCATACGTTATGATGCAGAGCGCAATATTTACCGTAACAACAAAATTGTAGCTTATTCTAGTATATGCAAAATAAGTAAATAAATCAAAATTGTCTTTTAAAAACGATGTTATTTGATTTTGTTTAATTGATGATTAAAAAAATTTTTAAACATATAATTCTTTAATTAGAAAAAGGTGTGTGCAATTTTGTTTCCTTTACTAAGTTAGAATCAAATGACGTAATAAAATTGGAACCTTTAAATGTTTTTCCGATTTTATCACTCTTTATATTACGTGTTCTTTCGCGAACTGCGTATACAACAAGCTCTGCGTGAGCAATTGCCATTGTTCCACATCCATTATTCTTTCAAACGGGGCAATAAATCGTCCCCATAATAACAACTTGTGCTTTATTAAACAGGACATTGCGCGTTTATATTAGTTTCTATGACGGTGGCCTTACCACGATGAACAAAGCTTGCAGAAATTACCTTATATTTTTAACATTATCAGTATTGTTCCCTCCAAATTTATCACAAACATCTAATCATATAGAAATACTGGGTTAGTTCTGATAAACAATATTGAAAATAAATTAATTAAATTTATCATAAATTAATTAGAATGTGGAATTTCGAAAGAAGATAGTGAAGCCATAGTAAATGGTCATAATGAGTATCGAAAACTTATAGCAAAAGGAAAAGTTTTGGGTCAACCACGAGGTATTAATTTGAAAAAAATGGTAAGGTATTTTGTATTTTAAAATAAAATTTGATTATAGTTTAATTTTACAGCAATGGGATCAGCATTTGGCTGATGAAGCAGATAAAATAGCCAAATTAGCAACTTTTGCGCATAAGAAAGTTTTCGATGGTGAGATTCATTTAATTAGTCCCTTCTTAAGTAGTAGCCTTTTCAAATATACAAAATAAACCCTATAAACTAAATTCCTAAGTAGATTCAACACCAGCTAGTGTTCATGGTCCGTAATACACACAGTAATTGAGCGGTGAAAACGTGCCGTGAAACACAATTAGTAGTGTTCAGAATTTCAAGTATGGTATCCGTATTCACTTTACAGGTAGTAAAACATGGGTTTATATAGCAAACAAATTTTTTTTTAAATACCGTTTATTGTTATTCTGCAACGATTTTTGGCACGACTGGAATTTCATGCTGTATGAATTGAATACAGCAATTTATTTACAAAAAAATCAGACCATTTTAAACTATTTATACGTTCGATGAACATTTTTGTAATGCCGCAATTCGAGAATTGAAATTCCAAAAGTGTAATTTCGACAAAAAAAAACTTAAAAAAACTAATCAAATTTGAAGTTACTTACGATAAACATTATTGTGATTTTTAACACCAAATTCCACACGTTTATTAAGTCCAATTTGAAACTATATCATTCAAACCAAAATGAATGAACAAAATCGAAAAAAAAATCGGAATTCGAAACTATTTATTCGATTGATTGAAAATTTTTCTAATAACGTCGATTCGAGAGTTGCAATTCCGAAAAGTTCGTAATGTGCGTTCGCTGGTTGAAAATCAAATTGTAAATTCTTGTCGGCGATCTGCAACCGAAAGCGTCCAAACTCTTTCAATTTTGCAAGCGTTTCCAGTGGACACATAGAAAGGAATGTTTTGTGTTTTGAAGGTACTCAGTGAATACGAACATTTAATTCAAATTTAAAATTTCTTTTAATAAGTTAGTTAGTTATTAGGATATGTATGAATGAAAGTTCAATTTAATTTGATCGATAAATAGATTACATATGTAAATTACTGAAAGCAACTGAGAAATTAATATCTTAGTTATATATAATATATAATAGTTAACATGGCTGCATTATATGATAAACCTAATCATTGGTCATTTTACCCTACTAAAAACAGACTAAAAACAATGTCTGGGTACCAACCTGCCCTTAAGTCAACCTATTTTTAAAAGATTGTTTACGATGGCGTTCAACTATTATGCGATTCCTCTCTGATTTATATTTTTAAATCCCCCGCTATGTCTTGGTGGTCTCATCTAATGACCTCTTCTATTTCATCGCCAATCAAAGTTTAAAAGTATTCATGTTGTATTGTGTTCTAGCTCCGTAACTGTGATTTGGTCTCTAAGAACTATGCCAATTTTGCTGACAAAGATATTCTTGTTCTTAACATTTCGGTTTAGATCAATCAAAACATTTCTGCCTTTACTTTACAATTTTTAGTTAATCTCTTTCTCAATTCTATTTTGAACCGTCTTGCACATTCCAACCATTTCAAGCGTCTTTTCAAGCTCCAATCATCCATGTTCTATATCTACTTAAATAGAAGCTTCAGTGATATTTGCTACAATTTGTTCATAAAGTTCTTGCGAAAGGTATTGTAATCTGAAGAGTCAGACGTATGATCATCAAATTCTGGAATACATCAGAAATCGTAAAACCTGGAAATTATAATATCTTCTTTACTACTGAGGATACCTTATTTTACTCTTAAAATTAAGGCGGTCAATCTTTATGTTTGAACTCAGCTAAAATACCTGTCTGAAAGGCACACCATGTATCACTTTCCATTTTCTGAACCTCTTTAATCATTTTCTTTCAGCTTATTCTGGTAAAAATTGCGAAAAGAGCGAAAATCATCACTCATATACACCATTCCCACAACTCGCACTTCAACCCTTTCAATGAACGTCTCTATGATCTTATAAAAATTTTTCCTTTCATATTCCGTCTACCATCTTCACTTTAAACTGTGGAGGCAATTTTGTTTCATTCCACATACTTTTTGTGGTAAATTGTTGATTAAAAATTTTAATATTTTTTAGAGCGTTGGTTATATGTTGGACAAAACTTACATATGCACTCAAGTAGCAAAAACTCTACTGGAACAAATTGGGAAAGATGTTTAGCTTCTTGGTTTGTTGAACATAAACAATATAATTATGGCCCGATAATTCTTCGTGATAAAACCGGTCACTACACACAAGTATATTATTAAATATTTTTCTCTTTACTTATTTTATTTCTATCGTATCTAATTATAGATGGTTTGGGCTAATACTGAATACGTAGGTTGCGGATTTTGTTTTTTCAAAAACGACAGCAAGACCTCGATGCCATTTCACAAACTGTACGTCTGCAATTACGGCCCAGCGTAAGTAGATTTCGATGTAACTATTGAGCCTATGTCAGTTAGTTTTAGTGGAAACTTCATTGGTCAAGTTCCGTACGAAACAGGATCAGAGGGATGTGAAGAATTATGTTAAAGCTTATTATCATTAATTAAACAACTAAATATAAATAAAGTATCTTTGAAATCGTTTTTCGCTAATAAAAAAGGTGTTGTAAATGTATAGATATTTGAATAAATAAATCTTTTAGAATTTATGTGGAGGTTTAGTTTATCTCTCAAATGGTGGTTATAATTCTTTGTGCTCGAAAACATTACCAACAACGGATTTATACGGAACATTTTAGAAACTATTTCTTTCAAGATAATGTCCACTCTTATAATTAATTCAAATCAATATAATTCAGTGTATTTTAAATTAATTATTGACATTAATTTTAAATGAGTTGCACTCATTAGTACACAAAAAGAATATCTGTAGTAAAATCGTACCCTTTACTGGGAACCTCACCAGGTTTCGTTGAAAGCATTCTTATACTTAATAAATAATTCACATCTTAAAGGCTGAGAGAACTGTATCTGTACAAAGTGGGAGGTCGGTTTTACCAGAAAATTCAACAATACTCTTTCTTGTGGTATCTCGAAGTGCTTCACTATAAATATTTTATTTTCTAAATTTATTTTCTCGGTCAATTCATTAAGTTAAATCCCAAATTTAACATGAATAAGATATTATATTTAAAGTTTTGTATCGAAAATTCCCGGGAAATCGTTGTGTCGAAATCCAAAATAAAAATTAAATATCACGAAACAAAACATTTTTAAATATTTGAATACGGTATGGAGATTTTAATAAATAAACAACAAACGTATGACGCTTCAAAGTTATATGGTCAACTAAAATAAAATTTTACTACTGATAAATATTGGAGTGTTAGAAATAAATTCAATATAAAATAAAATGGTTACAAGCTGAAAAATTTGTGATTATGTTTTTGATGTATTTGGGACTTGAATTCATCACGGACCAATTAACATCGTTATATTAAAGAAAAAAATAAAATTGTGATGCTTAAATTATAGGCGAGAGATCAATTTATCGCACGGTAAATTTATCCTTATAGGTAATACAGCGCTACTAAACTTCTACAATTAAATTTAATTGATGCATTTGTATTAAACGGTGCACTTGCAGCCTTATATTGCAGACTATAATGCGAGTTGCTAGATAGAACATTCCGAACATGAACGTTCAGCGAAACCTACTTTCCGGAACCGTTGTTTGTAACATATGACAGGATTTATCAAAATATTACTTAACCACCATCAATTGAATTATTAAAAGGGATAAAGACTATTTTGAACAGTTTGTATATCAGATACATATTATGTAGTACTACGTGATTGAATTTCTGTGGATTCTAGTTTGTGTAAGCACCGGGTACATGTTAATTATATGATCAATAGCCTCATAATATTGATGGTAGCCACACAATCGCAATTACCAATGTTTTGATAGACTTCATAAAGCCTTTGATATCCACTATACATCTCAACTGATAAATTTGATAATTATATTTCAATACAATCCATCAATTGTACGAAATGAACTATGAAGTACTAAGAGAAAGATTATTTGAAGTTAAATTTCGAATTTTTTCAATAATCCATACAACTACGTGTTTGATATAGCTTCGTCGATTTCTATTTCGGGTTTCGTTTGGCAGTTAATACCGACAACTAGTTCGAACTCGTTCGCGCTCCCTTTGATGTTCCCTAAAGCTTTTGTAATGGGTCGAATCTGTTCGGAGGGGTAATTTAGCGTGCCGAAAACGTCGTGCTCTAAACGCGGCCGCCCTTTTCGGCCGAGTTTATCTCACAATCAGATGTGTACCGGGTCGAATGCTTTCACATCTCGACGCCGGTATTCAACGTTGAACAAGCTTCCCACCCTGCTCAAACCCGAAACCCTTACTTCTTCTCATTTACCCGAATGCACATGTACACACCTAACGTATTCTTATTACGGAAGTGTAGCACTGCTTTTACATTCCGGTTTCTGTTTCCTATTTTTTTTTTCACCAGTTTTAAAAGAGTTGTATAAATGAAAATTTCATTTTAAAACTGTTGGGTCCTTTTTTATTATTCAGATTTTTTCTTTTAGAATGAAAAGAAGTTGTGGCGTCTTGTTTAGCGAATTAATTAATTGTAGTCATATACGCAGAATACAACAAGTTATTGATGTAAGCTTAAAACGATAACCAGAAATTATAAACTATAAGTTCGTATAGCTGCTGACTGAAGATTGTAGATTATTGTCAGAGCATCATACACCAAACTTCTGAAAACCACAGATCCAAATAGCTACTTCATAATCATTCTTGGTAAAGTTTAGTTCACATTAAGGCGACATAATAGTTGAGAGATATTTTACTGGAATCCATTTACCCAAGATTGCTGTCTTCATTACTTCGTGACACCAAGTGAATGTACTCAGATAATCGCGAGCAGTTAGTCGCGAAAACGTGCGAGGTGTACGGTCGCATAATCGCGTCTCTTGAGTTTCTAAGTAGTGTTGTGCGATTGTTATATTTAAGGCTTCTTTTTTGTTTTTTACATTCACCCGCGGGTGCTGGTCAGCGTGGTGTTTGATTTTGTTCGGTTTTGCATTCAACATTTTTCGAAGGATTAATATATCTATTTTTACATATTCTTTCTTCCGCCGCGTTGTCGTATTCGCTCGTGTTGACCTTTGTCCTGTCGTTGGAACCGGAATCCCCGTATCGATGTCGGGGTGCAAGATCTGCTCGTCTCGCCTGTCATCCAAGAGTCCTGGCCTTCAGTGCGGCGGCTGCCACGGGAACTTCCACGCCAAATGCGTAAAAATTTCGTCCGATGCGCTTGAACAAATTAAGGCGGGGGGTGTCTTTTGGAAATGTTCCAAATGTCGAGGAAATTTGGATAAATCCGTCATAATTGACGATGAAATCTCTGATTCCCAGTCTTCTAGTGGCCCTAGCAATGCTCAACTGTACCGTCTCTTATCATCTATTCAGAATGATGTAAAGAATTTATCAAACAAATACGACGAGATTGTTAAGTCAATTTCCTTCTACGGCGACAAAATCACTGATTTCGAGCGAGCCCTTAACAATTTCGGTGATAAGATTAAGCAAGTCGATGCGCTGGTCGCTGTAAATTCTAAACTTAAGGCTGATCTAGCTGCTGCGGAGTGTCGCCTTGATCACCTCGAGCAGTATTCGCGGCTCAATAATCTGATCATCGCGGGAGTTCCCGAACATGTAGGAGAAAATCTTCCCGAAATTGTGTCCAACATTGCGGAAGCTATCAAATCTCCTATTGTGGCTTCCGATATAGATGCAGTTCATCGCTTGCCTCAAAGACCATCTCCAGGAAAAGACAAGTCGCGCGCTAAGGCCATTATAGTAAAGTTCACCTCCAGAATAACACGTGACCGTATTTTTAGCGCGGCCAAATTATATCGTCGCAGTGCCAATGGCCGTTGTCTGTCGATTCCCGACGTTGCGGATAATCTTTACATTAATGAACATCTTACGGCTCGTAACATGGACCTCTTTAGTAAGGTGCGAGAAATCGCGAGAAATAAAAACTACAAGTATATCTGGACGAAGAGCTGCGTGATCCATGTGCGGAAAGATGATAGAGCGAAGATTTTGGTGATCAAATCGTCGTCTGACTTGAATAAATTGTAAGATGGCCCCCGTCGTTTTTATTGTTGTTCCTATCACTTTTTAACGGTTTATGGGTATCAGCTTCTATTATCAGAACGTCCGTGGTTTACGATCCAAGACTAATACTTGTTCAATCAATTCACATGCCTTATTGGCGGATTTTATCTGCCTTACTGAAACATTTCTTAATGATAGCATATCCGACAAGGAGTTACTCAACTCATCTTATACCGTATATCGTCGCGATAGAAATTCAACGGCTTCCACCAAGCGCGATGGTGGCGGAGTCCTTATAGCTGCGAAGCATGGCTTTCATACCGTTCCCATGCCGAGTCTGCAAAGTGGTGCGGAGGACTTGTGGTTGAAAGTTCAGTGCGGTCAACTAATTTTTCTTTTGTGCTGTGTTTATCTTCCTCCTTCTGCTGATGAAGCGCTGAATCTGTTTTTGTCCAGTGTGTCTGCTGTGCGCGATGCCTACCCGGAAATTATGATTGTTATTATAGGTGATTTCAACATGCCAACTATCTCTTGGTCTATGTCTGAAGATGATGTATTAATTCCCACAGGGAATTTCGACCGTCGCGCGATTGATTTTCTTAACATTTATTCATATTGTAATTTTAGTCAATTTAATAATGTATCGAATATTAATAATAGAATTCTTGATCTTGTTCTATGCGCTAACGGTCGAGTCGAAAGCATACACCTCTGCAACGATCCACTTGTGGATCCTGACTGCCACCATCCACCGTTTGAATTCTTATTATCGGGCATGTTCATTTGTCTGAGTGATGGTCCGAATGTTCGCTTTCTTTTTAAGAACGCGAATTCCGGAGCTATCAAGTGTTTCTTAAATAGTATCGATTGGCAGACTGTTTTTGCTGGGATGGGCGTGGAGAGCATGGTTGAAGTTTTCTATGACCGCGTTAATTATGTAATTAACAGAGACGTTCCTAAGCGCTTTCTGCCTAAGCAACGTTTTCCTTACTGGTACAAACGTTCAACTATTCGTGTCATTAAGTCTAAGAGGCTTATTGCGGCCGATTATAGAGATTACTTAAACTCGATTCAGGCGGGGGTTATGGAAAATCCCAAAGGAATCTGGTCCTTTGTTAAGTCCAGGAAAGGGGATGTGTCTGGCTTGCCGGCCGCTATGTTTTCTGTTGATGGGTCAATGGTGACCTCAGGTCATGATATCTCTTGTGCATTTGCAGAGTATTTCGCCTCGGTTTTCGTAGATGGTAGTATTGACCGCTCAATGGTCTTCGGTGGCCAGGGTGTTTCACCTTGGTTCTCTGCTGACGCAGTCCTCAATATTTTGACCCATCTTGACAAGTCCTCTGGCTCTGGTCCGGATGGTATTCCATCTTCCTTTTTGAGGGAGTTTGCTGCCGAACTGTCGACCCCACTTTTTCTTATTTTTTCAAAATCCTTACTCGAAGGTACTTTTCCGCGCGCGTGGAAGACAGCTTTTGTCGTTCCAATATTTAAATCAGGGAATAGACAGTTGATATCTAATTACCGTCCAATTTCTATTATCTCGTCTATTCCAAAGGTTTTTGAAAAAATTGTTTGCGATTACTTTAACCACTCTATTGCTCACTCTCTCATTACTGAACAACATGGATTCTTGTCTGGCCGATCGGTTGAGTCTAACTTAGTGTCTTATGTTAATTTTATTCATTCTACCTTAAATGAGGACTCACAGGTTGACGCAATTTATACCGATTTCTCTAAAGCCTTCGACAAGATTGACCATGGAATTCTTATACAAAAGCTGTCCTCCTTTAACATTCCTGCCGGCATTGTGCGCTGGATAATGTCATATCTTTCTGACAGAAGTCAGGCAGTTAGGATGGGTAGCTTTTTGTCGGACTACAAACCCATCTCATCTGGTGTGCCTCAGGGAAGTCACCTTGGGCCCACATTATTTCTAATTTACATTAACGACATTTCTTCTTGTTTTAAATTTTCCAAATTCCTGCTCTATGCGGATGATAATAAAATATTTACTAGAGTCAGCTCTAGTCATGACTGCCTAAGGCTCCAGGAGGACCTCGATCGTCTACATGATTACTGTCGCGTTAACAAACTTTATTTGAACTATGACAAATGCCAAAAAATAACGTTTACATGGAAACGCTATCCTATTAATTTTAATTACAACTTTAATGGTAGACCTATTATCTCTACTGACAGAGTGAAGGATCTTGGCATTATACTTGATGCCAAATTGAGATATCACCTTCACATCGAAGTCATGGTGGCGAAAGCCCTGCGTAACCTAGGGTTTGTTATCAGAATAAGTAGACAGTTTACCAATTTTACAAGCATTAAATCCCTTTATATGGCATTTGTTAATAGCGTATTATCCTATGGTTCCATAGTGTGGAATCCTATGTACGCGGTCTATCGTGATCGCATCGAAGCGGTTCAACGACGCTTTGTACGCTATCTGGCTTACAAATATCATCTTCCCTATTGCGATTACGATAGACGCTGTGTGGTTTTTAACTTATTATCCCTGCGGCAGCGTCGGCTAGTCTCAGACTTAATTTTTCTTTTCAAACTGGTCAATGGCTTGCTGGACGCACCTGATCTTCTGTCTGTGTTGAACTTTAATGTACCACAGCGTTTCACGCGGCGGAATACTACATTCCTTTTAGGCACATCGAACACGAACGCTCATCTAAACTCGCCTATCGTTCGGCTTTTGAATACTTACAATCAGGACTTCAACCATGTTACTCTATTTGGACTCTCGTTGCGCTCATTTCGAGAATTACTATTACGTAACGTTTAGTTGTTATCTTCTGTATTGTAGTACAATTATATAATATTTTTCGCTTTTTTTTTGTAATTTTTTTCTAATTAGCAACTATCAATGCTGTTATTATTATTTTCATAGTTAATGTTATAATTATTGTTATTTTTTTTTTTTCTTTTCTCGTTTTTTTGCTTGGTATGTAGTTAAGTGCTTTGTTTTTATGAGGATGCTTCACTGGGGATATCCTCCCTGTTTGTGTCCCAATAATAAATAAATAATAATAATAATAATAGCTGCAGCTTGTGTATTAGAGACGCAGAATGTCTATATGCTACATATAGAATAGTCTAAGCTATGACTGCGTAATGGAAAACAAAGACAGATTACAGCTGTAAACAGCATAATGTAACTGGTAGCTATAAATGGAACATCAAACTGCAAATTAACATTTCAAAGTGCATATTGCAAGCCAGCGATGCTGATCAGCATCAGACTACACAGTGCATACAGTAAGTACAGAATGTACTTCAAAGTTATAGTTAAATGTCGTATATTCAGTAAATATCGTCCTCCCTTGTTGATGCATTGACCCTTTCCTGGAAGTTATCAGTAGTTATTGTGTTATTCCCGGCGCCTTACTGATTGCTTCCTTTACAGTAATAATCTTAAAGGATATCAAGGATGATGTTGAGGAAACCAGAGAACGATATTGGAGGATATCAAGAATGATATTTAGCGGTATTAAGAATGACGTTAATAATAATCTTTTGTGGGTATCAAGGTATTAAGAATAGTATGAGGTAATGTTAATAGATGCATTAGAATGTAAAATTATAGATCCCTATATGTTCATGTAGAACAGAGCATAAATGGTAATCTTATAAACAACTCTCTATGCTTAAAATTACTAGACAGTACTTCCTATTACCAGTTTGATTTGGCCGAATCAATCTTACTTCCAAACTCCTTTCACAGTTTAATTCTTCTTGTTGATTTTTTCATAAAATGAAATCAAATGTATCCATTTTACCAGTTTATGTATCAAGCGTAAAATTTAAACAACGAAGACAGATTCTTCTTACAAAGGTTTAATTATCGGTTATTCGATATGATCAAAAAGTTTTAATGAAATGTTAAATGAAATAATACGTTCAAAATATGGTATAAAATCAAATATAGATTTAAAGTCAGTGAGAAAAACGAAACGTTACAGAAAAGCTTTTGAGATTATTATCTTTTAAACTAGAAACAATTTTATTACTTTCTTGGTATAAAAAAAACACTAAAAAATATATCTTTTTGCTTGAAAAGTCTAGCGATAAAGATATTTCCTTGTAATAAAATTTAATTGTATAAACTTTCCCTGTAAAAACTCCCTTTCCTTTCTTCGGATTTTGAACGAAAATTTCCGTTTTGTAGAAAAATATAGGATAATAAAATATAATAACGGAGGGTGGGAAGCTACTTAAATGCGTCACAACTTCGAAAAGCATGTAATATCTGTGTCAACATAGAGAACCGATACGTATCGAAAATAAAATGAAGGACGTGAATTCACATTATGTGGAGGAGAATTTGATGAAGGGGAAAATATCGTAACGAAAAAACTCTTAATACCATTTCTGCCACTTTTTAACATAGCACTAAACATCATTCAATGTTGTTTTTGACAACATTCAACATCGTTTCTGATATCCTTCAATATCGTCTTAACATCGTCTCTGGAAGTACTCAACTTCTTTAATATATTCTCTGGTGCCTTTAAACTTGTGATACCTTTACACATCGTCTCTGATCTCTAACAACATGACGCCGAAATTCTCTCAAGCGTCTTAGTTGGCACACTCTAATTAGCTTGTCTAACACATTCCATAGCATACCTCAACGTTATTTCAATCAATTTTCGATCAATATCGTCCTTTCTGTGTAATAATAGCAGTAATTCCACCTTCTTTGCTACAATCTCATTAGGTTATTCTCTTTTTTCTTGAGATCCTCTACCTTGTATCTTCTTAGCAAGGTCTTAGTCAAAAAACATTGCATGAATATGTTGCTTGGCAAGAAATGTAAGTAAAAAAAGAAATCCTACACCCATCGTATTGCAACTCAAATTAACTATACGTAAATGATATTTTTAGAATCATTTAGGTCGTTTATTTAATCGGTTACGGTGTAGTATTCATATTTTGACTTAATTGAATTAGTGGATCGATTTTCATTGCCCAAAACTGAAAGTAAACACTTCCACGCCACCATTTAACACGATTACGTCGGACAACGTTGGTTAATTGAGTGTGGCTAAATTATAACATAGCTAAATAATTGGTTTTCGTTGATCGACTCGGTGAATCCGAGGTTGCTATAACAACTACAACAATGACGATTACATAAATGTACATGTGAGAAACCTTAAATTCAAGCGATCGAATACATTTTATCGACAAAATAATTGATGTTTAGTGGTAAATTTGTTCTTAAAACAACTTTAAGGTTTCTATGAAACCCACAAAACAGATTTATGCGTTGGGTATTGAACAGGTGGCCAGCATTGACGGGTCGCAATATGTTCGATAAAGTTTAAAGTTGCAGTACCCGCACTCGTGTGCCACTACGAGTCAGTTTCCGACTTCTGGCTACCTAATATTTTAAAGCTGGCGAAGTTGTTGAAGCACTATTTCAACTGTCATTACGTGCAATATTTCTTGTTCGCTTGTGGGACAAGAGAAAAATTACTATTCTTATTTAGTTCTAGGTTCTTATATACAATACCTGGAAATGAAGTCATTTCAATTACTTTTATGTAAGTTTCAATTTTATTTATTACATCATCACATTCTTTAAAACCTTATATACACGAGTAAATCAGTTTTACATAACCTCGCTCGAAACTTAGGTTATTATTAAAAAAAACAAGAAATAATGTTGTATACTTTAATATAGTAATAATGCAGCAATTTCAGTAGCTCAACAACGCAACGTCTAGTTCTGGATAAACCCGGGTCTCGTTCGAGCTAAATTGAATATTCGCTATAAAACGAGATTCTGAAGCGTATTTTGCAATTTCGTGGTGGCGCAGCATCGTCGCGACGTTCTAGTAGTACTCTATTGACCTGGCTGTGTGTGCAAGCGAGGGGCCGCATGTGTGCCAGTACTTAATTCATTAAATCCGAACTCGGCAGAAAGTTTGCGGTGGCTATGCATATTAATTTGCTAACGTAAACATCGGTTCACAATAAATTTATTTGGCGGAAACGTGAGCACCAACGTAAAGCGCATACTTTAGATGGGCTCGTGCATAAGTTTGACACGTGCAAAACGTTACCGGCACGTTGCCAGCCGCACGATTCCACGTGTACGTGTCGCACCCAGTGCTTCACATTGTAAAAGAATTTATTGGGGTATCCAAATAATAATGAGAAATTAATTTATTTTTCTTTGTTGAAATCTTGATACATTGTTATGAACAAGAAAACAAAGTTAAATTAAATTTATGTTTAAATTTGTAAGATGCGGGTGAATCGTGGTGTATTTAATGCATATTTAATGAGGAGAACCTCGCAATGCTAGAGGATTTAAGAGATGTGTATTTAAGCCAACGGGATGATAGTGACCCAGGATGATGGAAATAGAGTTATTCTGTTGGACTTACGAATCCGTTATCTAACACGTACCAACTTATTAATATTTAACATAAACCAGGATGATTTCTGTGTTTGTTAGAAATGATTTCAGTAAATTAAATGTGTTTGCAGTATAAAATAATCTCGTTTTAAAGGAACAATGGGTGTTATATATCATTAATGGTAAGTAAATTTATCGCAAAGTAAATATGTTAAAAATATAGCGATTTTATTGTGAAGTGGAAATATGTGACACACGATTATTTTGTCACTTGAAAAACACATTTGGTTCGTAAAATTGGTAGAGTTTGTGAAGCCATACGTAGCTTGATAAGAAAAGAAAGCAGACGCGTCAGAGAAAAATGGAATCGTGATGGCGTGCCCTGTATACGAGAGGGCGAGTTTTCGTTTTATTCTCCCTTTCGTTTTTACAAGGTGTTTTGTGCCGTGATAAACGGAATATCGTAAAGATATAAAACGCCCTAGAAAAGACTGGAGTAAGCGCGTCTTGGAAATTTTTACTTACTTAGGTAAGCTGATGGATTAAGGAAGTTTATCGATAGGATCTTACTAGAATTTTGATCAATTCGCTTGTTCAAGCTGTTGGACAGTTTCTAGGTTTAAGTTGAGATAATTTTCTGAATACTAGTAGTTTCTCCCCTTTTTATATTCGTTGGGATAAACTTTATGTGATTTGCTGTTATAAAAGTATACGGTTCGCATAAACTTTAAACATTAGTGGAGTTTTTGTGGAAAGAGGTCGAAGTTACGAAGAACTACAGAATTAACTACCTAAAAATTTTAAATATAGAAGCCGAATCTAAGTTTGACGGAACTCTCGGAGATTTATACGAATGATTCTCAAATTGTATAAATTATATAAGATTCCTTTGGAGGAAAGTAAATCCTTTCCATTTACATCCGTCATAAAGTTTTAATTAAAATCTTTCTCGGTATGATTAAAATAGAAGTAACACGTGATGCGAATTTAAATAGTTATTTTCTTAAGTAAAGCTCGTAATGTTAACCTATATATACTTGAAATAAATTATGTACAGGTGTATGTGGCAGCCGTTGCTTATACACAATATGAAATTTTCCTGGTAACTGACGCGTTATTGTCGTCGTTGTTACGGGGGTACTGGCTACTCCCGCTTTGTCCTTTAATTTTGCCCTTTTCATCTTTTCGCAGACACGGAATAAATTGCGCGAAAATATCGCATTTCTGACGCGAACGAAATTAGGTCGCTCAGAAGTGGAGATTCGTCGACTTCCTCGCTCGATGTCCAAATGAAGTGCGCTTGTCTGAGCTGATTATATCCACCCGTCCCGAAACTAACAAACTTCCATCCATCTAAATTCGCCCCTGCATCCATCCCCTGCATCTCGCCGTTCTCGGCTTTAATGACAAATTGTTATCGCATTATCATTATATTCAATACACTCTGTCTTTCTCGAATCGCGTACAGTCGAATCCTAAAGTTTGTATTCAAACTATTTCAAACGTTTGCAACATTACGCAACTTTTTAAGTACATTTCTTATACCCTCGTATTTCTCAAATAACCCCACTTTACTGTTCACCCTACTTTAAACTAATAGCCCTAGTTAAAGCTGCGTAAAGTGGACTGTATATGTACTTTTCCGCCCTTTGTGTGTAAGTAAGGCTCGTTGTAACGAATGGTGTAGCTTTATTTCGAATCTTTTATGAGGAAAACGATCAGTACCAATGCAATAAATGACGGGAAACTACAAAAATCGGAAGCAAGTTAGCCACTATCAGTTGAAGGGTAATCTTCTGTAGCTTGAAACATTATCCCCTTGAAATCAATTCACGCAAAATACGTAAATTACATTGTTGTAAAATGTTTGTTATATGTTATTATGCGGACGTTTAGCAGAAATACATAAAAATAAAAAATAAAAAAAGTGGGGATTGTTGTAAATGTGCTTAACTCCCAACCCAACGCAAGCAGAGGGGTAACATGGAAGAATTTTCAAGTGGATTCGGGATGTGTTAGAAGAGGAAGGGTGCATCGAGGATGTAAAAGAAGTAATGACAGGAATGAGAGTTTAAATGCAGAAACGCAGTTTCAAACTAACATTCGAGTGTGACACTTAAATAGGCAAAATGGATGAGAAAGAGGATAGACAAGAACAAAACCAAAATACCAAAACGTTACCCATGAGGTAGAAAGCTGCGAGAAAGGATAGAAAAAGTAAGAATGGAGATTACACCTACCTTCCTACATGCTCTGTAGGAAGGTTGGTTAATCTAAAACATCGAATGAAATGAACTCAAATACCGGATACGGCGGTATCAGTATTTTTAACCTTACAGGCTTGAAACAACATTACAGAATTGCAATAACAGGTTGCATCATTCCAGAATAATATAAAAAGGAGAGACCTCAAGATACGTGAGTTAAGGAACACCATACTTTTAATTGGTAAATCATTGATTCTAACCTACCATAGGAAACATATTCTAATTTGTTTGTCAAATATAATTCATTTGATGCTATTAACGATTATATTAAAAATGTTTAATTTACGAATCACCAAATCATGAGAAATATACAAGTTGTACTAGAGCTTGGTAAATAGTACATGGCAAAAGTTAAAATTTGATAATAATGTGAGTAATACAGGCTTCCTAATCACTCGTTGATCTGAACATCAAATAAAGACTTTTAGCCTGAGACCCTATCTAACCAAGAATACTGTATTGTTAATGAAAAATTTTAGGTTAAACATTATTTGTAATACCTTCTTTCCTGCCACTAGGCCCAAACAAAAATATTGTGTTTATATTATTTTTTGTTTTCCCTCATCAGTGTATAACAAGATATCATCTGTAATACCAAGTAATCCCGTTGAGCAGCTACATCCTGGCTAATAAATCTACAAATCTAATATACCAGAAATTTTAGATAATATCGACTGATTTTGAGTTACACTCAACTAAGTAAACTTATTCAACAATGCATAAATATTAAATAAGTTAAACATACAGGAATTAAAAAAATCATAAATTTAAGAGATATTAAATCACATGAGATTTTTTATACGGATTTTACTATGACATAGTTGTTCAAATCCGCATCTGCTTTAGTACATCAAAGGATATCACTTACATAAACCGCCACACAACGTCCACGACCTACTCTCTCTATCCTATCAAATCTATAACCACCAATGGTTAAGATATCTAACATAAGTCAATATTTGGAGACATCCAGTTTGGGAAATCATGAGGTAACGAACAGACGTTTGTCGTCATCATATTAATTAAAACAAAAAACATTATTATACTCAATGTTGCACTAATCATAATAATGCTAAATCAAATCAAACGTTAACATTTTGTACTCCGGCATCATCTGCTTCACGTTTACATTTCTCACTAATTATCACAATTCCCTCGCAGATGTACAAAAATTTAGCTGAATCCCAAACCTATTTCGAGATCTCTGACAAATTGTGGTACAATTTCTCCTTGCTGATTCAATTAATGGTACTTTAGTTGAGTAGAAATTACATTACATAAGTATTACATTTAGATATGTATGTAACGATTTGAAATAACTTAGAAGATTATATATATACGTATAATTTATGAATTATACATATTTTATATACCATATTTGTTTTGTTATTATGCGTTTGTACATATTGAATACACTCTTGTAAGCACTTACAGCTACTACTCTTGTGTTAATGGCAGTTGAGCTCGCTCTATAACGAAATGAGCGTGATGCGAAAAGAGGATACGGCCCCCATTGGCTATAGTTAATAACAGGCGCGTAGAAGGGCGGCAATAATTTTGAACGTTATAGCAGTTGAGAGGGTACTCGAGCCACATGCCGAACCTTTCAATATTTCACAAGTAGCCAGAAGTCGGAAACTGTCTGGCTCACACGAGTGGAACTACTCCAAGTTCAAACTTTATCGAGAACATATTAGGTCCTGTGCCCGTGCAACTTGACGTCTGCAATACCGACGACACGATTGTAAACGTGCTCCGATCAAGTTGTCCTAATAAACGCATCCTACGCGAAATGTCGATGCTCCTCGTCCCTCTACTCTCTTCGTCGTCGTTAACGGTACTTGAAATCACACAAACTTATTCAATATTGAAATGGTCCAGAAAGTTTTAGGGTAGTAAGTACTAGGACTGAAGCATGCTTAGTATTTTAGAAATTAATATCGTCAAGTTAATTAAATTTTGATTCTCAAAGGACATTTTTGGTCAAATATGGTTAAGGGTTTGCAATTTGCCTGAAGAGAAAAAGGGTGGTAACTATTATTCTCCGGTGTAAACGATCTCGGGTAGGTAATTTATTTGCGGAAAGCCTGCAAGATAAGGCTATAAACTGCGGATGGGAACAACTCCTTCGGGATACATAATATGACTTGACCCATATCAATGGACATTGTTAGTGAAGTTTATAAAACTAATTCAATTTTTTTTGTCATCTAAAAAAGAGAGTAAAAGAGCTAGATATCATCGTCAGCAGATATAAAATTGCACAATGATTTTTTTAATACTTTATTCAAATTTTGTTCAATTTACCTTTGAGGAAGTAATTTACCTGGTCCGTGTAAATCTTAAAGAAGCCCGGACGTTTATATTTTAATACGGCAGACCCTAGGGTCCGTGGCCGGTAAAGTATCGAAGGAAAGGAAAGGGTTTCGAGGCTGAATCCTAGACGATTACATTAAACTCAGCACTTAACTGCATAAAATTTCTCGAGACGACTTAAATTGCTTCCCCCGGGGGCAAACGGGGTAACCAGCGAGATTACACTTCAGGGAAAAATCCGATTGCTGCCTTATATTAAACCGAGAAATTATTGTCAAAATTTAATCTCGCCGAGTTTTCAAAATGAAATACCCGCCTCCGTTGGCGGTCATTATTATTTTTTCCCTTTGTTTACGCTTTTTGCTGCCGCTGGGTGGAACAATTAGGAAGACGCGAAGGGCAATTGAAGCCCTTCTTATTGTCAGGTGGTTCGTTAATTAAACGCGCCCGCTTTAAATAATGGCTTGGTATATCTTAGCTTGCAAAGTAGAAAAGACCCCGCCTTTCCTTCTTTCAACTGTGATTTGAAATTCATAAACTTGCGAATAATTTTCCGAATAATAACAGTGTACTCACAATAAAAAAGCTTTACGATCTGCGAAGGGTCGGGGTATAATAATTTCGTAGACTCTCGTAATTTTAAGGGTGGAAGGGGACGCAACATAATCGAGCATCTAGGGTTTGAACATCAAAGTCACTGAAATCGGATATGCGGGAACCATACAATTTTATAGCCCCTTGCCGCGTGGCTCAATAAAATGATAATGGTACGACGATTTCCGAAGTACGAAGTGAGGAGACCGGGTTCCTCGCTAGACGACGATAACATTCACCCCCGTAGCTATTTTAATTATTAATACTCCGGTTGACATTTTGAGGACTTTGGTGATAACGGTATTCATTTCGGGTTTAATTTTAGATTAAATGAGTTTGCGTTTTTATTGCGATTTTGTAATTTCCCTAGTTTATTAATTTGCAAACTTTGGCAAATTTTTAATTGAATTTATTTTAGTGTTGTTGTTCGAACCATATTTCAAATTTTTTCCCCGGTTTAGCAATATTAACAAAACCGTCCACTCTTTCAACAGCAGATTTATTTAAATTTAATGGCGCACTCTGGGGAGTTTTTATCGCTCGGCAATCATTAAAATTTGCCGAATGGCTTTAGGATTCGAGTACCGCTAGCGGCGGCTCTGTTCGATAATTGCGAAATAAATGGTAAATTTTCGAAGAGGTAGTCATAATTTGCGGTCACCCCGTTTTGTATTTACCGTGCGCATTTACACGTGTCAAATAAAACATTTACATAGATGTTAAAGTGCACTCTCCGACGCCACATCGGTCGACGTGATGTTTTTGCCCTACCGTAACACTTGATGCGAGTCATATTTGCAGTACCCTCTATGAAATGCAAACAATTATTGCGCCTGGTTTTACCTTTGCAACCCAACGAGCCAGTACCAACACGATTTGTTATGAAACAATTTTTTTCTAATTACGACAACCGTTTTGATGCTTTTCATGCAAATAGGAAAAAAATGGAAATTAAAATTGCATTGACACAAAATTAGAAAAAAAGGTAAACATATGAACATTTCAAATTCATCGGAAAAAATGGCGTGGAAATAAAATGTATATGGAGTGTTTGGCAAACCTATCGTTATGAAAAACATGTTCCCAAAATACAAAAATTTTACTTAAAATTAACACAACTTTACTAATGGGCAATTCAATAAGTTGCAGACTTAAGTTTAAAGAGACAGAATTTATTGGTAGATGTTGAGATGGTTGTATCCTAAGTAATAGATTCGTTGAGATGTCTTCAATTGATCATCATTTCCTTTTTTTACCCTTGTTACTGATTCATTATAATCGGCATTTAATTTATGATGTGAAGTATCAAAGATCGCAGTGTTAGTTTTGTCTTGGGCAAAGATGGTTTTTTATTCAGATAAATTACAAATCGCTTTATCTGGAACTAATTCGCCGTCCATTATGCGTTGTTATCAGACATAGATTCAAGAACATCACAGAAGAGCAGAGAATCACAGTTTCATGTTCCAATCCTATCTCACACACTGGTAGCAACATTTGTGAGTTGCGACTGCACTACAAGAGAATGAAGCTCAAGTATATTTGGGAATGCATATGCATGAGTATGGTAGCACTATGTGGGGACTATGTGGATAAGGAAGTAGAATTCCATTTCTTGAACTGTTGGAACATTCACTAATTCAGCACGATAATGCCCATCCCCATATTGCAAGACGTTCTATAAACCGATTTGCAGAGGATAATTCTAATATTTTGCCATCGTTACTCCACTCACCTGATCATTAGCTCATCGAGCATGGTTAGGAAATTTTAGGAAGGAGACTTGATGACGCTGGAAACTCTACAACACGAACTATAGTTTGCTTGGAACATTTAGAACGTTATAAAATGAAGTATACACCATTAACACTTAATTTTTGTATCTATAAATAAAATGAGGATAACTCGATATAACATAATTAATTATTAATTAACTCTAATAAGATTAAAATTTAGAATTGACGCCGCACACCAATTCAGTTTCAAAATAGTAGTTCTTGTTAAGGGATAATCTGAAACAACGTGGAAATAAATAAAGACTTGAAATAAATTGGGGAATTACTTACCCGAGTTGAAGTAAATTGTATATGTTACGTACTTATTCTACAAGTTACATTTTTTTTAGGTTGGTTTGAAAAGTTATGTAGCTGATATTCGAGAAATCTGAATACTTTCGGAATAAAATGGGTTTACATATTGCAGTAAACACCCAATTAAGAACTTCTTGCGTTTTCTTGGTACGTAGGGAAAGTTGGAAAACATTGCTTTACTTGTTTAAAATTTCCTCTCAAGTAATATAAAGATTCTAAATGATAAAAAATGAAATTTGGGATAATATACTTATATACGGTTAAATTTAGAGTCTTATTGAAACTGTGGAAAGATGATGAAATTAAATACTGGATAATTCAAATATGCGATAAAAATGAAGTGAAAATCGATTTCTACGTTTCTATTTTGGTGCTCGATCCCAAACACTAAGTTAATAGATAGTCATAGAGGTAAGGTGGGAATCTTGATAAAATTGTTTGATGAAAATGATCTAAAGATTGGTAAGTTCTAAACTGTGTGAAAAGGTTTGAAATTTTTTCCATATATAAATATTAAACGTCTGTGAGGCATGCGTTAAATGCATTATCTATCAGTTTGAGATATCTCAAACTGTCTGTGTAAAATGTTTTTCATCCTGTTATCATTCGCTACTGCACATTGTATAATTCATTTCCTCGTGTATCATTCTAGTGATAAAATAGAATAGTCTATTTTGGTAATCTATCTTCTCAATATTACATAAGATGTATAATTTGTATGTGTTCTGGACATATTTGGCAGTGGCATCTGGATTTCTTGTTAAGCACATCATTACCACACATCTTCGTCACTGATATCTTGTTTAAATTTATAAATCCAGTCCTTAGTGACAAAAAAAAAGGACTAAATGACGTTTTTCAAAAAAGTATTATAATTTACTGTAATCAATTTCACTTACTTATTTATTTATAATTGAAATACATTTACCATTTTTATCGGTGGATATCAGTATTGTCGAGTACAAAATGAAAAGGTAGTAGTAAAACTAATGGCCATCGAATTGTGTCGGTTCATTTTTCTCCATGAAACTGTAGCTGGAGACATTACCAAGGCTGTAAATCGCGAGCATAACGTGACAGGTGAAACAATGGCCATTGAACAGACCGAGGCCAACAATGGAGTTTTATAAATACAAGTCATTCTCGGGGGAATCTTGAGGCGTGGTGGTAAGTTATTGTAAAGGGAGTTGCCAATACAGCGGCCCTGGAAACTTAAACACGAACGAGCTCTTTTCAGCGGCACGAGCACACATTCATTGTTCTCAAACAACTCATTTAAGTCGTCTTCTTTACCACTTTGTAGGCTGTTTTAACTTTTCACGAATCTTAACGAAAACTACAGGTAGACTTTACACAGTTTAAAATATCTTTTGTCATTCGTTTACATTTTTAATAAAAATTTACCATAATTAACTTTAGGTACCTTAATAACATAATCCAAAATGAAATTTATTGAGGGGTATTTATAGGGGATGTAAATAAAAGAGATGGGGCCGATGAAGTCCGCAAAAGTCGTAAAAAGTTTGGTGGCGGCCGATTTAAATTAGAATCAACGCAACGTAGGGAAGTGAAACTCGCATAAAAATGCTAATGGGTGGCGTCGTCGGCATCGCGGCAGTTTCGCGTAAGCGACGCAAAAAATAATGAGATATAAGGGGAGTTTGAGGTTTCTTTTTAGTCGCGGAGGGGGCGACAAAACCAAACCGGGCACAAAAATTGTCGTGAGGCGCATCTGCGCGTTGGAAACAAAGGCTATTTCCCGAAAATGCAAATTTATGCACGCTTTTTTAAACCAAACAACTTCATTCCGAGCTCGCGGAATGTTCTCCCCAGAGGTAACTTTAAGAATAAATGTAACGGGCCCAAGGAGAACATTAGTCTTAGAATAGTCATCAAGGTTTTAGTTTGTACCATGTATCGTATTACTTTCTTTTAGTAAAATTTTTTCGTATTTGCATTACGATAAAATCATGCTTTGTAATTATAGTAAAACCACGATTTATATGTTTTTAAGTCATACTATTAATATTATCTATAATGATAATCTAACTTGGGATATTCCCCGAGTTGTCTATACGATGTATATATTAAGGACGGTAATTTTAATTGTTATTCAGCGTTAGATTGTTGTATATTTTTATTGAACTAAAAGCAAAATTAATATTATTCATTCAAACAGTTTAAAGTGTAACCCTTCCCCGTATTATTTAGTTTAGTTATATCGAGATTTTACTGTAATATTATTATTATTATTGATATTGGAAGCGCTTCGATAGCGAAGATCTTTAGCACTTACCGTATTTATAATTGATGGAACAAATCAATAGACATAAAAAATTCAACCAAATTAACAGGATTCGCGTATGCATCATCTAGACATGAGATATTATGTAATTGTCTCTCGTTGGCATATAATTCATAGTCTAGCAGGATATTCATTACCGTGGGATGAACTTCGCAGCCCAAACATACAGGTCTTGATTTTCGTTTTAACAAATATCCGGAAGTCAGCTGTGTATGTCTTATATGTAATCTCGCTAGTTTAACCTGTTCTGATCTATTGAAGATAATGGGCTGATTCCAAGGTTTTATTAAGGGTTTGATACGGCGTAGAAAACTTTCATTGTGTTGCCAGTCATTCTGCCACTTGTTATATACTAGAGATTTAAGTTGCCTTATGACATCCTTATGACGACATACACTGACGTCAATACTGTTACCGTCACCATGTGTCCTGCTGCTTTGTCTGCCCTTTCATTACCCTCAATGCCGATGTGACCTGGTATAAATACGATCTATACAGACTTAACGAGTCTGTAACTATGACAAAGTTATTTGCATTATGACTCATACGGATGAATAACAGAGCCTGGAAGATGGCATACAACTCCGCAAAGAAGATAGACGCAAAACTCTGTAAGCTCCATGAATAATCACTATCCCCAACCACAAACGCGCAACCAACCCCACTCTCCTTTTTGGAACCATCAATATAAATAAAAACAGCACCATCATAGGCATTAATTTTATTTCAATTTGAAAACGGGTTTATTTAATTGCCAAGGAGTAAATTCGATACTGCATAAAGAATGTAAGGGGGGCATCGTAAAGTCTAAAGTTTCTAGCAGTTCTCTGGCCCTTACTACTGCTGGTCTTGTGGCTGTTGATCTGTACACAGGTGGTTGTTGCGAAAACAATATACAGATTGGATGCTCAGATTGTATGCGTTTTTTTATAAAATAATTAAGAATTTGCCAATTTCGTCGATTGTGAAGAGGGGCAATACCAGATTCACAATACAAACTATGAACCGGACTAGTGGGAAAAGCTCCAAGTATGTACCGTATTGCAAGGTTGTGTATTACATTAAGCTTTTTGAGTACGGTTATTCTTGCAGGGGAATACACCATACTACCATAATCAATAATAGATAATATCACACTTTTATACAACATCTCCAGCATTGTAGTATCAGCCCCCACATTGTCCAGATAAAATGCGCAGTAGATTTAATGATTTCCGACAACGCCAAATGATGAATATGGCTCTGCCATCGTAACTTGGCATCGAATATAATCCCCAAGAATTGAGGAACAACACCAATATGGATACTTTGTAAATACAAAGAGGGTCTTTCTTGATGACGATATCGCCTAGAGAACAGAACACACTTTGTTTTTTGCACGGATACCTTATAACCAATCCAGAAAAGAAGTATCTACGACCGATACAAGTGAGCAACAAGTAAATGCGACTATTCGGAGTGTACGGTCCAGGTTTTAATTAAAGAAACAACTTTTTAAAAAGCTAATATTTCGGTGATTTATTGTAACCTTCCTCAGAGCATTTTTTATTGTTGTTTTTTGAAACTAACAATTGTAGAACAACCGAAAAACATCATCATAATTAACGGATCATAAAGGATCACGCGAACTATTAACACAACTGGATGAATCAACGTGCGTACAAGATGTCTGACAGGTAAAACCTCTTTTATATAAAAATAACAAGTGTTAACACTTGTGTTAACACTTGTGCTTGCGCTTGATCCTTTATGATCCGTTAATTATGATGATGTTTTTCGGTTGTTCTACAATTGTTAGTTTCAAAAAACAACAATAAAAAATGCTCTGAGGAAGGTTACAATAAATAACCGAAATATTAGCTTTTTAAAAAGTTGTTTCTTTAATTAAAACCTGGACCGTACACCCCGAATAGTCGCATTTACTTGTTGCTTATAACCAATCGACATGGTGTTTTCTAAAATAGTATTGATGGCAGGCTGAAATGAATTATTAAGTTCTTGTACTGTGGATCCTTTCAAATATATACAAAAGTTATCTACGTATAAAGATCTTCCTATTTCTGGGTTAAGATTGGATATTACACTATTCATAGCAATCAGAAAAAGGGCCACGCTCAAAGTAGAACTCTGAGGAACGCCATTTTCCAACAAATGCTCCGATCAAATCCATTATTCCATGGCGCCATGACATGACATATGCTTGTTCTAAGTCAAAAAGCACCGCTACCAAAACCTGTTTTTGTAGAAAGTTTTCCTGAATAGCATTCTCAAGCAAAACAATACTATAAATTGTGGAGCGACCTTGTCTGTATCCAAATTGGAAGTTAGAAAGTAGGTTTTCCTGTTTTACTATAGATTTTACTGTATATTAATAAGAAAAAAGTCTGTAAAGATAAATTTTTAGAAATAGAAAATTATATTTGAAGAGTTTTAAAGTGAAATTAATTAGATATGCAGGGTTTCCGCATAACTATAAGTTAATCAGACAAACGCTATCAAGCAAAGTTCTTGACAATGCCAGAAGTGCGCTATCGCCTTACATTGCCATCATCCGCAATTACTTTCTTTTTCAATAAACATGAAGTCGAGAGAAGTTGCAAAACTCGATTTGCTTGGTGAATGGCGCCCCTGCAAATAGAATGCGATCCTAACAAAGAAAGGAGAGTAATACTATAGTTTTCAATTTTAGCCCGCGGCTAGAGTTGCAGATTGTAAAGCGGTTCATATAACTATTCAAAACTAATCAAAATTTTCGATATAAACATAAGAGGCGGTTGGTTGATTGTGTAAATTTATTGTAAATTAACGAAGTTTAACGTCATTGCAAGCGTTTTAAATTAATCTGTGAATTTTGTCGAACATATTAAGTTTTCGACAGGAATTTCGAACATTTCAACATTAACGTATCGCGTAAATTACAATCGTAGGCCATGCGCGTATGGTAATTTAAAATATAATAAATAATTCGGTAAAATTAATAAATAAACGCGTTATTTATTTTTAAACTCGATATTAAACTGCAGTTGCGGGTAAAACATTAATTTCAGATTTAACGTTTGTTTATTATTTATTGAATAAACGCGTTATCGATTTTAGTTGTCAATGTATATATATTAAACTATTGTGATGTTTTATTTTATAAGTTAAAAAACCAATTAAATCGTTAGCACGAAAGTATCGATTTCACTTAACTTGTTATTAAATAAATTTGGATTTCTTTGTGAAATCTGAAACAACGTAACAAATATATAGGAATTCACTGAATTCTATCGATAGTATTCGTTGGCGTTTAGCCAATTTGCCGTGTTCACACGTTGTGAATAGTTTATTATCACGTAGGGAATAAAAAGCTCTATCGAACAGGGAATTGGTTTTAAACTACAACCGTTCGTATTTCGATTTAACTGTTTTTCTAAGTACATGACTGTTTTAAAATCGATTATGTTTAATCGGTTTAAAGGTGATAAAACATTTTATTTCAATTAATAATAACATTTCATTGTAACTACGTTAACAAAGATTTTCACAGCCTGAGCTTCCAGTTTCATACGGATTTTGTCCCACCCAGTTACCACTAACAAAAAATAATGGTGATTAAGATTTATGTTTAGTTATAATACAATAAACTTACGCAGGTCCATAATTACAAGCATAAAGCTTCTGGTAGGGATATTTGGCATTTGTTTCTTCGTCATAAAAATAGCAGTAACCACATCCCACAAGGTAAGTGTCAGCCCATACAACCTGTATTAATATTAAAAAATATTTATTTTATACTTATTTTACTTTAATATTATAATTACTTGAGTGTAATGTCCGGTTACGCCATTTTGAGTTGCTGCACCATACACGAAATTTTCGTGTTCCTTCCACCATGATTCTATACCTTTTGCCCAATTTGATCCTGCACCCGCTGCAGTAGACATGTGCATGTATAAATTTTGTCCAACAGCAGGGAAACGATCTTAAAATTCATAAAATTTTTAATAAATCATAAATAAAAATAGATAAATCTATCCCATAATAAGCAACTTCGGTAACTTTTTGCGAAATCGAGAAATCGGACACTTATTTTAGGATAGAGGGGGTAACTTCTTTACCATCATCGACAATAAGGTGTTCGAATTTTCCAGTTGCAGCTACTTTTTGTGCTTCAACCGCTAATTTTTCATCCCAAGCCTATAAAGAAAAACAACGTTATATCTTATAAAAACAAATCCAATAAAAATAAACAATGTAAAGAAAAAACAATATAAAGTGCCCAAAGCGTAGAAACAATGGAAAAGTTTACTTTAAACAAAAAATATTAAATATTAACCCAAAAATATAATAAACAATTCATAATCCATCATGGATTAGTTCCAACTTAAAGAATATGGAATCGATGTTTCATATTTTATACATTTATATATTTACAAAAATAAAACATACAAAAGCAACCAGAAATCAATATAGTCATATCAATAATATTAACGTATTTTATAATGAAAATAATTGTAATTAAAAGAGAGTGGAGGAAGGAAAAGGAAACAACACAAAGAAAAAATTAGTTAATTAAATGTGTATTCGATGTAGTTAGTTAAAGATAGTACTGGCATCAACTTCATTACCAGGTGAATATATCGATCAGCCTTAAGGCAAAACTGTAACTCTGAGAGTTTCCAGATCTGTTGACAACGAAAACTTCTACATACTTTGTCTTACTGCACCTCAAAGTTCGGAAATGCCGAAGGGCTACATGAATAATTCTGGATGGAAAATAAAGGATAGCTCTCAAAATGTTAATACGTTTTAAACACGATATTAATAAATAATGTAGGTACAGATTTTTTTATTTACCATGCGTTTTAAATTGATACCTCTAGGCTGACCTTCAAGTTCACCACGAGGAAATTTGAAGACGATAGTTGTTATGTTCATTAATAATAATGTCTTGTTCCGACGTTGCAACCCCACACTCTGCGAAAAAGTAGTATTTTTGAAATAATGATGATATTGTTTAATATAACGTACCGTAAAATATTGGTTCTGAGGTGGCTAACCCCAAAACAATACACGTAAGTAAAATAGAAATCATGATTTACGATTAACTGACTTCAATCCCAAACGTAGCCGCATTATATACCAGCTAAAGGTGTTAGTTTTACAATATAATAATCTCTAGTAAACACTTGACAATGAAAAAATATTTGGTAAATACTAGACCTAGATATCTAAAATAAATAAGCAAAGCAGAAAAAAACGTATTCTGTTGGGATAAGGGTGAAATTTTGATATTAATTTGTTAATATTTTGATTCATACTTGAAATATCGATAATCTTTTAGAAATATGTTATTAGCTTCAGAAAGTATTAATAAAAGTACTAAATGTTTGCATGTAATTTTATGTGTCCCTGTCTTTATGGTTACATGAAATAAATAAACAAAATTAAGCAATACACAGAATCTGTGTATTGCTTATCTGTGTCACAGATTAAGCACTTTACTTAAAAAGATTAAATTATGATGAAAGTATAATCCTTAATACAGATAAGCATCTAAAATTTTCCATTCAAAATGATTATCAAATTGAAACACATTCTGACAATTTCAATGGTCAGTAAATGGGTACTATCGATAGCGAAGCATCATCTATCGTTGTTAACAATCAATTTTGCTGACATTACGAGTTTGTTAATCATCAGTGACATTACGCCAACTCCCATTGGGAAGGGCAATAGTAGTATTCATCATCTGGAAATTTCAGCCAGTTACAACGATCTAACTGTAAATCATAGTTAAACTGAGACTTTTTTTATTGAGTATCTTTAGTTAATTCGTAAATTGGCATGATTCTTAAAATATTGGACTATTCGAAATATCTTGAGATGAGCTTTATCTATGAAACAAAATTTTTAATATATTAAACAATTCCACTATAAATTTAGAATAATGATGTACAATTTTTTTACATAGTTCTTACATCTTATTGCGATTTAACGTCAAATTTTGGTAAATCCTTAAATATGACCCGGATGGAAAAGCCCAGATGCATTGGGCTATTTTATGTGGAAGGTATGTTATTATTAGTTATTAGAGGCTCTCATTTTGTGATTCAAAATAAATATTCGCAACGGCTTTTTTGATGTGTAAAACTGTCTGAGCATGGTACTTTTTGAAATTATTAACTAAGTTTAACGAAGACGTGTATCGATTAATACATCAATAGATGACTCTAAAATCTAATATTTTCCCGTTATTTTATCGAAATATAAAAATGCATGTCTCGTTTATTGCAATCTTCTTTTGAAGGTATAGTACACAATATATTTTATGATGTTCTGACTACTTGGGATTCTTAAACAATTTTTTTTAATAAAGTCAGCGTAATTTTGAATATCTGTTAGGATTTGCATAACATCGAGGCTACTAAAGAATAGCTTCAAATCGCAACTGATGGTCAGCGCTTCATATTACAAACACCAACTCACAAATGCATCGAACAGTATGGAATTTCTGCACCAGAGAAATAATATTAAGTCATAAACATATAAAATTTATTATATAGAACCGCTTTTTCTAAATCAGGTAATGGAATCAGATCTTGTAATTGTAGTTCATAAGATACATTACAAATTCTTGCACATTTTGACACAATAGAGCCTACGGTATCTTCAAATGTTATGAATTTATATAAAATATGCAATAAAAATTAAATCAGATTATGTCCAAAGGTTAATGGCAGTAAATAATTGACTACAATATCGTGTCTGTTCAGATCTATTAAGGGTACGTAGATACGCACATATTCATAATGGATTCAAACATAATAGAATTATAAAGAAAGGAAAATAATTATGACTTAAAATGGTTTATTATTTTTTAGGAGTAATTTAACAAAGATTTTCACATCCAGATTCGCCAGTTTCGTATGGGTTTTCTCCAACCCAATTTCCACTAAAACACCAAAGATAAGTGATTTAAATTTTAGTTATAATAATTACTTACGCAGGCCCATAATTGCACACATAGAGTTTCTTGTATGGATATGCCGGCATTATATTAGCGGTGACGTTATCGTAAAACCTAACATAACCACAACCTACAAGATTTGTGTCTGCCCATACAACCTAAAAACGAGATCATGATCAATATTTGATTTGTCATACTAAGAAAATAGTTTTTACTTGTGTGTAATGACCAGTAACACCTGCTTGGGTCTGTGCGCCATAAACGAAATCTTTATGTTCATCAAACCATGCTTTGATGCCACCTGACCAATTTATAGTTGCACTGTTTCCAGTTGACATAGAGATGTACAAGTTTTGTCCAACATAACCATAAGGGAATCGGTCTAAAATTGATTTTTAAATATTTAACAGATTATTAAAAAATGTGTATTGCTGTTACCATCTGGCGCGATTAGATGTTCAAATTTACCAAGGTCTGCAACCTTTTGGGCTTCAACTGCTAATGTGTCATCCCAGGACTAAAAAAATAAATTAATTAAAAGAATTGAATTAATTTGCAATAAATAAAACCATTGAACATTATTACCATTCGTTTCAAGTTGGTTCCTCTTGGCTGACCGGCAACTTTTCCATTTGCAATTTGTAGTCGATAGTTATTGTGAGCTTCGACAATCGTCTCCTGTTCCGTAACTGAGACTCCAGAGTCTATAAATATAGGATATTCGTGCTGATATAGGTAGTATTAAATTTAATTAGAAAACTAAAACTTACCGTATACCTCAAAAGAATTTATTCCGAGGGCTAATGAAATAAGTACAGCAAAAATAAACATTTTTATGTCAGAGTGGTAACTCAAGTGACTTAGTTTGCTTTCCGGTTACTTATATACTCAATTTTAGGAACACATTAAAATACAAAGAATTCTCTAGCTGATAACAAGAAAGTTATATATCACTAAGTGCATTTTGTAATTTTTCAAATGTCAGAACAAGGTTAGTAGATGTTAAAAAATGATGTTTTTATCGTTAGCAATCCAAAGATTTACAGATGAAACTTTATTTCAATAAGAATTAAACACAATTGATTGGACAATACTGAAATTTATCTTCGAATCTGTATTGATAAACGATCCGATTGTCGTGGAGGTTGCCTTCACACCGTCTTGTATATAGCTATCCATTACAGCGTTTATCATACTTTCGTTGTTGTATGAAACACATCCTCCATGCTCGTCCACCAACTAAATCATTGCAACTAATATCAAATCTGAATTGTTATCAATACAGTCACAAAACTTTAGAACGCTAACCCGTACAGTTAATAGCACACCTGAGGCATGTGATTCCTGGCAAAATCGTTTTTGGTAAGAATTTGGTTCAAATATGCCTTGTTTTAAGTTATCCATATTAAGTTCAAAAAATTATTGACTAACACAATTGAAGTAATTAAGCTAAGTAATTATTAATTATAATCCCCAGCTTTCACAAACTGTGTCATAAGCTCAATGTAGAGTGGAAGACCAATTTTTTGTTGACTTATTAATGGTTTACCATATTTAAATCTACAAACAAAACTTTTTATTAATATTTGTATCCATGTTGCAAATTAATTAAGAATAAAACGACAAAAACTTCTTCTTTGTGTCGTTTTGTTAAAACTTTTTATGTTAGGAACATCGCTCACTCTATACTTCATGCGGGTTGACACTCGAAGTTCGCTATTCCAGTCTCTCTTCTACCTCTTCTTCATTACTAAGCTTTCATCGCAGTTTATCTTATACTAAAACGACAAAAAACAGCATACAACATTTTCTATTCGACATCTGACTAAAACAGAGCGTTTGTAACAACAGAAGGTCTATTGCGAGCGTTTGAAGTACGAAATAAAACAAAATTCAGAAAACGACGATTTTTAGACTTAAAACTTCATGACGTTAAAGCTAAACAATTTAACATGTTAATGGATGAAACCGAATAAAATTGCATAACGTACTATTTCGATATGCAGTAGAATTTACTCAAATTGGTTATCCAAAAAAAACAAATTCTATTTTACTGTTTGTGTGTTATCGATATTGCTACAAAGATGCATGTTTTCATTAAAAAATAAATGTGATGTTATCATAATTTATCATGTGAGGAGCCATTCGTATTAAAAAATGTTGTTTTTTAACGATAACAACATATTTGTGACGTTAACATAGCGTTAATTTATTTACCGTTTGACCATTTTTACAATATTAAGAAAGTTTATTGTAAGTGCTTGGTAATATTCCGTTGGAAATGTATAAAGTTATATCAATTTAATTCTTACTTGCAGTAATCAATCATACCATATCAAACATAATTCAGGTGATTTTTATTTAATAATCTCTGATTTGACCTAAATATCATGCTTCCTATTAAGTATATTGGTTGTATTAATTGGGCGACCGTTAACTAACACGCTGCATATTCTGGTTGACATCTCTCGGTTGAATCTGGCGGCGATAATTTCAGTAACAGACGTCCCTGATTGAATAATCGATAACAATGTCAGTTACTGGTAATTGTTCGTTTAAAAGTTTTGGATAGGTGATTTGGGAATAAGAGCTACATTTTTAAAGTCTAAATGTAATACGCAGTAAATCCTTTTTTAATGTTCACGTGCTTTTAATTACTTCGACATGAGCTGCTCTTTATTAATAATAAATTGTAATGGCTTTATATAATCTAATCTCTATTTCATCAGTTTTGTCGTGCTTAAGGTAAAATGGGTTTTAGTAATTTTCCCTTCACTTTACATATATTCTATTTAAAAATAAATGAAATAAAAAACATCTTGTTCCACTAATCAAATTACTGTTTTCAGTTTGTATGCCAAATACTCCCGGGAAAATTAAAAATATTTGCTTACGCAAATTGAATTGAGTGTGGCCGGTGAAATCATCGTTGTAAGAACAAATTCACGCAGAGAACTAACGGTGTGTTTGGCTGTAAAAAATATAAATAAATATCGAGCTGAAACAGATACGACTCATGTCGCAAATGGAGGCAAATGGAATGCGTTGGCGTATTAAAAATTAATATAAATGTTAAGTATTTATGAAAGCCGTTTTTTTAACGTGCACTTTAGCCTCGAGCACTAGGGCATATAACGGAACAACTTCGTTCCCCGCTGACTCAATTAACCTCTTAGCAATTAGCACTCAAAGCAAAACATAGTCGAGCGGAGTGTTTACTCCATCAGCTGCAACAACTGCGACGCCCGACGTCGGCGTTGTGGGACAGCAGACAGACAATTTAACAAACGTATTTCACAGTATAAGACACACTCATGGTAAATTATGTGGCCGGTGGCGTACAACTGCTAGAGAGAATACACTCTCTGCCGGCCATTGGAATAACATGTCCGTTAAAGCTACATCAAAGCCGTTGTCCGACCACATACACAGATATGCAGTTGTTAATCTAAACCACAAGACATAGAATAAATAATACATTGATTGGTATAGATATATGGTAATATTATTAAAAGAAAAGTAGTCTGTACGAGACGATACTAATTTTTACTGTCTCGTACAGACTACGCCGCACATATTTTATAAACTAAAAGAATTCAATAGAAATTTTTAATAGATTAAAATTATTAAAAGGTATTAGTGCTGAACTTAAGAAACATCAGGAATAATGTTTTGCGATATCAAGGATGATGTTGATAGATAATGACGAAAATGTTAGACTAGAAGAGAACATTGTGAAAAGATGTCATAGACGATATTGAGGGAGTGACCATGTTGAAAGCCAATAATGGTAATGTTAATAGATGATATGGAAGATGTTGCGGAAGGCCGTGACTGTGCTGAAAGATGATTAGGGCTTTATTGATGAATGCCGTACACAATTTTGAGTAATGTTAAAAATACAGGATTTATTTTTGTTTAGTAATGTTAATAGATGATTGGGAGGATGTTCAGAGCTATCAGAAATGATATAAATGGATTCCGTACACAATGTTAAGGAAGACCAGCGATGGTATTGGAGGCTATTAAGGACGGTGCTAAAAGATATCTGATATACCTAATGTTAATAGATGATGGGAAAAGAGACTCAGGGATGTCGTAGATTGCGTCGGCGTAGGTTAGGGACTATATATAAGATATTATTGATGTTGAAAGCCATAGTAAGGAAGTTTAAAACATTGTTGAGGGATGTCAGGGATGATATCTCGGGACGATGTTTTAAGATATTAGTGGTAATGTTAATAGTTAACGGGGCAAATGTGGAAACACACCAGGATATAGTTGAGGATGTTTGGCCTAATATACAGGGATACTGAAAACGATGTTGATGAAGACCAGCGATGTTATTAAAGGATATTAAGAACGATGTTGAATGATATTGGAGATAATGTTAATAGATTATAGAGAAAATAGTTAGGGATGTTGTTGGACATCAAAGATGATGATAATGTGATATTCAAGTACATCAGAGACAGTGTTGATTGGAAAAATGTTGAGGGATACCATAATAATATTGACAGATATCGGGGACAATATAGTGGCGATTTCAGGAATGATGTTGAAAGGGTTTTGGTGTTCAGTCGCTATATGAACATTTGTAACTTATGTAAGATTCTGTATAAATATGAAGTTACAACCTTTACAAGTTATTTTGAGATGTTTTTGGAGGTATGTCACAAAAAGTGTGTCATTAGCCTTCTACAATATTGTTCCTCTATCACACACAGAAACTATTAAAATACTAAGTTGTGATATATCCATGTTCGTAGTCCAGAGGAGAAGTTAAGAATATGTTTAAATATGCCATGAACATTGTAGATGGGTGTCTTAAATGATGATGAGAAAGGCTAATAACGATGTTTAATGATATCAAGGACGATTTTGAAAGCTATCATTAATGATGCTAAAAGATGGTGAGATTTGTGTTGTAAGAATTTGGTCTTTGGTCTCTCTGTAATTAATTACGCTTAAAATAGGCCTGCAACATTCATAGAGATAGATCAAAAATTCCAACAGACTCTACCTTTACACATTGATTGGTATCCAGCGAATCCAGGACCACTACATTGATAACGGATAATGTTATCAGAGTATGTTGCAAGGAGGAAAGTAAATCTGTGCCGTTGGAAGTAACGTTTCTCTTAGATTTTTCATATAACTATGTATGATTGCACAACATCCTTTTTCAGGGGTCATGCCATATCTCTTGGTTACTCTGAGCAATTCCAGCTTCAAAATTTTGTGGGTGAAGTAGTAAATATTATTTGTATGAAGTGTGACAAAACTTTCATATAAAAATGTTGTTAGTCCTCAGTGCTATATAGAAATATGAAAAACTGATCGTGGGTTAAGTTAATTTAAGAAACTATTTTTTTTAATCTAAAAACTGAAACACCTGACCAGATCGCTTTATTTGGAGTTCCTATTATCACGACGCAACTAATCGCCAATGTTTTACCCAAATACATCGCGGCTTTGGTAATAAAACAACCAACAGAAGAATACTAGGTTAATTTTGAAAAGCACTACGTTTTTAACTCGGTTTCCTATCAGTTTAAAATATTTTATTTGAATCTACATTCTTTTAAAACTAATTTTATTTATTCACTCAATAACGTGAAACATTTTTCATCCTGTTTTCTATAGATATTTCGTATTTGACATTGGAATGTAAATTTTATTTAATACAATATCTGAAAATATTGTAATTCAATATCGATTTTCTATTAGCCAACTTTTTTTACAGCCAGTTTTTGCTAAATTTATTCTTTTTACTCCGATTTATAAAAATTTAATGATTTCAATTTGAATATCCAACCTTTTTTTTTATTTAAACCGGCCGCATATTATTTTTTTACTAAAAGGATTTTGACCTATTCATATTCCTCTTTCATTTAACATGTAAAAATTCCTCCAGCGTACCCGGAATTAAAAGCGACTATTAGTCATTCCTCTCTCTAGCCACTATAAAAAATTATAAAAAAAAGTAAATAAACTTTATTCGGTTTTCGTTATCAATGAATTTTGACGGAAACCGAAGAAAAGGTTTAATCTTAATTAAAAATAGACTGGGGAGTTTCATTTTGTTTGCTTTAATTTGCAAATGCTACTTTCCCGATAACTGCTCGGAAATAACCAAGAATGTTCTGGTTAATTCTCAATCAACTCGTTGAGAGTGAATTAAAAAACATTCTGTATACTAATAAGATAATGTTGCTTTTCGTAATAAAATGTGATTGAAAAAGTTTTGTATCTTTCAGGCCCTCCATTTATTCTTTATTCATTGAGTTTATAATTGATTTAATATCTGTTGTGCTTTATTACTAATTAGTTGCTATATTCACTAAAAAAAATTATTAACAATGTTTTTCCCATAAATTTCCCTCGTAATTGTGTTCACAGAGAATTTCAAAAGCTGTACTATTACTTATCATCCTGCCTGCAGTGGCAACGAACTATATAATCCCAAACGGCCGCTTCTTGAATAATAAAGACCCTTCACCAGTTCCCTCCAGCTTTGTCTCGTGTAAGTATAAACTAGGTGAGCATGTACTTGGTTAATACGTTTCTATTAAAGATTTGACTACAATAGAACCTTGCAATTTGAATGTAGTTAGTTTCTTATTTGACCTTCTAACGACTAATTCGTTCTTTACAATAAGGCACTTCTGGTATTAATTTTTTTATTGTTGTATATTAACAAAATATCTTATATAATTACCACACAAACATTAAAAAATATTCATTAGTGTTTATTATTGGAAATCTTCAATGTCTGAGCCTCTTGGATTTGATTTGATGATGTATCGAACTAAATTCGGTCCCATTGTTTCTTTCGGTGGAATAAATCTCAATAAATTGTTACCCAAATGTAACATTTTAAGATTACTTAAATGTTTAAAAGCTTTGGGATTTATTGAAACCAATTCGTTACTATCCAAAAATAATTCTCTAAGCATCGGTAAACCAGTAAAAGTCATTACAGGAATATTCTTAATATAATTTTTACTGAGGTACAATGTAGTAAGGGATTGAGACATTAAAAACGGTCTCTTTTTTGGAAGAAGTAATTTGTTGTTGGATAATAATAACACAACAAATTTGGGGTTGTGTTTGAACATTAACGGATGTATACGTTGTATGCTGTTGTTGGTAACATCCAATACTTCTAATTTGGGTAACGACGATACAACTTTTCTCGGGATACGTTTCAGCATCATACTATCCGCGAATATTGTTGTGACGTTTTTCATTTTTTTGATATAAGTAAACCATGATGTGTTGCCCATATTACGCATGTCAACACAACGGATGTTATGGCGATCGATGGGCCATACAGGACGTGTTGGATTCAATAAAGCCGTGTTTCTATCACTGCATGGTTCGCCTTCGATAAATCCGCTTTGAACAGTATGATGAAGTATTCTGAAACAAGTGCAATGATTGTAATTTTAATTAAATCCGTCCCCGAACATGAGATGGTATTTAAAATGTTTGATTAAATCAAGTTTAATTGCATAGGTCTATAAAGTGATTTTGGATTAAAAAGAGACACATAAAAGTGAATCATAAAAGTATTATTGCTTCTAATGACATCATTAATTACGCACCGGGCTTCCGTACCAAGGGTGGATTTCAAAGACTAATTACTAAGCTCATTAAACGACCTTGCCATTTGAAAAGCCTTCAATCGATTTAATGAAAACAGGCAATATGAAGCACACCAACGGCATTTCAAGTATTTCAATATACTCTACGTCAAGAGAACAAATAGGTTGCGTCGATCGATGACGTGCCAGAGTTTTAATTTTTTGTGTTATTTGCCGTCGCATCGATGCATGTTAACTATTCAAGATTCGTAAATTAAACTCCAGAGATTTTCATTTCTTTCATATCACGTTCGAAACCGTCACATTTTTCAATTTGTACCCATCTTCCATCTGCGTGGATATAGGAATTAATTCAGCGGATGTTATAATTCTATTAGGAACTAGACTTCGTAGAGACTTCATATTACTTCTTTTCGTTCTATTTTTCAGGACCTATTTCTGTACATTAAATTACACTCAACTCGTTAAAACAAAATTACTTTATGAATTTTAGAAGAGTTCTATTACTGTCATTATTTATTTTATTTTTCAAGATTTTTTTCTCTTTAATGATCAATTTCATATATTATTTAAATTCTTTTATTTATATTTCATGATATTGTCATTACTAACAAGCTAATGTACTTACAGGAAAAAAGGTAAGAATAAAACAACACGAACCAACATTTTTTCGATGAGGCGATGGTATAACACTGGCGCGAAGGTGGGTTAGTGGTAGCAAGTTTAATGGAAACGATGGATAATTTTAGAAATTATTTTCACTGAAAATCTAAAAATAAAACTATTCGCGTTTCGCCTCTTGGGAAAATCTTGACTCACTGAAAGGTAAATAATCGTGTGCTTCTTCTCTCTTTATTCCCCTTGCAATTTCTGTTGACGTACGGGTAAACACAGGAAATTCGATAACGACGCAGTTCGCGTACTCCTCCGTTTTCCGTATCAATTATGGAGGAGCGGTTTGTTTTCTTAATTTTCACAAGCGATTATCAACTAAATTGATATCAACGTCGCAGAATAACGATTATATAAATAAACTTATAGCCGGAAGTATAATAATGTAACATTATCGGAATCGTTTTTTTATTCCAGATAAAAATGATAATATAAAAATGACTTCAGTCAAAACCAGGATATTCAATTAAAGCTAATTTTAAATGTATACAAGTGAATTCTAGTTTTAACCGGTTTATTTCAATTAATTCTAACTTAATTTTAGATATAATTAGTTCAAAATAATAAATAATTTTATTTGTTTCTACCGTAATAATTACCTTCTTCATTAAAAATTCAATTACACATTTTAAAGCTTGACATGATACTTATGCTGACTAAATTTGTGGCGAAGCAATTAGATCTTACAATTAGTAAAGACGTCGTGTTACATATTAGTAAATCTTGTACCTCTGATTTGACCTAAATTTTTATTACACCATCTGTTAGTGCTATTTAACCTTTCAGTAGTGGCGTGTATCGGACGAAAGAGTGGCGTCGGTCTCACAGACCGTCTGTTACTTTTCATATTAAATTCATAATATGACACACAAAGTACACTTACGAAGTATGGTATACCTTTATAATGTATGCAAAATTTCTAAGCAATGTAGGTTATAAAAAAAGTAAGTTTTATTTTTAAGTATTAACAAAATAAAAGTAACTCACAAAAGTGTTATCCATTGAGTAATAGTACTCATCACATGCTATTTCTGAACGATCCAAACATTACGCTTTTTTTTGGAATCGCATATTATACAAACAATATTGCCATTTGCTGTAAGTTTTGAAGTATCTTGATGTGCTACATTATATATGCGTATATTATGGTTTGGAATATTATGGACCATGGCTTACTTAATCTTGATATCATTGTGAATTGGTTAGTTTCTGCATGCGATATCATATCAATGTGGCGCTCGGGCTGCGAGCAACCTCGGCTTAATTAATCTTTATATCGTTGTGAATTGGTTCGTTTTTCCAACCATATGGTTCAACATAGCGCCTCGGCCACAAGCGAGCTCAGCTTATTTAACCTTGATATCATTGTGAATTGGTTAGTTTCTCCATCGATATGTTTCAATATAGCGCCTCGGCCGCAAGCGATCTCGACTTTTTTAATCTTGATAGCGTTACGAACTGGTTACATTTTTTTATTAACAATATCGCGGCTCGGCCGCAAGCGACCTCAGCTTTATTACTCTTGATGTCGTTGAAAGTTGGTAGCATTTATATCGATATGACATTTATGTAGCGCCTCGGCCGCAAGCTTATTTGATCTTGCTTTCGTTGTGAATTGTTAGTTCCTGCATGCGATATGGTATCATGTGGCGTTTCAGTTGCGAGCAACAATGATCTTTATATTATTGTGAATTGGTTAGTTTTTACTACGATATGGTTCAATATAGTTCAATATAGTCTTGATATCGTTACGAACTTGTTAGTTCTTTTATGCGATATAGTATCAATATCGTACTTCGGCTTTATTACTCTTGATGTCGTTGAAAGCTGGTAGGCATTTATACATGGCATTTATGTAGCAGGTGAAACCAGAAAATTTTTAGCTTGTAAACCTCATCGATTTCGGCTTTAGTCTTTCGTATAGCTTATGGTAAACGTTAACATATTCATAGCTGAAAATATGTTGTACTATTCCAAATGCCAACAGGAATACCACGAGGAAATGAACAAACAGAGCGAGTTATGAAATTTGTAGTTAACAGCGTCCGAAGTGTGTTATGGGATAATGAAAACAAATCTGCGTCAGTATTGCCAAATCATCAAAATTTTACGCTCCCGTTATCCCAAATCGTAATTTATGTTCAACTCGAATCATCTACAGTGATTATTGTGATTACAAAACAATCAGAGTTCAAAACGATGGTGGTGAAATTAATAAATGGTAGTGAATAAAGAAGAATTTAAATCATTTCAAATAATATCTCTCATCAAGTGTAGGTTAAGGAATGAATTAACAAGATTTTGTGAGCACTGCAACTGCTTTTATTAAAGTTGCTAAGGCATTTAACTCAGTTTGATCATAAGGACTTATTAGCGAATATCTTCTGGTAATCCTTTACTCCTTCTTGGAGAAAATTTAACTTAACGATAACAAAAGCATTGTAAGCATACATGAAATTATTTTACAAAAATATTTTTCATCTAAAACAAGTAGAATTTTTAAATTAATCTACACCATAATTTATCGAGAAGTTTTAATATTTTCCTATGTTAGTTTCATGTGTCGATTTCGTTTAGTTTTACGTTTTGTACTATACATTTCCATTGCTACTGAAGCAATTCCCGGGGCGCATAACTGTAGCGTGAAAAAGTTTGTTATCTGGTAACGGCTCCAGGAAATTCTATTTCAAATTCCTGAGAACGTAGTCCAATTGATCGAAAATAACTTCTTCTTTTTATGTATACAGTGAATAGTTTTCTTTTTGTTTTTTTTGTAAACATTTCTTTTTATGTAAATAAATTGATAGATTCGATTTTTTGGGAAAACGAATTTAAAATAAAACATAAAATTCTTTAATTCATTATTTTTATCATATTTATATTCTTATTCAATCTTAAATGATATTAGTAATTGCAATAGTTTTAAATGCGATTTAAATCACATTCCATAAAACATGAATAAAAAGGTTTGAAATTTTTGTTCAACTTCAAATCGAGTGCAGTTCCCTGCGGGTTCTTGTTCCTCCACTCACTTATCTCTGGCAATTTCAACAATCGGCACCACCGCTCCTCACTCGAACAAAGGAACACAAAGTACGTCAATTTGAACGGCAAGATCTGAATAGGGGTGGAGAGTAAAAGGAGAGTAGCACCTCTATAAGACGCCGAGATATGCATTATTCGTAATATGTCCTTTTATTTGGACATCTTTTTCGTAAAAGTGCTCCAAGTCGATACACGAGAAACGCGTTTACGTGCTTTCGTGGTTGACACTATGGAAGAGGAATCGCCATTTTAAAAGTGTTCACTGCCCTTTTATGTTTTAATCTCGGCGCGCGATTTTTCCAGCTCCACGCATTTTTTGCTCATGATGTCGGGTAGTATATTTCACACGCCCTTCAGACGTCGGCAGTTTATCTTCCGCAAACGGCCCGATTTCCTCGAAGGAACTGTTACTATGAAATAGGGCTGAAGTGGATGAAAATAACCCCAATTGCCCGTGCCTGTTATGATCGTGCATATATACCAGCTTCTCAGTGGAATTGTCCGTCGAATAAATCACCGGATTAAAATGGAGCGTAAACAAAAAAAGTAACAGTTAAATTTATTGAACTATGAATGACAACAATCATAAAAATAACGAAAATTTTACATTTATATTGGAAAATTTCCAACGATTAATTTTTATCCTGCGTGCTATAAATAGCACAGCAACTATAAATTGTGTTTGAAGAATAAGCATTATGTATTTAGGAAAATTAAATAAATTTCAGTATAAGGTGAACGTAAGGGAAAGAAAAGGATGGGTTCTTGGGTTTACCTTCTTCACCGGAATCGGCACAATTAATGGTAAACAACAAACGGCTCTCTCCGATAAATTTGTTACGAGATTAGGTGAGCCACAAGGATCGATAGTAAGGCCCATCGTTCGCTCTTGATTAATTGTTTAGAGTAGAAAATCGAAATATCCCCACCTCTCCAATCAACTCAATCGTATATCTTCAATTAAAAATAAATAGAACGCTATACATAACAAATCACGTCACTTTTTCTTTCACGTCATAAATATCAAAAAATTTAATCTGTTTTATTTATGGGCGGGTGGTGGACATTATTGATACTGAGCTAGGTTGATCCCATCAAATTTAATCTTTACGTCCAACTATTCAAAACTGTAAACGTTTTTCGTAGTTAAAGCGTACGCGTTGCATTAAATTCAGTTGGAAAATTAATTTAAATCGCTTAATTCCTATTTATACGTCGGATGGCGTTTTATTCTGGGGTTCCCGATATTACGGGCTAATGGAACGGGGTTCTGCCCGTCCGTAGAACCTGGAAGGGTTCGGGCATTCTCTCTGGTATGAAATATTCATTTCTCAATCCCCTTAAATTCCATCACATCAACCCTTAATACGGCGGCAGCGTTGGAGGCGGTTTGGTCGGTTGAGGTCGGGTTCTGGTGACTGTGGCCTCCTTCTGCATTGTCGTTGCATCCGGCAAGACCGCCCCTCAATTACAATCCGCTATTTATTATTAAGTCAAACAATCATTCTCCGGACGTCTCAGAATACAACCGAGCTCTGACATTTGTCTCATTACACATATTATTCCTATCTATAGATGCTATTTCTCTTCGAGGCGGTGTGTACACCCGAAGGACGTATTGATCGGATATACGTGACTGTATTTCGATATTCCAATGAACGGCATAGTTTTTACGCCATCTGCCATCTGTAAGAACACCCACAGAATATTGAGTTATTATGCCTAGACCACCACGAGACGATGGACTACATTACTGTCATTTCTGTTTCAGTTACCACTCCTTAGAAAGGTTAACTTTCCGAGCATTTTGTTATATTTTTCGATAAAACTGAATAAACCAAATAATTGATTTGACTTGAAAAAAGGATATAATTATTAATCTGTTGGCTTTTCAACCTTTCGTCTGGTTTCTTATATAAAGATTAATTTATTTATGGGAGAAAAAAGAAATTTATTACGGGTGCTATAAAAAGAGAAATCCCACTTCAAATGCAGTTCAAATAACAACATTAGGTAAATGGGTAACTTGTAGTACTATAAAAAGAGTGCCCCATAAAAATCGTTTACATGGAACAACACCACACAAAAAGCCCTACATATCAAATTAAAAACTACTTAAATAGTGCGTTTTGGAAACTCAATTATGGAGCTATATGGCGGTACCACAGCTTTTAAAAAATAACTCATTAACAACAAAACCCAAAATTTATTTAAAATAATCTGTTCTTCCAAGCCGTCCTCCTATTCTTACTCGTTAAATATAATACTTTACAGCCACTATATTAAAATGCAAAAGATAAAAATATTAGTATGTTACATATAATATAAGGAATAAACGTGAAAATGAAAATATAAAGTCCATAGAATGTCAGATTTTAAGTAAATTTTAACGTCTCCCTTTTCTGTCATACATAACGATTTTACAGGTTTGATGCTCTTATACTATTTTGAGTGTAACGGTAAGTTTCTTGAAAGCTGCCACAGCCGTTCACAACCCTTGACGTCTACTAGTAAGATGTCTACTACGACGCAATATCTTATTAAACCTCTTTTAATATTCCGCACTTGCACTACACTGCAAGAGTGTGTAAACTAATTATAGAACTTTTGATCGTTACACTCGGTATCTGCACACGAGAGACGACTTTGTATAATATTCATGGTTACGAATTTTTTCCTTAACGAAACGTGAGATTAGATAATTAGATATATTTAAGATATTCGTTTTGGAAATTAAAATTGATTAGGTTGGGTGGCTTATTTGGATGGTGTTGGTTAGTGGATGTGTTATGATTGCTATTTAAAATTGATATTAATTACTTCAAGCTGTCAGGATATTTAGTGGCTAAGTAATTATGCAAGAACGTAATTCCGAGAAACTAACTTTGATAAACTGACCTAAACCAAGAACTTCGAAAACTTGCGGTTATCAGATGAACTTCCAAGGTGGGAGCGTTTGCAAGACATCTTATCTGGCTTCGTACAAACTTTCATGTAGCTATCTCATTACAAATATAGAATTATTGCTTTTATCTGATTCCTTTCTTAAAATAAAAAAAAATGTGTAAGAACTTTGAGAAAAAAATGAAATATCTAATGTGTTGTTACACGAAAAATAATGAATTTTGTTTGAAATTAAACAAAAAATATTAAGGGGAAAAGTCATAACACACTTTTGCAAGATTTCAAGTGGACTGGGACATCAAAGCAACATGTCGCTCCATTATTTCCGTTTTATGTTCCCCAGGTTTGTAGATGGACTAGCAGTGAAGCACTTCCTAAAAAGCAGAATTTACATTGTATAACTAGTCCGCTCGTTATATTTCACCGTTTTGAGGAATTGAGAAGGGCTCGGTTTTAGCGGTCCCTTGACGCGCAACGAAGAACTCTTGGATACATCTCCGTAGCGCTGATTTACATACGCGGCTTCACGGTCCATTTGAAATTTAAAAAAGTTGATCCGCAGATCGGCCGAATGGTCCGTGCTTGCGGCGGAATTATTTCCCTCTGAAATGATGCTTTTTATACCGGGGAGCCATTACTTCCAGGATACTGCGGCCCACTTCCATCGTCTCCGCTATACCGTAAGCTCGGTATGGCTTCCTATTTTCGCACACTTTTCGTCCGACAGGACTAGACTGCCGACAATGGAAGGCGTCGACGTTTTGTTGCTCACGCTCGTCCCGTGGATGGAGAAAGTAACGGGCTTATCCAGCTAAAATTCTCGGGCCATGAACGCGATAAGGAAGCGCATAAATCATACGAGCGACAGATTTGGAATATATAGTGCAATATAAACTTCCATATCGAACTGCAATAGGAAACAAGCGTCCGTTATCGTATTAAACCGAATATGGTAAATTTTAAGAATTAATATCTATTCCCATAATTATTCTTTTAGTCTAAATAAATTGAGATTGTCTGATGTATTATATCCTAAATTCTAGAAATTATTCACTAAAACTATTTAATCCATACAAATCGTTTGTATTAACACGAAATATATCGTTGTGTTTACAGTGGCAATATAATTGCCGTTTCTTTCCACATATATACGTGTTGGAAATAAATTTTCACGCAAAACACATTAACGTATTGATTCATTAGTAATTATCATACATCACGAATTACAAATTACTAAACCTGCTGGTTAATAAATTAAATTTAGCAATGTTCCATTAGACTAGAACTGTAAAATTTACGCGTTCGGGACAATACGGGTTATAGCAATGCAATTACAATATAATTTAATTATTACAATTGAAACGCACCTTCACCATAATTTTATTTATGCAGACTAGATCGTGAATAATTCTCATAATCAAAACTAAGAAGTTTGATGTGTAAAATTTTTATGTTACAATAAAACATTTCGTTAGCTGCCACCGTGTGTGAGGTATTAAATTTTCAGCAAAGTTCCGCCAACTTGTCTGCACTGGTTTATCAGCGAATTGCATACGTTCCAAGCGCGAACATCGCAAACTGAGACCGGCACGTTCAATTTATCTGTTGACAGATGTCTGGTTTCAAATATGATATGGCCGAAACATAATCTGCGCGAACAAATTATATGGTGAAAATTAAATACATTTTTGGGGAATGAAAAAAATTTTAAATAACTTTCCATGTATAATTTTTCGGGATTTAATTATTCAGAATGTAAAATAGACACTCTTTATTTCATAAATGTTAAATCTCATTTAATTTTAATTAACTTCTTCTTACTAAATTTTTTATATTCTACGAATCCATGTACTTTCGTTTTATATAGTAACGTTCAAAACTCAAATTGTACTTAAGTACTTGAGAACGTTCGAAATAAATTTGAATAATCATTTCGATATTACGTAATTGCTTACGAGTTTCCGAAGGTGCTTGGAATCCGGAAACGAGGAAGTTCTCGAGTACAAGTTGATAATCGAAGCGATAAGCACGTTCGCGTACGCTGTAAAAACCGCACTAGAACGTGCAGTTGGGCGTTATGTATAATATCTGGAATTGTAGAAAATGCACTTGTCGTTTTAATTTTGTTTGCAGCTGACTAAAAGGACAAAAAAATGAATTAAAACGCGGACCCGTCGTCGAGAGTGTGAGTTAGGAGGATTTTTTGCGTGGTGTGTTGATTTTTCTGTGTGGTTGGAACTGGGTTTTCACTCTTTAAATTCTACTTTTAGGTTTTAGGTTACATTTATATCCTGTTTTAACAAATTAATAACAGTATTTATTACATCACTTGGAAAATTGGAGTTTTCATTAAAGTATAATGTAGAAAAATAATTTTTACCATTTTAAATTTATGACATGTAATCTTATCCTCTTGCTAACATAATTTGCATTCCAACTCCGTGCTTGTATTTAGTAATACAGTCGAATTTGTAATCTTGTAACCAGGATCCAAACGCCAGTCTTGCTAAAAAAACTTTTTATTTGGGGCAATTTTAACCTTTATAACTAGTGCAATTTTATTCCATTGTTGCCTCAATAAATGGGAATTTTTCCACTTCAACGAATTTTACGTTCGCAAATAGGAGAAAAAAGTCGATGTTCAATAATTTTAAAGAGATGACGATATTGCGTTTGTCGAATCTCGTTTTCAGTTTATCAAAGGTATATCTCTCTAATTCTTTAAATCGATTTGCGTGAATTATAAATTAAAAAGAAACAGAAATAAGCCATGCCGGAAGAGCGGGTTCTGTCAAATCATGACCGATGATGCGTTCTAGACTGGACGCCGCGCCTTTATTTTACCTACATAAGAAAAAAGGCGCGACGTCCTGTTTAGAATGGATTTCAGAAACTTCAAGAAAATTTAGAATGAATAATAACAAGTTTTATTAAAAGAAATTAAGTGATAATAGAAGAGACTTACAATATTTTATTTTAACAAAATATTGTTTTTTTACTGTAATATATTGTTATTTTTACAAAAATGAAACTTTTGACAAACAGTCTTGATATTGAATAAGTTACGTTATACAGCTTCCAAGTAATAAACATTGTTGGTTATATTCATAAATAACTTTTATTGTGTAGATACTTAAGAATCCGAAGAAATAGAGAAGAAGATAAGTTGTTGAGGGTTATGTTTATACCATTTTATGAGCAATAAAAGCGAATGACAATAATTAATATTAGGGTTTAAGTTTGTCTATTCCTCTATTGATATATTAGTTTACTTAACACCAATTATTAGGAAGGTTGTTAAGTGATTTACAGTTGGGGGAGAGAGAAAAAAATAATAATTCCAATCCACTTAGAAGGGTATTATACCGCCTATAGGAGTAAAATCGACAACGAGAGGGTCAGTAAGCCCCTAGTACATGGTGGGTTAGAAATCCTGTACCCTCCGCGTTCCACTTCATCCTGCCCATAACTTAGGATAGTGTGTTGTAGGCACTAATAGGCGGCGGTTACTTAATAAGCAGAGGAGCCCGGAAATTATCGCCTGCGGACGCCTAATTACGTCCGCCCGACCCCTTTTCTTGCATAATCCGCTCATACCATGTGCGAGGATCCTGCCAACACCACGTCATAATTCCAAGGAACGCGCAAGCGACGTCGACGCCGCGCCGCCGACGACCGGCTGCATACTTTTTGGACGGAGGGGAATTCATCCTTGCCGGATGAGAACGTTTTAGCCGAAAGTAATTAGTTTTTGAGCCGGTCATATTAACGCACATACTGGCACGTACGTGATGGCGAACAATTTCCGTCCGCTGTTCTACTGTTCGAATCGTCAGTGTTTAATTGTTTTTGGCGTCTCGCGAGCTTTTAATGCTCGGATGAAATTCTCCAAGTTTAATATCCAACAGTAATGGTCGGGGAGCTTTATTCTATAAACGATTACTAGGACCGAAGGGTGCGGAAAATTACTCATTATAAAACAACGCTAATGGTTTACTATATGAATTTCGTTTCCAAATTATTTCATACATTTCTTTTTATTTTCAGTAATTTCATTCAAAAGAAAAATATTAAAGTATTTCTTATTGTACCGATGATGAGGAAAATTTTCAAGAGGTTTGTGACATTAACGACTGTTATAAAAAAGGGGAGACCAGCAGAAAAGAGAAACGCAAACCCTCAAATAGCACACCAAGATTAGTAAAAACCATACCCTAGAAATAAATTCAAAAAGGGCCTTGGCGCTGCTGGTGACCGTTATAATTCAAAGGCGGCGGAGAGGAGTGTCGTATGAAATAAAGCTTGAAGATCATGATCCGAATTGTAAGAAGTATTAAAAAACGAGGGACGAAATGTAATGAAACGGTTAATCAAAGAGTATTGAAAACGAATTATGCAAAATAAGATATCTAAATAAAGATCCAAAACGGAATATGAAAGAAAAGTAATTTTCTGATATTCAATTTTCCTTTAATACTTATTTTCTTTAAAAAAAAATGTATATTCTCAATACGAATTCAACACTAATTGTGGTAGCTATTAGAGGACCACCAAAAATGTATAACATAAACGAACAACATGTGTTAAATGTAAATTTTTTGCGAGGGGTCGTTGCTATACAATAGCCGTTAATCTACAGTATACAAAAAGTAATTTCATTCCTCCAAATGAGCCGTTATTGTTCACCACAAGACAAATATTTGAAAGCAAATTAGCTCGGTTGTGTCTGTGTTGTTTTAGAAACCGTCTGAATATTAATATCGCGTGTTTAAACACTTAATTTTGTTGAATTGTGATTCTTGTCGATAATCCTTTAAAAAACATAATAAGTGAACTACTAATTAGCACATAAATTGAGTCGGTTTACAAACGCTTAAATTAAAAGTTTCGGTACTTTACAAACTTATACATTATTGATGAGAAGGACGTCGCGACGGGCAGCTTGTGCACTTTCTTAAAGTTTTGACTGCATTTTCAGTAAATTTTAGTATTTTTATTATTTTTTTTTAATTAACTTACTACTTTTTAAATTACTTTCATGTTAATCATGTTATTTACATTAAACATTCGCGGTATTCCCCGAATTGTTTATACTATGTACAAATCAAGGAATGTAGCCGCACGTCTCTGAAGACGACTAAATCCGAATGTTGCTAGTTCCAGGTCTAGTGTTAGTTCTAGTTCTAGGTCTAATGTTAATTCTACATTTAGTTCAATGACAAATATACAACAATTTAAGGTTGAATAACAACTAAAAATTAACACTAGCATCAGTACTAACTAGCCATCTTAAGAGACGTGCGGCTAAACCCGAATGTTTCTAGTTCTCGGACTAGTGTTAGTTCTAATGCTAGTGTTAGTTCTAGTTTAAATTGTTATTCAACGCTAGATTATTGCATATTTTTATTGAGCTAAAAGTAGAACTAACACTAGACCTAGAACACACCCTTGCCCGTATTAATCCGTTATATCGAGATTTTACTGTACTTTACAATATAGAGTCAGATTTTTTTTAATTTAATTTTTCAAATATGTCATGAACAATGAAGCAATTACCTTAGTCGATACAGATTTTGTCACTCCCCTTTACAAAGTTGGACGTCTCTAATTTCGAAATTTCCCTTTCAAGCAATCGTAATGAAATTATTGAAGTTTGCTTTTAAACCCAATTACGTAAGAAGACGGATTCGAATCTCGCACTATCACCCCGATAATTAGTTTAGTACGGAATGATGTTAATGTGAAAATGGGCAGTTAAAATCTTATTTTAAAATGTAATGAAAAATTTTTTTTTGATACGTAATTATTTAATCTAATCAAAAACGTGGCGTTGGTTTGATATTCAGTTTTATAAGTTGGCTCGTTGCAAAATAACCGGAGGGTTAATTTGAATGTTTTAATCCGGGCGCCCGCATGTGCGGTGCGACCGAATTTGTAACCAAGTTTAAGACTAGGCTCCGGCAATTTAATTATTATGGACCGAAAATGAAGTTATTAAATTAATGCCGTCCTCTGTGAAGCGGTTGGGTTTTAACGGTTCACGAGGATACTGTCAACCGACAAAGGCTTTAGACTTTCCGTGTATGCTCGAATGTGGCCAGAAATAAATATAAACTGTTGAACGAAACATTTTGAAACGTTTACTTTAGTATGCAAATTATTTTAATATAATTTTTGTGAGTTTATCGAAACAGAAGATTTTCTTGTTTCATCTTTTTATTTTAACGTAATTTGTTGGTTAATAAACGCTCATTATACTCCCAAATCATCTTCTAAGTCGATTATAAATTGAAATTCTTTGCGTTTCCATTTTCATTGCTATTTTCTTGTTGCGAGTTAACGAACGAATAATCCCTGTAAGATAGTTTAAGTCTGTCTTATTTTATACTGATGATTTATAACATTCTATAAAGTCACCTTTCCGTTCAGGAAAGTATAAAATATATATCACGAGAAAATCGCCAACTCTGCACGAACCGAACGAATATCTACGATATCGTTTTTAGAAATTATCTACGAGTAAACAGCCACGTTCCCATAAAGTAGTTAAATCCGGTATGGTTGGATCGGGGTCGTCTGAAAAATGTATATAATGGTGAAATTTCAGCGGTCGCATCACGCGCAAACGACGGTTTACACGTAATCGAATCGCAGGTCGCAATCCGGAGGCGCGCATGTGACACAATTTAGGATAATGCGGTTTAACTCCGCGGATACTCCGAGTTCACCATTTGAATATAAACTAGAAGCAACCGTGTGTGGGTATACTACTACCTATACTTTGCTTAGAAGTTATCTTAAAAAAGTTCTTGTAAAAATTTTGTAGTTAAGTTACACTTTGCAGTTTTTACATACAAATGATATCAACTTGTGATATTCGGAATTCAAGTTTTTCAGTAAGTCTGTACAAAACAATAGTGAATCTATTTTCTGTCTCTCTTAAAGTTTCACCCAACAACAAGGCTCAATTAAGTGTTCTATTTGCATTATCAAGTCTATTATTAGTTGTATCTAATACCCTTTCAGCTGTATCTAGTCTTTTGCCAACAGCATCTAGTCTGTTACAAGTTTCAGTTTCTAGTCTTTTATTAGCAGTAGCTAGTCTTCAGCCAGCAGTGTTTAATAATCAATTAGTGCTCTATCAACATTATTTAATCTTCTTTTAGTAGTACCTAATCCCCTGCCAGCAGTATCTAGTCCTCTATTAGCAATATCTAATCCCTGCGAACAGTATCTGGTCTTCTGTCAGCAATATCTAGGATTCTATTAGAAATATTTAGTCTTCCATTACCAGTATCTAATTTTCTACCAACAGCATCTAGTCTTTTACAAGTTTCAGTTTCTAGTCTTTTATTAGCAGTATCTTCTGCCTGTAGTGAGTAATTTGTTAAAGTTTTCAAACGTTTTATCTTTGGCTCCCATGAAATTGCATTCCTCCCACCTGTGCTTCGTCTACATCTTCTGATATTGTATTTTGCTTCAGTTTTTTGCTTTTTGACATTGAAACCATGTTCGAATTTATTTTGAGAACTACAAGAAGATATCGAAGCCAGATCATAGACTTGATCCTATAACGTCTAGAATATGTGACGCTCCAGATAGTCTCTGATACGACCAGACAACTTTAATATGAACAACATAAGTCAACCTATGTGTGCACAATGCTTTGATTTTCTCGATCACTTCACGAGGTTGATATTCAAGATCTCCAATCGGCCCGTCCCGAATAATAGCTATTGATTGGTTGATGTATAACTAATATCTTCTAATTAATTAATTTATTCTCTTGTCTGCTTCGAAATAAACCATTCTTTTTTGAACATAGTGTTGTAAGCAGAGTGCTGTTCAATGTAGTAGGGAAGAATGTTGACCCTTGTGAAATTTTTTCTTAATACGTATGGCCTACCTAAATCAATAAAAATCTATAAATCAAAATATGATAGATCAGGAATATCAAAAAAAGTCTTGTAGTAACAGATATTTTATAAAGTATATATTTCATTAAAGTATTTTCAAATTTTAAAGCATTACTTTTAAAGTCAACGACACCATAAAACACCACAGTCTTATTTACATTTAAAACGAGAGTAGTGGTTTCGTGGAAACTTGAGTCCTATTGACCTTACCGGACGTAGTCTTAGCTCTGACCTATTTTACATATACCCGATAACCGTGTAGGCATTATGCTAATTAGTTGCGAGTTGGCGAACACGCGAAGTGTCTTAACAACGAGACAACCTTCATTGTTCCCAAACGCTAAAGGACGGCGCACAATCAGGAACAGTCTCAACGTCTACATAATTTAATTCTGCGAGAGGCGAACTTTCCTAACGCATTTTTGATGTGTTACTTACTACGTTTAATAACGGAACCGTCTCCGTGCAAGATGCGTCTTTGTACGGTGCTCAGGCATCTAGACTATGTAGACTATAATGGGTTACGCTGCACGAGTTTTCGTTTGTTAAACACGTTCGCTTTGATCAATTACCGGCGTGATTTAATGGTTTGCAAATGTACGAATGAAATTGCATTGCTCGTACAAATATCGCCGACTGCGTCACATTTGAAAGTTTAGTAACGGAATTTAGTAACCGTGTGTTGGTGACTTTTTAATTATTTATTTATAAGATGAAAATTGAAGAATTATTTGTTATTTAATTTCTAGTAGGAACGGATATTTTGACTGTTCTATATTAGAAATCTTTCTCTACAGACTTACCCTGCAGACACTTCCGGTCTCGACAGCGGTTTGATTTTAACGCCATCAATCCTCGATTCAATTTAGATGTCTGGTGCACTTCCCGAGTACGTTATAAAATGTCGTAGCGACTTTTAGCTTTTTCTTTGCAATTTTAGAATTTGTTGTTTTACGATTAAAAACGTTTTTTCTTTTAATATTAAAGGTATTAAAGCTTCGTTTTATAATCATTCGCAGCAAAGTTCGAATTTTTTCTTTTATATTCCCACAGGGTGAAAAGGAGGTGAAAAGTTCGTCTCTATGCGAGGGAGGCCTCAATTCGCATACCTGAAATAAGCAGTGTTGGCCCGGTATGCGACCATCAACGCCATTACACTCACCAATGCTCCAGGATATTAACACATCGCATTCCATCTCTCCTTAGTTGATAAAGCCCCAAGGGAAATGCGGGGCTTTTCCATAACACGACCTTTTCTCGCAGCATAATTAAGACCTTTCCTGTTATGATAAAAGTTTTTTTTTCACTTATGGAACGTATCATATTGTAAACCTCTAACTAATTAGGTTTGTATTAACTTCACAACACACCATATTATATCCCATGTAACGGAAGGTCCGATGACATATCAGACGGACGGGAATCGGACATAAATCAGCCGCGACGTGTCGAGGTGTTGTTATTGCATGAACTGGCGACACCGATAAACCTATTAATTAGCTTAGTAATTAGCTCTGAACGGACTACAATGAGGTAAATATTAGTTGACTTAGGTATACAAGGACGTAATAGCCATCATCAACGTGCTTCCTCGGTACACTACCGATACTCCAGATCCTGTATACCACCAATGTTAATTTCATCGCCTATTGTTGGGTACATACACTTCTACTAATAGGATTTGGGATCATGATATGAAAAACTAATGTAGTCCCTTTTTGTTACCTTTGATATCACGATAATATTAGACATAATAATAACCATTAAAGCATTGTGAATTTAGATTTATGCTGCTAAAATTTAACTAATAAATAATATAGAAATCTTCAGATACCGAGTGAAGTAGAATTTAATTTTTTGCGATTGAAATTGAGTGGAGGATTATATACGTTTAATATTTGCGGTAAAGTTCGTTAAGTTTTAAAACGTTTAAAGAGGGCAATCGTCTAGTGTTTGTCTTAAATTGGTCTCAATTGACGTATCAACAGGACCGACCTAATACTCGATCAAATTAACGGTCCGTCCGTTACGTCTTCGTTTTAACGGGATTAGAGGGCGAAAGTTTGCCAGTCGCAAACGTTTGCCTGAAGCGTTTACTTTGTAATGTAAAGTAACGTTCGGCGAAGATCGAATTTTCTATTGCTGTGAAACGGACGGAAGGATGGACGAACGGACGAAAGAAGGAAAGTACTGAAGAACAGCTAAAGTCGTTAACAGTTTTAACTGCCGCGCTGCGTCAATTGTTTAACGGAGGGTCGGGGAGTTGATCAAGTTCAGCGGACGGGCCGATAAATAAAAGTCCAATAAAGAGTCGAAGTGACAGTACTTTGGGAGAGGAAGTTTGGAGGAGATCCTCCGCGGGCCTTACTGCCTCCTGCTTACACTGTTCGCTCATTAAACGGGAAAAAGTTAAGGGGGCAAAAAAGTATAGACGGCAACGGGGTCGTGCATGGATACAGAGGGAAAGAAAGGAAGCTACGTTCGGTTCGAACTTCCAAAATCAATATATAAAGAGACCGGGACCAGCGGCGTCCTCCGAAACCAGAGTAGACCGTCGCCGTCGAGTACAAATGGAAGTTCTCCGGATGTGGGTAGACGTACGGAATATATCGGTTTGCGGTGGTAAATATTTAGAGCCAGCATATATTAACCGCGAACAATAACACGTGTCCCCTCGTTAAGATAAAATGCAAAACGGCATCGATCCAATAGTGAATAACGGAGCTTCAACCCCACCGGCTCCTACCATGAATATGGAACCGATATTCTAATGTGTCCAGTCGTAAATAAAACTCTCCTTCTATATCCTAATACAAATCTTCCCTCCACATTGAAACAGGTTTATCTTAACGCCACATTCATTTGATATTACTTCAGTGTAAATGAACATTCGTCCATCATTTTATATGGCACAAAAACTGCCAAAATTTGCAAAACATTTTCAAACCGGTTTTAACCCTACGTTTTTTGAAAATTTTCGACTCTGCAGTAAATGAAACTAAATGAAAAAAAAATAGGCGATTTTTTTAAGGTTTTAATCTGCTCAGGGCAAATCTGATTCAAATATGATTTGAATCACTTTTCAATCATACTCTGATGATCTGAGAGTGGAATGAAGATCTTAATAAAGACTTATTGTACTTGTTGGAGACGATTGACCGATTTTTGAAGAATTAGTGAAGGCTGAAAAACTTCCTCGAAAATTGTCATAAACATATGACATTAGGTTCGTTCGTAGAATAGTTTGCAATTTATTGGAAACTCGTTTTATAGTCGCTCACTTCAAATAATGCTCTGTAAGTGCATTATGCAAAAGAATATCAAATTTGAAACTAGTCAGAAACGGTTTGACACCGTTGTGCAAACAAGCCTAACATATCCCATCAAAACCCATCACATAAATCATAAAAATATTTTATCTGAGTGATACCAAATTACATTTTACTGCCAATATTTCCATATTACCGTGGTTAACAACCATGTGATGCGGTTGTCTAGATCAGCGTTTCTCAACCTTTTTAGACCTGCGGACCTGTAGAATTTGTCCAAAAATTGCGCGGACCGGTCAACTATTTTGAACAAAAAATTTCAATAGGTATTAATGAACTACTATTATAATATTTTTATTATCATTTATTTACAACAGTACGTCATAAGTACTGTTGTAAAAATTTCACGTTATAAAAATAAGTATTTATTATAATTTATAAATAAATAAATCTTTAACAAAAAGCAGAAAATTAAAAAAAAATCACATAATCATTGCATATAAACAAAATAAAAAATCAATCCTAAGATTAGCAAAAAATTAAATATCTAATTTTTGTTTATTTGGCATTAATGTGACGATTGCTGCTGCTCCTCTTCAATTAACTTTTCAATTGTGGGCTCTAAATTAGTCAGGCTAAGTCGAAGTGGTGGAACAACCGAAAGCCGATTTCTAAACTTATTTTTTATAACAGCTGAAAATCCTGTTTCACATAAATACGTTGTTGCGAAAGGGAGTAACATTTTCATCGCTTTTTCGTGTAGAGATGGATATTCATTTCTCGTATTGACCCAAAATTTATCTAAAGACGTGCTTGAAAAATTTCTTTTCAACATTATGTCTGAGCTAATCTCCAGGACGGACTCATGTTCTCTGTGAGTAAAATTTAATTGACTATTGTCATATGTTATGAAAGGGTTTGTTATCCACAAATTTTTTTCATATTTGGTGTTTTCAGATGGAAAATATCTTTCGAAACTACTATTTAAAGATTGTAAGTGGTGTGCAATAATAATGTTTAATTTTGCTAGGTTTAAATAATGTTGTGAATTAACAAAATCATAATAATTATTGAATATATCAATATTATTACTGTTTATTTTATTCAAACAAAAGTTAATTTTTTTCTTAAACGCAGCTATTTTATTAAACAAATGAAACGCATTTATCGCAGTTCCTTGTAAACTTAAATTTAACTCATTGATATATGAAAATATATCGCTTAAATATGCGAGTTTTGCAACCCATTCTATATCTGATAAATGTACTTTTAAAGAATTCTTTTTGTCAATTAAAAATGTTTCGACTTCCGTTCTTAACTTAAAAAGCCTAGTTAAAATCCTACCTCGCGAAAGCCACCTCACTTCTGTGAGCAGCAATAATTGTTCATATTCTGCACCAATCTCTTGACAAAATATTGCAAATAACCTACTATTCAAATCGCCTTTTTTTATAAAATTTATAATTTTTATAGATTCCGCTAAAACCTCATTTAATTCGGTTGATAGACTTTTCGCTTCTAAATGCTGTCTGTGGATTATGCAGTGCTAATTAGGAAATCAGAATTAGCTACTTCCTGAATTCTTTTCGTAACACCACAATGTTTAGCAATCATACTAGCCACCCCATCAATACATACACCAACACAGTTTTTCCATTCTAAAGAGTGTTTAATAATATTTATTTGCGTTAAAAATTTCAGAACTTGTTGTGTATGAAACCAATTCGATACAACACAGTAATTCATTCTTCTTTTATTTCTTTAAAGACAAAATCAACGTATCTAACGTAACAAATTAATATGGCCTTTTTAGCAATGTCGCACGACTCATCAATTTGAATTGCAAAAAAAATTGATTCCTTTATCTTATAAATTAATTGAGACTCAGAAAAGAAGAGAAAAAATATGTTTTTGCTAGCGCCTGTATACATTATAAAAATTATTAATAAACTTACTTGTATTCAAATGAATGCCGTCACACCCTGATTACATGACTCCGATACTTAAACAAATTACAACCACAAGCACATCTTTTACCATACATGTTCGAACATTTCCGAACAATCCCGAACATCGCATTATAGTTTTGTTCGTTGAGCCGATCGTAAACGGTTTAATGTTGTGCTAATTGTAAATTATGTAAAATGAAATATTAATTTTTGGATAATAATATCTTAAAAAAAATTTTAACTTGGGCGGATAAAAATTGTCCACGGACCGGTTAAATTTCTCTGCAGACCGGTGCCGGTCCGCCGGACCGACAGTTGAGAATTGCTGGTCTAGATCATTTCTTGGATCTGGTCGAAACAACACTGCAGATGATTGAATGGGTGAGAAGAAGATTCCAAAATACATAATTTTAATGTAAAATAGTCTTTTTGTTTATTGCAAAACGGTAATATATACAATATACACAATATGGCAATAACAGGTGAAATAACTGGCAGTGTAAAATTATATAGAAATAACTAAATTTTGGCGCAAATTTTTTTATCGAATGGTATCGATCCCCAAACTGAAAGGCCCTTATTTTATGCTGGATACATTTGCGACTAACCGAGGGGTAAGAATTTAAAATTTTATCACTTCTTTAAAGATTAATTTGAAATCATCAAATGTTCTAAAATTATCACAAATTTAAGAATTTAAAGAATAAATTTATGCAATATGCCTTATACATTTTACTTCCGAAAAGTTTTATGTAAATTCAAAATTAGAAACGGCTGAAAATCAATAAAACAATGCATAGCTGTTTACATATTATAATACTATTAATTAAATTGAAAAGCATGTCGAGAGTTTTAACGGTTTGTTATTATTCTGTTGTTTATGGTACAAATGTTAATTAATTGTTTTAATTATAAATAATTTGCATAATTTTGTTTCATATTGCTTTACATAGCTGAAGCTTGAGGTAGAATCAGAAATTCCTAATTTTTGAGCTTACTTGAGTTTTATTAAAAGACATAGCTAATTTCAAATTTCATCGTTGAAATTGTTTTACTGCTATATAACTTTATTGCTTCATGATCCCGTATTAAATTGTAAACTTTAGTAATTTGAATTAATAACTCTTCTACTAAAAGCGATCACCTGCTTAGTGAAAACTCAGTCTTAATACTATAAATACATTACACTTGATAACATAAATAACTCAGGGAGTAAATATGGGATTATACTGTGTTCGGTTTCAGAGAACATTAAAAAAGCCCGCTGATTCAGGTAAAAAATTCAACATTATTATTAAAATTAAAATGAAAAACATCACAAAATAAAACAATAATAATGTTTTTGATATTATATTATTTTGTATATACGCGAAAATAAAAAGCACTTCCATACAGATATGATTACATTTCCATAGTAGTATCATAAATAAATAATGGTGGTAAATTGACTTCTCACTTACCATTTGTATAACATAATTTGTTTTCTTGATGTAAGAATAGATTACCGATACTTATTGAATTTACATAATGTAAAACCTGTCGCCGAAGAAGTATGGACCTTTTGTTAAAAAGTGTGTCAGCCGTATGATATATGAGAGCGTTCCGGCGAAAGTGTATTCGGGGTTCAAAAGGTAAAATGTCATCTGGTACATAAATTGGAAGTATTGATCAATAAAGCGTTTACCGTTCTGTTCCCCATTATATACTTTCGTGAATATAATATACCCATTTTTGTTATCTATAATAAATACGTTAAGTTAATACCAACACAATATTCGCTAATTTCATTTTCTCATTTATATGTGTGCATTTACCTGAGTGTGGTTTATCATCGTCAACGTGATGTCTAGTTGAAACTATTTAAGTGTCCGCCACACCTACAATCTGTTCAAAAGTGAACGAAGTAATAAATCAGCCCTCTAAACGGATTTCAGTGACACAGAGAAACCCTTTTAACTAGAAGATTTCCAAGTATTTAATTTAGGTATCTCATAGCAAAATGATCCTTTTACCGTCTATATCGATTTAGCATTGATATCAAAGAGAATAGCGGAAAAGTAAAACACTTTAGAACACGGTGTGTGTTGATACAATGTAATTTTGGTAGTCTCTAATTACAACTTGCTGCATTAAACACGTACCAATAGCTTTCGTCTTTGTTGCTCTAACTGAAGTGGCTCTTTTCCGTTCGTTCCCTTTATTTAGGAAATAGTATTTCCGAACAATTTTCGCCAGAGACGAACATGCAAAAACAAGTCGAACGAATGGAGTAAGAATAGAAAACGGGTCGGTCAGCAGTTATTTTTTCCCGGTCCGAGATAGAATTCCCATGCAAAGTATCTCGTAAAATTTTAGGGGTTCGCCCGGTAATAGCGGAAGCGGATTTCTATGCGTCTCCTCTATAAAATCATCGAACCGGTTCGATTGCGGAACAGAACGAAACGACCGAAATTAGCACAAATATCACAAATAAGCGCAATGTAAAACTGACGAAAAAACCGGGAGCCACTTAACCGTATCGAATATATCAGGGGTTATTGGTAATAAATGTCAACGCGTTCCCGGGACTCGCACATTAGTATAATACGGGAACGCATTATGATGCACTCAGTGACGAACCGGGTGAATAAATAATTCCTCTTTATGACCTATAATCCGTAAATCACTCCCCCTTTCGGCGATGACGTGCGTGTTACGGTACTTTCTGTAAATGTACCAAAAATACTATCCGAAAAATTGATTTGCATGCCGGCTTTTGGTGATAAATCAACCGAACCAACCCATCCCCATTGTAAATATTCAGAGTGTAAACTGTACTATTAAAATACAGTACGATTGAATAAAATACAAAATTGTGAAATTTGTAAAGTGCTATTCGACAGTTCATTTCAATTTTACTATAAAAGTATATGTGAAACGAAAATATAATCAAAAATACATATTTTTAACACAAATAAGATGTACTTAGTTATTAAGAGAAATTGTAATTTAAAGTATAAAAAAAATCATAAATCGAAAATAAAAGTTAAAACGATCCATTGTGGATTTCCAAATCGATACCATACAGGAAAAGAAACTTTTAGTCGCCATCAGAATTACCTTTCGAGCGGTTTGTTGCTACACCAAATGTGTTTTCCTCCCGGGGGAATGTGGCCCGCTCCTTGCCATTTACTCTCAATATAAAACTTAGCGCCTGGGTATTTCTATATAGATAGATTAGGGCGAGGTGTTGGACCCAAGACGTATTGTGTGTAACTTTCAAAAGGTTATTTGTACCTTCAACATACGTAATTTAGAAATATATCTCTACCACAAATTTATTATTCTTTCACCAAAAACTCAAAAACCAATTTAAAAATGATGTCTTTAAATTTTTTTATTGGAACTATAGTAAGGGTCTTAACTTGGATGAAACAGTTCCGTATAAGGACAAGGGTCGGTTGTAGACTCAGAACAGCCCCCAATGTACTATGTTTGCACGAGTTTTAGAGTTTAATACTATTCATAAAAGTCGCTGACACACTCTGGTTGTCTTCTTATGAAACGAGACAGAACAGTGGATGGTGAACGACGCTGCTGAAGAATCGGAAACTACGAGGGAAAACACGAAAACGCTTTTACCATTTATTACGCTTCGAGTTACTTGAAGAGTAAAAACCGTATTTATATAAATTATGATATATTACACGTGATCAGTACATTTACATTTTCTTCTTTTTCAGTTAACGATGTATCAATATATTTTTGTTATATAATACCTAATAAAAAACCGAAATGGATTGGTTATTGTTTAAATGGAAATTTGTGATTGCGGTTTAACGCATTTGATAATTAAAAGCTTCTAGTAATTCATTCTACTAAAATTCCAATACTTGTCAAAACCATAATAATTCATTACAAATGCAACAAGTATTCATAAATTACAGTAGGAAATATGTTATTGGTACGAAAATGAATTGAATTTGCATTAAAATTTTAATAGATACATTGTTATTCCTCTAATAAAAGTTGTGTCTTCTCTTGAACTAATTACCTACCTCAATGTTGTAATCGAAATGGTATTAGGGGAATCACCTGTTCTCTTTGTTGCGAATATTGATCATTCGAACTAGTTGTTTACTATTGCCTTTGTGTTTTACTATCGTTAAGTGTTTACTACAGCTTTGTTTAATTACATACTTCGCCGGTTTTCAAAGTATGTCTACAATTGCCCATTAACAGTGATGTTGATTCCAATTATATAATTGTCTAAAAGGCTTTTATACAAAATAAGAAAATTGTCAGAAATAATTGCTACTTTTACAGATTATTGCAGTACCATACAATGAATGCCAATTTATTTTCCGTAGATCAGTTGTGTGTACATAATCAGAATGTATGATACCACCTAGCAAAAGTATTCCTAGATAAGCGTTAATTTCAGATGTAGTAATGGATTTCCATATACGAAGTGATTTTGTTACGTTATCTGCATTTGAGAGTTGTTATACAGTTCGGTAAGGTTAACGGTGACGTTTGTCTTTAATATAGAAAATAAAAATTTGTTGTATTACTAGTGTATAAGATAGTTTTTTGTCATCAAAGCTGGAATATAATGTCAAAAATGATTTTTAATTGAAATAGTTAGAAAATATGTTATAACTGAGAGTTACATCTCGAACAAATTGTTGTCAAGTTTGTGGGTCACATACATACGAGTTGTGCAAAATTTGGAACAGATATTTCATTATTCACGGTCACACGGAATTTAATGGCATCCATTATGTATGATTTCGTTACACGGGGACTATTTTCAAAGTTTAATTTCAATTTATTTTTACCGCGGATGAACCCGTGTGGCACAGCAGAAACGGCAGAGCCGCTAGTGTAAAATTTACGAAACCGAGTCTGCCTGCGAACTGCACGGACTTTTTGACACGCTGCCGGGGAAATTGTCCTCTATTGTGCATCTGCACCAGGATAGAGTGTGTATACGTTTCGATCCACTTTGAAGTTTTATCCACAAAGCAATTTAGCGGGGCGAAATCCTGTCTCTGAGAAGTTTTAACTGGGACGTATCCGACAGAAAACGTCACTTATACATTCCATTATTCCACCCTTACATCTCCACTCCGGAAATTTAGAAGTACCACTTCTGCGGTAGGTACACTCCTTTTATGCCTTGTAAAGACTTCTCCTTACTAGAGCATCGTGTGGAAGATAATATTATTTAAATTATGCTACTACTTTTAACCCCACTTATGTAGTATTTATTATATAAGAGAGTATGAATCGACAAAGTTTTCAATCCTAGCAACATCAAATATAACTCAAGAAGTTATTTGTTTCTGTAGTCGTAACTTGTTCCATGCGTGTTGGATACAGTACGTAAAACTGCTTTAAAATTCGTGCAACGCCACGGTCAACCAGTACTCTACGGAACACGTTGCCTTTAACTTTTAGGTTTACGTTACTCCATGCATCTGGGGAAACGTTTGGTCTAGGAGTAGTACTGAAAATCTCAGTTCTCTCTGGATCAATATCCTTGCTAGTCTTTTTCTCTAACATAAACCAATAAAAAAACAAATTTTCTCAAATCGATACCAAAACGACAAGGAAATTTAAGAATCGAAATTAACGCCATTATTTCTCATGCAGTTAAAACAGGAAATAATGAAAAATAATGGTTTCAATTAAAAAGGAATTAAATGAATCGATATCTCCACAACCGTTCGATGAAACAAAAAAAATTGTGAAGTTTGTTATCACTGAATATTTCTACGTGACGTTTGTGAATTTCAAAGTTTTCAGTTCGCGGGGTCGGAAAAACTGCGAAAGATTTTCGAGTAAAAAATTGGATCAAATTCATAATTTTATTTCAAACGGTATGCAAGATTTTCAAAATCAAATAAATAAATGATAATGGCAATAAAAAATTATACCCAATAAACACAAAAATGTGGAATTTGAATAAAAAGCATGTAAAAAGAATGCTAGTAAAGAAAATACTGATTCTACCAATTCAAACACATATCGCCTAAAAGTTTGCCAATTTCGCATCGGTATTGTGCTCCTTTAATGTTGCTCGCTTTTTGACATAAGTCAACGACTTAATTTCATAAAGAGAAATCTAACGTCCTTAAATGGCTGGAGCGAGATGGCAATTCGACCGTTTTTCGAGATTACCGAACTTCTTCTTCAATATATAGATCATATGTTTGATGATCATCGTCAGAAACTTATTTTGGAGGGCTAATCGAAGTATGTTCCAGGGCTAGCGCAGTACTACCTATGATCGACATATTTTAGGTAGAAAGGAGAATTGTATGAGCAATGCGAAGGAGTAGCCATGGGATTACCTCTGCCAATTTTATATGTAGATGTTTGAAAAGAAAGCGTTAAGGAAGAGTTCGTGGAAGCCAAAGCTTCCATTGCGTGGATGACACTTTCGAATGATCTGGAAACACGGAAAAGAGCAACTCCAGGAATTCCTAGACCACCTAAATTCACAACACTCCATAATCACATTTACTATGGATATGGAAGCTGCAAAACTTTCCTGGGTTATTGATCACTAGAAAGACTGATGGAGGCATGGGACTGGGAGTGTATCAGAAGAAGACACACGAGCAGATATGGTCCAAGCTTTGTTCCAGTGCGCAGAAAGGATGCACGACAAAAAGAATTAAATGAAAGAAGAAAGATTCCTATAAGATGTACTGCAGAAGAACGGCTAGACTATGAAAAGGGACATGCATTTGAGACTAATCATTAAGATAAGTATTTATTGCAATATGATTTCTTGGATAATACACCCACTCCTTTGGCTGTTCAGTCCTTCTTATTTGTCCGTCGATCTCATTTTAGTAAGTTCCACTTCTATGATGACTGAAAAATTTTCTTGCGGCACTGTTTATCTTCTCAAAGCTGTTATTTTAATTACAGTATGCCAATAGATCTTTTTTAGGTCATATTTCATATATACAAACTTATTTCCACTATTTAATAAAAGAAAATGATTGTCGTGTTGTTTCTATAAGTTAAATTTAATTGCACGCCGATGGCGTTGTTTTGTTTACTTCGTCCATTTCCTGTAAGCTTAGATTTCTTGAGCCAAAACAAACCAATTTTGTGTTACGTATCCAGCTCTATCTGCTGGTTTACGAGATATGGACTACCTATAAATCTTTTTCTGAAAAATATATATAAAAATTGATTGATTTTAATTAAAAAATTCTAGCAAAATACATTAATCCTTAATAATCTTTTTACCAGTAAGCACATCTAAATAGATTGCTTACGAAGTTTTATTATTTCTCGGATTTATTTTAAGATGTAAAAAATTTCTAAGACGATAATAAGCTTATCATTATTTCTCTTTCTCAATAATAACGATATCGACATTGTTTTACCCTGAATGAACCAGCTCGCTTCAAAATCCAATCCGAGCTTACCCAAGTTGAAACGGATCTATATTTTTCAATACTCCTACCTCTCCGTTAATTCTCCACATGCAGACAGTGGGCGAACGTATACCATCAGAATACTACGTTCGTGTAATCTTCCATCGCGAGTTCAAATCCAATTTAATTCTCGTAAATGATGACGACGGCGATTTTACCTATATTTTATCACAAAACGTTTTATATAACCAAAGCGTTTTTTTTTTCTTTTATACAATTTGAAAAAATGTTGAGAAAATATGTTAGTTTGAAAAAGCACAAGAATGTTGAGGATTTTTAAACGAGAACGCCAAAAAGTGATTCATGAAACCCCGACAATGCCCGGAAGAAATTCTTTTGCCTCAGTAGCGTGCGGTTGCGATTTACAAAGGTTTCGAATATTATTCTCATCAAAATTTTCCTGGAATAGAGGGGTAGACGAAAAGAGAATAGCCCGCCGCTCCGGTTAGAAATTATGCAAATTTAAGAGACCTTTTGGGGGATTTTAGGCTCATATAGGCTCGTATATACGCAGATACCTTTACAAATCGTTCCAGTTTATGATCGACCGACCACAGTAAAACATGTTTCTTTAACTACCCTTGTTCGCTTTACTCTCCTTTTAATGCCTTTGAAAGCATTTTAAATTACTCCGCAGTTGTAAAACTTCCTGATGGCTCGAAGTTGTTATTTGAGAGTAATTACTTTAAATCACGTTTTATTATTCATACGCTTCTTTGTGATAAAAGGCAAAGCAAAAGTAGGCGGATTCGCTCTTTCAGAATTTGTAGGATAGAATCAAAGTTTCGATGTATTTTTATCGAAGGGATTTTAAAGGTGGGTAGGGATCCAAATACAGACGTTCCTAAAAAAATATTTAACTCCACCTACGAAATAACGAAAAAGAGTGGGGTTTTCTTTACAATTCATTTCAGTGGAAACCTAATAGGAAAAGGAGAAATAAAACGTCAATGTATATTTTTTCTTCATGTTTTATAAGTAGTTGGGGTAACTTCAAAATTAATTTAATTTCACCTAGTGCCGAGGTTTCTCGTAGCACTCAAACGAAACGTATATATAAATTTTTACTTTTCGTTTATGGGTCCATGGCCACATCACCACCATACGAAGAGAAGTACCCTTTTTAAAAAAAAAACCGGTTTAATGTCGGCGGCACTCCATCAAAGGTGATCATTTTATTTTTTCACGAAAGCGAGTACAAACACGGTCCCGGATCGAGAGTCACTTAGCATCCGGGCAGCCATTTACGGACTAATGCAGTAGAATCCATAACGCGTAATGGAGGCGTAAAACTGCCGTTATACGCAATATATGAGAACGTTAGTGGCAGTTGCAAACTCGGTATTACCCGGTAATTATTACGGAAATTGTATTAAATGAGATGTCGCCCGGACGGCCCACACGAGCCCAGATAAGGGCTCCCCTTAAAAATAATTGAATCGCCTCGGTCGGGAAAGCGAAAATAATGTTTTCGCCATATTTGCGGTTAAAATACGTTCTCGGGGAGCTGTAAAGTAGTGAACTTTTTGATTGAAACTGAAATTGCTACATTTGTTGTAAACTTCAACCACCGTAGCTAATTGCTTCTCATAAAATTTATTATTTCCCAAAGTTTTTGAAAATATATTGCTGTTTTCAAACAAGTATATTATTCAAATAAAGCGTACACATTTTTTGGTTGAATAATTCAAAAAACATTTTACGCTCCTAAGAGATTAAAAATACTGTATTATTTAAAATAGTAGCAAACCATTTTAATATCGCAAAATAATTTCAATCTATTTTAACAAGAACTCGCGAAAACATTAATCAAATACCTCTCTACCAATAACCTGAAATTCTATTTATTTATGTATTAATATACAAAATGTTTACACAACATATATATCTGTTCCACATTTCAATTAATGTAATATAATAAATCACATAGAGATGCGATGTTTCAAGATTTATTTCCATTTGCATATTGCGAATACTATTTATGACAAAATATATGTAGCATAAAAGAGGATTTCAATTATTATTTTTTTAATTTATTCAGCATATTTTATATTTTAGCATACTAGTTACTTATATAACAGAGTCGCTAAGTTTTCTTTGACGATCGATCGTGCACGATGACATGTCATACTGAATAATTAAACGTTGAATAATTACTAATTTATGTTATTACTTGATAATGTGCAGCATTTAGTACGTTAATTAATACATCAACGAGAATAGGTCTTTGGAATTTCATTATAGCTAGCGATAAGAAATCGTTTAATCCCTTAAGATTAATAATCGTGGGTCTAACCGCTTGCCGAGTAATTAATTTTCTTGTTATCATTATCGATAGACGTTTGGTATGGAGGTAGATGTCCAGTCAATATGGGATATTGTGATAGATTTATGACATTATTGCACATTAATAACGTTTTTCATTAACATACATATATTGTTTTAATGATTATGTTTTAACATTTCGCTATCTTAAATAAATTGGAATTTTTGATCAACAATATGGCATCGTGATGACGTGATTAAATAATTAAATCGATAAATCGTAAACAAAAATGATTATAATAGTAAGTAGGTAAAGCTAAACGTAAATTATTGGATTTTGTTGTGCAACCTGGAAAAGCAATCGAAGATCGAGACCACGCAGCGATATCAAAAAATTATGCTATTTAGGATGAAGTTGTAGGTATGGAATTAATAGCACAGTTAATTCCTGTATTGTTATTACAGCAGCTTATATAGATTTATTTAAAGCAATAAGCTATCATTTATGATTATATATGAGGATTATAAAAAAAAGTTTGATTCTGAACCCAATCTGGTTCAGCATACTTAAGAAGATCGATCTTAAAGTAAGTCTTTAAGTATCTTTGAGCTTTTGGTACACTTAGCAAGAACAGAGATTGTCCCCCGCCGAAATGTTGAGGAGTTCACCGTATTTATACTTACATGCTCGGTTCTAGCTATCAGGGTGTAAGTAAGTTCATGTGTTGATAATGATGCGTATTAAACATCACTTTTGATTACAGCGACATGAAAATTGTTTTACACCTCATTGGAATAAACGGAAAAAAACTGTTGAAGAGGATGTGAAATCATCAGAACGAGATCAAATAAGAATAAGGTAACAAGATAGTAACAAAACTTATTATTTTTTGAATTTTTTATTTAATTTCCTATTCACTTAATTAATTTATACCATTTATTTTTTACAATACTCTACGTTGTAGAGGTGCAGTTTGTCGATAACGCTTTACCGCACTCATGCCAGGTAAGAGCCGCTCCTTACCTTACATAACCTGCTATAACATGGAGACCGCTACGAATTATGTATCAGGTGTGTAATGTACTAATATTGTCTTAATTATTTAAATCTTCATTTTGGGTTTACTAAACTTTGAACATTACGAATTAGGAACTAAAATATTGTTATTTGATTTTATAAAACGTTAAAAAAAAGATCTTCATTCAAATAATCTATAAATGGATGATTATAAATCCTTAAAGTATCTGTCAGCAACTGTAGATAACGTTCGAAATCAAAACACTTTTCGTGAGAACGATGCAGAGTCAACATAATCGGTTAAAAAAATAAACCTACGTTTATAAAACTCTTACGGTTTATTTTATTAAAATTAAAAATAAACGCAAAATTTAATCTTAATAAGTCCAACGGATGCGGTTTCATTCGTGAGAAGTATTGAAAAAATCGAACCAGCCAATAAATAAATAAACGTTGAGCTTTAACTAATGAGAGATTTGTTTATTATAGATTTATATACAGGTGTCCCGTATCTTCCGCATCAGAGCATTATATGGTTGTAGGATGCATTATTCTGAAACGATCTTTCTAATAAAATTTTTTCGAATTGTTTATAATAACCGCACGGGAACTGTTTAACGACAATAAGCCGATCGTAAATCAGACTCAGGTAATCGGTGCCACCCTCGGCCGGTCCGCTACGCCGATGATAACTCGTTTCCCACGTGTACTCACCAATAGATTCGACACGGAAAGAGAAATAAACTTTTTCCGTGAACGGTATTGGAGAGACTTTAAACAGTTCCCTTGCGGTTATTATAAACATTTCAAAAAAATTTTATTAGAAAGATCGCTTCAGAATAATGTATCTTACAACCGTATAATGCTGTGATAGTAGATATAGAAAAAACGTATTCAACAATTTCAAATAAATCGCATCTTAATTTTACACGAACATCTTAACCGAACTTATTACCATTTTACTAGTTAACTTAATCTCCTTGTATATAATTACATATATCGTTTTACCCTTAAATTGGCTATCGACCGTATAGTTTCCCTCCCTTATTGCTTTGATGTCATCTTCCTGTAGCGATGATTAATTTTCTTATTGACTTTAGGATAGTTATGTATACCAAGTAATAAGATACCTTTATGCAAGATATAGCGTATTACTAACATCATGTTCGTACCTTTAGCCAAATTTAAAATTTATTATATTGATTTTTATATAGAACAGAATTAATAAAAAATTTAGTTTTAATTTACATTGTGTGCTGGTACATAGAACTCGTTCAATGTGGATTTTTCGAAGAGCTCAAGAATCACGTAGTGGTGAGCATAGATCAGCGATGAAGTAATCAGTGGCTGACTGCGAGAGCTCGGTATCTTAAGGAAATGTGGAAAGTGACCCTTTTGTGGTACCAACGTATGTGTAGCAACTTAGGGAGGTATATATCAACCCCTATTGACGGCGGGGACGTGAACGGACACCGAGATTTCTAATTTGACCAATTCGGAAATCGCTGAGCTAGGAAAGGGGATATTAAAACGCCAATGTGTCCGATTTATGTCGCCAAACGTCGTCTTACAGAATGGAACGGCCGATAATTGATGGAACCTACAGCCGAAAGTAGTCTAAGGTCCCTTGCCAGATATGTACTACTTTCGAAGTGGAGGGTGCTTAAAGTGATATTTCGATTTACAATCCTCGAATCCCCCGTTGAGAAGTTCTTATTACTTTAAAGGACTTTTTAATAACTTCGATCTGGTTTCACATTTTTGATACATTCTTTTATTACATGATTAATTGATTTCTTAAAATTATTAATCTAATCTTAAAATGTTTATTATTGCAATCATTTTATTTGCCCATATTATGTATGTTAATTAGGTAAATCAATGAAAGGGAAAACTTGTGGGTGAATTTTTGTTTGTTTTGTTGAGAAGGGGGCTATAATAAAGTGCAAAAATAATCTAATAAATCGGGACTCCCCAAGTTTATTCTGAAAATATAAAACACATTCCTTTTTTAATTTCTTTTAAACTCTTCAATAAAGAAAATATTTGATACATTTAGAGATATTACTGTTTCAAAATCAATTACGTAAACGTCCACGCAAATACGATACCTTTAATCAATTTAGGAAACTTTGCTATCATGCTCCATTTAGAAGTTATGGACCGGGAATGGAATTTACTTCAATCTTCCAGGAGCAATTTCACGCCTTTCGTGTTTCATTGTCGATAAAATACAAGGATCGAAAATTTTATTTTTGAAGTACCTAGTAGTACTAGGGACGATGTTCGAAATACGTGAAACCTATTTAAAATCGAAATAATTTTTTTAAGTAATCAATATCGGGTCTTTTTCATTAAATAAGGAACCTTTTAAATGTAAAACTTCACCAGGAAGATTTGAATTTCCTGTGATTGCATTTCTTTGAGAAACTTAACGGACGGAAATATATGTGCATAGTATATGAGACAAAAGAGTCGATAAGTGCGTAGTTGAAAATATAAATTTGCATAACCGATTTTCCGTTGCTCGAGTTCTGAATATGAAAGTAGAAATTACGTTCTTTTATATCAACGAAGTTGTATGGAAAAAAGAACCAAAGATGGCTCGTAGCTGTTTTAATTAATAACAGTTTAACGAAGATATTTCCTGTAGAGGAGCGTTGGTTATAATGGCCATCTTCCATGCGGTACTAAATTTTAGTCAAATAGCTATTTGTCAAGTCATGCATTAATTAAGAACTAATTTCTGTGATTAATTTCCCTCGTCATTTTGGGAATGCAATGAATACAAATTGTGTACTAATATGTCCTTCAAGTTTTGTACAACATTTTAAATCAATTATTGTTGTATTTACACAAACTACGTTTCAAAATACCTTAAACATTGATGAAAATAGAACACCTGTACCGTTTCGATCATATATGTTGATGAACCATATCAAACCAGATTCAATATAAATGTAAATCTAACTGCAGCCCTGAATTGTCAACTTTAACCGGATTTATATGTATATTGATAAAAAAACGTTAAAAATAAAACAAATTTTATAAATTTTTGAATATTTAGTATTCGATGTTGGATCATAAAGAAATAAATAACACTCATATATCGCATGCTAAATCAATTTAGCTGGATACAATTTTATTTTGGACTACTACTAATAAAAAATAAAATTTAATCGTGTCATGTTAAAAAAGGTGGAAATTATTACAAAACTATTTGTACCTGAGACCTGTTGAACCAATCTTGTTAGATTGTTAAACACCATTAAAATGATTTGCATAATGAAAATTTAAAAATGCACCCAGCAATTTTCAGGATAACAAAAGTTAACAAGTTTGGTTAAGTAATGAGATCGATTTCCACGTTTATTCGATAGAGAATTTCCGTTAAACAGTGTATAGTTAGATACCCTTGTTAAACATGGTATGTAACTAATTTGAACCCGGATATTGTTACACTATTATCATCTTATTTTTATGATGGGATCGGTTAGGTAAAATAGAGATCGACTCGTTATCCATATTCATAGGGGATTTTCGATGTTGCAGCAAACGGCGCCTGCCGACCCGATATTAAATTCGCCGTAATAGTGCCGTTACCTCGGTCTACTATCTTTATGCAAATCGATGGTATTTTCTAAGGCGCGGATTATCGCTTTGGGCCTTTATTATAATATGGAATAACGGACGGGCGCGCGAACGAGTTGTATCGTAACATCAATGTTGTAGAGGGTCTATATCGTTAACTATCATCCGTTCTCGCTAATTTCTGATGGAGCGTGAGAAAATCACATTTCCCCACTTAATATAGCCTTCCCTATTGGATTATGGGGAACGTTGCACACGTAGATGTTGGCGTCGCGACGCTGCCAGCGACAATTTTATCGATTGGCTACGAAGTAGGTACATTACCTTAACAAGTTTAAAGACGGCACTCAACTTAATTCGGTCTCGTTTATGTTTTCCGTCTGCCGACGAGCTCCTCTGCTGCTCTTCAACTCCGCGAAAGCAAACGACTCACGTGTTTTGAGCGCTTCGTTGGTCCGGGTGTCGTCGGGCCCTTTACCGGTTGAGTGTGCAAAGAGAGCGCTCGTTCAGGCCAAAGAGGAAGAGGACGAAGACGGAACGGTAGGAGAAGAGGAAAAAGTCCCCCGAAGAGATCGCAAATAAAGGAACATCCCCGGTTCCTTCCATTCAATCCCATTCAACGCAGACATCAATTTCAATAAAAATGTCTGCGTGGTACCTAAGCCTCGGGTCGAGATCGTCGAGAATTCCAGAGAGGACGCAAAAGGGGCCCAGCGGCCTCCCAACTATTCAATACAATTTCAATAACAAATGTGACAAAAGAGCGACCGAAAGCTCACTTTTTCGTTCTCTCCCTTTTCCGCCTACCCCTTGCGAAATATTGAAATGGGTCCGACTTAATCATATCCGATGGGATTACTGGGTATGTTTTTTTTCGGTCCTGTGTAGTAGTAGGTACAGAAAATATAAACACGATCCCCCAGAGTATGCGATATCCTCGGAACGGTTACATTTTTATATCTCCATTTTTATCAACTCAATTTTTAAAGAAGAAACTCAATTCGTTACTTTTTAACATTATTTTTTAATACATATTTTCTCTTGTTATGGTTGATTAACTTTGTAATTTTACTTCTCCTAAGTTTGTAACCAGTTCAACCATAATCAAACTTTGTAGTTTAGCAAGTTAATTTATTTCTCTATCCACCAACGACTTTTCTCAATTTATCATGATTCTTTAAATACTAGTCTCGAAAATTTTATTAGACGGAAGCTGCTTAGTGTCATATTCTTGCCTCGAAAGAGGTCATTGCGGTCATTAAGTTATGCGGTCATTACAGAACCGGGCTAATAATGACCATTTGTGCGGGTGCCCTTCCAAAACCCACAACAGATGTTTGACATTCTCGAGCAAAGTCCCATGCGATTATCCTTCTCGAATTACATTTCACGTAATGCCAATGTCAAATGCGACGGTCGTCGTCGAGTTAATAAAGAAGGAGGTCTTTAAATCGAAAAGTATTCGATTTCATTTGTAGATATAACGAACCGTACTTACTCACCTACTTAACGGAGTAGGGGGTGGGGAAAGAAATTCGAAACTTTTGTTGAAGTTACAGAAAAGTTTTATTAAAAGACGAATAACTTATCAAATGACGTTTCCGTTTTGTATTCAAGGAAATAATAAATAAAAGATAGAAAGGAAATGTTTTGTATTTCTATTTCCTGTTAATTTATATATTGATAATTTATAATAACATAAACAAATTTTCTTATTCCATTAATTTTGACACTCTACCTGTTCACTACACATTCCAAATGCGATATGTTGTTCAACATGTCACTCAGGAGTCCATATTCTTTACCTGGACATTTATCCTGCCATAGTGCTACCCACCCCTTAAAGCTTCTCTGCATGTGGTATAATACCTTGTATTATTTATTTTAAAGAACTTGTCTCCTGTTTTTATCAATATTAATAAGCAGGTTGTCACGCAAGCTCTTCGCTTATTAACTACATCTCGATATCTCCACCAATATGCATTATACATGCTTTGAAACTAAATTTTAAAACCTAACTCCGCAAACAAATTTTTCAGTTACGCCACAATCAAATCCGTCCGTGCTGTCCATACCAAATCTGTGCAGAAAGGTCCTAAAACACCCATAACAAAATTACAATAAATCAAAGGACATTGGGACGTTAACCTTATTTTGTGTACGTGAACAAGCAGATGTTACAATAAACTGGCTCATAAGACTGCAAAAAAAATAAACCAGACCTGTCACACTTAGCCGATTACAATAAGGGTTGGAAAATTTGGAGCTACACTTGGTAGGAACCCTGGTTGATGGTTAAATAGAGTAAACCAACTCGAGTAACCAACCCAACCCAAGACTGTTAACTAATTCTTGAGACTCTATATGATTTAATTTAATACAAACTGGTCATTTAGGTGTGGATTATAATTACTAATAGGATATAAAGGGTTTTTTTCGATGAGACCTACTCGTATATTAATGAGGCCTTTATAACTTCAAGCGTCCCGATAATCCTGTTGCTGATGATAATGAGATAGTAAATGACTTCTTGTGTTTTTGCTTCAATCTACAAGATTTGGAATTGAGAAGCCTGGGAGATCACACCTCCGAGCAGAATCCTCGTCTTCAATCTAAACGCAAGTCACACTGCATCACCCTTCTGAGTTTCTGCTGCAGTTGCCAGCATCACAGCATGTTTATCAAATACTTCCTAGAGTTCATGAAACCTACTGACAATCTATTATAACGTGCAATCGGCGCAGCAAGTATCAAACCCTCTTCAGTCAACTCTAAAACCTTGTCTAAACGATACCTCAAAACATTATTATGAGAATTGAAGTTAAGTTCAGTGATAAATTTTCCTTTAAAATCGTAGCAGAAACGTTTATAATAACTTATAAAAATTTTGATTTTGGGAAGGTCACAATAACAAGAACAACTAGTAAGTTCATAAAAAATTATGGATTTTAAGATTAAATCAACTTACAAAGCGATTTGATAATGATATGAAAATATCTTTAAGCTGCTCGATTAATTGCACGCAATGTAGCAATAATAAATTAATCTCACCCCATGTTATAAAAGCACTAATAATTGCTCAGTTATAATCTCCCCAATGCTTAATTAGGTGCTTAAAACTCGCATATTAACTTAATCCCAATCACTAGTAGATTTTAAAAGTTGTTAGATGAATACTTATTTTCACGAATGTACACATTCCCTAGAATAATTGATAACCTTGACAGTTTCTAATTCGATTTAGGATTAAATGCTCTTGTCTTTAATAAATAATAGACATGGTGCTTAATTCTGATTAGAAACGGAATAAATATTAAACATGTATATTTAATATTGTTAGAAATGATGGTTATTAGTAACCGTAGGAGAAGTTAGAAATTTTGACGAACCCTCCTCAACTCTATCTCGACGGAGTTGAGAGACAGTTGCGGAGAGTAAACAAAATGACGAGTTGAACTGTTTCTGACAGTCGGAGATGATGCATGCCTAATTAGCCCAACCAGCCAGTTATATCTTTGCAATGAGCGGGGCGGGGAAGAAGAACAGGGGCGACGGTTTCGCGTATAAAAGACCACTTTCAGATGATAATCAATTACACGATTAGCGGAAAACGTGGATTTGACAGTATCGTGCACTGGTATTGTTCCCGTCTTTCGCCCTGATAATGGGGCGTTTCGTTGTTAAGAGATAGTTTTATAATTCAGCCTGACTGTCGCTGTCAACGGCAATAATGGAATATTTAAAACGGCGGGCCACCGTCGAGTCGCGATTGTGACAATGAAGCTTTATTCATTAAAATAGACTTGTTTACCTAAAACCACGGTTATTTTATATCAGAAGAATGGATACAGCTTCGGGGCAAATTTACTTTAACGCTACCCGCTTTGAATTTTTTATCTGTATCCTGCATGTTGTAGCGGCCTATTTAATTCCAGTTTTTTTTTTGTTTGAAACTTGTAGAGCTTGCAATACAATTTTCACGCTCAATGCCCCATTTTTAATCGATTATGTTGTGGTCGCACCTACGACTAACCTTTAATATATTACACGTAAATTATTATTTTATGTAATAAATCGATAAAGTTCAATTTTTGTTTGTTCGAAAATTATTAATTCGTATCCCCATTTTGTTTATTGTATGTTTATGGAACTAAATTTTTAACTTCTTTAAATATATCAACCTGGAAATTAAAAATTCCTAAAATTTTTTGTGATATAACTGTTGCAGTTTTAAAGAAGAACTAAATTCCCTACAAATGCTTTAAAATAAATTAAACCTTGCAATTTTTCAACAAACTTTAACGAATTTAAAAACTTCAATTTGCTTATTGTAGTAAGCGAATTTAATCACTTAAGATTCCTTGATAACTTCTTATTAAGGTCGTCGGATTCAAATCTTATAACGGCTTCTGATGGCTGGTTTTCAGAATTACTTTTACAACTAGCATTACGGCGCAAGTGGAAATTTTCCCTATTAACGTTCGAATCCGTAAATGAATTGCGAATTACGGAGGAAGAGAGATGATGAGTGAGTGACCGCGGTAATGCGGTTGAATTGTGCGTTTATTACCGGAGGATGTTGGAAATGATCGGGTAGAGTATATGGACGTATATTCATGGAAGAGCTACATATTATAGGTGGTCCTGGTAATAAACGGCTGCGAGTGAAACAGCTCGAAGGTGCATTAGGTGACATGGATATTCACTTCACTGTCCGGCAAATCTGAATTCGTGCGAATACTTAATGTGCCCGTTATGCAGATGTAAATGGAAATTAATAATTATTCACAGAGAATCGTTAAACAGTTTGTTAATCGCCTTTTAATCTCGCCTTTCAAATATCAAAAGCTATTTGGGATTTTTATTCAATTCAAAATACGTTTTAGTAAAGTAAAACAAATTTTATGTTTACTTAATGGTTGTCCTTTGTATTATGTAACCCCTCAAAAGATCGTTTCGTCTATTAAATCAACCCCAAGTTTACCTCGAAACGTTTCGTTTGAAATCGATCGTAAATAGAGAGCTTCTCAGACAGATCTAACTCTTATCGGCCAAGCCATCTGCCCTGTGTCCCAACAAAAGAGCGTTCGTCAATCACGGTAAATGCGTCTGCGATCGAACATACTTAAATGCAATTAGACTAAAGATCTTTCGTCTGGGATCGTTTATAGCAGACGACGCAAGATATCGTAAAACGTATCGACGTAATACTTGATGCGTGTATAACACGCCACAAAAACAGTTTAAGAAATGGAGCTTTTCAATTATCAATAACAAAACACAATTACAATCATCAATCCATAATGATTGTACTTTATAAAACGTATTAAAGATGAAAGTGCCTCTTTATTGCTACTACAACGATTGGATCTAAATTGAATTTTAATGGAAATCATTATTGCAAAATTTATAACGGCAAATATTTATATTGTAAGTAGTAAATCAATAATGTGCCTGGTAAACTACAACTTCGATTTAAAATAATCGAAAATAAAAATTAATTCGAAATAAAATTTAAAAAATATCTTTAATACTTACTACTTTCACCACTTTTGAAAGTTGCATGTGTGGTTGTAATAAATACTAAACATTGTACGGTACGAACTGCGAGTACGAGATTAAGGAGCACGAACGTGAAGTCAAATTACTACCCGGAATCCTAGAAACCACATGGACGTGTTGAAAAGTTAATTGAGCGTTCGTCAATTCAATTACCGGAGGAGATTGCAAATGTAACAACGTAATGTAAACTATAATTATAATATATAATATGCAACGGTTCATTATGCACACAAGGAAAAAATATAGCATTGATGTGATTTGATAAAAATCGTGAATATTTTATTTCTTTAAGAGGTCAACTTAGAAGTAAAATAACTGTTTATCCTAACTGCGTTATCATAGAGGTCGATCTAAGAAGAACAATCTGATTAACGTGTATAAAAATGCTGAAAAATGTCATTGCGTGCTAACCTACGAAAATAATAACAGCACTACATCAAGCTTGAACGTTTAGAAAAAAACACGCAAAGGCGTGCGCAATTACTAACGCTATATGAACCTAATTTATTAATTACTATAATTGTTTCCACCTACCGTGGAATATTGTTTAACCACTCCTATTATTATTTATTTACACTTAGTACATTTCTTCATTCCATCTCTAATTGATATAACATTATTGTGACATAAATTTCCTAATGGAGTTGGTGAAGTTTTGTGATGCAATCATATATTTACCTTGTTCTGATAAAATATGCGATAAAAATGTTTTGTTTCAATGACATCTGATATGTTGTTTAAACGAGAAGTGCTTTTTTGCACGCTATGAACAGAAGACAGGTTATCAAGTCTGCCTTAAACGTTTTGTAAATGCGTGTCTGTTCCAATATGAAAATCTAAAAAGAATTACCAATATAAATTTCCCTCGAGATACGATTTCTTCGACTTATTTTGAACTGCAATGAATCGTTTTATAAAAAATTAAATAATGTGGGAAAAAAGAAATTAATAAATCATATTAATTGAAATATGTACTTGTTGTAAGTATAAGCAAAAGTTTATCGAATTAAACTAATATAAATTCAAACTAAATGGAGAATTTATACAGGAATAATTGGAAATCGATTTCTACGACCCTTGACTTGATGGAATGATCGCCACAGGGAAATCGACATCATAGAAGGAAAGGGTGGATGACATAAACGCAATTTTTATTACCAAAGAGTTTGTCCGGTGGGAGACGGAAACTCGCAACTACCTCTCTGGCAAATCAAGTGTTTACTACTACTACCCAGCTTAGTTTAAACTCTCACGAATATAAACTAAAATTTAACAACATATTATCGCGTTTTAAATTTTATGTTTAAAACTAGACTTTAAGTAGGATTGGTTTCTGGAAGAACAGATTTTTGAAAACAGTTTTGCCATTAAAAAGGTAAGGAAAGAAGTACTTCGGCAATTTACCTTTTTATATCACTTTTAAATAATTATTTTACGACCAATTTTTTTTGATAAAATGTTAGTATTAAAATGTTCTGCCGTGGAGTAAGGTATCAAATAAAGGGTATTTGTGAACTAATGCATTCTGAAGATGCAAGCTTTTAAAATATACTATGTGTTATATGTGGCACATTTACTGTTTGAAGAAACTAGGAACTCGTATGTATAGGATACTTTATAGGCAAAAATCTCATCTCGAAGGATGATACCTTTGGGAAAGATGAGAAATCACAAGAAACACTTTCTCGAACTGTGCACGCTCAAAGCAGTGTTAGACTCGAGTTTAACCCAAGATTACCAAAGAGTTTTGTAAGTCCCAATATAAGAACACTACATCGAGTCCTTGTTGAGTTGAGACTTGTTTGTTGAAAAATAGTTAGTCAGAAAATTACCACAGGATGTTCCTTATCTCTGGAAGTGTTGTCGTTCCGATGAGCTTCTTAAAATTGAATATCGGGTCAAGAATTCTGGCTTCAGGATCGTTAAGGAATTCTCTTCAACGAATATATGAAGTGTAAACGGAAAATAAAAGGACAAACACTTTTATCAAAACGAATTATGATTTATGTAGTTGCTGTACTAAATGTGGCAAAAAATATGGCACATGTAGTTTCTGCCCCCAATAGGTTTGAACGGATAGATAATTAGCTGTTAGTTTGTGACTAGTTCAGTGTTTTATGAATGTCATGTACGAGGAATGATTAATTGCAAACTAGTGCGGAATTTGTAACTGTCCGATCGTAACTATGACTTAATTTAAATTTTTTTCACAAACAATTCCGTAAAAATCAGCAAATTTTAAAAATTGCTACGCACCATGCACCAATGTAATAACGAATTCAGCTTAAAAGGCTGACAGTAAAATCAGAATCGCAACTCGTAATTCACGTTGAATTCACGCGAATTAATTTAGATTTGGCAGACGAAAAAAATGATTTGCAAAATAATATTATAACTCTCGATTAATCCCTGAGAAGATTAAACAGATTTCTATTAAATTAAAAATTTTAATTGTGATGGTGTTTCTGCAAACATCACATTTTTTCGTGTAATAATACCAGATTAATACAAAATTAATTATAAAAGTAACTAAATACTCCAAATTGCGAACCACCTAATTAAAGACGGAAGATAAAGAGAAGTGAAGTAAACTTTTTCCAAGCGCACCTGTAGTAACGCTAAACTTTTTGACGTGATGTAGCCCAATTTTAAACTGGGAACACTGTTTATCAAGATTTAATTAACAAACTCGAATTCGTTCAAAAACCCATCTTACTTATTTCTAAGAAAAAAGTCTTACTCATTTCATAAAGTATTAATACACCGTACTTATGACGTATTTTGGTTTTAATGCAAAACAATTCCTTGTATCTTTATGATTGGAATTCAAACTGAATGAAGTTTATCAAGATTTAATTAATATAAACTTGAATATTCGTTCGTTTAGAAACGGATCTATTTTGGAAGGGGGGTTCAAGCGGGGGGGTTGACTAGATAATAAGGATTTTAGCGCGTGCGTTACCCCAACGGGTTCTTCCACTGTTGAACATGGAGCGCAGTTTTGGCCGCGCCACCGCCCGCGATCGTTCTTCAGAGTAGAGACACGCGACATCTCGCGACGGACATACGAAAACCACAACTTTTCAAAGCGCGCCAAATTTGGCTATAGATATTAATCGTTATTGCTAAATATTACAAAAATACTTAATCAAAGATAAATAAAAATAAAGAACTAAGAAAAAGAAAAAAAGTTTTTCGTGCGGTTGTAACTCCGCAAAAGTTATCCGAGTGATACTCGTATAAGTACTTTTAGGACTGTCTGTTACCATCGTTCTGGAATCGTTTTCTCGTCGAACGGTGAACAAAGAAAAGTTGCTCGTTACCATATTATGCACAGTCGATGAAATTCCCGACAGGAAGGGATATATCAAAGAGGAGGAGGTAATCATTTTCTTTATAAGTCGGATCGAATCGATTTCACGGTCCAGTTCAATGAAATACGTGTATGCATTGATGGAAATCTGAATCATATTTAATATATAATTTTTATAAAACAATAAATATTAAAAATAAAAATATGTCGATGTATATTGAATAAAAATTACTACAAAGTATCGTTCGATTATTCGATAGCTATCAAGTTAATACTTGCATGATATCGGGCAATAAAATTAATATCTAAATACTAAAAAGTGTTTTAACGGAAAAATCAAGCTATTAAATGGTTATTATTTAAATGTACAATCAACTTTATGACAATAGGCAACAAATTTTTTAAACAGTGTTTGCATCACTAATTAAACTAAACTAAAGATAAAGATTCTGAAAACTAGAATAACAAAGATAAAGGTTCATTTCATATCAAAGGATTTTTAATCAAGATGGATTAGGAGCGCCACCTCGTGAAATTTATTATTATTCATACAGAATAATCTCAAAAGAAAACCAACTATAATTAATTTATTTTTCTGTTCCACAATAAATAAATCATAATCCTGTTTAAAAGCGGGACTTTGGTTTATTTATAATGGAAAATAAATACAACACGTAACAATTCCGCGCATTATAGAAAATCCGGATTTAAATTGAAACCATTTTGATTTGGTAATAATCAAAGATAATCCATCAGGGTTTTGTATTAAAGCTGTTGACAGTCTTTTAGCAGTAGCACCAGTAATCAGTAATTTGTACCAATCTACTTGTAGAATGTTTTGATGTGTCACATATCAACTACACATTGAGGTTGGGCACATTAACTGCTAAAGTATATGTTATAAAAGATGATTCATCAAAACTGAGGGTTTCTACATAATCAAAGAATGCACACAACATTATGACCATATTTTTAGAAATTTAAATAAAATGTATGGGGATTCCAACAAAAAATGCAACGTTGTTGCCGAATATAAAACGAAAAAGGTCTTTAAGGCTATTAAAATTCATAACTTCTGTAAAACTCCAACTAGATTCATAAATTGTTTAGGGATTATAGAACTCTAAAGGGTACAGATTCAAATAAAAGATATAGTATTGTTTCAAAAATTGAAATAAAATAGTTTTGGGTGATCAAATCGAAAAATATCGGAAAAAAATGTACGCTTTAACGTTAACATAACTTTTTTGAAACTTGAAAGAAATATTCAGGAATTATAGTAAAAACTGAGCAGATTCAATAACCAATTTGAAATTGTTACGAAGTTTCAGATCAAATCAGAAAAATTTCAAAAGACTTTGCAGAAGAAGATTTAGCAGCGCAGAAATTAAAATTCCCAACCATAAAAAGTTCAACCGTTCCATTCTTTTCACAAATTGCAAATGACAATATGTTTATTTTTGCTACAACTATTTCCATAGCTTTCAAAATGACTACTTACTAAAAGATATCAGACATTTAGCTGAATGATTTATCTTCCTTGAGATATCTGAGGAAAGATTATAAACAAGGATTCTGTAATAACTAGTATTACAGCAAGTATTATTACAATAACATATAAAGTTGTAATAAGTATATTTTAAAGTAAATTATGTTTCCAAAGGAAGTTTCAATTAAATTAGAAAGAGGACCATGTGTTAGCGAGTTCTGAGGTGGGACTAGAACGTATTTTCAAAGTATTCGACGTAAAACTCATACTACCATCAAATTATTTAGAAAAGAGTCAAGGTCATTAACTCCTTTTCATATAAGCCCACTATTTATAAACGGACGAAATATTGATTGTTGCCATAATCATTAAAAATTTCATACTTTCTTTTATATTTATTACTGTTTATACTTATTTTTATAAGTTATTGAAAACTTATGGACGCTTAATAACAATTTGTCCATAATTATGCAATGTTGTGTAAAATTGAAAATAAAAACTTATTGTTCTGTTAATTTATATAAGAAAATTACGTGTTCCTGGTTTTGTTATTAAAATCCCATCAATTTTCGATTAATCATTAGATTTCTATCGAAAACCTCACACAGATCGTAAAACGTATCAACTAAGCCGATTAATTATTTACCATTCCCGAAACACCCAATTGCCTAATTGCAGAAAGCAACAATCGCATTTTCCTCTTAAATCGTATTTTGATGGTAACAAAGACATTTAGTTTAGTTTTTCAACATTATCACATTAAATTGTTTAAACTTCGAAATGTGTTTTGAAGCAAATATTGATCACTTTGTATCTGGTAACTTGAAATTTGAGACTCTATATTTATTGGAATTGTTGCCGCTCCTAGAAGTAGTATTGGTATCAACTAAAGATCCTACCGGTTTCAATACTTTTGCAACATCATCAGGAGTACTGAGTTAAATTAAAAAAATTCATATACTCGCAATTCTAAAAATGAAAGAATCCTGTTTGGTGTACTAAAACTACATTAAATTTACATTAGATTGCTTTTTATTTCATCTTCGTATCCCATTTACTTTTTGTGATATGATTTTTTTAATTTATTCTTTATAAATTTATGCCGAGAGAAACATTCATGCAGAGACTAATTATAAAAATTATGAGGTCCAAATTCATAGGGATAAACAAATAATTTCCAACAAATTAATTGCCAATTAAATTCGGTTTAATATCGTTTTTCAATTCATAAACATGTTATTTAAATTATCAAAAACCGAAAACAAAAAAAACGGATTATAAATAGCTTGTTATTCACTTTAAATATTGTGATACTTTAGACATCTTGTGTCAAGAGCATAATAATAATATGATTTATAGCTGTTATATTGGATACACAATTGGTTCTCTTACACGAAAATGTGATTAATAAAAATCTTGCTGAAGAATAAATTCTTTTAACCTTGTCAATCATTATTTTAGATCTACTTGTATATTAAAATCACAATACCATTCATTTAGTCATTGTGTTATGTTTAGTCAATTGATTTTAATTCCTAAGCCAGAAGGTTATTAATAATAAAAAAAACAATATGTGTTTCATTAAACGCTACATAGGGGACAATGTTAAAATTTAATAAAAATGTTTTTGTCGTATCTTCGTTAATATTAAAACCCGCTCGAATCATGTACCAACAAGGCGATCTTTATAGACGTCTCCTTCCGGATTTCATCTTTTCGGGTCTTAAATAAGGGCATCAGTAAATTTTTTATGAAGCGTCAGCTTTACGAGATATCGTGAATGCTGCATGATCCCGTCATAATCTAGAATTGCCCAGATACCGCGTAACTTTGGCGCTAAAACTTATTTTATTATTCCCATTTATGTAAGAATTTTAAATATAATGTATTTTTAATAAAAATTTTACTATTTCTACCTGCTTCTACTTAATGTCTTTTTTGGCGTGTACATAAATGTTGGAATACATCTTCGCGATGTTCATTTTTAGTCTTACCTTTCCATAAAATTTTCCGTTTAACGAGCGTTTATTCAAGCGTTATATGGGACAAGCTCATCCTGTTGGAAATATTGAGTTCCGCAAGAAGCAATTCAACCAACACTTGATTGCATTTTTCTTGATTTAGAGCGATCGCCAGTGAAAAATGGTCCAACGAATCAATCATTCAAAATATATCGAACTATGTACTATAAATCTTTATCGAAAGATATTTTAACCGTACATTTTTAGTATTATTTATTTTATTATATATTATTATGATCGTATAATAATATTATAATAAAACCTCGATATAACGGATTAATACTAGATCAATTTCTAGTTTTAGTTTAATAAAAAATATAAATCAATCTAATGTTGAAAAACAAATAAAGCAAGAACAAACACTAGCATTAGAACTAACACTAGACCCAGAACTAGAAACATTCGGGTTTAGCCGTCTTAAGAGACGTACGGCTAATCCCGAATGTTTCTAGTTGTAGGTTAGCGTTGGTTCTACTTTAGTTTAACAAAAATATACAGCTATGTATCTAACTAACACTAGAACTGGAAATAGTCGGGTTTATCTATGCGTTCCCAATTCCAATTTCGTGATTAATAAACAAAGTGATTTATTTTTTTTATGATTCATCCATCTCTTATCAGTATTTGCAGGGATGCATTAAATAGTCCCTTTGTGTTTTATTGTTAGTGTTCACTTTCAGAAGCTCATTGAATTTTCTAAGCTTCAAGTTGATTACACTTATTGTACAAAGTTCTCCATCGGTTTAACGCTTGAAGGAGCCTTACCTTTGTGTTGGGTTTATTATTAGGAATCCTGTTATAAAGTTAATTATGATTATTCCGATGTGATTCAGTGAACAATAGAAAAATTTGAAATATATGAATATGTAGCGGTCAAAACCAATTCTCATATTTTTCCTTTCCCTTTTTCGCAAATCTCTCTCGAGATATAGAAGCTCCATCTCATAAGTTCTCTTTTATCCTTAATACCTTCTCCAATTATTCTCGAGGGATTCACGGTCTTTGCTTTTCTTGTTTGCGGTGTTCTCTCGTTCGTCCTCCGGTATTATTCTCAATTTGTGCGGTGGATTCTAGCCCGCTAATCTTTACTTATTTCGAAATCTCTGTTTTCTACGTTTCTGTAATTATCAAGGACAAAAACAGTTATCCAGGAAGTTTTCGTGTTAAATTAAAATCGCGTTGTAACGGTAATATGTAAAGTAGAGTTAAAGTGAAAAAGGTAAACATAAAATCAAACGTGTACACTGAAAAGAATATACAATTGACGGAAGAAAATAAGATGCAAACGAAATGGGTACAAGGAGTAAAGTTAGAACATAAAAGTTCACAAGCCCTGTTAACAAGATATGCGGCATTGCATGTTTGGGAAACAGGGAGAATATAAATTTGTGCGCAAAACGGAACACCGTAATAAATTTTAACGTTAAATTCGGTAAGCAAACGAAATAAACTTGCGCGCAATGTACTCGCGTTTAAGGAATATTAGTCTCACGATTAGTTTGTTTGTTAAACCTCCCAACAAAATAAATAGCACGCCGAAGTTCATTCCGTGCGACGTAATATATCAATTTTATCTTGGAATTATAATAAATCAAAGATATCTGTTGCATCGGACTGAGCTGACCGCGGCCGGTTTACTCTAAACTCATACCCCTTTAGTGATTTATAAGCTACTATAAAGGAGGTTTTACTATACAATTCTCGGTATAAAGAGTTGAGAAAGTATCCCCCCTTTTCAACTTTCCTATTTTATCAGGCCAGGATACGGTTGTGTGGTTTTGCAAAATGTGATACATATTCAACGATATACGTCAACCACATATTACTCTTTCAGCGGACAATTTAACTTTAACTATAATCTTTGGTTTATAACTTCCATAATTTTCTTTATCCTTACACCATTTCAAAAAATTTATTATTCTTTTTCTTAAATAAAATGAAAAATCTCATTTTTACCCAACAGTTTCTTATTAAACTTTATTAAATTTTTATAAATTAAGTACTATTCGTCTAACGTCATAAATAAACAAAAAAATCTTATAAAAAATCTTAATAAAGTAAAGGTACTTGTAATTGAATTGAAATTGAATTATAAACTAAAAACTTAAATTGAAATAAGAAATATGTTAATTTTAATAAATTATAAAATTCTTTGATTAATGTAAAAACCCAGAAGTAGTGATACAAAAAATAGGTTAGTGTAGAATAGTGTCGGCAATAAAATTGATTTATGTGAGTAGACCAGCGACTTCATACATCCCCATAGAAAATAATCCAGAGGTAAAATCACATAATCGCGAAGATCAATTCACAGGACCATTACGTGAAATTATGCGCTCATTGAATGTTTTATGCAATAATCTGATTATGTGGTGCACTGTGTCCAATTCTCTCCTATTGGAGAGAGAATGGTGCAAGGTATGTCTTCTATGGAACAGATTTCTCTCTCTTCGTATTAATCCAATCATATCCATTTTCATGTTTTAGAACTACATTGACCTGTAAGATTTTGATTTATTGAAGATAATCTCACTTTTTCTGTTCTTCATCCCGAATGGTTCTTCATCATAAAATAATAATTTTAATAATTATTTGTGATGCCCATAACTTGTTATCCTCCAATATAGTAGAGTATAGATTGGTAGATAGGAATGGATTGATTTAATAGCTCTTGATAATTATCAAGAACGTTATTTGCTACCTGATTACACCACTTGTAGTCTCGAAGTGTAATTGTGCTACTATTTTTCGCCGGTCGAGTTTGTATGGTAGTGTAATTACTTTACCCATAACTTTATCGATATTTCAACACGTTTCAACTGATGTAGGAATCATTTCAACATTACTGTTTCATTAATAAAAACACAGTTGACCCATTTTCCGAAAAAACTAAAAGTAAAACAATTTTTATGTTCAAATATTTAGGCTAATAAAAAAAAGAAATAAGAAACAGGAAGGAGTTACTTTTGACGTGGATTGTATAATAATGATATAAAAACATCTGTTAACGATTTCAAGTCGAATATAAATTATTTAATTATTTCCTGCTGTATTCGCATTAAGCAACGTCTTCAAATTCTATGAGGTAAGTGCTCATTAGCCAAATCTTTCCACCTTAATACGCACTTTAATAAGCGAGAATCTTGGAGTATAGAGTAGTAATAGACGTTTCAGCAATGATGTTCACGTTTCAGTTCCTTAATTCAGATAGAGTTTGCGGTTGGTATCTGCACAACGTGAAGGTTGCTGTTGCAGAAAGCAACTCTTATACCTTCTTTAAGCTTTTATGGGCTTTAACTAGAGAAATGTCGAAAAGTCTCGAAAGTAACGTTTTATGTATTTAAGAGGCTTTCTAAAACTCGAGCTCATTAATAGTTTTAAAATGTTTAAATTAAATTAATGCCAATTGAAAAGCTCGCTTAAGCGTTTTATGTCCTTTCTATGCTCATTTATATCCGAGTTGATGAAATGTCTTTATTTTAAAGTTGAAATGCTTAAATGTAAAATGTGTCGAGTTTCTAGAATAACCGTTCCAATTAAGTAATTTCTTATCGTTCTTGTTCAGACATTTTAACTAAAACTAGTTAAAATGTTCCTTTTAAAGTTTCTTTGAATTTTAATATGCTATCTAATTATCATATCATATCCACATGCCTTAAGTGGAATTGAAGAAAGTTTTAACGAAAATGGCATGTCTTGAATCTAGAGTTTTATCCATCTAAACTGAATGAGCAAATTTTCTTTTCGAGGGGGGTGGGCGCATAGTCGAACCCAATATAAAGTCCAACTCGAATTCACGAACTTTGTTTTATTAGAAAAGGAATCCCTAAAGAGTGATATAAAATGCGGCGCAGTTTTTCATAATTTAGAGTGCTCGAAAAGTTTACGAGAAAAACCACAATTGTATTTTTCTTATACTCAGTTTATAATTTATGGGTATTTATTGTTTTCTCTATTCAGAAAAAACATTTTTTATTAATTCAATTTATTAATCATATCGGGATAACTCATTAAGATTATCCTCTGTGATTGACAGTCTAATACAAATTGGTTTGTCCTGTATATAGCTTTAATGCGTATACCTTTAGTAAGATGGTGGAAATGCATATCTCACCATCGATCTTAAGATGTCAGAGCTGTCCTCGTAGGCACTTAGGCAAAATTAATATTCTAATCCTTGCTCCGGTTGCTACTAAAATTACATCCGTTTCGAAATGAGTTTCTAAGTATTAATGCCTAAGAGAAGGAAAAGATCTAAAGTTGTGTCCAAGTTTACTAAAATATTACATTACAAGAATTATAAATGAGAATATTATATATTAATTAAATCATCTATTTGTGTAATAATAGTTAATAATTTCTCTTACGAATAAATCATTTAATTAAAAGCTTAGTTAAAACGTCGTCTTAAAAATTTTAAGACAAAAATCCACAAAGATAATTTTGCTGTTCGCGTATTGAACAATGAATGGAAAAGGTCTTTTTCATTTACGAAGGGAATTGCGTCCGAAAGAGTATGCCTTCCTACTCTATTGGGGTTGAGGTTGCAGGGATTTGCCCTTTATGACCGAAATATTATAGCGGTTTCCACCACGACGAACATGGAACAATCTTTTCCCCGCTTTATTCAATAAAATTCAATCTTTGAACGAAAATATTACCCAGTCTTCTAGGCATCGTTGCTGAATGAACCTGAATATTAAAATTTTAAAACCTTATGAAAGTAACGAAAAAAAAAATTGTTTACACCGTTTGTTTACTTTTTTTTTACGAAATGTTGATTGTGGTTTTATAATGTGTTTGCGCGAACCCGACATCCAATTGATAATCAAACATAACCGTTTAATAATGGAAAACATTCAACAACAACATCCGAAACAGTGTTACACCCAACGTGCAAATTTAAATCGACAATTAACGCGGTAATTAACGAATTCTGTCGACATATACAAAATACGATAATTGGACCCAATTTCAATTAGTGCTATTATTTAATTAACTTTTAATTTTCACCCACAAACCTTGAGCGATTTTATTTAAATTCGTGCGAATGAAGATTTCAAAAATCCACAGTGAATTTCTAATAAGGGTCATTATTCGTATTAATGAATATTCAATAAGAAGAAATTAAAAGGAACTTCGAATACCGTCGCGATGAATTTAAATTGGATTTTTTATTATTAAATTAACGCAAACGACTGTTAATTAAGAACCAAATCCTACTATGAAAGAAAAAAATGTACAAAAAGCTATAGAACAAAGGCAAGAAACTCAATTTTAGCTGCACCAATATACAAGTCGCATACTTGTTTTTTGAATTACTGCTTTACAAGTGTAGCTTAGTAGAATATGTTTTAATTAAGTCGGCTTTAACATAGGGCTAGTACTAACAATAAGTAATACTACACTTTTTATAAGATGTTGAGTAACTTTTCTAAAACTTTCAGAGTATAATATTCCGACTACGGTGGAGGAAGGAGTAACAAAAATGATTTATTCTACTGCAGTTCTGGGCGTGCTCATCTCTACTTTATGGCTGCAAGGTAAGCGCATATAATAATTTAATTTTGGTATAATTTGCCCTTAATAGCCATAAAGCTGTAATGTAATATTATTTTTTAATGGCGTTTAAAATTTTATAGTTATGGCGGTGGCTGACCATTCCTAGCGTACAACCTGCTTTATGGTTTTAGACAAAATCGATTTTAGCCTTTCTCGTAAAAAGTCTTTTATGCTATTACCATTACTTGTCTTCACTTCATATATCTAAAATAAAATTATTTATGAAGTGCAAACACATGAATATAATTTCGTTATTATTCTCTTTTCTAATTATTTGCACTTTAAACTGTTTTAATGAATAATTTTAATACACACAAATTCCAACAGCTATCCACACCGTTGCATTCTTTGTTAGTTAGTTCTAGTTTTAGTTCAACAAAAATACACTACAATCTAGTGCTATGTAACAACTGAAACTAGAACTAACACTAGACCTAGAACTAGAAAGTTTCGGGTTTAGCCTTGCGTCTTCAGAGTTTTAATTCTAGTTTTAATTCAATGATAAATATATAACAGTCTATCGCTGAATAACAATTAAAAGTAGAACTAATACTTGCATTAGAACTAGCACTAGATCTAGAATTAGAAACATTCGGGTTTAGCCGTCTTAAAAGACGTGAGGCTAAACACGAATGTTTCTAGTTCTAGATCTAGTGTTAGCTCTAGTTTTGCACTAGCACTATCACTGGAATTAACACAAGACCTAGAATCACTAGAATCATTCAGATTTAGCTGTATTAAGAGATGTGCGGCTACCCTAGTCTAGCGTTAGTTTTACTTTTAGATTAATAAAAATATACAATAATAGAACAATCGTCCATGATTTATACACAGTATAAACAACTCAAATTTATCTATGAACATGGAATAGAACAACTTGGGGAATAACTCGACTATTAATATTATATTATTATTATTAATATTATCAACATATTAATAGTATGATTTTAAACTATTTTGTTTCATTATATACGAAGTGCATTCTAACTATATGTAAGTTCCGTTATATCGAAGTTTTATTGTATTTGTTTAAAGATGAGTGTATGTACAAGTTCATTTTAACAATAGAAAATAGCCATAAACGTGATGTCTATTTACCGCGGTCTGTTGAGGAAACTGTTAGGTTAGGTTTGTTTGAGTTAGGACTCCTGCAACAACCATTGTTAGAATTCTCTCAGCTGCTCGACAATGGTATACGGACTGCAGTTGAAATAAATCATAAAAATTGTCCCGACCGCGCACTAACCGTAATAGGAACGTTTTAATCATCTGGGGAAATTAGAATGATGACCTACGTAACGGAAGAAAAGAAATCCAATCCAATAGGAAGAGCATTATGGACCTCTATTATGAAAAACGTAAATGAAAAATTATCTAAGGATAAATTGCTTTTAAGGTTTCGTTCCGTATCCGGATTGCGTTTTATGCAGCCGGAATAAAAAGGTGCCTCAACCTAATTAGCGGTTAGCTGGTTAGCAGAATTTAATCCTGCTCGGCAGGTTAAAAATGTAGCTCACGGGCGCCGACAAAACTCGAAAAAAGAAAACGTTACGCAAGTACAAGTCAAGCTTAATGAAAATTTTTTTAGAACTCCACATCCATTCGCCCTCGTCTCAAATTTTCCACAACGAAATGTGTCACCTGCAACTACGGCCGTAGATTTTGAAATGGGACAGTTGTTCCAGTTCTCGATATTGATTATTCTCGAATGGCACGATATATTAAAATGTAAAAATAGATCGTCTATATATTTCTTTTTAAGTGACATTTTAAAATATAAATTTCGTCAATATCATTACGAGAGGCAAAAAACATGAGGTACAAATACATCAATAAAGTAAATGTGACCTTTATTTTACAATTTATGTTTTAATCCAATTGGACACGTTTTTTTCAAATCCCCGTTAGCCAAATTTTTTCAATACTAATGTATCAACCCACAATATATAAACCTCCTAATGATACGCTTCGAGATAGTTACTGGTATGACATTTGCTGGTTGACGAAACTTGATTTAATCGATATGATTGGAAAGATATTCCAAGAAAGGTCACATTCCGAATATAGAATTTTAATTATCACATTACTACTGGGAACTTTAAGTTTCATAGTTTAATACTCCAGGGACACATATGTCTCGCAGTACAATACTGTTGGGACTTATACGTAAACTTCGTTTTCAGAGTAAAATATTCAGACTTCTTGTGAAAGCGATAAAAAGCACATAGTTCATGTTGAAATGTTCCCATTGCATTTATACACCGTAAAGCAAAAAGAGAAATAAACTGTCGAAAGTCAATCCAAAAACTTTCGTACTATTACATTGCACTTCTCTACATTTCAGTCTTAATATATAAATATGAAGAAAATAAGATTAATATTGGATTCTTTATATCATAAGAGTTTCCAAGTTAAAAGGTGATGTGAAATATGGGTACAAGATTAAAGTTAAGTATTAATTAATTCTTTAATAACAGATATGGATATGAACCTTGAGTAATAGCTACATGAAATGTTGGGTAAATGTTATGTAATCCTGAGAATAAGCTTATTACGGTAGCGATACTAGTAAAAAATACATTCAACTCGTGGTGAATCGTGGTGAAAAACCTTTAACTTCAATACCGAAGACATTTACAGTAACAACGCATTTCTAACAACTCTTAGTTACGTTTGTGGACCTCTGTCCTGTACACCTTATTTCGAGCTCAAAATATCTCTAAACGATAAGAGCAGTTTTATCATCTCTCTTTGTACTAGTTTGTAGTCCATTTTTTATTTAAAAGTGCATCCAACTCCAAAGAGACGCATGGGAATCTCTGTCACCTCTCCATTGGGCGCATCACTATTATCAGAGCATCAAACTCTTAACGTAAAACTACTTTCACGCATCTCTAGTATCAATGCTTCTCTGTGAGGATGGTAATGTATAAGCATTTCTGACACATTCATCATATTCTGTGTTGATGTATCTTTTCAATAGTCTGGAGACACAAGACTTTGTCCAATAGTCTCGGTAATTTAAAGCACCACAATAGAGATGAGAGTTGTCCAGAAATGTCTAAATGTTGTGAAATGGTTTATAAAATTCCCTATAAAGAATCCCCAGGGGAATACAAAAAGAACTTGATTTTATTGCTTATTGCAGAGACAGTAACAGCCATAGTTACTAATGTGATTATATCAGCTGCAGTTATTTCCATTATAATGCGATTTAGATTTAAAATTGTGATGAAGTCAATTCATTGATGTTCCAAATCTTTACAGTTTTATATTAGAGAAGAAAGATTAAATGGTCAAATAGTATGACCCCAAGAGTCCGTATTCGAAATGTCTTGTTTTTGTTTATGAGTGAGCTAATAAGTTTGCTCAGCTTGTTGATGATTAGTCCACGAAGAAAGGGATCCCTGGGAATCTTTAACATTTATCTTCATAAGCATTTTTACCATAACATCTTTATGTAGATGCAGATATAATTACAACATACCGCGCAGAGGGTTTGTATCGTACTACGAGATCTTTGCCATATTTCTACAAGGTGCATATCTGCTGTCAAATTATTTCTAGCTTCGAGTAATATAAAGATTAAATGAATCATTAAAACATTCTGCACAAAGAAAAGAGTTTTAAATGTACATTTTCAAAATCAAAATTAATTTTCTATGAAGTTGCTGGCATATTTTGCAGAATTGGGGTGTTAAAAAATATTCTTTTGGCGAGATAGATAATATAATAGTAAATAAACAAAATTTTAGCTTTAAAGAAAACACTTATGAACGTTCGGTACTAAATTCCGGCTATAAGTTGGGAACAGGAGCGAGACCTGTCGCCGTCTTTGCTACCAATAAAGTTGGTCTGAAGAGATGAAACGTGTACCGCGATTCTGCACAGAGATATGCTCACATACACACTTGAAGCGTATGCACGCCTCCGTTCGCGCGGAACAAAGGTATTCCGCATCTTCTTATCTTGACGGTTACCGATACGAAGCGTTCTCTATATGTAAGGCGAGGAAAGACATTTTACCATTGTGCCCGACTAACGGCACAACGTAGACGCTTTTCGTACTGTTCGTACATTACGAAACGTGTGTATATATCGTCGAATCCGAATCGATTCGGGAATGGGTAGAAATGGGGAGCGTCAACCGCGTCCGACTTTTATGGCCCCAGTTGAAATACGCCTCAGAGTGGATTGTAATTCACCTGAGAGTCACTAGTTCTGACAAGCTTTAAATATCGTCGCACTGTGCCGAATTGCCGTCGATCCTAATTTACAACAAACGACACCCGATAAAGTTACCACATACGTTCGTTATTAATTCCCTAACGAAGGTGAACATCATTTTTGTGATTCTAAAATTTTATAACTCTAGATAAACTGTATTTCCATATTTCCACATTTTTGTTGGGTATTATTAAACTCCCAAGAGTATTCAATTAAACCACGCAAATCTTCGTGACCATGAAATTTATAAGCCGGTATAATTTACAAGGGGTTCTAGTCTCCAGGGTCGATGAGAATTCAACAACTCCACCTTATAATAACAACTTTGAATAATACTCGCTTCATACTTTGTATTAAAATTTTATGCGAAACCGAATTGGATTTTGATATCATCTTCATTAACATTATAAAATAATAATAACGGAATTTGCATTTTTCAATTTTAATCATCCGCATGTTTAATAATAATATTTTAAGAATATAATTGAGTTATTGTATTTAATTAACAAATTATGTTAAGTGTTTAATAATGTTTTAATACCATTATAGAATGAAATTACTATCTGTGGTGAACACTCGACCAATTTAAACACAACCCCACGTTCCACAGGTACTCCCATCTGTCATTAGTGAAACTTAATAGAGTAGGTAGCGTAGAGCACGTTTAACGATACCCGGTATCAAAGTAATAAAGGAACGTGAAAGCAAAAGCACTTAGTGTGGTAGCGTCTCTAGAAAACCCACAAAAAAAGAACGAAGGTGCTGACGGTACAAAGAAACATATTGCGCGGTTAATGTGGAGAAACAAGGCGGCGAATTTATATCGGAAGGAAAACACGCGCTCCGTGGATAAAAACGATAAAAACTTCTTCGCGAAAAGAAGTATTAAAGGATTGTAATGGGCAAAACCAGGGTCATACTACGTCTCCCAAAAGAACACACACAAGCGGAATCTATAAACCTTTCTTTTAACGGCGGGACGAACGAATAAATCCTCGATGTGGATCCTGTGATGGTGGGTGCGTGTGTCGGAAAAAGGTAGATAAACCTACCTCTTTATTTATATTTTACCACACCCAACCTTTTAGGGTGTACATCTCCCCGACACGCCCTGCTAAAATTCTCGCGCGAAAAGGCAGTTAGGGGAAAAATTCGGGGATCGGTATAAATGAAAACACTTGTCTAGGCGCACTTTAAAACCGGAAATACCGTACGTGTAAATCCGTGAAGGATCTACGGTTTTATAAACGCGGATTTATACAAACTTTTACCTTGGAAGGCGTCTCCGCCTTTGATATTACCTTGCAAAACCTCGCAATTAGAGAATTTAATGAAACTCCGAAGTGACACTCGAAATAAATTGCACGGATCCATTTGGCGGAGAGGTCGAAACAGAAACAAGAAGGCAAGATTGATTCAACCCCTTTATTCGGAGGTGATTTAAGTTTCAAATTGGGATAAGAATTTCGGAATTTTAACAAAGGACTTTAATCGTGCCAATTAGAATCGGCAAAGATAATAAGTTGAAAAGAGTGTTACAAAATCCCTTATTAATGAATTGATTATAAAACACTTTCAATGAAAACCAAAATAATATCAACATCCCACAACAGCTGAAGTAAAATGAAATAAGTCACCTGTATAAGAATACAGAGTGAATAAAGAAGAATGTGAGAAAATTGTGTTGGAACTGTAACACCTTTAATAATAAAGGAAATAATTGATATAACGGATTAATACCGAAAAGGAAGAGTCTGTTATAGCAAAAAGTCCGTTATATGAAAAATAAACAACAATCTAACGCTAAATAACAATTAAAACTAGTACAAACACTAGACCTAGAAACATTCGTCTCCTCGTTTTACTTCTGGTGGAGACAATACTACTATAGAATCCAAGAGTATCTAGAATGTTAACGGTACCAGCTCTATAAGCATGAAGAACATGTAAGCTCTTTGCAATGGTTTACTCGGCTAATACAGCCTGTTTATGTCAACCGGGTATATTGTAACTATAAGAACGAGTGAGGCTCAACAACGAAAATCTACTGACTTGGTGTCATGAAGCAAATCTCAGAACTTACGAAGACCAACAACCCCAAAAGTCCAACAAGAATACCTGAAAACAAGTTACACACCAAGACGTCGAATACTAGCGCTAAAACTGAACCAAGGTAGAGATGACATCCGCGACCAAGCCTTCAAAGACGACACTTAAACGAACGACTAGAAGATAACATCGACAAAACCTTCAACAAGTTCTTTCCATTGATTTCACTAATGATATTGCTTCAGCTACTCAAATTCAACGCAGGATCAGAAGCTAAAATGGTGCTGATCAACGATACTGAAGTTCTACTGTCCCGTCATTTAAGTGTTTCAAATTTCGCAATGTACACCAGATCATCTAACTAACCACGAAGAAACATCAAAACATATGATTAAAACTACAATCAAGCATCACGTCAACCCAATACCGGACGTATGACACCTGGAAGCCACTAGTGTTGCCATTGCGATCACTGACTCACCATCTACAGCCGATTTAAACAGAATCTTCCCCCAGAAAATCATCTTAGAAGGGGAATTGAATTATAACTATTGTAATAGGAGCTCCAAATTGCCCACGCCTGCCGACAGAAATCTAGAAATTTTTCTTAATCAACGGTAATTGACCCGCAGGAACCCACTATGTATTCAACCAGCACTTTCAACGTTCACGATTACTCTGTGTTGAAGAAAGTGACGATGTCATATGAACTCTACATCATCCCCAAGCTGTATCAGGCCACAATCCAGTCCTGCGGCAACTGGGCTTACGAACACAAAACGGGAGCTGCTAATAACACCCGAATGTTGCTAGTTTTAGATCTAGTGTCAGTTCTGGTTTAAGTTCAACGAAAAATATACAACAATTTAGCGCTGAATAACAACTAAAACTAGAACTACCACTAGACCTAGAACTAGAAACATTCGGGATTAGCCGTTTTAAGAGACGTACGGCTAAACCCGAATGTTTCTAGTTTCAGGTCTAGTGTTAGCTCTAGTGTTAATTCTAGCTCTAGTTTTAGTTGTTATTCAGCTTCAGGTTATGGTATACTTTTATTGAACTAAAACTAAGTCCTCAGACGCACGGCTAAACCCGAATGTTTCTAGTTCCAGGTCTAGTCTTAGTTCTAGTTTTAATTGTTATCCAGCGCTAGGTTGTTGTATTGAAACTAGAACTACCGTCCTTGATTTATGCCCCGTATAGACAACTCGGGGAATGCCCCGAGTTTATCTATGAACATGCAATAGAGCAACTTGGGAAATAACCCGAGTTTAGAGTTTTTTAAATAATTTAAACAAGTTATGAGAAATTATATTTTTATATTACACATATATTTTTTTAAATGTTTACTAAGTGAATTATAAAATGTATGGTGCTTAACAAGCAATGTAAAATTATTGATTACTCTCACAACCGCAACCTTATAAGGGTTGTAACCACCCTAACCCTTAAGTTAATTCACGCGTATTTTATCCCCCCACAACTTTATTGACGTAAGAAATTTCCTTTAAATAGAACGTTTCCCCCGTATAACCAGTCAGTTTACCCTCACACATTTTTACAATCAAATACATAATAAATTTAAATCTGAATAATGTAAAAGACAGGGAGTAAAAATGTATAACATTTCAATCTCAGAACTTTATAAATAGATCACGTTTCGGTTTTCCTCGCTATTAAATTTATGTTGAAGCGTCAACAAACACAATTTCCTATTGTAATTCCGGTTTAGTTTGCGTCGAAAATTACACGAAACCAGAGCGGAAACTCTTTGCCCGCGAAAACACGCCACGGTCTACATATTTCTCAAGCTAATGCTCCCGCGGTCGCTGCACATAAATAGTTGGTAAAATATATACGGAGGAATACAAAGAGGAACGTGAACGTGAAGAGAAATATCCATACGTATCTGTCACACTGTCGCTCTTGCGGCCGAAAACGTCGCGTCGACGAAGGAACTATAACGACTAGAAAATAAATTCTCACCAGTGTGCATTCTGTGGTCCACAAACGTTATGTTTGTGTTCGTCCGCTAGCTGTGAGCGAGCGACATCGACGAATATTTGCGCTTTACGAAAAAGTCTACCAAAAATGCAGTAGCACTCTAACAATAAGATATATAGCCGGTGGGACACGCTTTGGCCACCCTAGTTCATTTTAAATTTAAGTGAGTTACGCCACCACCCGGAAGTTGATTAAATTACACAAGCCTGCGAATTCAAAGTTTTTTTATTTTTATTTTTGTTCCGTAATTCGGAAAATTAACCCATTTCGGACGCTGAACAAGCAATTCTATTCAGCAATATATATTCAATATTATATAAAAGTGCGCAATAATATTTTATAAAATTTATTAAATTATTTTTAAAATAAAAATGAGGATCAAAAACATATTAAAAGTGAAATAAAATATAATTTTGGATGCGATGATTAAGGTAAAGTGGAAACATGCTGAATAATTTATAAATTAATGTTATCTAAGTGCAAAGGTCCGTTCCCTTAACCAGCAACCGGTCACGAGTCGTAGCGTGAATCAAAGTACTTAAGATTTGAACCTGTTAACTTAACATTAAATTTCAACCGTAAATTATGTTAAACATGGTCCATAAACGATTTTGTAATTTCAGAATATCGTTCATTGCAGCATCGAAAAATTTATTGTTAATAAGTTCATAATGCATAAAAAGCCAAATTACATAGGTCAAAAGCATTTAAATTAGGAACACTCAATTTTATTACGCTGTCCTTTATTTCCAGTTAAAATGTTAAAATTCACCCCGTTGTAATTAGTAGTAACGTTATTAATTCAGATATATTTTATTCATGAAACCACACGCGTTGTTTTCACGTATAAATTTTAAGAGCATTTATAAATATATTTCAATAATTAAAATAATACTGTTATACTGACCAATTTAATATAAAATTTTGTCATAATTTAATTACAACAGATTAAAAATTATATCGCAGTTATAATTACTTTAAATTCCTTTTTATCTATTATTTCAGATTTCGTTAAAACACTTTCCACTTTAAACTAATCCGTACTATATAAATATTCCATTAAATAATCCGTATATATAAAATAAACAATAATATAGGTATATGCACGCTATAATCATTTTATCATTCATTAACAAACTGCATTTAATGTGAGTGGCACTTTCGATGTTACAAGATAAAATGTATCAAACACAACAAAGCTAATTTTCCATAATTCCCAGTCACGGAAATTCCCTGCCACTCAACTAGTGGCGTGCATTTCTACTTTTAACGATATAATATCTAATCCTACATTGAAAACAAGTATTATTATATTCATTAAAAAATGAAAATAACACAGTTATTAAAGTGTTTCTGAAGCCGATAAACACTTAATTCAATATATGATTTTTCGTATCTATGTAGAAACGTACATGTAAATTTTAAAGATATATGTCATCCTTATAATTAATATATACCTATAGATGGATATGAACAAAAAGAATTCAAAAAAAAAATGTTTTCCTAATTTTATAAATAACCTCTCTCCCTCTCTCTCTCTGGCTCTAGAGCCCGAATTGAACCTTAGCCAACCTCAACCTTTGTCTCCAATTTTCCCTGTCTCTGACCACTTTCTTCTCCCTATCACCACCTTGGCGTCCCGACTGATTGCATCCTGATTGCCCTCCTTGCATCCTTCTACTGATTAGTCGCTTAAGCATTTTCTCTTCTCCCATTCTAATCCCATGACCACCTCATCTTACACGCTAGAGTCTGATGAACTTCGATAATGGCGAGTCCTTATAAATGTGATGGTTGTATCTTGATTTCCATATATAAATTTCTTATACTGGCCTTATTATTCTCTTTAATATCAAAAATATTTACAATTTCTGCCGACTTCTGAGTCAACGTCCATGATTAACTGACAATTGGTCTAATCACTGTTCTCCATATTTAATATTTGGTTGTTCTGGAAACAGAACATCTTCACTTCTATTTCCTCCTTCATTCTGCATTGTGTTTCCGGTATTTTCAGTTTTTCAATGTCTAGTTTTCTATGTTTAAACATATGTTCTATTTGGTTCTTTGTGATACCGTCTGGTGAGATCCATGTCGGTTTATGTACATTCATGTATGGGAAGCATGTTGAGCTGATAATTCACTGTTTTCGTTAGTCTCATTGTGTAAGCTGTCTTTCTATGCTGCCCAAATATTCGACATCGTTGCCAATTTTTGCATTTGTGTCTCCAAGTAGTATTGTAAAGTCCAAGTACTAATATCATTTCCAGGGATCGTATCGTACGCTACTCGAATTCTACTTACTGATAAATTGTCTCTTTTTTATCTTGGTGCAGCTCTTCTGTTAGGCTATATACATTTATAATTGTTACATCGCAATACTTTGCACGTACTCTTAATTTGCATAGTCTTTCGCTTATGGATTAAAAGTGCACTATGATCGATTTTATTTTGTTATCCACTATAAAGGCTACTCCTAGTTTCCTTGGGCATGTGTGTTTCCCGCTATACATTATAGTAGGGGTTTTTGTGCCCCTGATGCCTAGTCTGATACCTAACCGTCTACTTTCTAGTATAGCTTTGATTGTTGGATTATATTTCTTTATTTCAATACTAAGACTTCTTCAATATTCTAAGGTTCCATGTTCCAACCTCATAATCCAATTTCGTTCGTGGTAGTCGTCGTTGATAAGACCACCCATCCGAGGCTAGGTTGTAGATTTCGGTACAATTAAGTTTTACGGGAATGGATTGTTAACCTTTAGCCCAATCCTCCTCCTTTATCTGGGCTTACAACCGGCAGTGATGATTCCTGGGCTACTCAATCCACTCATCACTATTATTATTAATAATAGTAACTAACGAATTCAATAAAATCTTGTGAAATGTCGGAAAATATGGGAAACTAGAGTGGATTATATTTCAAAATCAAGATAGCGCAGATGCTACTATAGTTTTACTAGATTCACATCACTGGTGGTCTCTAGAGTTATGGTTACACTGTTATTATTGGAAAACTGAACTGAAAACTCAACTAATATATACTTTTGTGACGTTGACCTTTAATCTATCCATGGCTGGAAAATGCCAATTGTTCGCTTTAGTCCCGCAAACATTTTAATAATACTGACCGTTTAATTTCGAGCCATGCTAACAGACACTCTGGTTATTATTATATTGCACCAAAAAAATCTGATGAAATCTGGCAACATGCATAGCATCCAATAGTAGTGTTTATAGTGTCGCCTGCTTCTAAAAAAGATAAATAAGGCCTTAAAAAATATAGGATCTCTACAAATTATAATATTTACCTATATTAAAATAAAAATTGAGATAGATATCCATGTTGCAAATAAAATTTGAATATAGAATTAAATAAAACAAAATAGGTTAACTTTGCACTTGCATAAATATTTTAATCGGGACCGGTTTCGAAGTTTACAACTCCATCCTCAGCCGAAAACTATATAGAAGTAATAAAAATGCAATTAATCTATCTTATAAGACAAAAAATCTTTTAACAAATGAAACGAACAAAACAAAATACTCACTGTCAACAGGCGAAGCTAACAGATGTAATCATCTTAAAAAACGTTTTGAAATGTTGAAAAATTTTTGAAAAAGTGAACAAATTTAAATTTTATACAATAACCAGAAAAATCGTTAAATTCGCAAAAAATCAAAATGGAGGAGACATGAGACGTGACGTGGATGCGTAAAAAAGTTATAATGTAATCTAAAAAACAATGAACCAAATCAATTAAAGCCAAAATATCATAAAACAACTTACAAAATAAAAACTTTAGTTGAGTTTAAATAAAATTCTTCGTGAAAATCAATAATGAATTATTACGACGCAGGTATGACCCAAGGTTTATATGTATATTAAAGGTTGTCTAAGTTCCTATGCTGCAATACTTTGATTTTAGTTTGTGGGCGAGGGGCAAGAGCAGGAGTGTTTCGTGACGTAAGCGATCACGGATTGCGCACGCAACCTCATGGCCATGTGGTGCTCCATGCCTTTGTTTAATTTGAATTGCTTGGCGGTATTATTTTCCACATGTGACGTAATGCGCAGTATGGTTGCGTACGAACCTAGACAACCTCTTATATATAAACCTTGGGTATGACCATCTTGGCGGAGCGAGAAGAAGAGACTGACGACCGAGAACCAGAAAAGTAAGAACGCAATAAAACCGGAAACAACAAAAAATTTAAAAAATTAAATCTTTAAATTGAAATTAATTAGATATGAAAAAATAGGTTTGCGAAAGAGTTGAAGTTGTTCATTCAGGAGTTGAAAATTATTAATATTTTTGTTTAGTAATTTCTAAAATTTCAAGAAAATCTAGTTTAGTGCTTTTATTACATGAATGTAAAAGTTCAACTCCTCCATAATCTATATTATGACCAGTTTCTATGTGGTTTGAAGATATTCGAATTTGTTTTGACTTTATGTTCCCGGATTCTAGTCTCCAGCCTCCTCCCCGTTTGTCCGATATACAGGGTGTATCTGAATGACTGCAACAAACTTCAAGGGGTGATTCTTTAGTGAATTTTAAGGGTACTTTGATATATGAACTATGGGCGACTTCGGCTCCCTTCAGGAGCTACACCCCTCTAAAAATGGCGGAAAATTTTGGTTTATTTTTTTTTTCTCAAAAACCATAAACGCTAGGAAAATGAAATTTGGGGAATATGTTTAACTCATAATAGGGCACGTTTTGACCCTATTTGTACTTTGCACCTACCCTTCTAAACTACTAAACGTAACCACCCCCGTTCAATTTATGCCTAGATTTTTTATATGAAGATGATAAATACATTGGAAAAATTTTAGTTAGATAGATAAAACTATTATAAAACTTTTTTGTCTCTCTGATGTTCTTCGAAAAATTAATAATTTCTGAGAAAAAAAATAATTAAGCAAACACTAATTGTTAAGCTGTGGGTTGTTAATCGAAAGTTGGAATGAATTTTTAATGAAAAAATCTTAGTAGGCTTTGCAATCTTTGTCAGAAATATTTTTGACGTTTAAATGTCAGTGGTTTTCTTACTTTATTATTGTTTTATTTAAAATTTTGAAACGTCGAGTGAACGAGCGTAAATGCGATAGAACTTTGTTCAAAAATTAATTTGAAAAACAATAATAATAGTAAGAAAAACTGACATTTTAACGTCAAAAATATTTCTGACAAAGATAACAGAGCCTACTAAGATTTTTTCATTAAAAATTCATTCCAACTTTTGATCGACAACCCCGATGTTTAACGTGCAGTATTTGCTTTATTATTTTTTTTCTCAAAAATTAGTCGTTTTTGGAAAAATTTTAGAGAGACAAAAAAGTTTTAGGATACTTTCATCTACCTAAATAAATTTTTTTTAATGTATTTATCATCTGCATAAAAAAAATATTAGCAAAAATGTAAAGGGGGTGGTTACGTTTAGTAATTTAGAAGGGTAGGTTGAAAGTACAAATAGGATCAAAACGTGCCCTATTATGAGTTAAACATATTCCCCAAATTTCATTTTCCTAGCGTTTATGGTTTTTGAGAAAAAGAAATTAAACCAAAATTTTCCGCCATTTTTGGAGGGGTGTAGCTCCTTAGGGGAGCCGAAGTCGCCCATGGTTCATATATCAAAGTACCCTTAAAATTCACTAAAGAACCACCCCTTGAAGTTTGTTGCAGTCATTTAGATACACCCTGTATATACTTTTATAATTAAAGCATCTGACCAAGTATACACCGCTCTCATCAAATATATTGAAAACTTTTTTAGTGTGATTAGTTAATAAATTTAAAATAGTGTTACGATTTGAAAAAACTATTTTAATATTGTAATTAGAAAAAATCTTGTGAAATTTGGCTGTTAAAGCATTAAATTGTAGAGGTTTATAAATTAAAGAATCAGTATTATGTTTTGTAATAAATTCAAATATCTTCAAACACCACATAGAAACTGGTCATAATATAGATTATATAGGAGTTGAACTTTTACATTCATGTAATAAAAGCACTAAACTAGATTTTCTTGAAATTTTAGAAATTACTAAACATAAAAATATTAATAATTTTCAACTCCTGAATGAACAACTTCAACTCTTTCGCAAACCTATTTTTTCATATCTAATTAATTTCAATTTAAAGATTTAATTTTTTAAATTTTTTATTGTTACCGGTTTTATTGGGTTCTTACTTTTCTGGTTCTCGGACGCCAGCGTCGCCAGTCTCTTCTTCTCGCTCCGCCAAGATGGTCATACCTGCGTCGTAATAATTCATTATTGATTTTCACGAAGAATTTTATTTAAACTCAACTAAAGTTTTTATTTTGTAAGTTGTTTTATGATATTTTGGCTTTAATTGATTTGGTTCATTGTTTTTTAGATTACATTATAACTTTTTTACTCATCACGTCACGTCTCATGTCTCCTCCATTTTGATTTTTTGCGAATTTAACGATTTTTCTGGTTATTGTATAAAATTTAAATTTGTTCACTTTTTCAAAAATTTTTCAACATTTCAAAACGTTTTTTAAGATGATTACATCTGTTAGCTTCGCCTGTTGACAGTGAGTATTTTGTTTTGTTTGTTTCATTTGTTAAAAGATTTTTTGTCTTATAAGATACAATGCGATCAAGAAAGCCGGTCCGCTAAAAACTACTTTCCCAAGCGCTTGATGCCAATACTTACTGCCCTCGTCACAGCGGTCACACCCTCCTTCCACTTGTTTTAATAGTGGTGGGGAAATGGGAGGAAACTTTTAGTTTAGTAAACATAACCTTAAAAACTCACACGCACAAAATTAAAAATGTTACTGTCGTTAAACAAAATTCGAAATGAATTCTCTCTGGAGTTAGATTGGTGGATGTAAATTTAAATTATGATGAAAATAATTAAAAAGGATTAATTAATAAAAAGAAAACCCTTTAAACTATTCTTTTGTAATTAATTTATTTCATAAATCAAAAAAAGATCTTTTATTTTATTATAAAAATAAAGGTTTAGAAGTTTTATTTATTATAAAACGAATTCAAAATCTTGACCATTCTTTTCTAAACATAAAGTGATTCTTCTTTTCATATTATCGAAGACCTGTACAAGTTGCTCTGCAGTTATTTGTTGAACATTGTGTCGTATTGCATCTTCCAATTCTTCTATGGTCTGTAAACGGTTTTTGTAGACAGAATTTTTGAAATGACCGAATAAAAAGAAATTTAGTAGGGTTAGATCGGGTGAGTGAGATGGCCAACATCCTCTACCGATTACCCAATCATCATAAAATTCATGAAGGAATCTTTTGTTTGTTCGTGCAGTTGCATTGTCATGTTGAAAAAATCCTTCTTCCAATTCATCATCATGTAATTATTCAATGAATTCTTGTAACAAACCACTTTGACAACTTTCCTAATGTCATGACATAAGGTAATTCACTACATTTTCCAGGCATGTCTCCCTAAATTTCTCTACACAAAGACTTGTTGAATATTTTCATACCCCATTTTGATCTTTTACTCCATTTCGAAGATAAGATTGGAGAAGAAACTTTGAAACTTGTCTTCTTCTAAGGTGAACGGCATGATTTAACCTAAAAATAAATCAACGAAATTTATACCAAACCGATTTAAAATAAAATAATTATTTACCTTAGAGAAAAATCACAATCGAATTTTTGTCTTAATAAAGACAGATAATATTAAATAAAACCGCAATAAACTCATAATGAAATATTGAAAACACCAAACCCCAAAACCAAGAACACGACTCTGAGCTCAGCTGATCGAAACCATTGAAACTAAAAATCGATATCACCTCGTCGACCAATAAGAACGTTGAAAATTAAAAACTAGTAGAGATGGGAGGAGGCTGTGACGAGGACAGTAAGTATTGGTATCAAGCGCTTTGGAAAGTAGTTTTTAGCGGACCGGCTTTTTTGATCTCTCGGTAGATTAATTGCATTTTTATTACTTCTATATAGTTTTCGGCTGAGGATGGAGTTGTAAACTTCGAAATCGGTGCCGATTAAAATATTTATGCAAATGCAAAGTTAACCTATTTTGTTTTATTTAATTCTATAAAATAAAAATGTCTAATAGAATAATATTCAATCTTTCACGTTGAAAATAAAATATTTCAAGTGATATCGAATGGTTGGGATATAAGGTTGGGGTCTTGAAATGCATTCGTATAAGAAAATTTATACCCCGATCGTTACGTACCCTTCGTCACGGTGGAAGTTCGGACCACCGAAGAACGACAGAGTGACATATACACATGGATATCTAGCGGCGTGTCCGACATCAATCCTCGGTTCGCCCTCTCTTTATACTCTTCGCCGAATACATTTTACAGCAACTTTTCCATGGGTAGAACGGCCTCACCACGGTTTTCGACCGTATTTTTCCCTCGACCGGCCGTCAGAAAAATACATTGCGGACAGAATCGTTGTTTACCGTATGTGTCTCACTCTCTCTCTGTATGTGTGTAATATCGGGGGCGTTGTACAGAGGGCAAACGGTGGATGTAATCCAGATCCGGATGGAATCTACGCCCGTTATTAATTCGAGAAACTCGTGCCACATGGACAAACACGATATCACTGTGTATACGCACGTGGATTCGTAGTCGTTATACACGAACTGTTTCTTGTTATTCAATATCCCGTAAGCGATTTCCTGCTTAATACCATCTAAATCGTAACGTAACAATTTTATTATTATAGTGTAATTAAATCGCTTTTAAATATTTCAATGCTACTACTTAAATTTATGTTAATGACAAGGTAGTTAAAAATAATACGAGTTAAGATATTCAAATCGTCTTAACTTTATGGCAACTAGGGCGATCATAAAATTTGCACGAACCAAATGTCTAAAAGACGAAAAATTTATCAAATTGAAATTAAGAGTGTTTTTCAAGTCAATAATTTTAGATGTGATATTCCAAAAAGTTTTATATTGACACTTTTAATAAAACATCCAAATCAAACTTATTACATAAATTAAATGTAATTGGCTCAATTTTGATTAACAACTTTATAACCTACTTGCAATTTCATAAACCATCTAAAGTTTATATCTTACGATATACCAGGATTGCTTGTGGTAGGAGTTAAGTAAATCCTTGAAGCAATAAAATTTTATGACTTCTGTTTACTAGAAGCTATAAGATCTTAGAGAGGCTTTAAAGAGATTTAGTTATGGAAAAGCAATATTCTTACACTTGACTATGAATATAAAAGTAGTTATTAACTCAATTAAACTTAAAAATATATATATTTAATTTTATGTTATTATTTATTATGATCATATTGCTTTAGATATAACACGTAGTAGTTGCCTTCAATTAAAAGTTAATAAATAACAGATTTCCTGAAATAGTCTGATAATAGACTCACTCCATTGCCGGTAATTTTCCTGGGATTAGAAATACTAATTTAAGTAATTTTCCTTTAACTTGTAAAGATGTTAGGAACAATAAACCTGAACATTTTCAAAATTTATCTCTAGAACTAAATCAATAGCAAAGGGAAACACTTTATTTTTACTATTTTTTTAGTAATGTTAAAACAATTAAAAATAAAAGCAAAGTTAGATGAAAAAGAATATCCAACTGATTACGTGATTTTTTCGCCGAAATTTTTTATTAAATGTATATAAAATGTACATAAATGCAAAGCGACGAGCGCAATCGATTACTGCAGACGCTCTAAGTACTTTTGATTATGCATGAGACGTGGAAGGGGAGCTAGAGGGCTCACAGGTGGCACAGGTGTCTCCAATGATCATTCTTTCTTTCTTTCTAAAGCTAAAAATAACATTTGTCCAGTTGCGTTTCGAAAATGGCTTATAAAATGATGAATATCGTAATTTAAAACGTTTCATTTTATTCCACTAAAATTCCAGTTTCTAGCAAGACATAAATGAACTTGCCATTTTTGGAGAAATGTATACATTCGAGATTTGCACGCTCTAGAATATTTAATAAGTCGCAAGTGACCAAATTTATTGAGGTTGATGAATCTATAATAAAAAAAATTTATTGCTAAACATATAGATTTAATCTGGATGAGGTGATTTATCCACTGTTCAGAAAACTCCAAAAATCCCGGCTTCAACTGGTCAAAAACTAGGTCCTTGACTAGTGCTGAACGTGGTTAATTTTGTTGCTACTGCAATATTTTTTGTTAGAAAAAATAGAAAGGAAGAACTGTTTGATAAAGCACTTCCCGAATCCCTGGGTGTGCATCAGGAATCTGGTTAGATGATCTCAGATTTATGACTACAGTGGCTTAAGAATTTTTGTAAGCACGCACATCCAATTCCAGAAAGAAAAGTTCTTGTACTGTTGTAATAACATCATCCTTGTGTGTTTTCCTGCACATTGTACATACAAGATGCAACTTCTTGATGTGAGTTTTTTTGGGTCTCTTAAAACATAGTACCATCAATCTTGCACCACCTGGTTAAAAAATCATAGCGGACGTGTTATTATTGCGTACCAAGTTAGTGCTTTTTTCTAAGACTTCTACCAATATTCTAGCCAACTCTGTGTATATGCGACAATTATAGCATTAGTAAACACTCAAAGTTGCCATTTCTAACTATTTTTTGGTAGCGTATTCTGGTTTTGCGCATGGTCAAGATATCCATCTTGAAATCCAACCTAACCCATTCTAACTTTTTCCTCTATCCCTTTCTTGTTCATCCCTTTCATTCCGAGTCTGAAAAATAGATGAGATTTCCGAACTGATCTGCAATTCGTATACTTCTATAATATTGAACGGTTACAAGTCCCTTCTGATCACGAAGCTCGTTAAAATATCAATAGGGTTTCTCTGCAAATCTGGTTAGGAGCAAGCTTTGCCACAATATTTATTTAGTCCTGTATAAGTAATTGAGAATCTCTAGATATAAACTATGTATTTTCAAGTAATGGAAAGAAGAGAAGACAAGGTCGTCGTGAGATTGACTTGGTCTGTGGAATGAAAAGTTTTTGCCTCATTATCGATTTGGTAATTTTTGATAAAACTAAAATTAATATTGAGGATTTAAATTTTGCGAAATTTACACCATAAATAAAACAACGAGATATAAAGTATTCCCATTTTTCATCCTAAATTTATTCAACTCACTTTGCATTACGTACCTTATAAAACTTTCAAATCTAGAATTCCATAAGACAAATTAATCAGACTGAATTATTGCCGTAGTAAATATTATTTTTTCGCATGTTGTGACAAGCTTATTTATTAAGCCAAGATTACGAGTGTTGAAATTTCTTCATATCGTACTTAAATCATGTAACAATCGAATTTTTATTGCGGTTTTAGATAGAAGTGCGAGTTAAACGAATTTTCTATATAATAAAGTTTTCTGTTAAAGTTTGTTGTAAGTAAATAATAGATAAAGTTGACACGTAAAAGTTTAAATCCGTCTTTATTAAACTGGGTGTTGCAATCGGCACGGATTCCAAAGTGTATTGCGACAACTTCGACGCACTTGACGTGTAGCCGTGTTGAGTTGGCAAAGTACCGAAATCTAATAAAACCGGATATTAGATTGGGAAGCTCCGCCGAATCGAAATCGGCTCGAGACACCGATAGCAGAGACGCAAATTTATCCGTTACACCTCTTTCCCTTTTCGAAAATCGATTCCAAGCTCGAACGTTGCGTCGCTACACAATAGACTTTTATCATATTCCCTCTTCGTTTCTTTAAATATAAGAACTAGAACGTTTCCGGGCTTCGAGACAAATCCGTTTCATAAGATTCCTATTCTATCGCTCGTTCTCTGTGTATTCAACAAATACAGTCGAAGATGGAGATCTCGTCGCGTAATAGCTCTCCATATACGTAAAATAGACGAATTGCTGAGATTTTACATTTGTTTCGGACGTTCGCAAACAAAGTTCTTCAACGAGTCGTTTCTTAAACAAACCATCTCGTTAGTTTTCGAGAGTTGGAAATTGTGGTGCTTTTTTAATGCCCATTAAGAACGAGACTCGGCATTCTCTTTAACGGTTCTTCCAAGAGACATTAAGCTTTATGTTGTCTGTTACTTGCACCGAGATAGAATCTTCATTTCCTTTCGTTTTCATTATAACATCTTTTTAAGGTTTTGAACGACACAATACGAACGCTTATTGGTCATTTATTGTACAAAGAATACGCTTGCACAATAAATGTAATACCATTTATGTTTCAAAGCAGCCATTTTTTAATATTTTTTGCCATAAATAACAAGATCAGTAAAATGGTATATATCGGCCACTACAATTTTGAGATTGACACTAATGGCTGTTATTTTTTGTCAATTTTAAATTGGAACTGTACAATCTGTCAGTTAGTATTTATGGAGTTAATCGTCAAAATGCATTCTGTAACTTTATTGTAATCCAATACTTTTTCATAAATTACAAAATATATTTAGTTTGCAGAATTTTTCTTTTGTTCTATAAAACGTTTCAATTTTTATAAATTCTATCACTTAAATTAAATAGTTCATACTTGTTTGTTTGAAGTATAGTTCTAAATTAGTTTGCCAAGTATTAATTTACGATAATCTCGCTATACCGAACTAAAATCAATAAATACCAAATAGGTTTCTAAACTATTATAATAAATTAATACTTATATTAACATTACCGAAATTTATATCTAGAAATTTCCTTTTTTTACATCACCGTTGTATTTATTCTCAACGATTTTTATTTCTTTTTGAAAGTGAAGATTTGATTCGTATGCAAATAGCCGAATGGTACAAAGAAGAGCCCCCATATATTTTAAAACGGGTCCGTAGTCAGCGAAGAGCTCGTTGAGCCGTTATGTCGACACACGGCACGCGTAATGATGATTAATGTAAATTGACTATGGGGGCGAAGTCATAAAGTAAACATGCACTCTGACAGGCATCAGCGCGTCACCTCTTTTTTCGTTTTTTTTTGGTCATCCTCCTCTGACCCAGGATTTTCATGATAAATTTCCTGTCACAAAAAATATCGTCACCTACCACAACGAATATATCACGTAAATCTAACCGCATTTTGTACTCCACGTATGACTATAAAAACATAATGATTTTTCCATTTAAATTCTTGATATAAAAATACGAAATTGATCAATAACTGGCGAGGTAACACGAAATAATTTTTCATATTACCTTTAAGTTAAAATTAGGTCATGGGGAGTGGTTACAATTGCTGAAGTAATTTAAACGGCGACAGAGAGAAAGTACTTTACCTACACCACGAAACTATACACAGTCTACAAACGCCTACAAAGGGCTTTGTTTTAACAGTCCTTTAAATTCTATTTTCGTTGCTTTGATTCAAAACCTTTTAGCTAACCGGTTCTTGCTAAATTAACAAAATGATTGCTTTCCTTGTCCTGCAATGAACCACCCTTTACGTAAACCGAAACGTTTCCGATTCAATATTTACAAGCTATTACAATCGTATTTACTTACTTTTTATGTTGCTAACGTGAATATGTCATACCAGGATTTGACGAATATTTAATTATTAAATTAAATTTATTTTTAATACTTTATTTATTTCACTTTCAAAACCCAAATACAAAGCATATAGTAATATCTGTAAAAATGTTGCCATGAATACTAATCAAGAGACTACATTTTGGACCTAAGGACAAGAAGTTAGTCACGTTTTGTGGTAAATCACTCCGAATTGTCTTTGAACAACCAAAATTAACGGTATATCGAATATCTATGAATCGTGATTAGTACAGATGATAAAATAGATCAAGAAACACGCAACCAAATAGCAAAAGCAACTAAGTTTGTTACCAACCTATGATCAGCTTAAATATGGAGATAAACACGAAAAGACGAAAATTTGATGAATTTCGTTGTTTTACAAGTTGTCAATGATAACACTCGAGAATCAGAGCATGTTAAAAAAAAACATTTAGAACAAAAGTTGTAGCAGATTTTATTCTTAACAATATTGTTCTCTTACAGTTTTGCTTTCAGATGCATAGATATCGAGAAGAATACGAAAATATTAAAATTTAATGTATTCGGTGTTTTTTGTAAATTGTTGATGATAACACTGGGAAATCTGAGCATATTACCAAAAAAACTTTTAGAACCAAAATTGTAGTAAATTTTATTCTTAACAATATTGCTCTCTTGCAGTTCTGCTCTCAAATGCTTAAATATCGATAAAAATATTCTTAGAATGAAGGTTGTAGCAAATATTAATCCTAATATTGTCTTGCACTTTTGCTCTTAGATGCGTAAATAATGGAAATTTTGAAAATCGGTAGACTATCTTCTATATCGGTAGATCTACTCTACCGATAAATCGTTAGGGTTGGCAACACTGGTTACTAAATACATAATAACCCGATGCGTAAGAAAGAACTAAACGCCAAAGCAAAAATTTATCTATATAAAACCATTTATACACCCACACTCACCTACGAGTCGGAAACATGGACAATGTTAGACAGACACAAACCAAAAATAACAGGTGGAGCTAAACCAGAAGAGACGAAGTAGGAAACAAGATCGTCTGCGAAAAACTAAGCTTGAATATTTTAGTAAAGAATATAGAAGAGAAACGGCTAAATTGGTATCAGATAAATAAACCAAAGAAATTGTAGAAAAATCCAGTGGGTTGAGATAGTAAAGAAAGTGGCGTTGAAAAGGGAGAAAACGTCCCCTAAGAAAACAAACATAAGTTCATGTATAGATTACATTACCATTAATGGCAGTCTAGGTTCGGACCTATATCATACACAATGTAAAATTTATCTTATTCCAAAAAGTTTCCATGCATTTTTAAGTTACACTTCAATACAAACCTTGTTTTCATAACACATTTCTGACTGGTTCAGGTACATCATGTCATAGTTATCTTATTATGTTTATGAACTCCACTCAATTTCTTGATCTACCTAATAATTTTAGCTATTTCACTTAATGACTTGTCTTTTATACTTGATCTAATAGTTCACTTGCGAATGGGTTGCGAAACCTCCATTTTTCAATAAAATTACGAAATTGTACTAAAGTAATTTTGAAGCGGCTTTTGCACGTATGAAGGATTATTTGTGGATTATCTGTTTATTTGTGTATATCTACCAATATTGCCACAGCTATCAACACAATTGACATGAAACTTAAGCCGTTAAGTCTCAAGATTAAAACATAACAACTAAAATTACCTGTATAAATAACCGTACTAATAATTTGAATTGAGTAACACGTGCAATTGATTTGTACGATTATTGCTTTAGAAATTGATGTAGAGTTCGTGTAAGTAAAAGAAAACAGTTGGAACAATCGGACAACTTAATTGATGAGATAGCTTCAATTGCCGGACACATTGAAGTATCAATTCCAGCTAGCAAGACAAATTGTGTTAAAAGCGACATAGTACGATAAAAATAAAATTTAAAAAAACTTAAATCTATTTTTAAATACCTATCCGATATATTTTTTATTATTATCTTTCAAATCACGCTCGATGAGTTACTTTTGTTCGACTCAAACTTAATTTGCTAATCAACTCTAGATTAACTCGGCATTCAAGCACGTGTCTTTCAATATGACATTATAAAGTTCAAGAACTGTAAGTAGATTACCGTTCTAATTTGCCGTCTGCGGCCGTTTTATGCTGGGAACGTCTTTTCGTCTCCAACGTTTCTAACGCATTCTAAACCGTTTTCAATATTAAGCGAACGAGTTGGAGCAGTCCGAATGCCGATCGAGTTATTTCCATTATTGGAGGAGGAAGCCGAATCAGTTCGATGCAGATTAAGAAATGCAATAGAAGACGGACGGAACGGAACGGTGGGAAATTTACTGGCTTAAATCCGATTTCTTTTTCTCCCCTACCTCTTTGGCAAGTCAGAGATTGAATTCACTATGTAAGATTGCTCTTTACAACATTTACTCGTTTTATCAAAATGTTGGAATTACGATATTAGTTTAGTTGGTACATTTCCATATTTATTAAAACGAAATAAACAACAAAATAAAAATAGGAGAAAATATTATAGCCCCTAGAGAATAACAACCCTCGTTATTGCACTTGGTTTCTCACGAATTTGGTTTTTCCACTTTAAAAGTTATACAGCAAAGTCCCATTTTGATGGCGACAAAAGAAGTTTATGTCGATTTTAACCATCCTCGGGGGCGTGCTACACGAACCGGAAAGGTCTATTTAATTTCTCTGAGGGACGTGTAAATGAAATAATAATATTTGTCCTCGGAACGCGTCGGCTCGTCCATAAATCATTTGAATTTCGAGCGGAAACTCGTTATGCCGCGACAAACATTGCTTAATCTTATTTGATAAGTTATTCCTCGAGTTTCCCTTTCAGACTCTTGTCAAGTTACGGTCGTAGAATTGAAAAAAAAAATGTAACATTAGACAGTTTTAATTTATTATTTCTTTATCTTTTTATTTTTCTTCAGACATTCAAAGTAAAATATTATTCTATATATTACATTGATGGAAAATGTGAAATGGTTAATGTCTGGAAAATAGATTGCACATAGTGAGTCAGTTATTTACAATCGTTAAAAACGTAACGAGTGCATTTGGTGGTAGATTGAACAAATAATAGAAATTCGTAAAGGTTTACTCTAGTAATTCGAAATATCCAGTAAACGAGTGAATACGTTTATTGTATCGTATCAATACCAGCTTCCAACACACATTTCATTCAACTTTTCATTTACATCGAATATACATTTTTAAAGTCTATACAAAGCGAAAACAGTCAAATGCATTCATGGGGATGTTGCAATGTAAACATCTCGACAATATAAAATAAAACAAAATCTTGATCACTTCTGTTAATAAACAAATTGTAGCGGTCGTGAGTATCTATATTGAAAGTTTTATTTCAATTTTGGACATAAATGCTTTTTCCTGTTATTCAAAACTATAATATAAAAAAATAAAAAAACAACGAAAAATGTTGAACAGAATAGCGAGTACTGTAACAATGACAAAAAATATACGTACGTTTGTCCATAATAGGCCGTTTGATGTTTCAAGTAAAATAACAATTCCAATTCGAGCTATATATTGTTTTTTTTTTAAATGAAATCCAACCATCGACTCGTGTAAACAATATTAATAACGTCGTGTTTCTGATTTTATGTAAAATTTGTACTAACTTTTCAAAATATGGGATTGTATTAATACATAATTAAATATCTTTAATGTTTAAGTAAAGTTTACAAATTTGTTGAGAATTTATAACGAAGGATTTCCGATTCAGGCCACGTACCTAACGAACAGTTTGCACTTTTGATTAAATTAGTTTGAGCAACCAACATTAATAATTGAGCAGGTGAACAACTAATGAACTAATCTTCGAATTATCTTAATTACTAGACGTAGTATTTCTAATCTGAGTAGCTCAAATTTGTTGTATTAATATAGGACGCCTATTCTTATAATTTTGATTATATAAATATTACTTAACTCTATTAACTGTTAACTCTCTCTAATAGATTCTCAGATACTAGCAATGATAAATACTGTATCATGCTAACTGCATGAATGAATGTGTTGGTGAAATTGCGCTGTATTCAAACATACTGGATTAGTCGGATGGGAATTAGATTACGATAAGATCTTATTACTGCAAAATCAACAAACAAAATCTACTTTAGCCTTTTTGTTAAGTAACTATATCAATTAATAATTATGGATAAGTAATGAAAACTATGAACTATAAAATAATAAATAGAACCCAAGGTCTTTGTGGTCTTATCAGAGCCCAGACCAATTGTGTAACGCAAGATTTAGTCTGAGCTGAATTGTTGATAAAATATTTATGCCGACCTGAAAAACCTGAACTCATGTTAAAAATCCTGATTCGTTGTAATCATAAAAAAGTTTGACGTGTCTTAAGCACACTTCCGTGATATCGGAAGTTTCTAACTTTTCTCCTTTTATTTTCTCGATAACCAATCCCTCGAAAAATTAATGTGGCAGCTGTGCTAATTTCGGCTTCAATTCTTTGTTTTCTTCCTCTATTTCGACTATTTTAATTGCATAGTAACGCCTGAGGTTTTGTTACACCTAGGTGATAAAAATGGTGATAGTTTAGTGTTTTAGTTGATGCTTGGGCTCACTAACCATAATTCTCTTTTTGGTTATTAAGGTTAAAGATTTATGCTAATACAATACTGAGATGAGCGGTTATACTTCAAGAGGTCTTTGAAGAACTTGTACATGATATGCTCTCTCATGAGTGTGAGCAATATGACTCTAATTGGGTTTCTTTTGAACTTAATTTCTCTTAAACTCCTGATAAATGGAACCTGAAACTGAATGGAAATTTTCGGAACAAATAAATGTTTTAAAACCTTTGGCAGAATGTCATAACACTATTTCTGATCAGAACACTACTTGGGCTTCTTTTAAAACTCCTAATGTTAAATCTGTTGGTTAATTTACTCGTCAGGCTAAATATTTTAAACCTTGACAGATGATTTTTATTGAACTTGTCATGGTTTAAAATCGAATTTAACCTTAAAGGGGTATGCCAGCTTAGAGACCAGAAAATAAAAATAACTTTAAGATCATTTTCTACTGCATTGAAACCTCCTCAGTATTGTAGACATTTAGGAGAATTAAATAATGTTGTAATCAAAATATATTTCTGTTATGTCAACCCACATTTCAACTTTCAACCTAAATCCATATCTACATAACATATTTAATCTAAAAAAATTTACATTCGATTTTATGAACTCGTTTATGTTCAACAATAAAGTATAAATAACGACGTGTTGGGCATATTCGAGGGTGTAAAGCAACAAGTTGAATAAAAGGCGGTGATTTCAGCGAGAAAACATTAATATAAAAGTTACCCTAAATCTAAATCCTTGAACCAATTTCACTTGAAATTTTATCTCTAAATATAGTTTACAATAGATTTGGGATCAATTTGGTATGCGCATTTCATGTAATAACGACAACTTCAAATGATGAGGCCTCCTTATGGTAATAGGATGTATCTTGCACACTAAGATTTCGTAGCAATCCATTCATGGTGTTTTGATAACGAAATACGCGTTGCAATATCGTCTTCGTCGTATACCTGAAGTACTGTAATCGGGCTCGCCCCAGTTATATTCTATTCCCTTTGCGGCGTTTCCTTTGCTTTGGGTGATTAAAGTCGCGTTCGACGAAGGTTCGGCGTCTCCAACAATTTTACAAAGACAAACATGCTCTGGGTAGACTATCGTGCTTCAAATTCGTTATTACGGCAGACAAACGATGGTAACCATGGGGGTTGGAGAGGCGAGGGGGAATCGCGTGCATATTAGTTACAACCTCTCGAAAATGGAACACGAAAAGTCAATATTTCGTCTATCCCATTATGTATATGTTTCTACTTGTAGTTTAATCCAGTAGTTAATTTTGCTTTCGAGGAAACCTATCTGATTTCCTAATATAAACTAATAATATGTATCCTTAATGCTTAAAAGGTTTTACCACCAATCTTTATCTAAAATATTTTAATGAAAACCTTTCATCGTTATATAAAACATTTTTAATCGATTCGAAAATCGCGTCTTACACTTTATATTATCCTTTTCAAAGAAAACTTTAAACGTCAGTGCTGGTTTTCAGGAAAACGTCAGGCCAATATGATTGATCGTACCTCTTTAATTACAGGTTGTTCGGGAGCAAGTCTGAAGGTCGATCCGTCGACTTTGCCAACGTTTCTAACGCCCAGTCAAGCATTCAAGGTCACGGAGAGGGAAACGGTGCTATTGCCCTGTAGGATCGCTAATCCTGGTAAGTTAAGAGTACTTAATCGTCCCCCACTGTAGTTCGCACTTTGATCTCCAACGAACATGACAAGGGGAATAACGGCGACCCTTTGCATGTTTCAAGTCAATTACCGTAGGGCGCTATTCAATTCAATTTACTCTTGGAGAGGCAACTTCACGTTCAGGGGGGCGAGAGGAATGTTGAAGTTGCGGAAATCGTTACTAATCTGAATTATTTAATATGCAAGCGTTCGGTAAGGTAAATGGATTAGGTTCTACATTAGAATAAATTATTTTGATTGTGGCATCGATATGTTTTATCCACATGTTTTGCACGTCGCCACAATCATCAAAAATTAAACGTGGTTAAACTTGGATGTTGGAAACGAATGCGGTCAGTTTAGGATTGGAAATAAAACATAAATGCAGTATCAATAAAATATACGAGATCGTTTTAATTTTTGAGTTTGTTCTGAATCTTGAGTCACAGTTTTAAATAATATTCTGTTTAAGATTTTTTTGTGATGACATATCCATGTAAACCGCATTTCAGGTCAATCGATGGACGAGACCAAATAGACCGAGTGTAATTGCTTTAGGATGTACGTATTGATTTAATTGAATATCCGGATTCGATACGTCCAATTAGTTTTGTTTAACTTTGATCGACTGTGAACATTGGCGAATGGACTATGCCAACATTCTGGGCCGCACATACAAATTAATTGTCCGTGTACGTTATGAACTAATGCGGAGTACCCCAACTATATACCTCTACTTCTACATAATACTACTACGTATTGTCATTACTATTATTCTGAGCTCGGTGGTGATTGCTAATTAAACAATCCCTTCCATAGTTTTGTTTACATTGAAACTGCTTTAATAATAATGTGAAATAAATTTAGCAAAAAGTTCTTGTTGGACTTATTATTGAACTAAAATAATTAACAAATGATTTTTAGTAGATCAATAATCCGCTGGGAGAACTATGCAAATATACGCTTAAATGTGGTATTTGCCAAAACGCTGAATTAAACATTATACAATAATAAAATTATTGGAAATAACAACGAGTTTATTAAACTGTCGAGAATTGAAGCAAATCGTCAATAAATAAATCCCATGGATACAGCATAAAAACTTTTTTTTTAAATTGTATTAAAACATTTATCATTGATAATTGAGTAAAGTCGTTTTTGTACACTTTAATTATAACTGGACAGAACATTCAAGACTTGATTAAGTTTTTTAAATAATAATTACAGAAGTTTCAAAAGTTATGGCAAAAATTAATAAGTTATGAAAATATTTATATTATTATTTTAGTTTAATGCTACAAGCAACAATATGTCGAGCTTAAGGGGAAGAAGTAATGAGATGATTGAGTGCATCGGTATATTTGTATGCAAGCTGGCCACAACTTAAGACCTTTAACATTTAGCCATTTATATATAATAATCAAAATCAAGAATTTAAAAACAGCTTACCATAAGCTAACTAATGAATTATTTAACAGCTCTTTACTTTATCATGTTAAATGTTGGGATATAGCATCAATTTGATAACCAACACTTTCCTGCAATATTTCATCAGATAAGTCACTTTAGTGTAAATTACTCAATTTGTACTGCTTTTCGCAAAAGCATAATTTTATCATAAGCTTTTCTGCTCCCACACCACGGCTTTACTTTCTTTTATTTTTAATTGCACTATTCAATTTATGGTCGCACATTAGTTTGAATCACAAAATGTCAACCGCCACACATGTTATTAGCCAACTGCCAACATATATGCCACGTAGCAGAAAAATGCAATATTCTAGCTAACACATTATCATGAATTTATCACCAAGTATAGAATAATTCTAAAACCAGTACCTCGAATTAATTCATTCTTCAAACCAGATTCAGTATTTACCTTAAGATGATACCAATTCCAAGAAGCAAAGAGACTTTATACTATGCTATTATACATTTCAAAACACCCTTCATATCGACAAATTCATGAGACTCCCTGGTGGGTTCTTAACGATTCAAGAAGGTATCAGAATTGAAAGGAATTCGATGATGTTGGCGTATCAGATGAGACTCTTTCAACAAATACAATCAGTATGTATAATCAGGTGTGAAAATAAAAACCATTCGTCTTGTCGCTGTCCGAATGTTTATACTCTGTCATTGCATGAGGCAATAAGACTATGGGGAACAAAAGGTAAAGAAATCAACACCTTCATAGACTGCTTAAAATCCATTTACCGACGAGAAACATTAATAAGAACTCCTTAGAATTTACATTTACCGTACGATAAAATACTTGTAAAGTGCCACAAGAGCAGAAGGTTGAAAGTAGAAAAGGTCAAAAGGGTACAAAGAGGATGTGAAGCATTTTCGTTCTCAGGTTAAAAAACCGCCTTCTTTAACGTTTACCATCTGTTTCCAACATGAATATTAATTAAATCATTAATTCCATTTCTTAGTTTACTTTAACATCATCATTATTGAATAAAACAAGAAAAATATTAAACATAGTCTCAAATATTTATATTAATTAACAATCTTGCAACAATATCATTCTCCACTCTAGACAGGTTTTATTTTACAGGTATTTATTAATAAGATTAAAACAGTTAAACATTCCCTTCGTATTTAAAGGTATTATTAAAGGTCGTTTTATCTTTTGAAAACGAGAAAATAATCAAAACATGAACGACGGAACTGCCGAAGACCTGGGGTCCGGATTAAGAATACTTGGATATGCAAATATTTGAACGAATCTCCGCGACGAAATCTCGCTGAAACGTCATATTTTCTCTACCCGTGGGGTTCAAGGGGGAAAAGAGAAGAAAAGTATAGAGAATCGAAATAAAAATGCGGGCGATCGCAAAAGCATAAACCGCGCCTGGAGTTTCAGCGACCCGAAATGAAATCGGACGAATGCAATTCGTCTAAAGATACGTATTGATTTAATTTGATATCCGGAGTTGGGTACATCCAATTAGTTTTATTTAACTTTTATTTTGTAACGAATCCCAGGCCAACGAACCATCTTTTCCTTTACTCGTTCAAAATGTTGAGCAATAATCAAATTACAACGTGATGGTGTTTAAAATGTAAGATAGTGTTTTGAACCGATTATAAAACTCAGCTTTTACTATTACAATTCTTTTACAAGTAGAGAAAATGAAATGGTCCAAAACGAACGAATTCTTATTGTTGACACCAAACAAACTAAATCATCTTGATAATCGGTGATGTCTGAATGAAGTCTGAATTAGATATCTATTTGAATTCATTTTTAAAAAGTTTAGCATCTCAAAAGCAGAAATACCTAATCTACAATGAAGAACTGCTTACTACACACAATACAATTCGGTTCTATTAATAATCAAAGTCTAACGTGATGATGTTTAAAATGTAAGATAGTGTTTTGAAACGATTATAAAATTCAGCTTTTACTATTGCAATTTTCTTACAAGTAGAGAAAATGAAATGGCCCAAAACGAACGCTTCTTATTGTTGGGACCCTTTTACACGAGAAACTGGACTTTTACGACAAAACATAAGATAGTGAGTTTAGTACAAGCGACACATGAAGCTTTTTTGTTACGGTACAAATAAAATTCTCTATTTTAATTAAAATAAAACCTCTGTTTTACGAATTGAGGTGTATTGAAAGCTGTTTGCGTAATCAGTAATACCATTAGAAAACACGTAAACAAATTAGTGTAATAACATTACAGAAAATATTACGGTGGCGTTATCCTAACGATTTTACAATAAATATTTACGTGTAGTGTTATCACGCATTACGTGATTGATGCGACCATTAAATGTCATTATTAACCATCGTAAATTAGCGTATACAAAACCGTGACAAATGTAATCATTAATCTATGTATTATGATAGTGTGTGGGAAACCTTATTTGCCCATTTAATTTGAATTAATTTCTTTTTTTACGCTCACGAGGAATTTAAGACGATGGATTTAAAACTAAGATTTCTTGTTACTTTTGATTTAGCTGATTTTCTTTACTTGTCTCTTGGTTAATCCATTTGATACATCGTTTCAGGTCACTATATATTGGCGTGGAAAAAGGGAACTGCAGTTCTATCAGCTGGGAACGTGAAGGTTTCACCGGATCCGCGGATAAGTCTCGTCAACGGATATAGTTTGGAGATCAAAGGGGTCGAACCAGCGGACGCTGGCGACTACGTTTGCCAAATCGGGACTTTGGAGCCTAGAGAAATTACCCATACAGTTGAAGTACTCGGTAAGTGTACCACTTTTCTTCAATTTAACACTTATATAAGAAAACTTCAAATATAAAACTTCTTTAGAAATAATTTAAAATATTTCAACATTTTCTTCAAAGAGATTTAAATCTTAAAGTTCTCTTAATTAAACGTTTTAAACTGTAACGAAGGAAATCACTGCCACATTCTCAAGAATAAAGCACCTTTAAACACAGACTTGGTTTCGTAGATTGGCCCGTTGTGAGTCATAGTCACAAAGGGCACGCTTTACTGCACCATTTAGTGCACGCGAAACCGTAAAAATGCCTGTTTTTTTCGGATTAGTACTCATCAAACTTCACCGCACACTTTACGTTTCCCCCAACTACTCCTTTACAGTGCATTACCACATACGATTCACGTGCTGGCCAATTAAATCCGATAGTAGCGTACGGGAACCCGAATTGCCCTACGGTTCTCGTTAAAACATGCTTTTTGATATTCATGACACCCGTTAAAAAATAGTTTATTTACAATCCGTTTACGGCTTTACTCTGTGATCGCGTTTAAACGACACGAAATTAACCACGTTTATTGTAATGAGTGATGTTGTAAACCGCTATAAATCAATCTTTATTAATCGGATGAAATAACACAAGTATCAACTTTTATTAAATCTTCTACAATTTCTTGTTTATTATTTGACTACTTTTAGTTCAATAAAAATATACAGCAATATAGCTCTAAATAAGTATTAAAAGTAGAGCTAACACTAGCACTAGAACTAATACTAGACTTAGAACTAGAAACATTCGGGTTTACCCGCACGTCTCTTAACACGGCTAAACCCGAATGTTTCTAGTTCTAGGTTTAGTGTTAGTTCTAATTTTAGTTCAATAAAAAATATATAACACTAGCATTAGAATTATTAGAATTATATCCTGAGTTTATCTATGGACCTTGAACAGAGCAGTTAGGGGAATAACCCAAACATTTAGGTATATTTAAATATAGCGATGCATTAAATATATAATATTAATTCGTTAGTTAATCCGTTATATTTAGGTTTTACTGTATCTCAAAAACCATTACGATGATAAAAGATATCGCTATTGGATAATTAATTATAAATTGAATAATTACAATACTCGAAAATGTTGGTAACGTAATATCTAGCAATATTTAATCGAGCAAATAATATTCACAATAATAGGTTAAGTTGATAATTTAATGTAACGTTGAATTGTATCTTTATTAAACTAAAATTAATTATACTCTAAATAGGAATAAATCTCATGCAAACACAACCAATAAACGGTGTAAAATATCCAATAATTTGAATAGTTACAAATGAATTATATATATAATTAGTATTATTTCCTTTGTTAATAAACTACGTTCACGCAGTAAATATTAATCTTTTCTTAAACACCAACTCTGCAAGCCAACTGACGACGAAATGGCTAATATTTCCAAGTTAATGAATTAACTGCAGCCGTTTCTACACTTAATGTTACCAATTATTCTTATGTTGGGCGCCGTCTCGTGGCCGAAATACCCTTTCGCAACTTGTACAACTTCCCCAAACTAACAGGCCATTGCAGATTATGGGCCGGAACAAGTAGAGTTTATAGAATGTAACTTTTAAAATGTACGTTTTCTTAATGTAACTTACCGTTCGAATGTGTTGAAGGGGATGCTGCCTATTAATTCCATAGAAGTTACGTTGGTGCGATGATCCTTCTTTAGAATGTGTTCTAATTATATCCCGAGGGATTAAACACTCTCCGGGTCTTTGATGTCACGTTCCCACTGTGCCCTATTTACTATTACTAATTAATATAGCCGTGAAAAATAGCAGATGGGGTCTTTACGATGGTCATGATTAATGCAAAATTTACTAGGGTTCTCGCTAATTGAGTCCTATGGGAATACGCACTCCATACATACCAATCACATTATTTATAGCAAAATTTGTAGTTAGATGATAATTTAGATTTGGTAGTTGTCTAAAGAGAGGAATTTTCTGTGAAAAGCTAAAAATTTTCTGGATTTCATTCGAGGTGGCCGTTTACGAAGGCTCAATGTAACCTGGTAGAGCGAGAACTCCTATAACGGGTCTCAATTTTCCAGTACGCGGTTACGTGAGCAGTAATCTCGTAGCTCGGGACTTTCACATACAACCGTACGAAAAGGATATTGCAGTTTCAACGCCACACCGAACCAAGAAGACACGCCAAACTGACCTAACGCCGCATCGACAAAGAAACCGAATTAGTATTTCAATTAAAGCTCTTCTCACCAGTCGAAACTGTTTTCGTCTTATCAACGAAAAGAACGCTTAAGAAAAGTTTTGAAAACGAATGTAGCGTTAAGTTGCTAAGCTTTAAAGGTAATCAGTTCTCTACACATTTCAAATAACGTACTCAATTAAATAAAAAGTAAATAGCTCGATTTTATTATAGATATAGAGATTGTTTAAAGTATATTTCAAGCAATTTATTCTAAGTGAAATTATCTGCTATAGATTCTTTGTAAAGGTTGTTAGCCTATCAGTGCAATTTAATCCAATTGATTTACCAATACCTATAATGAAGGAACACGAAAGGCGTGCTATAGAATAAGTAGTAGTTAGGGTTCCTCTATACTGGGTTCATTTTTACCAAACACTAGGATATTACTCTGAATCTTTAATAATAATAAAATCTAATGAATGCAAGTGTGAAATATTATCATCTCGTCTTATTTGCAAACGCGTTATATTTTACTTTAAATTACAGCGATACTTATCAACCTGCTAACGTTGGCGAATATTTAAGCAATTCGGTGAAACTCGCAACTTTGCCTCATCAGTCCATCTTAATATTTTTAATTAACTCACTGTGCGTGGCTAGAGCGGGATTATGATGCTGAGCGGGATGATTTTTGTTAATACATATTCTTATACAGGTTTTTCATGTTACTGGTAAAGTTTAATTTGACATAGCAGCTCATTTTTTTTTTCACAGCTTATATTAAAATAAACTAGCGATTTATTAGAACTTTATTATATAACAAACATTTTGTAACTTAATCGTAAAGTATTTTGCAATTAAAGAAGTGCTGCATTTAGTTTTTATTCAAAGACTCATGGAAAGAGATGGAGTGTGTTCCTTTCAGTTCACTTTGAAATGTAATCGTTTTATGAACAAACTTTAATCACCCCGTCTTCTGGTTTGGGAAATGGAATCCGGCTGAGAATTAAATTCGCAAAGAGCTTATGCCGTTTCATACTCTTCTTTGTGTGCGTCGACAGGTACTAACAGGCATAAAAAACAAACCATATAAAATCTGCGTAATATATAAAATAATAAATCCTAATATAAATAATATAATACAGAGAGAATTATTATTAAGAAGAAAGTTTTCTACGAGATGAAAGAATGTGTGTATTTTTTGAAATAAGAAAAGTTTACGTACGGAAATGAATAGACGTCAACGGAAAGGACAAAGTTCGATATAAAAAGCGTTTGCTTAAATTTCGGCGAATTCACCCCATACATTTCCCGTTCATTGTGAACATCACGCAACCTATTAGCGTACCCCAAACAGCTGCCAACCCTTGTCACCCAAGTTCTTTTTCGCTTTATTCACACTACTTTATTTATGCCTTGGATACATTTGCTTCTCCATGACTAAAGAAAAAGGGAAAAACCCGTCGTTAAGGAGTTGTAATGGACGAAATACACTTCCACTAAAAGTTACCGAACCGTAAATCGTAGAGAACATGTATCTAGGGATTTAACAACTTCCCATATGTGCAAGCAAACTGTAGTTCGAGTGTAAATAAATTTTTCTTTGTTACCTTTTAAAATGCATTAAACTTTATGTTTTTAAAAAAAATATCATTGTTCCTGAAACGGGCATTAATCGCTTTTATGAGACCACTCGTTAGCTGGTCATTTTATTTTGAAAGGGAAACGGCACACATACTTCAGAGTTGAAACGAGATTGCTTGTAATTACTGAAGTGGCTTCTCTCGGCGCGGTTCTCATCATTGGGGGAAGAGAAAAATGACGTGCAACGCTTATAAACGACCCCAACTTTCGGAAATTACCTACGTTCCAAACAGTTCTACTTAATAGGGTCGGTATTTTGAAAGCTAACCGGCGCCGCCATCATCGCAAATATCAATATTAAAGTCGCCGTTTGGTCTCGCGAACACAAAGGAATACTCCGTGTATATGCGTTTGTTTACCACTGTAAAATGTAGATAGACTTTAGAGAGCAATTAGAACTTTATACTTAAAGAGGATGACCGCGGATAATTTTTTTTAAAATGTTGGGAGAAATTTCGTTCCCTAAAACTTTCTGGGGAGCTTTAAACGTAAAGTTTAATTATATTACAGCGGGTGAAATTTCAGCTCTGAATCTGTTGTATGCATAACATCGTGCATTTCGGCAACTTTGGAAATGTATCAACAACACGGAAATATGAAATGTCATCACGTGAATGCATCCATTGTTTGGTTACTATGAAATTTAAATTAATTTCATATGTATAATTCTATTATATAGAGTGTTTTTAAAATCGGCCATAAAACACATCATAAATAAGAATAAGTTTTCTTCCTATTCTGACGATTATCATGCGCGAGGAATAAAAATAACACATTCAATAATAACTAAAAGTATTGTTGGACGATATAAAACCACATCAATTCGAACGTAAAGCTCTTCATTCAGTTTAACGAATGAAATATAGTACTATTATTCCGCCTTTTGCACAATTGCTTTCATATTTTTCTACTTCGCTTGTTTTATCTATACCGTGAAATATTTAATGTGGATGTTCACTGATCTAGACATTGTACTTCATTCATAGTAATCCTCGATGCTGAAATAATTGCGCATTATTATCGTTTGAAGTTTTATTAAATTTATTTCAATCGAAACATAAATAATGAAAAAAAGTATTACTTTAACAAGCGAGTATCTTAAATTAATTAACTTCGCGCGTAGTTCCTGCTATGCTAACTTCAATAATAGTAATTTCCTGCAAATAATTCGACGAAAAACGCTATTTGATAAAAGGTAGTGCACGGAACACAGGTAGGTATGGGGTTTTTAGGAAATTCGCTAAAACGTGTGTGCAACCGTGCGCCCTGACAAAGTCAAACTTTGCACGAAAATTGGCCCAGTTTAGTAACCTAATAAAGGACATGGTTGGAAGCTAAACTCGAGCACGACAGAAACTCGGAGGCAAGGAACAAAAAGGAATAGAGAATGGTTTTGAGAGAGAGGGAAAGAACGGAATGTTAAAATAAAAACGTAGAAAATAGTGGGTGAGTTCGTGTAACTGGGCACTTCTTTAATGCCGAACTTTAATAAAAGACAAAAGACTAAAACTGCCATTTTTCATGCTTTTGTTCGGCATTCAAGTTAATAAAAGAAGTTTAAACACCTACAATAAATAGAACGTAAAAAATTAATTAATGGCTTTTGGTTCCAAGCTTAATAAATAACCAGCGGGAATAAATATCGATTAACAAAACAATTTTGACAAATTCAACAATTTAAAGCTTTTGATTTTTTTTAATACAAATCGAAAAATATGGATTTCCCGAACCCACATTAAAGTATATGAGGTTTGCGTCCCCGTAGGACATGAGACACGTACCAATAGCCTATAGACCGGCCATCACGTTATTTTTGGTCATATCTCGATTATTGGATTGACGTCCATTCTACCGTATGCCATCAACAAACCTGACTCGTTGCGGTTCAAACCTCACTACTATCACATTTTATTGCAAACAATGCAAAAATAATAGTGTTCATAAAAAAAACTACATCCATTTGAAATTTTAAAAAACATTTTTGTTGGTAAACTAATAGCACCTATTTTCGGTTGGGAAATTTAATCCGGTAATAGGTGCATTACATCAATGTGAATTTTCCACGTCGAAGTTTTTTTTTAAGTATATACAACAACCATTGCGCCAGAAGTTTGGACATTGTCAATTAAATTTAACATGTTCAGGGTGGCATCCACCTGCAACCCCACTAACGGATAGCGTCGATAAAAAGCGGGTCGGACAAATGGAAAAAATATGCACAAAGAGTAATAAAATTTGCAAGTATTATTACTAAAAACTGAAATGCATTGGTGGCTTATCAGCACAAAATGCAAATGTTTATAACATTTCTGTACTCGCTCCCGGAAATACGTTTTCCTCTGTCGTATGTTTCGTTTATTTTCAAATGAATTAAAAGTTTTTAACATAAAAATTGTCATTGAATACATAAAATTGTGTTTCAGTGTGATTTTTTTAAACGTTTATACATTTCACATCAATGATGTTAAACGAAATAAACATACAGTGAATTTCATTTAAGATGTGATATACAAAAATATATTTCCATAGAAGCCAGGGCGTACCTGCTTACTTTATAAGTAGTTAAAGTAGTCTGAAAAGAAGCCCGGTTAAAGATACACGGTTAAACCCGAATGTTTCTAGTTCTAAGTCTAATGTTAGTCTAAAGACACACGGCTAAACCCGATACTTTCTAGTTCTAGGTCTAATGTTAGTTCTAGTTTTAGTTCAACAAAAATAATCAACTAGAACTAACACTAGACCTAGAACTAGAAACATTCGCATCTCTCAAGACGGCTTCAAAATTTATATCTGATTAGCCGTCTTGAGAGACGTGCAGCTAAATCCGAATGTTCTTCTTCCAAGTTTAGAACGTTATGTATTAGAGTACATAAGAAGTAAGGTATAAATTTTATACCTCATGACCAACAAGCTTAATTTGATTTTGAATGTTATTTGCCATTTTTTGATTTCTTCTTAGATATTCGAATTACCAATACGAAAGCTTGGAACTTTAATACTGTCTTCTAATACGATTCTTCATCACGTCTGACGTAACTACATAATCATTTTTGTAAAACCTGTTACTTGAGAGAACAATTTGGTGTATTTTCTTTGTCTCATTTTCGTCTATTATTTCAAAAATGTTCTTCTACTTTCTCTTCGATGAATGGAGAAGATTTCATAAAGCCGATTTGTTCCATTTCGTTCATAATTTCTCATATCTTCCTCTTTTCAACTGCGGGTTTAGAAACCTTTATGAGAATCAATCTCCTTGAAAGTGCCCAGATTTTAATTCACTAACGTATTATACTAATACCGCAAAACTTGAAAAAGTAGAGTTTTGCATTAAACCAAAAATTGTTATATTATATTGATTATAATTATTATATTGGTAGATTCATCGACGTTCTCTATAACCCATAATATGATAAAAAGATAACTCCTCGTGCTTCTTTGCGTTATGCTTAAATTGTTTATAAATTATTGTAATCAGCTTAGATAATATTTAGAAAAAAATTAAAGCTATTTAAATACTTTCAAAAAAAAACTAAATATATTTAAATCCCAATACGTATTAAACTAAAACCCAACCCTTGAACAATCCCTACATATTCAAACTCTATTTAAATTGTTATGAAACTGTTATGAATTGTTATTTCTGAAAATGGAAGCGAATTCAAAACGTGGAATGCACAGTAGCTTCAACAATGCTCATCCATTTTATTCCTTTTTTTAGTTGGTAAATAAAAATTGAAACTGTTTAACATATTTATCTGTATGTTTGTACAAAAGTAAACTAACAATTTTTTTTTTATTCAACTCCGTGTTTTATAAAATTAATACAACGAATTCAAATCTCTTTGCTACTCCAGGGGCGTTAGGATTGAATACAACTAAATTACGTAAACTTGTAATAAATTCTTTATCCAAGTTTTTTAATGCGACCTTCTTTGCTTCATCTCTTTGTATTTTATTATTTTTCCTGTTGTGTTTCCTTCGGACGTCTTCTCCTTTTCTTCAATGATGGTTTGCATATTCTTTTCACACCCTAGCTGTTGTTTAGTCACCACCCTAGTTGTCGTTGTTCTTTATGTTCTTCAATTGGTTCTATATTAAGGTCTGTTTTACAGACTAGCAAGATATTTGGTCAATTTCACTTTTCACATAGATTACGTAACGCTTCAATTATAACACTTTTAAATGCGTTCCACATTTCTTGTACAGCTCATTTCCCTGTTACATTTCACGGAGTGCGTATCGTATACAGTGCCTAAAAAAAGTATTTGCGTATGTATTTTATATGAGATATTGGGACCATGGCGTAATTACTCAAAAGCTCTACAATTTTATTTGATAAAGCCAAAGCGTCACAAAATAGTGGCTAGTTTTAGGTTGATATAATATTAACAATTGACCCTTAGCCGCAAGCAACCTTGGTTTAATTAGTCAATAGATCTACAATTTCACTTGATAAAGCCGAGGTCGCTTGTATCTGAGGCGTTACATTATGATGACCACTTTGAGATTGATACAATGTCAATTATTAACCCTCGACTGTATGCAACCTCTGCTAAATTCGTTAAGAGTCACAATGTGATGACCAATTTTAAGTTAATACTATAATCTTAATCACTAATTATCAATCTAATCTTAATTAGTCAACAACAATCTACAATCTCAATTGATAAAGTCGAGACCACTTGCAGCCGAGGCGAAATAATATGATGACCAGTTTTAGGTGGATATAATGTTAATCATTAAGCCTCGGCCGCAAGCAACGATATGTATGTCTGAGAAGCTGTAACATTACGATAATTAAGTTTTTGGCTTAAACGATTTTCTATCACACTACTTCTTTTATACAACTGACTGGCCAAGATAGATTTGCCAAGCTGTACGCCAGAACTCTCTGCTGTTCCATTTTTCTGAGCTTCTAATGATTGCTGCGTATTTCGTAGCCTCTTTTAACTCCAACTTCCTTTTTTGTTGACCTATTCTCTCGTTATATTAAAATATAATCAATAATTATTGATTAATCTCCTCTGCTTGGTTGTGGTCTTGCGAATTTATGTATGTCATTATTTTCAAAGAAGTCATGTATTGTGCAGAAATTCAAAAGTTTCTTTCCAATCCTTTATTTTTATCTATCACTCTTTTGAATATTTGATCACTAACTCCGCCCACTCTTCTCTGGCTCTTTTTACTACTTCGTTCAAATATTCCACGAACTTCTTTATTATCTGCCATTTCTCTTCATCGGGTCCATATACTGCTGTTACAGTTTTCATGCTTGTTATATATTTTAACAATATTTTCAAGTCTGCCTTCTCAAATTCTTCTTCTAATTCTATTTCCGACTGTATTTTATTCTATCTTCGACTGTCATTCCCATTAAAATCTCTTTTCCTACTTCTCGAATTTAACTTTGAATAATTTGTTTTCTTCTTTTATCTTATTCATATCATGATGAAATAGAGATGCAATACTTTAATTTAATTATTTATTTGTTGGAGATTGTGATTTGATATAAATATTTAATAGGTTAAGTTGTCCGTAAGTAACAAGAAATTTTTGTTCCTTTTTCTTTATTGGACCTTTTAATAATAAAAGCTCCAAACGGTTCGATATTAAAACGTCTACCTTTATTCATGCCTTTCCTCCTCCTTCAGCATTACCTGCTTCCTGATAAAAGTTACGCACTTAGTCTGTTTAAGCCAATATCTTGGCAAGTCCAGCAATAAATCTTAACTGAACGGGAACGTTCCATACCGAAGCTCTGAGCTCCCTGCTTTGGACCTGCCCATTACGTTCCGAAGAACTTTATGAAGTAAAGAACAAAGTTCGTACTTTTCCGCGGATACGTCCTACGCCTCCTCGCCGTGCATTAAATAGTTGGCGAACTTTCGTTTTCCCTTGATTTTCCATCCGCGGCGCAGGTTGACGTTTTATTATTTCCTTTTTTTTCGGTTGTTATTCAGCATGTACTACGCGTGAAAGTTTAACTTATGAGTGAGCTTTCGGACAGCAATCGGCCCGGTCCATGTTTATTTATAAAGTTCGCGCCGTACCGATATTCGGGAATGAAAATGCCATCGATTCATCGACGCCAAGCTCGGTTGTCAATGAAATACTCCGTTGAAGTAAAATCCAGCAATAACTACTAATAATAACCGTTATCCATCGTGGATTTTCGCAGCCCTGTGGAGTAATAAAACTTTCAACTAACATTTCATATGCCACACAAAATGATTCAAAAGAAAAATAAGAATTTCTGCTTTTATAAATTTAGTTATAAAAAAAATTTTTACATTTTCTGTTCTTTTACGATTTATAGTTCCTCCTTTAATTCACTATGTGTCCTCGGACGGACGTGCGGAGGTGAAAAAAGGATCCGCTGTCAGTTTGGAGTGTAAGGCAAGCGGAAATCCAACGCCGAAAATTACATGGTCGAGAAAGAATAACGTACTTCCGAATGGAGACCAGACGTTAGTCACTCCGATTCTAACTCTAGATAATGTGGACAGACACCAAGCCGGCATATATTTGTGCACGGCGAGTAATGGAGTAGGAGAAGCTGTTACCCAGCAGATTATCCTTCATGTGTTATGTAAGTATGGTTTTAGAGATAGAGAATTACGATGTAACCCTTTAACGAGTGTAAATTTTATTAATTAATTTCAACAGGCATAATAAGTAAATTAAAGCGTTGGTTGATGAAGAAGAGAATAAAATGATATAATCAATAAATTAATCATTAATACCTAATATAAATAGAACAATTACAAAGACAATAATTTTCAGAGGTAATAATGAAATTTGGTATTATCAATGATTGGAAGGGCAAATGTCGTAATTATTTCATACACAGTAGCGAATTTCGAAACCAATTAGTTTATGGTTCAGTTTCAGACCATTAACTGCACCATTGAATGTTGAATGGAAATGCTAATTGCTCCTCTTGGTAACGTAGTTCCGGATCAATTTACACGAATATTTTAATCTTGCAAAATGTGTTACAACATAAACAAACTTATCGTTATGAGGCATCTATATGACTTTATTATATTTAATCTTTTTTATTTTATTGAATTTTTTGTAATTCAAAAGTTTCAATCAAGCGCGAAATATCCTGTTCAAACCAGTATTAAAAAAAATTGTGGGAGTAGACGAGTCAGTTGATTTTCAATGCCTGTCAAAAACAATCACTGTGGGATAAATTGATTAAAATTGGATTCGTATTGTTACCGATGCAAAAGAATGACGCGCTCTTCCCATCTCAAATAAAATATTTTAGAATAACATGGAAATGTTTTAAGAATATAACCTGAATGGTCGAAAGAAATATTTGCTTTAAGAATATTGAATAAGAAATTTCTGATTATAAACTTACGCCTCAAAGATTACTATAAATTTATTAGTCTTCTTTAAGAATATTTCTTTTCATTAAAAAAATTTAAATGAAAATAAAATTAATGTTTGTCATATCAGTTTAAATAAAGTAAGCAAAGCAATATTATAATTTAAATGAAAGTAGATCAGCTACTGTAATAAATACTAGTAGATGAATGCAGCTCAAGCGAGAAATAGCTTTAATAAATTTAGAGATAGGTAAAAGATGCCGTTCAAATTTGTAAAACTTTATGGAGCAAAGTTTCATTAAAACTTTTAATGGCTATCGTACTTTAAAGTTGCAATCTGCGCGCTATGTGTTAAGGGTCGCGTTCCGCGAACTTATTTGCCACTCGGATCATAAACCGTTTAGTGCAATTTCCTTTAAACACGTTTAATTTTCCCCCCTTCACTATAATATAACCAATAACTCACTACAAATATTTAAAAAATAACGGTCAAAAGTTCATGGCTAAAAGTTTTTACGCATTATTCAAGGATAATATTTCGAGTTCGGAATAATCGAGGCGAATATTTCGGGGCAGAAAATCGCAAAACCAACGCAGGGCTATACACTTGGGCCCAAGGGGAGGATAACAACTTGGAATTTACTTAAGGCTTGGTATCTTTTATTTTCAGATCCCCCGGAGATCTCGGTGGAGAGTCCCGTGGTGCATTCTGGAGAAGGTTTGGAAGCCCAACTCGTCTGCATCGTGCACGGAGAAAGTCAACCGGAAGTAAGATGTTTTCTATTTTCCTAACCTTAACACAAATTAAAATGTTTTTAAAAAAAAACTTTTAAATATTATCTTTTAGATTTTTTTAAACCTTTTATTATTTGATAATTAAATCATTTCTTCAACCTTAATAATAATTTTTTTATTATTAATTTTATTTTAACATTGTCTCTTCAAAATTCTTTTGAAATTATAGCAAGTATTCTTTCCTTTTAATAATTTGGTTATGCATCTATAACGTAAATTAATGCAATAAATGAATCATGAGATCGCTCCAACTCGGAGCTGCTCGTCTCAATCACTACCAGTCACAATGTTATAAACATTGTATAACATTAAAAAAACAATATTGGACCGAAATAGAAAAATCAATATTTCGATTAAAAAATACATTCAAATCCTATTAATCTAGTTCATTATTTATCGAAGGTGATTCTTTTATGATTTTCCCTAGATACATACATACTGATAAAACGCAAACAACTCATTTGCAAGCTATACATACACACGGATGAAAGACACATACTCAAAGCCAACGATGAATAAAGTATAGGACATTAAAGAAATAATCGAATAACTCGAACACAGAAAATAGTTGAAAGTGTTTAAAGAAAATAAAGACAATTCTGATATTGTAATTAAACCGAATTGCTTTCAATAAATCGACAATTTTAGATTTTGGTACAAACAACCTGAAATTAATAAACAATTGGTTGAACAAATGTTCACAATCGCACTCTGTTATACCTTGTTTTTAAAGAAGGAGGAATGAATACAAAAGTTAGATCTACAACTTGAAATATTACCAGTAAATATAGTGGTATTAAAAATAAATAACTATCTTATTTATTATTATTATTTTTCATTCTTCTTTTGGCGTTATAAGCCGTGGTGGGTTTTAGCCTGCTCAATGATCCTCTTTCATTCTGTCTTCTCGCCACACATCCGTCTCCACCCCCTAACTCCCACTAGTAATCCAACCTGGAATTCTCCTTGTTGTCCTCTTATTGCTCATTCATCCCACATACCCCATTTATACAAGTCTCCTACTTTTAATGAACCTGATAATGTCGATAATATCTATTAATTGGTTTAATTCGTGATTCATTCATAACTTCCAGGAATTTCACTAGTTTAGGACAAATCTAGGTGAGATATAATAACACAAAATATATTCAGCGGTTTTTGACTTGTCGTTGCAAAGTTGACAAGTTAGATCTTCAGCTTGTCTAATGTTGAATAGATAATATTCTAGGGACGTATCAGGACACTTATTGGTTTTCTTTTGGGACGGAGTTATCATACTCTTTGCCTGTCTGTGTGTTGGATGTTCTTTCAGGCGCAAGGCTACCTTCGAGTGCTAATTAACTGTTTTAAGTAGTAGATGTTACCAAAATTACCTGTAGTAGTTTATTGCAGATGTTAGCTCTTTCCGCAACTCTTACTGCAGTCCTGGAACAGACTAAGGATGCTTCTATTAATCTATTAGGTACAAGGTACTCAACTGCTAAATGTTTCTCCCCGTAAGAATATTTCCCTGCCCATCCTTACATCCATGTATCTTGGTGTAACATCTTTCGTACTTTCTTTCATTTTCTTATAGAACCTTTTACTCTCGCCTTGTTATAATTCTACCATTTTTCTTTCTTCCGGTTTATCTATTTTCTCCACTCGCTTTTCTATGCTCTTCATCACACCAGTCTTCAATCTTTGGTTTTTGTATCACACCAGCACTGTAGGTGCGCTGTATTACTCGATGTCTCAATAATTGACAGTCTACCAGTTTCTGATTTAACTTCATCTTATATTCCTCTTTTAAACTACCAATCTCAGGTCTTGCTGTATCACATCGTGTATTATTAGGTTGTTGGCCACACGCAAGAGTTATTTGGTGTTTCATTTTAACTCCTACTAAGTAGTTATATCATCCAGACTCTGGATGGAAGTATCCCACCTCTTATAGACCAATGGTCTCAGTATCTGCCACGTTCCTTTATATACATTTTTTGTGTGACCCTTCATGATCACACTTTATGACTTTCAAGTTATTGCTTGCTGCAAATTATGCAACTCTGAGTCTGTGACTACTTGTTTCTTCATGGACAGTTTGTTTCCCAAACATATCTTTAAAGTAGACCTCTCTGCGAAGTTTAGCGTTAAAGTTTTCGAGGACCACAATGGCGCAATGTTTTAGAATTCTCTCACATACTATTTGCAGTTCATCATGTGATATACTTATGATGCATAGTCTAGCAGACATTGGATGAAATCCCAAAACTGATCCATGGATTCTTTTGATTATTATGAATCCAATTCCGTATTGTTCTTGTCTTTCTTTGTATCCATAGAAATATAGCGAGCAGTCTCTTTTTTTTATGGCGCTCTTACTTTTCTTATCCACTAAATTGCTAGAACATCAATCACGTATTTTTCAGACTCTCCGGCTACATTGATCAAAGAGCCGGGTCGCAAAATGGTTGGAATGTTCCAGGTTCTAAATAGCAAATACAGAAATAAATATAACAGAAATGAAAGACACCAAAAATTCGATTAAAATGAAACCCACCGAAAAATCTAATAAAGTAAAAATTTATTGAGATAGATAAGGAAAAGATCCAAACAATCGATGTAATAACTGCCAATGATATGAATGTCAGATATTAGTATCTAATAAAACGATCTACATCCAAAGTTCCTCTTTCTTTTCTATAAGTTAGGGACGCGAATTAAAGATAAGTTCAAAAGATAAGTTCTATTATTGCTGACCTATATCTATATTATATTTGAAAATTAAAGTTTAACCCGCATCAACGCCTTTTTAAGATAATATTATTTATTTAAGTGAAGAAAGCTTTATGGATAATTTTATTATCTCTCTAAAACAAACTCAATTAAATCAATTTTTAATATTCTTACGGAAATTCGTCCGAATTATACCTTAACTCCTTATCCTACTTTAACGAGTTTGACTCTTGATAAAAGTTTAACGCAAAACCTAATGTCAAACTCGGATAACCTTTGATATATCGAAAAAAATCGTGTTAATCTTTATCGTGATTGCCAATCATTTTTGTTTACCACATGTTTGACTCTTTTTGGATTGATGAGTCGTTTGAATTATTGTAAAATAAATGAATCCAGTAAATTGTTTGTTTCGAAAAGTAAACTTAATCGTACGAAAGGATTTAATTACAACAAAATTCGAATACATTCGAAAAGCTCAAGATACACATCGTAGCTTTAATTACTGCTTTAAGTAAACCTTTCGTTTAAAATACTTAAACTGCGTTTGTTGGTAGATTTTATGGTATAGAGATACAATGCAACTGGACACTACCGAACAACGTAGCATGGAGTCACACGGTTCGAGGCACAAGCTCGTTATCCGTAAAGTCCAGCGCTCGGACTTCGGCAACTACACTTGTACCGCGGACAATCCGCTAGGGAAGAGCAGAAAGACCGTCCAATTAACGGGTAAGGAACGGGATCGACCTCTTTGTGAGGAAGGGGCCAGTCATTATTTTCAGGCAAGAAATAGAACGTTCACCGCATAGGGTGGAGTGGGAAAGAAGGTCAGGAAAAAAAACCGATGGTAGACAAGGGATAGAGGGGAAAATGGAAAACGGGGATGGGAATAGTAAAAATAAACGCTTCCATACCGTTCTTGTGACCGTTGTTGCAGGAAAACCGAACGCTGCGAAGTTCAGCAGTGCCTCAAGGGGTCGATGGAGGGACAGCTACAATATTAGTTGGGCGGTCCACTCGCTCAGCCCCATCGAGGAGTACAAATTGCTCTTCAGGCGGCTGCCTGAATCGGCCGCAGCGGCCGGACACGAGGACGGACATCCGCAACCATTGCACCATCAGAGCCAGAGAAGGATCACCGGAAAGGTAATTTACACTCGAACACGTCTCTAACTATACAAGCTTATCTAATCTAATATTTATTCAAAAAGAAAACAATTTTTATTATTAAATCGCTTTTTTTATTCGTGGTAATTGATCCACATCCATTCTAAATCCCTGAAGATGTGTATCCCAGTAATCCAACATGAGTAGAAAATGTACATAATTGCAATCCGTAATTTATGGTTCCAATTGGTCCGTATTGACCAATTCACAAATCCCAAACGTAGTATTGCAATCTAGATTGCAGTTCTAGGATTGCCATCACTATTTTTAAATTTAATATCTTTCCAAAATTACGGAATTGTTTTGCATTAAACATTCTGTATAATCTCACCACACCATAGTAGAATTAACGATGACTAAATTCATTTTTACTTCAACCATAACAATCGATGTTATACAATACCAACCGCGATTGTTAACTGAAACAATTGTAAATACAAAAACGCCAAACACCGCAGCGTTTGTAAGCGGCAAATCGCATTGTCCGAACATACAATAATGACCATAGTTTGTGAAACAAAATTTGTTAATTTCGAAACCTGAAATACATTCTTTGTTTAATTGATTATTCGCGAGAATGCTGCGTTTAATTGTAAAATTATTATTATTAATTATTATAACGAAACGGTTGATATTAAATTGCGTAGTTGGTATTAGTTTAATATTATTTATTTTCCATTTAATTACAAATTGCGTGCTGTGACAATTTAGCAGGTCTATTGCTATTCTGGAAAAGGAAAATCGATTCTAGCCGTGGAGTTGATTAATTCTAGCAACTTTTTAACTTGGCTTCAATTAACTTTACAGGGCCTAAATTTAGATTTTCCACTAGAACCGTACACAAATGTAATTAAACAAACTCTATTAACTAAAAAAAATAAGTTAGATATAATTTCGTTTTAATCGAAACTATTCGACCATGTTTGCAACTTAGAATTTGCTGTAAAAATCTATAATGTTAAATTTAGTAGTAAAGAACAAAAAACTGTAAACACTCGCAGACATATTATTTCCACGCAAGCTAACAATTTCCCACTCGAGTGAAAATAATGCTGGCGCTCTGTGGAAATGTAAGCAACGAAAATATGAACGAAAAAACAATATTTAATTTTTATATTGCGAAATCTTTTAAATTGGTCACTCGATATTAGAGAAACTGTAACGTTCAACACAGTTATTGACGATATTAAACGGTCGATATTTCATTAAGTTGAAGTTAAACGTCGCTTCCGATATTTGAGATATTAAAGATAAGATCCGTAATTTATGTGATGTACAGGTTGTTTCAAAAAGAAAGGGGAAATAACAATGTTGATGTATTAACAGATTTCTTTGTTACTTAAAAAGATTAATAATCAAATAAATTCACCCAAAAAAAGAACTCAAAGGTATATATTACGATATTTACGATTTCGTACTATTCCAATTTTTTAGAACACTCAGTACAACAGATTGGTGTTTGTTGCGAAAACTAATGTGAATTAAATGAAATATATTGCCTTCATTTTCGTAAATAACTAGTCTAAATCTTGTGGTAATTGCGTTTCCTCCGCTAACAAGGATAAATTGCAAAACAATGACCATCAATCCAAATCAGTGATTCTTAACCTTGTTAGTAGTGTTATCCCTATAACCTGTCTGGTTCCCATTACGGACTAATTTTTTTTATTATAATACTATAAATAATGCTTTAGTAAACATATTTTTCCTTTATATATTTTATTATATTTAATCGAAGATATGCTATATATTTTTTCATAATCAAACCCAATTTCAGTTTCTCCTAGGAAAAACTTGTTTTATTATACTTGAACGTCTTCGCATTTATAACAAATGACATAATCAATAAAATAGCGCATTGGATAAAAGTTGGAAGTAATCGTCGCTAACCTGACTCAGATTTATCAAATTTAAGAGCACAAACGATGCAAAATTTCTCAAAAGAAATATTAGCTGTTATGAGAATCGGCTATCCAGGTGGGCCATCTACATACAAATGGTTTGAGAGATCCCCATAGTATATCACAACAGGTTTGTTGTGTGATTGCATTTGACGAATACACGACGAGTCACGAAATGGATTTAAGTTCATTATTTCATGTCTTGTTTTTTTGGTTTTAATTAAATAGAAAATAAAGTGATGAAAATATCTAAAAATCGTACTGCGTACATAATCTTGTTAGTAACAGCGTAGCATTAGTTCAGACACGAATCCAAATTACGTAGCGAGGTCGAAAAGTCTTGATTGTTAACCGGAGCTTTTACTCCGTAAACCCCCGGAACGGACCGACCGGACTAATTACTACCCCGACTGTCCTTTCTAAATCCCGATAATTAGTAGGACGCTACGTGGCGAATACTACCCCAATGTCGATAATAATATTTCATCTTAATTCCGTAACTAGCTGAAACCATTAGTTCTCGTTTAACATACAAATTGCCGCGACAATAATTAAGCAAAGTGTTTTCACCCTCGCGTTAAAAAAATAACGCATCGCTGCGCCCTTCGTATAATGCGGAGGGCAGCGAAATTTTAAAAAATAATCATAAATTTTGCGGTTTTAATTAAATTTCCCGACCCAAAACCCACCCCCTTTGCTGGACCCCCTGAAATTCATCCAGTATTCATTGATTTTTGCGTTCCCCGACAAAGGATTTGTTTTTGACCCGTTCGCAATTGGTCCCGTAATTTTTTGCGAGGGAAAATTTCTTGTTCAAATTACCTGACGGTTCGATTAAAAAAGGAACGTTAATTCCCTTGGGTTAATCTCTGAAATTGGTTTCTGCGCACTACAATTTACAACATGAAACAATCGCTTATTTTAGGTAAATCCGCGGGGAGTCGGCGCACTTCAGAATTCTCCTCTAATTAGAATGGTCTCCGTCCAACGGGTAATGGTTATTACGGGCTACTAAGGATTTACTAAAATCCGTTCAAAATAGAAACTCCATAAGGCTTCCTTATCGCCCTTTATTTCGTAACAATAATATCCCTAATTATTAAATCAAATAACACAAATTCATTAAAAATTCGCTTAAATTAACTAAATAATTTCTAACTTAATTTTTATTGTATAAGTTTGATATTTGTTAGCCCACTCTATTATCATTGTTAATAACTTATCCATGTTTGATGTAGTTAACAAAGTTGGTTGTTCGTATTATATCCACAGGAGGGTATTGGGATTTACGTACAGCAGCACCAGCAGTTCATCGACAGGCGAACCGATTGGCGTGATGTTATCCTGCAGGCAGATCCAAGTCAGTCGCCGAAGGGCGTCCAATCGATGAGCTATATAATCAAGGGCCTCCAACCGGGACAAAATTATGAGGCTAAGGTGCAGGCTCGCAATCGGTATGGATGGAGCCCAATTTCTGAACCATTTACATTTCAAACCACAGACACAGGTTGGTATTATCATAAACATAAAATTAACATAACCAAAAATAGTAAAAAGAAAAATAATACATAGTTATAGAAATAAGATTACAATCATGCATGATTTTTACCAAATACATAACCTTTTATACAAGTTAAGCCCTCCATATGGCTTAACTCGTATCATTATATTACATGATTAATTTTAATTTTCAAGCTTGATATCTAAAGAGTTGATTTCAAGGTTTGTCTTGGAACTTACAAAACTCTTTTAATAATGATATTGATTATTAAAACCTGTCTATATAAACATATCACAAAATCACTGACACAAATATCAAGATTATAGATTGATTGCTATTGAAATCAGTTTCCTTCCGAAAAGTTCCAAGTGAGGGTAGCAACCTCAATTAAAGTGTAAGATTGAAGTTACATACTGTGTAAAGCACCATCACGATGAAAACTTTTGAAAATTAAATATTGATTGCCGAAACCAGCCCGCATCCTAAGATTGTAATTTAAGAATGTAGACTTTTTAGAATTTTAAGAAATATTGCACCTCTTTAGGATGGCGTATTCTTTTCTAAAATTACTCTACATCCAGATGTCGAAGAGTCGTAATGATTTAAACTTATAAGATCATAAACTTCAGAATCCGAAGAACTAGAAATTGGTCTTGAAATAATGTTTCACACTAACCGAAAAGATTCTTGATTATAAATTTACCATAATAGGTTTTGAGATTCCTTACATGTTGTTAAAGAAGGATTAGATGCACTTGTTGTATAATGAGAATGGAATCTTGGGATGTAAACTTCTACAGATGACATATTATTTGCTGAATTAAGCCTAACTCCAGATTCTAACGATATCATTTTTTGAAAAATGTAAGATAGAGAGATTGTTTGTTGAAACCTATCTGCATTTTGAAGCTATCTATATTTTGAGGTTGAACTTACTTCAGCTGGTAAGATAATGCTCTCTGAACTTTATCCTGCGTGTTGTTTAGAAAAACTTTCGAAATCAAATTTGTTTATCGGGGTCATGTAAGGTTATGCACGTTAACGCCTAGAGATGTTATGCAATTGAATTTGGTCTTTGAAGAAAATCGATAGTTTTAATTTCCATGAATTATTTATTTCATTACAACACACCTAAAAATTTCACTACAACCACCGTATTTATTTTCTGTGATTAAACAAGTTCGAACGCATAAAGTGGGGTATCAAAGGCGAACAAATAGCTAGATTAGTTCTAAATGAAACATAACGTGTTATGCAATCGTAATTGTAACATTTATGAAGAGATTTACGTAGGTATATTTGAAAGTGGTGGCACATAAACGCGCTAGTTACATCCAAAAACACATAAAACATACCTATACGAGCGCTAACGGTCCAATCACAGATCTAATTTGGCTAAGAGCCCTTTTATATCTCCACTTTTATATCTGGATGAATACGGACGCTAATGCTCTAAATTTTACATAATAAAACGGTCAATATACTTTACCTTATTACATAGAGATTCAATTTATTACCACGTTTCAGATTCTGTATTTTTATGTAAAATTAAAATTTTTAAACATTTTTATTTGTTTTTATTTCAGATATGACTTATCCGGAAAGACCTCAATCACCTAGCCATGTCTATAATGGTAAGATATTAATAGTAATGATTCTAGATATAATTATAATAATTACAGCTTTTAAACTTAATTAAGAAAGGTAAAACAACCTAATATCATAAATTATTCTTGAGACATTTACGAACATTTTATTTCTATATCTCTTAATTATTTTATTAGAGATAATGATAGCATGATACACTTAGTTTGTGGTGCTTTGATCTTAATGGAAAACTTTGTTAACGTGGGTCTTCATTAATATGGAATTATACGGTATTAGGCTGCTTTTCCCGTAATCAACTATTTAAGCTCGACTTAATGCATTTGGTTTGCAGAGAACGAAATACGCGACTTGGGAATGAGGCTATTCTCGAGCTCCACCAATGTAATATGTTCGTTTCGATTATCGACAATTAGTTTGATAATAATCTCGGTCAGCTTGCTCTCTTGAACTGGAACAAATTCACCGTATTAAATTTCTCTAAATCCCGAAACGTCCTAGAAAATTTCAAATAACGCAGCACCAAATATTTATTTTCACTTCTTCTTGTTATTAATACAATTTCTATGATTGCTAAAGAGAACAAATACAAACGAGGAGTCATATTCGTTTCGCTGTAAGTAAAGAAAAAAAAGTATATTCTATTTAATCTTTATATTGAATGTTCGCTATTTAAATGTTAACGACAGGGTATAAATTCTTTCAAATCTATTTGTATTCTTTTTTTGTATTACATTTTCTAGTATTTCATTTCAGATGTAGTAATAGAATATGTTTTGATTTTTGAACGTTTAAGTTGTATATTTATAACTTCGATGTACGTGTATTATAAATAAGATAAGTGAATTAAAAAAAAACTATGTGACATAAGTTGTACTAAATCATAAAGTTGAGAAATCGGAGGAGAATAGGGCAAAGGGCGGATTAAACAGTTACTTACTTTGAATGACCAAACAGACAAAAATAATGAAAAAAAAAGAATAAATGAAGATGAAGACTATATATTTTTGTAACGAAAATTGTAGAAAATGAAAAATTAAAATTTGTCTCGCTGGCTTCGGCATGTTTATTTACAATCTTTAAACCGGCAAAATTACAAAAAATTCGCATGTAGAATTATGTATTTATGTATAAAAGTGATATTTAAAGATTTAATATATTACATATAAGTGCATAAAAAATTTTTTTTAAGATATTTTGGGAGAATTGTCTAGGTGTTGCATACAAATTGTATAATTGATAACTTTTGATTATGATTAATTTCAATATTATATTATTATAAATGGTTTTGAATTACAAGTATAAAACTAAAAAATAGATGATTTTAAATTTTATCTAAACTTGAATGATTGCAATGCTTTTTCATAAATGGATTAAATCCAGGTAAGAATTCCTAAATTAAAAAATGTTTTAATGTTATTTTCTTCATTTGATGCGACTCAAATAAAATATTTTGTTGCATTTATCATTTGATATGATTTAAACGTTTTAATTTACAGATTCAAGTTATTATTGAAACTGGTTTCTTTATGAAACTGTTTATGAAACTTTGGCCATAAGATCTTGATAAGTTAATGATATCAACAATCCAACCGTACTGACTTTGACCACAATTGTCAAAGATTTTCTTGGACCCATCGCCTTAATTTTTGTTTGACCATATCAAATGAGACGCCAAATGGTTGCTTTAATACCATAAATTTTAGCTTTAGCCCCATGTTGTAGTATATAGAAGAATAATGCCAAACCCATGAAATCCACATCAATAGCATATACTTGCGTAAAATGCATTACCATATTGCAAATTTGCTTCACCAACAGCTTCATTTATACGAACTACAGACCAAAATCCAATTATAGATTATAAGTAAACTCAACCCAACTCTAGAAGCTTTGCCTTCAATTATCATTCAGTAATAATCCAAATATATCAATCCATACACTGTTAGCAAACGTTTTTGAAACACAAATAATAGCATGCATCAAATAAAACTCTTGTCATTAGCCTTAAAATGGAATCACAAACGCATATTGATCTCCTTCTCTAATAGAACACAATTTCATATAGAGGAGATCCTTATAAATTTTGAAATCATCCCAAAAATATAATTCGAAAAATAACAATAAATAACGGCCTCAAGCTTTATGCGCAAGTTTCATTTCATTTAAATATTTTGTTTAGTATGTTAATAAAAGCTAATAAAGGAATCACAAAATAACGGCTTCAAGCTTTATGTGCAAGTTTCCATTCATATCTACGTCCCGTTTTCAAGCCAGTGAATGAATAGTCTCTAATACCTCTTCCGGGGTAACATCAATTCTCTATAATGAATAGGCGAAATAGGATTGTTCTGGAAATTCTCTGTAATATAGTAATAATCGCATTTCTATATCATCACCACCTTGTAATACTGAATTCTAATGCTTCATGAAAATCATGATCATGAAAATCCTGAAATTCATTCCGGTCAATAATTACCGTATTAGATTGAAATTTCCTACCATAATAGTCGACCCGAGATCGCGAAGAGAAATAGACACAACAAACGTGAAAATGTACAGGAAGAGCTTTCGCAATTAATCGAGTGAAATTGTTGTTTAACGAGTATAGCTTACGCAGATAACATTTTAGCAATAAAGCATTAAATAATCTGGTTTCATGTAAGTGGAGAACGTAGAATGATAATAACTTGCTTGACAATAATTAAATAATTTGCCGTTGTCTTCAAATGACTATCAAATTAATATGTATATTATAACATTATATTTAATATTATCCCTTGATTTTCCTTATTTGAATCACTTCATACTATTATGCTATTAGCAAATCATTCCAGCTCTTGGTAATGATCCTCAAATTAGGGAGATGATCAGAAACACTAATAAGAAATTGATTTTACAAAATACATGTCTCGCATTTCATTGTCCAAAAACAATTACGCTGTGAAATTTTTGCCAAGCGCAAGTACTAAATATTAATAGAAAAACTAAACCCAACCCAACCAAATAACAAAGGCAAAGGGAAATTATCAAGCGTACTTGTTAAATAGAGACACCGAAACAATATCAAGGATATTCGTATAATTAAGAATCATGTACCCATGACAATATTGTGGCCAAAAATAAAATATCGTACTTAGCTTGACAATAAGAATGTCAATAGAATATCGTATGTTCAGAGCTAAGTATAAGGGATAGAAGCTAATCTATCAAGCGTGAAAATAAGAAATAGGGGCAAAAATGAAAATATTGATATGTGCAAAAGCATATCAGTAGAATATCACAGAAAAATCATGGTCAGAGGATAACGTAAATTATCCAGAATGATTGCATAGAAACCGGCGAAATAATCTGCATAAATAATTTTTCATAGTAGCAAATTATTATGCGTTAATGTTGTGAAACTAAATATAAAGAGAGCAATAATATCGTGAATAATATCAAGAATATCAGAAATAAAAGCAGATTACAGATCTCTGTTTTGTATGTACCGATACCATCCGAAAACTAGACAACGTTGTTTAGTCAAAAATTTAACTCTACAAAGGATATCCCTCATTCCCTAGTAAATACGCTTGCTATAACTTATTAAAATTAATATAATCATACCATAGCCATAATCAGTTCTACAACTTGTAATAAAGTTGTCAAAATTGTGACAACACGACACATTTCAACAGTTTCGCCCAGTTTAGTTAATCCTTTGATTTTGATACCAGAATCTTGTCTCTGTATTTGTCTGGCTCGGAGGAGTAAATGGCCATAAACCCAAAAGGAGGCAAGATAACTGCAACAACTGTAAACACTACTATAATTAATGGAGGATATTTCCCGACAATCCAAATTTGCAATTTATAATGTACAAACACAACGATGCATAAAGGTGCTGTTAGAAACCCTTCACAGCCTAATTTGACTGTATTACCGATAGTATAATTATACTGTTAAATATGTTCGTGAGTATGAGACTAATGTGTAGTATAGTATATGATCATTACAAAATAATCACTATTACTTATTAAATTTTGAGTAATACTTTAAAGTATACTTTTAGCCAAAACCACATCAATTGATGAAACCTGCCGATAACTAAATGTATTATTAGTCATGGTAATAAGATAAATAAATCATGATTTTGATCCTAAACTCAAAAAATTAATTACGAGTTTAACGAGAATCTTGTATGTTATATCTCTATCAATCACAAACATGACAGAAAGCTAATTCATACACACATTCAAAGGATATGTGTAGAGTTTCGTTTGCAAAACTAAATATACCCTGTCATGCGTTTATATACTGACTTGTTTAAGTTATGTTCAGAGTATTCGTAGATAATTCAGAAAAATCAAACTCTATAATAAATTGTTAGGCTGCCAAACAACTGTTTTTCACTCATTTCACATTTAAACATTATCCGGCACACTTAATTGAATCAAAATTCAATCAAATCTTGATAATTAGCGGATGTAGTTTTATATTAACTTACAAGTAATACAACGCCCGTTAATATTGATAAACTTTTTGTATTTGTCAATATTTGGCAAAATAGCGCAAAATAAACAATTTTTGAAATTCTAAATCATCTAATTAAACTTTGTATCTGTAATTCAAAATCACCTTGTATAGTTAACACCAAAAATTATCTGAAATACTACTTATCATTAAAAAATCTTATAGTGGCTACAGACACATCTCTCAAAACTTAAAATTAAAAAATTAGTTTCATTGATTGTACTTTTTCAGTTTTAAATCAAAAAGAGAGATTGAACAAAAATTAATAAATTAACGTTTAAATATTTAATTTTAATACAAGTTACCCCAACCGAAAATATACATAACCAGATGCCTTTAATGTAAACCAAATCACGTAAATCGCACGCCGTGGTTCCAACAGGTGCTGATTAAGGAGGTTAATGGAACTTAGAAGCTGCAGTAAAACCGCAATCTGAAACTCCACATACACACCTGTAACTATTATCCGGCCGCATACAACACGTTTATGTATATAATATTTTCATTAAGTTATAAGCCAATATGTTCTAATTTAACACTGAAAAAGTACACATTTTGGGCTTATAAACATTTACAATCAGAGCATCTAAAACTGAACTATAAAAGTGTATTTATCTTAGGAAGGTTCAATATCGAGCGCTCCTTTTTTTGGTTGTTTGAGTTTTAAGCTGCCGTCGTGAAAGTGTGAACATAATGTCACCGTAACGGAAAACGTTCGCTTAGTTGAAAGGTAAAAGAAAAGCATCTAAATGAACCCAAAAAGAAAACGAGAGAAACGTCTCCTTGCTTTGAAACCACACTCCGGCACCTGTTAATTGGTGTCCTATTACCTATTTCGCTTATTAGTTACCGTCAAAGGGTCCAACAAAAGCATAGATAGAGCTATACATTTTTCTTTATTTACCAATTTTTTATTTCTTTTCTTATAGATATACGTGTAGATAAGGCGCATTATTAAACTCCGAACATTGCGCCTGTAATTATACTAAATGTTGATCAGTTTTATATAGTATATTAGAAAAAAAGCTAATCGATTAAGACTAATGCACTTTTTCCGAGCACAATATTAAATTTTTTTTTTTATAAATTTATCATAGAAATATTTACGTTACGTTCAGTGATCGATATCTACCTTAAAAATAAAACGAACCAAAGCTGACTAAATAAACTGTGTGTTACATAGATAACTCTAAATGTATAGAATTTTTGTTGCAATGATAAAAAATAAAATAAAATGTGCAGTATAAGCTTGTAATGTTAATAATTTAAAAATAATTGACAGCGCGACCAGAAATTGTAATTTCCAGAATTACCATAAACGTATAATCCCGATCTGATTGCGGTCACCATCCAATCCAATATAGGATTTACGATAATTATAAAAGAATTATGTTAACTAGAATATTGATACAGCTTCAAACAACACCATCTAATTAATCTGCTGCATAACACCATCTTATGTTACACATTTTATACAAAAAATACACAAAAAAAATTCGTTATGTTGTAAGCTATAAAAAATCTCGTATTAAGTTTACTTTTAGGAAACGTTACAACAATAAAAAGAAGTAAGCACACGTGTTAATGTTGTCGTCATCATCAAGTATTGACAAATTTTGTGTAACGTCAGGACGAAGAGAGTTAAAGGTCTGTGAAGGTGGCGATGAAACCGACGTATAAACTATTATAGGAAGATGTATTTTTTACTATGTATTACATAAAAAAGCTTATAAGTGTCGTGATATAAACGTATATAGGTTAACCCATTAACTGTGTATGTACGTAAGTAAAAAAAAATCATAACGAAACCGTTCTGCAATTTCTGTATCGCGGGAATTATTGACAGAAATAATTAAAAAATGAATAAATTAATAAAAACGTGTGACACCGTCAAGATTTAATTGTAAGTAACATTATATTTAGGTATGGAATCTCGTCGCTATATAAGTATCGCGTGCTATTACTGTAAAGGATGAGTATTTACGAAATTGTATGGCATACATGGAACTGACAAAGAATAAAACGTGTTTATATTGTACATTTATAGAGTTTTTATTCAGAGAAATATCCCAACAAATTACTGAAACGTGTTATAATGAAGAAAGCTTTTCCATTACGACTAAAAGTTTAAATATGAACAAACTAAATAAAATATTCTATTAAAATATAAAATGAGTAATGGAAAAGAAATTTTAACTACATAATTTTAAATAAGGGTAAGTACCTATTTATTATTGTTTATTAAATATAACATTTTACGAACGAAGTTTTAATAAACAATTTTTAATAACATAAAAATTACGCGTGTAACGTGTAATAACAGGAATCCGGATGGATATTACTCGAAAAATAAATTATGCACCATCAGGTAGAGCAAATTGTACAATTGCAATTAATTTCGTGAATATAAATTCCCGAATTCGATGTTATTGCAATTGGAAGCGATTCATAATGGTGCCATGCGATTGTATCGTCTAAATTATGTATATTGAGAATGTAAACTTAGTAATATTGAATTTATAGTTGAATCAATTTGTGTAAATAATGGTTATTGTTTAATAAATAATATTTCGAGAAAAATTATTTATCTCGTTTAAAAAATCAATTTTTTAAATCCAATAAATTTACTTAGATTGTTATGTTTAGTGCTACTTTTTTATGGATGTCGCAATATTTAGAAGAGAGGACAGTTTTCATCATTTTAGCATCCATTTGTGAGCCATTGAGCCTTGAGCTGCTGCATAGCTTTCCCTCGGATGGCCGCAATCTGCGTCACTGTCTCTTTCCATGTTGTTCTAGGTCTCCCCATGGCTCGCCTGCCCTGTGCTCTCGCTTCCATGTATATCCGTGGTTTCCTCTCCTATCCCATTGGCCAAACCAAGACAGCTTCAAAAATCCTCCAAGAATCATCCTCGACCGACTGCATATTAAGGTATTCTCGAATATGACTGTTCCATACTGTGTCTTTCCTATAACTCTCCAGATGCATTTCATTTGGACTGCATTAACCCTAGTGACTGACCTGGGTGAGAAGTAGAGTATACTTGTTGATGTGTTTCAAAATTTTTTTGAATTGATTCAAAATTATACTTCTCAAATAATGAAACATATGATCCTAAAACTCATACAAACAATCACACAATGGAAGGTATTGATCGCCTTGATCAACACTTAGCTGTTCAACACCAAGAAAATAGGGTAAGAAGTATTACAAAATGATTTTCCATTTTTTAGATTTAGCATCATCGGACTCATTTGTAATCTACCAAAAATGTGGAGGAAAGAAAACGCCACTGGAATATAGGACAGATGTACTTCTGCATCCCTAACCAAGGTGGATTGACCTTGCAACGTTCTTTTTCCCCAAAGTGAAGAAGTTGTGTAAAGAAAATTAAACGGAAATCGCGATACCATTGCCTGGACTGCCATATTTGTCTATGTGATACGACTGTTGTTTGGATTCTAGCGTAACATGACAAACCCAAGTTTCATCACCGGTCACAATTTTGCTTAAGAATTCATCTCCTTCACGATTACATGGAGTAAGAAATGTCGAAGCACTTCCAAGCCGCTTCGTTTTGTGAACATCCTTGAGCATTTTTGGAACCCAACGGAAACACAATTTCCGATAATTTAATCGTTTTGTGACAATCTCATGCAATAAAGTGGATCAAAACGGTACTTATTTTACAGACACACCTCGTATAAAAGATTGAATTAAAGTTTTTAGTGTACTGATACTACCTTTTCTTGATTTTTGATACGTCTCAACGAGTTTTAGATCACAATAATATCTATAATGGATAATGGAATTCATGATATACACAGGTAAGTGTGTTTTAAAAATCATTTCCTTTTCTCATTTTTTGAGACATTTTTTTCAATTACAGAACCAAGAAATATATTACAAGAGAAGTTCAAAGATCTGGTACATCTGAGTCAACCATCCACCTGAATATGCTAGGTCATTTTTTAAACGTTTACCTCATACCCTACAAAGAAAAAAGTAAACAGGACATTTCCTTAAAAAAAGAATAAGAACCACTTTCATCATATGTGACATTCCGCGTTCTTTCAGTATTTATAATATTTTTTCATTTAATAAAGCAAATTCTTATAAATGTTGGAATTTTTAAAAAAATATTTTATTTAAAAATGTATCAAATATAATCATCAAACTGGTATATGTATAAGTAAGCATAATAAGATTCCATAAAAATAAGTCGTGATAGAAGCAGTAAAATTCACCTCGATGAGAATTAGCTTAAATCACAAGATAAAATTTGACACAATTACTACTTTTTTAAAACTACAATACCGATTATACTGCAATTATGTGTATAACTGAAAAACGATTATGTAGCGTTCTAGTTGTTACGGAACTTGCTTATTCAGTTAGTGTGTTGGCTATTAACGTATTTATTTCGCTTCAAGAATCGCCATCATACACCGACGAATCCAAACGGAGTAATTTCTCATAAATATTCAAGCAACCACCGCGACAGTTAACAATACCAAAGGAAATTGACGCATTATTGTCAGACATTGTTACGGAGTTGCGCTAGACTTCAACTGTTGCAGACCTTGGTCGTAGTTTCTAGACATATTCAGACACGACAATAAGTAGCGGTGCAGTTTATGCAATCGCAAAACGGTGAACTGCAAACTCAATTTACGTTTTATCAACGTCAACCATACTCGAACGTAATTCTCCTTTTCATCATTTGCATTTGATTATATCATACATTTTAAATGGAAAAGCTCGTAGATTTTTTTTGAAATAAAAGTTTTATCAAATAAACTCATTAATATCTATATGAATAAATAATAATCCTAAAAGTTTTATGAGTACATAAACTAACGTCAATGTATGCATTCGTCATTTCTATGCACATATTTATCGAATGATCTTTGGAGGATAATGAAATTCAGAGGTCGTCTGAAGGTGTTTGTCGTACATGTCACGTACTCCAAGCGAATATCGAACGCTACCCCCGTAAAAATAATGATAATATTCGATGTTCTAGTCGAACTCGATCCGAGTAATGAACATAACATCTTTTATGTCGTATCGTGGAACATTTTGCAATATCAACATTGCTGAAATTATTTCGGTTTTCTTATAATAAAGCAATATGGTAATGTAACCGTATTGTTATACATAAAATGAACCTAAAAAGAAAACTCTATGGAAAGATGGATTAGCAACTGAATGACCTCCTCCATCACCAAGCTTGACAACACACTATTTTTCCCACCAGAGTTTTCAATATGCACAAAAAAAACAAGAATAAATGTATTCAAAATATTTGTATATAATGATCAATATAAAAGTCTAAAAATTTAATGCTTAAGTAATTTGCTTTTCAATAAGAAAGTACTTATAGGTTGTAAAAGCTTTCTGAAAAAAGCTCCTTTTCTTTAAAATAAAGTTAGGTATTCAGGTCTTTGTCAAGGTATGATTTATCGGATATTCGATAGCTTTATCAGGTTGGATACTGGATGGACCAAAAAAAAGGTTGAGCAGGTGGAATATGTGAGGAATGCACGAAGTTAAACTATCTGTAGGTGGGTGGGTAACTGGTTCCTTGTACGTGACCTGAGCCACGTGACTGGATGCTGGAAACGTGGGATAAGGTTGCCAAGTCGAACGGTTTATTCGCCCGGAGGGATCCGCTAATCAAAGGGGTGCGACGAATCGGAACGTTCTAAAGGTTTAGAGCATATTAAATTTGGTAATTTCAAAGGAGTTCGTTCCGCTGTCAATCGCACATTCACGCGCGAACCTGAAACCGCTTTCCTTCGAATACTCCGCCATCTCGCTCTCCTTATTCCCAGTTTACGTAAAATAAAGCCATCTTTCTTAACCGCCCCTTTTCAAACCTTTTCGAGGTGAAACGATTAAGCCTAGAATAATTTATAGAAAAGCTTTTGTTGAAGGATTAAAGTAGGGACAAAAATATGCAATACAAAATAAAATATCCATAATTCTCACTATTAAGTTAGTCTAACACTATTAGTTGATCACTTTGATGACGTAAACAGAGAAGTACTGCAAATAAATTCTACACATTCCTTCTATTTATTATACTAGTCTGTGTCTTCACAGCGTCGCAGAAACGAAGCCCTTATCATTTCAAATATCGATTTTGGCGAAATAGTTTCAAAGGTATTTTCTATAAGCTGCCATAAGTCACAAGAGATTTTAAAAATTCGCAATTGCAAAAATCAAGTAGATTTAAATTGTGGGGTTTGGACCGAACCTCATTCATTTAGGAATTTTTATTGGATAATTACAAAATGGGTAGGAATTTTACCATGTATGTAACAATAAGTTAAAGTTGCTACTTAATAAATTAATTGCTGTTAATTATCACGTCTATTTTAATTTATTTTGCAAAGGACTTCGATTAGTATCTCATTGTTCACGGTTCGAAAATGTAGTTCAATTCGCTAATGACACGATTCAAGTTTTTTGCTGTAAAATGAAAAACGCAAATCGAATTTTGCAAAGCATCGGTACATTACTACAAATTAAATCCCTTCAAAAGGACGGGCGTTCGATGTGCGTACCAACAAAGCCGCGTTCCGGACACGTTGCGGACTTTTAAAAGCGATTTTTCAACCATAGAGAACATCACCCCTCATTGACACTACGAAAAAAAATTCTACCGAAGTATGAATTCCAAAACCCTACATGTATAGATATACTGATGTGCGGATGTGTTGATGTGTAGATATGTGGATGTATCGATGTGGTGATATGTACATACCACAACAACTTTTTTTGTTCCTCACATAGTTTTCTGAGCATTATTAACGTAATTAAAACAAGGTTCAAAATACCATGTTCAACAGCGATATAAACTCCACTTCATAATCTAGACGTTACTAGTTCGCTTCGCGTGCTACTTCATATATTTTCATATTTCCACCACCTGAGAGTCGACGGTGGCTACAAATAACCGCCGATAGCTGGCGTAATTTTGATTTATCGCCCGACTGTGCGTATAGAAACCGCACACGTTGCCTAGAGAAACCGCGGTCTACTACACACATACTATTACTAATAAGCACCAGTCTACGACCGACCGCTTATCACACGAGAAATTATAATGGGGCAGGTCCGGGTGCGACAACCACATGGACACGTGCCTGAAATTACCGGTTATTTATCGTTTCCACATAAATGCCATACACATTACAGTTACACAACGATAATTAACTTCAAACTGGATATATAAAATATTACAGTAAAATCTCGATATAACGGATTAACGGGGTAGAGAGTGTCCGTTATAGCCAAAAGATCGATATATGAATAATTTTAATCCACACAAATTCGAGCAGCAATCCACGCTATGTCGTTCAGTCTACGTGGCTTTACATTTATACCAAGCACAGTAGAATCTACATCCTGCGAACAGGTGCACAGCTCGAAATCCCATTCGTGACGTCAACGCTGAATAACAATTAAAACTAGAACTGACACTAGAAGCTAGAACGCTAGAACTAGCTAAAAATTCTCTAACGCAATCACTCTAAACATTTTTTTTTACATCCAATAAACATATTTGGTACTCTCTGTTTTGCTCTTGGGCAATAGTTTCAGGTCCCATGTTGCAGATTTCTCTTATGCGCATTCGGGTTAAATATGGCACTTGTTGAGTTGTTACGCTTCTTTAGATTATCTGTTACCAAATCAAATGAAAGTTTTTCCAGAAAAACAATTCGAAGCATATTTCAACCAGGATTTTTTGAATTGAACACAGAAAAGGCGTTTGTGGCAGCTATGTTCAATACACGATAAAAAATTACCATAGGCCACCTTTTTGTGTTTCTGGCACAGTTATAATTGACACATCGACTGTGTCAACACCACCCATCGTTTATTGTCAACATTATTATTTCAGGTTTTTTTTGTAATTTCCTCTATGCAATCATCGTCTTGCATAGCGGATACGGACAGGACCTTTTTTCCTGTTTTGGAACGTACGACGCTAATGTACAATTTTCTGCAAACCCAAACATACTTGTACCTGCTGGTTGTACACCAATTATAAATCACATAATAGTTTTTGCTTGTTCTTTTTTATGGTGCCCACTACAGTTAACTTTATTTTCAGCAGGCTTTCGTATAATGGTATACTAGTGTACCAGTTATCCATGGTGATGTAACTCCCACCGTTCACTATTGGTTGTACAAGACGCTCAACAACTGCTTTTCTGCTGTTCTCGACACAAAAGAGTCCAGAGGGTTGTTTTCCAACGTAAACATCCATATTCATTCGCCGACAGTAGTATACTCTGATGGCGAATAATTTTTCTTGCAATTAGAAATAAACAATTTGCACAAATCTCGTATGGCTTAATCTCGGGTTTAACCGTCTTATGAGACGTACGGCTAAACCCGAATGTTTCTAATTATATGTGTAGTGTTTCTTTTAGTTCAATAAAAATATACAACAATATAGCGCTGAATAACAATTAACACTAGAACTATTCCGTCTTTGATTTGTACATCGTATAGACAACTCGGGGAATACCCCGATACACGATTTTCATGAGTGTTTATCTCACATTTTTATAAAAGTTAAAAATCTTTTGTCTATAAATTTTTTAACGAGTAAGACAGGAGGTAAACTAACTGCGCTTCCTCATTAACCCTTATTATGGACTGTCAAAACGTTCAAAGGGTGGCTAAACTGACGAGGGTGCATGTTGGGAGCTCTATACCGTTACGAATTAACTACTTAGTAATTATACGTGTTTTTTTTTGCTAAACGAGACAGGAAGCACTTCAGAGAGCGAGTCCTCGGCTGGGCTTTTTAACGATCGTCAACGTTAATATTTCACAATATGCCTTAATGACTTTATGTGCTTTTTGCATTAGCTGATACTTACAATACGCACTTCATATTCTCTCTGAAAGGTACTATGTTTTTTTTTAACAAAAGGAATATAAAAAGCGGTTCCAATAACAATTGGAAATTCCAACGGTTGTAACTGAAAATTGCAACTTCTAATTAAATTATTAAGTTAAATTTATTAAAAGTCGTTTGGAGGAAAGGTGTTGGTGAATAATTTATTACTGGGGGGTATAAAATAGTTGCCACGGGTAGAAAGCTGTATTTTGAAAAGCAATAAGAGGAGTTTGGCCATAATTTTTCCCTCTGAGCAGAAACTAGTCTCACTTTCCTTCGGGCGCCTCTACCGCCACCGTTAGTGGATTGCAAACCAGCAAGCCGATTTTCCGTTTCCTCCGTTTAATTTAATTTAGATTTCCGGAATTTTCCTTGCAAAGCCGAAGGAACCGCCTTGGCTAGGCGCCGTTCGGCTCGTCTACTTCGTCCTTTACCTTTTGTGCCCGCCGGCATAAAAGCAAACACCCGCTTAATATAATTCAAAGAGAGGGATTTCCCGGATCCCTGCGTCCTCGGTCCGGACTTAAAGGAATTGATTAAAGTTAAAAGGATTAGATTTCAAAGCGTGGTCATATAAACCGCCGTTATACCGCTTCAAACACCGTCAAATAAACTATATCTCAACAAATCGATCATCACTCCAACTTTTTATTTATACTTAAAACTATTAAAGTTAGACAGAATTCAATTTAGGATTTCACAAAATTTTAATGAAAAAGTTTATAAAATAATCTCTCTAAAATTTCTCTTGGTTTATTACGGGACTTTTAAAAGGGAATTACGTTTTCAGTTTAATTTTAACCGTAGGACAGTTACGTCACAGATACGGACAGTAAAATCACGACGAGAACAAGCAACAAAATGTTGAATTCACGTCATGTCCGAGTTCCTATCTCGCCGCCCTTTTGAAAAACTGGATGTATTTTTACGTACGCTTTCGGATATAGCAAACACAAAGAAAATAATTTTTGTATATAACATTAAAATTTCATTTAACTCTTTTACATTTTTCCTAAACAATGGAGGAAATAATTATCAGAGTTTTAATTAATTCATCATTTTAAACAACCCCTAGGGGATTTTTGATTACAAAAATTTTGCGAAATAAAATGTAAATAATTCGTGACTTGTTTGTATTCTTGAAATGAAACTAAAACTAAAAAGTTTTGGGTTATAAAATAAATATAATGTATAATGTACACGTTCCAACTTTCAATTAACTTTAATTTCTATTTTAAGTACTTATATGAACTTATTGATTAGATTTGTTTACGGATTTGCAATGGGAACTCAACCTGAATACAAACTACACCCGGAAGCATTCCAAAGCATTTCAAACGTTTCGTGAATTTGAAATTGGCACTCGCGGCGACGTTGCTACGTATCAACAACGTGTCGTTTCTCCCAAAAGGGGAAATTTTAAGGTGCACTTTATCGCATTTTGGGTCAGGTAGCACATCATTGGATTAAATTGGTTCTCACTTTTAAAAACAACTTTTTTTTAGATCTTATACGTTTTTAAAAAATCTAATCAAAATTGAGATGATAAACGCATTAATAACATGCTTGTACCATTTATCGTTAAAACCTCTATTTAACTGTCATAATACTCTAGAGATTACATGGGGAAAGTCCAATGTAGTAATTTGAACTATCCAGGAACAACTTTCCTGACCGACCACGAAAACAGACCGACTATTAAATCGTTCGGTTGGTTTTTTGGTCTATTATTCAACAAATACTCTCGGGAAAGTTACCTCTGTTGAATTTATTTTATTCTAACAAACAGTCGACTGTTGTTTATTTGTAAACTTTGCAGAACGACTATATAGTTGCTATTCGTTTACAAAATACTGTAGGGATTTGTAATGGATCCCATTAAATATATATGAATTTCAACATATTTTTTAAACAATCACATTTTGGTACGTAATTAATTTTATTCGTTTATATCAGTTTATTGGAGAACTGACGAGGAATCATCTGCACAAACCGATACGTCACCAACAATTCCATCCACATCATCAACGCGAAAGAGCTAGTATTCGATCAGGTGCACATTAGATATCGACATTCTGTCACCATTGAGTGGTTACAAGTATTTACTGATAATAATCGACGTACAAATAGTAAATTGGTCCTTATTGAATTGAATAACCTTTAGTTTACAAATTGGTTTAAAATATAAAATTGTTAAAATTTGAAACGATATTTCTCTGTATTATAATAACAAATATTTTTGAAACTCTATTTATAGTAGATATAATCTACTATGTGTATTATCACAGGTGAATCGTTTACATCGGGGAACTTCTAACGAAGACTAAAGGCATAACTCTACCTCACTAATAATATTGTCGGCGTGCACATTCATTAAGTATTAGAACTTGCACCTAAGGCCCTTTATTGTCTTAAACAGGGCTTGTCTTGGCAACACCGCCCCGAGGGCGAGATGCATATGTCAGTCCTTAACACGACGCTGATGAACTAGTACAAGAATGTTAATAACTCTGGCGTCTTATTACTGGAACTAATCATCCCTAAAATTTGCGTCTAATAATTTTCCAGGAATCTTATTAATCAAATATGCTATCACCGGATTTGTTTCAATAATTGTTCATAAAGATTTAAATAAAATTTATGAAAATAAATAATATATAAACAATTAATAACTCAATAAATTAGAAAGTAAAATTAATTACAAAGAAAAATGGAAAATTTTGAATTACAAAATCAATATGTGGAAGCATTTGTGCTATTTTATTAATTCAGTGGAGAAAATACAACAAACCATTAAAAATGAGATTCCCATTTATTTGGACCAGAGACCTGCAACGAATGGCTCACGTTGTGAATCACATTCGCTAATTCGTTGCTTCGGTATTGCCTGTATTCGTCAATAGAACCGTGAATCATGTAGTGCCGTGCTCTTTGAAAAGCAGCTTTACAATCATTCGCTGCCAATCAAATTGGACAAACCGAAATTTATCCAAAATCATTTGAGGTTGAATAACTTTTCAAAAATTGTCTAATATAATAAAAATGTGTCTAAAACTATGTAAACTTATCTAATTATATAAAATCGCAAAAATTTGTCTAAACTTCGCTTAACTTTCACAACATTTTTTAGAAATTATCAAATTTAGATAGAATTAAACACATTTTGAACTATTTGTAAAATTTAGACAATTTTCGACGTAAATAATTTAGACAATTTTGGCAAGTTTAGATAATTTTACTCACATTTTGATTATTTTAGACAAAATATATTTTGAAATATTTTGAACAAAAATAAACAATTTCAGACAAATTTTGTACAACTTTAACCAAGTTTAGATAACTTTGGACAAATTTAGCGCTCACAAACTAAACAATCTTGGAGAAGTTTAGATAATTTTAGCAACATTTTGATCAATTTAATCAATTTTTTTTACAAGCTTAGACAAATTTAAGGAATTTTCGACAAATTTTTATCATTTTAGACAATTTTGTACAACTTTAACCAAGTTTAAATAATTATATACCGTCAAACGGAGTAAACTGAGACTCGGGGGTTAATACATTAACCAAAAAGAAAACAGTGGTTATTGATCCTAGAAAAAGTGTATTTAAGGAACCCTTTCCACTTATAGATAAAGTTGCTGCTTATAGATATCTAAGTGCCACAACCGCTTAGATATTATTATTTTAACCAATTTTAGCCAACTTTTGGCAAATGTAGGTAATTTTAGACTCAATTTAGATAATTTTAGACAATTTTAAACCTTGAGGTCAGATAACTGGGCACGTAATGACGTTCGTGAAAGATTTAACTTTCAGTCATTCCAAAGTTTAAATTTCCCATCATTGTAGTTCACACATAGATTTTTGCAACATAGAGTCTTTCAACCACAAACCCAATCGTACAGCTATGATGCACTTAAGCTGAGATGATTACCATTACCCGAACTTGCTTCAATTTCCTCACAATAACATTACTACCATCTATAATAAATAACACTAGTTTACAAGAAAAATCTCGAAGACTGATATTTTTTTATAACGTAGAATGTTACACACTATGTAAAATAAAAAATATACTGAACATGAACCGTTACTATGTTTTTTAATTTACGATTTTCCACATTTTTGGGTATATCTCGAAAACTGGACGTAATGGAGAAAAACTGAAGCCAGTTTCAGAATCAGCACAACATTCTACGTTAAAAAGTCTTCGAGGAAAAAATTGATTAAAATTTGTAAGCTAGTGTAATTTGTTGATTAATACCAGATTATTGATTCCAACACCACTAAAGCACCGTCTCCAGAGTTAACAATTTTCTGCGACACTCTCAGAAATCATTCTTACAAAGAAAGAATGACCGATCGATTCATCGAAAGGTAAAAGTACTGATGTTAGAATATGCTAATTTAGAGGTAGAGATTTCAACGCCAATTTAGCAAAGTTTTTATTAGAGAATGATTCGATACAACATTGAATCCGTCAAAGTCCAACACTAAAATCCTAAAGAGTTACTAAAGTAAGTAGTTTTATAATCCAGATTTCAAATTGTTTGTTTCAGTATTTTCAGAAAACATAAAATGCTTATTTACACTTTTTGTTTGCGAATTGTGATGGGATACACAAATAGAAAGTGAAAATTAACGTTATTGACTAACTAGCTTTACGTGGATAAATCCGGCATTAAATTTGTAGTATTGCAAATTTTGGCGATAATTTCGCTAATTTTACATTGAGCTATTTAATATATTATTAGCAAATTATCTATAACATAGGTTAGTGGCTGTTAATAATGTAGCAAACATTTTTTGGGAAATACCATAAAAGCAATAATACATAAAGTTATTTATATTGCAAAAAAATTATGTTGGGAGTAATAAAGTTGATATAAATATTTTTGATATTGTAATGTAGTGTGTAATTTATCATGAGTGAAACGTAAATTGCTCAATTTGGGATTACAAGAATGCGGACAAAGGGCGTACAAATTGGCGCACATTTGTCAGTTAGTTAGTTCGTCACACGCTTTGTGCCCTTATTTTCCCTCACAGTTACATATTCACAAATCATAGCGTAACGTAACGAAGTTTGCGGCCTGGACTATACGGTACAACGTACTTTTTAGCGCAACACAACGGGTCTACGGTATTATTACAACCTTTAATTCAGTTCTGAATAACTGACAGAAACATGGCGGTAGACGGCGCGAAAAGTACAAACAACTGACACGAAACTAGTTAGATATTTATGTAATGCTTCACGTAACTAACATTACGAAAGCTGCCGTTTCGCAGCTGGAAGAAACGTGGAAATAAGTGTTGCCGCGGTGATGTTACCAAAACTCGCTGCGTGCACGGGTAAAGTTTAGATCTAATTTCGGAGGATTCGCTCCCCGGTATCTCACAAATTTTTGTTGGTCTCAGTATAACTCAATTTGTATTTTACGTAGTGTACCTATGATGTATAAACTTTTGTTTCGATCGAGTAAAAAAAAACTTTTCTAAAAATCACTTTGTTTTAGGTATTTCGAATTTTATAATTTCATAATGTTATTTTAAGATGTATTTTACTGAAAAGGAGGAGCACAGGATAAAACGGAAATTGCAAAAAGGGAAATGTGAAAACAAAAAAAAATCGAGGTAAATCCTATTTTCGAACATAAAACTCGTAACGATCCGAACCCATTCAAATCTAATATCCGATCGTTTCCCTTTACCCTTTTCCACATACATACATGAAATGTATAGGGATAGATGTACGCGATCAAATAATAAATGGACGTTGAAAGAGAAAAAAAAATCTTGAATTATTATTTCCAATTAAAAAAAAATGACTTTAATGTCGAATCCATTGTTTCACATCAAACATTTTTTGTAGTATTGGTAAACTCTGACATCAAAGAGGAAATGAAAATATTTCTAAATCTAATTTAAATATTCCAGTCTTTGACGAAGGTAGGGAAAAAGATAAATTCCCTAATTTACATTTTACGGTAGATACTGAATCGCCCAATGAAACCACAGGATTATTTCATACTTGATAAAGTACGGATAACGCCGCATATTTCGAAATGTCGCGCTATATATTAGTCAATATCCAGCTACAACTATAATATAGGACAATCGAAATGAATAAGCGCACTATAAATATTACAAACCGGATATTAAAGTGGGAAATATTAAATCAGTATTTCGCTGGGGAACAAATTGTACCCTTCGATAAACGCACTGTGAACATAACATAAATACGGTGCGTTGTAAAACTGAAACGGCCCTACTAGGTAAAGAACCGAAGCACTCATGAAAGTAGCGCGGTGTGTGACGTTTCCAATCGCATGGAAAATTTAGTTCATAAAGTCTTATTCGCGCGCGCAGCCCGGCGCTTTCTGTATTCAACAAATATAACTCAGGGATCGAAAATTGGATTTTATGTTCGAGAACTTTATATTTGTTCTGACACCGAAATTGGCCCAATCCCTGACGTGCTCTACGTAAGTTCGTTTCGTAGACAAAACTCGTTTCTCAAAGGCACAAATTCACTTCATATTCACAGACGTGAAAAGATGAAGGGCGGAGTACTATATTACATATGCACTAGGTACGTGCATCACGTAAATGGTCTTCAAAATACACAACAAATACAAACATTTTTACATATAAAAGTTATCAAATATTCAGTAATTGTTTTTGCAATCAATAGAAGTTTTTATCGACGGAATCGAACTTCATATTTCTTATATTTTTATTGAAACCAGATTTAATTAATCAGAAAATTAATACTAAAAGGTTTATTCTTCCATCTTGATTTAGTTATTCTATATGAATCTTTTAAACTATAACTACAGAGCTTTGTTCAAAAGTTCATAAAGAAACTACAACCTATGGAGACACATCGCAACGTCAAAATTAAATTAGTATTGGTAGTCGAGGTAGTCGAAAGATTTTAATTACTACTCAGAGAACTCCAAAAATTATTGTAGTGGTATAGAGGGGTTTGACCATTGTTCTAAATATAAGTACTATTGTGTTAAAATCCTTCTGTTGTTGTAATCTATGGTGGCTACTTTCCAGAAAATACGTAGCGTATTTTCATTTTGACGGAAGCTTCTATCTTGATTATAGCAAAAGATTAATTTATCATATACTGGTTATTTGTGCTAAAAATGACTGTTTAAGTTGCTTAATAACATATCAGAAACTTTACTTTACTACTTTCAAACTTTATACCATCATACGCATTATAATAGAAACTGGAGTATCTGGTTTTTTTAGTTTTTCATCATAGAGCATGAATCATGTTTTTCAAAATAGTTTGCAACCATAATTGTCTTCAGTAGGAAAAAGAATACTCACAAAAGAACAACAACAAATGTTGTGTAGTTCTTCTAAAGATTAAATTCAAGGATGTAACCACGTCTTAGTAAGGCACATGATATTTTGAGTTCAATAAGTTGTTACATAACTCCAATAGTTTGGTGTGAAGACTTCAAAAACGGTCATCTATGTCGGTGACAATTTTATCATGTGTATGTGCAGCGTTAATTTTAGAAACATACATTTTATCTTCATAAAAACTTGTTCTCAGAAGCGAGATTTTCAAAGAAGAACGTTTTTTTAGTTTGGCAGCAGCAAGGACTTTAACCGTTCACGAATTATTACATGAGCTGTATTCTGATAGTTACAATGTAATCAATTTAACTTTAGTATTAATTTATGCATTATTGGTTCAGAGAATATTTTTTATCATAGTAATTTTTTATAATACAGATTTGTGCAATTTTTACAAGACCAAGGCTGGGTTGTTAAAAAGAATTCCTTATATAAAACAAACAACCTTTTTTACCAAAATTAATTTTATTTGTAATTTGAGGAAATATATTTACTTGGTTAACACAAAATGTAGTGTTCATATTTCGCGTAAATCTATACTATAAACAACAGATACTGACACTCAAATTTAACCAGTTTCTTGTTCGCTGGAAATTCGACCTTAGACGTGATCAAGTGCCGGAGCATTTCATGTAGAAGGACTAGTAATTAACGTCAGGAATGTTGTAGATCAAGGTGTTTCCTCCTCTATACAGTAATTGTTGCAACAATAACCCCTCTAACATGTATTAAATCCTAAATTAATGTCCAAGCAAAAATTATCGTGATAAAATCTAACCGAAAAATTTGAATTCGCTGAGTTTTAAAAATTCGTTGTCTAATACATAATCAATTCGAAACGACTTTTTACTTTTCGAGAGCAAATTGTTGGAAAATACATTTCTGAAGCGAATAAAATTAGCGCATCGGAATCATTCGCAACGAGAAATGCGACGTCCACTAGGGTTGGGTCTCTTTTCCTCGACTGGTGTTGAAATGAACCACTCTTGTCTGACTTGATTATATCAAGTCGGAAATTTGCATACTTCCCCGACAAACTCCTGTTCGGCGTCTCATCCCCGTCGCCCTATTTCGTATTTCGACGCTTGACTCTAATGCCGAATTGTTATCGTATTATCCTTGAATTCAATATAGAACATACAAACTAATGTTGTTATCTCAACAAAATTTAACGTTCACAGGTCATACATCTACACATTACAGTTTTATTGTTGATGTAGATACGTTGGTATACATTGTCTTTGTACGTATGTTTTGAGAAAGTATTATCGTAAATGATTCGGTTGTTTAGTTAAAGGTGGATTTTGGGATATTCCGTTAGTTTCCAAAGGTTTATTTCCTTGCTTGTATCCTACGAAAGTAGTTTCAAATCGAACAATAGCTTACCGAATTCAATTGTATACTCTTGTATACTCGTATCTACCTAATTTACTATAAAGAGGTCTTTATACCTATTACATGAAACATTTACGGGTTAATCCGTATACAATTGATTAACCACGATTAATTATTTTATTAATATAAATATACCAACAATATATACTAATGCGATCATTTATTTCGTGCTAGGTAATCGCGTATGGTTTACCTACATATTTGTTATAGTCGCATCTGGTCGCATACGGTTGTATCAAAAACGATTTCGTGCCGTTCCTCTCATAATTATGTTGAACGCGTGAATTTATTTTCCACAAATTAATTGCGTTTGAACAATTTATTCTGTCTGGTGGAGTATAATTTGCTTTTCGCGGTTAGAGCTCGATGTGCGCGAGAGAAATGTTTTTTATGATCACGAATTTATCATTATGATTCTGTCAGGTAAAAAGCGCAACTCGGGTGACATAGCGCATATTAGCATTTAATATGTACGTCCAATTTTAAATGAAACAATTTCATATTTTGTATGGTCATTAAATTGGTATTTATGTGTAGAACGAACGTAATTCCGGCAGTGGTACATGGGGGTTGAGGTGTCTCGCAGGTTTTCAGCTACTATCGCAAGACTGAAATTTGGAAACGGTCGTTTTCCGTCTCACTTGTATAAGATTAAGATTTTGTCATCTCCGACCTGTGAATGTGAAGCAGAATTTGCGGATCTGAATCACATATTGTCGAGCTGCAAATTTCATGAGAAATAGCGCCCAAGATTTATTAATACGTTGCTTGCCTGTCGTTTTGTTTTGCCTATTAATATCGTTCATGTAATGAGTTGTAACCTGTTCAATGTTTTTTATCAAAAAAAATAACGAATTTAATTAATAAACGAATAATCAGTAATCGAATATCTCAAAATCTAAAACTGAAAAATTTTTTTTGACTACGTCGTCAAATTCTCTGTAAAAAAGTGTCCATATAATATCTTAGTTATAATACTCTACCTATAATAATAACCAAGATAATTGCACTTGCTGGTTTTACGATATTTTCAATTTTGGCCTCTAGGGGAAAAACAAAAGACGATAGCGCCTTGAGGTTTTTGGCATCAACAGTTTCTCGAAAAACGTGATCATGACATGTAAGCTACTTTTTTTCTAACTCTTATAGTTTCCGAGATAGCCTATTCGGACATCGAATTTGAACCACCCTGTACAGTAACGATCTAGAAAATAAAAATTATCTTCTAATAATGCTTCTTCTTCTGTTCTGCCTGCATTTTTTTGTAATGCCGGCGACCAGCTCCATCTTTCTATCTTTTTGTAGCTCGTCCTGGCAGTCCATTGGATCTGCAATATCTGGCAATATCCACATTTTCAGCCTCGCATGTTTCCCCACATTTTCTTGCTTCTTCTCTGATCCCATACCGTGTTTCCAATGAAAGCTCTCAAAATCGCCATCTCGTTGGAACGCAACATCCTTTTGATTTCCACTGTTTGTCCACGCCTCTGCAGCATATGTCATTATTGATCTGACACGGACTTTGTATATCCTAACTTCGGTCTCAGTAGATATCCAGTTGTTTCTGTAAACGACAGGTTTTGTAAAGTTGTTCTTAAGTTCTCCATAATAAGATATCATACGCCCAAATAAGTATAGTCTGTTAGTTGCTTTAATATGTAGGCAATTATTTCTAGTTTACATCTGCATTTCTAGCTTTTATCATAGTTTTTGTTTTGGTAACATTTATCTCCATGTTGACCTTTTCCGAATGTACTCTAAAACCTTGCAATAGCCATTGTAGTCCATCTTTTGTGGTTGCAATCAATATTGCGTCAAGGTTGTTGAATTTATGTAGTTGATGCAGTGTCTTGGTTTGCTTTGAATTTCTACATTAAATAGGCCATCTTTTTTTCTTGTTCTTATAGATATGTATTAGCATTGATTGTCCTTGTGCCAAGAGATTAAGATTTTATAAGTATCACTTATCATGTCGTGCTCCCGAATTGTTGTTTTTAATGTTTTGGGCGAGGCACGACTCAATCTTCTATTTTAGAGTGATTTGTATGCTTATTTGTTTGAATTAAGGGTCTTCTCTTTACCTCATAGTAATTCTTCCTAACACCAAATTGTGGTCCATTCCTTGAAACGTGATTTTTTGTTAATCCTCAGCTCATCGTGGGAACCAACATCTTACCTCGTTCGTTCATTACTTCTTCATTAAATGTTTTGTAGGTGTGGTAGCCTTTCTATTAACAACTGTAATTGTACATAAATACCTTCAGCTTCCTGATGCAGCCTTCCAGCAAGATTCCTGCTTCAGACGCTGTACTTTCATCTTTGGATTTTCCCGAGTGAATTTTCTTTTCACTTATTGTACAATTGTCTATCTTGAGATGCTTTGATGCATTCACCAAATTGTTTCAAAAAAGCTGAATTCTATCTCAATAATAAAACAGAAATAGCTCACACGAAGCTATGTAAACTGTGATGAGAGTGTTTCGACTATTAAGATTATTAAATCGTCCTCCAATACAAAGAAAAATACATAAAGAAATTTTTGTTTCTATATTGCTAAACGAATTATAATAAGTATCAATAAATAACTTTTAGCGTTATCTATAATCGACCCTTTTGCTGCCATTACGTATCTAAAATCTCCCGAAAGTGTTGTATGTACAAATTCCTCAAATATATCAACTCTACAATAAAGTCCGGGAAATTCAGGAATTCCACAACCAAAACCGCCCGATACTATTCCAACTTGAAAGCCATTACAAATAAGAGGACCTCCCGAATCGCCTTGACAAGCATCTCTTCCCAACCCAGCAGGATCTTTGGCGCAGAAAATCGTATTTGTAATCAAATGTCCCAAAAAGTTTGTACAATGCTTTTTCGAAATCACTTCTAAAACAGCACATTTTACGTGTGAATTATAAGATGCCCTTTTCTTCCTCGCTCTTCTCACGGATTGAAGTCCAAAACCCATCACAACAGCTTTCGAGCAAGCAGAATTTTGTATACCATTGAATTGTTTTGTTGTCATAAGCTTGGATAATTTAACATCGTTGTTTATATAGATCGATTCTTTCAGGTGACTGAGACCTATGTCGCTATCAAGCGGTTCCAAAGTAAAATTAATATGCATATAAGCTTGATTTATAGGAACTCTTTGAGAGAAGCCTTTGTTCCACACTTTCATACCAACTACCGCACTAAAACGAAATACATCGCTCATCTTTTTACTACAATGAGCTGCCGTCAAAACCCACAATGGACTGTAACAAGTCAGAAAAGATATCTATATTTAATTCGGGGAAGTACAGAAATATTTTGGGAGTGGGGACAACGGATGAGGGACTCGCGAAAAGAGCAGGCAGACAGAAGAAGTTAGAGAGAGTGTGGTCGAGAGTTAGAGTAGAGGCATGGGTAAAGTGTGGGAATGAAAAGTGGAAAAAGACTAAAAGAAATTAAAAGAGAAAAATAAGAGAAGAAAGTAGAGAAGAAAAAGGTGTCAATCAACCCAAAAACCATTATGTGAGTACGAGATAGAAATAATTACTGTTTTTTTTTTGTTTATTTTATTTGCGTTTAAAAGAAATTAAATTAAAGTATCTCATTAATTAATTCAAAGTTTTTATTGATCTTTTGTATTTTGTTTATTGACATCCGCCGCTTGATCCTTTCCCCATTGTCTTTTGACGCACTTAACCACGTTACGAGGCTCCTATAAAGAGTGGACCCGAGGAGAATACCCTTCTCCGAGAATATACTCGGGGGCCTCTTACCACCTCACGCTCGGGGGTGGTAACATATTTGGTGGCAGCGGGGTGGGATGTGTGTTGAAGACGGGTGGAGACGTGTTAACGGTGAGATGTATGTAAAAATATGGGAAATTCCCCTTTATTCAAATTAAAATTAATCCCAACAACATAGATTTGGTTATGTAAAAATCGAAATTATTTTCATTGTTATTTTGTGTCGGTCATTTGAGTTAAAATAGAGCTTCAAATCTTTTTTTTTAATGAGATAGAGAGAGAAAGGTAGTATTTTTGCTAAAACAAATTTATCATATTATAAACTGAGATCCAGACGGTCTGAGCTGTTCCAGCGTATCGCACTTTAGAAATCGCGAAATCATCAAGTTGCGAATTACTCTTGATAACGGACCCCTTTATAAAATTTTTATTTTGCAAATACCATATACTTACATTTTATTTAAGTTTTATTCGAACTAAAAACCAAAATAATGGCTACAAATACAGATGAAAAACCTATCGTAAAAGTTGAAATGCCTAAACCATCATTAGCATCTATTTTAAATTCAATTGAAAATTTTACTGGTAAAGAGAACGTTAAACATTTTTTTGAACGAGTAGAACAGAGAGCAAGTTTAGATAACATTGGAGACGAAGACTTAATTAAAATCGTGCGATGTAGACTAACGGGAGACGCATTCAGTTACTATAAAAGCGAATCAAATTTATCAACAAATGAAATAACATATAAGCAATTCAAACAAAAATTTATTACAAAATTTTCGAAATTGAAAATACCAGGTCAGGCTCAACTAATTTTGTCAAGATGTATACAGGGCCGTAACGAAACTATCAGTCAATTTCTCACGCGACTAAAATTAATTGGACAGGAGGTATTAGAAGAGGATTTAATTGACGCTTCACAGGCGGAACGGGAGGGTATAATTAAAAAACATAACAATATTCTATTGACGCAATTTAGAATGGGAATAAAACGGGAAATTTCTAAGATTATTGGAGTTTTGCTGATGCGAGAGAGTGATTTAACACTCGATAAAGCCGCAGAAATAGCGAGTCAAGAAGAATTGAACCAGATGATGACGGAAAATACAATTAACTACTGTTCACATAGTTATTATTCTGAATATGCTTGTAATTTCTCTCAAGAAGGTGTTTCTAAATCTCAGCCTCATTCAACTGCACCACGGGTTAGTTTTAATAAACCAAATTTTAAACCACAGCAATTCAATAAAAAGAATCGCCCATCCATTTCATATCATTCATCATTTTCTAAACCTTTCGAATCTAACTCAACAAAACCTGATTTTAAATATAATCATAAATCAAATAATGTGTGCTATAAATGTTATCAACCGGGACATTTTTCTGGGAATTGTCGGAATGAGGTTGTTTGTAGATTTTGTAAAAAAACGGGTCACGTAGAAGTTAAGTGTTGGAAAAAGAATAACCAATCAAGGGGACAAGCCGGTACGAGTAACCATACTACTCGATCCCATACTCAGTTTAACCATCAAAATGGAAATATAAGAAATGAATCACGCAACCCAAATGAAACACAAAATTTTATAAGAACGGGAACCAGTCATTTAAACCTAAATGCCACCTCGTATGTACCCCAATCCGAGGGAAAATGTTAAATCCAGGGGTTAATGATCAGATTACAAATAAAAACGCAATAGTAAAATCAGTTAGCAGTGCTATAAATTCAGAGGCAGACAAATCCATAATTTTTTTAACAATGGGGTGTACAAAATTATCATTTTTGATTGATTCGGGTTCAGCAGTATCGTTATTGAAGGAGGAGAGTTTACTCCGGACAAAAATTAATTACCAATTAGATTTGCAACAACATATAACTTTAAAAGGTATCACGGGAAATGAAGTAGAAGGAGTAGGATTTTCTTTGTTAGATTTTAGGGTGAAAAACAAGAAATTTAATATTAATTGTGTGATTTGTAAAAATATTGCCATTGAAACCGATGGGATAATCGGATGCGACTTCCTAATTAGCAATCAAGCTATTCTTGATTATAATCAGGGAATTTTGAAGTTAGGACATATTCACTTGAAATTGATCATGACATCATCAAAAAGACAAAAATCTTCTACTGCGCATGGGAACTGTTTACAAAATGACATGAATATGAGCGAGAAAAGCAACTGCCAAACACAAATTATGAAAACTCCCTCTCCAGTTTTAACTAAAAGTTTCCCATTTAAGGTGTTAACATCGAAAAATGAAGAACTATTATCTTCCAATAAATCTTCGGGATTGGGTTTTGGTTTATCAAATGGGTGCGATAAACAAAAGATAGGGAATAAAGAAAATATGGAAAAGGTTGGAGTAATGCAAACACAAACGAAGGATCATCGAGAGAAAGAAAAGAACACGGAGAGATCATCGTCATCTGGACCAAAGATGATTGGTGATACAGAACGAACAGTTGGTCCCTGTTCGGCTCTGTTGATGGAGGCTTTAGAAATTCCGGGACGATGTGAGGTTGTTTGTGAAGCTTTACAAAACCAATGGGAAAAAGATGAAGAAGTTATCATTGAACCAATTGATACGGGTGTTTATGGGTCAATGTCAGCAAGAGTTGTAACAAGGGTAAATAAAAATCAACGGGTTCCGGTGCGCCTGATCAACGTCACCGAGAAACCATTAATGTTGAATAAGGGAACAAGTGTTGGAATTATTACGCGCGTAAATAAAATTGATATTGAACACAAAGGAGATGAGAATTCATCAGCTGGGATTTGGGAAGAGGTACCTCAACTTGAAAATGTAAATGGTGTAAATAGCACTACTCATAAAAGGGAGAAAATGTATGGTAATTACAGGGAATACGAAGAGAAAATATCGAAAAATATTGTAGAAAATTGGGATATTCTTGAAGATAAGGGTAATTTATTTGATGCGCCGAGGGATTATAGCTTGGCACAATGTGTGAGTGAAGATTTGAAAATGGGAGCAGGAATCGCTGCTGAATTCAAAGAAAAATTTATGGGAATAAAAGAATTAAATAAACAAAATCCAAAAGTGAGAGATGTTTTGTATTTAAGACGAGATGGAAGGTATATTTTGTACCTTATTACTAAAAGAAAATATTTTTATAAACCAACTTACGAAGATTTGTTTTATACCTTGGGAAAATTAAGGGAATTTTGTGAGAAAAATAATATTCATAAATTAGCCCTACCAAAGATTGCTTGTGGGTTAGATGGGTTAAAGTGGGACAGAGTTATCAATATGATCAGATGGATATTTAAAGGATCAAATATTTGGGTGAGAATTTATCATCTTAATGGGTTGGATAGGGATGTGAACCCTTATTCAGTTCGTGTAATAGATACTGGAATTGAAAACGCGGAGGATGACATACAAAAGTTATTTGATTTAAATCATTTGAAAGGTGAAGATAAACGGTTATTATTAAAATTGTTAATTGAGTACAAAGATATCTTTTTATTTGGAAATAATAAATTGGGAACTGCTAATGGCGTGAAACATAGAATTGTTACAGAGGCTTGTCATCCAATTGCAAAACCACCATACCGAGTACCACATAGTCAAAGGGAAATTTTAAATAAAGAAATAAGCAAAATGCTTGACGAAGGAGTGATTGAAGAGTCGCAATCACCTTGGTCAGCACCTGTTGTTATGGTACCGAAAAAGTCTGATAATGGAAAACAAGAAGTTCGAGTATGTATTGACTACCGAGGGTTAAATTCAGTCACTAAGAGGGATTTCTATCCGTTACCTAACCTGAACGAAACAATAGATAGATTGGGAAGTTCTACCATATTTACAACACTAGACCTTGCTTCTGGGTATTGGCAAGTGGAAATAGAAGAAGAAGATCAAGAAAAAACCGGATTTAGTACGCCAGAAGGGCACTATCATTGTAAAAAGATGCCATTTGGTCTGGTCAATGCGCCCAGTACCTTTCAACGGTTAATGAATACCAATTTATCGGGATTAACGGGGAGTAAGTGTTTAGTTTATTTAGACGACGTTATAGTATTCAGTGGGAACGAAATAATTGAACATTTAAACAGGCTGAAAGAAGTGTTTGAAAGAATTAGAAGGGCAAATTTGAGATTAAAACCAAGTAAATGCAAGTTTTTACTATCCGAAACCAAATATTTGGGTCACGTTATTTCAAACGAAGGAATCAAACCGGATGCAGAAAAAGTTCAAGCTGTACTTAATTATCCTAAACCAAAAACTGTAAAAGATATTCGGGCATTTTTAGGATTAGCAGGATTTTATAGGCGGTTTATTGAAAGTTATTCAGCAATTGCTAAACCTTTAACGGCATTAACAAAAAAGGATCAACCTTTTATTTGGGGAGAAGAACAGGAAAAATCATTTACTTTACTTCGGAAATCCTTGTGTGATAAACCTGTTTTACACTATCCTGATTTCACACAACCTTTTTATCTAACCACGGATGCTTCGGGAATAGCAATAGGAGCTATACTAAGTCAAAAAGTTGGAGGACATGAAAAACCTGTGGCATATGCCAGTAGGCAACTACAAAAAGCAGAAATGAATTACTCCACTACAGAAAGAGAATGCTTGGCGGTGATATGGGGCGTTAAACATTATCGGGTATATTTGTTTGGAAAACATTTTAAAATCATAACAGATCATCGACCATTAAAATGGTTATTGTCAATCAAAGATCCAAGTTCACGTTTAGCCCGATGGGCATTAACGCTAGCAGAATACGACTTTGAAATAACACATCGACCAGGACGATTACACGGAAACGCTGATGCGTTATCCAGAGTGCAAATAGAGGCAGGAGTAAATTCTTTAACCACCGAAGAGATAAAAACAATAGCAGATAAACAGAAGGAGGATTGTTTTGCTAAAACTATTATTGCAAGAATTGAAAACGATCCAAAGTATTTAGATTTCTTTATTGACGAAGAGGGGATACTATATAAAACAAAACAACAGAATGAAAGATACCATAGATTAGTAGTACCAACGGAATTAAGAAAAGAAATTATGTATCAATGTCATGACTTGCCGTATGCTGGACATTTTGGAGTCGATAAAACCAAGTCTCAGGTGAAGCAAAAGTACTATTGGAAAAATATGGGCGACGATATAAAAAGCTACTGTGACAAATGTTTAGCCTGTAACAAACGGAAAAGTTCGTCACATTTAAAACCAGCTCCATTACAATTATTTACGCCAGCACAGGAACCATTTGAAAGGGTATCAATGGATATCGTAGGACCATTGCCGATCACCTACAATGGAAATAAATATATACTCACGGTTCAAGATTATTTTACGAGATACACCGAAGCGATCCCATTGCAAAATCAGAAGGCTGAGACAGTGGCGAAAGCTTTTGTGGTGCATGTGATTACGCGGCATGGGACTCCAAAGGTATTACTTACCGATCAAGGCACAAATTTCATGTCGAAATTAATGGACGAAGTATGTAAATTACTACAAATCAAAAAGATTCGCACTACTCCATATCATCCACAAACGAATGGCATGATTGAGAGAATGCATCGAGTTTTAAAGGACTTACTATCTCATGTGGTAGATGATAAACAAAAAGATTGGGACGATTGGTTGCCATATGTAATGATGGCTTACCGAAACAACGTACATTCTACTACCGGAGAGTCTCCATACTTTTTACTTCACGGAAGGGATATGAATCTACCCTACGAACTTTATACCAAACCAGATCGTTATCGATATGATTATGACGACAATTACGTATCCGAACTGCTGGAACGATTACATCAATCGTATCAGTTTGTGAGAAGTCATGAGGTCAAAGCTAAAAATAAACAATTAGTTCAATTTAATAAAAGGGCTAAAGAGAAAAATCTGGAACTAGGTGACAAAGTATTATTATATAATCCAGGGATCAAAACTGGAGTAAATTTAAAGTTAAGTAAACCATGGGTAGGACCATACCGAATAATAGGACAAACAGGTCCAGTAAACTTTAAAATAAAGGAAATTAATGGTTCAAAAGTCGAATTAGTACATTCGAATCGTATAAAACTCTATAAGGGAGATGTTGAAGAAAAGAGAAAGAAAGAGTCAGATACTAAAGACCTAGAGAACAACAAATTGAGTTTTGATATAGAAGAACCTACGTGGTATGATTGGAAAGTATTTCCGGACCAAAATAACGAAGACGGAGGGGAAGATCTGTTAGAAGAACAGACAGCTCAGAGTATAGTGGAATACGTTCCAGAAGAAAATATAGAAGATACTAACCTCGAAACAACTGAACCAGGGAATGATACAACGGTTCAAAGAGAAGAAAACACTGGGCATTCATATCTTACCAGAAGTAGAGGTGATGTACCAGAATTGCCATGGGTATTACCGAAAAGAATTTAATAATTTTTATGTATACATTTTGTTGGTTGTTTTCATTGATTATTATTAATAAGGTTTTATCTATCTAGACATAGTATATTGTTAAGGCTTCGAATATTAATACATAGATATAATACGTTTTCTTGGGATTTATAGATTTATAGGAGTATAATTGTTTGAATACATTAATAAAATATATATTTTCAGGTTCTATTTAACTAGTTGGCTACTGATTTTTACGGGGATGTATATAAAGGGTTTAATTGTATACGATTGTCGGGGACCATCTACCAACATTACAGCAGTGTCGCTTCACGATGTGGCACCCTGTCCATCTCCGCAAACAAACTACACCGAGAAGAAAATAAATGTCCGAGTGATTCAGAAAAATGACTATTCCAAAATAAAATCATGTTAGTGATGTCCACCAAGGGTTGATGAAAACCATCAGGCCAATTGGACGAGATGAGTGTCGAAAACTTCATAATACTGGTACTTATATAGGATATTCAGGGAATGTTATTTCTAATATAAAAGTAAATGCCACAACATCTGCATCAATTACCGTTGCTGGGAAGTTATCTATGAACGGAGATTGTGAAGGAACAGTTTATACAGAAAATGGTCAGACATGGTCTAGGGTAGTTGTTGCTGCGGCTGTTACATTTATGTTAAAAGAATATTATGCCACTATCGCTTTGGATTCTAATGAAATATCATTGATGGGAGGAGTTACATGTCCATTTGTAGATGGATACTGTATGGATGTTGAAGCAGGTGAAACTATTTGGGATGAAATAGAACAAGGAGCGTGTAAGAAACGGCAATATTCAATTATTTATGAAGGTATTGGAACAGAAGTTTCAGTAAGTAGTCAGGATACAGTTGAAAATTATTTGGTTGTTGAGCAAGACGAATACATCTTTGCATTGAATCTACTAAGGAAGGGTATTGTATGTAATTATGAGGTTTGGGTTACCGAACATCCTCGATTACTAGTAACAAAATCTAAAAATGCTTTTTATCATTTAAATTCTAAAACTCATGACGTCAATAATATAAATCTGTTGACATATGTTAATTCAAAATTTATGTATATTGAAATTTCGTCAAAATTATTGTTTAGAGAGTTACATGTTCAAGCAGTATATCGAAGATGTTTAATAAAGAGAGAAGTATTGAGAAATAGATTGTTGATGGCACCTTTAAATACAAATGCTATTGCCAGTATTTTCAAGACTTCTCTGGGGTATATGGGAAGGGTTTTAGGGGAAGTTTTATACATCATTAAATGTGAACCAAAAATCGCAGAAGTGCGAAGGGTTGATAAATGCTATAATGAATTGCCGATACTGGTTAATAACAATGAGTCATTATTTATGGCTCCAATCACACATGTAGTGCAAGAGCATGCCGAAGAGATAATGTGCTCTCCGGTAGCTCCTTCACTATTTTACATAGAGAACCGATGGGTAGGATTTAGTCCATATCCCACAGTGTATAATTCTCCAGCTTCTTTAGAAATTAACGATGAAAATAATATAAAATTTAGTCCTATTCGAAATTTGGGAAGTGGAGGATTGTATACTCAAAATGAAATTGATAAGATTCAACATAATTTTCTGTTTGGATCCGAGCGTGATGCAATTACCTCATTTTTAGTCAATCGGGTTGCAGGTAGAACTGATGATTCAAACCAGTACGACACAACAAAATTATTTAGTTCAAAAGAAATTAAACGAATCGCTAAGTCGACACTAAGTTATGCTTGGGGTTGGTTTACCGATATTGGGATTTTTATGTCAGGATTTATGGGAATATACATAGCATTTATCATCCTAAAATATATTTGTTCAGTAATTTTAAATGGTTTTGTTTTATACCAGGCTCTGGGATGCGGATTTTCGATTATTGCCAGTTGTTGGACGACTTTAACTTCATGGTTTTTACATCGAAGTTATAATCACAAAGTATCAGATCCAGAGAACCAGGAAGATTTTGCACGAGTACAAGATGGTCATTCTGTTCAACCTACAGCACCCCATAGCAGTAAAGTGATGTATCCGGAAATCCATATTGTACAAGAGACGCCATGAATTTTCGATTAAATATGTCGTTACGTGTTTGTAACACAAAGACACTCTTATTGTCTGTAATTAGGTTAAGAAGTTATTGTTATGAAAAAGGAAAAAAAAAATAATAATTCATTAAGAGAAAGTTAAGAAAGTTTGATACTCATCACCATGTGGAGGTAATAAGTTTCGAATAGTTTTTTTTTTTGAGTTGTTAAAAATTTTTTAAATTTATGAATGAAAAGTTTTGATTTAAACAAAGGTTTGCATATTGAATAACGCAATATATCTTATCAAAATAATTCTCCGAAAAAGAAAAAAAAATGCTGGGAAATGAAAAGGAAACGCCTTCCTTTCCTTAGAATGGATTAAAAAAAAAAACAACTACGAAGGATGAAGCTGTTAGTTATCGGGCATGTCGTATGGAAAACGATACAGAAAAAGTAAAGACAGGAAAAGAAAAAAAAAAATTACCACAAAACTTCGAAAGAAAGAAAAAAATACATATATATTAAAAAGTAAAGAAAAGAAAGAAAAAACAAACAAAACAATATATATGTATATGTTATGAAGAAAAGCGAAAATTAAGTTATAACTGTAGTTGACACAGCCAGTTAACACTAATAGTAACGATGATGCTCTACAATGAAAAAAAAAAATCTTGAATAGATATATTGTTTGGGTAAAAACGTAAACGAGTATTGATAACATGTTGATGACCATGTTGATGAGTATTTAAGGCATTAGTTTTATAAACATATATGTACTTTATAAGAAAAAAAAAAAAATATTTCAATTTCTTTTTGTAATAGAGTTAAGTTTATTTTGATGTTTAATTATGTATTGGATTTTTGATAAAATTGTTGATTGACACTTGGATTATACAAAATATTTCTGTTTTCTTTTTAAATAAGTTGTTGGTAATGCGTAACCAACATCTTAATTAAAGGGGGGAGTAATGTAACAAGTCAGAAAAGATATCTATATTTAATTCGGGGAAGTACAGAAATATTTTGGGAGTGGGGACAACGGATGAGGGACTCGCGAAAAGAGCAGGCAGACAGAAGAAGTTAGAGAGAGTGTGGTCGAGAGTTAGAGTAGAGGCATGGGTAAAGTGTGGGAATGAAAAGTGGAAAAAGACTAAAAGAAATTAAAAGAGAAAAATAAGAGAAGAAAGTAGAGAAGAAAAAGGTGTCAATCAACCCAAAAACCATTATGTGAGTACGAGATAGAAATAATTACTGTTTTTTTTTTGTTTATTTTATTTGCGTTTAAAAGAAATTAAATTAAAGTATCTCATTAATTAATTCAAAGTTTTTATTGATCTTTTGTATTTTGTTTATTGACATCCGCCGCTTGATCCTTTCCCCATTGTCTTTTGACGCACTTAACCACGTTACGAGGCTCCTATAAAGAGTGGACCCGAGGAGAATACCCTTCTCCGAGAATATACTCGGGGGCCTCTTACCACCTCACGCTCGGGGGTGGTAACAGGACTAAGCAAAGTTCCACCACAGAAAGGTTTCGATCCTTTCACGATTGAAACTAAATATGAATATTCTTCAGGTGTACAATCGTATCCATGAACGATTCGCATCTTTAAATTTTGCCCAGATTTAATATGCGAACGTTTAGTCGGGTTCCTGGAGGAATGAGTTATTTCAAAGTCGTTTGTATGATTGCACTCAAACATGTTTGATGTCACTATATTTAATATTATTAATAATAAAAATGTATTCATTTTAATAGTAGAATTTTTTTAACATTTTCTCGTTATTTTAAATGTCAAAATGGTAATATTTTATATTGTCAGAAAACATGAATGATGTTGACGTTCAATTAGAAATACAGGTACATCTATAATTAATATTTTCTAACTAATAAAAAAACAATACAAAAAAAGATCAAATGAATATCGCTTGAAAATATAAAACAAGAACCTCTAACATTAGGTTCGAAATCGTTGTGGTCTCTAACCGACATCGATGATTGTATTTCCTCTATAAAATCATGAAAAATATCTACTCTGTTATAAAGTCCCGGAAACTCCATTAATCCACATCCTATCCCAGCTGACACAACACCAACTTGAAGATCGTCACAAACGAGTGGACCACCCGAATCGCCTTGACAAGCATCAGCACCAACCATACTAGCATCTTTTGAACAAAAAACCGTATCGGTAATTAGATCTCCGTAAATATCTTGGCATTCTTCCAAAGGAATTGGGTCAACGTCAGCACATTGAGAGTGCGTTTTAAAATGTCGATTAGAATAACGTGGTTTTAATTTATTTTCTCGTTTGAATTCTTCCTTGGTGTTTTGTTCACCAAAACCCATAACAGTAGCAGTACGACACATATTTCCTTTAATCATATCCGAATATTGTTGCCGGGTTACCAGTTTCACTATTTTCACCCTTTTATTCAATTGCACCTCATTTTGAAGTAATATAACACAAATATCATTTTTTAATGGTTCCATTGCAAAATTTGGGTGCATAAAAACGCTAACGATATGGGTCTCTTGAAATCCAGGAACGTGAAGTTCTTCTTGTCCAACTCTTAAAGTATAGTAACGAAGATTTTTCATTCTTTCGCAACAATGAGCTGCCGTTAATGCCCAAGATTTCGATATCAAACTTGCCCCGCACATCATGGTTGATCCAATCATAATCGACGCTAAATATCCATATTGGGCTTCTGAACAATCGTATCCTCTCACGACTCTTTGACGAACTTTCTTTTTTTTCTTCTTCCATTTTTTTGATGAAGATGATGTGGAATTCTCGTACATGATCGTAGTAAAGGCATGCGCGTCTTTGTCATTTGATAAAAATTGTGGCTCAAGGGCTATATTTTCACTGATTTTTAGTTCATTTAAGTTCGTTTGAAGTTCATTTGAAGAAATATTCGTCTCTTGAGATTTTATTGGAAAAGGTATTAACAATAAAAAGAATGTTAATAATACAATATTGTTAGAATTTATCATGGCAGAAATTTTTTCGTGTGATTTTTTTAATTGGCAGTTAGGTTTTATTGTAAAAGTCATTGTCATTTATACGACACACGACTTTGTTTCAATACGACATTTTGATCACGATCAACATACATAAATGTTTTATCAATTTTAGCCAAATACAAATCGGGGAAAAAACGTTAGAAAACGTCGGCCGCCATAGGTGCACGTGATACTTGGGGCGGCAGACGTCTTTTGACTTGCCATTTGGTGCTAGTAAGATTGTATCATTTCTGCCGTTTCCTTCTTCTAGTGTTGAGATGATTTTACCCCAAGGAGCCGAATAAAAACCAATTTCGATAATTAAAAGTACCAGCACACAAACTCTCTGTCCTTCAGAGCATTCATCTTCACTTTATCAACTTCTTTATGAAGCGTACTAATGGCGTCGATGGTTGATCTCCCTTTAGGGTAGCCACACTGGTTATCATGCAGAAGATGCATTTCTTCTGCTTCTCTGTGGAATCTGTCTTTGAGAAGGCTTTCTATCAGTTTACCCGAGACATTACATAGGCACTAAGCCTATATGTCGTTTCAGTCCCTTGTTTTTGCGATTTTTCAATCAACACCAAGGCGGACGTTTTCCATATTTTTGGGAAATTACTTATTGGACACCTGCTGTACACTTCTAAGAAATCTTCCGGGTAACTACTGACTAGGGCTAAAAGTATCTCCGGCAGTATCTTATCAGGTGCGAGAGCCCTTTTATGTTTGCCCCAGTTTTCTAATATGATTCTCCACTGCTTCTTCCGGGATTGCTGATCTATTCATCAACATCCTCGAAATCGGCCGAGATTCTACTCTCATCTACATCTTAACCAACTATTGCCAAATAATCATTTTGATATTAATTTTAAGTTAATTTTAACCTCGTTTATACATATTAAGTATATTTATACCATAATAATTGTTATAAACATCTTTAATAACAAAAATTGCTACATATACAAGAAAGTGATTAAAGAAGTACTCCAGGAAAACTCCCTTTCATAACGGTTTCAGCTTTTCTGCAGTACCCTATAGATACTTTAACAAATTATTGACTTATTAATAACCAAACACTGCTAAGAATACATAAAACATTTGCAAAATAAAAAAGATTATCTCCAGCATGGCTCATACGTGCAACTTCTTGAAAGAAATCTTCATAAATATCAACACGACAATAAAGACCTGGATAATTTGGATTTCCACAGCCAAAACCAGCCGATACAATGCCTATTTGCATATCCTCGCACATAATCGGTCCACCAGAATCACCTTGACAAGCATCTCGGCCTTCATAAGTTGTATCCACTCCACAAAAAATTGTATCGGTGATAAGTTTATGAAACATATCATCGCAATCTTCGTAAACCACTGCTTTTATACTAGCACATTGCACGTGTTTATTAAACGCCCGCCGGGAACGATTATTAACGTTTCTTCGAAATGGTGCCTTTTTGTGCTGATGTCCAAATCCCAAAACGATAGAATCATCACATTTTCCTTCTGAAAGTAAATTAGTAAAATTGTCTTTAGATGCCAATGTTACTATTTTAGCGTCTGCTGCATAGACTGGATCTTGAAGTGATATAATGCAAATATCGCTTTGTAAAGGATTGAAAGAAAAGTCTGGATGTGCAAACACTTGGCGTATTCTGTAAACGTTCGAGGTTGATTTTTGGTCCAAAGTCTTCATACCTATGTGCACCGTATAATAATATAAATCGTTCATAGCAACACAACAGTGAGCCGCCGTTAGTACTAATTTTCGCGACACTAAAGTTCCTCCACAAAAAGGATTCCCACTACCAGATAGAATTGTTGCTAAATATTTATATTGAGCTCTTGCGCAATTGTATCCCTTTACGATTCTTCCCTCAATAGATTTGTTCTTTGCCGTACTTCCTTCAAGTTGAGATCGCTTTTGAATTATTGTCGTTGTTAGATTCATATCGAAATCTAATATTGAATCAAGTAGCGATGTCTCGTTAGAATACATATTCTCAAGTATTGCTGAAGATATTATCATAAAATAACATATTCTCAAAGATATCTGCATAAAATCGATGAAATTTATTAATCTTTGAAAAGTATTTGTTATGTCAAGCAGTTTCCATGAAAACAATTTCTCATTTGCAATAGGTCCCTTGATATAGCTTTGGGATTTCAAACGTTGTTATTCAGATGATTTTATTATCACAAAACAGACGAACAGCAAGAAAAAGTTACAACTAATGAAATCTACGGAAGCTTGCCGTTTAACGTCCAATATAAAATCTTCAAAAATATCAACTCTAGAATATATTCCAGGAGTCGATTGTCCGCATCCTATCCCGGCAGAAACGATGCCAATTTGAGTTTGATTACAAAACATAGGACCACCAGAATCCCCTTGGCATGCATCGCGTCCACTATTAGTTGGATCAGAAGCACAAAACGATGTATCAGTAATTATACCTTTAAAAACAAATCTACAAATATCCGTATCGAGTGCTTTAACATTAACACACTGTACATGAGGATTACGTCTCTTATCAGACGAGTACATCTCATATCTCGTTTTTTTTCCTGCCGCATACGCTGTTTGTGATCCAAAGCCCATTACAAGAGAATTATCACACAATTGACTTTCCATCAACTCTTTGTATTTTTCCTTCGAAGCGACATTTGCCAGTTTAACATCACCATTAATTTGGATTCTATCTCTTAGGTGTAAGATGCAAATGTCACTATCTATAGGTGTTGCGCCATATTGTGGATGAATGTAGATATTCCTTATTCCACTACTCTGTTTATAATATCCATATGGCATAACACTTTGACCAACCCTTACCGAATATCGAAAAAGTAAATACATCTTTGCGCAGCAATGAGCAGCAGTTAACACCAAATTATTGGATATTAAAGACCCACCACAATACGCGCTTCCCCCATACACTATTAAAGCAAGATAAGCATATTGATCCTTAGCACAATTATATCCACTAATTATCCTTCCGAAAACAGTTAAATTTTTGGGAGATCTAATATTTGATGGATGAGGTACACCATTAAATTTTCCAAAAACTGAAGAAACATTAGCATAAATTAAAAATGTTAACAGTAACCAACATTTGAGTAATGTTGACATCGTTGACATTATTAAAATTTGAAGGATCCCATCACTTATGATTTATGATTTATTCGTAAAGTAACGTGAAATAACATCATAACAATTTTGATCATCCCTGTACCTAACCATCCATCTTTGTATCATCCCAGTAACACCACCCTAAAAAATCTAAGTTCTCCAAACATTATTTACAGTTAATTCATTGCTCAACTTTTTAGTTTTTGAACTCAAAAGATAATTTGTTATCTAAACGAATAATTTACGGCGATATACTTAAGAATACAACATTACATTCGTTGTAAATCGACCAATTGAAACCACAACGATTACCATGCATTATTGAGTTTTCGATAAGACGGACGAAACGTCAAAGTTGATTTTTTAGGTTATGTTAAAGTACCATTCCTAGAGACGATGAGTGTTTTCTCAAAATTTCGCGATTTCTTGCACCGCCATCGTAACAAATTCATCGTGACTGGTGTCTTATTCACAGGCACGTTCTTTTTGTTGAGATATGCCCAAAGAAGGCTGCGCGATTGGCAAGAACGCGAGGCGAAAGAAATATTGGAGAGAACTCGGAAACAACAACACTTTGAGAGTACCGAACGAACGTGTAATCAGACGATTATTAATCTTTCTGGTGCACTAAAAAAATCTTTAACGAAAATATTGAATACAGATGATATAGTTGATACTTTAAGAGGTAATCCTGATAATAAAGTTGATTTATGGGAAAAATTAAAGGTAAAATGAATATTTTTAAAGGGATTTATAATAAAAAGGAGTTTTTTTTAGATTCAAACTTTTACAAGGGCATGTACTGCGATATATTTACAAGTTATGTTGGTGATAACGTTGAGGATTCAGTTAAATGTTCTTGGGGGATGTTTGTATAAAGATCCAAGTTTAATATCAACGGAATTACAGGAAAAATATTTAGTGATTTGTCATAGTTTGTTAAATGGTGGTGTACAAAATATTTCTGAGATCATTGAGAAGGAGTTAATTAAGATTTTACGGCCAATAAGTTTATCTAGACAGTTGAAATTAAATGATATAGAAAATATTTTCTATGCACTACAGACGAGTATGGTAACCAGTAACAATAATCCCATTTTAAATTTTAAAGAACATTTAATTACAACGGGAAATAAAACAAATAATAATACCCCAAATGGAAACGAATTCTTTAACACCATGGTAAATTATAAATCACATAAATAATATAGCCTTAAATTTAATCTTTTATTTCAGATTCAAGACACTATCGATCTTTTAGATAGTGATGAAATAAAAAATTTGGCAAATCATTGCGTTAACAGAGGATTTGCACTTTTAAGCGATGGTATTTCCGAATACTACTTACCTCCTCAAAAGGTGATGGAATTACCCGAAGGTGCCCCTTTTGTTCATCCGAGTGATATACAAAAACCAATGGCTAAATTAATTCCCATCATAAACGGATTAGTAGGCAAAAATACGTTCTTTGATCAACTTACTGAGCAATTAGTTCTTAATGCTAAAGTAAAAACGCTCGGGGCGAATATATACGAGTGTTTTTGCAGTACAAAATAGATTTTTATAACATATAGGTTAGGTTTAAAATGTAAAGTAATGAGGGTTAGATTAGTGCGTTTTTAACTGTTTTTTTTTTTTTATTAATTTATCTGGGATATTATAAATAAATACATTTTTTGTAATAAGTTTTTTTTTCTAAATAAAAATTAAAAGTTTTTATTCAAATAATTTGAATTTGCCGCTTTCAATGAGCAGTAATATCACCATTACAAATTAAAAGTCACTAAAATAAAATATGAGAACATGGCGAACTGCGTATGACATTTTCAATTTAGCTCAAAAGTTTTTCGGTTATGTAGTGTTGATTAATTGTATATAATTGGACGTGTTTAGCAATAAAACGGAGAGTAGCAACAATCCAAATGTGGTAAGTTTGTAATTTGTATAAAGATCATAAAACGTAAATTAATTTCTTATATTCTCTACTTATTTACTCGTTAATTATTTTTTTTATTTTATTAATGGATTGCTGACGCCGATAAAGTGAAACGAGCGATAAACACGCCGTTATCATTACTAAGTTTATCAATTGCGCGATTTTATGAATGGAATTTGTTTTTCTGCGCGGCCCATTGCTCAACATTTATCATATTATAAAGTCTATATGCAGACCTCTTGGAATTTTATGCACGTCTGAACGTGTTGACGTTAACTTCTAGTAGTCTTTAATTGAATGAGTGTCTTTATTAGATGCTTACAGTGTATAGTGACCAATACGTTTTATTAAGATAAATTCTAACTAATTTAAATGTACTTTAAGCAATTACTTAATCAACAATAGGTAATTTTTTACTATTTTTTTTACTTCTATAAATAATGATGGATGCTTGACTTGAAATTATGATTGATGATCAGCAAATATTAAAAGAAATAGTTGTCGGAAAATATTCTGGTTTTGCGCAGATGTTTAAACTATTTATAACTAAAGTTAAAGGTTTTTGTAAGTGATTGATGTGGTACTGAATGATTTCTCCTTGAAAACTATCTAAAAGATTATGAATTCAAACATTTGTTTTAAATTAATTGACGGTGATGATTCATTTAACCGCAATAAAATGATTAGATATTTTTCTGTATAGCTTTATTAATTATTGTGTATGTATATAAAAAAATAACTCAATATTTCTATTAATACTGAGATCTAACCTAAAAGATTTGTAAAATAGCATAATGACAGATGAAACTAAAAACTTTCAGAATACCAACATAAATATGTAATTGATTGGAGTACATTACACTCAACTTTCTCTCATTTTATATGACACTTATAAATTACAATATTTCTAAAATGTCCTTCGGTATAACATGGAAATTAAATTTTAAAACATATTTATTTCAATATATCTTTGAATCTGTTGGTTGTTTGTTATATAGGGTGGCTGATATGTGTCACTGCGTTGCTATGGTGATAAAAACTTTTAAAAGTAAGAAAGTAATTTTCAAAGTTCAATATCTCGCAAACTGTTAAGTTTAGTTTTATGATGTGTTTATGAATTTTATTTAGAATTTAGAGATGAACTGAAATATGGAATAATATATTATACAGGTGTTTCATTAAAGAAAACGCACCTTTACTTCGTCGTTATTTTTTGACTGACCCTGTATACTTAATTTATCTTTATTGTAATAGATTTTAAAGAACACTAAACCTTTTGTATGTTAACATACTTTGCTAGCTACAGTGGCGGACAAAAGTCTACACACAGCATTGAATGATGAGTTGTTTGTACAACATAAAATCAGTGTTACAGTGTAATTAGAGATATTTACTTATTCACAAATCGCATAACAATTACATACATACTAAAAATTCAACAAATAATACAAAAATTAATAGGACTAAAGTTTACATACACAATAGTTTTTAACTAAAAGTAAATTATTAGGTAATGTAACGACAATTTTTAAAACTCAATATTTTGATGGCCCTTCTATAACAGCACGCAAGCGTCGTGGCATTGAAGCAACTAAGTTTGTTATCTCTTCTGCTGTTTTCGCATCTATGATTTCGCGCTACCGGATCTTACGTTCCAAAACCTCTCAAAAATGCTTGATTGGATTTAATCCGGATTCTGAAGAGGTGTATTCAACTGCCTGGGTGCATAATATAGCAACCAATGTTAGAGAAGGTTTGCTGTATGCTTGGGGTCATTGTCTTGCTGGAATAATCAGTGATTATTGAGGGTCAAGCTTTTCACTGATGGCTTCAAATTTTGTTCTAAAATACTTTTATATTTATACCAATCTTTCCTACACCAGATGCTGCTACCGCTCCCCAAACCATGACACTACCTCCGGCGTGTACAACTGTTGGTCCAAACTTTTCAACTTCCAAAAAGGTTGCACCAGAAATCCGTTCCCTTGTCGATATGAAATTGAGCAAATTCTAGTCGAAAACGGCGATTCTTTTTTAAAATCAGCAGTTGAACTCTTTGTACGCTACTTGAATGTACAGACTTATTAGATACAGTCGCGATGTGGTCAGCTAATTTTAGTGCGCTAACTCTAGGGTTTTTGCTCACTTCTTTTAACATGGAGCTAATATCTCTTCTAAAAAGTTTCTTTCGCCGACCTATACGAACTGTTGCTCGGCTTAGATTTAGAATTTTGGTCATTTGGAAGTAAGATTTCTTTTCAATGTTTTATCGCCGATTTTCTTATTTCAACAGAAATCTCTTTTTGCGATGATATTTTGCAATCAGTTAAAACAGTGAACTAAATATTAATAACTAGATCTGTAATCCCTACTGAATTAAGAAAAAATAAAATGCAATACTTGATTTCTTTAACTCAAATGCATTGTATAGACTTTGAGATTGTGGGCTTTTGTCGTGTTAGTTTTTGCGTTGTTTGTTGAATTTTTATTATGTAGCTATTGCGCGTTTTGTTTTTTTGTGTCAATAAGTAAGTATTTCTAATCACACTGTATTACTAATTTTCTATTATCTTATTATGTTTTACAAAATCTTCATAATTCAATGAAGACTTTTGTACGCCACTGTATCTTACTTCAGGAGATAATCGATCGTCTTCATACATATCAGCGACCCTGTATATGTTGTAGCTAGGTTTATAGGATTTTTATAATGTATGTGCTTTTATAATTTTATTATGAAAAATGTGATGATAAAAAATTTCAATCAAATTGCGAAATCAGAAGTGGTTCCTTATCTAATCACAAAGCCAATTTTTTTCATACAAACTGAGTTTAATAAGTACAGGGTGTCACAAAAGTCCGGTAGCACAGTATTTCTGTTTTGACATAAATTTTATTCAAACATTAACAAATAACATTGTACAATTGAAATTCGAAGTATTCACCCTTCGCCTTCATACGGACAAGCAGATGCTTTGGGAATGCAGTCATCGTGGCGGAGAGGTATTCGACATCGAGATCGTCCTATGCCTTCTGAAAGACGCTTCTTGTGGGAATAGCACAGGCTTTCAAGGATCAACCACACGGAAAAGTTGAGGGGGTTCAAACCAGGCAAGTAGGGACACCACTGTTAAAGCACCTTAACTATGTGCGCGATCATTAAGTCTTGTTGGAATGTCTATGGGCGTCCATCCAAGGAAGCACTTCTTTCATTAGAATCTCATCAAGGTAGTTGTTCTTGACCCACAAAAATCAGCGGTGTCTTCTTGGTCAAAGTCAATGCGGCCCAAATCATGACTTGAGTAGCATCGGGAAAGTAGCAACCACGCTTATTTTCTTCCTGAATCGTTTGCTCGAGGATTCTGACGTTTTGGCTGTTGAATGTTTGTCCTGTGCACAGATTCACGGCTGATATTTAGCTTCTTAGCCATTTTTCTAAGACTTCTCTTGGAATTCTGGCGGACTTTGTCCCGGATAGGCTTGACCATGGTGGGAATCACGACAGTCTCTGGTATTCTACTTCTGAGAAGATTCTCGATGCTACCGGTTTCCTAATAACTAAGGAATTTTGGATTGGATACCTCTACGGGAAATTTTCTAATCTTTTTCTGAGTCACCCCAGCTTTGTTCAGCTTCAAAATCGTGACTGTCTACGTTGGACATCATTACCTGAAAACGCACAAAGCAATTTTTTTGATACAACAAAATCGAAAAAACTTAAGCTCTCGTACTTTTGTGACACTCTATACTACTGTTTCATCTTTACATTTTTTAAAACGCCCTTTAATTGCTAACTTTTATAAGCTAACTTTCATAGTTTCATCTTTACATCATAATTGCGTTATTCTTTTCCTGAGCAAATCTTTCACATTTCCTGCCATACCACTCGTTTCTTTGTTCACAAAATCTTGCTGGCTGTTTCTAATAGAGCCCTCTCGATGATACTCCATTCTTCATCTATATTTTCACTCAAATCCGTTTCTCTTAGACTTTTACTGATATCTTGCTGATATGCGTGTAGGGTATTCTTAACTTTTCCTACAAATGTATTCCATTTCATTCTCTTTGTGCTTTTGTGCGTTATCATGCTAGATATTCTTTGCTGCAAGATTCTTTTTACTAAGAAATGGTCACTATCACAGTTTACCCCTCTGCATGTTCAACAATTTTATTCGTCCTTGTTGTTCCTGGGATCTGTCACCGTCTGGCCTTATAGATGTCCTTATTTTCATTGCCATGATTTTAGCCATTTGGCACAGTCTTGTTTCATTGTGCAGGGTAAACTTTGCCACTATTTCTGTTGTGTGTTGTTCTTTCTTGTATTAAAGTCGCCCACCGCTATCAGCAAATCATATCCCGTAAATCCGCACCTTCTCCAGGTTATCATACAAAACGTCCTTTTCTTTATAATCACTTGTGGCCAATGAATATCAAAATCAATTTCCAAATATATGAAAAAATTAAATATTTAATGTTTTTTAACTATGTACATTTGAATTTTGAATAAAAGAATCTATTTCAGTAATATTTATTTAATTTTTTTTTATTAAACAGATTCAGAAAACGAATACCATAAAAATCATTTTGTTATACTCGAAGTTTTGAAATTGTTAATAAGCGTGCAATTAAATTTGTGTCGTTTACTATTATCAAAAGTGTCAAAGTTCACTGCAATTCGATGTTTTAAACATTCTAAACTGTTTAATTATGTACTTCCAATCAATTTAAAATTTCCATCGTCGAATACTAAATTTAAACGCTAATTATTTTGTTGTTGTTAGATCCTGTTTCGTGTAATTAAAAACGATGCCAATCAATCCTTAAATAAACGTAAAAGAACAAAATGTCTTCAAATCCCGGAAAGTGTACCTGCGACGACGACCAGACCACTCCCGACACGGACAGTGGCGATTCTGGCGTTTCATCACCAAAGAACGTCACCAAAATTAGAATACCCGCAATATTCAAGAAACTACCCCATTTAAAAGAAAAAAAGGATAAGAAAGATTGTGGAAAATCCGTAGATGGTTACTCATCGCGTTACACTTCCGCGGGAAGTAGCGGAAGCGGTAACGATACGAGCAGCAATAAAAAGTCACCAAAGTGGTCCTTGAAACTGTACTCGAGCAAGAAGAAGAAAAGTTCGCAATATAAAACTTCATGTTGTAAATGTAAATGTTCAAGACGATGCGAAATCACTCCAAGTAATAATAATAGTGATTTGGGTGCTGGTGGGTTATCGGATACTGATGATTCCGCTGACGTTTCGACCAAAAGTAATGAAGAACCAAATTTTGAAAACCGAACAGAAACAGTTGAGGCTACCGGGTGTAATAAAGGACTTATCTTTCCTACTTCTTGTATTACAAATTTACAATGGTAAATTTTTTTTTTGTCATAATTCGAATTATTGAAAATTTGTTTTTACCTAGGGGTGATATAAACATGGAAGATATTGATGAAGAAGCAAGAATCGAAAGAGCTCGCGAAATCGAACAAGGAGTAGATGCGCCACCAAGTTTTCGACATGCGCGAAGAGTCCAGCTTCTTTGTGGCGACGAAAACGATCAAGCGCTTCGACGTTTACAAATTTTGTGTCCACCTGATGTGACCATTGATTCGCTAAGAGCTTTATTCCAGAATGTTACTTTACGGTCGTGTCCGCTGGATGTTATTACAGGGTGTCACACACAAGTGGATTTTATTCATTGCTTAGTCCCAGATCTCCTTAACATTACCAATTGTAGTTTTTATTGGGGTAAGTTAGAATAAAAAAATTTATTATAATAAATTTTAACTTAATGATATAATTAATTATTGAATTTAGGTAAAATGGATCGTTACGAAGCGGAACGTCTCCTCGATGGTAAACGCGAAGGTACGTTTCTTCTTCGCGATTCCGCCCAAGAAGAGTTCCTTTTTAGCGTTTCCTTCCGCAAATACGGCAGATCATTACACGCTCGTATAGAGCAATGGAATCACAAATTTAGTTTTGATTCTCATGATCCGGGTGTTTATACTTCAAACACCGTTTGTGGTTTAATTGAGCATTACAAAGATCCAAGTAGTTGTATGTTTTTCGAACCAATGCTCACATGGCCGTTACATCGTAACTTTGTTTTCTCATTACAACACCTTTGTAGAGCATCAATTGTTGGTAAATTAGCTTACGATGATGTTAATCAATTACATCTCCCGAAATCTCTTAAAGTTTATTTAAAAGAGTATCATTATAGGCAAAAAGTTAGAGTGGAAAGATTTGATGATGATGTTGCTTGGCTTGATTTAAGGAATTCAACAGCAACCTCTTAAATTTTTTGTTGATTTTGTTGATAGATTAGTTACCAAAATTAATAAGGTTTCGATTTTTTGGAATGTTGGAATGTTTTGTGATTTTTTTTATGGTTTATGAAATGGGGAAATTTATAAATACTCAAGTTGTTTTCATAAATTTAATTATTTATTAAGTTAAATTTTAGTTTTTTTTTTTAAGTTTGTTTTGATTTGATTGTTGCATTTGATAACGATTAATTAATGATTGTGCATTTCTCATTGCATAAATGAAATTTAGTTTTATGGAAACAAATTTTAATTAAGTAGGGCTATTTAAGGTAGATACATATCAACTAATTGATAAATAAAATGAATAAAAGACAAAATGTCCTTTTATTTAATTAGATTTGTTAAATTATTAACTTTGTTGCAGAAAATATTTTGGGAAGATCTAAAATAAAAATATTTGTGATTACAAAACAGTATTAGAATCATTTTTTATATAAATAAAATTAATCATTGTAACTAAAATAAATCCGAACAAGTTTTATTTATTAATATTTAGAACAAAAACCAAAAAATCTCATTAAAACATTCTAATTTCAATAAATCGTAACTGAATCGATTTTAAACATTGTTGACTTAGTCGATATTAGACAAAATGGAAATAAGCTATTTTCTCATTATATTAAAAAAGTTTATTACTTATCAGCAATCCGTTTGCAAGTTGTGCAATAATCCTAAAGCATTCATTCACTTTAAAAATTGTAAACGGAAATGCGACCTTGCATTAATGACGTAGTTAAAAAAATAGTGTCCTATCGTTGACATAAGATTCCAGTATTTTTTTATAATGTTTATTTTATATTTGTAGGAAATATTTACTTTATATCGAATGAAAATATTTAATTTAAGGAATGCGAAGATTCTGAATTTTAAACAAAAAATTGAAATAAAATTTTGTTTCTTAATTAAAAACAAGGTTTATTTAAAATTAACCAAGTAACATAAATAAGGATTAGCTTTTAAGTTTTTTTTTAATTCTTAATAAATCAAAGTTTGATCATTGATGATCACATTGCCTTTATTATTATTGAACGACGTAGTTAGTTTAAAAAATTCAATTACAATTTCGTTTGAACTTTAATATCATTGTAATAAAGATATTTTAAAAAGTTAACAATTCAGTCCACTTAAACAAATTGTTTTTAATGAACAATTCAACATCACTTAATTTATATGTATTTTTTTAAAATTGGTTTTTTAGTTAATTAATATCGCATTTATTGCGAATATGAGTAAAATGAATATGTATGATAGAATAAAAAATATTTTTTTAAATAACTTGTATCCGATAATGAATTTGTGGACAAATTCGATTATGTTGTAAATAGTTTGTAAATTTTGTATGATATTTGAGTATACTTAATTTATTGCAAATAATGTTTCTACAACTTTCGTATAATTACATTTGTTTTTTGCATTGTAAAGTACAAATACAAGTTGTATGCAACAATTTTTCGTTTTTATTCTTTACACCAATCCCCTGAATTATAAGGCACTTGTTTTACACGATTTATAAATTGACAAATTTCAAAAAACTAGTAAAAATGTATATTCCGCCTCATATACATCTATAAAAAGATTTGATGCCATTTTTTTCGGTTGATAGTGATGAAAAGAACAGGGGATTCCCAGGGTTGTAAAATATATACATTTATATGCTTCGATTTCAGTGTAAAATGCTTTAATCAATAGGAAGAAGTCTATTAAGAATTAGCAAAAAAAACCTACGCAATTGTTAATTACGGATTTCATGACAAAGTCTTGAGATCTTCCCTAATTCGTCAACCAATGAGGCAGAATCACATCAAGAAAGCTCAAGTGATGAGAGTGACTATCAGAAAATATTGATAGTTCATGGAAGTGATGGAACTTATAATTAAGTTTTAAGAGTCTGTTTTTTAATTTTTTGCTCCCAATGTAAAATAAATTAAATATGTACTTATATTACTTTCATATGATTATTGTTTTATGAACTAAGTACAATTTTGAGTTTTCCTTACTTTTGTTTTACTTAAATAAACGACTGAATCATGCATATTTTTCATCTCACACCATTTTGCTTAGCAAAATCCAAGATTTCAAATTGCATGGTTTTGTGCAGAACCTATTTTCCATGTAAATTGGGGATAAGTGAATATAATTATGCTATATTAGAAACTAATACCAATATAATGCAAAATAATGATTTCTGATAACAAAACTTTTATTATAATTAAATTGTTATAACAATTTTAACGATTATTTTTATTTAACTTATTAGTTTTTTGCCAACGGATTTTTAACAACAATTATCACCGAATCACCACGAAGAAACATCTTCGATATAAACCGATCTCTTGCAACCGGCTTTTTGCACTATAACAAAAAACATTTTTCGTAAGTAGATATTAAACAATTTTAGAAATTAATAACCTACCAATCCTTTCCCTTTTCTATGATCTTCTTTCCACATTTCACGAACATTCTCAAGAATCATATTCATATGTCGATCAAACGTTTTAACTCTCCCCAAAATTTTCTTATTATTGCGACAATTGATTAAAACTTGAGTATGATTAAGAACTGATTGTTTCAAAATCGATAATGGACCAACTTCAAGCTCAGGTTCTAACTTTAATTCTGTATTATTCGTCATTTTTACGAGCTTTATTATTTTAGCTTAAACAAACGTATTTGAAACGTTCAAGAAAGCAATCTGTCAATAGAAACTAATACCAACATAACACAAAAAAGATTTCTAATAATCAAAATTTGATTGCGATTAAATTGTTAAAAGTTTTAATGATTATTTTAATATTAATCAAGTTATTTTATTTAAGTTATTTATCTTCCAATCTATTAAATAAGTACATCTCCAATATAAATAAACACCAACATAACAAAAAAAATAAAATCCCTAGATTCCTACACATCACTTCATTGGTCACATTTCCACATCTTTAAAATAGGTTATGTTAAATATTCAAACTATTTAAATTATTTTTATCGGATTGTTTGCTTTATTATCAAATATAAGTGAGATTTGAGTTTATGAGATTACAGTTGAGATTATAACCGGTAAGAGTCAAGTATAAATCAATTTTTTGCAATGATGTAACTTTGATAATTTTTGCAGATATCAAAATGCAGGATAAACCAGCGGAAGGTGTTGAAAGTAAAAAGGCCTTAAAAAAGGAGGCGAAGAAAGCTGAAAAAGCCGCTAAACGTGCCGAGCATAAAGAAGCATCTGGAAAAGTTCAACCTACTGTTGAAAATGAAGGTAAAAAACCCAGATTTAACTAAAATATATTTATTTATGTGGCGACAATTTTTAGTTGATTACTCTCAGGGAAAATATGGCGTTTTACCTTTAATAAGATCGGATACGAATGCTATAAATCGCGACTTTACCGATGTAAAAGATCTAAGTGGTACAATTGTTGGAAAAACAGTTTGGGTGAGAGCTAGATTGCATACGGTTAGGGGACGTGGAAAGCAATGTTTTATGGTGTTAAGACAACGAGAGTTTACAATTCAAGCAGTTTTTAATGTCAGCGATAATGTTTCTAAACAAATGGTTAAATTTGCAAGCAAGTTAGTTAATTAAATAATTTTTTCTGCAATTTTTTTGCAACAAAATAATTTTTTAGCATCTCTAAAGAAAGCATTGTTGATCTCCAAGCTGAAGTTGTAAAAGCTGCTGCAGAAATCAGCGGGTGTTCTCAACGCGATGTTGAATTAGATTCAAAAGAAATTTGGGTTGTTTCAGCTTCTGCCCCACAATTACCTTTACAAATTGAAGATGCTTCTCGTCCAGAAACTGCAGAGGTATTTTTATTTAATTATTTATTTTTTAAAATAAAATTATTATTTTAGTCTGATGGATTAAATATTCGTGTAAATCAAGATACACGGTTGGACAATAGAGTTTTGGATTTGCGAACACCAGCAAATCAGGCTATTTTCAGATTAGAAGCCGGTGTTTGTAAATTATTCAGGGATACTTTAACCGATCTTGGATTCACTGAGATTCACACCCCAAAAATTATTTCAGCTGCCTCTGAAGGTGGAGCAAATGTATTCACTGTGAGTTATTTCAAAGGTAAATTACACTAAAAAATTATTTTTGGACAAATAAATTAATTTTTGTACTTTTAGGATCAGCTTATTTAGCTCAAAGCCCACAACTTTATAAACAAATGGCGATTGCTGCCGATTTTGACAAGGTTAAGATTATATTAATTATCATTATTATTAATATTATCTTTTTTGAGTAGGTTTTCACTGTTGGGGCTGTTTTTCGAGCTGAAGATTCAAACACACACCGACATTTAACTGAATTTGTTGGTCTCGACTTGGAAATGTCTTTTAAATATCATTATCATGAAGTTTTACACACAATTGGTGCCATGTTTTGTAGCATATTCCAAGGATTAAGAGACAAGTAATTCAAAACCACTTATTTTAATTTAATCATTTAAATTATTCTTTTTTTAAAGTTATTCTCGCGAAATAGAAATTGTTGGAAAACAATTCGCCGTGGAACCTTTCACTTTCTTAGACCCACCTTTGATTCTTCAATATGATGAAGGTCGAAAAATGTTAGCTGAAGCTGGAGTTGAAGTTGGGCCTGAAGAGGATTTAAGTACACCGGCGGAAAAGCTTTTGGGGCGTCTCGTTAAAGTGAAATACGACACCGATTTTTATATGCTTGATAAATATCCTTTGGCTGTACGCCCATTTTATACAATGCCGGACCCTAATGAGCCAAAAAAATCAAATTCGTATGATATGTTTATGCGCGGAGAAGAGATTCTTAGCGGAGCTCAACGTATTCACGACCCACAATTGTTAACTGAGAGAGCTAGTCATCATGGAATTGGTGATTACTAAAAATATTTTTGTTTGAAACATTTAATTTTTGGGGTAATTTCAGATTTATCAAAGATTGCTGCGTACATTGACGCTTTTAAATTCGGTTGTCCTCCCCATGCTGGAGGCGGGATTGGAATGGAAAGAGTTGTTATGTTATATCTTGGATTAGATAATATTAGAAAAACTTCTATGTTCCCGCGTGATCCTAAACGGATTACTCCTTAATGCTTTGTATTTTATATGAAGATAAATGTAATCATTGTGGTAATAAGTTACCACAATGATTATTCTTATTATTATTCATTTTTGATAATAAGTATGAATTCAATTTAATAATCACCAAGTCTGTTATTGTTTACCTAGATATGATGAAATTGTAAGTTGATCTTTCAATTTTGGCGTTATCCAGTGTGCGCCATCAGGAGGCGAACTAGCATTAGCACTTACAATTGGACCGCGTTATGCATCACTTGACTAAGCGACAAATGAACAATGTTGAGAAAAACGAGATTTTCGTTTTCATCTCTCTAAAAATATAAGACTTCGCAGAATAGACAGACTCAAACTTATTGAAAATTGTCTATTTGATCACAGAACACTGATGACAGCCATCATAAGCACAGAATCCACTTGATCAGTTGTTTTATGATTATACAGGTGTTTCTGTAAGTCGTGGCATTTTAATTACAAATACTAGAGTCATAATGATGTTTTGTGTAAAAATTTTTGAAGAAAATTATCTAGAGTTTGATTTTGTACTTTTCAACTGGTTTCTATTTTATATAGAATTTACGTCTAACTAGTTTCGATCGTTGGCCATCTTCAGAGACTCTACAAATAGATTAACATCCTCATCCTACCCTTTTACAAACAAGTTTCTTAATATTTCTTTTTCTTTTATTAAAAAGATCACATATCAAAGTCGAAATCAGATTATTAGTTACTAATTTACAAAATTAAAGTTTAAAAGGTTGTAAAATGAAATTAAGGACGAAGTGTTACAAGTTTACGCAGTTTTTTAACAAAAAAAAATATTAAAAAACTCGATATTAAAAATCGACGATTTTTTTTAATCAATGTGAAATGACCTAAAAAACACGTTAAAAATAAAAAGAAAGTGCGGAAAAGTGACTTAACACCTTTGATTATATGTAATATGGATTGAGCCAACGAGAGAGATAGCATGCGCAAGGGGCGCATGGTGATCGAACCAAGATAGACATAGAAACGTACTGACATATAATGGACGTGCGTTAATTTTGGCGGTAAATTTAAAACAAAATTAATAAATGAGAAAAGAAAAAAAAATAAAATAAAATTTCCTTATTATTTATAATACTTACAGGTGATGTGAAACTGTATTATCGCGAACTTTGCACTCGAAACAATACATTTTTAAACATAATGGTGTGCCTGGCTGTGACACAACAAAACGATAAACGTCAGGTTTGACACTTTTGTGCGCATGCGCCCGTCTGGTTAGTACCGTTTTATGTCTATCTTTGTTACACTTTCACATTATCGCTTTCCATCTGCGTCTATTCACTTTGAGCCACATTTTTGTTAGTAGATATATTCAGTTGCTCAATCCATATTATATATAATCAAAGCTTAACACTATACCTAACTTCAGGTTTAAAATGTCAACCTCAATTTTGACATATTTGTAATCTTCATTAAAAATCCTTTAAAATGAGAACAAACACGACATAATTTATCTTCAATATTTATGATGTTATGGTCAACTTCCGGTTGAGAATGTCAACGTCAATTTTGACATATATGTAATCGTGAAAAATCCTTTAAAATGAGTCCAAACATGATACGTTTAATTCCAATGTTACTCGAGATATAAGCAACTTCCGATTTGAAATGTCAATGTCATTTTGACATATTCTTAATTTTTATAAAATGTATTTAATATTTGTCACAAAAACAAAAATATAATAAAAAAAAATCAAAAATTAAGGTTGGTATTAATATTTAAAAATTAAATTGCTATCTTCATTGTTGCTAACTTCGGGTTTAATGTTTTTTATTCTAACTTATTTGTTTTTTGAGATAAGTTAATGAAGATGACAAATATGTCAAAATTGATGTTGACGTTTCAAACCGGAAGTGATTGTATCTCCATTAATATCAAAGTTAAATATGTCGAGTTTGTATTCATTTTAAAGGATTTTTTTATAAAGTTGACAAATATGTCAAAATTAATAGTTGGAAGATCGAACTTTTTGGTTTTTTGAGATAAATGCGCCATGTTTGGACTCACTTTAAAGTTTATTTTATGAAGATTACGAATATAATAATAAAATTAAAGTTTACATTAACAACTGAAAGTTTTTTTCATGACTAAACACGAATATTTCTAGTTTTAGGTCTAGTGTTAGTTCTAGTTTTAGTGCAATAAAAATATGCAACATAGTGATATTTTATGCTAACCTACCACTGTCGTTTGTAAAATGGATAAGATGAGAGATGTTAATATATTTGTAGAGTCTCTGAAGATGGCCAGGGACTGAAACTAGTTAGACTTAAATTCTATATAAAATAAAAGACAAACTTTTAATTTTATACTAACATCATTCATTTATTTTTTCTATTGTAGAATTTCTTGGTCTATCTAAGTGTCGTATCTAAGTCGGTTCTTAGACGTATGATGCAAATCGGACTTAAAATCGTATAACGTGATTAGCTTAGTAGTATTAGCGCTTAGCTTTATCCTTTAAACAAATGGTATTTTAGGTCTTTTTTCTAAGATAAGTTACACCTTTACCTACCAGACAGCATGAAAATCTCTAAAAACGATCAAATGTCGCTTAGTCAAGTGATATATAACGCGGTCCAATTAATTGTTGTTAACAGAGAAATCATCTAAAACTTTCAATGACGTGAAGTAAATCTATCTGGGATTAAAATTAAACTAGGAAAATTATATATATATTTCTTTTATTGTTTATTTTACACAATAAACATAAAAAAATTCTTGTTTAAAGTGATTCAAATTTTAAGTAAATAGATTTTCTTGGACTTAATAAAAAAATTCTTCCATCAAATTCCATATCTTTATACTTGTCCACAGGAACAACTCTAAATTTTGAAAGAATTTTAATAACACCTACTAAAATAGCTGCTTTTCCAAATCTTAAACCTACAAAAAAAACTTTGGTGTTTATATTTTTGCATCAATAAAAAAAGTTGGAAATTTACCAATACAATGTCTGGGTCCTTGACCAAAAGTTATATTTAATAAATTATCCTTAATATTAGCACTATTAAATCTTTCCGGATCAAATTTATTCGGGTGGCTAAAATTGTTGGGGTCATAGTTCACGCCTTGAATGGAAATGTAAACGTTTGTTCCGCGATCAATAGTAATGTTTGTGTTTGGAATTTGATAATCGTTTAAACACACGCGGTCGAGGAATGGTAGGACGGGATATTTTCTGTATGTTTCTAAAAATATCGATATAATTGAATAATAAGAGATTATTAGGCGATTTCTTAAAATACCTTCAGTTACCATATTTAGATAAGTCATTCTTCTAATTGTATTATAAGAAATATATCCGTCATTATCTAATAAAGTCGTTTGGATTTCTTCTCTAAGTTTTTCTTGTATTTCTGGATGATGAGCTAATTCGTGGAATAAAAACATTAAAGATGAACCAATTGTTTCAAATCCAGCAACCCAAAATTGAAGGGCTTGAGCGTATATTTCATTTTTGTCTAAAAATAGAACCATAATTATTTATTTATTTATGTAAATAATATTAAACCTTGAATATAAATTTGTTTTTTATCCAACTCTAAAATTTTCCCAACGAAGTCATCTATGTTTGTATCATCTCTATTTCGTATCCTTTTAATTTCTTCAATCATTTTAACAACAAATCCCGATCCTTCTAAATCTATGAATTTCATGTTAAACTTTTCCACTAAATTAGGTAAAACGAAATATGATATAAATTGTATTCCCCTCCAAAGATTGCAGGGGAAAATTTTTTTTGTGAAAGTTCTCGAAATTGCGTCGTTGTCCATAAAAGAATTTGCTTCTATTCCCAAAGCGTTTGCTGTAATAACGTCAGTAGAAAACGTATGAAACATTTCTTTGGCATCTAATTTTCTATTTTCATGAGTTTTTATGAAATCAACTAAATTATCACCAACTTTATTTAAATTTGGATACATTCGCCGTATTTTTCCAGTTGTAAAAGTTGCGCTAAAGCTTTTCCTCATTAATCTCCAACTCGGATTCCTTAAAGCAAACATCATCTTCGTCCCTAACGGATCACCTTCGTAATTTGTAGCCACAGTTCTATGATTAAAATTTTCAAAATCCTTCACTAAAATCGTTTTTATCAAGTTTACATCTTTCAATAAAACACTTGGAGTAGCACCAATGTGGAAACCCACTAATTTATTTTCTGTCCGATTATACGCATTCCAAAGAAAATCACCAATCGACATTTGTAATGTTAACATTTTTAATGTTCCTATTATTGAAAATATCGATAGGGAGTGCACATTTTTTTTTAACCAATAATATTTTAAAGAAAAAAAGTAAGAAATTAGTGTTAAAAATGCAAAGAATAATAAAACGAGTAATGTCGACATTATTGAACTAAATTTATGAAAATGAAATGTATTTGAAAGTTATCCGGTTGTAAGGTTTTTAATTTGTTTGCTTTGACTTATCTATTTATGTAGAATAATAGTAATTTACTCGTATTTTGAACTAAACTAATTGACCTTGTTAGTTGAGGTCATGAACATTTGTTAGTCTTCCGGTCTGAGTCTAAACCAAGTCTATACTACTGTTCTGTGGTCTAAACGCACTCTTAGCTTAAAATCCACGTTTCCTTCAGAAATCGTCCCTGGATGAAATGAATCCTGTAGACTTTAATATTGTTCAAAGTTCTTTACTTGCACAATCTTTGTCATAGGGGTGAAATTAATTCGTTCCATGATTTATAGCCTCCCATAAGCGTATGACTAATAAAATAAGAAAGAAAATTAATTTTAGTTGAAGTTGTATAATAAAACGTTATCTCACATCTTCTTATAGCTTTATAAACGAGTTAATGACATAAAAATGTCACACAATGTATTCAAGAATGAGTTTAATTTAAAAGATGACCTTTAGAAAAGATTAATAATGACCTTCGTGTTATTTTTATTGCTATCGATAAATATTTTTTTCGTCCTTAAAGAAATAAAACTCGTTTTGTATAAATAATCAGATAAGCATCGTATAAAAGATGGCATATAAAATTAGAAATTAGTACTCCAACAACTCGATCAAGAATTATGTGGTTTATTATTTACTTACTTTCTATACCTCTAATTTGGTTCTTTTACTATGTATTGTATCCAATATTCTATTGGAAAAGAACAAAAATTCCATACGCAGGATTTTCATCGGCTTTTTATGGATTAAGAGCACTTTCCATGCGAATTTCTTTAGGAGGGTTATTGTGGAATGTTTACGACAGTAGTGCCGCGAAAGCTAAAGTAATAGGATTTCATTTATTCGGTAGACCATGCGTTGTTGTTAAAGATCTCCAAGTGATGAAACATATTTTAATCAAAGACTATGAAAATTTTCAATACAGGACCGTTGAAGTAAACGACAAAAGCGATCCGATTGGATCGAGAGTTTTATTTTTCTTAAGAAATCCTTCTTGGGAATTAATGAGGAAAAAGTTTAGTAACACTTTTACTGCCACACGTTTTCAATCAATGTATTCTCAAATGGATTTTGTTGGTGATAATTTATTGGAGTATATTAGTGACAATTCCGAAGAACAAATTAGCGCTACAGATATTGTACAAAAATATTCGACAGATGTTATTACTTTAACCGCTTTTGGGATAAAAGCTAACAGTTTTATTGACAGCAATGCAATTTCCATTAAAACTGCTAAAATTGTTTTTGAAGGTACTTTTTATAGAGGCGTGCAATTTATGAGTTATTTCATATCGCCTATTTTAACTAGAATATTTAATATGCAATTTATTCATAAAGCTGGTGTTGATATTTGTTAGGCAACCACATACACATGTATGTATATGTAAACATATAGTTAATAAGAGATAATGTAATGTGAGGTTATGTTAATTCAATAATAAAACAAGTAAGAGTTGTCCCGCGTTTTATTAAGAAGATTAAGCCTTTTTCAATCGTCTTTAAGCGTGCATCTATCAGGTTATGGGCCCAGATCGCGCCTATGTGAGTAAAGGACGATCAGTAGAAGAGAAAAAGCGAAAGTCGATTCGACCGGAACGTTAAAAAAAACTAACCTAAAAAAAAATCGAACCTGGTCACAGACGATCACGTTGTTCTTTTTTGATTTATTGGTTATCACGGGAATTATGGCTAGCTCCAGTTTACCTGCTGTGGAAAAGCTAACAGGTCAGGAGAATTATAACACGTGGAAGTTCGCTATGCAAGCGCTTCTTGAGCACGAGGACTTATGGGGATGCGTCATCGGAAATTCAACGTATACCGCTGATATTAAAAGGGTGACAAAAGCTAGAGCAAAAATAATATTATCGGTAGATCCAATCAATTACAGTCACATACAAGACACCAAAACAGCACAAGAGGCTTGGGATAAATTACAATCTACATTTGAGGACTCAGGCTTAACAAGAAAGGTTGGTCTCCTCAGGCAGCTGGTTACTACACGGCTTACAAGTTGTAAATCGACTGCAGAATATGTGAATACAATCACGACGACCGCACACAAATTAAATAGTTTAAATTTTAAAGTGGGCGAAGAATGGATCGGAGCGTTGTTGTTGGCAGGCCTACCTGAAGAATATAAACCGATGATCATGGGTTTAGAGAGCTCCGGAACCCCAATAACAGGTGACTCAATTAAAACAAAACTTTTACAAGATGTCAACCATACGGAAGATGCTGAGTCGGCGATGTACGTACAGAAAAAAGGTTCTTCATTCAAAAGTTTTCCCGAGAAGAAAAATAACAAAAAGGCCATACGATGTTATGCTTGTAACAAATACGGACATTACGCTTCGGAATGCAAAAACAAGTCGAATAAACAAGAAGGGGAAAACAATCCTAAGAGTAAACAAAAGGCATTTTTTGCTCTGTACAGTTCTGTTGAGTTAAAAGAAGACCAAAGCTGGTATTTAGATTCATGCGCTTCATCTCACATGACACCGCATGCTGAACTAATAGAAAAAGCACAATTGCATACCAGAACTGAAGTGATAGCAGCTAATAAGTCAAAATTACCTTCCGAAAGCAAAGGGGAAGTATTTATTCATACCTCAGAAGACGATGAAGATGTCATTGTCGCGAAAAATGTACTACACGTACCTGATCTTGCAGTAAATCTCCTTTCAATCAGCAAAATAGTTCGTAATGACTATAATGTTATTTTTAACAAAACAGGATGCAACATAATTGACAAGTCAGGCAAAGTAATAGCAACCGGTACAGAAGCTGGAGGAATTTACAAGTTAAATACCAAAGAAGTAAATGGGGAATCTGCTATGATTGCGACTTGTTTGGGAAACATTTGGCATCAACGCCTGGGACATTTAGGCAGAAAAGGGATGCAACTGTTAATGAAAGGTCTAGCCAATGGATTAGATGGGATGGAAATAACAGAAGATACATGTATTGCGTGTATTAAAGGGAAACAAGCGAGACTCCCTTTCAGTTTTAGTGGGAAACGTTCAAATAGCATACTGAACTTAATCCATTCTGATTTATGTGGTCCCATGGAAGAAACCTCAATTGGCGGAGCAAAATATTTCCTAACCCTAATAGACGATCATTCAAGAAAGGTGTTTGTTTATTTCTTAAAGGGCAAATACCAAGTTAAAGAAGTATTTTCAGAATTCAAAACTATGGTCGAGAATCAAACTAACAAGAAAATAAAAACTCTTCGCAGTGATAACGGTAAGGAATACGTAAACCATGATTTAAGAAATTTGTTGCAGAAGGCTGGTATCCGACATCAAACTACAGTACCATACAGCCCTCAACAAAATGGTCTTGCCGAAAGGATGAATCGTACCATCGTAGAACGAGCCAGGTCAATGCTGATAGCAGCCAAATTACCTACAAAGTATTGGGCTGAAGCAGTAAATACGGCAGTCTATCTAATAAATAGATCACCCGCTTTCGCCACAGGCCGTACACCAGAAGAATTATGGTCAGGAACGTTGCCAGATCTGTCGAATTTACGAGTTTTTGGTTGTCCTGCTATGGTTTATATACCGAAAGAAAAGCGTCAAAAATGGGACCCAAAGTCTGAAGAATTGATCTTCATGGGTTATTGTGAAGAAACCAAAGGTTATAGACTTATTAACCCTGTCACACGGAAGATAACAAAAAGCCGAGATGTGATTTTCTTAGAAAATGGAAAACATCCAGAAAATTCGGATCAGAGGTTACCAATGAAGATAACATTCCAACAAGAAAAGGAAGAAGAGGAAGGACAGAATGAGGTCAACGCGGAAAATAGTGAAACCGAAGAAGAAAGAGAAGAAACGGACGAGTCATATACACCAAATGAAGTATCGAAAGACGACTCGGAGGACCAGGCACAAGTCAAAGTACACGAAGTTCGAAGGTCTAGTAGACAACCCAAACCAAGGCTTATGGAAGACTTTGTTACATATTTCTCCTTAAAGCAGGATGGTGAACCCAGTACTGTTGAAGAAGCACTAAAAGGATCAAATAAGGAACAATGGTCAGAAGCAATGAAAGAAGAAATCAATTCCTTATTAGAAAATCAAACGTGGGATGAAGTGAAACCACCAGATGACAGAAAATTACTAAAAACAAGATGGGTATTGAAGATAAAAAGGAATCCTGATGGTAAAATAGAAAGATATAAAGCGAGACTAGTTGTAAAAGGGTGCAATCAAATAGAAGGCATCGATTATACCGAAACATATTCACCCGTCGTAAGATACAACTCGATCCGATATTTACTCTCCTTGGCTGTTAAATATGATTTGTCAGTGCATCATGTAGACGTAACGACAGCATACCTCCAAGGACCGTTAGATGAAGATATCTACATCGAAATTCCAGAATTTCTAAGATCATCGAAAAATGAACATAAAGCACTAAAATTAAAGAAAGCAATGTACGGATTAAAACAAAGTGGGAGAGCTTGGAATAGGAAGTTATCTGATGTTTTGAATAACTTGGGTTACAACAAGTCAAACACAGATCAATGCATTTTTTATAAAGGATCAGGCGATAACATGATTATAATTGCAATTTATGTTGACGATATAATGATCCTAGCAAATGATGAAGGAAAAATCAAGAAATGTAAGATTGAACTACAGGAACACTTCAAAATAAAGGACCTGGGAAAGGCCAGTAACATATTAGGTATGAGAATAACCAAGAACAGGAATTCTGTTTCTATCGATCAGACTGGTTACATCCGAAGAATTCTTGAAAGATTCAATATGGAGGATTGTAATCCAACCGCTACACCTTGCGACCCAAACCAAAAGCTAAATGATGAAATGAGTCCAAGCAGTGTGAAAGAGAAAGAAGCTATGGCGAAGATACCATATAGACAAGCTATAGGAGCTTTATTCTTCCTTTGTCAGGTCAGCAGGCCAGACATAAGCTATGCGACGAATCTGGTCAGCAGATTTTGTAACAATCCTGGACTACCACATTGGAATGCAGTTAAACGAATTTTTAGATATTTGAAAGGAACAACTGAATTAAAATTAACTTTCAATAAGAGTTCAGATCAGTTTTTGGAAGGATACAGCGACGCTGATTGGGCGAACCACTCGGACAGAAAGAGCATCACTGGATACATATTTAAAATGCAAGGAGCAGCAGTTTCTTGGTCCACAAAAAAACAAAATACAGTCGCTCTTTCCACCACCGAAGCAGAATATATGAGTTTAAGTTCTGCATGTCAAGAAGGAATCTGGTTAAAATCACTAATATCAGAACTAGACCCAGATTATGCCAAAGAAGAAACTATCATCTACTGCGATAACAAAGGAGCTATAGATTTAGCGAAAACAAGTGGCTGTCGACAGAGGTCGAAACACATTGATGTTCGCCACCATTTCATACGCGAAAAAATCGATCAGAAGGAACTAACTATCCGACATATAAATACCGATGAAATGGCAGCAGACAGTCTCACCAAACCCCTCTTCAGGTCAAAATTTATTTTTTGTAACAATTGTTTTGGATTATGTTAAGTTTTTTTTGAAATGTTAATGATTAACAGTAATATATGTTTAAGGGAGGGTGTTAGGCAACCACATACACATGTATGTATATGTAAACATATAGTTAATAAGAGATAATGTAATGTGAGGTTATGTTAATTCAATAATAAAACAAGTAAGAGTTGTCCCGCGTTTTATTAAGAAGATTAAGCCTTTTTCAATCGTCTTTAAGCGTGCATCTATCAATATTGTTAAAGAAATGATTAAAGATGTTGGAATTTATCGTAAACAAAACAAAATTGTTAAAAATGATTTTATTGGTACTATGCTTGATATGTTAGAGAACAAAACTTACATTGAAGGTAAGCTAACCCCTTTTATTTATTTTTTTTTTAATTGATTTTGTTTGTAGGAGAAAAAGAAATTTATGGCCAAGGAGTACAATTTTGGCTCGCAGGATTTGAAACAATCGGCTCATCTCTCATATTTTTATTATACGAATTAGCTCACCACCAAGAAATTCAAGAAAGATTAAGAAAAGAAATTATGAAAACTTTTGAAGCAGAAAAGGGAAAGATATCTTTTAAAGCAATAAAAGAAATGGAATATTTAATAATGGTAACAACAGGTAAATTTTGTCGCTATAAAATAAAAAATACTTTACTAAAAATTTTTTTTAGAATCTTTAAGAAAATATCCCATTTTACCATTTTTGGACAGAAAATGCATAAATGATTACGTAATTCCCGATACCGATTTAAAAATCGATGCTGGAACAAACGTTTATGTCTCATTATTAGGAGTTCATTATAACCCAGAAAATTTTCCAAATCCTTTTATCTTTGATCCGGAGAGATTCGCGAAAGGACGTAAAGGAATGAGTGAAGATTTTAGTTATTTATCGTTTGGTGCAGGACGACGACATTGTATAGGTAAAGATGGTGTTCAAAAATCATTAAAGGACAATAAATAAATTATTTTTTAGGTTTAAGGTTGGGTAAAATGTCACTAATGGTAGCTGTGGTAAAAATTTTGGGTAAATTTCGCATACATTGCTTTGACAAATATTCTGAAACTAAAGATCTTCTTGATACTAAAGGTTTTTTGTTGGGGTCCAAAAAGAAAATATTATTTAAATTTGAAAAATTATAAGTTACAAATAAAAATAATAATATATTGCTAAATAATCCTCAGAATATCATTAATACTTTAAAATAAAAGGCGAATTAATTAGACAAGGTTAGTTTGTTTTTGCACAGCTCACCACTTTATTGTATTGGCCATGTTGAACTTTTTCATGGAGATTCTTCAAGCACTCAAGACATTCTTTGAAAGTTGTCATGGGCTCAGACAAGAACTTTTTATTTTTAAATATATGGCTAACTTCATAGATAAGAGTCTTACATATTGGATCACGATGGTTAATTCACATAAACAAGCTGGATAACGTTGAGTTTACAGACGATTAGTGTAAACACTCGAGGTAGTGGAAAAATATGAAGACAAAGGACTCACACTAAATGCTAAAATGCACTTAAGAAGATAATATCGACCAGCTTGAAACCTTTGAGATATGATGTTATAGAAGAATCCTGAGAATAAGCTGGGTGGGCAGAACAACACGGAGATATTAACACGTTGAATGCCACAATAGTCACTAAAAGGCTATCCATTCTGGCCGGAACAATTTTAAAATTAAATAGGTATGAGAATCAACTGGTGCTTCTCATAGCTGTTGTAGAAACAATGCACATGAAATAAAATGCTGTATAAGAGCTTTCAATAAACTGAGTCACAACATATCTCTAGAAACAAAAGTAAGAAATCTGAGATGCTATATCTTTTTCACATTGTTATATGGCATAGAATCCTGGGCCTTGACAGAAGCCACAACTGAAAAATTGGAAGCTTTTGAAATGGCGAACAGGGAAATGCTACAAAAAATGAATAAGGAATTGGAAATGATTTGCACCCTCAAACGCAGAAAACTTAAGTAGCTGGGAGATGTCATGAGAAATCAATACAGATATTCCCTGCTCCAATGCATAATGGAAGAGGAAGTCAACAAAATCAAAACTGCCAACTTTCGAATCGGATAAGCACCTCAAAACAAAACCTTAGAAATGTTTACTCAAACGAAAGCGTTTTTTTTGCACGCAATTTAAAAAATTGATAATGATTAACTATAAAACTCAAAATCATTATACCACCTTTTAATAAGATTTAATTTATTTTTTCAATCAAATCAATAACAATTTTAACATACTTTAATCATTCAATGTAACAATAAAAATATGAAATCACATTAATGGGATGTATATGTCTAAACTACAAGAGTAGGTTGGAATAAGGAATGTGGATTTTTTTAATAATACTAATGTGACAAATTATCTCATGGTTGGCAGTTACTATGTGAAACACACTTAAACAGACCGATTCAATTCATCCCTTATAATGGAAACTTTAAAAAATTAATGTTAATATGTGTTCTAGTGGTGCAATCATATTGGCAATAGTTAATTCGAATGGATTTCAACAGTAAATTAAGTTTGAAACTCAATATCTCATCATATTCTAGGTTTTTTTTAATACTACACTAAAAATTTTGAGGTAGATTTATCAACTTCCTTTTAGTGTTCTAATAGAAAAGCTACAAATATAAAGTTATAAATTTTGTAGATTAGGAAATTTTCACTATATTTCGTATAATAAAATATTACTAAACTACTATCTTCAGATGAACACATTTTTTTTGCAATTTTTCATAATCAATTATCAAGTGTTAAAATTAAGAATACTTGCCATGTTTCTATAGATAAATTAAGTCAATTGGATTCTTTTAACTTTTTAATCCTTTAATAATTAAGTTTTGATACACATTACTGTAAAAGTACATTAATTGTAGATAACTTGAAAGCTTTTACAATAACAATGAAATAGCACTTCAGGCTATATTAAAGGATTAAAATGTTAAAAGTGTATCTTATATAGGTAATAACAAATGTTTTCTTGGGCGTTTCTTAATATAAATCTTGCAAACAACAATCATGCTGTAAAATCCAGTAATAAATAACAATACTCCATAAAAAATCAATGTTGGAAATCTCACAGGTGACCATAATACTGTATACGAAATATTTTCTCCTTCTAAAAATATTTAATGTATTAATACGAAATTAATTCGTCGTTATTTTACCAATAATTGCATAACCATGCCCAATTTTATCTGTACCCATTCTATAAGATACCGTTGGCACAATAAATTCATATGTGTTCAAATCACTCAATGGATAACGAAATATTTTATTTTCTTTGGGGATTATTTTAAGAGTATTTTTATCATTTCCATTATGTTTCATATCAATAATTGATGCAAAATGATCATGCGCAGAAAATATAACATGGGGTTTTGTTGATTTTAACATCTAAAAGTAACTTTCATTTTATAAAAATAAATCACTCAATAATTTTAATTTGTACCTCTAATTCATAACCACCAGATTTTTTCAAAAGCGGTATGTGACTTAACCCCACATTAATTTTATTCGATTCATTGTCTTGAATTGGTTCAATAAAACTCCTTGTAAGTATATTGTATTTGTAAAAGTTTACCATCTTAATAGAAAATGTATTTGTTTGATGGAATGCGTTGTAAAAACGAATAACCTTTTCTTTAGTGACAATATCATAGCCTTCACCCCCTATATCATTGTCACCTGGTAAGTAAACATGCTGAAGAATAAGTTTAAGCAAAGAAAACGTTAACAATTAAATTTATTACTTTGATAAATTCAGTTGAGTGTCCGTAAATTCCATGAAATCTAGCTTTGTAAGTATCAAATTCTTTTTGAGTGGCAGTTGAGCCTTCATCGAATAAATCACCAAGAAATATAACTACATGTGGGTTAACAAAATCAAAAGCTATATTGTAAGTTTTTAATAAGTACCTAAAAAAAGAAGATGAATTAAACAATTTTTGAAAATAAATTATTTACCAATCGCTATCAAATATCGCCAAACCAGTTAATGGATGTATAATTTCGTTTTGAAGACCAATTAATTGGGGATCAGCCACCAAAAGAATTCGCAAGCACTTGTTACCATCTACACATTCTAATTTATTAAAGTTGTACTTGGATACCTTGTATAAATACACCTCAAAAATATAATACATAGCAAAAATCACCGTTATTATAAGTACATATTTATTAAAAACCAGTCTCCTAAAACAGAAAGCTTTATAATTATCCTACCAAAAAAATCTTTTACATACTTTCGTGGACGTGTCATTATTTTGATTTCTATTAAATCATTTATGTATTAAATGAAGAATAATCGATTAATTAATAATACAAATAATAAAGAAACCGATTTGTTATGCAATTCATCCAAACATGATTGAAATGTTTTTCAACATAATTTGACATTTAAATGGCATTTTGACATTTCAAAACATCAAAACAAATCGTCTATTAAAAATTTTGAATTTATAATAATTATAGTTTACTTGAAAAATATAAAAACTAAATTAATATTAATTATTTAAGTAAATCAAATATTTAAGAAGCAATAATCACACTCTATATATAAAAAATGCTAGGTTAAAATCAACTAACTTCACATTATACGTGAAACGTCAAGTGTCAAAATAGAGTTATTTGTGAGTTTATTGTGAGGAAAATCGCCTAGGCAATATTTTAACGTGTCAATACCTGTATTACAGGCAAGGTGGTTACTTAAACATGTTTAATTAGAATTAATGAACGCGATTCTATTGGAACGCGTCAAAGTTCGCGGTTGTGTATCAAGATCGATGCCCGATGTTCGTTTACCAAATTTCGTACGGCAGAAATCGTTTAAATTTGCGCTAGGAATACACACTGAGACAGTCGGTTTTCTAAGCGCTCGTTAGAATGTAAAGGCAACGAAACAGTGAACGGATTAATTCGCTGAATTAAGTTCAATTGGAAGAGTTCATGTTCGATCTCAAATTTAAGAAAAATAATCTAAGAAAATGACGACCATCACCATGGAAGAGTACGAGCTTATGAAAGATTCGAAATATAGGATGTATGTTGCAGCTGTTGATAAAGCACTGAAAACTTTTGAATTGTCTTCGGAATGGGCCGATTTAATTGCCGCACTTGGTAAATTAAATAAGGTAAGGGTGGTTTTATTTTTGTTAATTAAAAATAATCGTTGGTTTAAGTATTTAAGAAGAAAAGTTTCAAGGTGATTATATTGATTTTGTTATGGTGTAACAAATTTCATTATGTCTTGTTTATTTTGAAACCTCAATCTGTTTTTACAACCTTTTATATTTGTCTTAGCATTTGTGAAACAGCAAGAAGATAAGTTTTTAATTCCCATTAAAGTTATCTGTTTAAATCACATGCGTTTTAGATGTTAATGATTTTTACAAAATCTGTCTTTAAATATTTACGTTTTCCATATCTGTTGTTTAAAACATTTGATACTCATAGGTTAAAGTAAGTGTAAATTTAATTGGATTTCATTTTAACATGTACATAATATTATGTATTTTTTAGCACATTGTTCAAAACATTTTGTTTCAGCAACCTATTATGGCTAATAAAAGTTATTTATTTTGTCATGGAGAATAGCATAATTATGAAAAAAATATCTGTTTATTTAAAAAAAGCTTACTGGGGGAAGACACTCCTACAAAGATATCATTTAGTGATTCTTAAAGAAAGTTATTATTATGGCTACTGTTAGGTGATACAATATATGAAATTGATGCTGTGCTTGTATGGCAAGTTTTTTTCCAGACAATATCCTCCACTAAGAATAAGTTGAGTTCATGTACTTGCATCATTCTTCTTCACTTGTTTTCGTTTTGTTTTTCAAGAGATTTTGTTTCATGTGTTTTACTTTATGGAAGTTTGTTCAGTATCAATTGATTCACAATTTCGTTATCCATCTGTTGGTATTATTTGCTAACAACACATAGTATAAATAGATCTGGACGCGAATTACAATTGCATTGTGTAAACGCAATGTGCAAGTTAGTCAGTTATTCATGTGTCTGCTACATCACCCAAATTTTATTTTATAGTCCACTGGCCTTTCCCCTCCAAGTCCTTAGGACTGCATCTCGTTTTTCGCGCTCTTAAAGTAGCACTCAGTGGCCTTAAGTAAACAAACTGTAAAAGTCTCTGTTATTTTCTTACATATTTGAGATGCCAACAAGATGGAATACATACAATGAAGTAAAATTTATCAACAAAGAAGAAAAATCTTATGGAATATTTTTGGTGCTATATTATGTAAACAAAGTGATAATATTTTCGTGATCTGTTGTTCCAATTACACAACCAATTGTGCAATGTTTTTTGTTCATGATTTTATCGCGTATATTCAAATCAGTTCAGTAATTAATGATCTTTATTTATTGTTGTTCTAAAACTTTGCCAGCACCATCTGCGTTGCGTCCATAGCCTATATCTGTATAGCTAAAGCAGTAATAATGATCCATTACCATAAGAAGAGCACCACTGTCAGTACCCTTGTAATTGTAGTATTCATTGCCAGAGTTCGATGTTGCTTGAATTACAATGTGTTTTCCATATATTGTGTCACAACATCTTGGAGAATTTCATTCAACGCGGAACCCCAACTGTAACTTATATTATAAATCTATTTCTAAGAAACAAGTGAATTATTGGAAATCTTAGCAATGCTGATTATATTTGTCTAAAAAGCTGGTCTTAGCAGTTGTAGAAACGGAAACCAAATAAAATCAAACTAGTTGTTAATAATAAATCGACTAGACAGTTCAGATGGGAAATGATCCTAAAATATTTTCTAATTAAACTTTTTGATACATCTCAAATTTACATCACAAATTAATTCACAATCAATACAAGATTTTATTTTTTGTATTGAGTAGTCAGAAGTCTTAAATGTAGCATCTGTGGTTTAAAAATAGATCCAACTCCACGTTAATTAAACAAACAACTATTATTTGTTACGCCTTTCTAAATAAATCATTCGTACTGCGACTGAAAATTTAACTCTATTTTTGTATGTACTTCGTTTGAATAGATGATAATAATATAGGACAGAAAAGAAGAATGACAACAAATTTAATACAGATGCGTTATCTAAAACTTTGTTTGAATTAAAGTAACGTAATTTTTTTTACGAAATAAATACAACTTGTGGTTCTGTAATAATCTTTTCCCAAACGCAACCCGCGTACTTCCGCTCATTTACTTCCGCTCATTAACTTCCGCTTTTAATTTCCAGTTCATTTAATTGTTTAATAAACGAATTGTTTCAATGAGTTTTTTACGTCAATTTGTGTTATCTCAAAAATGAGGTACAATAATTTCACAATTGATCCAGGTGATTCATATAATTGGAGAAAAAAAAATTTGTTTCAAACATATTTTTCGTATCAGTGAAAACCGTTACTTAAAAAACGAATTGGGTTGTTTACTTCACGAATGATTTGAAACGTTTTGATTATGAGTAATGCGAGATACACAATAATAACGTATATTGTAAACTATATACACTTGTAAATTATTTATCTAAATGCTTTTTTTTCTTTGTTATGTTTTTAGAATAATGTTTTGAAGTCCAATGTTTATTTTCTTAGGTTTTGTTAAGTTATACAAAATTTCCCGTAATTCCTCGTCGGATTAAAATCAGCAAACGTTTAGCACAATGTATGCATCCGGCGTTACCTTCTGGAGTTCATCTGAAAGCTTTAGAAACTTACGACATCATCTTCAAATCTATGGGAACCAACAGATTATCTTTGGAACTTTTCATTTACAGTGCAGGTAAGATCAATTAATTTTTTGTAAACAATTCCGGATAAGTAATTGACGTAAAGGAGGCACTTCAAGTTGTTAAGAGCGGATGTTTGTTGTAAGTTGTAACATGTAATCTTATCAAATTTCAAGGTAAATTGTTTCTAAATTTTGAAATGTGAACTAAAATTTTAATAAAATCATCTTCACAAACTTAAAAATTTTACAAAAAAAAACTTAACATTATCAACTGCTTCCAACTGTATTAAAACAAATTCCAAAATAAACGAATGGGATTAATTGGGTGAAAGGAAGATAAAACACGTATACAAAACAGTGATAAAGCTACTCATTACCTGGAATTTCTATTTTTACTCGGGTTTTGTAAAAAAAAATTGTTAACATACTTTTAACATTAGAAAATTGCATACAATAAAACTTAAAATGTTTTTAAACTTTGTTTAATTAAACTTTTTTGTAATGCTTTCAATTTTTGCTTAGATATTGATTATTTGTATTTTTTTATAGGTTTATTTCCATTACTAGGCCATGCAGCGATGAATATAAGACCGTCACTTTTAAACGTTTATGATACACATTTTGTTCCATTGAGAGAACGATTACGACCTGCTTTAAGCGGATTTCTAAGCGGCGTTTTACCCGGTTTAGAAACTGGGTCCGATTATTTCGACAGGTAAAGTTAAAATTAACTAATTTTCAACTTTTGTTCTTATCAAGAGAGAAAATAATTAACTTTATTATACATAAAAGTACTGTTTTATTCAATTTAGAGTTTACGGAATGTTTACTTTTGTCATCTTGATTACTAACTTGTTTTATCACCTATAAACGTTCTCGTTTTATCGCACGTTTACTCAATATGGGGTCATGGTTATAAAGATTTAATGGGTTTTAATGGATTTGTTTTGTCTAACTGGATTATATTTTCTCATGCATATATATTTCTCTATTCCATGTTTATAGATAAACTTAGGGTATTCCCTGAGTTACAAATCAAGGACAGTAGTTCTAGTTTTAAATGTTATTCAGAGATAGATTGTTGTATATTTTTATTGAACAAAAAGTAGAACTAACGCTAGATCTACAACTAGAAACATTCGGGTTTATCCGTCTTAAGAGACGCACGCTTAAACTCGATCTAGATCCTTATTTTATATTATGAACCTTAACCTTCAAATAAACAACATTACAAAGCATGAATAGAATAAATTAAGCTTTTGCTAATTCACATCACGAACGGGTATTCGAGCTGTGCACCTGTTCCTGGGATGTGGCAATCCTCTTAGATTCTACCATAATGTCAAGCCATGTAGACTGAACGCAACAGAGTGGATAGCTGTCCGAATTTGTATGCGTTAAAATTATTCATTCAAACTATAATGGACACTCCTTTCCCCTTATTAAGCCGTTATGTCGAGGTTTTACTGTATTTGAATTTGACATAAAATATTTGATACATTATTGTGTAATTAATAACATATAATTTTACAGAACAAATACATTACTAGAAAACGTATGTGAAGGAGTTGGTCCATCATGGTTCTACACATGTATTTGGCAATGCGTAAAAAGTAACAGTCCGGTAAGATTACCAGCAATAAGCTACGTTCTTTCACATTATAGTCGTAAAGTTTCAATGGAAGATCAGTTATATTTAATGGGAAATGATATAGATGTTATGGTTTCCGGACTATGTGCTGCCGTTTATGATTCAAGTATTCTCGTTCAAAGATCGGCTTTAGATCTTTTAATGGTGTGCTTCCCAATGAATAACACTCAATTACTTTATGCCGACATGGTTCGTTTGGTTATGGCTGCGTTAACAACGATTTTACGAAGAGATATGTCCTTAAATCGGCGATTGTACTCTTGGTTATTATGTGCGGATGTAAACGCACATATGAGTATAATAGATACGGAAGAAACGGAAATAAGCGAAACGCAAAATAACTCGATTGCTTATGATCTTATGTTGGAAGCTTTAAAAATTATTTTAAAAGAAAAAAGCACCGAACAGAGCATTAATGTAGTTCCGTATCGATTGTTGACATCGCTTTTTGAAAAACCCCAAATTGGGCCGGTTATTTTGGACCACATTTTATACGAAGTATTTCGATCTCTTTACTTAACGTGTCTTCATCAACAAAAACAAAGAAACGCAAGTGTTAGATGCGTATCGTTTAACGGAGACTTAACTAGCTTAAAACAAAGGGAAGAAACGACTTTAACCAAACAATTTATTACTAAGTATTGTCAAGAGTTGGTTAAAAATGCCAACTTATTATTTGCAACGTTACAACCTTATTACATTTGGGCGTATCTCGAGAAATGTTTTGAAAAGGCAGCTATAAATCTAAAGAACGTTACTAGAAATAAATTGGCGGTGAATGATATCGGATCAGGTGAACCATGTCTCGTAGAAATTTGTATTTTATCGGAATTTCTGTTAGATATAATTCCTATTGAAATTTACGATGAGAACACGCACGATATCTTACCGAGTTTGTTTATGAAAATCTTGGTCGTTTTGGAGAGAAACATTGAAATTTTAAATCGAAATGAGATCACAACAAGTTTACAGTTATGTACAAAAATTTTAATGAAAATTCAGCCAATTACAGTAAAACAACCTCTCATAAAACCAGAAGTTGATGTTAAGGTATAAAAGTAAATTAAAAAAGCAATTAGTTTTTCTATAAAATATTTCTTTTTCTTTAGCTAGTAGAAGAAATACATGCAGACAGTGTTGATTCATCAACAACTTCAGAAAAAGATAAAGAAATAAAACCGGGTTTAGAAAAAAGTAAATCTGATTCGAAAATAAATGAAAATCTAAACAAAAACGAATTAAGCGTTGAGGATAAAGCGCGCGAACGATCGAACAGCAATCAAATGTCCAAGAAAAAAGATAAAAACAGTCCGAAAATAGATAAAAAATCTAAAAACAAAAAATCGAAATCTAGCTCGAAATTATACGAATTAAAAAAAGACGAAGATGAAGAAAAATCCTCTGAAAACGTCCTCGAATTTGTGGAAAACGTTTTAGTTGTCGAACAACAACTTCCAGAAACACCAACAATTGAAAATAATATTAAATTCGAAAATAAACACATTATTTCTTGTTGGCAAATCTATAAAGATTTTTTCGTCACGTTCATTCGCCATAAAATCATATCTGGATTGTGCGTCGAATCGCATTTTAACACCCTAATTTGCGACAAAGAAAACCGCACCAAACACCTTGAAGCGATTTTAACGAAATGCTTAGAATCCTACACTTCAATGAATCGTCACGATTTTTCATGCACCTCCACCGAAGTTGAATATAAATACGACAACTTAAGCAATGGGTCTGAATACGACGAAGCGATGACGGTTGCGTGTAATATTTTATTGGAATTCGCGGCTTTTCCAAATATGTTGAATAATGCAGAGCAAGAAACCAACATTCCTTTTTGGTTGAAAGTGTTGATCGCTAGCGCATGTACTAGAAAAGCTTGTAAAGATGTTCAGTTAATCGCTATGAACGCTTTATTGGAGATTTTTAGTTTGGCAAAGAGTCAACATTATCAAAAGAAACAAGAAGAAGGAAATACTAATGTTATTATTACCGGTATTTTGGAAAGTGCACATGTTAATTATATTGAAGAAAATACGTTGGTGCTAAAGGTAATTTATACAATTTGATTATAAGATTTTTGTTGTACAATAATATTGTTGAGTTCTCCAACTAACGGGATTTCCAATAGGAACATAACAATTTTATTTTAATATTAGTCAGTGAAAGTTAATATTTTTATCATAGTGAAGTTCATGAACTAGCAATTTGTGGTAGTACTAATCCTACCAGATAGGCTGTGCTGTGTATAGTATAGTGGGTAAATTTGAGTCGAGATATTCACTATTGGCTGTTGTGCAAGTAAGACAACACACTCATATCGAGTATATAGCAGACCTAAATGCTCTGTCAAACCATATTAAGAACTGATGCAAACTGTGCAAAAAATCCTGAATCTTATTGAAAAATCATTTTCAGCGATGAAGCTCATTTTTGGCTTAATAAATTTGTCAATTAGCAAAATATAAATTATTGAATAGCAACAAACTCAGATCTACTTCAAAAGACTCCATTACAACCAAAAAATGACCTTATGGTGTCGATTTCATGCCTAAGATGTGATTGGATCACATTTTTTCGTCGTTTAAAATAATCGCCATGTTGCTATTCTTGGGCAGAAATGAATGTATTTAACATAAGTAATATATTATGTGGTTCCAGTAAGATAGACAACGCAAGCTGTTTAGCAGCTTGGCCTTAGAGAGAAAGATCTTCCTCAAGTTGAAGCGCCATATCGACTCTACTAGGATCTTGATTAGGACAGAACAAGCACTAATACGTGACAGAATTCACAAGGATTTTAAAGGTTGCAGCAAATAAACTACGACTCCACTTCGCACTTTCCAATTCTATGCTTAGAGAAGACTGGGACAAAACATACAGAATAACCATAGAAAAGGCCGAACGCGACAAGCAAAAGTTTTTAGTTCCAAACGTGCTAGTGTTGGTCTTAGGAACAATATCGAATTCCATAACTAAATTTAAGATGTCTACTACATTTGGACTACATTTCAATCCAATATTTCAATTATTCTGTGTTTTAGTTGAATATAAAATTGTTATGTTCTTATTGAAAACATTACAGCAGTTTTAAGTGCTCTCTTTGGCTAAGAACTGTATTTATCTGTGGCTTAAATGGAACTAATTAAATCATAATTTTTGTTTAACTTTTAGGTCATGTGTGAAATATTATGGTGGTTATTAGGAACCCTTTCAAACCAAAACCAAATCATGCTGTGTGTAACATTACTTTATCAATTACACAACATTTTCAATAAAAAATCAATCGTCGAAGATGTAATAGGTCATTATTTAATTGATGAAAATTTAAACACAGAACATTTAAAAAAATTCACGCTGCTTCTTCATCTTGGTAGAGATTTAAACATAAAACTTCCAGCTTATCAATGTACAGTTCGAAATTTTGATAAGTAAGTGATTTAATTATTTTTTTATTTTATTAATAATTTATTTTTAAAGGTGTCTTCTGAAAATTTTTGATAACTTACAAAACACAGAAAACGCCAACATAAAATTATTAGCTGAAACATTTTTGACTCACAGTTTATTAAGAAACGATATGGCACGAATTTTAAACCCAATTTTATTGAAATTGTTGGCTCCAAGTACGTCTCGAATTTCAATACAAAAAATTAGCATACAAGACTCAGAATTACAAGCAAATAACGGCGATAAAGATTCAAATAAAATTGATGATGCTAAAGCGAAAAAAATTTTTGCGATAAGTAACGTAAACGGGAACGTAATGTATCATGTAACGGACACGCCAAGTCCGAAACCACAAAAACGAAAATGGTACTTATTTAATAAAGGATTTAAAAAATATAATCAAGTTATAAATACAACAACTTCAATATCAGAAAATTCTAGTGTTATCACAAAGAAAAGTAAAGAATATAAGCATTTTGAAGTTACTTCAGTGTCAGATAAAAATAGAAATAACGTTAAATTGTTTATAAATCCTTTAAGTTCCAAAGAAATTTATCCCAATGGAATTGATGGATCTTACGTTCAACTTGATCCACACAATTCACAAGAATCCTCAAATGAAAGCTTGTCAAGTCCTGATTTAACCCAATCTAGTAATGAAGATTCTTTATTAAGCAAACAATATGAACACCAAACATCTCGAACGAGCGAATCAAGTAAAAATATTTTAGAACATATTGAAACAATTTCCAATGGTGTTAAAGATTCAAAACCGGCAAACAAATTATCAAAATCACAAAGTTTTGATGAAAAAGCTAATGAGAAATTAGTTGAAATTGAAAACTTATCCTTAGTTCATAGTTGGTCTTATAGCATATCAGATTCAGATAATTTAAACGCCGAATTAGAAATGAGTACTTCAGCTGAAGATTTCTTTAAGGATTCTGATAATAAAGTTGTGAAAGATGTTTTAAATGAGATATTAATTAAAGTTTGTGGTGAAGAAGAAGAAATTTGTGATTCTCCCAATACAAGGAGATCTTTTGATGCTGAGATAAGAAACAGTGATTGTTACAAAAATGTTTGTTTATATCCCATGCATCAACATATGTGCTTATATTGCGAAATATTTGACCTAAATCATATTTTATACGCACTAAAAACTTTAAAAAATTGCCTCGTCGCAAATCCACAACTTTTTATTAAATGTTTAGCAACAACTGGTTTAAAAGATTTAAACAACAACGAAATTTTAATATTACTAGCACGTCATTATAAATCTACACTAGGTTTAAATTTTTCTGGTGATTTAAATCAAGAATATTTAAATACTTATAGAGGCTACATGTTTTTGGATGTTGTTATAATAATTTGTTTAAATTATGCGAGATCTTTCTTTTGGGATCCAATTATTAGCGAAGAAGAAATTTATAATAATTTACAAATTCAATTAAAAAGTTTAGAAATTTTAGATTTAATTGTAAAAAACTTGATTAGTATTGTGAGCGAAAACAGGAAAGGTTTTGCTGTTTACATAGCTGATATGTTATTGAAATGTAAATTACAAGGAGTTGTTCTACATTGTTTACTTACATCCGTAAGAAATTTTGATAAAGAAATGACATTTGCGGAAGAAGTACTTTTATTTAATAATTTTAAGTTATACGATTCACATAAAAAAGTTTCTGAACACGTCGAAGCATTTCAAATTCAACTATTAAGATTAATCCAATCGTTAATTATACTTGAATATCAAGTATTCTCCATGCACGAGGCCGCTGCTAATATCCAACAAACTATTGTACCAAATTCTGGAGATAATTCAACTTATTCCCCAACGATTTTAATTCCACAACAAAATATGTTTTTGTCGGCAGTTTTAAGTGCTCTTAGACATAAAAATATGAAGAATTTACATCAAAATTGGTGCAATATGATCACATCTTGCCTTCCATATTTTGGCGATAATCTAAAACAAATTTGCACCAGCGTTATACACAATATTTGTAACAACATAGAAATTATCGCCGACACTTACAAAAATACAGAATTACCCGGAGAATTAAGCGCCGATTACGCAACAACCCAATTAGAATCTCTAACCATCTTGTGTCATTATTGTTTATTGGATTCTTCGCAAACCGTTAACCAAAACATCCCCGCAAACATGAATACACAAGTTACGAATTCATCGGAAATATTCAATAATTTAATGAACGTTTTCTTTTCGCCGATCGGACTCGATAGTACTTTTAGTAAACAAAACACCGATTCTTATCAAAACGTAAGAAAAGTTATTCTAAGTCATATGCCAAGAATTATTGCAAGCGTCGCTAAATTATGGCAAACAATTGTTGGTATTGAAGGAAATTATTATGGAATTTATGGAAATTCTAAAGTTGTTAGACAACAGTTAATGGAATTTTTAAGTCCTATTTCTATTCATCATAGTGCTAGTTTTTTGGCTGCGGTTGCTGTTGCTTGGCATGAAAGGCGAAATCCATTTTCTAACGTTAAAACTGTAAGTAAACAACAGTTATTTTAAACATAATTTGCAGTGCCGGATTAAACCGCTTATGCCCGATTTAATTTTTTTTAGATTTTTTTGTTTCCAGTGTCATTTTGGTGCAGCATTATTTTTAAGAAAATACTATTTTGTCATAGTTTTTTTGAATGTTCCATTCATGAAACATTGGGTATAAACGGGACCATATACTTTCTCAATCAAATCAACATATATTGTCCATTATCTTGTGTGGAAGTGAACAAAACAGGATTCATGCAGATTGACTTTACATTTTTGACAAGACTATCTCGTGTTTCTTTTTTACAGAAAGCACAGCGATTTTCTTCCGTGGACAATCCAGTGGTTGCTTTCTTCAAATCGCACTTGGGTTGGCACTCTGAAAGCCAATTTATGGGATGAACTTCTTCCTCCCACCGGGGGAATACCATATTTTTGTAAATACGTTTGCACAACTATTCGAAAATGCAAATAATCCATTTTTTACCCAAGTCCTTTTTTATATAGTTGCCATCCGTTGTACACTGAAATATAGACACAAAACGCAAAAATTGCCAACCACCATTTCTTCGATCTAATGGAAATCCTGTTCTTATCCATCCTCTCTACACCGCCCATAAATTTATTGTATTGAGCTATTACATGACGTTACGCAACTGGCAACCTTTTTTTCTGTTTTGATATCCATCTTTCCACTCTACCATTTTTCTCCGTGCTTAATCAAAGTATGGAACCATACTTTCATCAACACTCAGCCTTTCTTAGAGTTCTGAGTATTTCAAAAATTTTGAATTCAGCATTTGCATCAATTCTCTTAGTTTTGCAAATTTGTCGCCCGGAGGAAGGTTATTATTATCTGCACAGTGAAGATATCTTTTTATCATTTCGAATCTATTTCTTCTCATACACTTCATTAGTGCCATATCGCAAGATTCAGTTCTTAGCTTCCACCACATTCTTCAGCATTGGAAACTCGGAAATTAAGTTCACCTTTTGCTGTGCATATAACGTCGTCATTTCTGTCAAAAATGATATAATACTATCATCAAAAAAAAGCTCAAACCATTCCACTAGATCAGAAGAAATGGCTGCTGATTGCATTAGTTTCTCAAAGTTTGGAAACCCAAAAATAAGATAGGATTTTTGCCAGTTTCTTTTTTTCAGTAACTTCTTTTGTATTTCTGACAAAAGTTCGTTGATTTGACTCTTCGTCAGTGTCGCTATCACCAATTGTAAAAGTCCGTCCTTGATTTGTAATTTTTTCCATAGCTTCCATTTGAAGCTGTCTACCATCCAGTTATTGATGTCGTTGCAGAAGTCTTCATTGCCGCTATCTTTAGCACTTTCAGCACCATCATCTAGACTCTAGAGGAGTGACAAAATCATCAGCAGCGTAAAAATGCTCGTCTTCTATTACTTGAATAAGTTCAGCAGTTATGAGGGGTCTGAAATTATTAAAAATCTTTATGGACCCGTTTAGCCCATAGTTCTAATATTGGAAGTTTTGGGAAAAAGTGTTTTTTTTTTGTACTTTTTGTCTTATTTGTACTTATGTTGGATAATCCGGCACTAACTATTTATTTTATAGATTAATTCAAATTTAACTTTTAGATTTTAGTTGAACCAAATTCAAGCCAAAATAACTTGGTTTATTTAATATCTGCGATACGTGTGATTCCATTAGATAATCTCGTTCAGACTGTTATAGCCGTGATAAAAAACCCTCCGCCCATTGAAGGACTCAGTTCAGATGTTTTATTGGACGTGTGTGTTTTAGAATTATTTTATTGGTAATTTATAAATAATTATTACAAAATACAAATAAATTTAAATTATTTTTTTAAAATAGTTATATGAGAAATGCTTCCACAACGCAATTATCTGAAGCTTGGGGTTCCTTATTAACATTAATTAGAGAAGGTTGTTCGTTGGGTCCACAATCGCAATTTTTAGTGGCCGCTATTCTAAATGAAATTATGATTAAGTGTTGTCCGTTAGAAGAACGTAAAGATCAAAAAGATTTGCAAGATGTCACAGCGAAAGTAATTTTTTAAACTTAGAAATGAATTAATAAGGATATATTTTACTTTTATAGCTAATTGAATGCGTTTCACAAGTTTGTGGTTCATGTTTAGAACAAACAACGTGGTTAAGAAGAAATTTAGCGGTTCGTGAACAAGATGAAGATAGTATATCATCAGTAAGCGTTGTAACAACGAGTAATTCAGATATTTTAATGGGACTTAATAACAATTATAGTGTTCAAGCACAATTAGTAATTATTAAAACGCTTCTTTTTAATTCTTTCAATTTTTGTGTTCTTTTTTTAAGGTTTTATCAGAAATATTAGCCCCAATTTTAGATATTTGTTTTGGTTCGTCAGAAAAAGATAAAGTAAACACAATTTTAACGTCACTAATGTGCAATATAGTTCCGTACCTGAAAACGCACACTGTCCGTAACATGCCTAGTTTTAACGCGTGCTCCAAGCTTTTATCGAGTCTCAGCAGTTACCAATATACAAGGAAAGCGTGGAAAAAAGACGTTTTTGATCTCGTTTTAGACAATAATTTATTTCAAATGGATTATTCTTGTTTGAAATATTGGAAGATTATCGTTGATCATTTAATGACTCACGATAACACAACGTTTAAAGATTTAATGAGTCAGTTTTTTTTAAATAAATGATTTTTGCAGTTAAGTGTGTATTATTGTTTAGGTCGCGTATCGATGACACAAAGTGGAAGCTTGAGCTTATTTTCTTCGAGAGAACAAGAACTTGAACAGCGAGCGCAACTTCTTAAAAGATTGGCTTTTGTGATATTTTGTAGTGAAACGGATCAATATGCAAAATATATGCCAGATATACAAGGTATACATATTACATTTATGTCATTTTTTAAATTTAATTTTGTATTGATTATTTTTTAGAACAATTAACAAGCAGTTTAAGATTAAACGTCCCGAATGTACAAGCCCAAGTATTTCTTTGCTTTAGAGTTTTATTACTTAGAATGTCACCTCTTCAAATTACTTCATTATGGCCCATAATTATTAGCGAGATGTTACAGGTTTTTATACAGATTGAGCAACAACTTAGCACGGAAACTGATGAATTTAGGTATGTTACAAATTAAAAATTATTATTGAATTGGGTTAATTAACACTTTTTTTATTTGGCTTTTTCAATAACTAACCTCAATATTATGTTTTATTGTTGTATTGAATAACACATTTTTCTCTTTGTGCTTTTGGGAACTGGTTTCTGCTAATACAGGAATAATACCAGGTAAAGTTACATAATCAGTGTAAATTAAATTTAAAAATATTATTAGTTATGCAACCGATTATAATTAACTTCATTATGAATATAATAAATAATTTATTTCAGTTCACACCTAAAACTTCTCTCTACATTAGACCCAAGTTGGGCTACAAACTCCAACAATGGTTTACACGCATTTGGAAACCCACACTGGTTACAACTACAATTATCAACAGCAAAATTATTAGATTTAACACTTTTATTACCCGCAACAGCATTACCTCAATTTCAAATGTAACTAAATAATCCCTTATTAACCCATAACTTATTAATTTAATTTTTAGGTATCGTTGGGCTTTTGTAGAAGACGATATATCTCAAGTAACACACCAAGGCGATGGTAGAAAATCAAATTTCACGCCACACGTAACAAGAATATCGAATTTAATGGATGAGAAATTTAAAGATTTGCCCATAGAGACCATGCCTACAAAACAAAACGAGTTATTATTAACGGTAAATAATATCACCCAATTAAAAGAGTTGCATCCGTTCTTTAAGACGCTCAGTTTGTGCTCGAATCGCCATCGGACCGATTGTAACGGAATCATTTGCATGGAACAATGGACAAATAAGACTGAGCACAAAAAAATGCAGAGTATTTTGGAAAAAATCGATCGCATTATCGAAAATGACTTTTTAGATAAAATACCTCGATAAATAAGTATCTAATATGAATTTGTTGTTGTTTCGATGGTGTTTTTGTATGAGATGAATTGATATTAAGTGAAAGAATTTTTCAAAATTATTTAAGAAATGTTTTTAAAGATTTTAATTAAGTAGATGGAAAATATTCTGGAATCACCAAGTAGACTTCTGATAAACCGACATGTTTGGGACTTTACTGGTGCTAGATTACTAGAAATACACAATTATAAAATGATAAGACATATAGCAGTTACATTGTCAAGATGACGTTTTGTGGCTAATATGGATTGAATAAATAAGAATTTGCAAACTCGAAGAAAAGTTGAAATCGAATGTATTTTATATTCCAGAGTATAGCATCATTAATTAACAACAAAAGGTTAAAAAAATCACTGATGTTCTTTTGCTTCCTTAAATCTATAATCTAAATTAATAATTTTAACTAGAGTTTGTTTCAGCAAATATTATAAACTTCGATGGTGCGTCGGTCGCCTCTTTCCAGCTGATTTGCACCATTCCTACGTCCGAATTTTGCTCTTCAACATTCACTGTTTTAGGATCAATAACACTTTGTAGAATAACTTCATCCGTTAGTTCTTGCTCAGTTGGTTCGTTCTTATCAATTTCTGCAGATTCCTCTTCAGGTATATTTTGATATTGTCTTTAACCTAGATTTAAAGATCCACCAGTTTCGACGACTGCGTTTGGTCTTAGCTTCCTCCAACAGCATTGTAAAGTGACTTCTTTTACTAGAGATTAAGAAACTATGCTAGCATATATGGCATGTTTGACATTATATCTCTGTTAAAAGTCAGTCACGTCATAATCAGACTTTAATATGTCCTGAAGAAAGGATCTTCTATAAAAACATTTAATGTTGGAAATGTGTGGAAGAAATAGTTGATTGGATCAATGAGGTAAAATTTGGAGGCAAAAATGTTGCAAATATGTTGTCAGAAAAAACTCTGTTATTGGTGGATTAGCTTTGAAGGTATCCAAGAGGAGGAGGGCTTTGCTGTCTTCTGGCAGTTTAAGTTTTTTGAAGTTATTCTCGACCTGTGGGACAAAGTAGTGTAAAAACCTATCTTTAAATACTCTGTAGTCTATACCACCAGAAGTGAGAGTGACTCATCGCGTGAAAAAGTATGAACACACGTCAACTTATTGGCGTTATCTGTACCGTATTCGTGGGCATTTCATTGGGCATCGTAAAGAACAGACAGAGATATAATTTTTTTTAAAAGTCATGTTAGTCTTTGTTGTTCTTAAATCTCTTAAGGTGCTTTTTGTGCGAGAGAGATTGGGAGATTTGGTTAAACGGAAATTCGTCGAATTGGCTGATAACGATCACGTGACGTCGGTACGTTTGGGATAAATCTCCGTTTCTCCAAATACCCGAAAGTTGGTTGAAGTTTATGTTTTGCCGGTAAAATACATAACCTTACCTAACCACCGGAACGCCGTATCACCAAATACCCTGCACAGTAAATAGGTTTCGTTACAGTGTTAAATCTCTCAATACCGACTCTATATCGATCTATAGATCTCTATATCAAATCTTTAATTTTTTTTTCTTTAAATTTTTTTGTCTTGTTACTGGCTTCTCTTCGGCAAATTTTGCACTAAAACATTTATTTATACAAGATGCTGTCCCGTTGTTCCAGCTTAGGTTTTTCAAGAGTTTGCCTAGAAACAACTTTTTCAGAAACAAATTAGGAAACAAAATGAGGTTATCTTTTTTTTTAATGTCATAAATAGGTGATGACTGATGACAGTGATGACCCAATATTAAATTCATTCTTCAAAACATTTCTACATTTCTGATTAACGGTGAACTTGTTTTTTTTTTCTGTCCAGACTTTTTATTACTTGGCATTTTAGAAAACATGATAAACGAAAACTCACAAATCAGTACAATGTACACGCAACACTTTAACTTTTTTACTTCAATTTATTCAATACAATACACAATTAATTAAACAGCAATACATAAAAAAAATGGCACTCTTCGCTACGCAGCAATCAGCTTGAGCAAACAACCTTAAAGAAAGTGCTGGATTATGTGGGCTATTGGATGCCGAATTAACGGAAGTCAACTGTATATCATAGATGTAACAAATTACTTTTAACACTATACAAATCTTTACAAACATTTAAAACCTACTTATTTCAAAAATTCTTTCACTTAATTTTAATTTATTAATACAATTTGAATTTTTGCAAATTGCATTGGGTTTGTAAATCAGTATCTTTATAAAAGTAATTAAACAAAAAAAAAGTAATTATATGGTTGTTCTTGTGCTGATAAAAATGTAAAGGTAAATCAGTATTAAGATGCATTTGCGTAATGTGTATCAATGTTCAATTAAAATTTCATTTATTATTACAGCTTATTACAAGCGATTATTTATAATTTCTTTTTGAAGTAACTATTTATAGTGGCTATTTAGACAAGAACGTAGAAAAAGTAAAATCGTTGTTCTTTCACAAAAGATAAAATCACCATGCTTAAAATGTAGATAACTTGAAGATCTTTTAAAGAAAATTTGAAGCACAATAATATGTAGGTTGTATTATAAAATCTTTTTCTGCAGTCTTTTGTGAAAGTTCAATATTAATATAAGAATGCAATTTACTTTTAAGGTACTTTGTTGTGTTGATATTCCCATGTTTTCCTCTCATAAAAAGATTGATTTAATGTTATTTATCTACGTTGATTTTAAATATTATTTAGCGTTTTTTAAGTTGCATACCGCTCTGTAAATAATGTAAAGGCATTTAAGAAGGAATTTGAGAAAAGAAAATGTGATTACAATTGTGATGCATATGACAAAGGCAATTTAATTGTCTACATTAGAAAAAAATGAAGAAATGTATTATATTATCTTTATGTAATATTTTCTTTAATTACACTTTGCTAAAATACTATTATTTAGCACTTTTCTTTGTGTTCTTTTTTACAAACGGACATAAATCCTTATTTAAACAACTTTCACAAAGCGGTTTAACAGGTTTACATGTTTGTTGACCAAACCCAACCAATAAGTGATTAACTTCACTCCATAATTCCTTTGGTAACCAACCCTCTAAGCCTTTTCGAGTTTCTTCTGGTGTTTTTGTTTTAACCCAACCTAATCTATTGGTGATTCTATGCACGTGTGTATCTACGCCAATTCCAGTTATTTCATTCCATGCTGTTTTCATGCATAAATGTGCCATTTTTGGCCCAACCCCAGGAAGTTTACATAATTCTTCAACTGTTTTTGGAATATCACCATTAAAGACATCTTTAATCATTTGAGTTGATTTTTTTATATATTTAGCTTTGTTCTAAAATGTTATAAGTAATTATAATTTAAAGTATCATTATTGTTTTATACACCTTATAAAAACTAACTGGATATAATAATTCACTTAATTTTTGTTCTGTAATTTCTGAAATCTTCTCAAGTGTACAACCATGTTCTCGAAGTCTTAACATAGCAGCATAAGTCACTTCATCTTTAGTTTGGCTGCTAAGCATTAATGATAAAAGTGCTTGATATCTCTTATCCTATAATTTATGTAGATTATTAAAATAATTAAATTAATAACATTAGTAATTTACTTTGGGATCTGCTGTAGTATCAGGACATTGATCACACCCCATACTATCAACAGGAGCATCCTTATTCATTCTCATCTCCCTTAAATTATCTAAAACAACTTCCCAATTACCAGGTCCAATTCCTTCATATTTAAGAATTTTTTTTGGAACTTCCTCATATTCAACTTTAACATGATCTCTTTTATGACTTAAACTAGGTGGTTTTTCTTTCTTAAAACTTGAAAGGGACTCGTTTTCTTTACAAGATTCTTTCAATTCTTCTTTAGGAATGTTTTGAGGTTGTTTAGGAACAGATTTAACATTCTTTGTTGTTTTGCGTTTAGGCATATCTAAAAGATGATTTTGCATAAAAATAACTTAAAGTAAATCTACGAACCGAAATTATTAATGATGTGTTGATTTAACCACAACGAACTTCTTAGAAACTTTATATATTTGAAGTTTTGTAAAAATGTCATGGATATGTTGGTATAGGTTATGTATTTGACGGCCCGTTTTTTATGTCACGTATGGGTAGGCAACCACTATTGCACTTTAAATTAGCAAATGCTTAATTTATTCGTTTTCTTCTTCTTTCTGTTGCCCCAATTTATACATTACGGTGTTGGGTTTTGAATCCATCTTCTCAATCTCTCCCTCCCATTGGGCTCTTGGTCTACCACGCTTTCTCTTTCCTTCTGGCCTCATCTTGAACATTTTGTTAGATATTTTATTTTCTTTCATTTGAACCAGATGACCACACCAACTTATGGATTTCCTCTATTATATTGTACCAGGGGGTTTAAACTTAGTACCTCTTGCGTAGGTACTTTATCTCTGCTGCTGTTACATTTGCTTAGTGCTTGTCCAAAATCGTCCAAGTTTCTGTTACATAATTAAGTGGGTATATACATAGATGGTTTTATATAATTGTATTTTTGCTTTATTGTTCAGTTCCCCTCTATTCTTACTTTCTTTAATTTATTCTATTTGCTTATGCTAATTGTTTATTTATCAATAACAATTAAAACTAATGCTAATACTAGTACTAGAACTAACAGTAGACCTAGAATGTTTCTAGTTCTAAGAACTGCAATTATGTCAAAAATTAAAATGCAAGATATTCTTCAAAGCATTATTATTTATTGAAAAATAACTGATTAAATACATAATGCATTTCTACAAAATATTCAGTCCTCCAATAACATTTTTTAAACTAATTCTAAACTAATTATATGTTCGTCATATTTTCAAAAGATTTTATAACAAATATAATAATACCAATATAAAATAATAGATGCAGAATATCAAGATGCTATGCTATATTTTGAAAAAGATGTTCCTTTTATATAAGAATATCGAAATAGCAACCCAAAGAGCTGTACCCCATAAATTCATGCCAAGATAGGCCGAGTGCGATTTAACATTCGGAATCCAAGCAAATGGGAAAGTATTTTTGAAAATAACGTGCCCTACGTATAAGAAAATCGGGTTCATTCCGGGATAGAAAAACGGTCTTCCCCCCCATTTCCGTTGTAGATCAACCAAAACATACAAAAACGCCTGGATTATAAACGCCATCCCACCCAAAACCAACACAAACGAAAGTGACCACAAATTTTTGTTTATTGGAATTGCACCTCCATTCTTAGAGAAATTACAAAGAATACCACCAATTAAAGCCTAAAAAAATTAATTTAATTCTTCTAAAAACATTTTCTTCTTTTATACTTACTGTTACAACTCCCCAAATTAAGAACCTAACAGTTCTTTGAAGAGGACTTGCATACATGCTAAATATTCTTCCAGCATGAATACCCATGTAAGCCAAAAATATTGAAGTAAATGTTGAAAGAAAACCTAAAAAACCAAATTAAAGTATAATTAATTCTTTAACTTTTTTATTTACCTTCTGGGTCAAAAGCTTGGGTAGTTTGATAAACAAATGTACATGTTGGTTTTTGATACATATGATTACCAAAAATCTCTCTATCAATATATCCAGCAACCCCTCCAGTACATAACTCATGTTTAGCATGATCATGAAGTCCTCCAGGACCTAAATAACCCTTACCACAACCAGGAACATTCACCAAAAATGTAATACAAGTATGAATGATAACAAAACAAGCAATAATACCCCATTGTGGGAGAGAAACACATAAATCTTGAATTAGATTAAATCTTCCAGCCTAAAAGATAAAATATTAATAAATGTTACATTAAAATGATCAATAAGTTTACCCCTTCATTAGTTTGTAAACGTTTAGCAAAAACAGATTCAATCAATCCAACAACAAGATAAGTTACTCCAATGTGCTGTAAAACTCCAGGAAATCTCAATTTTCCAATTTCAGTAACTTCACCGTGAGAATTTAATATTAACCCCAACAAAACTAACATAGCTGAACGTCTTAATACTTCAATAACTAATTGTCGACGCGGTACAGCATTTCTAAGTTTGGTAGATAAAGATATTGTGTAAGACATTCCCATTAACCAAATAAACCTAAAGATAAATTAGTTTTTTTTAATTTAAAATACAAAAATATGAAATAGAGATTAACCATGGAAAAACTAAATCAGCAACAGTTAAACCATTCCATGGTGAATGACTAAAAAACCAATATTTTCCACCTCCATAATTCACAAAAATCATAATAACAATACATATTCCTCTAAATGTATCAATAGATTTTATACGATTTGGGTGTTTTAATGGTTTTGGTGGTCTTTCAACTACCAGAGGAGCGCTATCATTTAAACTTTGGGACAACTACAAGAACAAATTAATTTCAAAAATTGGATTAAATTATTGTTTTAATTTTTACATTTTCATTTTCTGAATTGTTTGCAAAAATTGGGTATCTTTGCCAAATTGCATTATTTTTGGTACACTTATAGATGCATTTTATCATATACCAGATGGTTCCAAATAAAAAAAGGATTATAAAAGCACTTAATATCGCTGAAAATACAAAATTGTTTAATTTTTTTTTTTAAAATAGATTACTATTTTTTATTTACGAATATATGGGTTATCAGCTGACTCTTTTATGTAAATTCCTGGGCATTTAGCTGTAATATTCCAGCCGTATCGGTAATGTTCTAACAACTCAGAACTCCAACTGTAAACAAAGCGATAATGAAACAAAATACTTTAAATAAAGAAGTGAAATATATACCTGCAATTTGCTCCTTTCATATTCAAAGAAAATCTTGTATTAATAAGAATTGATACATTTTGATTAGGTTGTAAGGATGTGATATTTTGAAAATCACATCCATCACACTCCCGGTATTGTCCCGTAATTTGAACGGTTTCATTTAGGGTGTTTAGTACGTCTAAACAAGCTTCATCAAAGATAAAATCAGGGGTAGAATCTTTGCACTTATTCTTCGTGGTGAACAACATTGTGACTGCAATTCGATTTTAACAACACTTCCGTCAAAATATTTTATCGTTCACATCGCATTAAAACAGTTCATGCACGGCACTAAGTCTTCGTCACTTCCAGACGCATTCCATTAAAGTACATAACAAAGGTTTATTTTGATAACAAGCTGACTCACATTTACGCTTTATTTATCTGACGTATATCACGTGATGTAAATGTTCGGTTAACCAAAATAAGTTTTATTTTAGTATTTATTTAAGTTCAATTTAAGGATTTAACCATTTTTAATTAAAATTGTACAGGAAATGTTTGAATATGTTCAAACTTAGTTCAAGTATTTAAAAATAGAATTAAATTATGAAAAATATTATGTCACTTAGGTTCAATCAATCGAATCACGCTTATATCTTTTGCTTTAAAATCAAACGTCAGTAATGACAGCTTTATTAGGGATTAATTAGGCATAATATAAATAAGTAATAGTATAATTTAAATATTTTCTATGACTAGACTTTAATGGAAGTCATAATAAAGTCATATTGCACAAAACCAAATAGAGGATGGCAACGTGATAGATAGTGGAATAAGAATACTGTTTTACCGACGTTGGCTAAACTAAAATTAAAGCTTAAAATTAATTTGAATGAGGCAGTTAGCTGCATTTGAAGACCAAATGATATGTTTTGTTTGGAGTAGAAGATATTTTCTGTTACAGGAATATCAATCTTCATGTGAATATTCAGGGATTATGGTTCAACATCAAGGAACTGATTTTAAGCAAATCTGATTTTAAGAAGTTAAAGATGAGATCTTGCTAGAAATACATCGGTGGCTCAAGCAAGACATGTGCTTCAATTATAATTCAATCAGAATTGAACTCAAAATCTAACAAAATGGTTAGATTTTAATACTGTACCAATTTTTGAATCTACCTACGTTCTGAAATTGTATTTTATCTTCATATTACTTTTTTACATACTGTGGACGTAGGAGTAAATTTTTTTCAGTTGAGATTTGTTTATTAATAATAATTAATAATAAAAAACTAGACTAACAGCATTAGTTATTAAACCTATCAACAGATGTCGCACTAAAACTTAAAAAAATTAATCAAATTATAAATTATTCTTTTTTAATATTAGAATTAAATCTTTAACTAAAAAAATAATCAATATTACGCACATTAATAACTAAAAAAAGTAATAATATCTTTTTAAAAATAATAAAAAAGTGAAAAAAATAATTAAAATAGAGTTTCCAAATTTAACGATAGATGTCGTAATAAAAGTGATGTGTCGTGTTGTCAAAAGTCAAAATCGAAATGTTTCGTTCAAAAGTGCAATAACTTTGTTTATCTTCAAGCTACATAAAAAATAAACATTCAAAATGGTTTTAGCGGATTTGGGTCGTAAAATTACGACCGCGTTGCAATCGTTAACGAAGGCGACCATCATAAACGAAGAAGTAGAAAGATCCAGCTGTTGAAATTGAGGTTATGTTTAAAACACATTCACATTTTTAGGTACTAAATGGCATGCTTAAAGAAATATGCGCGGCCCTTCTCGAAGCCGACGTTAATATTCGTCTTGTTAAGAAACTACGCGAAAATGTTCGGGCTGTTATTGATTTTGATGAGATGGCCGGGGGTCTTAATAAGCGACGGATGATTCAAAGTGCAGTTTTTAAAGAATTAGTTAAAGTAAGTATGGTGTTGATTTGGATGAAGTTGTTGGAATGAAGGGGGTTATTTTAGCTTGTTGATCCTGGTGTGAAACCATATCAGCCAATAAAAGGTAAACCAAATGTTATTATGTTCGTTGGATTACAAGGTTCGGGTAAAACCACTACTTGTACTAAATTGGCTTATCATTATTTGAAGAAAAATTGGAAATCTGCTCTTGTTTGTGCCGATACATTCAGAGCGGGAGCTTATGATCAGGTTAAACAAAATTGTACAAAAGCAAGAATTCCATTTTATGGGAGGTAAATGATCCTTTTATTTTATTAGGGCATTACTTATTGATATTAATTTTATAGTTACACTGAAGTAGATCCTGTTGTTATTGCGCAAGATGGTGTGGATATGTTTAAAAAGGAAGGATTTGAAATAATTATTGTAGATACAAGTGGTAGGCATAAGCAAGAAGAATCTTTGTTTGAAGAAATGTTGGCTGTATCAAATGCAGTGGTAAGTACACTTTTAATTGGTAATTATTATATATTACATTTAATTAAAATTTTAGAAACCAGATAATATAATATTCGTTATGGATGCTACAATAGGTCAAGCTTGTGAATCACAAGCTAAAGCTTTTAAAGAAAAAGTTAATGTTGGTTCGGTTATCATCTCGAAATTAGATGGTCATGCAAAGGGAGGTGGAGCCCTCAGTGCAGTGGCAGCCACAAGCAGTCCTATTATCTATATAGGAACCGGTGAACACATAGATGATTTAGAACCCTTTAAAACAAAGCCTTTTGTAAGTAAATTACTTGGAATGGGAGATATCGAAGGTCTTATAGATAAGGTTAACGAATTAAAACTAGACGATAACGAAGAATTGCTTGAAAAAATCAAACACGGACAATTTACCTTAAGGGATATGTATGAACAATTTCAGAATATCATGAAAATGGGACCATTTTCACAAATTATGGTAAAAAATCACTTCTTTTTTAGGTTCACTATTTATACAGTTTTAAAATTTTGGTACATGATTATTTCTGAACCACCATTCATTCAAAAATGCTCTAAATTAGCACAATTACTCTTCAGATGCTATCAAATAGATTGTCATTCTTTGTATTACAGTATCTTATACAGGTGGTCAAAAATTTAATTACCTTTCTCTACATTTCATGGCAAGAAATTCGAAAATTTTAAATGAAACGACCCATATCTTATTAGGCTATCAGAAAGGGAATTTAATTCACTACAAATCATCTATAAACATTCCTATTTGTTGTAGTTTCCCTCATATTGGGAAATTAATTTGATTATTGGTGGTTAAACCACAATACGTCACCTAAATCATGACGTCACTGCACAGACACAGAAAAATCAGTTTTGAGTAACTTTTCTGATTATTCTGTGCCTTTTGGTTAATACCACAATGGCGGTATTGCGAGGTCAGTGTCTTTTCTGGTTATTTTGTGCCTGTAATACAAAAATTTTAAAACTGTATGAATAGTGAAACTAAAAAAAATTTTAAGTATATGTTTATAAATTGTTGTTTTTTTAGGGAATGATTCCTGGTTTCAGTCAAGATTTTATGTCAAAAGGAACAGAACAAGAATCAGTGGCACGTTTAAAACGTCTTATGACCATTATGGATAGTATGAGTGATAATGAACTTGATAGTCGTGATGGTGCCAAGTTATTTTCTAAACAAAATGGACGTGTTATTCGTGTAGCTCAAGGAGCTGGAGTAACTGGTAAAATTTGTTTAAAAAAACAAAATTAGATTGCATTAAAATAATGTCAAAAACAACTTTTTAGAACGTGAAGTAAAAGATTTAATAATGCAATACACAAAATTCGCTGCTGTAGTGAAAAAAATGGGCGGTATTAAAGGTTTGTTTAAAGGTGGCGATATGGCAAAGAACGTTAACCAGGTGCAAATGGCTAAATTAAATCAACAAATGGCGAAAATGATGGATCCTCGAGTGTTACATCAAATGGGTGGTATGGCAGGTTTACAAAATATGATGAGACAGTTGCAAAATGGGGCGGCTGGAGGTTTAGGTGGATTAGGTAATCTTATGAGTGGGTTTGGTGGTAAATAGATTTTTTATTTTCGAAATGTTAATTTCTGTTCTTCCTTGATTAAAAAAAAGATATAAAAATATGTAATAATTATATTTGATTTTTACTTTATACTTTAATTTCTATTAATAATTATAAATTATTGTAATAAGTTTCAATTATAAATACAAATCTTGGAGGTACCGTTTTTTAAGTAATGTTTTTATTCTATGATTTGATATGATGAAACATAAAAACAATAACAGATGTTATATTTTATTAAAATCTTTGAAGGAAAAACAATAACTAATTAATTAATGGTTTATTTATAATATTATCAATTTTAATTAATTAAAAGAACATAAATTATAAAGTATTTACAGGAAACATTTTACATATTTACAGCAGGACCAATTCGTTTATGTTGGAGCGGTTCAAATGGAGTTATATTTCTAATTTTTTCTTCAAGGTTAACTGAGTAAACATCAGCGCTTAACTCGTCAAGATCGACTTCTTTATCAGCTTTAGCTTTTTTGGTTATTTCATCAACCATTGCCCTACTTTCCGTTTCAATTTTCTAAAAAAAATTAATTAAACATCAATAACTCAAAATATAACATTTACCTTTAACTCTTCAGGCGTCACCAAATTAGCGGTTAAAATCTTCTCTTTAAATGAGGTAATAGGATCCCTAGTTTGTCGTACTTCTTGAATTTCATCACGTGTTCTATAACTTGTGCCTGGATCCGACATGGAATGACCAGAATATCTAGAAAGTCGTTATTATCGACTTTTAAATTTGAAATATTTTCATGATTACCTATATGTGGCAACCTCAAGTACAATAGGTCCTTTCCCAGAAGTGCAATGATTAACTGCATATCTAGCAGCTTCTCTTACAGCTAAAACATCCATTCCATCAATCCAAATTCCTGGGACATAATCACCTCTTGTGTAATAAGCTGTACTAGCTGCAGCACGTTCAGCGCTTGTGCCCATCCCTAAAATTCGAAAATGTAATCAAATTTAACGAGATTACAAATGTATGTTCCAAGCCAAGTTCAAAAAGTAAAAAGATTAGAGAAACAATCACTCGTTACATAACCTTAAAAATAAACCACTCAACTATACTTACACAAGTCTTATTAATTTTTTTTTTTAAACATGAAATAAAAAATAAACGCCACATTACAGACGGAAAAACTTATTATTTCGGTAATATGAAACGTGAAAAAAACTCAAAGATAACAACTTAAGAATGGAGATGCATAAATATAGATGTTTGAATTTCAAAAACACAAAACTTACCATATCCATTATTCTCACATACAAATATACATGGAATGTTTAAAAGTTTCGCCATGTTATAAACTTCAAACACCTGTCCTTGATTAGCGGCACCATCACCGTATAAACTAACGCAAACCCCATCGATTCCTTGGTATTTTAAGGCAAATGCTATACCAACTCCTAAAGGTACCTAAAATATTTTTAGATAAAAATATTTTTTTGAAGATGACCAAGTTTTTTTATTACTTGTGCTCCTACTATTCCATTTCCACCATAAAAATTATCTCCATACATGTGCATGGAGCCTCCTTTTCCACGTGAACAACCACTTTGTCTACCTGTTAATTCCGCCAAAACTCCTTGAACAGAAACGCCCATTACATAAGTCCAACCATGAGCTCTATATGCGGTGATAACAGCGTCATTTGGTCGAAGAGCTGCTTTTATTCCTACACATACTGCTTCCTAAATAAATACAGAAACAATATACATATAAATTTTTCATAACATTTATGTATTTAACTTAGAGCTGATGACTTGGATATGCTGATTTGATGTGTTTTTGTAAGTGTTTCTACGCAATTAGATGACATACAGAAAGATGTTTCTAGTACTGAAGATAAATTTTTATTCGGAATAAGGCTTGTTATGACCAAGAACAAGGTTCATAATTTCACTGGATATTAGTCGAAAAAAAGCGGCTTTAAGAAATTGAAAGATATTGTTATCAAACTCTTTGGTGTCCATATTTAACGCTTCAAGCTTTCTCAAAAAACTTAAAAGTTTTTGCATTTTGGATAAGAGAACGATTTGGGTGGTGTGTATTGTGCAATAACAGGCTAGGTATTGGAGATGGGTTTTGGGGTTGGCAAAAGAGACGCCGGAGTACATAGTCAGAGAAGAGGTGAAGGTTGATAAGTTAAGAGTGGAGGCGGGTAAAAGGGCGGTACGTTTTGAGGAGAGGGTTGAAGGGAGGTCTCAATGTAAAATTTTGGGGGAGTGCTGGAAAGAGATTAAGGCAGGGAAAGGGGGTTACGGGCAACGAGGAAGGGAGGAATATTTCAGAAGGGTGGGGTACTCAGTGAAAGCGGTAGATGATAGAAGGAGGGAAGGGATTGAGATGTGGAAAGAGCTGGAGAGCAGGGATAGAGATGTACAGAGGCAAGAAAGAAGGGGGCAGATAAGGGAGAGCAGGTACAACCCTAAGTACGAGGAAATAATAACGGAGGGATTGCCGAAGTACCTGTCGGTGGAGGGGGATGAGGAGGGGAAGAGGATGGTGGCAAGATTCAGATGCGGCAATGAGGAGAGAGCGAATAGGTATTGGATGAGAGATGATGAGAGGGGTTGTAGGCTATGTGGGGGGGAGTGGGAGTCGTTGGAGCACCTACTGAGGGAGTGTAACGAGCTAAGAGAGGAGGTGATCGGCTGGAAGCAGGTGCTGGGGGAGGGGGCAGAGGGAAGAGAATGGATGAGGGAGGTGGTGGCGACAAGGCAGCGTAGGGAGATGCGGAGAGGAGATGGGGAGGGGTAGGATAGGAAATAAAATGTATTGTATTGTAATGTGATATATGTAATTGTAGTATTGTTAAAATTTAATTGTTTGTGGAATGTATTGCTGATATGGTAGCAATAAACTTAATTAATTATTGTGCAATAAGTGAAACAAGTATAAGTTCTTGTTTCGCCACCGTATCATCCCATCATACAATCTTAGAGAAATGATATACATTGCAGAATATTTCAAAATTTGCCAAACTGCCTACAGTTTAAGGTAATAATGAATTAATATCAAAGTCGCAACATGATATAAATAATTGCTCTTTATATAGTTTGCACTGAGCAATTTATTTGTTTAAGACCTTTCTGAATACATCAAATCTCAAGTATTACATATGGTTGAACTCGTATTGAAATGTAGATTTCATGAAATAACATAAAAGCGTGTTATTTAAGAATCCTAAGTAGCTCATAATACAAGAAAACAAAAAAATATGGCAACATTGCGAATGTCAGTCTGGAAACTTGGTATCCCAAATTTTCTATGACTGACTGCCCATTTAGGACAAAATTAAGTGTTTCAAAGCTTTTGTTCCGCTCAGAATATCTGGGAAAAGACAGTACTCAAGGGCAAATGAGTACTACTTCAGAAAAAAGGACTCTAAGGGTGTTTCCAAACATTGCGCGGTGATTGGACATCTTCACGCGTTTGATGCCTCGCGCAAACTTTGTTTGGTATGTCCAAACTTGGGCGTGGCAGAATTGTTTCTTGAGTGTTACTGTTCTAATTCTTGCAAACATTTGATGGAAACATTACCCAACCCATTTTTGGAATTATATCAGTAAGTATATAAAATTGCAAAATAAAACCAAAGGCTTATGACTTTAAGAGGAAATCACAGAAGTAACTACAAAAAAAGGTACTTTGTGTTCTGTGGCTTGGATTATATTGTATTTTTAGACATGATTCTATTTGCCTAATAATTCCAGCATCAACATTAACTTAATTTTATCAAGCCTGTATTTACATAGTCATTTACCTGTCCTGAATAAAGATGACAAAATCCTCTAATAATTTTTTCCTTATATAAGCTACCAGCAGATGTTTCCATACGCCTAATAGTATGCATTTGTGAGTAATAAGTTATGGCATCTTCTTTGGATAATGTAACAGAAGTTGATGGGCTTTCTTCCAATTTATGCAGCCTAAATGGCTATAAAAAACTTAATGAATTACTCTACTATTTCATTCAAATCTTATAAGCAACAAAATCTTACTTTTGTTTCAAATGTTGCAGTAGCTGCTGTTGAATATCCATTTTTGGCAGAGAATCCCTTTAATTTCTAAAAAAAAATAACTTAAAGCAAATTGGACAAAGTAAATATTTTTCAAGCAAAAAAAAAAAAGATATTTTTAAAGAAATATTTTCGTTACACTCGAATTAAAAATATCTAATGGGGCCATAAAAAAACTTTGTTCATAGCCAACTTTATTTAGAACAATCCCACCTGTATATACTACATACAACACTTATTAACCTTCAATCTGTTACGTTTAATTCATTATTTACCTGAGAATCTCCACATAACTTTTGTAATAATCGGCACGATTTTGTTAACATTTTTATCGAAATCGCAAAAAATGATCACGATATTCAGTTGTTCGTTTGCTTCTTGACTGAAAGAAAAGGTCGTTGTATATAACCTCTAATTCATTTGTGACATCGTCGTTTTACGTCAGCTTTCCATCTTTATCACTCACGTGCTCTTTCACCATTCTATATATATTTGAAGGCGTGTACACACTGAGTGAGCATTGAAAAAACTAACTAAACTGTTTGGTCGTTTTTGATCATTGTTTCTAATAATGTACCACTTGATACTCGATTAAGGCAAAGAAATCAGTAAGAACATGTTAACAATGATGCTTTACAATAAAAATTGATAAAATTAAATTAACTTGTTGCTGTGTTTCATTTCTTTTGCGTTTCTTTAAGCTCCGATGAAAAAACATAAATTTCCTTATGCCTAATTGTTTATTCTTTCCAATAATGTACTACTTCTATCTTATACATAGTTATTGTTAATCTTCAATCATATCATTTACCTTTCTTCCATTATGACTAAAACTGGAACGCAAAAGAAATCACTGTATTTAAATATTTATGGTTCTCTCTTCAATCTTGCATTTATCCCCCCAATTCAGTTTTCTTTCCACAACCAGTACTGCTGGACTGAAGATTGAATATATGGTTCTGCCGGCAGGTTTTCGGAAAAAGCGAGGCAGTTTTTTTTTGAGTCAGTCTTAGAGTTCGAAACAGTTCAGAGGCTAGTCAATTTTGAGCTGGAGCAGCAACGGTCACTTGAAGAGGTTGGAAGCAGTCAGTCCTGTATCAATTGGGGAAATCAGTCCAGCTGATGGTAGAAACAAAGAAGATTTCCAGTCCTAGAAGAGAGTGAGATTGATCTTGGGTTGGAGTTTGTGTTCCTAGAGTGGAGTTCAGTGGAAAGGTGCAGATAAGAAGTATCGTTGATTGAGAAAAGCCCGTTGCAACGATGATTGTACAGCTGGTAGCTGCTTTTATTTACTGTTTCTGTTTGTTCTAGATAAATCTGCTTTTAGATGGTACTTATTGCATATCATTTCTATTTGACCACATTCAAATTATATTTGGCAGTCTTTTGGGCCATGTGCAATGTTGGAATCACTTCCTAATACGTTGGCCTACGCCAGTATTGTAGATGCTGGTTGTAGTCTCATCATTCAGTATGGAAAAATCTTCTTCCGGAATTAGTAGGGTTTCTGCCAATATTCTGCCAGATTTCATTAAATCCATGGATGGAACTCATTCATTCAAGTTCTCAATAAGAACACCCAGGAAATATAGGCACATCAAACCACTCTTAATACACATCACATGACATTCTGGCGTAAGCTTTAAACTTTTCTTGAACAAACATAATAATTACGAAAACAATAGTCTTATTAAAAGAAACATTTGGACAACTTACTTCAAAACTTTCTCACACTACGAAGACCAAATCCGGCTAAGTTGCTTAGCGTCTTAAGTTAAGTAGCTTAGGTTAAATTTTATAGGATACTTGTTTATGTACTAATTGAGGATAAAACGACTAAATAGCAATTTTTGCAAATATAAGCTTTATTTCAAGTACAAAATTTTACTACACATTACAATTTAATAGAAACACACTTAGTGGAAGATTACAGATACAGAATGTAGCATAATACTTTAAATAAATGCATTTTTTGGCGCTTATTGTGTTGGATTCAAAGTTCTGTTAATTACCATAGACACTTTGTTGTTACGTGATATTATCAAAAATATATATATATTTAGCTTAATTAGCTCAATAAATTAAAAACTTGAGAAGGCGATTGTATTTTGGGTTAATTTTGAGTTGGTAAACTTAATTATTTATGTATATAAATATTATATAAATCATATTGTGTACAAAATTCTAACCTTGAATGTGTTAAATTTCAGATCGCCAACTACCAATTGTATCACTTTAAAGATTTTGGTTTATAAAACAATTTAAGTAATTTAATTATAAATATTAATTAATTCCTATTGGTTTCTGTATGACCATTTTGATTTGAAAGGCCGTTGGCTTTTTCTATTACATTTAATGATTCTATTTCGTCTTTCGTTCCTTTTTCTTCCCTAATAAATTGAAATATAATTAATTTAGTATTTATTGAAATATTTCCAAATAACTTTTACCTTCCAAACTTTTCTCCATCTTCGATAGTTTCGGGAAGTTGTTTATTTAACGTTTCTGGTAACAATAAAGATAAACAACCTCCAATAAAAGCTAAAGCTCCAAAAATAATTAAAGGCAACGGTTGCCAATATTCGGACATTATATTTATAACTGGCGCAAGAACAGATCCTACTCTAGCTGATGTAGAGCCAGCTCCTAATCCAGCGTTTCTGATAACAGTAGGAAATTGTTCCACTGAAAAAATATAAATCGCGCCATAACTAGCAGTTATCGCTAATTTTCCAATCATAGCTAAAGCTACAACTCCCCATTGGCTACCTAAAATTTAAAAAAATTTGTACTTGGATGTAAAAAAAATAAGTTCGTTTTTTTACTTGAAGGGACAGCCATTGTAATTAACAAAGCAATACCAGCAGTAACCATACTTCCGCATAAAACACATTTTCTTCCCCATCTATTGATTGTTAACATTACAAATGTGTAAGCAGGAATTTCAACAGCACCTGATATTACAAAGCTTAAATAATCATTTCCTCCTAAGTTGCTTGTATTCCAAGATAAACCATAATAAGTCATACTGTTTGCAAACCTGAAAAGATTTAGATTTTTAGATTGTTTTAAAATAACTTTAAATCCTTACCAATCAAAAAATATTATCAATGACCGCTTTCTTAAATTAGCATGCTTAAATATATCCAAAACGCTTGGTTTTGATGTATTATTTTTTTCTTGCTCTTCGTTTAATTTCTTAACATCAGATTCAAGTAACCTATCTAATTCTTCTTCAGGTATTGTCACTTTATTTTCTTTGGCAGCAATTTTTATTAAATCTTTGGCTTCTGCAATTCTGTTTTTTGATATTAACCATCTTGTTGATTCAGGAATAAACCTACAATTAAAATCATTACATATTTGCAAGTTTATTTATTAGTAAAATCATTATTTACCACCAATAACAAAAGAAAGCAATCCCAGGAACCGTGAGAGCGATTTGTAAATGTCTCCATTCGCGGATGTAATAAGCGAATAACGCCGTTAACATGTAACCTAACGAGAAAAACATTTGACACACTGTACCTGCTATCATACGTTTTTTTGGACCTACCATTTCCATTGCTGCAAAATCAAATAAATTTAATCAAAAATTTAGTGTAATTTTAGACAAATACCTATGACATAAGCTACTAAAAAGACTCCGGAAGTTGTTGCTCCAACAATCGCTCGAGCTATTGTATAAGTCCAAAATTCGGGCGCGACTGCTGTTAAAAGCCCAAAAACTACTTGAATCACCAAACTTATAAAAAATATTATCTTTCGGCCATATCTAAAAAAGCTCTTTTAATCTGTGTTGCTTTAATTAAAATTATTTTATACCTATCTGATAGTTCGCCAAATCCAATAGAACCCAACATAACACCAATCATAAAAACAGAATCGGTAGTTGCTCGCTTATAAGCCGCGGAACACACCAATTGCCACTAAACATAAAGAAAATCAATCTACAGAAACCTACATAAACAATCAAAAATGTTATTAATTAAACAAAAAAATTAACTGTACTTACTTCCATCACAATACTGCTTTCATATTTTCTTGTATCATAAACATATTTATTACAACTTTGTTCGGTTCCATTCACCAACATGGAACAATTTGAATATTTTGAGTTTAAATTGTCCCAAGGGTAGTATTCTTGTGTTGTATTTAAATCTAAGGTGTATGTTGCGTTTGGAAATTCCGATGGTAATAAACATCTTTGATTTATATCAAAAAAATAAATAAATTATCATATAAAAAGCCTTTTAAACATAGCTTTTACCTGTGGTCCACTTTGGCATGTAAAAAAACGTTGGCTAATTTGTGGAAGGCACATAAAATGGCAGGTATACATATTAGGAAGTATATTCTTCTTTGGTATCGCCCGAAGTCGCCCAAAAGTGGTATAACATCATCGTAACCCATTATTAATTAATTATATCTGAAATTGTACGATGTACTAAAATGATTTTGGTTATAGTAAAATAACATCTTGATTAAAATAAAACCTAAATGAAATTGAATTGGTTCCAAAAGGCCAATAATAATCTATAAATAAGTACAAGAAGTTATGAAACGATGTTTTTTTTTTATTTTAGAATAAAAAATACTTAATTGATTTTAAAGAAAAAAGAAACCTTCATAAAATGATAAAAAATAAAAAAGGAAATTGAAACCGTTATACGTTTTTGTTCCAACGGTCAATGATCCCGTCGAAAATTTTCATATTTATTCTATTGGAATAATTATAGAACGATATAAAGTAGAATTTAGACGATTGCTTTAATTTAGTAGAAAATTAAAATAGATAGATACTAAATTGAAATTAATCATATGTTAAAACAATTTCTGTTTATTTCAGCATTTAGAAAAAAATTACTTATCTAATGGCGTTTCAAAATATTTCTTATATCTCAATTGGCGTAAATGCTAAAAAAACATTTATTTTGCAATGTTATTATCAAAGATCCGTCATTTATTGCTCACGTGCTGTATAATCACGTTCTCAATGATCTAGACATTAAAAGTTGTTGAGTTGCTCGTGAACGTTGGATTATCCTAAAAATTATTGAACTGATTTATGTAGATAAAAATATTGTTTATAACATTCTAGTAACATTCCATTTTAGTGCGATAACTTCCTTGATTTATTTTGATCTTTTTTTAATAATTATTGCAACCAATGTTAGTTTTGAAGTTAGGATGTTTATAATAATATTAATCTCAGCATTAAACCACTGCCTCAGAACCGGGTGAGAATCATGAAGGATAACTGGCAGCTATCCACGACGCAAACTGGCTGAAATTACTTGTTTCCAAAACCACTTCCCAATCAACCCTTTCGCATATTAATTACTAAGTCTAGTATTCTTAAATGCATTATCGTAGAGGTTAAATTAATCAAGGCCGCAGTGAAAATGCTTCAAGAATGTTTGAGAACTAATATTACCAATGATTTAAGAAAAGACACAAAAGCTTGTGATATTGATGAACCATATCAGATCTAATAGGTTGAAGTATCCGCAAATTAAATATTTTTCACTATCAGTTCAATCTTGGACTGCTGATCGATAAAAAAATATAATGTAATGTATCAATATGTTTAGGTTGTGGTAATACCTGAAGTAATTTGTGCAGAAATATTTCAAGGCTGAATTTCTTACAGGTGATGTTATGAGTATTTTTTTTGCAGTGCTATTAGCAGACATGAATCGTAATAACCCAGCATGGTCAGGACCACTATACGATATAAGTGTAAACATGTACTGTCTTCTCCCTCTTTCCTTACTGGTTTGTCATTCGTCCATTTCTCAAATGAACATATTCGCCACAGAAAGCATCTTACTGTTTACTATACATATTTGTTTTTTTTCCTATCTGGTAGCGTAATAAATAGTTATTAGTTTTAGGTATTTTATTTTATGTAAGATGCAGATCAAAAGTTTGGTACTATTATACTTTTGGAATGTTGCATGTTTCGGAGAGACCCGAGAATTATGTTCTTCAGCCATATTTATTTTCCTTTATATAAGATTCATAGGCACTTATTGCTGTTTGATTATATTACTCAACTAGTGATAGATTTTAATGGCGAAAAATTTGTAATAGCCCATCAAATAATGATATCACCCCATTTTTCCAGAAATTTCGAAATTGATGGATAACAAATTAGCATTTTACTACGAAGAATGGAAGTCATCATTGCTGCTTCGATTATAGAAGGCTCAATAGGATTACCAAGGTTCCTAAAAGAACGCTGGATAAATTGGATGGACAGTTGATTTCTTGGGACTGATCTAACTCCCAGTAAGGTGAAATGTAGATTTTGTATATACTTCGTTAAAGTATTTCACTTATATTCCATAGGAATGACTTGCTTGTAAGTCCTGATAAGTTTCGAACTATTATTGAGTTCCCCGTTACATCCGAGTTGCTTTAAGTGCCATCAGAATGGCTTCCTGATTTCATCTTATTTCCATTCCGGTCTTAGTATAGCAGGAATTTGAGGTCGAGACAAATGCCATCGATTTTGGTCTTGAGGTTGTAGTTCATTTACACAATACTTTATCTTTACAATATTACATCTGGTTATGATTTCAACATTAAGTTGTTCAGTAGATGAAGCGCTTTAATTAATTCCTCACCAATTTTAAATTGGACAACACATTACAGCGTATCGGCCGAAAGCAATCTTGACTAAATTAAGGATGGAGAATGTACCATTCAGCTGATTAAATTGAGGCCACTTGCGGCCGAGGCTTTATAATTAATACCATGCCAACCCAAAAGAGACATTTTATCTTAATTATTATACATCAGTTAGAAAAATAACAATTTACGAACACTTCTTCGTTTAACTTTGGTATTTTAAGAACCTTTAAATTGTTCTTGAAAATAATGGTTTCTGTTCTGATACTATTGTTTTCTTTTATAAATCAGTTTCTTTTGAATACATGGAGTCTATCAAGAAATGAAATAACTCCAATTAATTTGATATTCTTAATTGCTGATTACGCGATAACTTTTATTGTTTTTAGATAGTATTAAAAGTGTCAATTTTTTTAAATTAAACTAAACCAACATGTATGGATATAAGCAATGTATATTTTATTGGACTAAGATCAAAGAACATCGAACCATACGCTGTTATATATTGAGAACCAATTGAAAGGTCCAACCAATTAATTTTTATAAATTTTAATTAAAATCTGTTTCATTAACTTAAAAATAATATAAAAAGTGATAAATATCTTAAAACCTAACATATATTTAAAAAAATTTATGTACTTACGTACCTAATCACTTTTTGTAATAATACACGAACTAATTAAAAGATAGAGTATCAATTGAATAAACTTAATACAAAATCTGACTCTTCAAATATTTATTTACATCTCTTATCTTATCTTAATTATAAAATGATATATCTTTACTTTTTGGGAGACATTGTTGTCTTGAAAATAACATTTTTATTTGTGTATATTTCAAGATAAAGTATCTTTAATCTTTTAAAATAAAATTTAACACTTTAATTAAATTAAAACCGGCTTAAAATTTTTTTTAATCAACCCAAATTCATAAATGTTTCAATAAAATTCCAAATAGATTTTATATCTATGTGTATATCACTTTACTTTGTATTCTATCAGTAGAAAATGTTTATTTTTGAAACCGATAAGAAAATGCGTTAAAAAAACTTTAGCGTGGTGTAGATAAAAATGTGTACTTACATTTTAATTTACTTATAAACGCAAAATTTATGACCACAAGCCACTACATCAGCACATGAATGGTTCTTAAAAACGGGCAGAGCGGCAACGTGTGGTTTTGAAGCCAGAAACTTGTAAAGTTGTCCAAGCGGCGGATCAATATTTTAGGAAAAGAGGTTGGTCATTCAGTAGTTGCACGTGCCGCTGTGTTGTGTAGTATCACGCCATGTGGACGACAATTTCTATGCGCACGCGTTTTACTAGAGATGAGCCTCGGTCAAATCAATGACCGAGACTTCGAAGTTTCATTTACACTATGAGCTATGTCTAAAAAAAATATTTTGAGAAAAAAATAACAATTAAATAAAGAATATTGTGAAATGATCGCAATATTGTAAAATATAATATTATGAATATCTCAAAATTTGGTGTATGTCGAATTTTGCTTGCAAATTATTTACAGATAAATTAAATATTAATTATACCTTTGAAAAAAGGTGACCTTGACTCATATGACGAAGCAACATGGTTATATTAAAGTTAGGTTGTTGCTATGAAAGTCCGGAAGTCGAAAAAACCCTCTGTGATTCAATTTGTGGTGGAGACATACTTGGCATAATTTTACAACTCTTCTCAATCTCGAGCTTGCTCTACTTTTGCCTTATACTATAAACAATTAAACAAGATAAAGGAAGTATGGCTTCAATTATTTGAAATAAAAGTATTCCAAATTGGGTAAAGCAAATTCAAGTGAAAAAATCTCCAATTGCGGTATCACAAATGAATTCTTCATGAAGATAGTTTATTGGAATATTATTTACAGCACTAGTAAGATTATCTAATGGATTTTATAGCAGTACTTATAATGGATATTCATGAATCTCAAATGACAGCAACGACAATTTGGAAGGACAGGTTGGGATTAGTATTTTCAACAAATTTCCAATGAAGTTTCTTTAATGGTAGCCTTGTCCTTCTTAATAGGTGTCTAATGATAGTATTTGCAGTTGCTAAATTTTCAATCGCAATATTATTTTCCATTAAAAATGTTCTAACAGATCTCTTAAGGCAATATTTCCAATAAATATTCTTTAATGACAATCAAATCAATATTTTTCAATATTTCTATGTTAACATCTGTACTGACAAGATATCCATTTGCAGTATCAAGGAATTTTTGATGAGTTTACTACAATGGATATCTAAGTACATAAAAATATCAAATGCCAATAACTTTATGCATATCCCATAGTAGTGTCTTCAACGATAAATTTCCAAAGGCAGTATCTTAAGTAAACTTCTAATTAAGATACTCCAATGAATCTGCAATGTGCCTTGACTGAATCTTCTTCAATTGATCTCTTTTGAGTAACTTCAGTCACAAGCTTTGAAATGAATTTTCCACAAAGATAGTCCGCTGAAACTTCAATTGCAATCTGTGCCTTATGCCAGTATCTAAGATGGTTTCAAAGATAGTCCAATGAATTTTTAATGGCAGTAACGCCAATGGGTTTTGTGTCAGTATTTGCAATTATAAGATATCCATTTACAATATCAATAAATTTTATATGAAGATAGTCTAATAAATATCTAATGATGGAATCTACAACGGATTTCCAAAAATCTCAAATAGCAGTTACTCCAATGGTGTATTTGCAGTGACAAAATCTTCAATGGCAGTATCCTAAACAAATTTCCAATAAAGATACAACATAGATAGTAAAGTATACTAAGTACTCCTTGGTATAGTACCTATGATGGATGTTCATGGTTCTCAAATGACAGAAACGCCAATGAATATCTTAATAAGGAAGGGAATTTATTGAGGTTGGAAATGGAAAGTTAAAAACTTGAAATGCTTGTGCAAACAAGTAGAATGGAAAATTTCCTATAGGTTTTATGAGATCTTAAACTTTTGTCCGTGTTTTAAACAAAGGTTAAGAAATGATTAGGGCAATCATCATTAGTTTTTGAGAATTTGCTCCTATTACATAAAAAAGTTAAGGAACATCAACTAAATGATTCTAAAACGCAGGTTTTTTTGACTTTTTTTTGAATTGAAAAACAATTTTTTGAAATTCAGTTTGAAATTTGATAATTTTGAGGTCTCTCTCGCGACGTGCTTGATTTTTTGATTCGAATTATATCCATAGGACCAAATAGGTTGGGAAAAGAAAAGATTTCAGTGGTTTATTTAGTTTTTGGCTATCTCTAAAGATAAGGGAGATATTGGCGATGGAGGTTAACAAAGATAGTTGTTCACGCTACAGATTTTTTACAAACACTAAAGATTGGTTCAAGATGATGATATACAGAGTATATATTAACTAATTATTATATTTGATATTTAGTAATTTATTACAAATCACATAAAAATATATAAATACTTAATTAAAATATAAAATAGGTAGGTTTTTTGTATGTTTTAAGTAAATGGTCATCTCTTAAGCTTATTTACATCCAATTTTATCACATTTATTTCTTATGGCTTAATGGCGAAACATTTAAATACTTCTCAAACGTTTAAATCTATGTTGATTTGGGACGTTCCAATTTTTTCATATGTTCCTCAATCTTTTCGGTCCGCTTCAATAAACGAATTAACATATTTTTAAATTTGTGCATATCGTGTTTGTACTGACCCTAAAAAAAATTAATTTAATAAAAAGAATTTGTTATAGACAAAAAATTTTACGATTTGATTAAATTTGTCATCTATATGTTTTAATTGTTTCTGTACATGTTTATAATTTTCTTTTAGATTTTTTATTTCATCCGGATTTATTTCTTGGACAATCTATAAATTAAATTATTTCATTCTTAAATCGTTCAAAAAATATTTGTATTATTTTAAAACCTTCTCCACGTTTAATATCCTATTCTCATAACTTTCTAATTCAGATCCTTCGATTTCCGTTTCTTCCTTAACTAAAATAACTCTATTTATTAAAAAAAATGTTTGAGGATTTTTTTTACCATTTTTAATACAGGATTCTCCGTCTTCTTTCAACTGAAAACCTTCTCTACATTCGCACCGAAAACTTCCATGAGTGTTATGACAAATTTGATCGCATGGTTTATCTTCACATTCATTCAAGTCATTTTCACAAATTCTTCCAGTGAATCCTTGAGTGCAATGACATTTATTTGGTTTTACACATATTCCACCATTTTCACATGTTACGTCACAAATAGCTATAAAAACCATTAATAATAAAAATTAATAACATTTTATTTTTGTGCCTTACGTATATCACAATCCTGCAAAGTATCATTCGCCCGCGTCCACCCATGACAACATTCATACGTAAGTTGTTTTGAATGTTTTGTTGTTACAACATCTCTGTATGCTCGCTCATAAACTACCCTAAAAATTTTTGTACATAAAAACTCTTTTCAATTAGATTAATTTTTATGATTTTACCTCACACTGGTACAAATTTGATTGTAAAAACATTTTTCTCTGTAAGTTTTTAATGTAGGTTTACAATACACTTGTTTAGTTTTTGTTGGATAACTAGAATCTTTATGAACTGCGCACATATGTTTTCTGAAATAAAATTGACAATAAATTATTTAAAATTGAAAACGTGGACTTGAATAGTATTGAAACGTGAAGCAATAAATATGTTAGTTGGAAAATGTCAATGTCTTTGGTACGGTGTTCGAAAAGTAGTAAAAAAAGAAGTCTTCTGAGTCGCGTGAGAAACTTTATGAGATATTATCCTCTTTGTAGTTTACATAAAAACCTGTCTGAGTTATGGTAGTGTCCTCAAATATTTTTACTTGTAACTTCCTTCATTTGCACTTGTGGTTCGTTTAAAATTACATTTTTTTATTGAAGGTCTTTCGAATAATATGATGTATAAGGTTTATTGCAACCCACTTTTCTTAAATTTTTTTTAGTTTATGTAAATAAAAATTTTTAACCTTATATGAAAAAATTATCAGTAATTTAGTGATAAATTGGAGTATTTCTTCAATAAATTCATTAGAGCTCGATACTGGTTTTCTTTATAAGGATTGTTTCTTAATTAAAAAAATAAAGTAAATCAAGTTAAATTTACATGTTAATTAATTCGTCGTCATTGGTCCCAAAAAAAGGTTTAAATATAGTTGATAAAACCCCGGCAAAAAGCACACGCTGCGTGTCTCGTTTCGACTACCGAGAGATAATTAATTTTATTTCCTTCGCTGTCGGCACCGGCGATTACTTTCAATCTCACTCGACCGTTATTATTTCTTATTGTAAAATACTTAAGAGACCGTCACTTTTATTTATAAACATATAGGCGTTAAGAAAACCTCTTATAATTGTCTGTGTTAATTTTTTTTTGAATCTCAAAAGAGAAATGCGGAATGTATGATTTCTAAGAATCTATAATTCTGTGGAGTAAGTACATACATATATCGTTGTTTGTAGTATTACCTTACACACTATATCTATCTTTTTTGCAAGTATCCACAAAAGAAAATGTCAGTTGTAGCAGTTGTGCTGTACGTGGTAATAGATAGGTAATGTAGGTGTTATTATTAACACTTTGACGTTTGCAAGGTTCACAAAAAATCTCTACCTAGATAACGAACAGCTTTCTAATGGCATCACGTTAGTGTTGCTGGACGTGATAGTGTTAATGCAAAAAAACGACAACACGTGGTACGCTAAACATAAAACATGTAAAAGAACTTAACTTTTCAATTTATCATTGTCTCTGATTTTTTTCATTTTAAAGCACGGTTTTATTCATTATCTTTACTTCCAGTTTATCATTCTCTAGATTTCTTCGACTATTTAAAAGGTTATTAATTAACACCTTATTTTTAAGTTCAACATTACAACTCGTTACAACTACTGATTTAAAACACACTGATTCCATATATAAAAAGTGATTTAAACATCTCAACTACACCCTTTCTGAATTGACTACAATGTGTCCAATTTAATTTTAACTAAAAGCTTTGTAAACATGTCAGCCAATTATTCAATTGTAGAAAGATCCATTCCATTAATCTTTCTGTCACTTTATTTCTAACAAAATGATATTTACGTGTTTCAAGCGTTTGTGCTGACTTGTTTTAAAAAATCATGGATTCCCCACTTTAATTTTTCATCAGTTCATCATATTTTGCTGATGATAACACAGCTTCTTCAAAAATGTATAATACTTTGGAATTGAACTTTATGATTAAGATAAGTTTTGGGCATCGCATAAAGTATGTAATAAAGCAGGATTTAGATTTGATGTTCTAATATTATGGAATGAGCCAAGTAACCATATCAACAATTCAAACTAACATACAAATCAAGAAAATAGAAATCCATTCGACCAATAGAACATGGTCAACATCTTCCTGTCTGTAAACCACCAGATGATATGGATAAATTAAAGCTAAAAAGCTCTATTTTTAGACTATGTGTAGAAGTAATGGGGTAAGCTACAAAAATTTTTCAAAAAAATGTTATGGGAAAACCTGTTAATTTGGCTTGTCAGAAAAAATGAAAATTTAAAAAAATCACCACTACTTTATTTTTGGGAGTATGGAAATGGTTTATATCTTAAATTAAAGCTAAAAAGCTCTATTTTTAAATTATTTGTAGAAATAATGGGGTAAGATAGCAAATATTTTTCGGAAAAAAATGTTATAGGAAAACCTGTTAATTTGGGGTGTGTGAGAAATAACGAAAATTTAAAAAAATCACCACTTCTTTATTTTTGGGAGTATGGAAATGGTTTATATCTTAAATTAAAGCTAAATAGCTCTACTTTTAAATTATGTGTAGAAATAATGGGGTAAGGTAGCAAATATTTTTGTTTCTCTGTATCAGAGGCAGTTTCTACTGAAAGTGAATTTCAATACATAGAAAATTGTTTACTCAAGCCGAACTTAATGTTTTGGTTTTGGACTTAACAAAGGAGAAAGCTTAATTACTTGATTCCAGGCTCAAGGAGAAGAATTTATTAGCAGCAGGAACTTTCATTCATGTATAGGCAAAGAAAGAAGACATTTTCCCAATTTTTCTAACATTGCAATGTTTTTTAATATACTGCAAAATGGCTTTACAAAATACCCATGATTTGATGTGAATAGACTATAGGACAAGGAATGAAAAAAGAACCTCGTGCACCCGAAAAACATTTTGCTGCCACCTCGACACATAAAATTAGGACTACAAAAACAGTATGTGAGATATTTAAGTATATGTGCGAGATATTTTCTCAACTGTCAGAGGAAATATTGAAAAGAAACGTTTTTATTGAGGTTTAGAACCAACTTTGAATTACAAACGATAGTAATAGGTTAGGTTGTCACGGTTCCAAGTTCTTGAGTAACAAAAAGTGTAACTTCTACAGTTACCAAAATCCTGGGGACGCGAACGGTTCAACAGTTAGAATGTTTAATGAGACTGAAGGTACACTTTTTGAACAAACATCTTGATTTTTGCCCAGATAATTTGGATAATGTCAGTGAGCTATATCAGGAAATTTCAGGAAAAGCGGGAGCGGATAATGTAAAAGTGTTAATTGTTGTTTTCTTGTCTATATTTGGCATTTCTTTTTGGAAATGACGTCAAAATCAAGCTGGGGTTTTCAATAACGTATCTAATTAGTAGATCATTTTCATGTGTTATGCAAACGGTCCTTTTTGTAATTAATGCGACAGGATTATATTCAAATATAGCATCCATTGCGCATTATCGGATTTCACATTACAAAATAATTTGATGTAACTCTTTCCGTACCTCTAGTGGTAAAGTACAGACAATTTAGACAAGTTTGAAAAATGTTCTTTAGTTCAGTGTTTCAATAGCACTTTTAATAAATGGCAAATTGATTTATTTTTAGTACCAATATAAATTAATAACTCATTTATGGCACATCTTTGAAAAATGATTTTATGTAGCAATGTAGGTAAGATATTCTATGTAGTAATGGGTACCCGTGGTAATTGCAGCACAATAAATCAACCTCTCATCGTTTATGATGCAAATTTCGTCTTCCCGTTTGAAGAAAGAAGAAGTGGAAGATAATATTTTGCAATATAAGTAACATCGTTTTGTATTCTTGCACCATCCAAATCATTTACTTATTTTGGTAATGTTTTTGGGTTAAATTTTCTGGTTTCATCTAACACATTTTTTCATTGATGAGGTTTATACTCTTTTATTATAGTGAGAGACATCGACGCTGCCAAGTCAAAAATTTTTTAAATCTGCATAGGTAAAGTAAGTTAAGGCAGATAATAATTAATATCATTCTTGTAAGCAATCTTGGCCAAATTTAGGGTGGAAAATCAATCGTATTCCCAGATTATGGTGCAAGTATAACACAAATACAAATTTTTACTTCTTGTAGAATCAACGATAACAAACCTTACATTTATTCAGTCCTATCTTTTAATAAAGCTGTCACCAATCGCATTCTAAAAACAAACAAGGTTGGTATTCAATCGCGATAGCCTTTTACTAGTGCTAGTGTAACAAAATTTTTGATATGTCAAATACAAAATGTTCATTAGAATTCCATATCAATCACGTTAGAAATGTGTATACAATATCTATCAACGAATCTTATAAATGGGTCAGTGTCGGTATTTAAATTAGCATATGTGATCCCGTATGAATTGTGGCGTAACCCACTGGCTGAGTACCATACTGTGAATTAACCGGTGTACTTACTACGTGTGGTTTTAGATGCCAGTTCTATTGATAATCTAACTGTATTCAATGCCGCGTTCAAGCTACCATCTATTATGTGAAATAACGCAACCATTAATTTAGACATTCGAATGTCTAGTTGAAGTACAGTCAATGTTAAAATCCATGCATCAAGACTTGTGTTGTGTTTTATCAATCTATATTACCATACAAATTTATAAATAAAGTTATCTATATCATGGAGAATGAATTATTTCATACTAACACTAACGATAAATAAACCAGTATTGAAATATCGATGTATTTAATATTTTTTTCTAATACAAATAACATTGTGTAAACACGTACCCTATGTATTGATCTCTTGTCAATACAGACAAGACGTCCAGACAGTAAATAAACTATAACATAAAGAAATATTTTTCTCGTTCGAGTTATGTCGTCTCACAGCCTTTTAACTTTGCATCGTAAATTAAGCTCAGAGATATTACTCATCATCGTTAATGGCTGGACAATATTTCAATTTTATTCTCCAATCCTTTCTTTCGTTTTATTACGAGATGTACTTTTTGGGACCATTAATTGCTCGATCCGTATTCTACTTGTTAAAAAAGATTTAACTCGGGTTTCTGCACGAATGTATTCTTTATGAATGTGTTATTTATGAATGTTGAAGTCATCATTTTATGATCCACGGATTGATTTAAACTTTAATAATAAATGTTTACATTTACAGCTTTTATATTAATCAATAAAAGACACGCTAATTATTTATTTGTAATTTATAATCTAAACGATTAAAATAATTGCCAGTTTAAATAAAAATCAGCGGTTTTTCTGTAGATAACGATTAAAACACTGTGTAAATATAAATTATTAATTAACATGTTGTTGAGTAAATCGGATTTATCTCGCCGATGAATGGAAATATATAAAATACATCTACATGTGTAAATTAAATCAGTTGGTTTCTTGTGATTGATGACTTTTGCCACCGAAACATTAATCAAACAACATTTATATCATACAGAAGACGATATGAAGATAAATTAAGCGGTAGCGAGCTTCGATGTCAAAATGTTTTTAAACGTTTTTTTTTTTAGGTTTAACAACCGATCGGTATCGCTGCACCTTCGGCACAAGATCGAAGATAAAGGTCCTTGCACCGCGAGGGACGGCAATAAACCGTATGAACAACGAAAGAATTACCACAAAAAAAAATTAAACACAAAAAATAGGTATTAAAAATAATACAAAATTAACACTTACCCTGGTCGTACATCCTTTCTAACATCAACTTCCGGTGGAAGCTCATCAAATTTTTCAACTAATCCAGAATCATCTGCAGAAATAAATCGTTGATTTAAAGTAGAGTTAAATTTTTTTGGAAACAATAAAGCTGATATTGAGGGTTGAAAAAAATAAGAAAAAATAAAAAAGACTATGTATAATGTGAGTCGACGAAGCATTGTTGTTCTTGTTTCTTTTGAGGGTCTGTCGCGGGCGAAGTTTGCACGTGGAATGAGACGAATTGAGAGAGTAGAGTGAAGGGAAACAGGAGAGGCAACAAGTTCCCACAGAGACTGCACGGCAGCCTTGCGAGGTAGCAGGAGGAGAGGACGCGATAAAGAAAGAAATAAAGAAAAAAAACGATAATGAGTAATTGGCATGAGAATGGGGCAAGTGACAACGTTCTCACTTTCGCTAATAAATTTATCCAATCCCTTTGTTACCACTTTTAGACACATTTTAACTTCGTCTTTACACATTTTTGTCATATCTACATCTCAATTTCTACAACCACGACTTTAACCTTTTAAAATCATCAGCTATTTTCCAACTCCTATAAAGAAGCCAAACGGAATTTCACCCTTTTGTTAGCAATGTTCACATTAACATATTAATCGTTTTGGGCTGGGTTATTTTAATTTATAATTTAAATGGATTTCCTCATTATTCAATTTATTTTAAATGTGGTGTATTTGTTCTTGACAAAGCATGTGGGAAGTGTAAATGACAGGGAAGGTTAAAAACACACTCCTTATTATTAGTTATTGGGATTCGGAACCTTTCTCTTGGCGCAGCAATGTTTATTTACATTAATTCGGTTCATTGTGATGCATAAATTTCCATAATCATGTTGATTGAAAATTAAAAATTATTCATTATTTCTAGAAAGATCTTATTTGAATTGGAAATTAGTATTCAAACAAAGTATTTTTGTTGATATAAAAAAATTTTTGTTTATGTTGTTAAAAAATAATAAAATTTAAAATAAATATCGGTGTTATATGCAACCCAAGCAACTTTTTTGATAATTTAATATTATTTTGCAATAATCAAAGTTTAGCCCTCAAAGTTGTTAGGACGTGAAGAGGTTGATGGTGATGGAAGTTCATATTGTATAGTATCTAACTCTTCATTATTAATGTATAAATACAATAATATAAATGTCATTACTTAGGCAACCCAAATATCAATAATAGTTTAGTACAAGCAAAAAATTGTAGATGGAGTCACCTTAATAAATCAAATTTAAATCTTATTAGGAAATAATATATATTATAACATTTAAAATAACTTCGTTTTTAAAATGTTCTTATTGTATTATATTATTTTCTCTAATTTATCTAAATTTATATACTTAAATAAACACCTATATAAAAAAATCTATATTTTCATTGAAATGACATTTATTTAAATATTTGAATTTAAATTCATATATGAATGTACAAGTGTGGTTTTTGAATTAAATTGGAGTGTAGTTTGAATTGAGCTTTTATATGAATGAAAAGTTTTAAGGGACGGGATTTTAGGGCACCGGGTCGATCGATAGGACGAGAAAACGCCACCTGCTGCTGCTACTGCTACTGCCTGGTTCAGGAACGTCACGTAACGTTACATGGAACAAGGTCAAAAACGTGCTTCTACCGTTCCACTTGCTCCTAACCGAAAGATCCTTCCACTTTAGCCACAAAGAGAAAAGAAAACATTTTTTTAAATATTTCTCAACCACGGATTTGGACAAAAACCTTCAATTAATTTTTATTTTGCTGATAAATCTATTAATCAGGAAATAAAAATCATTTTTTTTGTGTTACATTGTGTCCTTACATAGAGTATTTCCGTGTGATAACGTGTTGATAGGAAAAATAACATTAAATACTATCGATGCAATATATCCTGTGATGAAAGCCTGACCATGCCAATAATTTATCAGTTGTTGTGTCTTATTTGGATTTATTTTGACCCCAAACGCCGTCGTCTTTAATCTATAACAAACTAAACAAACTATGTAGTACTATACTTTTCACATTACATTTTTTGCAAAGTATCTTATCATCATTTGCAAATTAAAATAGTAAATTATATAATTTTTACAATACTAAATAATATTTTAGTAGAGTAGAGTAGTTAGTAGAGTTAGAATTTGATACCCTTATTAAAACGAAGACTCCAATAATGTTGCAATTATGATTGGCAAAAACGATAAGTCTAGATACGCCAGGAAAAACAAATCAGTTAATTCTAAGAAATTTTGGCTTATTCCACAGCAACAAATTATTTTCTATCAACGTGTTGTCGTTATGAATTATTATACGTTTGTCTGAGAATCCATATATATAACAAATATGTTTTTGAATGTAGCTGGATTTTCCTGCAATAAGGTTGCTTATGTTACACATGGTAATCCTTCCCGTAACGCAATGATAATTTATAATCGTAATTTCTAATCTTATATATTATGTGCTGATCAATTTCTTTTTTCTAATCTAAATTGCCTACTTGGACATTCATAAGAGTGTTTGCATGGAGAATATTACACTATTTCGTTCCTTCTCTTTCTATTTATCTGTTCTTTTGATTTTTGCTTTCTTCCTTTTGTACATCTCATTCTGTTTCTGCCAGTCTCTCTCCGGTCACAACCTCGTATTGTTGTCATCGTTTTGTGATTATGAAATAATTTAAAAATCTTCTTTTCTGTCTACCTCTCATGCTTCTCAATATCTGATCTGCTGATATTGTTACCGCATTTATATCTAAAAGAAACCTGAAAGTATCATCATTTTCTCTCCAATTATTTGCATTATATCATTCAATATTTTTCCGGATCTTGGATCGTCTTGTCCATGGAGATAACACAGCTCTTTTGGATCTGTAACGCACTTTGATTGCTTATCTTCGTCCCTTTATCATCTGGGCAACCATTTTCTTCTTTTTTTTTCAACCCAACCTAACACGGTTCCTCAACCTCCCAGTGTCTCCCTACGTCTCCTTGCTGCCAGGACCTCTTCTATCCATCTCCTCCACCGCGCCTGTCGCCCAGAACCTGCCTGTGAATCACCTCCTCTCTCAACTCATCACAGTCTAACAGGAGGTAGATTAAAGATTCTCAGCCCTCCCCACACAGTCTACAACCCTCTCCTCATCCTCCATCCAATATCTATTGGCCCTCTTATCGTTACCACATATAAATCTGGCCACCTCTTCATTCCCCACCGCCGACAAGTACTTCGGTATTCCCACATCCCTATCCCACTACTCCAGTTGTCTCCACATCTCAATCCCCTCCTCTCTTTTGTTGTTCACTTCTTCTGTTGAGTACCCCACACTTCTGTAGTATCCCTTCTCTTCTCGTTGCTCATGACGATCCTTTCCTGCCCCAATCTCTCTACGACACTCCCCAAGATTTTACAATGCGCACTTCTTTCCACCCTCACCTTCATTTCTTCTCTAAATGTGTTCTCCACCCTAACCAACCCCAAACACTCACTTGCAGTATCTGATCGGCACATCTTACAAAACTTCATCAACTTCTTTTTGTCTACGTTCACCTCCAAATCCTTCCCCCTAAAATACCCATCCAGTCATACACGTACATATATTCTTTATTTAATCAATACATTTATAAATTGTGAATCCAATTACTTGGATAGTTTGAGATGTTTGTACATGACGAAACTTCTTTAAGTTAGTTGTACCAAGTGTCCTTAACAATGTTAGGAATAATTTTATCTGATTACTCTGGAATTGTTCTTTGTTTTCTTAGTAGGTAACAAGTACATCAGATAGTACATTTTCTTGTAATTCTTCACACATTTTTCTCAAAACTTTCTGTTTTGTACGGAACCTAATCATTTACAATAACAAATTACCATCGGTCCAATTAATTGCGTCAGAAATGAAGTAGCAATGACTGGTGGTAGGAAGAACGAGACGTGATAAGGTGAAAAACAAAGTATCAGTGCAAAACTAGAACAGAATCCCATAGTACAAATAATAGAAAAAAACAACTTCAGTGATATGGGCACCTGAGAAGACTAGGCACCTAGAAGACCTAGTAGAATAAATCGTAAATTCTGGGAGGAGAACATAAAAGAATCATCCAGAAAGAGAGATGGCACAAATAAAAAAATTAATAATAAATAACACAGGTAAGAATAAAGGAAAAGGTTGAACATCATGACACCATAAGGTTAATTTGATTTTCTTTCTTACGCATTTTTTTCCTTTTAAGTATTCTATGTTATATTTTGCTTTGGTATCTTCGTTTTGACTTTTTGAGTTTTCTTTATTTCTCCCTTTTATTATAATAAAGTTCAGCCCGTCGCCGAAATATTTATAAATTATATTGCATGTTTAAAAGTGAAGTTTTGTCCATAATGTAATTAAGTTAATAATTTTTTAAATATGATATTTTTTGTTACGATTTCTTAATTTATTTTTACAATAACTGATAACAGTAATATTCCAACTCGAGAATAAAAATATTGATAAATTCTATTTGTCTCACTGAAATATCAAGCTTAGGTCAAGGGTTAAACTCGTTAAGATAACACCAATAATCACTGCCATATAGAAAATGTTAAAGTTAAATTTATCTAAAATGCATCGTTTAAGATGACTTAAAAGAATAATACTGGTAATAAAGATTAAATTTTTTTATTAAAAATAATTTTTTTTATTAAATTTTACATAAAGATCCCTGTAACAGTCGTAATGGCACATAGAGTTTCACAAAATCACTATATGTCTATTTCTTTTTCGATATACGTTTTAATAATCGTCATGATTTGCATGTCCTCCAGAAGAAATTAAATTCACTTCGGCGATATCGTTGGTTTTCCTTCCAATTGTCTCCTTATAAATTTTTAATTGAATGTAACCCATGAAGCAAACGATAATCGTTAAAAGACATAACAACACGTAAATGACGTAGATATTGCCGGATGTTTGTGGTGGTTCTGGCATTGCAAGTTTTTCAATTTTAACCATTTCCTTTTCTAAACTAATATCTTTTGTTAAAGTTTTATTACAAGATTGTTTTAAACTTGATGTGTCGTCTATACTAAACATTACTCCATCGTCGTTAAAATAATCGATCATTTCTTCAACTACATAACATGGAAGATTGTTATTGTCAACCGTAATGTACACTAATCTTTGGGCGTGATCAAATAAATCTTTATAATCAAGTTCAGTTATGTCGTTGTAAGATATATCTAACGTGTGGAGATGGTATAATTTCATTACGTTTCCTTTGGCGATGCCGTGAATGTTATTATGAGAAACGTTGAGATATCTTAACTCGGGCATTGGTGAAAAAAGGCCCAGCTTTAATACGTATAATTTATTGTAAGGCATATGTAACTCCCTAAGATTGTGTAATCTAATAAAAGTGGCATATTGAAGTGTATGAATATTGTTATTTTCTAAATCTAAATATTCGAGCTTACTAAGTCCTTTAAAAGCACCATTTTCGATGTTTTCTAATCCGTTTCTCGATAAATTTAATTGTTCCAAATTCTTTAACGATGAAAAAACGTATGCTGTCAAATTTTGAATTTTATTTTGAGATAAATCCAACGATATTAAGCTCGTCATATTGATTTGATCTGGTTGCAATGCCGTTAAAGAATTATTTCTTAACATCAAATGTTCAAGGTTTGGTACTCCAACGAAAGAATCCGTAATTTCTTTAACGTAATTATTTGTTAAATCTAAATGCTTTAAATGGCCTAATTTTTCAAACGACCCCGAATCTATCGATTTAATCAAATTATCATTCAAATGCATGGTTGTTAAATTACCAAGTTCGGAAAACCCATTTTTTAATAACATCCCCAAATTATTATGCGACAAATCTAAGCTTATCACATTTTTTATTCCTTTAAATACACCGGGGGCAATACTTGGAATCGAATTATACGATAAATCGAGTACTTTTAGCTGGATCAAACCCATAAAAGCAGCATTAGAAAGTCCTAGAATGTTACTTCTTTGTAGTATTAAGGTTGCAATTTGGTTGTTTGTGATATCGAAGGCATTCGAAGGTACATTTCCTAAATCGCAATTTTTGCAAATCAACGTCTCGTCTAAACTGTCGAAACGATATGGGGTTGATTTGAAGAAATTTGACGTTGCGTTTTCACATGTAGCTGTTAAAGAACCACGTTCTCCATATGAACATTTCATATTACTCGATTGGTATAAAGAACCGTAAGCGTAAGCGGAGGCATATGTTTGTATACTCAGCGCAACGATACATAGTAATAACTGAAAAAGAAAAAAAAGTAGTTAGTAAAAAATCTATTCTGATATTAAGTTAGATAACAAAACGCAAGTCGAATTGAAGTTGTAACGAATCACCAATTTCGCATGATCGAAGTTGGATTAATTTAAAATTTATATCTGACCAAATTCCCAAAGTATGAACTTATGAAATTTGATTTAATTTTTGAAATTTTAATAAAATAAATTTGGGTAAATGATTTTATTTCTGACAAACATCTTTGTATCTATTGATGCATACATGACCAACACTTGTTAGGTTACTTTATCGGCTCAACACAGCTTGTAGTGAAGGACAAATACTGTCTCCGAAAAAGTAGTAGAAATCAGCACAAATCCTTACATATTGTTGAAACTCTTTGAAAATCAATTAAAAATTATTAACTATATTTGGATAACCTTGGATAACTGTCATGTTCATAGAGTTCAATATCTGCTAATTCAAATGTTGTAAAGAATTACTACGTGTAATATAGCCTAAAGACAATCGAAACTCGAGAAAATGAACAACACATGGATGCGAAGCATGAACCATGTCGACAGGAGATAGAAACAAATTAAGAGTTTTTTTAAAGATAGATCTTGCGCCCGACATATGGATCAATACAAGATGTACTGGAATGTGCAGAATAAAAATGAACCACGAATTAGGCCAGCTCGTGGATGGTGTAGACACAGTACGACACATAAAATCACGAAGAATATCATGACTAGGACATGTAAAAAGGATTTAGGGAGATAGAGAAGTGAAGAGAATTGTAAAATAGACACTACAGGTACAAAGAGGCGATGAGAAAGGCCAAAGAAATGATAGAAGGATGATGTGATGAAGGACGACAGATCGGAATGGCATCGTATTGTGAAGCAAGCTAAAGTTCATAGAGGACAGTAGTGCCGGAAGAAGAAGGTGAAGAAGTTAGTACATCAACATTAATTCAGACATATGGATCGATACAAAATGTACTGGAATGTGCAGAATAAAAATGAACCACGAATTAGGCCAGCTCATGGATGATGTAGACACAGTACGACACATAAAATCACAAAGAATATCATGGCTGGGACATGTAAAAGGATTTAGGGAGATAGAGAAGTGAAGAGAATTGTAGAATAGATACTACAGGTACAAAGAGACGATGAGAAAGGCCAAAGAAATGATGGAAGGATGATGTGATGAAGGACGACAGATCGGAATGGTGTCGTATTGTAAACCATGCTAAAGTTCATAGAGTAGTGCTGGAAGAAGAAAGTGAAGAAGTGTAATACCACAGGTTCCATATCGATGCTGCTTTATTTGTTTTCATATGTTCTTCAGCTTCTTACTCTGTTTGTTACTCATAGTGACGTATAAATAATGGTGAGTGGTGGACGTACGATGTTTCTAATATAGGTCAAATATCGCGATCTGCAGACTTCTAATAGTAAACAATTTCAATTTTTGTCTAATAAGTTAACCAACTGCAATTCTCACTAAATTCGAATGGCAAAACTTAATTAGACATCAAAATTAATTCTTATTTAGCACCAAATTATACAAGTAATAATTTTGCTGAGTTTGCATTAAACTCTTCATAGAGACATAATCAAACAACTTTATTATTTATAATTATTTTCCGTGAGTTGATTATGGCTTGTAATTTATTTATTGTAAACATGATAATAACAGAGTTAATACTAAACGAAATTGCGTATTTATTGCGACAATACTATATATTTTAAAATCAGTGTGTGATTGACTGAAAATCTAAGGTTAGTATTGTACCACTCGCCGATATTAAATTATAAACAGTATTTGCACTGTAATCATAAATGTTATAAAATTTATAAAACGGAACAAAGAAATAAATTTAATCTCGTATTAATCATTATATGACAAAGACGTACTTGGTAATAATGTTCATATATAGCTTATCACTAAGTAGTTGTACACCGGAAAACTCCGTTGCGTATTTATGTTGTTATAGCACGGAAAAAATGATAGAAATGAACATGAGTTGATAATGAAGTATGAATAATAAAATTATTTTAGTGCTCTTTTAATATAAAGAAAAAATAAGTTTAATTTTAATGTTTCCTTTAATTAAAATACAGAAACAATAAAATTTTTATTGATATTTATAATTAGTTCTTTTTATTATCATCACACAGATGACCTAAGTTCACTTTTGATATTTAGGTTACCGTTCGTCGTGATAACAAAGTTCACACTCTTAATAAAATTCTCCGAAATAAACATTCGATTTGCATTATTATTTACAAAACTGCAGTAATGTAAATTAAATAAAATTAAAAAAAAAATTAAATCATTTGTTTTAATAATTCAAATATTTCTAAAAAAACAATCTTGATTGTAATAATTAATTATGAATAAAAGGCTTTTTTTACTTACTTTATTCGAATTCATCTTGAGATTTTAACCGAGACGATAAATAAAATAATTACGTCCCACTTTGAAGTTTAAACTTTTTGGATCAACAGCAAAATCAGTTGTTAGCTTTGTCGCCGCGCATTACCGAAACCACACTGACTGATGAACTCCATACGAGCTTGTTTATTTGAATCGGGGATGTTGATTTCCTAGAAAAGGAACGACGCATAACACGCACTCGATGGAATCATTCCGTTTCTTACATCAGAAATGTACAGACATAATAAACAGAAATGTTGATTTATTTAATTATTTAAAATTTAAGTGTTGGTTTCTTTTCTTTAGAAGCTCGTTTAAGCACGCGTTTAAGCTCGTTCAACATCGATAAACTACTGAGAATCACAAGTAATAAGTGATTCAACTAGGTGTAATTAATGCAGATGAGAGAGTTCGTATTTGTTATAGACTGCACGTTATATACAGGGATTTTATACACGTGTCTATAAAAATAACATAGTTTTATTTGATATATTTATGTTTATTTGAAAATAATTAAATTTTTTTACTCAATATGAAGGGTTTTGACATTTTTGTACTAGAATTTGTGCATTCAAACATATTGATCAACACCCAATAGATTTTGCAATGGAGATATTGATGTATTTATTTAATTAACTAAACAGAAGATTGTGGAAATAAATTCACGTATAGTTTATAAATTAAGTATGAACTCATATCTTTGTGACATAACACAGAAAGTTTAATATTTCTATTTTGGCCACCACAGTAATTTCATAGCACATAAAGCTTTGTAGTTTTGACGTCATGTAACACAATATATATGATTCCCCATTTCTTGAGAACCGTGGGATGCAACTGACTCATTCCATACTTTCATTTAGACTCATTTCCATAATTTTTATTGATTTATAGAAGAATTTATACAGTTGTTTTTTATGCCAAAAGAAACATAGAATCTATCAAATTTCTTAAAAGTTTTTAGAAAACATTTCTAGGTGTTTCCATGAATTTCCAACGATACCTAAATTCATCCAGAGGTTTCAAAGGAGTTCCAGTAATTGATTAACAAAACGTATCTTTGAGGTTTTCGGCTACAAGCATTAAAGGCATTAAATGAAAATACATAAATATAGTTTAATAAAAATTTATTATTATACATCAACAAATTAGATGTTTTATAATGATTCATAAGCTGTATGATGAGTAACAGTTTCATTAAGTTGTGTTAAATCTCTCTCCTTACATCTTTTTACATACACATATGTCTTATAAAGAATTAATCCAATAATTAAAATAAAAACACTAACAAAAATTAATAATCCATATAAAAATGGAACATGATTATGGCCATTATGATTTGTTATTAATTCTTCAATTTCAACTAAATTGTTCATTATGTTAGAATTTTTCGTTACATTGCATAAAATACTTGCGTTATTATCAATGTTTAAACTAAAATTATCTAAAGGAAAATACGAAATCATTTCCTTTTCGGTATTACAAGGTAAATTATTGTGGTTTACGTTTAATAAAATTAATTTTGGAGCGTTTTGGTATAATTCTACGTAGTCCAAGTACGATAAATTGTTATGTGATAGGTCGAGATAATTTAAATTAAACAATTTTGCGACATTTCCTGTTGGAATTAAAATTTTATTGATATAGTTGTGAGAAAAATTGACAGTAATTAATTCTGGGAGTGGTGTGTATAAAGAGATTATTTTTAAAGAATTTTTACTTAAATCTAAATATTTTAAACGTAGTAATTCCGAAAATAAATCAAAAGGAATCGCTTTCAAAGTATTGTTGTTTAAATTTAAAATTTCTAAATTTTTTAAATCATTAAAAGCGTTTGATTCTAATTCGATGATTTTATTATCGTTTAAATAAATTTCTTTTAAATTGATTACAGAACTAAAATAATTCTTTGGTATAACGGAGATGTCATTGTTTGAGAGGTAAAGTTTTAATAAGTTGTTAATTTTGAATTTGTTTTGGAGTTTATTTAAGACGTTGTTACCTAAATAAAGTTCTTCTATGTTAGATGGAAATTGAAATCCATCTTGTAAAATTTTTAATTTATTATTTTCTAATTCAAGTAATCTTAATTTGTTTAAATTATTAAACGCACCTGGATAAATATCAATAATCAAATTATCCGATAAATCCAAATGTACCAAATTTTCCAATTCCGAAAATGAATTTTTTTCAATCCTCCTTATTTTGTTTCGTTTTAAATTAAATATAACTACATTTTTGATACCTTTAAACGTACCCGGTATTATTATTTGAATACTATTATTACTTAAATCTAATTTTCTTAAATAATCCAATCCAACAAAAGTAAACGGAACAAGCCCGGTTATGTTATTACTTTTTAATGATAATGTAAAAAGGTGATTATCTTCAAAATCAAACGTTTCCGGTGGGATATTTCCTAAATTACATCGAACGCATTCTAAGTTTTCTAAGATTTCATTGAAGGTTATTTTTGAAAAATCTTCTGAATACATTCCAAAGCATTGTAAAGTTGATGACCCGGAAATTATATTACAACTTCTTTTTGATACATTCTCCGTTGTTGATGTGTATATAAAGAAGTAAATAAAAAATAATATCTGAAATGATGAAGAAAAGAAAAGAATAATTTTAAACAATAAAAAATTGAGGTCGTGATTAGTATGGGTGATTCATTGCTTTTTTAGAAATAAACTCATTGTGATAAAAAGAAGATTAAAAATATTAATATTTTATGTTTTATTTTCATTTAATAAATTTATACTTTGGTTATAACCACATACTTTTTTGATAATATCGGAAAGGTAACGAACATTAAAAAAGAGATTATATACTTAAACGACAGGCTTTTAGATTAATCAATCATAATTGTGAAATAATTATTTATTATTTTAGATCGAAGATTATTTTGTAATAAGTAGACAACTTTTTTATTTAGATTTAATATTTTGTCAACGTAGAAACGAGGCAGAAAGGAATATCTTAGTACAGCGTTGGTTAAAAAAGAAAAGCTTACTTCGTCATATTCAGTGACGTGATATCTGCAGGAAATTCAGCCGAGAACCAACAAATATGTATTTACGACGATTCCAAAGTACCTGACTTGATTACTCTGACTATGTCAGAATAATTTTTACCATATACTTCTTCTACTTTTCTCGAAAAATCAGTTAAACAATGTTTGTGAACGATTTTAGTGCTCATAATTACTAGACTCTATCGTTGAGAAGTTTGTACCCAAGTGCCGAGATGGAATTTTAAGAATATGAACAAGCAAAACTTTCTTGAGGGATAGTCTAATGAATTAACAGAACTTAGCAAAAGAGCCGATTGTAAAAAAGCAGACCAGAAGTATGGAAAAAGTATAGACTACAAAGTTAGGAGAGTCGTTCATTCGATATGAAAATTATAAAGAAATTAAGCAGGTTTCAAAACATGCCCAGGAAATAGATTGTACAAAATGCAAATTTAATAATTATTGGATTTTAAGACACATTTTATATTATAATCAAATTATTATCGTGTAAACCTACCTGATTTTAAAGACAAAGGTGAAACAGAAGACACAACTCGTCTTCCAACCCAAAACCTCTACTACTAAATCCGTTCCTACATTAACTACCTGATAATGGAAATCATTTTGGGTAAAACATGTAAATCATTTATGGAGAAAGGAGCAAACACAAGAAGCGATATCATATAAAGGATACATTGAACAAGCTGATTAGTAGATCATATCTATTTAGGTAGGTGGCCTAAATAGATGAGCAAGACAAACTGGATAGATTGAAAACCTGCTTTCAGAGGAAAAAAAGACGGGCGAAAGCGCACGAGGAAGATCAGCGATAAGATAAGGTAAGGAAGGAATGGAAAAGGTAAACACCTAATATCACCAAAACCTTGTCAAGAATATAAGGATTGAGATCGAGGGAACCTCAATCTTGTAAAATAACAAATAATTGAAAAAAAAAATTTTTATTAACTTTAATTTAACAATTCGATATTTTTGTGCAATTCTTAACTGATTAACAGGTTATTACATCAATTTCTTAGAAAATATTATTTTTAATACGAAGATAATGCGGATAAATTTTGACTGATAAATCAAGAAGTAAACAACGTTATCTACACGAACTGCTCAGAGAAGACTCCAAAATGTTCCGTAAGATTATAAAGTCCAAAACAATCTTTTAAGTTGAATTAAACAATTAATTATTACTAAAAGATAAACTAAAAAATTTAAAAAACACTTACCATTATCTTTTCTACTATTCTATACATGTTTTCTTATTTCATATTACCGATAACTTATTATTGTAGTTGAAGAATCGAACGTTTGGATCCTTGATGTTTGGTACTCAATGCCAAACAAACAATGTCTTATCGGAGGAAGTGGAAACATCGGTACCAGATATGCTTTGAACTACATACTATTTAATTTCAATATTTTTTCTTCTTTTATACCAAAACTCAGTAGTAATCTTCATCTTATTAAATACCATTAGTAACTTTGTATGATATATATATAAAAGTTTTAGACATTTTAAAATTCTTTTATTTTCAAAAATTAAGTAATAATAATTCGCCAATAACTACAATTGTAACAATCAAATTTTTATTTATGCATTGTTACCAGATGTACGTCAACCCATAAACGCATATTTATTGATTTACGTGATTTAATAAACCTTACTTCATTTAAAACGACCTCACTTAACAAAACCGAATTTAAATAATTCCCATGCGTTTCTAAAAATCACGTTCGACAACAACGGAAACTAACACTTAATTATAATATATACGTAATTACTTATACATGAAGGTACTTGTAAATCTACTTATCGACGTGGTTTCTTATCATATCACTTAACACAAAAATTTCAATCTCTCCCGTAAAAACCGAGCTGTATCGAAAACATCAGGTAATAATTGTTACGGTCGCCCATAAACCTTGTAATACGCGCTCGTTTACTTTTGATGGTATAAATCAGGAAACTGCGGCAGTTCGTGTTCAAAAAACCCAACATATAGACATGTTCAAGTTGATTATTGCGTGTCTTTTCGTCAATATAATCGGTTTTGTTGTCAGTGTGCCGACAAATAATCGATTCGAATCCAGTTATGGCTGTAATTATGAGGTAAACGATTTTATTTATGATTTAGTTTTTTGTTTAAATAATTAAGTTTTTAAATAAATGGGTTAATTTTTGTGTCAAGGAAATAAAAAAGTATTTTTATCGACTTTGAAAATAACTGTATTGTTTACATTTTTACATCTCGTTAAACAATTAAAAGATGAATATTAATTCAAATCTTTGTTGTTCTTCAAGGAATTATATATTTAAAACGTTTCAAGGTTTCTACATTGTTTGAGAAATAATTTAATTTATAGGCATGTCATCCAGTAGATCCAGAAAAACTGAACGTTCATTTAGTGGCACATTCCCATGATGATGTTGGTTGGTTAAAAACGGTGGATCAATACTATTATGGAGGTAAATATGTTCATTTAAAATATAACATTTTATGTATTCTTGTTTAAATTGAAGCTAAAAACTACATTCAACAAGCTGGAGTTGAAAATATTATCAGTTCTGTTGTTGAAGCACTCGACAGAGATCCCAATCGCAGGTAAACATATTTATCTTATTTGAGTACACGAGCGATAATTAAATTAAATTTGGAGATTTAATTTTTAATATTTGATAAAATTGAATTCTATTTTATTTATATCAGGATGGCAAATTAATTAGATGAAAATTTATCAAATCTTTAATTAATCTTAATTACGTTTTGTTTTTTGTTGGTAGGTTTATTCAAGTAGAAACAGCATTCTTTTGGCAATGGTGGAAATTACAATCGGAGAGAACTCGACAAGTTGCCAAAGAATTAGTAGATAATGGCCGATTGGAAATAATTAACGGAGCTTGGAGTATGAACGACGAAGCCGCCGCTCATTATCATTCGATAATCGATCAATTTACTTGGGGCTTAAAGTAATTACTTCTTTAATTAATCAAAACAATTTAATTAATTAAAGCTAATTATTTAAATTTCTCAATTAATGTTTTTTAGAACTATTGATGATACAGTTGGAAAATGTGGCAGACCGAAAATTGGGTGGCAAATCGACCCATTCGGTCACAGCAAAGAAATGGCAACAATTTTTTCACAAATAGGTTACGAAGCTGTGTTTTTCGCAAGGTTAGATTATAGAGATAACATTAACAGACATATCCAGCGAGATTTAGAAATGATTTGGCAGGGAAGTCAAGATTTAGGTAAGATTACTCACTAATACAACTATAAAATGAGTAATAATTTCATTTTGGTTTTAAAATAGGAAATTCATCAAACATTTTCACTGGTGTCTTATACGATTTTTATACAGCACCAGCGTATTTCTGTTGGGATGTTTTATGCTCTGACATGCCTATTGTTGACGATGAAACTAGCCCAGAATATAATTTAGATGATAGAGTATATTAAAATAATAACTAATAAAAATGTAGATTACATTTCTCATTTTTAGGTAGAAGAATTTGCTGATTATGTTCTTAAAGGTGCTTCTAATTTCAAAACAAAGCATCTTTTAGTCACGATGGGTGGTGATTTTACTTATCAAGCAGCAGAAATGTATTTTATCAATATGGATAGATTAATTGCGTAAGAAAATTTAATTTCTTTTTACAAATCTACAAATATAGTGGTCTCACCAGTTTCTCTGAAGTCTCTTCCCTCTATTACTGCACTTTTTTTTGGGTTCCCTTCATTGTGCCCACTTCCTTTTGTCTCTATCCAGTCTTTGTTTACTACCTTTCTACTACCATCAGACTATTTTTAGTGTTTCTCTTCTCTATCTTACCAGTTCCTTTCAGTCTCTCAAATATTTCTCTATATAGCTTCTATCTTCTATTCGTTTCGTTGAATCTCCTGTATTCTTACTGACTCTTCTTCCCTTTTTCCAGTTCCCATTTCTAGTCTCTTTTCTGGCTACCAAATTGTCTCTCGATACAAAAGTTACTGTCTCTATTCTATCCTATCCTTTTATCACCAGTCTCTTGCCAGCCCATCTTGTCTTTCCAGTCTCTCTTATTTCCAAACCAACCCAACCTAACTACATCTATAAAATAATATAGATATAAAAATGAATTTCTCTACTTTTCAAATTTTTAAAATTTCTACGATTTTTTATGTCTTCTTATGTAGTAATTCAAACAATTTTTCTTTACAGTGGATTTAAAAAGCTTCGTCCTGACATTAACGTAATATACTCAACTCCATCTTGTTATGTTAAAGCAGTTAACGAAGCTGCTAAAGCACAAGACATAACTTATCAGGTTAAAACTGACGATTTCTTCCCATATGCAAGTGATGCCCATTCGTATTGGACTGGTTATTTCACATCGCGTCCAAATTCAAAACGTAATGAACGTATGGGAAATAATTTCCTCCAGGTTCGAACTTTTTTTAAATATCATATAGTTTAAGTAATTTTTATGTTTATACTCACAGGTGATTAAACAACTAAATAGTTTCAAACAATTCGCTGATAATAACGATGACGAAGACAATTCTATTCTATTAAAAGAAGCGATGGGAATTATGCAACATCATGATGCTATTACTGGAACTGAGAAACAACACGTTGCACAAGATTATGCTCGTTTAGTTACAAAAGGAATTCATGCCGCTGAAGAAGGAATTGATTCTATTATTGCGTAAGATACTTACTTATTATTAAAATCATCGAAAAACATTTTAATTTTTTCAGAAATCTTTTAAAGAAAACTGACGATGTATCCTCTGTAACCTTACCGTTTAAATCATGTCTTCTTGCAAACGTATCACATTGTGAAGCCTCATCTTTCGATACTTTCACAGTCGCAGTTTATAATCCTTTGAGTAGAAACGTAAATCATTATGTTCGTTTGCCTGTGAGTGGAGATTCTTACACTGTAACGGGACCTAAAGGTTATAATTTAAAGTTTTTACACTAAGTTACTTAATGAGGAGTTGTTGTAGGAGTCGTTTCAAGTGCAATTTTGCCGACCATCCATGATTTTGAATACGTCGACGAAATTACGCCATTGTCGCAGGAGTTAGTTTTCTTGGCTAAAGACGTCCCGCCCTTGGGATTACAGTATTATTACGTGGATAAGTCTACTCGGCAGGAAAATGTTACGGTCGAAGTGCAGGAGATTAGACTTGGAACAACGGTAGGTTTCCTATTTTCTGTCAGGGTATATATTTCGGTTTTTACGAAGTACGTGTCTACCGGTGATGCTAGACAACGGTCAGAGGGATTTCAGGGGATATTTGGGATTACGAAGTTTATTCGGTGGTGAATTTACGAGTGTTTATTTTTAGACGTGAAACAATTTAGTTTGTAATATAGAATTAAATAAATATATGTTTAAGTAATACATTTTTTGTTTGTTACAGGAAACAGGATTTGAAATTGATTCAGAAACTGGTTTATTAAAAACAGTAACAATGAATGGAATCACACTTCCAGTAACTCAAAATTTCATGTATTATAATGGCGCAAATGGTACAAATATTGACGGTGAAAGACGAGCTTCCGGTGCTTATATATTCCGCCCTGCTAAATCCACTCCAGAAGCTTTACCGATTTCCACACAAGCAACGTACAAAGTGTACACTTCTGATTTAGTCGATGAAGTTCATCAAGAATTTAATGATTGGGTTAAACAAATAATTCGTGTTTACAAAGAAAATAATCATATTGAATTTGATTGGCTTATTGGACCAATTGAAAGTCCAGAGTAAGAAGCTAAATTACAATGCTTGATTTTATATTGAACTGAATACTGTTTTTATTTATAAAGGTATCAAGGTGTTGAAGTAGTAACTCGATTTATTACCGACTTGAAAACAGATGCCACGTTTTACACTGATTCGAACGGACGGCAGATGGTGAAAAGGGTGCGCAATTTCAGAGAAACATATGAATATACGAATGAGGAGCCCGTTTCAGGAAACTATTACCCAATAACATCCAAGATTACCTTACAAGATCTCGAAAGGAATATTGAGTTTGCTGTCTTAAATGATCGGGCTCAAGGTGGTGGAAGTTTAAACGATGGAGAAGTTGAATTAATGGTGATTACTATTGATGTAATTTCTTGTAGTTTGAGTTAAACATATTTCTTTTAGGTTCATAGAAGGTTATTAAATGATGATAACTTTGGTGTTGGTGAAGCTTTGAATGAATATGAATTCGGGCAAGGAGTTGTTGTTCGTGGGCAGCATTATTTAACATTGGGGTCGATGAATTCGAACTCTGATGGAAAATCATCTGCTGCCCAACAAAGAGATTTGGCGGCTAAAAAACTTTTGGCACCTTGGGTTGTTGTAGCACCTGCAAGTGATTCTTCCTTAGAAAATTTAAGTTCAAAATTAAACTTCGAGGTAAAATATAAATCATTAACACTTTTAATTTATACAAAATTTATTGTTTTAGTTTTCCGGGTTGACTAGATCTTTACCAGAAAACGTGCAAATCTTAACTTTAGAACCATGGGGAAGCAATAAAGTTCTTTTCAGATTAGAACACACCCTTTCTAATAACGAAGACGCAACGTTATCACAACCGGCTGAAGTTAACATTGATGTGTGTAGCTTTTTTTATTATTTCGGATATTTTTTAATGCTATTTTGAAATTGCAGGGACTTTTTACATTATTCGATATAGTCGATATGCAGGAAATGAACTTGGCTGGCAACGTTCCAATAGATGAAATCGACAGGATGGAATGGAACGGAGTGTCATCAGTAAAAACGCAATCGCAGAGAGACGTTCAATCACCCATAGTTTTGAAACCGATGGCTATTCGTACTTTTATTCTTACCATTACCAAAAAAATTTAAAATAATTGGTTAATTCATAAAAGAATTACTTTAATAAATTCTATTTTGCATACTAAAATTTATTACTTTCTTCGACCCTTTATGAAATAAAGTAACAGGTTTCAATAAAACATAACCTGCTTGATTACTGATTACTTGAAGGTTTTATTAAACATTAAACTCACTGCGCAAACTGTAACTACACCAGGTTTTTATGGGGTAATAAAGAAGATTGACTAACTGCACTTGAAACTTAACTAACTTCTAGAATGTAATTTTACTGGTTTAAGTATCAAATGACAATTTTAAAGCACTGTGTTCGAGTTTTTTCTAATCAAATATAGTACATTTACTTATTATATTAAATAAAGTAGGAAAAGAAACAATAAAAATAGGAAGACATTTTTAGAATTGAAAGATTTTCAATGATTCGAAAAATTTGAATTTTCCTTCCTTTATGTGAACAGCAGAATACGAACCCAATTTTATTTAATCTCTTTGGCCGTTCTCCAATATTCAAGCTCTTAACAGAAATAGGGTGCATTCTGTGCGATTTACATATCAATGTGTTCGAAATGAATTTCACAATATTCGTTGACATTGTATTGAATTTTTTAGATAGAGTTTTCTTTAGATTTGTAGTTGAAATGATTAAAAATTTGTTTTTCATATCGTTTAAAGAACGCCAGTTAGCTTCCATATTTCAGGAATGGAACAAATTTGTAGTAAAAATAGAGAATTGAGCAGCGGATTTAACATTAAGGTAAAATATATAAAAAAAAATTAAAATTATTAACAAAATTTATTGGGAAAGAAAAGGAAATAAATGAAATGGATAAAATGGTATCCATGACGTAGTTCTCTATATGGTATCGTTGATCTTTTAATGCACTTGTTCAGTTACAACGTTGTTCTTTTTGAAGTATACTTGTCACATTAGTGATTTGCACCATCCAGTCATTTTGTTGAAGATCTTTCTGCAACTGCTTAATATGAACGTCAACCTCAATGCTGCTATCAACTGCGGTTGGTTAGCTGCAGAATTTTTTAGAATTGATTTTGAATGTTTTATAGGACGAAGCAAGTTATTCAATACTTCGAGAAAATGATTTGAGAAACAACGAAAAAACATTTTGAAGCTCAGATGAATTTGTAATGGACTTAAACCATGAATTCTTCAAAATATCAAGACCCCAACATAACTTTTTCTAACATTAAATTAAGTTTAGAAAGAAAAAATTGAGGTTAAGCTGAGTTGTTTTTTTGAGTTGAATCTGTACAGCATGAAGTTAGAGTGTTAAAGAGAGCAGAACTTGTTACTCAAAACAGCTGCTGTGGGATCTTATTTTATGATGTTGGATCCATACTAGTGATGGAACGGATAGTGATTGAAGAAATTAATTTTATAGCGAATTTTGAAAGTTATCGATGAAAATTGCAACATCGAAAATTTTATCAAAGCTTCAAATATTGTTTTCTCAAAAACTAAAAGTTATTTTTCAAAACGTGTTGGTTCATTGGAAAGAAGACACTTTTATTAACACTTTGGGAAATTTTCATACTCATATTCCAAAAACTGGATTTTATACGAATTTTTAAAACTTAATCGGCAAAAATTGCAAAATTCGAAAAAATTGTTGATTATTTCAAAAATTTATTTCTCAAGACCTAAAAGTGATTTTCCAAAACGGTTTTTTCCATTAAAAAGAGGATACTTTTATTAATAATTGGTGATATTTCCACAACGATCCTTCAAGAAATGAATTTTATAGCAAATTTTGAAAGTTATCGATCAAAATTGCAACATCGAAAATTGTATCAAAACTTCAAATATTGTTTTCTCAAAAACTAAAAGTTATTTTTCAAAACGTGTTGGTTCATTGGAAAGAAGACACTTTTATTAACACTTTGGGAAATTTTCATACTCATATTCCAAAAACTAGATTTTATACGAATTTTTAAAACTTAATCGGCAAAAATTGCAAAATTCGAAAAAATTGTTGATTATTTCAAAAATTTATTTCTCAACAACTAAAAGTGATTTTTCAAAACGGTTTTTTGCATTAAAAAGGGGATACTTTAATTAATACTCGAAAGTGATAACAGCGACAGTTCTGTTAGTAATGAATGTGATGATGAATTATAAGCGAAGAGAAGAAAACTAGACGAAACTGCAACAAGAGATTTAATATATCGTATTGGGATTGTTACAATGAGGTTGCTAATGACAAACCCGATATAAATAAAGTTGTGTTCAATGAAAAAAGTCCTATTGGGGTCGAACTTGATTATTATCTGCAGTGTCCAACACCTAAAAGAGATACTAATTCCTGTGAATGATGGAGTACTAAGTAATAGGTTTTTAATATACTCGCCGGATACCGGATAGTGCCGGATATCCCTTCCACCACTAATCCATACCCACTGCTATCCAAGGCACTTCCAATGACCAGGACGGAAGTGTCATAAAAAAGAATTACCCTCTACTGTCTTTCTGTAACACGCTGCTCTACTACAATGCAGAAACAGTCAGTCACCAGCTATTTACACATTATTATCTAGATATCAGATACACAGCCTGCAAATAAACAGTTGAGTATGCAGAGGAATAACATTATTGAATTAGTAACATCTATCAGCAACTACCTTTGCTTTGTGCTTGCTATAATATAAATCAGCATGATTGTAACTGTGTCCGCTTTAACGCAGATGTTCGCAGAAAGGACGTGTACTGTCTAGTTTATGGCTGTTTTCCTAGTAGAACTGTTTGTATCCAGAACTGCAATTTTAAGTCCCACGGCATCTCATATTTGATCAGTAGCAGTGTCTACGTCTTTTCAGCTTTCCAGGAGAGACCATGGTCTGCATTGCAGGTATGAGACGAAAATCACAAAAATAGTTAAGAACATGAACACGCGCTGTAATCTCGACTTCGCAGTAGGACCATTGAAATGAATCATCATATGTGTTCTGTAGAATTTGTTCCTAGTGTATTCGCCCACAAAGAAATACATTGTATTGCACATTTTCAGGTTAGCCGTCAATAGTAGCAGTAGATTATAAAAGCTAATCCTCTGCCTCGGTCTGTGTTGCGAAGAAGTAGGTTGCGAGACTTTGTCAGTGACAAAACATTAATGGGTGGACTCAGGACTCTGTGTGTATTTGATTTTCCCATACTTATACCAATGTTCTGATACCTTGGTCTATATCGATGACTACTTATGGATGCAGGAGCAGCGCCATTTTTTATTTTCCTGGGTTGATGACTTTTGGCAACCGATGAGCTATAGTAAATATGGTATCATCCTCACTCTCAAGAATTCCTTTCTATAGAATATATCAATGTAATGAAATGTCAACTTTAATTGTTGAAGTTAACTTGTAAATCTCTTACTTGATGGTTAAAATAAGATGTGTCAAATGTGTCAAACAAAAATTTAAAAGATAACAAGAAAATGAAGAAAATGAAAAAAGTAAATGGTAATCATAAAAATGATATTTGTTCATTTTATCTCGGATTTTCTTTTGAGTATCTGATGGAATCTATGTCGTCACGTCTGAATGACGTCCTTCCACGTTAAATCCGGGTGGTCGTGTACTTTGCAGAAGCACACACAAAGATCCGCCGCGCTTCGGATCTATGCGGCTACGCGTGCGTCCTGCAGGATATATTCACGGCCGACGCAATCGACGCCGTCGCCACTGCCGCGGCTAAAACCCGGCTCGTGGATTCAGTACCCCTGGCGGAAGTGTCGTTAAACAACGCGTCGTCAACTTCACAACCACGACTCTCCGACACATTACCACAAATTTCAAGCAAAAAGACGAAAATATTCATAAAACGTAATTTTTAAGGAAGTAATGTAATTTCGAAATTGTAAAAAAACCAACAAAAATTAGTAAGAAAACTTAATTGATTTTGTTGAACAAAAGACGGATACGTTTTAAAATCCTCACTTCAAAGGATAAAAAGCTGTCGTTGGAGGGTTTCTGAAGATTTTTCGGTGATGTCATAATCGTATTAACTGCGAGGCGTCCGGATTTTGGGGATTCCGTGATAGTTTCCAACACGAATTGACTAGACACAAGATAACGGGTAAATATTTATAAAGATTTTTATGATATATTGATGTTAATCGTGATTACTAAAATGTTTGTGTCATGTTTTCCTATATTAAGAGAATTATTGATTTACCTTCAATCAGTTAATTTGTTACGGAAGATGGTGACATAACTCCGTAGAATCTCTTCTTTTCACAATAACATTATATTTGACATAATTTGTCTATTATCAAAATTTGTGATTTACTCTATGTGGCCTAATAAATATATTCAACTAATTTAAGTTGATAATAATTTTTAATGACTAGGAGGGTTTAAGTTGCTAATTAGTTTTGAGAAAAACTGGTATAAGTATATTTTATTGCATGTCATAATAAAATTACATCTCCGTTGTACATAAAAAAAGTACTTATATGTAATTATGCGACAAATAATAAAATTGAAATATAAAATATAAAAAAGAACAAAACGTTTGGATCAATACCGAGAATAATAAAAAAACTTTTGCATTATTAATAACATTCGGAATTAAGTACTCATCAAGCACAAACATTTTTTTTTGTACCATTACTTTTATAAATAATAAACTAAGTTAATAAAGATCGATAATTTACGTTACGTTTTATTGATTACACATGTTGAAAATAATTATCGAAGAAAAGTAATGGAACTGTGCCACCTGTCGCATCTGCTCGTACTTCTTAAAATATTTACCCCCATAAAGTTCAAGAAAGAAGGACATGACGAACCCAATATAAAGTTACCCAAGTAGTACAACAAAAGGAATCAACATTATATTTTAAAGTGTGGTTTCTCGAACTTGTGTTTTAAGTACAATTCGCAAGGTACAATTTATAATTTATAAACCTACAAAAGTTTTCTTTACAAAAATTACGAGTTTGGTACATTGAATAAACGTATATTAATTATTACCGAGTTTTCATAAATTTTAGCCGAGCTTCTCTTAGGCCCACTTTTACCACCTCTTGATAAATTTATCCGATAGATAATTACCATGGTTACAGCGGTTTTAAGCGCTCTCATTGGCTAAGGCCCACTTTTACCATCCTCCTGATAAACTATGTAAAGGATAGTTGCCATGGTTACGGCGATTTTAAGCACTCTCATTGGCTAAGAGCGGGATTTATCTATCGGATAAATTTATCAAGAGGTGGTAAAAGTGGGCCTAAGAGCGCCAATTTATCTATCGGTTAAATTTATCAAGAGTGGTAAAAGTGGGCCTTAGACGGCTAAACCGTAACTTTTTAGTTCTAAGTCTAGTATTAGTTCTATTCTTAGTTCAAGAAAAATTTACAACAATCTAGCGCTGAATAACAACTAAAACTAGAACTAACACTAGACTTAGAACTAGAAACATTCGTGTTTAGCCGTCTTAAGAGACGTACGGCTAAACTCGAATGTTTCTAGTTCTAGGTCTAGTGTTAGTTCTACGTTTAGTTCAATAAAAATATACAACAATCTAGCACTAAATAACAACTAAAACTAGAACTAACACTATACCTCAAACTAGAAACATTCGGGTTTAGCCGCACGTCTCTCAAGACGGCTAAACCCGAATGATTCTAGTTCTAGGTATAGTGTTAGGTCTAGTAACAGTGCTAGTGTAAAACTAGAATTAATACTAGACCTAGAACTAGAAAGTATCGGGTTTAGCCGTGCGTATGGCTGATAATAATAAAATAACAAAAACTAGAACTACCGTCCTTGATTTATAACTCGGGAAATACCACTAGTTTATCTAGAATATGGAATTGAGCATCTTGGGGAATAACTTGAGTTGGATTCTATCTATGAGCGCTAAAATTTAAATTTTAATACTTTTTGCAAAATTTAATACTACAAATCAAAAAAAAAATTATTTATAATAAAAAATTTACTTCATATTTTGTGTAATCCTATAAAAAGTAATTTTCATTTCATCCATATACATTAGAATTATTAACAAAGACAGATTGCAAGGAATATTAGGATTATGTGATTTGACTTTCCCGAAGCTATTGATATGCTTCGATGTTTAGTACTGCTTTTAATACAAGTTTCTCCGAGTTGGCTGTGGATCATTTTGCGAATGTAACCCGTAATTAGAGTGTTGAACTTGACTCTAATTTGAGATTAAAGAAGCATTTCAGTAGTCTTCTTCAGTAAGATTATTTCGACCTAAAGCAAAGGTTAAGTGTTCTTTTATGTGAAGCATTTAGATAGTAATCCATCTTAAATTACGGGGATTAATTTTACTATTTATAAACAAGTATTTCCAAATACAGCTGTATGGATCAGTTGATGTATCGCGTGTTTATTTATATTATGAAATGTATACACAAAATTTGTTTTATACATAGATAAAAGAATTCTGTATTGACAGAGCATCTTTCTCGTTAATTTCTTTTTGCTTAATATATCCATCGGGTTATAACGTTATTGGCCTTCCGATTTCATCCGCATCTTTCCATGAATCCTTCCTCCTTGTGTTGTCTAGTTTGTACAACTTTTTTAGTGTTCTTTATGTCTTATCCTGTATTGGTCACACTTCATAGCTGCAGGTTATTATACATCTAATTATTGAATTGTATATTCTGCTTGCTTTTTTATTATATGTTTATCGCCTCGTCAAGTGGTTTGGTGTTTTGTTTGCCGGAAATAGACAAATCTTGCTGTTCTTCTCCAATATACATGTATTCTGTTATTTGCAAATTAAACTCTAAGTCTCATTTACCATATTCTTCAATTAGTGTGTATCATATATTCCGCACCATCAATATCCTGTGCAATCACAACTCGATCGTCACCAAATTGTCAAGGTGTATCATTTCTCTACTAAGAAAAAGACCCCAAAAACATGGGCGCAGGGCGTGAAAGATGTGATGACAGCTAGACAATGAGCTAGGGAATGCACAAGATAGACAAAAATGGCATGTTGGTCGCGATGATACGCTGCATGCTGTATTAAATCGCTATAATGTGAGGATTTATATAAGTGTTCTGTAAAGCTTTTCAGAATTTTATTACAGAAATACTGTCATATGCTTTTCTTAGATCTACAAATAACAAATGCACTTCCTAGTCATACGCTATTTTCTTTTCTATGATTTGAATTAATATAAGCAGATGGCCAATAGTGTATAATCTTTCGAACAACAAATTTCATACAAGCAATTATCATTTGAATAACTTAAGTAACATAATAATTACTGTTTATGCAACCCATTTTACCCCACAATTTCATTTAGGCCTGTTTTGGTTCATGAGTTCTGTAATTGCGAAGAGTTCTGAACTTTTCTGCGCATACATAATGCATATTAAATATATGCGCAGAAAGATTTAGAACTGCTCAGAACTTCAGAACTCTTGAACCAAAATAGGCGTATTATAAAAATTTGTTAACCAGTTCGGAAGCGCTCTCTTGCGAAGACACGACGTGTTCAAAAAAATTATTGTATTATACAGTGTTTGTGGGAGACGAAATAATTAAAGTGAGCCTTCTTTTTATTAATCTTTTACTTTTATTTATCTTATCCATTTAGCGGATAAAATTGAATCAACACCTTTTTATTTGAATCTGTTTTTTTTGCTGCGCAGTTTCAATTACCATGATCAATTATTGATTCTTAACTTTATAAGACTATATTTCCTGTTTAGTTATTTTGATTTTACATTGTCAATTTCATAGTCAATTCTAGATATAATTATTCAACGAGAACTTAATTCTAAGATTTATTCTAAGAGTAAGTCGTATTTGAACGGTAACAAAAATATGTTTATAGTACTTTCATGTGATTGCGCGTTTTTCGCATTATTTATCACAGTGATGAATGGATATCTTAAAATCTAACTTTTGAATATTTATTTAAAGAGGATTAAAAGAATATATATTTTAAAATAGTTCTTTTTACGACAGCTAGACATGAAATATTACTTTTAACTTTATAACTTTTTGACTTAACACATTTTTTCCTTACCTCTTTTATTAGCTTTTAATTCTATTGAAATAATCACTTTATTATTAAGAGTATTAATTTTAGCATTTTAAATATAAAACTACACTATTAATATGACCGTCACATTAAACGTATCACTATTAACCATTGTTACGGTTATAACAATGTAATCTTTATTACTTTTGTTGCAAGAAATATCCATAAAATTCGTTTCATAACCAATTTTCATTTTATTTAGGATCGTAGTTTGATATGCTCTTAATTTAACAAGTACAGTAAAACTACGATATAACGGACCTCGTTAAAACGGACTTCGGATATAACGGACAAAATAGATAGAATCGAGTTGGATAGAATCTAACTCGATTGGATTGTGTTCACAAGTTGCTGTATTTCATGTTCATAGATAAACTCGGGGTATTCCCCAAGTTCTCTATACGATGTATAAACCAAGAAAGGTAGTTGTAGTTTTAATTGTTGCTCAACCCTATATATTTTTCATGGAACTAAAACTAGAACTAACACTAGACCTAGAACTAGAAAGTTTCGGGTTTAGCCGTGCGTCTTCAGAGTTTTCAGTTCTAGTTTTGCACCAGCACTTTTACTAAAACTAACACTATACCTAGAAGTAGAATCATTCGGGTTTAGCCGTCTTGAGAGACGTGCGGCTAAACCCGAATGTTTCTAGTTCTAGGTATAGTGTTAGTTCTAGTTTTAGTTGTTATTTAGTGCTACGTTGTTGTATATTTTTATTGAACTAAAAGTAGAACTAACACTAGAACTAGCACTAGAAACATTCGGATTTAGCCGTCTTAAGAGACGTACTTCTAAATTCGAATGTTTCTAGTACTAGATCTAGTGTTAGTTCTAGTTTTGCACTAGCACTATTACTAGAACTAACACTATACCTAGAAGTAGAATCATTCGGGTTTAGCCGTCTTGAGAGACGTGCGGCTAAACCCGAATGTTTCTAGTTCTAGGTATAGTGTTAGTTCTAGTTTTACTTGTTATTTAGTGCTAGATTGCTGTATATTTTCATTGAACTAAAAGTAGAACTAACTAATAGAGAACGCAACGATTTTAATTTAATAAAACTTGACCAATATATTAGTTTACTACTACCTGCATAATGTTCTAATTTAGATAAGCGCTTGGGAAAAGAAGCTTTCGTGGAAATTTGTAGTTTGTATAATCAAAAAATAGCACAGTAAATTCCTCGAATGAGAATTTTACGGCAACTCGGAAAAAGAATGACATAAACCGTAATTCAATTGGACACCTTACCGTAATCCGATTGGTGCTGTTGTTGATATTGTAGTGGACGAAAGTTTTATTCCCAACATTTTGGAAAAGCGTAATTGCGTGACGCGTTTTTTGGATTTATGAAATTCTCACTCAACTCAACAGATTATTTTTTTTTTCGTTTTTTTGGCGAACGTTCAAATCTTTATTTTTGGTAACATTCAGATGGTTTTGCGATTGTTGTGTCAGATGTGAAAAGTATTTTGATACATGTAAGTGTGAAATTTGAAGCTTAAATGGATAAATAAGGTATTTTTTTTTGTTAGATAAAATCGATTACAAGTTACTTAACAACGTGAAATTAATAATTTCTAGCTTTTATCTCACTTTAATAGATATTCCAAGCATCGCTTTCGCCAGCAAAATATTGATTGATATTTCTCAATAACTAAATTTTCAGAATTATTCTACAAACGACACGTGCAATAAAATAAAACCTTATTTCAGTAATATTTGAAATGTTTGGAAATACGATTCAATTCACAGTATACATTACGTATTTATAGAGTGACGTGGTATGTTCGAATATTAAATTAAAATCAATGTAGCTTTCGTGAAAATTCCCGGAATTTTCAACGGGAGAATCGCGGTATGCACGAAATTGCACGAAACTGCGGTTCAGTTCAATTTGGTGCAAAATCAATGTTGCCGTTAAGAACATCCCATGGCCAAAAATATCTACGCGAATTTTATAGGGATATCGCGTGGTGCATGCAAACCATGGAGATGGTTGTGTCTTTTAATGGTGAATATTGGGTAGTAACCGAATTAGGGGTTGTTCAATCTCAATTTATATTCATTTCACACGACAAAAAAAAAGTTCTGTTTTTCAGTTTTATAAATCGAAATTATCGGGCTAAATTGACTTTCAAAATACTTTTCAGGGGTGTAATACCAACCAACGTCCTGCATGAGAATGTTTTCAAACCCGTAAAAGCAGCACTGCATTGGGAACACGGTGCTGATAACGGGCTTTAAAGGAAATTGTATTTACGTAAATATGACCCAAATATTACATCGTGGGCGTTTAATGAAACTTGGAGAGTACGAAATTTCGTTTGACTTTAAATTTATAAAGTTTTGAAACACTTCTTTTTTTCAGTTACATTTAAGTTAAATTTATGTTGTATATAATAACAAGACCATTTTAATTTCTGCCAACTTTAGCTGGTTTACAACAAATTTTAGATCCATTTCAATTAATTCTAGCTTCATTTCAATCAAACCTAATTTAATTTGAACTTCCGCATTCTTCATTTACTCAAATTTAGCTTTTGAAATTTACTGAAAAAGAAAGTAATCTTTTATTTTTAAACTGTGTACTTGTTTATGGTAGATTTATGAGATCGAAATGTTATGACAAGCTCAAAAGTGTATCATACTTTTGTATTATGTATATAACTTTTTTCCTACTTAACTTTTTGATTTAAAATTCTCACACAGAGTTTCGGGAGGTATTTCACATGCTTCAAACATGTTTTGAAGATCAAATACACACTAATTTTTATAAACAAAATAATTTATCAAAATAACGCAAAATGATAAATCCATCAATCGTGAAAACACAAGATATTTCCAAAAGCTCTGAACTCTGGAGTAGAGGTTGTAGAGTTGAGGTTCGGAGACTGGCTGGGCCAGTTCATTACAGCCCAACGAGTCTCGGAGCGTTCAGTCTTCTCTTGATCCACAGAAGGCTGTGAAACCCAACCCAACCAAAACCCAATCCAACCTAACCCAACTCAACCCAACCAAAACCCAACCCAACCCTCTACCTGCAATCCACAACTCATTCAATGCTCATAATTCACGTTCAATGTCCACTGCGTCAATGTCCTAAATCTGGGATTGCTCCTGCTCAGCTGTATGGCGTTCCTGTCCTCGAGGGAGTGGTAATTTTTGGTCTTCCTAGACGTTTTTTCATCACAAAGCCTCCCTGGGTTCCCAAATTCTTAAGAACTCTGGATACAGCAGATTGGGTGATCAAAAACTGTTCTGCTAGCTGCGTCTGTGTCATCTTCTGACGCCAGCTTTTTACGATCGCCTTCTGCATCCTGTGTTCTTTCATCTTCCCATGTTTGTAAACCCAGAAAAATAAAGTCTCATATGTCCGAAAATAAATTTTCGGAAAAATATTGAAACAGCTTTAAGTTTAGAAATATTGTGTAGGAAAATGATTTTGATTGAAAATTTGATACACTTTTGTGCAGCACTGTATTTAATTCAACAATAGGTGACTTAATTATAAAATACAAAACGTAAAATTAACTCGATTTAATTACTAAATTGGAACGTTGTAGGTTAATTACGGGACGTTTACAGTTTCGTACTTTGTGAATTACAGCAATTCTAGAGGTGCTCACCATGTTTTCGTTTACATGCAAATTTATCAAGGCTCGTTTATTGACGTAGCTAATTTGTAATTTGAAATAGCAAACTTTTACTATTCGCCCCCAACCGTGTTGACTAAAATAGAGTAGTTGGTGATGACGTTTTTGTTTGAAAAGTTTACTTTATGAGATAAAAAGTCCAAAACGTATAAATTTAAAAAAAGTTAAATATAAAATTAAATAAAAACGTGATTACATGGGAGATGGCATGAGATCAAAAAGGATTCCACATAGGTCAGTGCGCAAAGCTCGTAACAGTATTGATTTTGATTCTGCACTAGATAACGGGTTTCGAAAGCGGTTTCCGCTATCAATCGGTCAAATGCGTCGCATTAAGCTCATTAACGGTTTAATTAAAATTTCTTAATCATCAACATGATATTAATTAAAAAATAAATTGAAATTAAAATTTTCTATTTTATTTGATTCTTTTATATTGTTAAAGACATAAAATTTAATTCTTATTTGTTGCGAAATTGTGTTTGGTAAAGGTTTTACAAGGATTTGTGGGTAAAGATTTAGGACTCTTTGAAAATCCTTCCTTAGCTACTTGAGGAGACAACTTCCTAAAGTTATCGATTGGGTTTTAAAATATCTAACGTCAGCTAAACTGTGAGTGGTTGTAAAACTTTGAAAGAAATCACAGCAAATCTCTGAGATTTATACATCATCTCTTAAGATATTTTAAAATCTCCTTAAAATTAGAAAAGCTTTAACACATCATATAACGTATATGATATTCATAACATTTAAAATTTTCACCCACTTGAATAACATTGAGTTCTTCCACGCTAAACTGAATAACCCAGTTGAATAAATGAATATAATTTGAATTTATTTTTAGAAATTAATTTATTTTGTTCAATAGTTTACAGATTGATAAATGGCAATGGACCAGCACAATTTGGTGCTGTGTCGAAGGTGATCACCGTGCGGTTATGGGGCCAAGGCTTCAAAGTCGTGGCCCTGCATCAAAATCGTCATCAAAGTCACCATCAGATCCATCGTCAAAGTCGCCACCATAGGAAACCGTACCAGCGAGATCGTGATCATGATTCATCCGCGGGACACCTCGACGATGATCGCTTTCGGCGGTTCAGAAGACGAGGTCATCTTCTCGCTGGAATCGCTCACGCAAGCAGCCATAATATTTATTATGGGTGTGGCGATCATCGTTGCGAATGTCCTAGTCATTGCTACTTTTGTCAACTATAGAGGTATGCATAAAACACGTAATTATGAATTTTTATTATCTTTTAATACGTCGTGTGCTAATCTCTCTTTATCTGTGCAGTAATTACTGCGTATATTGCTTATTATTTATTTGTGAAAAGCTTTCGCAACGGTCGTTAGCTTAATTGATACTGCCGCATTGGGCTTTACTCCGTTTTACAACGATCTGGAAAATTGGAGGGCTTTAAACATGTATGTTTTAGATGGTTGGCTTCCTCTATTTACGTTCAATTAGCGTTACGTTATTTCTGTTCAGGGAAATGTATTTTGTTTTTGGGGTTTGGCATAAAAGCAAATGAGTTCTTTAGGATGTCAATAAAGCTTTGGTTCAAAATCTACTATTCTAACTTGTCCTATTTAAATACGAACAAACAATTTTAATAATATAAATTTGCAAAATTATACAGCATATATGATTCAACATTTAAAAATACTTATACAAATACATTAATAAAAATGTATTAAAACATGCATGATTACAAGATTCAAGCTTAGGTTTTATTGAGAGCGCTCTTGTTACATCGAAGCTCCTTCTTCGTGTTTTCTAGTACTAATCAATTCTTTTTCTAGCGAGGAGAAGGGTTGTTAAAAAATTATCTTCTACTTCTATGGCTCTACAGATCAAGTCGTGCCCTTGCCTCCCTTAATCTTTGTTTCCACTCTTCCTTGTTCGACGCTGTCCCTTTTATTTATTTCAAAACACTCACTATCTTGATTAAATTTCCAAAAAGTATTTTTTTTTTGTTTTATGGCATCCTTTGGATGCATCTGATATACATCTACTTGCTGCTTCACGGGTGTATAAGATCCGTTTAACTAAATTTGCGGTTAAACGTTTTCTTCTTTCCTCGTGGCATTATCCACTTTGAAATTATCAGCGCTTATATCTAAGTTTTTCAAAAAATTTAACTTCTGCGCAGAAATGTCGATATCCATGTCTGCTTTTAAATATTGCTCTCCGTAATCTTCATCTTATCCACGAACACTTATTGTAGGTATTGAGTAGGTGTTTCACATTACTCTCGATATTATCATAAAGTTATAGTATTTTTCTTACAGTAAACAGATGCCATTTCATGTGATGCAGACGATTTTATATTATCGACAATATTTAGCAAAATATTCTTCACGAACTTACTATACAAGCTTTATTCATTTCTGCTTTATTTTCACCTTTACATTTCCTTTTTTAAGTTACCTTCTTCCGACAGAGATTTGATCGACCCATTTTATATAAGAAACATGTAAAAATGGCTTAAATTAAAACATATTTACATGTGTTTTAATTTAAGTCAAGGATGTCTCCGATTAGACGCAATATGTGTTAATCAATATTTTGTTGAGATGGTAATTATTCTATTTACTGTCTTAATAAATACAAAATTAATTGCTCCTAATTATTGTAATTATAGTCGAACGGAAAAGGCCAGGAAGTTAGTGAGCAGCATAAAATAAGATTTATGACTTTATTTCTAATTACTTTAAATGATGATCTTTTAATTGTATTGTGTATTATGCACATGTTATTTTTTTAAATTCGCTATAAAGTTGTTTTCTTGAAGGATCCTTGTGGAAATATTACCAATTATTAATTAAAGTATCCTCTTTTTAATACAAAAAGCCGTTTTGAAAAATTTTGAAAAATTTTTTGAAATAATCGACAATTTTTTCGAATTTTGTAATTTCCGCCGATTAAGTTTTAAAAATTCGTATAACATCCATTTCTTGGAATAAAAGTATGAAAATTTCCCAAAATGTTAATAAAAGCGCCCTCTTTCCAATGAACCAACATGTTTTGAAAAATAACTTTTAGTTTTTGAGGAAATAACATTTGCAGTTTTGATAAAATTTTCGATATTGCAATATTCATCGATAACTTTCAAAATTCGCTATAAAATTAATTTCTTGAAGGATTCTTGTGGAACTATCACCAATTATTAATTAAAGTATCCTCTTTTTAATACAAAAAGCCGTTTTGAAAAATCACTTTTAGTTCTTGAGAAATAAATTTTTAAAATAATCGACAATTTTTTCGAATTTTGTAATTTCCGCCGATTAAGTTTTAAAAATTCGTATAAAATCCATTTCTTGGAATACAAGTATGAAAATTTTCCAAAATGTTAATAAAAGTGCCCTCTTTTCAATGAACCAACACGTTTTGAAAAATAACTTTTAGTTTTTGAGAAAATAATATTTGCAGTTTTGATAAAATTTTCGATGTTGCAATTTTCATCGATAACTTTCAAAATTCGCTATAAAATTAATTTCTTGAAGGATCCTTGTGGAAATATCACCAATTATTAATTAAAGTATCCTCTTTTTAATACAAAAAGCCGTTTTGAAAAATCACTTTTAGTTCTTGAGAAATAAACTTTTGAAATGATCGACAATATTTTCGAATTTTGCAATTTTCGCCGATTAAGTTTTAAAAATTCGTATAAAATCCATTTCTTGGAATACAAGTATGAAAATTTCCCAAAATGTTAATAAAAGTGCCCTCTTTCCAATAAACCAACACGTTTAGAAAAATAACTTTTAGTTTTTGAGAAAATAATATTTGCAGTTTTGATAAAATTTTCGATGTTGCAATTTTCATCGATAACTTTCAAAATTTGCTATAAAATTCATTTCCTGAAGGATCCTTGTGGAAATATCACCAATTATTAATTACAGTATCCTCTTTTTAATACAAAAAGCCGTTTTGAAAAATCACTTTTAGTTTTTGAGAAATAAATTTTTAAAATAATCGACAATTTTTTCGAATTTTGTAATTTCCGCCGATTAAGTTTTAAAAATTCGTATAAAATCCATTTCTTGGAATACAAGTATGAAAATTTCCCAAAATGTTAATAAAAGTGCCCTCTTTCCAATGAACCAACACGTTTTGAAAAATAATTTTTAGTTTTTGAGAAAACAATATTTGAAGTTTTGATAAAATTTTCGATGTTGCAATTTTCATCGATAACTTTCAAAATTCGCTATACAATTAATTTCTTGAAGGATCCTTGTGGAAATATCACCAATTATTAATTACAGTATCCTCTTTTTAATACAAAAAGCCGTTTTGAAAAATCACTTTTAGTTTTTGAGAAATAAATTTTTAAAATAATCGACAATTTTTTCGAATTTTGTAATTTCCGCCGATTAAGTTTTAAAAATTCGTATAAAATCCATTTCTTGGAATACAAGTATGAAAATTTCCCAAAATTTTAATAAAAGTGCCCTCTTTCCAATGAACCAACACGTTTTGAAAAATAATTTTTAGTTTTTGAGAAAACAATATTTGAAGTTTTGATAAAATTTTCGATGTTGCAATTTTCATCGATAACTTTCAAAATTCGCTATACAATTAATTTCTTGAAGGATCCTTGTGGAAATATCACCAATTATTAATTAAAGTATCCGATTTTCCGAATCAGTAGTGTGTATTGTTAAAAGTTAAATAGAAATAATTAGGTGCAATTTATCAGGTGTAATCTTACAATTAGCATCAGTTAACTAAAGGAATTAATTGGCATATGCATATGGTATGGTATCGATTGAATGATTTGCAAATTAGGTACCCAGCAGGTGTAGTTGATCGATTGATTGAATGTTGAGTGACGCCGTTCCAATTAGTTTCACCGACAGTTTTCCTATTAATTATAAATTGGAATTGATTTTATGACTTCAAAAGCAATTTCGAACGTTTGAATAACTACTACTACAAATGTTCTTCAAGCATAAACAATGTGTCGCATAATGAGCTGTGTGCATATTACAGATGTTATGTTGGAAAGCGATACGTTATTTCCAGTACAATTTAATTTTGGCTTATAGCCAAGAGTATATAAATTTAATATATTTAGCAAAATAATAATCGATAACCCTACAATTTAACCTTCACTCTGGCGTTTTGCCGCGATATAAAGCCCATTATTTTATATCACATGCACCACGGTATTTTTATTGTCCCGTATTTGGCAGATAAATTACGGCTTGCATTTTATGATTCATATGCGTGAAGCTAACCGGTATGACCTTAAAAGCTTTTCTTTTGTGAATTATTGCTAAAATGTAGCCGAAAAATGTTCCCTCTAATATCATTTTTAAATCGATATTTCAACTATGTGAATCACGTTAAATTTCACTGAAATTCAGAAATAAATTGTGAAATTCAAGCTTTGTACGTTGGTTTTTCGCAGTTTTCAATTAATCCTTTGTAGTGTAAATCAACAATAACATACGTAAACAAGATTAAATTTCATATTAAAACATTTTTGCTTATTCAAAAAAAAGGGAACATAAAAATATGGAGAGAAAAACAAGATGATATTTATTATCGCAAAAACAACTATAATTCTCGAATTCGATTCTATAAATTATGAAACCGAGCAAGCGGGAACTAAATGGCCATTTATCAGAGACGTACGTCGGGTACAGCGGGGAGAGATATCTTACCGAAAGTTTGCGAGGGCCTTGAATGGAAAGTTGGTGGAAACATCCGCCACATTTTCACGAAAAGCACTTTTCTCGCTCTCTCTCGGATTAACATTTGTTCCGGTTGCCGACGACGGATTCAAAGAATAACAACTATTTTTAAAAGAAACTCAAAAGATTTCAAGAGTCGATACTTACTTTAAGAATTTCAACACTTTAATACTAGAATATAATTTACTTATAATTTTGTTTGCTTTTTAGGCCAAACTGATGTCATCAACTGTTACCTACTATCATTATCCGTCGCGGATTTACTCTGTGGTTTATTGGTCGTTCCACTTTCCGTATATCCAGCACTAGTTCAACAATGGGTTTATGGAAATGTTGTATGCCGTATAGTTGGTTACGTAGAAGTAACGCTTTGGGCGGTAACCGTTTACACCTTTATGTGGATAAGTGTGGATCGATACTTGGCAGTGAGGAAACCACTTCGATACGAAACCATTCAAACCAAAACTAGATGTCAATGTTGGATGGCATTCACATGGATTTCCGCAGCGATGATGTGCTGTCCGCCACTATTAGGCTTCAACGAACCAAATTTCGACAAAGAATCCTACATCTGCATGTTAAACTGGGGAAATATGGCGGCTTATTCGATCACTTTGGGGATTTTGATCTTAGGTCCCAGTTTGATTACGATCATTTATACTTACACCTACATTTTTAATATGATGAGGAAACTGAAAAGCGGAGTTCCAATCCACGATAAAGAATACGCGACGGCGTTGTCGGAGAATCTGTCGAATCCGAGTCATATTATGTCGTTTGTACTCGTCGCTGTATTTTGGATTTCGTGGACACCGTTTGTTGGGGTCAAATTGTACGAGTACTTTACTGGTGTTAAGTTCCAAATGCCGTTCCTTCATTTTGGTATTGTTTGGATTGGATTTATGAACTCGTTGTGGAAGTCGTTAATTTTGATTTTTTTGAGTCCCCAATTTCGACTCGCTCTAAGGATTTTCTGTATGACGATTTGTTGTCGATATAAAGGACGTATGCAAGCTGAACTTATAGGTAAGAATTAAATTTTGTTTGTCTCTTCGCCCATAGAAATTAATTATACAAAGCCATCAAAAATGATTAATTTAATGTAAATTTTTTTAATATAAAATGACTTTTTTATAGATTTTGGTCGACGTTTTCATTAATAAAAATGGTATTAAAAAATTGATGCCTTATTTGTAACAATAAGTATTAAAGGTAAATATATAAATTGTATTGTTGTTGAGCACATTTGTTGCATATTTGTGTTATATATATGTGTAATACTTATGTTAACTAATGGCTTTGTGTGAAATTTAATTATTGATTAAGAAGTGGTTAAAATTAATCAAATCGAATTTTGTGAGATCTTCATTAAGTACTTAAAATACTCTAACTATCTCCTAATCTGATAAAGTTTTCTGTGTAACTCTAATGAGGTTATTAAAACCATTAATGATTAAATTAATTTTTCATTATAGGTATGGAAGCAGACGACTGACTACCCTTTCCTTTTGGTGGATGTTTTCCATCGACCCGATTTCCTATAACTGGACTCTTTGTCAGAGACTACGAGTATATAATGGCCAAGATCCGTCGACTGTATAACTACTGAATTAAACAAAACAAAAAATAAAATAAAAGAGTAAAAAACTAATTTAACAAAGCTTACGAAAACAGAAAATTTAAAAACATCAATTGATAAAACCGTTGTTATGACTAGAGTTTATCGTCGTAGCTTAGATCGTAAAGACAAAAGCAGTCAATTATAGTTATTACATTCATATATTTGTATATTAATTAATTTAATGATGAAATTCTCGATAAAGTAAAATGATTATATAATTACTATTTAGTGATTTTAGCAGCGCATTTTACCTCGAATATAAAATCAAAGTGACTAAAAGTAAAATCAAAAAGTTTTTTAAAGTACAAATTTTTTCGTTAAGATCTTAATCATCTATTTTTCCAAAATCTGATTACTTTAGTGATTATTTTTTTAATACTGCATAGGATAACACCAATACACACATCTTTGGTAACTTAATCATTTTACTAATCTTACTTAAAATTTTATTAATTAATTAATTACGTGCATTTAATGTGATACCTCTCAAATGAACAATAAATTATCAGGTCGTTAACATACGTGTTGCTTATATCTTTTTCTTTAATGTTTAAATAATAGATTTTTCTTCATCTTTAAGTTAGTTGCTTTTAATAGACTACTAACCATGTATCGTTGCCAAAGATGAAATTATACATTCCAATCAAAAAAAAGTAAAACTAAAAACTATATATTCGCATTTATTGTACAATTTAATGTTATAGATGTGAAACAATATGGATATCAACGAAACCTTTTTATAAGTGTAATTTACGAATTTAGATATGTAAGTGAAAAAAAATTTTAATGTTACTATTATTGTTGCAGTGTGAGATGAAGGATAAATGATGATGTGTTATGATTTGGAAATGAATAGGAAATTTAAACGATCTTTTTATTCACTAAGAATTTATTTTATCAAAGCTTTAATACCAGCTGCTATGGGAAGACCTACTTGAGCTCCTTTTACTGCACCATTACCCTTCAAAAAGAAATTTAAACTAGAATCGGTTATAATTTTTGAACATAAAAAGGGAAAAGTATAATTATGTTAATTTTAGGCTGATTACGAATTTTTTTCAACACTCAAGTTTCTCTTATTTTTATAAGGCATCAATAGATTAACAAGATTTAGATAAACCACAATATTTATTGTGGTTAGGAACAACGTTTGTTTAATTTATTTCTTCTTCTCTTTGTCGGGAAATGTGTACATACCCCAAGAAAAGTGGTAAAAAAAGTAAATAGAACGAACTCTATTAAATAAAAAATATTAAATGGTATGGTCAACACTCAACTTTCTCACATTGATGATAAATTAGCAACCTTTTCTGATAAAAAATACATTTGTTGCAAGTTTAGTTAATGTGGAAGACTAAGTCACATGGAGAGCTGGTTTCCGAAATATAAGAACTCTAAATGAGAGAATGATAGATGATTATTAATTATGGGGAGCGGATTTCTCCTATTCTATATATTTATAACTTCAATGCTCATGTTTCTAAATTTGTTAGGCAGTTGTGCATTGTACTCACTTTTACCAAAATCGAAGGAAAACTTGGATACTTTTTAAATTATCACTTAGAAAACAATCAAGTTTAGCATTGATTAAATTCGAAATGACCTTCCAGTTGTTTGAGGTTGGGTTAGGATTAGATTTATGAGTTGGATATGACCAGTGTTAAGTTAGATTGTTATTAAAAGGAATTATAAATGGGTGAGGTTTGACTGGAATTAGATTGATTCCTTTCAGAGTAAATTTCTGAATACCAAATAAAATAATTAGAAAAATTAAGTGGTTTGTAGTCATGATTAGAAAAATTCATTACAAAACCATTTCTTCTAAATCAATGCTAATTCATCATTGTTAGTTTTTACTGGGTTCATCTTTAGATCTGCCTCACATGACGTAATCCAACCTCATAGCAAATGTTCTGTCGATTTTTTGGTAACTACTTTTATGTTGTCTTGGTAAAAATGTGTTTTGTTAGTGTGGTATGTATGTTCTGGCCAACATTGCTTTTCTATAAAAGAACATAGTCTGAGGCTTTTAGAGGTATTAAGAAGAAATCGCCAATTAGTTGCATTTTACTAAGTGATATCTCTCTCTCTACATAAGACTTAAATTTAACACATATAGAGAATAAAACAAAATACAAAGTCAATCCAATCCGATATTTCGCAATTTTGAACAATATACATTCAATGGTTGTCTCTGCATAAGCCGTGCTTTGGTCGAATCCTGTTAGCAGTTTTCCAGATGCGGCAGGGAAGTCAAAATCAATTGACTTGCTGATGTGTTCACGTGTCGGTTTATTTCCGGGGCTTATTTCCCCAATTCCGTTCTATGTTAAAGTTCTCATTGAGTAGAGTCTTAGCTGTCTTATAGTCTACAGCAGGGTTGGGTTGGGTCTAAATTTGATCATGGTGCATGAAGCTGCTTAAGCTTTGGAATGTAACTGAGCGTAGAAAGCCAGTGTATGGGAGCAGTTTTTCTGCAGCCAGTGATTGTTCGCATGGTGAAATTTATGATGAGCAGTATTCGGCAAACTGTAAAAATCCTAGAGCCGAGTACCGCAGGGTTGAAGCTGTTCTGGGTTCTATCCAAGATCACACCTAGGTACTGTGAAGTTGGTTTGTGCGCCACAGGGTGACCACCAAATTGAATGTCTAGTTGATGTGACCTGTTTGTTATTCTTAGTGAGACCTAAATCATACACTGAATCATTCAATTTTGATAAAATGAATTTCTTAAGGACACATGACTCTTCCATATCAAATCACGAGTTCAAATTTATTCTGCAACTTGTTCATCTTCAGATATGCCTCATATTTCCAATCAACCTTTGCGATGTCCGGGTACAGATAGTGGTTAGTTAGTGTGCTCTGTATGTTCTGGTCAATATATTGAAGCTTTGTTCTTTTAAAAGCTCGTCACTCTAGTATGCACATAGAATTCTAAAGCAACTCCAATTTAACTAGATTTAGAATAGATCTTACAAATAGATCTCAAATCATCTTCAAACTGTCATGAAATGGTTCTTAAATAATTCCTAAAAATACTTTTGTATGAAATAAATAAACTTTTCTTGAAAATCTGAGAAAAAATTCGTAATAAGTATCTAAAATAAACTTGAAAATACTTTTTCTCAACTCGTGCTCAAAGATGAAACTTTGTACTTATATTATTAAAAAGATCTTTTTAGTTTACTCACAATTTTTTTCCAATTTACTTTCTTTTTCTTCTTACAATAAACAATATTATTAATCATTGCTATTACAAATAATATTAATAACAAGACATTAAAAATTTTCATCTTAACAATTAAACAATACACTTGATAATAACAATATGGTTATTAAGAGTACGTAAAAAATCAGTTAAAAAAGCACTGCAAAAAATAATTAAACAGTCCTATCAGGTAATAATAAATAAAATTAGATGTTGTATAATTTATTTAAAAAAAATACAAATTTGGGACTTCAACCGAAACTTATATTGCTCAATTTGTTTTTGCTGTTCGTAAAAGGGCGTGCAAATTAGTTGTAATAGTACAGTAGAGAATAAAAAATTTAAAAATAAATTGATTACTTTAGAAGCTATGTATATTATGGCGTCAAACAATCAATGTTGTTCGCTGTTGCTCGGTTTTCATTAATTCATAAAAAAGCTGCGAAAATATTCTCTTATTAGTATAAGTATAAGAAATTTTGGCATCTAGTTAATAACAACTGTGACATCAATAGCAATTTGAAATTGAGCAATAGCCAATAAAAGTTAAATAAAAAAGTAAACTAAAATTAATAAAATAGAGCCAAAATTTGTATATAATCATATAATATTTTATGGAACGAATGTGCTAATACTTATAAAATTTATGCATGCGAAATTTAGAAGAAACCTAGTTACAAAAATCTAAATGTGTTTAACTTAAAATTTATTTTTAAAACAATTTTATTAAAAAAATATTTGAAAAATTCACTTTATTGTATTTATATTAATAAAAATTGTATCGCTTTTCTAGATAACATAGATAATTATCTATTATAATAGAGGCCGTTTATAACCATAAATATTAAATTATCGGCCATTTCGTGATTAAAATATCCCCGAAAATATGCAAATGACACTATAATATTAAAAATTTTAATGAAAAATGCGTTTATTAACGAAACGAAAAACTTTTAAATAACTTACATTTAACTTAAATATATACAACGTATCCGTGTATAACGTACTTAAGAAGAATAAATTTATGTTTTGAATTTATCGTTCTGACGAGTCAAATCCTGCTGAATCCAAGGTGCAGGCGGTATATGTTTCCAAATGGCCTATTTCATCAAGGGCGCACTCTTGGCAGGCTTCAGTCAATTACATTTTTCGAGGAAAATATAAAAATAAAATCTACCCAAAAAAAATTTAATCCATTTTTATTATTCCTCTAAAAAAGTAAATAATACTAAAACACGTTGCTTGCTACGTATAGCGCTTTTTTGAAAGAAAAAAAATAATAAACAAGATCATGATAATTATTATATCTTATTTAACTGAAAATAAATCCATAATAATAAAATAAAACTATTTATGGAAATAATGTGTCTGGAAATAAATAAATTAATAAACAATCAAGTTAAAAATGTACAAGGCACAAACCAAATATATAAATAAATAAAACTATTATGTGTCAAAAATGTTTTAAATAAACATGTAACATTGCTGAGAGTGCAAGGGTTGATACTAGAAGAATTATTTATTTTCATAGAAATAAAAGTTTTAAATTACATGTTATTTACATAACTAATACTAATAATAGAAGATAAAATTACGGTCATCGTTGTAACCCTTTCAAAAAACTAATGACCTCTTCTTTATATTACTTATTAGATGTACTATTAAAAATTAGTACACAATTAAAGTGTACTATTAAAATGTACTAAATTAGTAGCGTTCGTAGTGCTCTAAATAAAAAAGAAAATATTTAATTACAACATTTGTAGTATGTTTGAGAGACAAAAAAAAACAAAAATGTAATTTATATATTGTAGATAGATTTAGATGATGAAGGGAAAATTATTTAAATACGGTTAAAACGTAATATATGAACGTTTTTGAGCTCACTACAGTCTAATTTTGTACGTAGCACGCTAGTTTTGTACCATAGATATTTGTATGATAAATGTATAAATTTTTTAGAATTACGGGAAAGTGTTCACATGTTATAGCTTCGAATATACAATTATTTTAAATAAAATGTTTCCTGAACTACAATAAAATAATCTTTTTATTTATAACATTATAAATTTAACTAATAACAATTTTATTATAACGAATTAACAATTAAATAACAAACTTTGTGTAAATTGTTTTGTATTAAGTATAAATAACATAAACAACAAAATAACAATTTAATTAATTAAACAAATTTAGCTGCTTTCATTTCATTTCTTACACATTGTTGATAATTTTTCCAAGAATGTTTTTCGTTCGAAACAAATCCTCTGTTAATTCTATTTCTCATAACAATAACAAATTCATTATAATCCAAAGAACCATTTTCACCATCGAAAATGGTAAAAATTAAATCAATTAAATGTTGGGTTAAATCACATCCGCAAATTTTCGAAATTTTATTAAAATCTTTTTTGGAAATTGAATGTTGCGCAAGTTTAAACATCCTAAAAGCAACACTAACATCATCGAGGTTTGTTAATAATTTGTTAAAGCTTTCGAATTCTTTAAAAGTAATACCAACGGGGTTTCTTAAGCGATTTAATACTTTTTGTAAACACTGCTCGTACACGTTCGTTTCGAGATTGGAATGTTTTAATAAAATTTTAACGAAATCTAATTCGGAAATTTTATGCGAATTGTTCGAATATTGATTAAATTCGAATCGTAACACTTCGTTTTGAAAGTTTATTATAAATTTGTGAAATTGTTCGTATGTTAATTTTTTAGTTCCATCAACTCCAAAAAAATAAATTATTAACGTCGTATCTTTAAAACAATTTTTGTTTAGATTTCCTTTTGATAACAATTTGTGATTAAAAACATTTTCCATAATTAAAAATTCATTTTTTCCGATAGTTCGATTTTTATCCGTATCGAGCATATCAAAGGCTATTTTAAATCCAGATTCGGGTCTTTTTAATATCGATAATAAAAATAGATATTCCATATAAGATATGATTCCTTTATTATTTGGGATATCAAAAATTGGTGAGATTAATTCATTTTTTGTTAAAATTCGTGCTTTTTTTTGTAAATTTGGTTCTATTTCAATCAAGGATTCCATAAAATCTTTTGGAGTCATAAATAATTGGTCCTTGTATTTGATCGAAGCGAATTTTATAAATCTTTTTTCTCTTGATGATGTTTTTTCGTTTAAATCTAATTTAATTTCGTGTACATTTTTAAAAATATTTGTATAATAATAAGTTGTGTAAATAAATGTTACACCACCAAGAAGGGTTAAGAAATGATATGGTTTTATAAAATATTTGGACGCAATTTTTGTTTTTGGAGCGTGATAAACATATTTAAATCGAGTTAATGTTTTATTTAATAAAAATCGTCTTAATATACTAGACATTGTTTATTTTTTAGATTTAGATTTAAATGATGTGATGATAACTGAAAATAAAAAAAAATTGTTTAAATTCTAAAAAATATGTAATAATATGTAATGCAAAATTAAACTCAACAAGCTTATTATCTTGTAAAATAATAAGATAAGAGCCAAAAATTAACTAATTTCTATTAAAAAATTTCTTTTTACTTTATAACATTTAAAATAAATTGATCTAATTATTGATCTATTATATTAAGAGTCTTACCGTTCCAATTTTTTCCCCATTTTTCTAACTAATTAATTTATATCGACCTTTGTCTCATTTTCCATCAGATTACACACATTATATTGTTTAAACTGCAAATACCCAAGGTTTTCCCATTCGTTCATATTAATCCCCACCACTGTGAAATAATCAACACTTGTAAATACTACTTATTCACTCAAGGAATAGAATGATGACCCCTTCCATCGTTTAGTTTAGTTACGTTCGACTTCGACCGCGATTCACGTTGAATCTGATAAACAATGACGACGTATAAGTATGCAATTATCTGATAAAATATGCTTTGTTATGACGGAAAAGAAATTAAAACGACGAAATATTTAATGTAATTATGAACTATTCGACAAGTAGTGGTAAGATCTTTATTATAAAAGAAGTAAATGAACGAATTAATTTTTTTTTTGATTGAGAAAGTAGTTATAAGTGGTAATTCAAGAGAATCAACTCCGCTGTTGGAGTCGAATGGAAATCATTTGAATTATTTTTATATTTTGACTTTGTTCTTAATACTTCTACTAGGAGTTTCTGCAGGAAGTTATTTATTACTTAAAGGTATGTTTAAATTTAATTCGTTATGTTTTTTGAACTATCTTTGTTTATTGACTCATCGTAATACATGATTCATTTTCTTATTTTATACAACGCAAACTATTCTTTAAAACCATTAAGAAAAGGGAATTTTCCGGTTATTCAATAGATTTAAAATAGACATGAATAAAAGAATGAAATAATGCAGATTCAATAAAAAATGCTTTTGTTCAGATTGCATTATTAGAACCTTCTACCAGTTCAGTGACTTGTATAATGAAAATAAACGGAGTTAATTTTAGCACAATAATAAAAATATTTTAGTTATTTATTTTTACTCGTTAATAACAGTTATATAATAACAATTATATAGAATACAACATAATTTATTATTAATGTAAAAATAAATAAATCAATTTAGTTCTATTTTTACACTTCGACGAGCAATTCTTCCATCGTTATCAAGATAAAATGTTGTCTTTTTGCAATCGCAGTAACTTGTTGATCTAGATTCCGTCTTATTATTTTATAATTACTTGCATTCGCCAATTATTGCGTTGTTGACCACCTTTTCCAGAAATTTTGAAAGTTTATTGTAGTTGCTAAAAATTATTTAACCGATCTAAAAGCTAAGTTTTGCTAATTTGTTAATGACTTGCCAATTAAAAAATGATCTGGCTTAACTAAGCTTTAGTTAAAGGTATGTGGCCATGCGACTGCTTTTAATTGAATGCGTTTCTGTTGTATCTTTATATGCCCACACATCATTTTTAAATTTCCGGTGATAACAAACTCGTGACTTCTAACTCTCAACAAAATTGGATCAAGATTATCATGGGATTATAAAACTATTCATAGAAACATCGTTTATCGCAAAATGTTAAAGAAACAAGAAAGGACTTTCTTCCTTCTTGTGTCAAAAAAGTGTCAATCAAAGTGGTTGAAGAAAACCGATTCCGCAGATGTACTATATGCAGATTATTTTTGTCGCATTGGATTATCATGTTATTATTTCTAAAATAGTTAGTGAGTGGATTACAGAAACAGATAGATTAACGCACTTGATGTAAGAGTTCTTCGGTCGTTTATTGGATGCTTTAATTCAGTTTGAAAGACTCTGCTAAACGATGCAATTTTTGAAACTACTTCAAGTATTAAGCTGGAATCTGTATTGTAAAGGTTTGCAAATTATTTGCATAACCCCATTAGAGTCAGTCTCAAACCATAGTCTCTTTTACATAATTCTGTAAAACATTACTTTTTTAATGATAAGCAGCAATATAGCTTTATACCTTTACAAAATCCCAGGACTGTGCACCCTAGTTATGTCCTAAAACTCTAGTCCAAACACCAATCCCATAAAATACCCTTTTCTTAGTGTTTTAGACACCTTTGCCACAGCTGATTATCGCGTTTGCATTTCCGTTCTTATTTGCTGCTATTACTTTCCTATTTATTATTCTGTCTATGGTATATAGAAGATATCAGAATGGATTAATTAAGTAAGATATGTTCCCATGTTGTTTTAATTTAATTTAGTAATTTACTAATTTATATAAATCTAGTTATAAATTGCAAAACAACAAAGTTAGGCTGTCAGAAGTTGAGTAATTATTCGATATAAAAATGACTTCTTAGATTGTCCAATTTAAAGCCAGGTTTAAAATATTTATAAAGGTGAATTTTTGGAATATTTTTATACTCTTGAAAAATTTAATTTAAACTTTAAAAATAATATGGTTCTTATTATAAATACCTATACTATCTTAACCAGTATATAAATAAAATAGTTTAGTTTATTTTTTGATAAAATTCTATAAATAATATTGTACTTTTATCTATAAGATACATTTTTATTTTTGTTTCAGAGAATGGTTGGGAACATTTAGGAAAATATCCACAACTCTTAAACATGACAAATATTACTTCAAACAATTGATAAGTGTTTTTTACTACTAATTACATAAAATTAAGAAAAAAGCATTTTCAAATTTTATTAAATGTTAGGAGTAAAATGGAACCTGCCTGATTATCTGTGATTTAAAAAAAGGATGATTTTTTTGTGTAAAGTTGTTTATATTCTCAATTTTATCTAAGACAATCATTAACATAATGTAAAATAGATGATGAAGTAAAACTAAAAGACTGTTATAAGTATTAAATGATTATCAAGATGCCATACTAGATTAAAACGAATTCTGTTGCATTAAGTAAAGAAAAAATTATCTAAATAAACGTTTACACATTAATGATTAATAAATAAGTAATAGAATTTTTTTGTTTTCCTAAAAATACAACCCTAAATAATGCGACCCACACTAAAAATTATCTTATTCTACAAATTTAATATTAATTAATTAAACATACTAACAATTAATTATCAATTTAATTTGGTACCTAGTTCTAAAATAAAATAATTACAATTTTATAACTATACTAAAATTAAAATGTAAAGTGAACTTTCTTTTTTATCATGTGATGTAAATTAGTGGATTTATCCCTAAATAATTAATTTTTAAAATTTGTTACAAAAAATGTAGATGCTCAGTAGTGGATTTAAATTTGGTTTAAACCAATTTATTAACCTAAATATACTCTAAATATATGATGTAAGGTAGTGGATTTATTGTTTAACTCAAATGAATCAATTTATAAATTTAGTTCTATCCTAAAGTTGTGATGTAAATTTTTGGATTTATTTTTTATCCCTTATTAAAGATGTAATGATAAGTAGTGGATTTAGTATTCTAAATAACTCTACATTAGCTACCTATTAATCTACTTTATACAATTAATTTCATCTATAATTTAATCTACCTCTAACTTACGAAAACTTCCAGATAACCCGGTAATATCGTTAAAATTCGCAGCTCGTCTTCTTGTAATAATCCCTTTATCGCTTAACAATTTCATCGTATCAAAAGATAACAACCGTTCTCTTTTCGCTTCCAATTCTTCTTTCCATAATTCGATCATTTTCGATGCGTCCATTTCACCTCCATATTCTTTTGGTAAAGATTTCGAATCGATCACCTTATGCAGGTCACTTTCACCTTCAAAAACCTTTTAAAAACAATAAATATTAACGGTGTTTTTTTTAAAATAATTTTTATACTTACATTTAATCTTTGTTGCAATTTTGGACTTAACCTTGATTTTGCAAAATCGAGGACGTATTTTAAAGCCCTTGGAACATTTGTAAAATTAAATGCTTTATGTCGAATTGGGTAAGAATGCTAAAAATTTGTTTTCGTTAATTATATACAAATCAATGTATTCTTGAGTTACATCATCGAATGTTGTAACATTATTTACAACATATAATCGAGTAAAAGAAATTTGTGAGCATATGGCTCGTAATAAAATGAATGAATCTCTCTCTTCAGACTGGTTTTCTTCTACTTTCTCCCTATACTTTTTTTAACCTGCTTAGTAAATAGTTGGTTTCCCACGAAGCCTTAATAATAATTTTTAAAGTTTTAAGACTGAGGTAAAATAACAAATATCGATTAAATTTTCGAATTAAGAATTTTAAAGTGAATGGAGAAATGTATTTTTTTATTAAATTAACTTACTTCACCCCATTTAAGTAAAGTTGCAAATTCCGTAACATTCCACATAGCAACATAAGCTGGGGTAACACCACTTCCATCTCCAACATAAGTGACACCAAGAACTTGATTCTTTTCGTCGTTCAATAAAGTTTCAAGGGTTATAATCGCAACTTTTGCAACATCGACAGTTGTATGTTTATACGGGTCGATTTTATCTTGAAAAAATAAATAACTAAGTTTTAAAAACGACAAATATAAATTATAACTTACTTGGAATGCACATAATGATTCTTCGGTCGTGCAAATCTCGATAAGGAGACACAAACATAAATCTAAAAATAATCGATTCATAAATGATAAATAAAACTTTGAATTAATTCCAAATTATTAATTACTCACCCGCGATTAATTAAATCGTTCACGTTTGGATTCCTGTAATCCAAATCGTAACAAATCGATTTAAACACTCTTCGAAAATTAAGATATTTCAATAACATTTGTTGCGCCATTGGTAAACTAAACTTTTTCGTTCGTAAAAAGCGCAATAAAAAATTGTCATCTAAAAATATAAAAGAAATTAAATTGTTATAGTATAATAATTTCTATTTTTAAATGGGTTTTAAATTTTTTTACATAACAAAATATGACGTAAAGATGGGACTAAACAAAAAAATACTTTCTAATTTATTCATAATAAATACATGTACTAAAACGTTTTAACTTTTTTTTGTTGTTAAATGAAATTGTTAATTTTTTGTGCTAAAAATGTCAAAGTTTGAAAAGATTAAGTAAGTGTATTCCATACATTAACACGGCATTACACAATCTTTAAATTATCTTTTCAATTAACTTCGATTAGATTTGGTGTTACAAATCTTCTTGTTAATCTTCTGGAACTCAAAAAACTTCAAAAACTGTCCTAGAGAAGTAATTTAATGAAATATCTTGAGACGTAATCAGGTCTGTTTGGCTTGTATACCAAAATCAACTTTGGCAATATGTAAGGATGTTAAGTTGGACGATTTCCTAAGGGCCTGTTACATTACGGATGGATTGCTCGATAATTATACCACAGTATATATAACAGACAGTACTCTCACTCAGTGGCGGCACGTTTGATGTGGCGAATTGATTTTCAATGACCTCGAAGCCATTATTCTGGCATAAAACACAACAGGTCCGCATTAAAAATATTTAAAACGTCGAAAATATTAAATTAAAAAAGTTATTCGCAATTAAATTTCTGAACTGATAAAAACATTAGTTATTGAGTTATATATTATATAAGTAATAACGTCATTATTTATAATATTTGATATTTTATTTTAATCTTTACACTTGTCGTTACGGCTCTGCATAAAAACAAACCTCACAGACACACTGGCGATTAGCAAGATTTAAACCAGCGTAATGGCCGCTCGCCTGCGTAATGAGGGCTGCGCATATCTTCCCGCCAAACCGAGTGAGAGTACTGTCTGTTATTTATACTGTGATTATACTCTGTTTTTAAACCAGGAGGAGTAAACGCGAAAGTCAGATTTACACTAGGAAAAATCACTATTATAGATATTTTGGCGGTAATTTTAAATTAATAATTATTATTATTTATTTATTTACTTATTATTGTATTTATTTTCGTTTGTTATCGTCAACACTAAACATACAAATTAACATTGAAGTTATGAGTGTATTTATTTCAAAATATAATAAAGAAGGGTTTAAGAACACAAAATTTACAATAATGACAGGAAACTGTCGAATTGTCAATAACCTAACCTTCAAATTCAAAATCAAAATTCAAAATTGCCTGTGTGTGAACTTCCTCGCATTCAACCAATCACGTGCAAGGTCAATCTGGTGACAAATTTAAAATACTCCTCCTGGTTTAAAAACAGAGTATAATTGCCAAAGAAAACTTCAAGGTATAATTAATGTTTGTAAACAAAACTAACCTTACCTAACATTCCTTCACGCTATAATTGACATTACAAAAGAAAATTTCACGCTATAATTGCCATTACTAATTGCCAAAGAAAACTTCATGGTATAATTAATGTTTGTAAACAAAACTAACCTTACCTCACATTCCTTCACGCTATAATTGACATTACAAAAGAAAACTTCACGCTATAATTGCCATTACTAATTGCCAAAGAAAACTTCATGGTATAATTAATGTTTGTAAACAAAACTAACCTTACCTCACATTCCTTCACGCTATAATTGACATTACAAAAGAAAACTTCACGCTATAATTGCCATTACAAATTGCCAAAGAATACTTCATGGTATAATTAATGTTTGTAAACAAAACTAACCTTACCGAACATTTCTTCACGCCATAATTGATATTACAAAAGAAAACTTCACGCTATAATTGCCATTACTAATTGCCAAAGAATACTTCATGGTATAATTAATGTTTGTAAACAAAACTAACCTTACGTAACATTCAGCGTCTGAAGACACAGGGCTAAACCCGAAACTTAAAAATATACAACTTAGCGCTGAATAACAATTAAAAGTAGAACTAACACTTGCAGCAGAACTATACTCTGTTTTTAAACCAGGAGGAGTAAACGCGAAAGTCAGATTTACACTGGAAAAAATCACCAGAAAATATCACTAGATATTTTGGCGGTAAATTTAAATTAATAATTATTATTTATTTATTTACTTATTATTGTATTTATTTTCGTTTGTTATCGTCAACATTATACATACAAATTAACATTGAAGTTATGAGTGTATTTATTTCAAAATATAATAAAAAAGGGTTTAAGAACACAAAATATACAATGGGGTCATACACGATTTTTTTTTATTATATTTTCTGAAAGTTTATATAAAAATATAGTTACCGTTATTTTTTTTTTTAATATTTTCGTACAAAGTCATTGTTAAAAAAATTATTGAAAATTTATATACCCATTTGCGCTTTTAAAATTCCCGCGTTGATGACGTACGATTCTCACTTTTGCGTCCCCTGCTACCCGCTCAAATGCGAGAAAGAGATGAACGTCATTTAGGTTGTATTGAAAAGAGGTAGAGTGTTTGTAGGTTATGTTTATTATGTTTTGTTCATGGATGTAATAGAGACACTCTATTACATCCATGGTTTTATTTTGACACTGTCACACCGCAAGCGCTATCTAACGGACAATTTAACTTGTTTTAGGCAGTGCGGTTCCTACGTCACAGAAAAGCCGCGAAATTATTTCGTTTGAATATTTGCTATTTTTCACTTCAAATTACGCAAAATATAAAATTGATCAAAATATTTCTTTTACTTTGTGTTCATGCATATACTTGCATATATCGTTTGACATAAAAATTTTCTCTAAATTTAATGAGTGTGTATGACCCCATAATGACACGAACTTTGATTATATATAATATGGATTGAGTCAACGAGAGAGATAGCTTGCGCAAGGTGATCGAACCGAGATAGACATAGAAGCGTACTGCCATATAATGGGTGTACTGATAGAAGTGAGATAGATATAGAAGCATACTGACATATAATATATCTATCTTTGTTACACTTTCACATTATCGCTTTCCATCTGCGTCTATTCACCTTGAGCAACATTTTTGTTAGTAGATATATTCAGTTAGCTCAATCCATATTATACATATATAATCAAAGGACACGAAACTGTCGCATTATCAATTACCTAACCTTCAAATTCAAAATCAAAATTCAAAATTGCCTGTGTGTGAACCTTCCTCGCATTCAACCAATCACGTGGAAGGTCAATCTGGTGACAAATTTAAAATACTCCTCCTGGTTTAAAAACAGAGTATAGTTCTTCAGAAAAATGACTGTGATTCTAAACAGAGCGAGGTTAGCATTTATGTCAAGTATTTCTGACGCTAACTCTCTTGCAATCACTGGCTTATTGTAAGTCAGGTAGTCTTTAACAACTGATCAAGTGGGCTATATCGAGATAGTGTTGCTAGAAACCGGGCAGAATGGAAAAGACTTGTGGAGCGGGTCAGGATTCATAATGGATTGTCAATAAAATTGTTGGCTATAAATTCAAGGAGAACTTTTTGGCAAAAGAATAGATCATTCATGAACATAGCCGAAGAGAAGAAAAACTTCTCAATTTTACACACAACTGGTTGCTTACTAAATTAGTCTGGCAGCTCAAATTCACTTTGATTTCCTGAAATATCTATGGCAGTGCAGATCAGTCATGTAATCAGACCAACTTTAGACCGGAGGAAACTATATGTTGCATCTCACATTTTGTGACATTGGGTGATTAATCCTGATAGTAGAGAAACAATGCCGTCTAACTCTGTAAAAGTTTTCGTGAGTCCATAAAGACATTCCATCTATCATTCACATTGACTGTAAAAGTTTGTATTTTTTAGAAATGATATACATTATTACTAGAAAATTAGGTAAATGCTCTAAGGAGCCATATATGGTACATCTTTTTCACAAAATCGTTGTCCAAACGGTTTTTAAGTCGTTTGTGCAAATGACTGCGATGATAGTGGCGTAGACTTACGGTCATGGATTACAATACATACATCAATCTTCTATATGTCTGTTTAATATCGAAAGCAAAGAAGTATGGCAAAACACTAGGATAATGAAATTCTGATCTTCTACATTGTTGATCGCTGATTATCAAAATAAAAAATTTTTGACATCAATAAAAAAAAAATAATTACCTGTAATACAATTTTCAATATCTCGATTTTGTTGAATCCATTCTTTAAATTGTTGAAGATATTGATTACGAACCAATCCATCTTCTCTAAGTTCCTTAGCCGCTATAGAAAAATATCCAAGATTTAAAGATTCCTTATCGGCATCCTTTAAATCTTCTTTTCTTTGCACGCAAATTTCCGGCATTTCTAAAACAGAAATATTTAAATATTTGGTTACAACAAAACCGAAGGTTAAGTCGAGATAACTCAAACTATTACAGAAACACATTAAATCATATCTTTGGTTACGTAAAATCTGTCAAAACTTGGTTATAACCGGCGTTTCAAATCTTGTACATGTTTGTGTAATATTTAGCATTTTAAAAAGAACAAGATTCAAAGAAAGATAGTTTTCCCGGACGTAATCGTGATTTACTCGGAGTTCGTTTACGTAAGTGGCTTAGAGAAAAGATATGTTAAATTTAAATGTATGTATTTATATTGAAAAGAAAGCTGAAACCGATGTCTCATGTTCAGCTCCTGAAACGGCTTGTGCGTTCGTGTGACTTATGTAATTTTGGAGAACTTTCTCAACTGTTATACAATGAGTTCCTGTTGCGTTATCATTGTATGGATTTTGTTTATTTACTTATTTTTGTAAAACTGTTAAATTTCTTTTCCTGCCTACAATAAATTAAGCTTGTGCTGTTAATGTCGTAATTGGTGAAATTAAGTGTGAAAGTTGTTAAGATTTAAATAATTTTCGAATAAAACTATAAGATATGATTGTTTAGGTAATCAGATTGAGTTAATTAACATAAACAATTAATAAATTATCAAAATTTAAGTAAGTAACATAAATATGTACTTTATAAAAAATTAAGATAAAGAAAAGTTTTTACAATTTACACTCCATGTGTCTATGTCTCAGAAGTTAGAGGAGAGTTAAAGAAGATTAAATTAGGGCAAAGTTAAATTGTCATGGGAATATTAATTTCAATCTAGAAACTCTGTAGAAGTCCATAAAATTACATAAACTTTAAACATAAATCTTTTATAGTTTTTGACATGATATAATGTATATAATTTTATAAGTGTCATCAGAACTTTGCTTTTTAAAGGAATAAATAAGCCATATAATACAATAATAGTGAAATAAATAGAATAAAAATGTTTTTTAATGTGTTCAAGACATTGAATTCAAAGTTGACGTGGTTCAGGTTTTCCTAAAGATGATTTATAATTAATTCGAAACCGGTAGAACAGAAAATAAAACAAATCCATCAGAAAAGTGCAAAAAGTCGAGTCTTGTTTCATTCTGAACGATGGAAAGAGACAACGATGATAATAATTATTTTAAAAATATTTCTGTCAAATTCATATCATTTGAAATATTTAATTAAAATAAAATGAAATAAACTAAATTAACTTTTTAAAAAACATTTCAAATTCTACTTGATAATATTAAAAAAATATATATTTCGTACTTACTTGAGGGTTTTGGATTTAAGCTCACACACGTTAACGGTTCATAAGTGTTTGTTCTTCCCGCGAACGGCTTAAAGGTGAAAAGGTGATTCCCTATTTAAGAAGGTGGTGGGGTAAACCCCAAACCACCGGCGACGAACTTTTGGTTCATTCCACCGCCAATAACTGCTGAACCAGCATAACAATTAAATTATATACATAGTTATACATAGTCTTTGTTATTAAATTTACGCATGGAGGAGTCACAATTTGATTCATCGATGTTACGCAATAATCAAAACTTAAAAATAATTTTCTTTTTGCTGTACGTGTTGTATGTCGGATATCTTTTGACCGACCTTCGCTTTGTTTTAATAGAAAAAAGTGGAACAATGTCATATTTTTTTTGTTATATTTGTTCATGTAAATATTTTTGACTATGGTGTGAGTAATGGATGAATAGGGTTATATTTCTAAAAATTGATTCATAGAAGTTATATTATTGATATAAAATTAAACTAAGTTATCATTTTCAAGATTAAAACATAAAAATAGAGAATTATATTCGAAATCCATTTTACCAGTATTTGTTAATAATTAGGAAAATAATATTTAAAGCTTTTTTGTACTTCCAAAGAACGTTCTAAGTTTTTAAAATGTTAACGTGTTCGTAAATTATACTTTAATCATTTATATTTTATCTTAAAGAATTTTAATAATGTAAAACTTGACGTTTGATATTTTAATCTAATATTGCATCTTAAAAACTAGTCTCTGAAGATGGCTATTACCCGAAACTAGTAAGACTCAGTTTATTATTTAATTAAAGACCAGTTTTGAAAGTAAAAAAAAGCTTTAAATATTATTTCTCTTAATTATTTATAAAAATAGCTAAATAGAATCATAAATAGAATCTGTAATTCTTAAAATATTGGAAGCGAAATTTCACCTGGCAGAGGTGGTTATAAAAAATGGTGGAGCAAAATGGTTTTTAATCGATTATCTCTAAAATGCATAATCTCAGCTACTTTCATAGAACATTGGGTGAATTCAAAGATTGATTCTACTTGAAGTTTTAAATTCAGTTGCTATCTCTATACATTTCTGTATTCTTGTCGCGATCTGAGATAAGAGATAATTGGGAATTGCGAGATTCCTCGAGAACTACCTATTAGGAATTTAATTAAAAAAATATGAGTACAAATAACTTAGACATTTTGATATTCTGAAAATAGACGTAGAGATTTTGATATCTAAATTAAAGGCATGGAATTGGCTGAATTCAAACATAAATGTATAACTCAAGAAAGCACAACGAAGTTATTTCCATATCTTTCATCGGAGAAAACATTGAGTACAAATATGAAAAAGCAGAAAAAGAACATACAGGATTTGGATTCTGAGGATTTCCAAAACTCCGTTTTGGTCAAGGTATTTGCCATCTGGTGGCAAATATATCTTGTATCATATTTCGTCAGCAATTATATTTACAGACTCTCTCAGTTCTTTAACGTCATTGAAGAATTGTGGGGGGCTAAAACAAGACAGGCATTATTTGATATACAGGATGTGTCAAATGTCTGGAATATAGCCAATAACTTCGCCAATTGTGGTTTTAAAGAAAAATGTTTCAAATACAAGTTTCTTTATTAATCATAGCGCATTTTTTGACGATACTTGTTTTTATTTATTGTTTTTTGTTTCGTTGCTATGGCAACCAACGTTATTATTTTAAATGGGATGCATTTTTTGCATGCTATGCGATGAACATATCAAATCTATGGTTGAAGAAAGAAACGGGAAAAAATGCGTTTTTTGTAAGTCTTACAATTAAATCAGTTAATTACAATCAAAGTAGGCTCTGAAATAACGCCGTTGACAGCTTTAAATGTCAAAAAAATTACAGTTTCAACAATTATGAATAATTAATAATGCATGGCCATTGGTAACTGTCTTCGGCCATCAACTTTTTGGAAGGTTTTTAACACTTCCGGTGTTAAATTTTTTTTTTAATATTTTGGACAGTGTACAAACTTCACTTTGAGTGCGTTTTCTATCACCTGCGCAGTACCTATCCATACATTATTACTTAGTACTTTAAATACATCCTTGCAAACATTCGGATATGACAATAGACGTCAGCTGCACTCCTTCTATTAACAAGCCGACTGTTTCCATCTCGAGTTCTTCATTTTGTGGATCACTTCATTTGTTCTTCTTTGTCTTCTTGTGTTAAGTGTTTCAGACACATCTGTTCCGCCCCGCTTTTCTTCAGTCATCAAGAATTGTCTCTCTGTTTAACTTGGTTAATGTGGCATTCCCCGCCGCTTCTTGTATAGCAGTTGTTAAATTTTCTATATGTTTAATGATACTTTTGTCCTTGACGTGTTCGTATTTTTCAAATTGCTTTGTATTTCTCTCAGGTTGACATCCCACAATATTGTCTTTACAACCCTGGACATGTTTCAATATCACTCTTGGTACAGCTTAACATCGCACGGGATTATTGTTCAATATCATATCTGGAACTTCTCATTTTCGTCTTGGACATGAATTAAGATCGACCTGATTGTTCCTCAATATCATTCCTACCACCTCTCAACAGCATTTCAGACATCTTCATCTCTTTCAACATCGTCCTGGACATCTCTTTATATCGACCCTGGTACTTAGAATCATATCATCTTATTGAATTATTTTCACCAACAGAAGTAATCCTTTTCTTAGGAGTATATTAATGATAAAGGATTTTAAAATAACGAAGACGAAATATTACGTTAAACGTCTTTATTATTTTATTGGAATTCTTAATACTATAAATCTCAAAATGAAAAACATGCATTAATTAACACCTCCACAAGAAGGTTATTTTCAAAATACAATTTTCTTATCCGAATTATTTTACAAATAAACATCATATAAAAATAACAAATGGAAGGTGAAAATGGCAAATTTTTTTTGTACACTAAGCACTGTGCTCTTCTATTTACAACATTCGAAGAGATTTCGTTTTACACCATTAAACTTCCACAGTCAAGTCAATTTACATAAATACGTGTAGTTGTAAACTAAGTTTCTTTTTTGTTAGCTCTAAACAGTTCCTTTCAAGTTAAATAACTTAGAAACTAATAAACGCAAACAAGAACTCAACGTTGTAGTATATATTGCGGCCTTGCTGTTTAAATTTGATAATTTAATAAGGTCTTGATCTATCACGTCCACCGCCTCCATCTCTGCAAAAATTATAAGAACAAAATTTAGTACAAATTCATAAAATATAGATATTATTTAGATGAGAAAAATAGTGCTGTAACCTCCGACAGGATACACTCATGTGCAATATTAACTACATGGTGCGTTTAATGAGGATTTTTATTTAACCCAAAACTACATCAACTAAAAGTACTGAATTAACTTTAAGCTGTTGTCAAAATTTGGGTAAACTAATTTAAAAATGAATTAAAAAAATTAGACAAACCTTCCTCCCCCTCGACCTCCACCGAAACCGCCTCTTCCACCACCTCCTCTTGGTCCACCACGACCATAACCTCCTCTATCACCACCCCTTCCTCGATCACCTCTAAATCCACCTCCACCACCTCTTCCACCGCCATCTCGTCTATCGCGGCCTCCACCACCTCCTCTTCTATCGTCTCCTCCACCTCCGCCCCCAGCTCCTTCAGGTTTGGATTCATTACATCTATTGCATTGATTTCTCCAGGCGAAATTTGTGTTGCCACAGTCAGGGTTGGGACATCTCCAGTCGCCTTCGCGGGATTCACGATCACGACCTCCGCCACCTCCTCCACCACCCATACCTAAAAAATAAATAATTTTAATTATAAAAAAATTATATTTGTAAAAATTAAATTTAAAACAATGAATAAATAAGACTACATACTGTCTCTTCCGCCACCACCTCCTCCTCCTCCTCCGCCGGATCTTCCACCACCGCCATAACCGCCAGGTCCGCCGCCACCACGTCCTCTTCCACCTCTACCACCACTCCAATTATCCCTTTTCGTGGCCATTTGGACGCTTATTTTTCTTCCTCGAAATTCTTTACCATCGAACCAATTAATAGCGGAACGAGCGGCATTTGAATCATCATAAGTGACCGTTGCTTCGCCTTTAGAAACTCCGGTAGCTTTGTCTTTGTATAACCAAATCTTACGTTTTGAAGTCTTCTTATCAATCTGTTGAAATCATTATTTTGATATCATTTTTAATCAAAATAATTATTTTTAAGAAAGGTTGTGTTATAAAATACAAAATGTAACAGACAATATAATCTAATTCACACAGAAAAATGTGAACTAGGAATAGGAAGTCTGGAATATATTAATTTAGCGGAATTTCAAAATTGGACTTGAATTATTAATATGTTCAAGCACAGAGTGCAATCCGCAAAAGTATTCATCCACTGACCAAGCTACACTTTGTTAAAGTGTCCTAGTCATGAAGGTTGATTTATAACATGGAGTGTCCATTAAGAAATAATTAATTATACCTTGATGACACCAATCGATCCAAAATAATCAGCAATTTCCTCTTCATTGATTTCAGTGTCCATTCCAGATACAAAAACAGTGTCTTCTTGAACGACCATCTCACCAGAGCCTGTAAATCAAACAGGATTAGACAACTGTACCCAACTTAAACAAATGATTAAAAAAGGAAAGTGATAAGAAATATTAAATTAAATCTAAACCCTTTTACACGTTTTGTTTTAACTCGATTAACATTTTATGTACGTTTATGACCAAGATTTTCATAATGCCGGTTTAGTATCGTTTATTTTAAATCCTTAGAGTAAAAGAAATCCAAAAAAAATCTTTGCAAATAAATGTTATGCCACCACACAATACAAAGTTACCTAACGCAATCAATACCTTTAAATATTTCATAGTTTCAAATGTTTGATCTTTATTAACCAAGAAACGAATTTTATAGGCGATAAGTTTTGTGCGAAACTATTTTATTTATGAAAACAATGTCCTTTGTTGCACTTTAAAAATTTTAACCAATTATTTGGAACATATTGCATTTACTAATATCTTTCAAATTTCATGTCTGAGATAAAATCTGCAAATTGTGTTTTGTAACTTTTTAATTATACAGTGTGTATCTAAATAAAAGTAAAACGTTAGATGATTCTTATAGACGACTTCAAAAAGTCAATTAAATTCTAATCTGTAATCCTTCATCAATGAGGTATGCATTTGTAAAATTAATGTAGTCATTTATGTTTCAAATCAGGTAGCTAAAGTTTCTTTAATATGTTCCTGCCACAATAATCATTGCATCAAACGTTCATAACTCAAATTGTGGAAATTGCGAAATCAAAACGCGTTAAGTCACGTTTGACGTTATTTGCCGAACTTATATTAATTTTATAATTAGTTGGAGATTCTAAATTGGCAAGTAATCTGCTCATTTCGTTAATTCTCAGATTATTGCAAAAAATATGTCAATTCTCCCCTATTTTCACATTAAACAGTAAAAAAGAAAAGTTAAAGGGGGGAATAGTTAATAGAGATCTCAACCAGTGAGTAATCTGATAGTTTTCAGCTGTCTCATCAGCTTATCATGATCATATTAAAATCCATTTTTATAATTTTATTGGTGATATTTAGATACACCTGCATAAAGATGTTTTCTTATTCATTCATGGTCGCCTCTAAAATTGGAGGTCTCACATTAAATATGTATTTTTATTCGTTTTCTAATAATAATACAATCTAATAGAATTTATTGTTTAAAGTTCTTTCACCAATCAACCATAAATATAATACCAACACATCATTAATCACATTTTATTGAAAATTTTCTTGATAAACGTTTTCGATATTTTTAACTCCAAACACTTTTTTTATAATCAAGCAATATAACGCAACCACACATACTAACATTGTAGGAGGAGTGAAAGAGCCTGCTAAAAAAATAGTATGAATTCAATGATTCAACCTGATTCAAATGTTTCAAGGACTGAAGCAAAGAAATTGAAAATAAATTCTAATATTAAAAATACATTGAAAAGGAGGCTCTTTCACAAAAATACAATTAATACCAAATAAATAAAGTGTGTAGTGAAAAACGCACCGGTCAACTTTGACCCGGTGCTTTTACCTTTGTTATAACCACCCCTTCCGCCACCGCTAAAACAGAAGGAGGAAATGATCAGTAGATGCAGACTTCGAGGGGTGACAACACACACGGGGTGCCAACTTCATTTTGTTGGCGCGCACTTTGTACCGCATAGTCAAGTCAAAAGTTCTTCTGCTGGAAACAAGTTTTTTTTCGTTCGTCCAGTCCATTAATTTATAAAACACTTATTTTTTAATAACCATTAGTTATTTTAATATCAAAAACCCCATTTTAAGCAATAAACCTTATTGTAAAAAACCAATTTTGAAAAATTTGTTTAGTAATAATATCGCCGTTTTCGTCAGTTAGTCAGTCAATTTGTCATTTTCAATTTTTTTTTACTATATTTACTTATTAATTACTATACCCTCTCTACCAAAAAAAGAACACTTCTTTAAAAACCTTTATAAGTACCTTTACTATTTCAAAGAATATTTTTGTATACCTTGTTTTATTTTACCCAATATCCTTCAACATATTCATTGTCAAAGGAAAGAAACCCTTTTATTAAAAAAAAAAAAACCTTTTTTTCTTTTAGATGAACTTTTCAAAGTCAAGTCGTAACAGTTATTAAAAAGTAATTAGTTAAAAAAAATCCTTCTGAAAAGATTTAACCATCACAATTAAATTCACATCATCAATCTCATTGATGTATAATAAATAACAAAAAAAATACTACTTCACCATGTTGATAAACTCCATACTTCATTTTAAAACATCTTTTTCAAAACTTCTTTTAACAGGTGAAGTAAATCAATAGAATTCATAACTGCCAGTTTTAAATAAAGATTTGTTTACTTTCTACAGTTATGAAAACTATTTTACATCTTCTTTTAAGAATATAAAATATAATGAAGATTTGGTAACTTACCCAAATCCACCACCTCCTCCTCGTCTATCTTCTCTACCACCATAATCACCACCACCTCCACGACCTAAATAATCATCAAAAATAATTAATAAACAAGAATTTTATTTGATAATATAAGAAATATAATGTTGATTTTTACCTCCATATCCACCTGAACCACCTCCATAACCTCCACCACCCCCTCCTCCATTTCCGCCATAATTTCCTCCTCCACCACCGCCATAACCACCACCTCCTCCTCCAGAGCCATATCCACCTCCACCACCTCCTTGATTACCGTATCCACCTCCTCCTATAAAATAAATTTAGAAATGTTAAAATGTTGTATACACTTAAAAAAAAAATGGGATAAAACACCAATTAACCATTTGGGTGGCAAAGAGTTTTGAAAAAGCACTGTCAAAACTTCCCAAATGCATTTATTTCTTTTTTAATTATATCTTATAGTAAAAATGTTAGCTTTTAATAATTAACTTCAGTTTTATTTTTATATGACATAATTAAGTAAAAAAAAAAAAAATGATGAAAGTCTACATTTTTCTGATTCCCAATATTTTGGTTAACTTTATCATGGTTTTCAAAAACTGTTAACATAAAATTTTAGTCTAAATCCTACAATGTTATATTTTCTAAATAAAATCAATTCAATTGAGAACTTAACACAGACATCAATAAATAATTTCATGGATGTATTAACATAATTCAAAGTGATCAGCAAAGTAATATACCATGTGTACTACTAGTCTAATTTATACTAATAAATATAGACATTCCAGTACCTTAACAGATCTCTCAATAAGAACAGAAATGGAGATATAATTATAATCTCCAAATAATGGTCAAAATATTTAAATATGTAGAGAAAATTTCTACCCTTCTATTTATAAAGAAACATAAAAGGACTATCATTTTTCCCAATTAATCTTTGACATAGTAGGAGGCAACAATTCCTTTTAAATAAACTGTTTCCATGCCTATGTCAACAATATATGAAAAAAAAGTAAAATTAAGCTTATAAGAACACTAAAAATATATATACCTCCTCCAGAGTTTCCTCCATACCCTCCACCGCCGCCACTTCCGCTGTTTCGATTTTGTCCCCATCCAGAATTACCACCAGAACCGCCTACATTTCCTTGATTTCCTCCATAAGGAGCGTTTGCCCCCGAAGGATTATTCCCGTAAGTACCAGGGTAAGCGGTTGATGGAGGCGGCTGAGAGTAATCGCCATAATTACCGCCATCGTACCCGTTATATTCTATAACCACAACAAATTAAACCAAATATAAAAGAATTTATGAAAAAATGTCAGAAATATAACACAAATGAGGTTAGAATGTAAATGCCGCTACAAAAAACAGTAATGGCGTCCATAAACAATTGAAGAATAACCGTTAAGGAAAAGAAAAAAACGTCTCATCGAAAATATAGCGATAATTTAAACGAATTTGACTTAATTAATATGTAATTGAAGAAATAATTAAGTGATTAAATAGATTTGGGTGATATAAATAAGGATTAACTTACGGTTATCGACCATTTTGTACCGAGGTTGACAAGAAATAGGAAGCGTCACAGGGACCGGGTGGCAAAGCTGTAAGCGCCACACTGTATTGACATGCGCAATTAGTTTTTGAATTATGGAAGGGGAATATAACCTCATAATGTAAAAGCGGGAAATTTAAATTTATCTTTAAAGGATCGATTTGATACCAAAATCACTTCTTTATTCGTAATAAGTAAAAGAAAATTATAATGAGAAATAAAAGAATTTACATGAATATAAATTTTTAGAAAATATTTATTAATTCTTATGATACAATAGTGTGAATTAAACATAAATAAAAACGATTTGTACATTTAAAAATATATAATTCAAGAATTTGAGTGTTGGCTAGGGGTCAAGCCGCCGCTATGTTCAGGACTATGTTTCTGTTTTTTACGTTTCTTCTCCTTTTTTCGCTTCTTTCGTTCCTTATCCTCGTCGTGTCTTTTTTGTTTCTTATGTTTCTTTTCGTGAGTGTCCTGGCCGATTTCCGTAATGGGGGTTTCTTGACTTGGTATGCTACCGTCTTTGTACTTGTGCTTTTTATGTTTATTCTTGTGTTTCTTTATTGGGGTCTGATTTGCGTACCTAAATTGTTCAGGAAGCTAAAAAAACAAAATTTCCAGATTAAATGTGATTATTTTAAAGAAATTAATGTGCTTACAGGTCCTGGATGTAATCGAAAACCATCTAATTGTACACTGGTTAATGGTAACAATTCTTTTCCTCCGATTGGAGGTTTTTCAATGACAGACCTCAATGAACTATTATCGTTTTGTCCTGGAGTATCGATAACACCCGGAAGGGTTGGAAGGAAGCTTGATAGCTGCTCTTTTAATTTTTTGCCACTAAATTTACTATAAGAATGTTCAAGGCCATAATAGGCCATCAAATTCGTAGCTCCAGTCAGTTCTGAGTCCCCTAAAGACAAGGAAATATAATTTATTGTTTCATTTCATAATTTTTATAACCCTTATTCACATTTTGCAATGTTTACGTGCAACTTGCTCACCTGGAGGTTCCTTCATCAAATAGAAAGGTCCACTGGGGACAATGGAAGGATTTTTTCCCAATAGAATGGTCGTTTTTAATGTTCCCGTTGAATCCTGGCGTGAAACAACTGGGGATCTCGCCCCTCTCGGTGAAGATTTCGGCGAATATTGTTCAACCTTACGAAACTGATCACCCATCATCATACTTATACATCGTTGTTTAGCCTAAAATGTTGACAAGTCGCACTTCTTGTACAATTAACATTGCGCACGCGCCAATCATATATACTGTTTTTTTTCTGGGAACTTTAATTTTTCTAACGTTGGTTGTAATTTTGAATTTTTTTAACAAACCGAGGTGTAGTAATTTATTTAAATAATTTCGTTAATTTAATAATATATAAAGCAATAATCCAAATTATACATAATTAAATAGATATAAATTTAACCTCATTTATCGCCTTGAACTAAATAATCGCTTATTTACACTTTATAAAATAAACAACTTTAACGAAAATATCTAGACGAACTGTTCTACTTCTCAAAAATGTTGATAATTATCACTTTTCTTTCGAATTTTCATTTAGAACAATGTATTTCTTTTAGAATTAAACTTAACTTTCACTGTTTTTAAAAATACTCAAAATTTGCATTTAGAAAGTTAATTTTTTAAACATTATCAAAAACCAATTTATTGTAAATTAACAATTATTTAAATAATCAATAAAGAAATTCTTTAAAAAATTGCATTCTGAAGAAGAAAAATTATATGAAATCAAATTTTTTTGATTTTGACAACTTTTTGAATTTGGCGCTTAAAATAATGTTGATTGCAAAATGTTTTTAGGGGATATTTTGATTTTAAAATTATAACCTAACAAATTTATATTATAAATCAAATAAGTAATTAAATTAAACAATAAATGTTTTAATCGCGTGTTGTTATACAATTAGATAACATATTAATCAAATCGACGATAAAAATAAACAACATGAATCATTAAAATAAAAATTGTTGCAAAAATTAATAAATTGAAAATAATCCTATTGTAGTCGTTTTATCTCTGACGTTTGCTCATTGTAATTTAATAATCGCGCACGCGCATCAAGTTATTGATAAAAAGGCACAAAGCAGAAATCAACATTTCAAATAAAACATTTTCTTGTGACTCAGTCGTGTTAAACCGGACGTGTTATTCCCGCTATTAATAATAGGTATAGTAGTAAAAGTAGAAGTAGTAGAGCTTAAGTGTGGGAATTGCCGAGAGTGTTTATAATTCCTGCGAAGAATTTAGTTTCACAACAACTTCCAAACGTTACGGTTTATTTTTATTACCGCCCGAGAAAATGTCGTTGTACCCGAGTTTAGAAGATATGCAAATGGACCAAATGGTTAAGGCACAAGAGAAGGTTATTTCGCAATCGTACGCTAACCAATATCCAACATATCAACAACAAACGAGTGCGGATAATCCCCCTGCATATTCTCCTGCACCTATTAAGAATGAAGGCACCGTTTATCCAGCTTTGGGTGATTTTATGGGATTAGAACTTTCAGAAGCTGTTATTGCAGCTAATATGCCAGAGTATTCTCAAATAGCCATAATACAACAAGTAATAAATAATTTATGACTCTTATTTTTTTTTAATTAATTTTTTATTTATTTCTCAAATAGGCTCAAATTGTTCCATCTGGATATAGTTCTCAGATGATTGCTCCTTTATCAAGTCAAACTCTTGGTTTGCAAAAGGCTCAGGTTACTCATGGAATTCGCGAGGTAAGACTTTGTTACTTTGATAACAAAATAAGATGACTCATACCTGATTAGAAAAGGTCATTTTAATTGTTAACCCAAAATGAATTTTATATTAGATAAAATAGTTCCTATTAATCTTAGTTGTTATTATAATAAAGTCATTGGGTTTCCAATTAGTCATCCTGTTGAACTTGCAAAAGTTTCATCATACTTTCAAAACTTGTGGTTTTGAATTTATAAATTAATTGTTGTAAATAGCAACCCACATTTCAATTGATTAAAAGTAAGATAAAATTTATGAATTACTTAAATTTTAAATCATTATTTTCAGTTGATTTTATGTAAAGACAAACACAATAAAGTTGGAATGAGAGTAAAAGCAATCGATAATGGAGTATTCGTCTGTTTAGTAATAAAAGATTCTCCAGCTGCTTTAGTTGGTTTAAGATTCGGCGATCAAATCCTTCAAATAAATGGAAAAAGCGTCGCTGGTTATTCCATGGATAAAGTACATGATCTATTCAAGAAGAGTCCTGTTAACGGGATTTCAATTGTTGTTAGAGATAGGCCATTCGAGAGGACGATTACTTTACACAAGGATAGCACTAACCACATTGGATTTCATTTCAAAAACGGAAAAATTAATAATTTAGTTAAGGATTCATCAGCGGCCAAAAATGGATTGTTGACTAATCATCAACTTTTAGAAGTTGATGGACAAAATGTTGTTGGTCTTAAAGATAAAGAAGTTGTGAAAATAATCGACGATTGTGGACCTGTTGTAACTGTTACTGTGATTCCTTCATATATTTATGATCACATGGTTAAAAAGTAAGTTTGTTTTCAATTAAATTCTATCATATATAATTTATTAATTTTTTAGAATGTCTGGATCTCTTATTAAGGACCTTATGGACCATTCTATTCCTGCAATTTAAATTTCATTTTTTTCTAACATTTCATTTTTGATACATTTACATTATAATATTTGTACTATTGTATTATTCATCAACGAATTATGGTGTTATTTTTATATTACTGACCTTTTTATTATCATTTTTTTTCTTATATTATCTATATTCTATATAATATCACATTTATCTACACTTTTAAAATATCTACATTTACAAACATACATTTTGTAGTTATAAATAAGTCAACAGGGTGTCTTTTGTAAGTGTATGTGATAGGAAGAAACGCGTTTTATTTGAAAGAGACTCAACCTGTTTGCTTAAAGGTAGTTTATGATTTATATTTGTATAATTCGTTTCTGTGATTAAATGTGTGCCAGAATAGATCGTACAGAGTTGAGAAATGTTTATGAAATGGAGATGATTTAGTTAGAAGATGGTAGTCGTTTTTCAGTTTAGTTTTATATATATTTCTTGTAACAGCATGTATGCGACAATGCAAAATAAACCTTATTATATAGACAAATTATGTTGTTTTTAATTTATCAAACTAATTTCCTAAAAAGATCAACATTGCCACCACAACCCCTTGTGGGTCTTGGCCTGTTTTAGTTTCTACTCCTGTGCACTTCTCCTGTTTAGTCTTTCGGCCCATGTTTCTAATATCTGTGCTTGTCCACTAATAATCACTTCTTCTCTATTTCTCACCTTCCTAAAAAGATATAAACTATTTTTACCTCATTTTGATTGGTATATCAATAATATATAGATATCAATAATAATAATTTTATACATTAAGATACTATTAAGTGTTCTAAATAATATTTTTAATGGATAAAACACTCAAAATGAATAATACTATAAATACATATAAATAAAAAGAAAGTAGAGATAAACAAATTAATTCGCTTTGACATTTTAAATTTTATGAAGCAGCCAATAGAAATGATTCTCGAGCAAAAGATGGCGCTACTAAGAAGTTATTAATCTTAAAATTTATTATCAGGTCTAGTGTTAATTCTAGTTTTAAATATCTGAGCTTATAAATCGAATGGATTAAGGTATATGGATTTAATAAAAAAAAGTAAATAACAAAATTTGAGTAATATATTTTGTTTAATAAATTCAAACTAACGCCATCTTTAGTCGGACGATCGTTACTATTGGTAATCGTGTGTGACTGTATAAGCGCATTTTCTGGAATGTTAATGTAAAATAAAAAGCTCTATTTTCATAAAGTACATTGAGAGTTTTTAATCAAATCACTATGAAAATGAAATGGTAGTAATTAATTTAAATTATTTTTATTAATTTGAATGATAATAACTTGTAGCGCCATCTTTACTCGTTTATTACAGAATGATGTCAAAATTGTCAAATTAATCTTGAGGAAAACGGTGTTGTTGTAGTTTTAGTAAATTTCTTAAAAATGTACATAAAAACAATAGTCCTTTTATACATTATCTACTATTTTAACGTGGTCTTGGGAAGTTGGAATACACAGGACTTCCTAAAACGGGAACACAGCCTCTCGAGGCCTTACCAATGTAAGTTCTTTTTCACCGGATTTCGAGGTTAGGTCACTTTGAATTAATTTACTTTTAGCCGCCGGAATGACTATACCGTTTTGGGACTTTTCCGGAAGCACAATGGTTACAAATAATTATATAAGGATAACACCTGATCTTCAATCAAAATCGGGGGCTCTATGGAATACTATTGTAATAATTTTTTTTTGTTGAAATGAAAATAATTAACTTTTTTCCATTATTATAGCCTGTACAAATTAAAAACTGGGAACTTCAAGTACATTTTAAAGTACATGGGAAAGGTAAAGATTTATATGGAGATGGATTTGCTATTTGGTATGCCAAAGATCGTTTAGTGAGCGGACCTGTTTTTGGCAACAATGATTATTTTCATGGACTTGCTATTATTTTAGATACTTATAGTAATCATAACGGTGCACATACAGTAAGTTAAATATTTTAGTTGTTTTGTTATGATATTAATTGAGTTATTATTTAGCATCAACATCCGTATATATCAGGAATGATAAACAATGGTTCTTTACATTACGACCATGATCGTGATGGGACCCATACTCAATTGGCAGGTTGTGAGGCGAAGTTTAGAAATGTGGACCATGATACTCACATATCAATTAAGTATGAAAAGGATACATTAACAGGTTAAAAATTGAAAATGGATGTTAGAAGGAAATGTTATTATATTTTTTTTTAGTATCAACTGATTTGGAAAATCGCGCCGCTTGGAAAGAATGTTTTAAAGTAACTGGAGTAAAATTACCCACTGGTTATTATTTTGGAGTATCAGGAACAACTGGAGATTTGTCAGATAATCATGATGTTGTTTCAATCAAGTTGTATGAGTTGGATTTACCAGATGTAAGCTATATTACACTAGTTTGAAAATTTTAATCAATTTTTTCTCAAAGAATGTGATATTTTTTTTATAACTTAGAATGTTGAGCTGATTCTGAAACTGTCTTCAGTTTTTCTCCATCATGTCCAGTTATCAGTTCATTATGCGAATTTAGTTAAGTCTAAAGGAACTAGGAAAGTATCATGACAAAAAGTCGAGATCTCCATAACCATAATTAAAAAAGGGGAAAGATTTTTTTTGCATCTGATTGAAAATAACCTTAACTGGAACTTTTTGCTTTATTTTTTGCATCAAATTTGATCAAAGGTGTTTTTGAATAGTTTTTAATTTTGTGGAAACTTCCCCTTAAACTGTGGCTATAAGATATATCCTTTTTTATAAGCAGAAGAAGGAGACTTAGAGAAGTTTTATCAAGAACAAGGAATACTATGTTGCCAAACAACCCCAAGTTATTTTCAGTTGATTACTACCATTTGGATACATACCATCAAGGCTCTTCTATTCCCTAAATAATTTGATTAATACTAATCAGCTTTTCCCATGTTACACTTCCCAACTTTAATATTATTAAGATATTGGATATTGCACACCAACCAGCATTTACTATTTTTTGCTATCTTTGAAACACTTTCACAAAATGTTAAAACATATTTTGTTTTCATTTTTCATCCTAGTTAAGTATCCTTTGAATATTGTTAATCAATTACACACATTTTGATTCACACCTACCAGGTTTTTTGATATGCTGAAATATGAACCAATAATGACGGTTCATCAAGTAACAATGTTCAGTATATTTTTGGTTTTGCATAGACCAGACGAACATTTTGAGGAATTGATGATATTAATTGGATATTTTAATGCAGCCTAAAACAACTCAAGAAAATCAAAAGAATTATATATGAACAAAAAAGTTACCTATTCTATCTTGTAGAACATTAAATTTCATTTTTTGCCATTTTAAAAACATTACATAGTTGAAACATTATTACTAACAATTTTTTTTAATAAAGAGGTGTTTTAACTCTTCCAGGCACTAAGTATAAACTTGAAATTAATTATATTTTACCTGTTCTAAATGTTGAACATGAAGCATATCAAGTAATTAATTAATATTTGCATTTATGGCATGGTAATTGTGCAATAAGTTGGAAATCTATGGACGGTTTATTTGAAGCTAATCCATGCCCTTGCCATGTTGAAATGAATGCATTATTAATTTTCTTATTTGAGTGCCAACAAATATAGGCCTTCTTTTAGTTTAGCGTAACTTGGTAAGATATTTAAATGTTGGGCCTTCTGGATTCAATAATTTCACAAAGTTTTTCATCAAACCTAGTTTTATGTATAGTGGACACTATATTACAGATTCTAGTCACACCAGAGGCTTGTTTAAGACTCTAGAGGACCAGTTTTTGCGCACATAATGATGCTCTCTCATTCGGTTATCCCACAACCAAAGAAAACATTTTTGGGGATATCTTGAAAACTGGACGTGATGGAGAAAAACTAAAGACAGTTTCAGAATCAGCTTAAGATTCTACATTATATATATGATATCGACATATATATTTTTTTAATAGGATAATGATACTGAAGATAGATCAAAAATTACTCCATCAGCAACATTTTTTGAACCACCACGTGATCACGTCGACGATCCCAAACCATCGGCTCTCTCAGGGTTTAAATTATTCTTTTTAATGTTGATTGGTGCGATAGCGATAGTTGCATGTGTAGTGATTGGGATCATGTTCTATCAAAAACAACAGGAGCAAAGCAGGAAACGATTTTATTAATTTTTTTTTGATAAGACTGGTAAATTTTTTTGTCGGTTCGTTTAAACTTAACGACTGATATTATCGTAAAAGAAATGACTCTACAATATGTAGCATTTTTTTAATTAGTGTATATCACGTTATAAAAAAGAGGAGGTAAGGTTCGGTATTTTTTTGAATTCATTATAGTCTCTTTATTTATAATTAATAATATTTAATAACTTAGATTTGTTTCGATTGATAAATTGAGCGTTGAAAAAGTTTTGTGGGTGTATCGAATACTTTTTTTTTTGTTTTTAATTGTAATATTATGTTAATATTATTGTATATTCAATTGGCTGAATAAAAAAGAAAACGGAATGTGGTAAATATGACGGTATTTATTGAATATTTTTTTTAAGGTTTACAACAATTTGTACAACATCAATAAATTTTAAATTATATTCTAAAACGTAACAAAAAATTAAATGATCGCGAATGATAAAAAAATCGTGACAAAAAAATTAAAAAAAAAAAAATTGTACATCACCATATTTTATTTTATTTTTTTTAATTTAAAAGGTGTAAATATAATAATGTGCGGAGTGTGTACAATATTTTCTCTTCCTAAAAAATGCATAAATATCGTTTTTATTCTTTGTTAAGTATACTTGACTAGCATTTAATTTTATTTAGGTTAGATGCATGTTCCCTACATGTTTGCGTTAACATTGGAAGTCGTAAGTACGAAAAATGATTATCAGCAGCAATTAGAACATGCAACCGCAAAAAAAAGGAAAATTAAACATTAAAAACAATAATTACAGGAACATATCTACGTTTTTTACAGCTTATGACATAGCCATAACTTGAAATAAATGTTACTTTAAACATAAAATGAACAACAAAATTTAAAATCTAGCATCTAAACATTCTTTTTTGGATAAAATTTATCAATCGAACATTAAAGATGTACAAAATAATCATAATAAGGACTCAATTTGGCACGATCACATGACTTCTTAACACTAATAATTTAAAAACATTGAATATACGAATTTAAATCGGATTGCATTCATTAAAAGGAAACTATCAGATTACATAACAGACTTTTAACTAATTGCAATAAATAAGTTTATACGTAGGTTGCTTGATTATTAATTTATCCTTGTATTCTTTTTCTCCTTATATTTTTGTCGTTATTACAGATACGAGTATTGAGATTATACCGGAAATTAATTAATCGGTGTTCGTTACTAAATATGGAAATAAATAATTTGAAATAGAAAAAAAGTTTGTACCACAATGAGGACAACATTCAAATAACATTGAACATCCATTCTGATTATGTGTATATTTTGCAGATAGTTTCTGGTTTTATCAAAAATTTGTTGAATATATTGATTTTGATAAAACAAAAAAACTTTTTTAGTATACAGAGTCATTCAAAAAGAAAAACGGTTAGTCTTTTTTTTTATAAAACGTATTTATGTTCACTTCTGGACATTTTTTAATTAATTTTAAGACAAAAAGTATTATAAATATGCACCCCTAAATGATTAATTCCCCTCAATAGTTGTTTATTACAGCTTGTCACATAATATATACAGAGGAAAAATTAAAACTGAAGGATAAAACGTCTTTATCTCGTGTACTGGATTAATATCTCAGCCACAGCAGTTGCAAAAAAATAGTGATGATTGTGTCTGGAACAATTCGACGCTGCCTATCAAAAATGGATATTTTTTACTTAGCTACACCGTTGAACAGGATTTTTAAATATGCATCCAATGGTTGAAGCGACATAACCGAAAACTAACTTCAATCTGCAATGTTGGTTTAAAGTTTTCCGAAATGCCTATTTGAATACGATGTGATGAACTTTATAATAACTGATGAAAAATAGTAGCAAAGGCTATAAAAGAGAATAGATTTACAATATTAATTTTAAAATTGTACGATTTGATGACAGAGAAATGAAACTGCTTGAGAAATTTGTCGAAAACTGCCAAATTTTTTATAACGTAGTGGAATATGTGCATTAGAGATAAAGCTAGAAACTTCCGGGTTATACCGTGCGTCAATATATCTTTAAAGTACGTCATGAAAGTTTTTACAGTGGTTGATTCCAAAATGTTTTAGAAAATCAGAAATATGTAGGTTAACAACCTGAAGTGTGTTTTCCTTTTGATAATAAAACTGTTGAAGAATATACAACACTGGTTCTGCCAGTAGTTTTACTGAGGTAAAACGGGTTAAATATATTTCAGCATTTTTGATCTTCGTAAAGAAAAAACTTTGATTACAATGGTGACAATAAAACCCCCAAAATTACCACATCACATATAACGAAGTTGATTCGAAATTCAGACTCAACCCAAAATTAGAAATACTTCGTCTACAATATTGGTAGTACTGATTTAAACTGATGAGCTATAATTTGATTAAAATGAAGTACATTTAAATATCTGGGAGCCCTCTTAACAGAAATCAGATCTGTAGGCTACAGAGAATATAGCGCCAATGAGTAAGGTACGTGATGTATTTAGAAACCAGAGATGATGATAGAACTAACTTAATGATTCACAAGAGGACCGTGTAGTTATAATGGATGAAAATTAGAAGAAAAGGGCGCCTTTGCCTTAGTAATTCGGTAATTATTTAACGATTTTATTGAAGGAATCGTTCAAATACGAAATTTTATCTTGGAAAATCATCTCTATAATGAATCTTAAAGTTCTGTAAGTACACACCGTTGCTTACATAAGTTTTATCATTACATTTTTTACATCTCTTATTGCTGATAAGATTGCCGTATATACAGCGTAATGTTTTGAATTCAACACATAAGAGCCTTTTGTTAGTGCAAGAATCCACGTTTTTGGAATGTAATTGAATCAATCAACAATAACATCTATTGTTGGGGATCACGAAAATGATTTGTTAGAGATAGGTGATGTTAGTAGCTGTAATAACAAGTTGAAAAATCATGCAATTGTATGCTGAAAAACAAATCAACGAAACAATAAAACGATTAAATTTTAAGTAAATAAAATAGGCATAATTTAAACTTTTTGTCTTAAAATTATAGTTAATATCCTATAATTTGTTCCAATTAAAAAAAAAATACAACGAAAGTTATCATAATGTTGATAATTATTATTTCTATTTAATTTTTTGTATTAATTTTTAAAAAGATTATTAAAAAATATTTTTTCTTTTTAAATCACCCTATAAACTTAATTAAGATTTATCTAAAATTATAAGATTCTTTTTGTTCCTACTACAATAATAAATCGCAGTGGCACTTTTGTATAACAACGTGTAGGCGTTACGTTCCCTCTTGATTTTCTTCAAAAATCGATACTTTTTTTGACCACGAAACGGACAAAAAAATACGTGCATTGACGACGATTTCGGATACGATTTTAAGCGCAATTTTCACACTGTCGTCTCTCTAAACACTTTGACAGGGTTATCTATATTTTTAATATAAATGTACCGTGTCACCGTAGACGAGTCAGAGATTATATTTTGAACTTTTAACAACTTAGATTCCCCGACGTTTATTTTATTCGTCTCCCCGATGTTGAGGCCTGTTCCAAAACAAATGGAATAGAAAAAAAACATTAATTTATTATTATTCATTTGAATGAAAATTAATTAAAAACACCCAACGTGTGGCACTACTACTGCAAAAAAAAATGTATATATAAAACGTTTAATGTAAAGCTGCGATTTAAATTGAGCAAATTAAATTTTATAAAAGTTATTAAAAAATATATATATGATACAAGTGATTCAAAAGTATATGTACTAAAATTCCATGTATTAAAACATCTATTTTTGATTAAATATTAATCAAATTTCAACAAGAATATTTTAAAGTGTACTGAAAGTAGCAAATTTATATTTTTAGCTTGATTTAGGTGTTTCATCAACGAATTATAACTTTTTTGATGCGATACAATATCGATGAGCGACAAGAGCCTCTGAAAGCTTAACAAAATACAACATCAAAAGACGTTGAAAGAAGCAGATTCATGACGAGAAAACGTTATATTATTATACATATTAGAAAGAAGAAGAATAAGGTATGTTAGTATGCCAAAAAGATTTTCTATAACAATTTAGAATGAGCGAATTGAATCATGAAGTGCTGTTCTGTTCAAAGCAACTAAAATAAGAAATGCTACTTGTATTACAGATTACTAAAACACTTTAATATAAACGTAAGTATTAAATTATGTTTATATTGATTCAAGATGATATATTATTATACAGATGCAGAATTAGAATTATTAACACTAGTTGCATCAACCACCTACTAATGAGCAAACATCGCAACTTAACACATCAAATACAAGTAACTCATCTACTCAGCTTAATTTATAGAATCCAGGAGCGGAATCGAATAAAAAACAATAAAAAAACACAATTCTGAGGAACTAAAGACTAGAAGTAAGATATTCGTAGTAGGAAATCTAATATCAGATGTGATGTATTGCTATAGAACTGGAAAATTAAACGAATCTGTTAAACTAGAACTAACACTCGACCTAGAACTAGAAACTTTCGAGTTAAGCCGTGTGCTCTTTGAAAAAATTTTTTACATTTTGGATGTACACTTTGAACTTGTTTCTGAAGAAGATTGCAACATGTCATTCGAAACGTCAAATTCTAGTTTTAGGTCTAGTGTTAGTTCTAGTTTTAGTTTAATTAACACCGGCTGAGAAAGCCTTACTTATAAACGAATCTCCTCGTTAGTATAGCTACAGGGTTCTGGATGTATGCTATATTTATTTGATTTCTTCTCTCTATATTATAGTCGCTAAACAATGTTTCAAGCTGTATAGAAAAATGGATAACTACACAATTAAGTCCTGTATTAATTAAGTAGCCACCACTGATTTTGTAACATTATTATAATTTTGGTTGCTTTGACTTAACGATCGTGCTATGTCCATAAATTCTATAAGCTTCGCTTACATTGGTATCCACGAGCCTTCATGAATATAGAAGATGATTACCTCAACTCCTTAACATTATAATATCGATATGTCATCTTTGGACTTGAGGAACGCTTTTGACACCTTTCTATTTAACTCTATCTTTAGAGTGCTTCAATTTTAGATTAATCGGCGTGTTATTCGTTGGGTGGAGACTCATTATACTGGTGCTTCGATCAGGATAATTGTAGCCCTGCACTTATACAAGTTGAGAAAATTCAATTTTTCAGAAACAGAAACCCCGCAGACTTACCAATCTCGATGATAGTACCATACTGAGGAACATTGTTTCTGCAATCTGATTATCTTTACATCGATGATCTGCATGAAGGATAAGACGATTACCATTATGGCACTTATTATTAGTATTTGCAGCATGAAAACTGCAAAAAAAACTTAAGCTAGTAAGCGACTATTTTGAGCTATTCGAGTGTTATGGATCGTTGATATTTATCCTTGTCTTATGGCCAAGTTGTGCTTGAACCTAAATATGCGCCTGATGATGTATTAAATATTCGAAACCAGTACCGTGTAAATATAAGTATTATAACCAGTTCTAATTTTTTTACGTTCCAAGCACCAGATTTAATTTAACGCTTTATTTAGTAATTACGTAATTTAATGCCAAATTGAATTTTAGTTCATCAAAACATCTTATCGCAGTTTTAATTATTAGTACCAAAGAATGTGGCATGGAAGCTACCTCCTTTGGAATGTTTGTTGAATCGGTTTTCCCAAAGAATCTTAAACAAATTACTAGTTATCATTTTTCCAGTCAGTCCTTATTTTCATGTTATCTCCAAAATTCTAAAGATAAATTCCGTTTAAGACAAGGAATTGTGTTATGTAGACCTTGCGATTTGAACTTATTCGTTTTTGGCATTTGCAGATTGTATGTAAACATATTTCGTTATCATGTTTGACTTTTTACACATAACTAATCTTCTAGTTGAGCATTGCTAAATACACCAAACAATTTTGTGATGAAAGGAGCTCCAACTTGCACCATTTATTTTTTTAACATTTTTGTTGATGTCTCGATTAATCTTTCTGAAGTGATATATTAAATTTTTAATGTTGCTTAAAATGTGACCAATTGTATGTGTTATCAAGATTTATAAAACACAACTTTATAAATGGCAACAATTGTAAATAAAAAACGTTCTTAGTAACACAATTGAAAAATGTGTTATTCAACCTTATTTAAAAAAGTCATAAAATTACACTTTATGCGCTCTTAAAAGCGTATCAAAGCGTAAAATCGCATAAACGAAGAAATTAAGAAAACTATTCTTTCGTTTGAACTGAGTTTTTTAACATGGAAGTTTCGCTTGATTCTTTTGAATCACTTGTAAAATAAAATAATTATTAAAACTAAAAATAAAATAAACAGCTAAAAAGACAACATCACACTATAAAACAACAATTTTTACTACTCATGCTATCCTTATCCTTAATTTTATGAACTTTGGTATATTTATTTTTGTTAACAACTTCAAGATCTTTATCTTTACTATTTGAGAACAGAATTTCACTATTATCTTCTTTACTTTCAACGAAACCACCTTCGTTTACGTTACTACAACTTTTCTGACTGTACGTTTCTTCTTTCCCATACCAATCATCATCACTTGAACTACAATAATCTTGTAACCTACCTATTGAAACAACACTTATTGTCGATTGCTTCTTTGAATTTGTTAATTCACTCATCGCCCTCGTCCGAAATAATTCTTTCGGAACCGCTTGTAATACAATATTAGTCGAAACCGATCGTTTCAAACATTGCGCTTTATCCAGTCTTAATATACTCTCCAATTTATTTTTTAATTCTTGCGGTGTAACCGATTTTCGTCTCAATTCTTTAACGTCCGCGTTATAATTCGGTTCGACGCATGGCGAACGAGAATCGGCGCTTTCTGGCGTGTAAGGATCGTGCGATAACATGTCTTTGGTGATTGGTTCATGCAACAATTTTGAGTCTACGGAAATATTCGTGTAGCTTTTGCGCGTGTTTAAATAATCGTTATCGCCGAAATCGATTACGCTTATAAATACGGAAGCGGAATTATTACAGCACACACAAGATACTAAAAACGGTTGCACGTGATCACAACACTTAATTGTACCTGCATTTGTTTGAAGTGATGTTTGTAAATAAACTGGCTGGAAAAAAAAGAAGATAAAGTTACTTTTTAAATTAAAATTAATTTAAAAAAAATTTAATTGATCTTTGTAAACATCTACACTATTTATACAGGGTTATTCAATCATGATTCAAAATCTCTTTATCAAATACGTATTACATGAATTTAGCAGCAAACTAATGTACAAACTTTTATGATGGATCGATTGATGAATGGCAGCAGGAAAATATGATGATAATAAAACATAACGTGGTGATTCAATTTCAAGTTTCTGAATAATGTCATTCATTAATAACCCTATCTGTATAAGAGAAATTGAAACATAATTTGAACACCCTATAAAGGAGTATAATAAAGTAGTTTTTTTTAAGGGAAATCCTAAAAGATCATAAAAGTACCTGCTCATTCGGAAACCAACATGTGAAATTCCAAATAAACTGGCTGCATAGTGATAAGAAAGAGAGAAAAAAGTCAAAACTACAAATAGTTTGGTTCTCTTCCTTTCAAGACGGTTAGAATGGAAAAAACCTACCTTATGGTCTCCCATGCAAATATCCTTGCCCATCAAATTGTATTCGACTCCGTTTTCAACGTTTACTAACTGGCGAGCAGTTGTACTTAAAAGAACACGATCGCACCAAGCGGGGCATCTCGTTTGCATATATTTGGTCGCTTCTGATATGGTTTCTTCGAACGGATAGGACGGCGGAAAGGTCACTGGGAATTCAGTTAGGGATTCTTCAAAAGCTTCTAGTTCTTTATCGAAACTCTTTAACTTAAAAAGAATATTTTTAATATTAAATCTGTAATGTTGCATCAAAGTTAACAGTTAAATACAAAATCAAAGATGTGATAACTCTTTAACAATGAAAATTATCGCCTAGTAAAAAAGTAAGCTTAAAATCTAATGAGAATCAAATGCGTCCTTTAACTCAGAAAAAAATTAAACACGAAATTATAATTTGCTAAACTCTGTTATAATTTATAATAAGTTTGATTAAATAAACCGCAGATGTTGCACAATTATGTTCACATGTTATAGATAAGAATTGTCTGGGACGTTGAAATGACATCCCAGACGTCATGAAATAATCTAAAAATGAGAGCATTCCAAATTGTGGTAATTAGTTCATATTTAATCTGTCCAAAGTGACATTGAATGCTTTATCAACGTTAAACACATAAATATTTAAATTATTATGATAATGCAAAGTTTACTAACCAGTATCATATCTGATAAATAAAATATGTGTGTGAAGGAACGCAAAATAATACATGAATTAGTTATTTATAGTAAATTTATATCCATCCCCAATTAGATCAACATTTTTACATAAAAGAAATGTAAAAAAATTCATCTTAAAGCACAATGTAATATTTTTTTTTTGATTTATAAATTCATAATAAAGTCTTGCATCAAATTAGAGTTTATACTTATTTTTCTATATCTGTCAAATTGTTATAAAGTTGGTAAGATTCAGTTGGTAATGGGGTCATACACACTTATTAAATTTAGAGAAAATTTTTACGTCAAACGATATATGCAAGTATATGCATGAACACAAAGTAAAAGAAATATTTTGATCAATTTTATATTTTGCGTAATTTGAAGTGAAAAATAGCAAATATTCAAACGAAATAATTTCGCGGCTTATCTGTGACGTAGGAACCGCACTGCCTAAAACAAGTTAAATTGTCCGTTAGATAGCGCTTGCGGTGTGACAGTGTCAAAACAAAACCATGGATGTAATAGAGTGTCTCTATTACATCCATGAACAAAACATAATAAACATAACCTACAAACACTCTACCTCTTTTCAATACAACCTAAATGACGTTCATCTCTTTCTCGCATTTGAGCGGGGAGCAGGGGACGCAAAGATAGATACGTACGTCATCAACGCGGGAATTTTAAAAGCGCAAATGGGTATATAAATTTTCAACAATTTTTTTAACAATGATTTTGTTCGAAAATATTCAAAAAAAAAATAACGGTAACTATATTTTTATACAAACTTTCAGAAAATATAATAAAAAAAAAATCGTGTATGACCCCATTGATGTCATCTATACTCTGTTTTTAAACCAGGAGGAGTAAACGCGAAAGTCAGATTTACACTAGGAAAAATCACCAGAAAATATCACTAGATATTTTGGCGGTAAATTTAAATTAATAATTATTATTATTTATTTATTTACTTATTATTGTATTTATTTTCATTTGTTATCGTCAACACTAAACATGCAAATTAACATTGAAGTTATGAGTGTATTTATTTCAAAATATAATAAAGAAGGGTTTAAGAACACAAAATTTACAATAATGACACGAAACTGTCGAATTGTCAATAACCTAACCTTCAAATTCAAAATTGCCTGTGTGTGAACCTTCTTCGCATTCAACCAATCACGTGCAAGGTCAATCTGGTGACAAATTTAAAATACTCCTCCTGGTTTAAAAACAGAGTATAATTGCCAAAGAAAACTTCAAGGTATAATTAATGTTTGTAAACAAAACTAACCTTACCTAACATTCCTTCACGCTATAATTGACATTACAAAAGAAAACTTCACGCTATAATTGCCATTACTAATTGCCAAAGAAAACTTCATGGTATAATTAATGTTTGTAAACAAAACTAACCTTACCTAACATTCCTTCACGCTATAATTGACATTACAAAAGAAAACTTCACGCTATAATTGCCATTACTAATTGCCAAAGAAAACTTCATGGTATAATTAATGTTTGTAAACAAAACTAACCTTACCGAACATTCCTTCACGCTATAATTGACATTACAAAAGAAAACTTCACGCTATAATTGCCATTACAAATTGCCGAAGAATACTTCATGGTATAATTAATGTTTGTAAACAAAACTAACCTTACCGAACATTCCTTCACGCAATAATTGACATTACAAAAGAAAACTTCACGCTATAATTGCCATTACTAATTGCCAAAGAATACTTCATGGTATAATTAATGTTTGTAAACAAAACTAACCTTACCTAACATTCAGCGTCTGAAGACACAGGGCTAAACCCGAAACTTAAAAATATACAACTTAGCGCTGAATAACAATTAAAACTAGAAGTAACACTTGCACTAGAACTATACTCTGTTTTTAAATCAGGAGGAGTAAACGCGAAAGTCAGATTTACACTGGGAAAAATCACCAGAAAATATCAGTAGATATTTTGGCGGTAAATTTAAATTAATAATTATTATTTATTTACTTATTATTGTATTTATTTTCGTTTGTTATCGTCAACACTATACATACAAATTAACATTGAAGTTATGAGTGTATTTATTTCAAAATATAATAAAAAAGGGTTTAAGAACACAAAATATACAACAATGACACGAAACTGTCGAATTATCAATTACCTAACCTTCAAATTTAAAATCAAAATTCAAAATTGCCTGTGTGTGAACCTTCCTCGCATTCAACCAATCACGTGCAAGGTCAATCTGGTGACAAATTTAAAATACTCCTCCTGGTTTAAAAACAGAGTATAGTAGAAACTTATTGAAAGACAGAACGAGGTAACCACGGTCAAGTTTAACGGTTAATTTATAAGAATAACGGTCGTTGTACTTGTTGACTGATTAATGTAATGAATACAGTAATAAATAATAAATCGATTACTAATAATTTTCACACGTGATTTTATTAAATAAACAAACCCATAAAAGCTTGAATTTTATCAACTACTTTTATATTAAAACCAATACTATTTTACTACTAGAATGCAAAGCTAAAAGAAATTTACCAAACACTTTCATCGCCTGGTGCAGGAGTAGAAGTAATTGCAATAATTGTTCAAAACGAATGGTATTCTTTCTGTTAGCAGAGGAAAACACAAAAATAGTTTTATAAATTACTTTTAATTAATATGTTGCTTCATCTATAATGATAAGCCAGACGCGTCAGAAATAAGAAAAGCTGTATACAGAAAGATTTTTGATAAAAATTTTAATTTCATAAACCTCCATGAATACTAAATACATTGAGAATAGCCTTCAACTTAAAATTGCATCAAAAAATGATCGAACGTTATGTCTGGTCGGTGTTCTTATATGGAGTTAAGATCTGGACTCTAAAGGATGCCAATGCTGCCATGATCAATCTGGAAGTTGCTGCATAGAAGAATGCTACGAATTCTCTGGTTAGCCATGACCAGGGAAGACTGATTGGAAGACGTCAAATCATCCTGCTTCACGCAGCACTTGAACGATCTATGTCTGGACACACCCTTAAATAGACCAAATGCCGTTAATGAATTTTAAAACCATTTAATAAGAAAAATATCATACCTAGGGAATATTCTTAGAGGATACTTAGATAGATACAAAATCCTTCAATCGAGGCCGCAGGGTAATTGGAAAGAAAAAAAATTCATAGATAAAAAACATTCGTGATTAGAATCGAATAGGCAACTCGCCGATGTCATTGCCAACGTTGGAGGGAGCTGATATGGCATTGAAAGAAGAAGATAATGAAGTACTCAAAATAGTAACTCAAACGCAGGCACAATTAATTAAGCAATTGCGGATAATTGGAAGAGCTGAAACAAGCGTGACTTTGAATTAGCTCGGATTAAATACTGGAGGGAGATCAAAACTAGTTAAAATGACCTAGATTATCCTTGTACCAAGGATTTAATCACAGAATGTACCAAGACTATCAACAAGAATTTCGGATCATGGTTCATAACAAAAAGCATTTGGAATGATTCAACATATGAACAATTTCTAACGATAAATTTTACAACTCTCGTCGTGCAGATGAACACATGGTTATCATGTTATTACAAACTTTACAACTACTCTGTTAGATCTAAATAACATCGTTCTCTTTTCTTCAACCTGGAATTAGACCACTTTTTCTCTACTTCATAAGCAGCATTGACAGTGTTCTTTTTTAAGTGACTTAGTTGTCATATTTACAAGCCGTATTATTCTGCCTAACATAAAACACAAAAACTATCCTGCAACAGTATTTCAAGTATCATCACCAATCTAAGATATGCCCTCTGATACACACTCATATCCTGCGTAGTGTGCAGAACACGAAGTTGATTAATTCTTGCAACAGTTTTTAATATACTGAAGAATAAAAAATGTTAATCACGCTAAAAATTTCGTGAAAACAAATTTAGTTAAGAAACTCATCTTTTTTAATAGATAAAATTCCGACATGCGAATAAAAGATTGTATACACATTTCAATAATAAATTAAACAATAGAATAACCACTGATTAACGTATGATAAATACAATTTTATCAAAATCGGTACCGACACTTCCGCACATGTAAAAATAATCAGCTCCGCTTATCAACAATACTGTTTGCGAGTAGCTTGTAAGGACAAAAAAAATTTCTATTTTGTTGTGTATCATTATTGAAATACAGCAAAAAAAAATTCATTATTTTAATTAGAAAATCCAAGAAATTTTAAACATTTAAAGCTGTTTAATGTGCATTAAAACCGTTTAAGAACAATTAAAACCGCGTAAATCCCCGAAATGAGCCAACAGATCTTAAAAAATCCTCTAAAAATGATTTTTCAAAAAAATTATATCTCTTCTTAGGTAGCGACATAAAATTTATGAATATTTTCGGGTTGTTTTTTATTTTAGCGACTTACCCAAGTTTCGGAAGGATATAAAAATACAGTTTGATGATCAGAATGATTAAACTCCTTCTTACCAACAGTCAAAACCAATTGGCTCTCGTCATTGGTGTATTGTAATTTTGTAAATTCATTATTTTTATTATTTTGTATTCGAGTAGCGTTCAGTCCTTCAGTCAATTTCTAAAAAAAAACAAAAAAATATTTTTTTCTAATCAATCAAAAACTATTTTTAATTTTGTTTTATTTACTTTTATAACACTATCTGTGTCAGTCCTAAAATTAAAATCTCCAAACAAAAAATATGGAACTCGTCCATAAGCGTCAGAATGAAACCTTTGCAATGTATGTTCTAAAGCTCGCCGTCGATTTTTACAATAAACAGATGGAAACGATTCCATAGCGACGAAATTTGAAGCGTCGTGAAACAGATGGATGTTAACCAAATCGAAGATTGTACCTTGAATTGACCATCGCGTTCGCATAAAACCTTTCCGTGACCATTTACACTACAAAATAAAAAACCATTAAACCTAAATTAAGTGAATAAAGATATAAAACTGAAATATTTACTTCCGGAAATAATTCCTGAGGAAACTTTGCTTTTTCTTTAGTAACGACTGCCTCGATATTTCCCGAATGAATTTCTTTTCCCGTCGCTGGTACAAATTCGAAATCTTTAAAATTATAGATTTGAACATCTTCTATTGATTCGTGGATAAAATAAAAATTTCCCAAAGCCTGAAAAAAATAAAATAACAACGTAAGGAATACGTTAAATAAAAAAATTTAAAGAGAATGTTAATTAGGTGTATTTTTTTTTTTGTAAAATAATAAAGGTTTTCATTGACGTAGATTATAAATACATAAAGAGATAGATAACATTAATAATTTTATGGTCAATAAACAGGAACTAATTGCAACTGTTTAAAGAGATACTTAAATATAAATGTTACATAAACGTTCATTGATAGAATCCTATTCGGGGTATTCCCCGAGTTGTATATGATGTATAAATCAAGGACGATAGTTCTAGTTTTAATTGTTATTCAGTGCTAGATTGCTGTATATCTTTATACAACTAAAAGTAGAACTAACACTAGACCTAGAACTAGAAGCTACACCCGAATGTTTCTAGTTCTAGGGTTAGTTCTAGTTTTACACTATTACTATGTAGAACTCACACTATACTTAGAACTAGAATCATTTGGGTTTAGCCGCACGTCTCTTAAGACGGCTAAACCCGAATGATTCTAGGTATAGTTCTAGTTTTAGTTTTAATTGTTATTCAATGCTAGACTTTTGTATATTTTTATTGAACTAAAAGTAGAACTGACACTAGACCTAGAACTAAAAACATTCGGGTTTAGCCGTAAGTCTCTTAAAACGGTTAAATCCGAATGTTTCTAGTTCTAGGTTTAGTGTTAGTTCTAATGGTAAATGTTTCGTCATCAAACGCACAGTACTAGAAATTTTCGAAACCGGCTGAAAAAATTAGTTGTTTAGAAATCAGATTTATTTATATACGTATAAAACACTGCTTAGAATAAATTGGGGGAAATCTTATGATTTATTTTGTTCCAACCAATATTTCCAAAAACTATTTCTATTAATAACATCCTTTGGGATGTGTTGCGGATACTAGACAGGACGACGTTTTTAACACCCTAATTCAAACGAAATGCGATGCAGCAGGTTATAAATCCCGCATAAAGACGATACAAAAGAAGAAAAAATAAACAATCTAAAATTGAAGTTTTTAAGTTGTATACATATATGTTAGTTACATCATGGGTTCTTGTTCATTTCTCTAAGGAAAAGTACCACTTTAGGATTTGAATGGTAAATAATGATGCTTACATTTCGGCGAGTATTAATAGAGTTGAATTCCTTGATTTCATTGAACTATGTGTCTTGGGAGGAAACACATACTTTGTTTGAAATTTCACTTTTTTTATATACTATGAAAACTTCGCATATAGGTTATGAGTTACACCGTTAAAGCTTACAGTTATTCCAAGATTAGAATTTAGTGGAACACATCTGTTGTATCATTTATCAAGAAGTGGACTAAAAGCATTTAAATTAAAATGGAATAATCGTAGGGATTGATGCGTCTCATAAGATTGTGTTGGATTCGATTTCTAATTTATCCTTTAAAATTACTTGTATGTAATATTATTACATAATATACTTTAAAAAAATATTTTTAATTTTGAAACTAAATAAAGTATTTTTATTGTATATTTATTATTAAGATATTTTTATCCAAGGTTAATCCCCTTTAATTGATACGGGCACAAAAAAAGGTTGGACTTATAATTATGTTTTGATACTACGGAGAAAATCTTATTTGTTATCTATACTTTTTACCTATATTACATATGATAAAAAAATTAAATTGCCACATATTTAGACTTATTTTTATTAATGAATTCTTTATTTATTATTTGGCATTCTATTTTCAATACTCCGATTTTTTAATATTACAGCTTTATAAAACCAGAAAAAAGTAGACCTTCAAAACAACACCTAATACATAGAATAAATATGTTCTATCTATTTTTTTCTTCCTAAAAACCCACGGCAAAAGTTTCAATAATTAGTTTGCGAACTCTGACGTTAGTTAAATAGGCATAAATGGTTATTTTCTAGTAAATGGAATTTCCTAATGAACGTATAAAGCGATATCTTTTACCACGATATGAATAATTATTATTTCTCATTAAAAAAATCTTTGGGACCTTACAAAAATGTTTTTAGAAAATGTAAAAACAATTCAAATAAAAAAAATTAATTACTAGTAGAATCGACAAACTGACAGCAAAAAACAAACTTGTTTTTAAAGAAACTGTTTTTTTTATAAATAAAACGACAAATTTAAGACAAACAGATATGCTGTAATAGGATACAATAAATAAAATTTCCAAATCAACAAAGCAATACAGTAACGTTAGAAATGTTGAAACACATAATGTACAAACATTATTCATAATAACCAAAAAAATCCTTAAATCCAGCTATAACCATTTCGTAATTACACAGCAAAAATCCCCAAAATCTCAAAATAGATGTTGAAATTGAGAATACCTCAAAAACCCAAAGTCCCAAAAGTCATCGTACACCAAAGACTTTTGCAAGATTTCTAAAATAGAATCGTATATAAGAGTTAACTTATTTATCATAGTTATAATTATTTTATTTGGACGCATTTGTAAATAAAAAACACTTAAATTTAATCAAATATCAAAATAAATTAGCAATCTTATGAAAAGGCGGCTAAAAACTGATGGGAATTTCCCCATGTCATTGTGAAGTACCGGTGATTTCCCGTGCGGCTAACCTTACCAAACTTGCCTAACCTACCAGAAATTACTGCAATTACTTCATTACCGGAAATATTGAATTTTAGCCATCCAAAATCGCAAATGCTCGGATAAGCGTCATAAAAATTGCCTTCAAAATCAAGTTAAAAATAACTGTAAGTGCAGAAACTGTGAGAAGAATTTTGCGATCTGCAGCTATTTTGTGATTTGCGAAAGAAACCAAGTTGCAAAAATGCACAAAGAAAAGGATATGGATTTTTGGAATAGGGTGACATTTATAGACGAGTCAAAATACAACATGTTTAGATGTGATGGTAAGCTCTAGACTTAAAAATAATCTTCTACCAACAGTTAAACATGGGGGTGGATCAGTTATGGTATGGATATGTATGGCTACTTCAGGAGTCAGGAGTTCAGCAATATTTAAATATAATACTGGCGCCAGTCAGCTGGCACTAGTTTAGTTGCATCTGGAAATAACAAAAATCCATCGGCGCCAATAAACTGGCGCCAGTAATCATAGCGCCAATAAAGTTGACTGAACGTCTACTTTTTTTACGATTAAGTAGTATTGGAAAACGAGCAACTATATAACCCTGGACGGCTATGCTTCGTCGAATCAACGACACATATTTAAAACGTATTGGAAAAAAAGTTGCTAGTTTTGTGCTCGTTTTCCGTATTTGCTCTAGTCGTGGTCAAATTGTTGGTGTGTGCAGAAATGCAGCTAATAAATAAAGCATCTCGTAACGACGAAGCATAGCTTTTGCGTAACTTTGGAATTTCCGAGATGCGTTATCTGATGTTTTTGTGTTGTTGTTTCTTGGTTAAAATATTTGGTTTATAAAACTGGAAAATGTAATGTGCACCAAAGTAACACAATCAAGAAAATGAATGAGGACGAAATTGTTCTTGTCGAAAGTCAGGTAATAGATAGACTTGAAATACCAATATTACCTAACTCGGTGCGAAATAATATTGAAAATGTAATGCCCGTTGACGATGATTATACTAAACAAATAAAAAACCTAAAAAAGAAAGATTTGCGCCATTTGTCCCTCCTCTAATCGACGAATGATAAAATCATTCTGTTCGAAATGTTTTAAAAGTCGATGTAAAAAATAAAGCTTTGTCTCTTTTGTATATACTGCAACTAGTTTCTCATGAGGATGTGTTTGTATAACCTCTTTGAATAGTGCCTACGTCACGTACGTCAAAATAAGCATAACCTTCCGAAAATCTTGTACTAAACCGTCCAAAAAACGGACATCACAACAAATAATATACATAGTTTTTGGAAACATAAAATTCCAGAACATAAGAACCAAACTGGACGAAATGAAGCCTTAAGAAGGATAGTTGAGATTATGTCGAAAACAGTTCCCAATTTTGACGAAAACTCGGCAAAGGCAAAAATACGAATACCACAAGGTTTTAAATTTGTGCAGAAGTGGAGCATCAGCTGATGATGTGTATAATTATGACATAATATTATGTATATTCATGACATAGTTCTTTAATTAAAGTACCTAGGTAATTTCTACGTGCAATTCACGATCGAACGCAGCAGCTATGTTTTTTATTTGTTAATACCATGTGGAGTTCCAAAGAGCACATTTGCATTACTACAATGATGCCAGCACGAAGTACATCACTTGACGGCATTTTTATTACTGTGCTAGTACATAATTATCACATTTATGTGGAAACAACTTCTGGCGCCACTAAACTTGCTTCTTACTATCGCCAGTAATCAATGAATGTGGAAAGTTAGCTTTATATTGCCAAAATCAAATGTATTGTTAAAATCGACCATAACGCAAAAATTACTGACGATTGAGGATTACATTATATATGAATATTGCTTATAATGAACCAACAATATCGGTTGAAATAATAAACAAATAATAAACGTCAAATTCATAATCTTCTAAATATCTTGAAAATATTTTAGATCAAAGGATTGGCATGAATATTTCAAACAATGAGAATTCTAATTAGGGATTTCTTCCAAGAATTTTTAATATTACGTTTCGATTTAATTATAACTACATAAATAATTAAAAATTTTAATTCAATTTAAATTTAAAAGTAGTACCAACCTAATCAAAAAGTAACAAGAAAAAAATCTTAAATTAATTTTAGGTATTTGAGATATTAAAAAGTTTATTAACTAAGAAGTAAACTTAGAATAACAGTTATTAAATGAATAATTAACTTAAAAATAATTCTCAAAAAATATAGTTGGTGATGTTAATGAATAATAGTAAATTGGTAATCCTGAAGGATTAAAACCAATTTTAAAAACATAACCTATCTACTTTGACAGACTATGAAAACAAAAATTTTTAAAAATGGTTAAACTTACAGTGAAATTTTCTGCAGAACTATAGTCTTCATCAAGATAAACTCTAACCTTATCAAAGAGTCTAAGTTCACTGCTGGACATTAAAAGGCTAACAAACTCTTCGACATGTTTCATACTATTTTCATAGTTCTTGCCACCAACTTCCTGGCAATGTAATGCAATAAATTTTGGATTTAATGAAGAGACAGTAGATAGGAAAGTATCCGTCCAAATCCTAAGCATTTGCGAAGGCTACAAAAAGAAAAAAAATTCCAACTAAGTAATTGATAATTAATTATAATTTTTAGACTTACATCTTCGAATATCGAACCCACATTAGCGGTGACTAGTAGACTAGGTATAGTTTGAGTGGTCATCTTCTAAATAAATAGGAAAATAACCGTTGTTTTGGACTAGGTTAAAAAGAAACTTTTTGAAGAAACTACTAAACTTAAATGTCAATTAATTTAAGGTCTATTTGTTACATTTCGAACGTTTCCTGAGTACATCTTTCACCATCGTTTCGTTTCGCTTCCTTTCCAGTTCTATTTATATACTTATTTACACGTTTTTTTATATTTATTTTATTTTCTCTTTACTCTTTTAGTGTCAATCCAAATTGTACAGTCTTTTGTAAATGAGTATTTTGTGGTTTGATGCGCGCGCACTTCCCATGTGCGTCAATGTATTGATCAATTAAAATACAAAGTCACGTTCAATACACACCGCACTCACCACGCACGACCGCGACGGTCGCGGTATTGTTGAATTTTATTGTCAGAGCCCGAACGCGTACACATTATTATTATGACTCGAATCGAACGTCTACGCCGACGACGACGAGTGTAATAACAGAACTATTCAAAGTCGGCCCCCACTATTTTACCGTCAATTCGGAAACCACCAACAACAAAATTATACGTAATACGTTTCCCGAAATATAACGATATTTCGGGGGACAAATAAAATTATCGAATTGTAAACATATTTTCCCCACTGTGAACTCGTCTGGTGTATTTTTAAAGGTGGTGTTCTTTTGGTTGCGGAACTATTCGCTAAAAAAATACTTTTTTTAACCCAAGGAGAACGATTTTACAAAATTTATAAATAAGAAACTTTATTTTGTATATTTTCGAGTGTGCGTCTTCAAAATAATCAACCTACACCTAACATCCGTTTCTGTATCTGCCGCCGTTGCGGTTGGTTTAATTATAGGTTCAACGAATTAATTTATACAAACAAAGTGCCGCGAAATGTGTGCGAGAACCTTTACTAATTTCCTAATCGTTTATTTTGCGTTTATTTCGGTTTTAAACGTTAAAGGAGAAAACGTTTTGGTGACTGAAGTATTTGAAATTGTTATTAATCCGTCGATGTTTAATTGGACCTATGAAGGTACGTTGATTGATTAATATACAGTTTCATTATGTAATTAAAAAATTGTATATTTTATGTTAATTTATTTGAGTGTTATAAATAAGTTTTCAGTGTAACATTTGCGTGCTACACTAATATGGTACTACTCATGTCATGCTTCGTACAATACATTTATTGTTGTACTGCAAAGACTACCTACTTTAGAGTACTACATTAATACGCGCTGCAAAGATTTTGTGCTACATACTAATTCAGTCATGCTAATCTAAATTCAATGTCAAAATTCCTTGTTGAGTTGCAACAAATTTCTTTTTTGTTGACACCAATTTGTTTATAACACTCTTATTATTATTATTGTTGCAAAGTCGACAAGTTTGATCCTCAGCCATAGCCGGTCAGGAAACCTGGGAGCGTCTTTAGATCCCCTTTGCTGAGGCATAAAACCTCTTCGCTTATCTGTGAACCTGGAAGTTCTTCCCAGCGTCAGGCTACCTTTGAGGCCTCCCAACTGTTGATTACTTGTTTTACGTGGCTTTTTTGTAGGCCACAACCGGGTTGTCGTCCAACGAAGGGCGTTGAGTATTATCAATGTGTTTGTGACCTGGAACCCACCATAGAATAACATCATTGTTCCTAGCGAGTTCTCTGTGTGCTGGTACACTTTCTGATGAGTGTGGGGTCACACGTGTAGGCCTGAATTGCCTTTAGGGCGGCTCGACTGTCTGTGAAAATGTTTATGCACCTTTCTGTCCCTTTTGTAGGTTCAAAGCGGTGCCGAAGTTTATAGTAAGAACTTCTGCTTGAAAAATGGTTATATCCAAGCTGAGAAGCAATTTAATTCGGCTATTTGGTCCACTAATGCCCATGCCTACTCCGGATCCAACTGTCTTTGAAGCATCCGTGTACCAGACAAGGACTCCTCTTTTTAGTTAAGGCCCACCCTCCGTCCAATCATCCCTGCTTCTAAATATGTCCTTATACGGCTGGTCGAAATTGTATTCTGTCGGTATAAGGTCCGTTTTAATTTCAATCAAGCGATTTAGACATGGGTCGTTGAGGATTTCGATGTGTCCTCTGAGGTTGCCCTGCATCAGCTTGAGTGAAGAGCATGTTTTGTGATAAGACACTTAAAGCTGCCTCCTTTTGTGTACATACATGAAGTGGTGTGAGACCGAGTATGGCTTCAAGAGCAGCCGTTGGACAAGATCTCGTCGGACAATGAGGTGCCGATCTGGTTAGCCATAATGGCCTTTTTTCTCACCATGTCACTATGTCCAGTTTAATTTATTGTCTATTATTACCCCTACGTATTTAACTTCTGTTTTGAGGTTATAACACTAACTCCACATTGTAAATATGAAGATAACATAAAACTAGGTACGCAGCAACTAGATATTTTGGCATCGAGGCATATGTTTATCTATAATATTTGAAAGATTAGATTCTTATACATTTAATTCCAACAATCGAAGTGTTATTTTTAATACATTGATGATCTTTTCTAGGTGTTGCACAATTTTTTTATAAATTATTTTTTATTTATTCTGGATTGTTCTAAAAATCGTTATTATTATTGTTTTACAAAATAGATAATATAATAGGGCACTGGAAAGAGAAAAGACAGTCAAAAGAAAACGATAAAGCCTTTTTCATTCTCGTGTCGAGGAGCTTTTTCGGCACAGACGAGAAAGCCTGAAAAGGCAAGACGGGGACCAGAATAAGAAAAAAGGATTGGGTAGGAAAGAGATTGCAGAACATGGACTAGAAAGAATAAAATTAGGAAAGAAATTGGTAATAGAGAAACGAGACTGAAGGAGCAAGAAAGAAATTAGGCAGAGCAGTGAAATGTTGAAAAGAAATCGTTGTTAAAAGGTTGAACAACAACAGAGAAAAAGGAAACCGTTAAGGCAATATGGGCACTAGACAGAGAGTGGGAAAACATCCCAGAAGTCTAGTGGATAGTCATTGTTTTTCTATTATCAAGTCCATAATAAAAATCTGTATACATATTCATATTTTGTATTTTTCTGGATGTAATTCTGAGACTTAAATTTAAATTACGGAGTGTCACAAAAGTCCGGTAGCACGGTATTTCTGTTGACAAAAACGGAAGCACAAAGAGACATCAAATTTGTGCAACCACAGTAGCGGAGGTACTCGACGTCGAGATCTTCCCATGCTTTCTAAAAGGCGCGCTTTAGTCAGGCGAGATTTTTGAGGGGAGTAGCAAAGGCCTTACTATCAACTACCACACAGAAAAATCGAGAGGGTTCAAATTAGGCGAGTAGGATGGCCACCCCATGGAGGCCATGGCTGTTGGAATGTCCAGAGGTATCCGTTGAAGTGAGACTTCATCAGAATATCATCAAGATAGTTCTGGGAGTTGATCGTGACCCTCTGATCCAAAAAAATCAGCTTAATCGCCATGGTAGGAGTCACAGTAGTTTTTGGTCTTCCACTTCTAGGACGATCCTTGATTTTTTTTTGTGTAATTCACCGCAAAGTTATTTATGTAGTGTGTTTAGAAATTACTTTCTAATAACCATAATTTGGGTTCTCCGCAATATGTATGGAAAACTAATGGAGAACTACTGTTGTTTTTGGGGCCCTTCCACTACAATTTTTCTTTGTTCATTGCATTCCTCTTTTTCTATCCATGGTTTACACCAAAAGATTTTTTAAACAATTTGCCTGTGTTTCTTCGTTCATAAATTATCTCCCTCTAGTTCCATGGCAATTATTTTTTGCAACAACGCCAAAACAATTAAGAATAATTACAAAATGATACGTGGTTGTAGATACTTACGTGGATATGACATAAACCTAATGATGTTTTCTGAGCTATATATTGTTGTTTTCTGAAAAAATAACAAATTTAGAGGCACTCATTGTTTAATTTGCCTTTGAAGATCTACCCTTTTTACTTTTTTCAAAAACATCTTGAAGCAGCATCTAAAACATAGTCTCATAATCATTTTCTAATTTAGGCTAAACGATATTCTAAAATGAGAAGAAGTTAAAAAACTTAATGTTGCAGATTAATAGAAATGTATCATTTGATAGGTTCCTTTCTAAACTTCTTAGAGTTGCAACTGTACATAGTTGATACAAGTACATTGTATACTCAGTATACATAGCAGGTTTGAGTGTCAGGCAAGATTTTAAATGGAAATCGCTTGAAATCATACTACAATAATTTTTTCCATACAATGGAATTGATCGCAATGTTGGCAGAAATATAAAAATGTTTTCAATAGGCTATAAAAGTATTAAATAAAAAATTACTAATTTTTTTGTATAATTAATTTATATCCTTTCTATCTGATTATTTAAACAGGTGATCCTCCTGATCAATTTGTTTACCAACCATCTCTATTAGACGCCCCAGATTTACCATCATGGATAAACTACGTTTACAGCAACAAACACCACGTAGGTTACCTTTATGGAGTTCCACCAGAGAAAGAACAACACATCATTTTAGAAATAATCGCTTTAAATCGAAACACCTACGAAACAAAACGTGTCGTCCTACCAATTTACATCACCCAAAAACGATACCCCGCCAAATACGAGGTTCAATTAAAAATTGACAATTTAAATGTTGAAGATATGTTCGACGTGGAAAGAATGGAAAGATTAAAAGATGTTTTTCGGAAGCAATTGTGGAAGGATAGCGACGAAGATTTGTATGTTACCTTTTTGGCTTCCGCTATTGAATTAGGTGCTAGGTTACCACTAAACCCAAAAGAAGGAGAAGGGTAAAAAAAAGATATTTATAATATAACTATTTTAACTAATTTTTGATCGATTAGGGTTGTTTTAAGACTTGGAAGTCAATCGCCATTATCGATGGAATTACAAGAACTTCAAGAGGAAGTTAAACCATTATGGAAAAGAGTTTCTTGCCCAAGAGATTATAAAAGGACAACTGTTGAGAGGTTTTTTAGAGATGCTGGATTTGTTTTGGATTGGTGCGCTTTTAGACTGGTTAGTTTTTATTTAAGTTGTTAAGTTTAGTTTAAAAACGTTAATAATTTTCTTTGTAGTTGGATGATAACAGCTCTGCAATGCAACATTCCCAAGAAAAAGTCGAAAATCCTTCTTCCTTATTAGAACAAAAACTTCCCGATAATAAATGGGTAGGAATCGCGAGAAAAGACGTCCCCCAAAGAAACTACACCCACGAGTTTTTGGTCACTATCTTAGTCCCAATGTTCATAATGACTTTATTAGCGATTATTTTATCGTTGATTTTGTGTTTCCATCATGAAGGAATGTAAGTATTTATTTTATAAACTTTATTAAAGGATTTTCCTAAAAAAGTGATATAAATTCGTAATTATAGCGATGATCCTTTGAGTGAAGAATTTTTTGATAATTTATATCATATTTGTACCGATTATTTCAGGTAAAAAACGGTTTTAATTGGTTTGAATTCGATTTCGTTTAAAAAAAACTTAGTTTGATTTAAATTCTGTTTGGTTTGAGCTCAGTTTGGTTTGACGCAAATGTAGTAAGAGTTTAGAATTATAATTAACTCACTCACCTTAACAAGAAAACAAAAGGCTTAAAGATAATAATCTTCAAGTATTTGATTTCATCAACTTTAACCATTTTAACGCAATATAAAATAGATGGGTTTTTTCAACATTGTTTTCTTAACCAAGTTTAGCTACAATTGAGGATGTCTAATTAAAAGCTAATTTTTTTTATAGCTCAAAAGAGATGGTGCACGTCCCGATAGGTGAAATGACTCAATATGCAACAATAAATAGGGTTACATACACATTAAGAAGTCTTTCGAATCAACGAGATTTCGCTTGTTTGTCACCTGAGATGTATGCGGGAGTTCGAAGCCATACCAATAGTCCTACTTCAACTATAAGTAGGGGTGTTCATTGTCGTCCAAGTCCACCACCATACGTAAAACCAAAATTTTCTGCCGAATTCTGACGCGAAAAGAAACCAGGTAAAACCTGGTATTGTTAATGTTTATAGTTTTAGACATGATTTATCAAATTTGAACTAGTAATGACATATATTATAAAATGGCAATAATCTTGTATGTAATCTGAACTATAAAATTAATGAAATTAATAATATCTTGTTATTATTTAAAAAAATCATGTATTACTAAACCTAGTCATGTTTATTAGGGAGTCATTATAATAAGTATTAAATAAACAAAAATTATTATGAAAAATTTTTTAATTTAAAATGATTGCTCTACAAATTACCTCTTTTTATTTCGTTTTTCGTTTCCTTCTTGTTTTCTTTGGTCCATCTCCATCATCACCTGAATCATCATCGCGATTCCATTCCTTTTTCAATTCTTGTAACATATTTGGTGTTAAAAGGCCTTGAGCTAATAATCTTTCTGTTAATCTTCCTCCACCTAAATTTGTTTTTCTGTTCCCTATAATAAAAAAATAACCCTTCAATATATGATATTTTATATCTCTAACCATGGTTTTTATTAAATTTTACAAATTTCTTCCTAACTTTAATTTACTAGAATTTGTGAAATCATATTTAGCAAAAACAACAAACCTCTTAAATAATTTTGTTTTTTTCGATGAGCTGCATAATCCTCATCATCAGGAGTAGCCCCAGTTCCAGAACTATAACCGCTTTCTGAGTTCTTTAAAAGTCTCGTTATTTGAATAACTCCTTGTTGAATAACCAAATCTAATTCTTTTTGCATATCCCTAACTAAATCGGCTTCGCCAAATAAATCCATAAATCTATAACTGAACCATAAGTACAAATCGAGAACGTCGAAAACTGATTCTAAATGAACCAAGTCTATGATTGTTTTTGGAGTTTGTAGGGGCCAGCCGATGTTTCTGCAAAGCCAATCGAAAGTTATTGGATCGTTTCGACTGTATTGACGAGCAAACTAAAAAATAAAAAATATTATATATATATTTATTAATTAATACTCCCTCCGTCCAGAAATAAGTGTCTGATATCGATTTTTTTTTCAAAAATTAAGTTTTTCACTGCCATTAAAACGTTTTGTAATTTTTCCTATAGTATAAATTTTTAATCAAAAAAACGCGACTTTTTAAGACCTCACCTAAAGATCTGGTTTAAGAAAATAATGGAATAGAGGAAAACCATTTTGACAACAAACGGTCATAAAAGACAAAACTTAAGTCCCAACACAAGGCAAGTCGTTTATCATGCGTTACTGGAATTGAGTAAGAATACCAAACTGAAACAAGACTCAATGAAGATGAGCGAACAAATTTAACATTTCCGTAAAAACTGTAAGCCGAATTTGACATCAAGCCCGAAAATCGTTAGTTATTGTCTGCCAATGCATAAACCAGAAAGTTTAAATGCAAAAGAAATGGCGTTACCTCACACAAACAGCTCAGATGTATTACCTAGTTGAGGACGAAGAGGAACCACACAGGACTTGCAAAAGTAAGCGTTTTCTTACAAAAGTAATATTCTTCTGCAGGAAAGGAATCATTCTGAAAACAAGAACTTTCATGGAAAACTTGGCATTTTGTGTTTTTGGAACCTGCTAAACGGAGCGTTTTCGGTCAGCTAGGACCACTAAAACGAAAGTGGCTTCTAATGTGGCTAGACAAGAGTATAAGAAGATGATTATTGGAAAAATGTTGCCCAAAATTCAAGCAAAATGGCCAAGATCCGATCGTCGCCAAACAATTTGGACCTAGCAAGACAACGCTAAACCACACATTCTTCCTACATTGTCAAAATTTATTTTATTTTTGAGAAAAAAAGTAAAAAACCATGAAAGAAGATGGAGGCAACAATTACAAAGTGTGGCATGAATAAAGATCATTTACAGAGAATGAGTAGGCTTCCAATTTCTATAAATTTTAATTTTGGGCTTTATCAACATGTAAAAGACATCATCAATTCAGTTTAAATACTTAAATGACCGCCAAAAGTGTCTTAGAAACGATATTTGTACTTCTGAAAAATCGATATTGTACTTATTTTTGGACTGAGGGAGTAATTTAATTATTTAATACTAACCTTCAAGAACATTGTGCAAACAAACGGCATCTTTTTATTGATTGGTGCGCAACAAAAAACGTAGCGAGCTCTTAAAGGAAGCGGAACATGTTGAATCATATCAGCAAGGAATTTAAAATCTTCAATGTTGCACATAAAATATAGGGATGCATCCACAGTTGAGAGATTCACGAAGATGTCCTTAAAATATATTAATTTAATAAAAACTAACAATTTTAATAAAATTTATACCATTAAATTTGAAAGTGTTGAATTTGGTAAATGATAAGCATACAGTTCGATTTGATCGGCTGTTGGATGTAAACCAGCTTGTGTAATTGGTTCAGGTTGTTGTGAAAGTATATTTTTTAATGTTGGAAGATCTTCTGGTTTAAAAGTTGTTACTAAACCATTTTCCCATTGCGTTCCATACCTAAAAGTTAAGATAATAACATTTTTATGCCTTTAACAGATACATTTTTATTTCAAATCTGGACACTGATTTGTAATACAATCAGTCTTTGTAATACAATTTAGTTACCTTCCAGCTCTACCAGCAATTTGTAAAGCTGAAGAAACCGAAATAGTATCCATTTCCTTCTCCCCTTTTTCATTAACACAAGGTTTAATTAAAGAGTAAAATATAATTCTTCGTATACTCCTAAAAATACATCACATTAATCCCAAAAACATAACAGAAATGTTCAAACATACAAGTTCAATCCCATTCCAATAGCATCAGTTGCAACTAATATTTTACAACTATTATTAGGATCATTAAATTTTGCAGCTTGAGCTAATTTTGTTCCAGGTGGTAATCCCCCATATATAACAGCTACTTCTTTTCCAGTTGCTTCAATTCCTCTGGATACTGAATAAATGTCGTTTTTGCTAAAGCAAACAATGCAATCACCAGGTTGTACATTGTCTAAACTTCCCAAAGCGGTGTCTTCTGTTTTTAATTCTGTTAATCTTTTATATTTTCTTACTTCCACATCTTCACCACATGTTAAGCAAAGTTGTTGGATTAAATCTATTGTTCCAGCTTCACCACATAAATGAATTTCTTCTGCCATTATTCCTAAAAGAGCTCTAGTCCAAGCCCATCCCCTTCCTGGATCTTTAATCATTTGAATTTCATCTATTACAGCTACTTCATCTAATAAAAAACTGTTTATTAGTTAATACAATAATATCTTCAATAATTTTTTACAAGGAACATTAATTGATGCCATTTCAACTGTACATGCAACATGTCCTGATGGATTTCCTGAAGGATCAGCATAACTTCGTTCTTCACCGGTGACTAAATCACAAGGAGTACCCTAAAACAACAACAAATATTATTTATATAAAATTAAACCAAAAACAAACAAAATTCACCCTTCCATTGCATTTATTAAATACTTCAGATGCTAACAGCTTTAATGGTCCACAATAAACACCAGATTTTGCTGAAATATATCTTTCTAAAGCATGATAAGTTTTTCCTGAATTTGTAGGACCAGCATGGAAAACAATTTTTCTAGTAATAGCCCTAGCTTGGGGATACCAATTTGGAGGAGATCGCAAATCGGAAATTTTTTTTAAATCGTCCATACAATCAAGGTGAGGAAAAGTTTGTTTTGCATGTCGTAAAAAGTAAGGGAAAATGTCTGTTACATGTCCTGCACCTTGAAGAATATCACTTATCACCACATGAAGATCGACTGGTAAATTTTTTGCTTCCAAACAGTACCTTCGAAAGCTAACATAAGCTTGGTGTTGCAAATAATCTAAAAATGTTGTTTAATAAGATTTTTTTTTAATTTCTAAATCCTTTACTTACTATCTAATCCATTATCCGTTAAAAGTTGCTTAATGTCTTTCCTCTGGTAAAATTTATTTAAAACCTTTAATAAATCCGCTTTATTTAAAGTCCCTGTCAGTTCAGCTCCTACATTTATATCGTCCGGATTCGGTTTCACCGGAACCGGTATAAATAGTGACGAAATGTTCCCTGAATCATCTTTTTTACCTCTGGTTTGTTGAATATATTTGCTGGTTGATATCAAAGAAGCAGCTTTCAAAATATTATTTATTTGTAAATTCTGTAAATTTTGACTTAATGAACACACCGACCGAATAGTCCTTGTTGTTTGTAACATATTTTATCGTTTCTTTATTAAACATGCATTAAATATTTCTTTTTTGAGGTTATGTTCGTTATGTAAGGTTATGTTTGAAATTGTCAATTCCTGTTTTAACAACAAATTTTTTTCAAATCTCATAGAATTTTTTTAAGTTATTGTTAATTTTAAATTATAACTAAAAAAATTATATTAAATATATAATCAAAAATGTTTTAGTCTATATTTAAAATCATTAAATATTTTTACGGATTTAATCTTTTAATTTATAATTTCGCACTAGCGCCATCTTTTGTTGGGTAGCTATTTTAATTAGAATATTTAAATTAATTCAAACTTTCGATATTGTTGATAGGTAATAATAAGAATTCTAATAAATATTAATATTTATGAAATATTGTATACAAAACTGTGATTAACGTTTCATAAGAAAAATAACCTTACTGCACATTCTTTTAAAAGATGATTGACGTTTCAAATAAAAACTAACCTTAAGGCTCGTTTACACGCTTAAGCCAGTTTGCACAAGTCAATAGTTGTGTGTGAACGCTGGCTTGAAGCCAGTTTTGAGCATATTGCTTAAACCTGTAAATGGTAGTTCTAGCCATTTTCTCTATATGCAGATGCAAAGGAGGTAGGCCAAGTAGAACATCCATTGCTAGAGTTGCCTTTGTGCTTATCGCACCACAGATTGCCAATCCAGCTACTCGTTGAATTCGTGAAAGATTACTGATAACTGAGGTCTTTCCTATACCAAGCTGCTACTCCATATGTGATCATAGGTCTAACCATTAATCATATAGAACCAGTACAGTCTTTCAGGGGTTAGACCTTATGTTTCTGGTTCTAAGTGTAGTATTAGTGATAGACCTAGTGTTAGTTCTAGTTATTTTATATAAAGAAATGTTAAACAATTTAGTTTATAAATTATTCTTTCTCTTAAAAGATTCTTTGAAACTAAAAAAGTTTAACTTTTAAAGTTGATATTTTAAGTAGATAAATACATGTCCTTGCACAACTTTTAAAACTTTATAATCTGAGCAATTTTCAAATCATCACGATATAAAAGCTTCAATTCAATAACTTAAATTGATTATCCAATTGTTACAATGGAGCGTAAAAATGTGTATGAAGGTACTTTAATGGAATATTGTTTTAAAATGCAACATATTTGTGGGGTTGATCCAAAACGCCAAGATTTTTGGAGTCACTTAAGGACGACTCTTTTCTCTGTTCAAATGATTTTTGGAATCATTTTAATCACAATTGACGTCTTTTTAGATTGGAATGGATTAGAGAGTTTAGAAAAAGCTTCTTTATTACCAGTTTTTATCCAGGTAATACAAAAATGAAACTTTACAGTTTAAAAAAAAATAATTTGTTTTTAGGTTTTTATAAAATTCATGTTTATTAAAGTAGCTTCAAAATCCCTTCGAAGTTTATTAAACCAAATCGAAAATTTCTGGCCGAGGGATTACTTAGGAAAAGAAGTTCAAGAAAAAATAAACTCAATCCATGTTAAATCACGAAAAATATTTTTAGCATATTTTTGGTCGTGCTTATTTTGCGTGAGCATTTCTTTAGCGATGCCTGCTTTTTCTGGTTTTAAGACACTTCCAACGAATTGGTATTTACTTTGCGATTTAAACAACACCATTTGTTACACTGTTAATTATCTTGATTTAATCGTCGATGAATTTATGTCCGCTTTTTGTCCTGTTATTTACGAAGCAACGTTTATCGCTTGGATTACATTTGCTTACTGTGAATTTGAAATGGTTAAATACGCTGTAGAACAGCTTCAAATCGATGAAAGAATCAGTGCCGATAAGATATTGAGAGAAATCACTAAAATTTCGGCTCATCATGATAAAGTTTTAAGGTAACAACATTTTTAGTAAAATCTGAATCAATTAATTTTAATGTTTTAGATTTTCAAACGATCTTCGTGATAACTACTCAATGCAACTTTTATATCACTATTTTTTGAATATGATCGCAATTTTTTACAGTATAGTTATGGGAATGCCTAAAGGGTATTTATTTTTAAATATGCCTCTTAATAAATTAAGAAAACTAAAAATGTTGCAGATTTCCACCTGATTTCGATCATTTTACACGATTTGGGAACTTATTAATTTGTACTTTATATCAAAGTGCTGTTTTTTGTGCTGGTGGTTCAATTTTACTTGAAGAAGTAATACTTAATTAATTTTTCTTTTAAATTGATTTAAATGCATTTTTAGAGTATCACCGTCGCTGAATCTTTCTACAACATTAATTGGTACATTCGAACTTATCCAAAAATTCGACGAACCTTATCTTTTATGATACAAAGAGCACAGGAACCCGCAAAATTAACCATTGGAAAAACAAACACGATTAATCTTGAAACGTTTGTTTCTGTACGAAATATTACACTTTAGATGAATAAGATTTAATCTATTCTATTATTTTAGATTGTTAGAAATGCTTTTTCTTGTGTGACATTGTTAAATTCAGTTTATGGAAGAGAAGAAAATGATTAAGTCTTTTATGCTCACTCTTATATTTTCTTGTACTAATAATAAAAATTGTTTAGTATTTCTTTTTTAATTAATAAATATAATTTTATTGTATGAAAACAATATACGTTTTCCGTAAAAACCGGTTGTTTCTACCAGTTTATTTTCATTAAAAGATAATATTAATTTTTAGAGAAATTTTTTCAATACTTTGAACAATTTTAAGAGTTGTTCTATCTGGTTTTAAGGTTTTTTACAAGTTGTTTCCACCAGTTTCTACGAAAAAAGTTGGTAAAGGCGGGCTTAGCGTCGCAGGCCAAGAGTTGGCGAGTTTACTGCGCCACTGAGAACAAGTATCATTTCATTACAAGTGTGCCGTATTCAGTATCGTCAATATTGTTTGTTATTGTCAATACCACCAAAAAAGAAAACGTAAATATATTTAAATTTGTACGATGTCGGAAAATAAATATGTTTAAATCGAGGCGTACTAATTCCGATTTAAAAATGTATACATTTCCTCGCGATGAGGAACGTTGCCAAACATGGGCACAAGATTCAGGTTAGTAATGAAGTAGCTTTACTTAATTTTTAGTCATTAAAGAATTATTATTAGTGCTTGGACTCTTAAAACTTTTTTGGTGCTACATTATTATTAATTGTGACAGTTTATTAATCGTGAAAAGTCATGACAGCTAGTTTATTTGCTTTAAATCAGGGGCTAAAAACGAAAAGTATTTTGTTCGTTTCCGATCAGAACGAAAACGAAAAATTTCGTTTTCGTTCTTTTCGTTCACACCCAAAAAATATCGTTTTCGTTTTCGTGAACCGAAATGAAATAACGGTTAAAACCGGTTTTTTACTATTTTTCTAATAAAAGTATGCCAACATGCTTTTTTTTTTATATTTGACAAATAAGTCACTTGTCATAATTTTAATCATAGCTGGCAAAAATTACTAACATAAAATTTATGCTTTTAAAAACTTAAATGTTAAAAATTTCAATCAACTGCACTTTAAGTGGTGATGGCAAAATTTAGAATGAATTGTTTGGGACCGTTTCTGTATTGGAAAGGCACGAATCTGTTTTAGTTTCTTTCATTTATTCCCATTAAATTTAGTTACTTGAAAACCACGCACAAACTGCTATGCAGTTTAGTGGTATGCCAGTGACAATCTTTTTTGTTTTTTTTGCTTCATATTTTAAATAATAATATTTGTTTATTTCTCTCTGATCTTGCTTTATTTCAATTAACTTTTACTTATTTAAAAATTTTGTGTCATGGTTCATTTTTGGTTATTTGTAAATAAAGTTATTATTATTATTAAAAATAAGAGAAAAAAATTGTTAATATATTTATTTTATAGTAAAAATATATATAAATAATTCAGCATTCCAAAATAAATAAAAATTTTAGTTAATTAAACTAAAGATATATTCTAAAGTAAATCACAGGATAATTATTAATTTTAGTATATATGAATATATTTATATAAAAATTAATTGTAACTATTTAATCTAAGAAGCAAGACATCTTCCAATAAATTTTCTTTTAAATTCGTCCTTTGACAATTTAAAATATATTTCAGTGCTGAAAATGCTCGTTCAACACTCACTTGTGTCATAGGTAAACCAATAATTTGTTTTGCAACGTTATACAATTCATTTGATGACGTTTCTTTTGCTGCCCAATATTTTAAGACGCACGTATCTCGTTTTTCGCGCGGTTCTTCATAATAACGATCTAACAACCATCGAATATCTGCTGTATTATGAGATTTTGAAGAAATATTTTCTTTTTGTTTTAAAAATTGCTCTATTTCATCTTCTTCTGTTGAAGTTGACTCTAGAGATGACTCTTCAACGAAGTTGTGAATAGAAGACCCTTGCATCCCCGATATGTCTACTAGGAGTAGGTTACAAAAATATTGTGTCATTAAACCGGTTAAAATCGGTAACCGAAATTATTTATTTCGTTTTCAATCATGAACGAAAAATAAAAATTTCGTTTTTGTTTCCGTTTTCGTTCTTATAAATTATTCGGTTAATTTCGTTCTTTCGTTCTCGTTTTCGTTCCGTTCTTAGTCCCTGCTTTAAATATTGTGATAATTTTAACATTCTCTTAGTTCACCGAGAGAACATAACCTAGAATTTGTGACAGAGAGATTTCTTGTTGGTGAAAATTTTATCTTAAACCGTTTTGTTTACTTCCAAAAGTATCAATTATTATAATTCAGCTCCTAAAGCACATTTTTCATCCATCTTTTGAGGTTTTAACGTTATTTTGAGGAAGAAATCCTTGATTTAAATTTGAATTTTTCTAACTTTACTCATTGTTGAAATTTGGCGTGTACTCCAATGTATGTCTAAAAACAAGAAAAGACAACGTTGAATACGAAGTTTTATTACGTTTCATAAAGGAATAAGGGAGAAATCAACGAAAAAAGAATTAAATTTTGAAGGTTAATTCCGAGAAAAATCAAGAGATGACGCTAGTTTCGAAGCAAGAATTTTGAATTTTGAAAAGGGCGCGAAGCTAAGAGCCAATCAGAAACGAGGAAAAAAACAGTTGAGTGCCGCGGTATATAAGGAGATCGCGAACAGGGAGTGAGAGGTGGTGAGAGGGTCGTCATCGGACCAGCATCGAATCCACGTCGTAAAATGGAAGAAATATTGAATCTCAAGAGATAACCTCAAAAATTTAAGTTATTTTTTTTAAGTCAAATCAACTTACGATATTAAAATAAAAAGAGAATCATCCTACAACCTATTCCGAGAACTACTGATACTTCTTCGAGATCATCCAAGACCCTATTTCCGAACAACAAACAGTTCAATTTCCCGTAAGAAGAATCCTGTAGACAATCCAGAAAATTAGTTAGTGCCCCGAACACAAGAGACAATCCATAATCCAGATACCACATTGAACTCCAATCCTTTCTTTTTCACAGTGAGTCGGATGATAATTTTATTTTATTATTTAACATAACCTACAAAAAGAAAAATCAAAGAATCAAACTCAAAGAACAACTCACAAGAGTTTCCTATAATTTTGATCAATACTTACTTGTGGGTAAAGATTTATTAGTTTTCTTGAATAACGTTCATTTATTTAATTCTATTTTTCTTCAACGAGTTTGATGACAACTTAAGACGTCGCCCATTTGTTGTTTTCAAAGAACCATGCTGTGTTAATTTCGTATGAGCATGCGTTAACCATAAATTTAGTTCAAACTATCGCCACTTTACGCACACATACGTACAAATACTCACACATACGTATCAAATACATCATCATAGAAACTATAAAATCAATAAAATTTTGACATTCAACAGTCAAATTGTTTTTGACTTAACAAAATTTCTTAACAACATTTTAAGGTGGGGAACCCACCATCTACGTATATTAGTATATTTATATATTTAATCTATGCAAAGAACGGTTCTAACGAGTTTTATCCTACTCTCTCTCTCTCAAATAATAAACGGGTTCTCTCTAATATCGATATTTCAGTCGATAACCGCAGTTATCTATTTTATTTAAAAATTTATCTCTCGTAAATAAGCATTGTTATTAAAGTAAATTTAGGAAAACCATTTTTTTTTATTACTCATAAAACGAGTTAATTTGATTTTGTGTTTAATTAAATGAATTTTTTGTCGAACCTGATTAATTTTCTTTTGAACCTGAACTTGCCCGAAACCCTGAGTTTTTAATAAGAGTCTCTTAAAATTAAAGAAACCCAAATTTATAGTTTAATAACTTGTGTAAAAACACACAAGTAAAACACCACAATATCTATAATTATTATTTAAAACTAGTTATTAAAACTAAAATTATTGGTCTTTAATTGTAAACAAGCTTTATCTTTTATAAATATTTTAAAATAATATAGTAATTAGACAAGGGGTTAGAAGGCATGGAAACAAAATATATTAAAGGGTCGAGCTAGAGGTCGAGCGGAGAGTAGAGGATTTCCATTAAAGTCCATCCTAAATAAAATATTGAAACATTTATTAGAGGTACTTGAGGTAGAGGTACTTCAGATAGAGATACATGAGATAGAGGTTCTTGAGATAGAGGTACTTGAGGTAGGGATACTTGGCTAGAGATACTTCAATGACGTGGCGAACCAGTTCGCGTATCGTGTAGATCTAGCTTTATACAAGCATATGTTGTTTCTTCAAAGAAGAAACCTTTCTGAAGAAGAACGCATCCCTGGAAGAGCTAGAGGTCGAGCTAGAGAGGTAAAGATAAAGATAAATAAATAAACAAACAAAGATAAAAAAATAAGATCAATTTTTAATAATTTCGTCGAAAATAACATGGTCTTCTCAAATTAGTTAATGTTGATCATTTTTAATTAGTTCCTTTAAGTTATTGTTAAATTTAAGGGTGGGATTATTCTTAATTTTTAAAATGTTATGTTCTTTGAAAAAAGTTAATGTCTTTTTTATGTATGACACTCTATCCAACACAACAAGGCCTGCATTTTTGTCTCCCATGGTAACAATAAGATTTTCTATTTTAATTTTATGTTTCAGATTTTTAATGTTGCGAAGAATTGATTTAGTGTGGAAAGATTTTATGTTGACGTTCTTATTCCCACTTGTTTTCCCTCACTCTTTCACCTTTATCATCTGGCGAACGTTCCTTATAACCTTCAGTCCAATTTCACCCCTCAGCAAGCTGATCCAAGTTATTTAATTTTAAAGGAAATTTTAACGTGTTAATTGTAAGTTCAACAACTTTCTTTCTTTTTTGATTATTTATATTTTGTTATTATGGTTCTTTCTCTACAGGTTTGGTAATTTGTTTTGTCGTTAATTTTTAACATTTATTTTTACATACTTTGAAAAACAAGATTTACGATGAATTGAGAAACGCCATTTTAATTTTTTTGATTTTTCAATTTACCCGGGGAGGATTCGTTCGAAAAGGTTCTTTTCAATTTTATATTTCACCCTTCAAGTTTTTTACTTTTGAATTTTCCGTAAACGGAATCTTTTTGAAGAAATTCTCTCCGATGCTCCTACACCGACGATAATTATATATATTTTTTATCTGTGTTTTTGTTATATCTGAATGTTCCTTTGTTCCCGTGGTCGGGAAGAAGAACGATAATCGTTCGAAATCTTCGAAAATAGCACCGAAATAAAATATTTTCATCGTTTATACGACTTTTAATTTTTTTAGCAGCAAGAAACCCTACAACTTACCTGGAAAAACACCAAATCGATAATAGAGGCATCTCCAATAGACCCCGTGATCAAGAAAACCTTAATCCCTCGGGAAAAATCAAGCAGGTGCCCCAAGCTCTATAGTCTGCCCAAAATGGATTTTCCACCGGATGTCGCAAGTGGTGCGGAGGGTTCATTGACCTGCTCTCCGGAGCCTGACGGTCCATCTCTCAATAAGGCTGCTCCGGAGACGGTGTAGGACCGTTTTCCAAGTGCAGGGCGTCATCTCTCTTGTTGAAGGTACCGCTCTTCTCTATTTCGATGGACTCGCGGATGAGTCTGGTCCTCCAATGTGGAACGTTGGCTATTTCCATATCTGAAGCTGCTGGTTTTCCATATATACATATACATAGAAAAATCATGCAAAATAATTTGATATTAAAATAGTATCATTTAAGTGTTTGCCTAACCTATCCTTTGATATGGACTCCCTCCGCTGATAGAATGAGAGCCATTCGGCTTGCGTATACTACATATCAATCCTATTATTCCACGTGGAAAATAACTATGATGCTTTGATCTCAATGAGATTTCGTACTTTCATGGAGGCATTGTCGTTAGCGAGGCTTACAAACCCTCCAGCATGCCTATGAAGTGGGTATATTTGCATCAAGGTTATTTTCCACGTGGAATAATTGGATTGTTGTGTTGTATGCGCAAGCCGCATGACTCTCATTCTGTCAGCGGAAGGAGCGATATCAAAGGATAGGTTCGGCAAACACTTAAATAATACTATTTTAATATTAAATTATTTTGCACGAATGTTCTATTGATATGTATATATGGTACACTAGCTCAAGATATAGAAGTATACAATATATTTTCCACGAGGAATAATAATAAAAATTCCATATGTACGTATAAATAGAAAAATCATGCAAAATAATTTGATGTTAAAATAGTATTATTTAAGTGTTTGCCTAACCTACCATTTAAATGACTCCACCTATCTAGCGACTGGAAGTCTGGCCCCCAATTAGAAAAAAATAATTTTGATTAAATTCGCTATAACTAAAGAACGGTTTTACTGATTTTGATGTTTTATATATCTTAAATGAAAGCTTGCATCTGACTGAATAATTATATGTAAAGTATATTGAAGACTTCAATATCTGAAGATGCTAGTTTTCCATATGTACATATACATAGAAAAATCATGCAAAATAATTTGATATTAAAATAGTATTATTTAAGTGTTTGCCTAACCTATCCTTTGATATGGACTCCCTCCGCTGATAGAATGAGAGCCATTCGGCTTGCGCATACTACATATCAATCCTATTATTCCACGTGGAAAATATCTATGATGCTCTGATCTCAATGAGATTTCGTACTTTCATGGAGGCATTGTCGTTAGCGAGGCTTACAAACCCTCCAGCATGCCTATGAAGTGGGTATATTTGCATCAAGGTTATTTTCCACGTGGAATAATAGGATTGATATGTTGTATGCGCAAGCCGAATGACTCTCATTCTGTCAGCGGAAGCAGTCGATATCAAAGGATATAGGTTCGGCAAACACAAATAATACTATTTTAATATTAAATTATTTTGCACGAATGTTCTATCTATATGTACATATGGTACACTAGCTCAAGATATAGAAGTATACAATATATTTTCCACGAGGAATAATAATAAAAATTCCATATGTACGTATAAATAGAATATTCGTGGAAAATAATTTGATGTTAAAATAGTATTATTTAAGTGTTTTCCTAACCTACCATTTAAATGACTCCACGTATCTACCGACTGAAAGTCGGGCCCCCAATTAGAAAAAAAATTTGATTAAATTCGCTATAACTAAAGAACGGTTTTACTGATTTTGATGTTTTATATCTTAAATGAAAGCTTGCATCTGACTGAATAATTATATGTAAAGTATATTGAAGACTTCAATATCTGAAGATGCTAGTTTCCCATATGTAAATATACATAGAAAAATCATGCAAAATAATTTGATATTAAAATAGTATCATTTAAGTGTTTGCCTAACCTATCCTTTGATATGGACTCCCTCCGCTGATAGAATGAGAGTCATTCGGCTTGCGCATACTACACATCAATCCTATTATTCCACGTGGAAAATAACTATGATGCTCTGATCTCAATGAGATTTCGTACTTTCATGGAGGCATTGTCGTTAGCGAGGCTTACAAACCCTCCAGCATGCCTATGAAGTGGGTATATTTGCATCAAGGTTATTTTCCACGTGGAATAAGTGGATTGTTGTGTTGTATGCGCAAGCCGAATGACTCTCATTCTGTCAGCGGAAGGAGTCGATATCAAAGGATAGGTTCGGCAAACACTTAAATAATACTATTTTAATATTAAATTATTTTGCACGAATGTTCTATTTATATGTATATATGGTACACTAGCTCAAGATATAGAAGTATTCAATATATTTTCCACGAGGAATAATAATAAAAATTTCATATGTACGTATAAATAGAATATTAATTTGTGCAAAATAATTTGATGTTAAAATAGTATTATTTAAGTGTTTACCTAACCTATCATTTAAATGACTCCACCTATCTAGCGACTGGAAGGCTGGCCCCCAATTAGAAAAAAATAATTTTGATTAAATTCGCTATAACTAAAGAACGGTTTTACTGATTTTGATGTTTTATATATCTTAAATGAAAGCTTGCATCTGACTAAATAATTATATGTAAAGTATATTGAAGACTTCAATATCTGAAGATGCTAGTTTCCCATATGTACATATACATAGAAAAATCATGCAAAATTATTTGATATTAAAATAGTATCATTTAAGTGTTTGCCTAACCTATCCTTTGGTATGGACTCCCTCCGCTGATAGAATGAGAGCCATTCGGCTTGCGCATACTACATATCAATCCTATTATTCCACGTGAAAAATAACTATGATGCTCTGATCTCAATGAGATTTCGTACTTTCATGGAGGCATTGTCGTTAGCGAGGCTTACAAACCCTCCAGCATGCCTATGAAGTGGGTATATTTGCATCAAGGTTATTTTCCACGTGGAATAAGTGGATTGTTGTGTTGTATGCGCAAGCCGAATGACTCTCATTCTGTCAGCGGAAGCAGTCGATATCAAAGGATAGGTTCGGCAAACACTTAAATAATACTATTTTAATATTAAATTATTTTGCACGAATGTTCTATTTATATGTATATATGGTACACTAGCTCAAGATATAGAAGTATTCAATATATTTTCCACGAGGAATAAGGATTAATATGTGGTATGCACTAATAATAATAATATTTTATTTCTCCATTTTACAAAAAAGCGTAGAGTGCGTCAATTTAACAATAATTACGTTGTAATATAATACAAATTGAATTCAAACATTAAATTTTGGATTTTCTTCATATTTTTTTCTTTAAACATGATTCTTCTCTCGTTTGTGCCCATAGTTTAAGCTAGATTTACGCTAAGTTTTCTTTATTTATCCTTGTTTTCCTCACCATTACCGTATAAAGAATTTTTTATTTTTATTTTAGTACCTAAATTAGTTTGTGTAAGTAGTCGTTTTTAGAGTATATACGATAAGATAATTTATAATAATTAGTATTGTAGAGTCTATGTTCGAATATATGCCTTTAATATTGTATCTTCATTTTTCTTTAATTTATTTAAATAGATTATATTTATTTATTTCTTTCATGATTTGTTTCAATAGTTGATCCCACGGTTATGCACAGAGGCTCTAGCCAGACCCTATTTCAGTAAAAATAGACAACAATTTAACGCTTAGTAACAATTAAAACTAGAACTAACACTGACCTAGAACTAGAAATATTCGGGTTTAGCCGTGCGTCTTCAGACTTTTCTAAGTTCTTGTCTAAGACGCCCGGCTAAACCTAAAACTTTCTAGTTCTAGGTCTAGTGTTAGTTCTAGTTTTAATTATTATTTAACCCTAAATTCTTGTACATTTTAATTGATCTAAAAATTTTTTTTTTTGATTTGATCCACTTACCTTGCTTATAATTTCATCCATTTACCCATTTTGAATTAAATATAACTTTTAAATCCAATTAATTATGTGTTTTTCATTAAGAAAAACTTAAATTGAATGTCAATTTTAACAAGCAACTGCAATATTTGGATCTTAATCACCATGGTAACCGAGTCAAGCTGGATAACCTTAAAATAATAAAATTTTAATTCAATTTTTTTATCAATTCTAACCTAATTTTTATTAATTTTAAAACATTTCGAATTCTTTACAATTATCTCGCATTCATAATAAATTCGTTAATTGTAATTAATTTAAATCGATTCTAATTAAGAGTAATAAATTAAAAATACCTTTTTTTTATTTAATCCACTTATTTTGTGTATAATTCCCTAGATAAATCAATTTTGAGTTAAATACAGCCTTTTAAACCAATTAAATAAGATTTTTCCTTAAAAAAACTTAAATTCAATTTTGACAAGCACCTGCAATATTTTGATCTTAATCACCATGGTAACCGAGTCAAGTTGGATAACCTATCAATAATAAAATTATAAGCGTTAATATTTCGCTTTATATTTTAATATTTATTTTATTTTATATCTTTTTTTTAATTTTTTGTATACTGTTGTGAAATATGCTGCAAAACCTTTGCAGGGGGATACGTTCATAACAACAGCGTTCATATGGAGTTGGATAACCTTATACAGAATGTTTACTCAACGCACCTTGAATCGTAGTTTTTAAAAGTATATGCAACACTTATAGCACGAATCCAATTTCAATCCGTTAATTATTAAATATAATTAATTTATTAAAATCTGTTAACAACGATAATACGTAATTTTTTTTCAATATCGATAATGTTGCAATCTAATCTACAGAAAACTACTTACCAACTACGTATGGGTTTCATCATAAAATCATGTAAATTTCTGTAAATACCCTTCCTCTATTTATGTGTATTTTACTATTGTTCGTCCATTATACATTTATTCTGTGGTTAATCACAAATTGATAAACCTGTGGTAGTTTTTATTATTTATTTAATAATAATAAAAAGTAAGTAGATTTCTTTTCATATTTATCATAACGAATTATACCAAATTGTATTTTAGTGTCTTATTCATCTGGTCGATCTGCTCCTCAGCTGGCTCAACAAAAGCCAAATACAAACAAGATTGCAGTTAGAAGTGGTGGGATTGCAAGGCCAACAACAGGTAAAGAAATCATATTTGATATGTTTGTCATAATTAACCATTATTTTACTAATTTGAAGGTTATAGAAATCAAACTTATTCAACTAATGGACATGTCTTAGGTGGAGGAGAAGGATATGCATCACCAGGAGGTAATCTAACCAAGTTAATTTTTATATAATTCTTGCTGGAAATATCTTATTAAGAAAAATAACTAAGTTCAAAATACCTCTGAACATCACTCACTCCTACATACTCTTGCAACTTAGGCAATATTTAAGATAAAAAAGTACCATGTTGATAACAATTTGTTTATTAAGTATATATTTTAATGATTTTTGTTGAAAACAGGCGTCCAAAATCGAACTGAAAGGTTACAAGCTCAATTTGAAACTGATTTAAAAATTTTTAAAGAAAAGCAAGCATTGGTAATAAATCTTTATTTTTGAATTTATTATATTCAGATTTATTACACTTTTTTACTTTGTTATTATAGAAAGAAGCAAAGAAACGCGAAGAGTTTTTGAAAAAAACTGCCAAATATGCTGGAAATGTTTTGGGAAGAGGAGAAGGTTCTAACAATAATAATGATAACACATTCATGTTAGAACAGCGTAACTTACGATTACAAGAAAATTACCAGAAGGATGTTGATAAATTTAAAGAACCCAAAGAGAAGGTATTAACCTTAATGATTCTAAGATAAAAGTTTTTATGGTTTGTTCTTGTTTTTTGTAGAAAAACATTTGTGGAGAAGATAAAATCATGAAGGAAAATGAAAATTTAACCAATAATTTGAATCAGGTCTTAACAGAAGCTGATCATAAAAAAGGTAAGATGTTTTATTGATTCCTTTTTTATATTTTTATTTTCTGTTTTAATAGCTTTAAGGTTGCGTACTGAAAGATTACAAGCTCAGTATAACAGGAATGTTAACGCATTCAAGGCTAAACAGGAAATGGGAAAAAAATAAACTGCAACAAATTTTCTAATTTTAAGAGTTATTATTGTATTAAATCTTTGTAATAGTTTGTTAATGGGTTTTCTAATGTATTTTCAAAAATATATTTGCACTTAATGTTAATGATTTTTTTTATTTATGAAACTTAACATTAAATTATACTTTGGCACATATCAATGTTATACTCGCGACAAATAACTTTTTTGCATTTATTAAAGATATTATCGCGCAAATATCTCATCAAACTAGGAGTACTAATCGCTTTCGTTTTTATGCTAAGATATTCCACAACATTTTTGTGACTTTGATACTAACATTGTTGGTTGTATATAACCATTAATGCAGGCAATGTTTATCATTCCATAAGACATCTATTCGTCTTCCTAGTACAGGATATCAGAGAACACATTTCGTCTAGCATTGATAGTAGCATCTTTATCACAAGATGATAATAAGTAAACCATTTTAGTCGGCTTCAGTTTATAAGAGACTGGTGTAAGGGTCCATCAAAGCAAAACATTGCTGTTCCTACTGGCTTAGAGCAACTGTTTTTCAGTTCTTTGGGTATTTCGCGTCAATACTCAATTTATAAGGTTCTTGAATTGAACTTTTTGCCAAAGAAATTAAGGTAAACCAATTGTTGCATGTATATTGCAACAATCATCCTTCACATAAATTTTTTTGAGTTGATTTAGAAAGTTTCTTTGTTGAAAAGATAACAATCGAAATACAACTTTTTTTTGGAACTCATGATGATGGTACAAATAAAGTCCAATTGTATTTGTGAAATGAAAGGGTACACAAATGAGGATTAACTGCAATTAATTTAATAACCTTAAATATAATTAAGCTTAAACTGATATAATTAAACTTGGTTGTGCAAACCAGTCTATAATAAATTAACATTGTATTAAGTTAACATTTTATTTAGCACTAAATAAATTATTAAGAATTCAAAACCAGTATATTACATTTTATATTAAATATTTATATTAAGATGTAGTATTGAACTAATTAATATATTATAATCAAGTTCTTTTTATACAAAAATATGTTAAAGATAACTTTATCTCCCACATCCACCTCCACCACAAGGACTTTTCCGAACTGGTTTATAAGATCTTGTATTATCTCCCATTAAAGGATTATAACCTAAAACTATCCAAATAAGTTTAATTTAAATACACAATTTTTATAAATTAATTTCTTACCATGCCCCACATTCAATTTTTGTTTTCCTGTTCCATTTAAAATTTGTTCACGTTTCATAGCTTCTTTCTTTTCTTGTTTCTTCTTAAATTCTTCAGCATCTTTATCATGTTGTGCTTGAAGCCGTTCTGTTCGAAGTTGTTGTGCCGTTAATTGTTGCACTAATAAGTCAGGATCTAATTAAATAAAAATTTGGTATTATCAAATAGAAAATAATATAAAGTTAATCCTACTTTTATGGTATTTTGCAGCGTATTCGTCTTCAGCGCGTTTTTCTAGGAATTTTTGAATAGAAGGTTGCAATTTAGTCCAAATGTAGGCGATGATTATAACGCCCACTAATATGAACCAGCCGTAATTTTGAAGTATTTCAGTAAATCCTATAATAAGTAATAACAATAATATAAGGAATTAAAATAGTATTTTATTTGTTAACACGTACCAAATTCCATGATAATGATAAATAATAACTTTCTAATGTGTCAAATAATGTTTTTGACAGCTGTTTTTACCAATGATACCAACTAAAAATAATAATAAATTTTACCCATGAAAACCCATGAACCTATAGAAGTTTAACTTTATTTAATTAAAATAATGATTAAATCTCTTTTGTTGTTTGTGAATTTATGTAAGTGTAGTATTATTTAGATTTCTAATTCAATTCAAATTAAGTTGACAAGACTGACCCCGCTGGGTTCAGTGGCGTGCGTTAATTTTTGCATTTTAATTTATTTATTACGCATTTTATTGTATTATATTCAATAAAATTAAACTACATAATTCTTAATAAGGAACATTTACTTTGTTTAAAAATAAAAATTTAGAAAAAAAAAGTTCAACATAAACGTTACGAATTGAGTTAACATCTGAGAGTTCTTCGACGTTGTTGACACAGAACTTAACCCGTCCAACGCCCCAGATTTTCCGAAGACAATTCTGACTCATTTCCGAGTATAATTCCCGATATTTTAACTAGTGATGATTTCATTTTAAAGAAGCTGTGTGAAAATTAATAAATTGGTTTAATTAGTGAGACAAAATGTTTGGTTATGTGTATACGATTTTGTTAATATCTTCAGTTTGTAAGTAATAAAGTTGTAAACTAAATTTTTTAACTAATATATAATTTTCCTTAGTTATTAGTTGTAGTGGAGAATGTGTAATTCCAGAAATATTACGAGGAAGTTGGTTTTCATGGGAAAGTAGAAATGTTATAACAGAACTTGATTCAAATTCATTAAACAACGGCCAAGGTTATTGCGAATTTATAAAAAACGATTTTAATCAAAATTATACAATAGTATTTAAACAAGGGTCATGTTATTCATGCATGAAGTTTCTTGTAAGAACAGTGAATATTTTGGAAAAAATTCAAAGTAAGTTTAAAAATAAGGAAAGACTTTTATTCGATAAAAATTAATTAAACTTTTAGCTGCATGCAGTACAGTTCCAGACCATTTAGTTTCCCTTGATTACATCTGCAAAGATCTTAGGGAAAATCAACAATTTATTACATTATTTTTGGACCATTACGCCCCTGTAAATTGTCGATCATCCTTTGAAGGACTTTATAATTTTGGTTATCAAAATACTTTTAAATTTACCGGTGAATGCCGACACCCAGATGCTTTAATAAAATCATGTCAAACACCTGGATCACAATTTTTAATTGCAAATCAAAAGTTTAACATTACTTATCGACAGTGCAAAGGAATGACTGGAACTTTCGATGGGGGTTAGATTTAGAATCAATAATAAAACCTAAAAGAATCATTTTTATTTCTTTATTATTTTTAGTTGTTGAGTATGCATGTTTAGGAGACTGGATTGTTGGTAAAAATCATTATTTCGCCGTTGCAAATACCAAAGAATCGCGTCAAGATGAAAAATATCGCTGTTTCTTAAAAAATCGCGATGACGATTTGTACCTGGGTGTTTCAATTACAGCTGAATGTAATACACTAAAAACTGTTGAAAAAAGCCCTGAAAGATTGCGTGTAACTCCAGGTAAAAACCATATTTATCAACAAAATATATTTTGAAATAATTTTATTATAGTTAAATCTGAAATTGTTTATCCCGGTTGTGAATTTCCATCAAATTTTACTGGCGAATGGATAAATACTGCAAATATAGACGCAGATGTAGTTATTAATAAAACTCATATTATTGAAACTTCATACCCTGATGAAGGAAGATTTAGAAGAACAATTTATATTTGCCAACAAAGGCGAGATACGCGCGTGATGATGGCAAGGTTAACCGTGGAAGGTTGGTAAGTATAAAAATTGAATTTGAGTTATAAAAATGAGTCTTAAATGTTTTTTTTTAGTCAAAAAGATTTTGTTTGTTTTGATTTTTTGCCCAGACATCATAATGTTATAAGATATCGCAAAGGAATTCCAGTTATTATACAAGATTTTTCGACAGTGTGTTCTTGGGTTCAATTTAAAAACAAGATAAGATGGAATTATAGTTTGTTTTTAGCAAAATATCCAGTTGCTGTTCGATGTCCTATTGCTGGAAAGTTTAATTTTACACAGAAAGGTGAAGCTCCTTTTGAAACAAGGTAAAAAATTAAGTTGTACATTAAGTCCTTGATAGTTTATTACTTTTTATTTATAGGATAATGGGTGGTGTAACAAAAAGTCCAAGACCAACAACTTATTGCAAACAAAACATATCAGATTTTTCAGTTTGCGATTCTGAACAAAAAACCATTGCAATTGATGAAAATTATTGTTTATCTGTTGATTATTTAGGACGACCTACAGACATTTACAGTAATACAACTTACATATTTTGTTACATAAAATAAAATTTTTTTTTAGGCGATCCTGATTATACAATGAAATGTATTGGTTTTTGGAAAGAAAATTTAAAATCTTACTTAATAACTTATGATGAATTGGATCCTTTCTCGAAATATAGATGTTGGGTTTATCAAAGAGCCGATTTGAATCGTGTTTTAATGTCACAAGGTTTGTAAAAAAATTCTTTATTGTTATTGTTTTTTTAATAACATTGCCCAACACATTTTTTTTTCTCATAACATGTTGATTATGTCGTTTTTCATGTTGAATTTGAATGTTGATTACATTACATTTTACAGAATTTTAAAGCGACTTTTATATAAGTAAGATACTACAAGATATATAGTACTGCCCAAAATTGAGTGGTCATGTCTGAACATGTTCTTGCCTGTTTCCTATGTCACAATATTTATACCACGCATTTGTGCTCAGGAATTTGTAGATTTATAAGGAGCTGAGATGGAAAATTCTTGGGAGAAAACAAAATAGAATCTAGATTTTGAGAATTTTCTGAGAACAAGTTTTTAGACACAAATATAGCTTGGCAAATTTACAACTGTAGACTTGTTACAGTAGCCACATTGTCTATTAACTCTGTTTCTTGTATTTTTTGTTCTTCTCTATTAAGATAAATTCCATTAAAATTTAGATCTAGAATATTTGCAGCAAAATGAATTGGATTATTGCCATTTGCTTTCTCTTAAGTAAAAAGTTTTTTACTTCCCTTACCTCTTGGTTAAGTAAAGGGCTTGAGGATGTTTCAAAATGACTTTCCAACGCATAAAAGCATTCAGCAATTTGGCTTAACCGTGCTTTATCTCCTTCCAGTTGGGTTATGTATTTAACAATAAGATATAATAGGGTGATAAAAATTTGAAACTTTTACCAGAAAAATATTTTGATCCAATATCAACTTTGCAACTCGTTTACTGAGTATATCTTCAACTATTTCACAAACTGCTAATGTTTTAATGCATATTTTGTTTCAAGAAGACTTTTTAAACTATGAATAATTTCAGGAATCCTCATGTGGCTTAAAAATCGACGAGTTTTTTTTAATCAATCAAAAAAAACACGTTAAAAATACGAAGAAAGTGCTGAAAAGTGCCTAACACTAGATTAACTTCAGTTATAAAACTTCTATTATATGATAACTAACTTCAGGTTTAAAATGTCAACCTCAATTTTGACATATTTGTAATCTTCATTAAAAATCCTTTAAAATGAGTACAAACACGACATATTTATCTTCAATATTAATGAAGTTATGGTCAACTTCTGGTTAAGAATGTCAATGTCATTTTGACATATTCTTAATTTTTATAAAATGTCTTAATATTTGTCACAAAAACAAAAATATAATAAACAAAAATCAAAAATTAAGGTTGGTATTAATTTTTTATTCAATTTTTTTTGTTTTTTGAGATAAGCGCGGCATGTTTCGACTCATTTTAAAGGTTTTTTAATGAAGATGACAAATATGTCAAAATTGATGTGACGTTTCAAACCGGAAGTGATTGTATCTCCATTAATATCAAAGTTAAATATGTCGAGTTTGGACTCATTTTAAATGATTTTTTATGAAGTTGACAAATATGTCAAAATTAATAGTTGAAATTTCGAACTTTTTTGTTTTTTTGAGAGAAATGCGTCATGTTTGGACTCACTTTAAAAGCTTTTGTGTACGACTACCTTATAATATATACCTTATGAATGAGTTTTCTAAAAGAAAAGGGTAGTCATTTTTCACGGAGTGAATAATAGCGGTGAATAATAATCATTATTCATGGGTAATCAACTTGACAGACTAATAATAATTATTTAAAACATTAAAATTTCAAAAAACGTCAATTTAATTCAATTTTTTAGGAGTTTCTAAAGGTTTGACATTAAAAAAACCGAAACAAACTCCTTTTTTCGTATGATTTAAGCATAAATTAATTAATTTTCGTAAATAAAAACGTTTTATAAAATTGACATTTAATTTTGACAAATTATTGTGAAGTTGGTTACAGTTAGTAACATTGAATTTGTGTCACATTGACGTTTAAACTGTATTCAAAAATTTATTTAAAACAAATTTATGGAATCAATTTCAATAGTCGTGGACAAAGTACGATATTTGCCATCTCAAGAGGACGAACCTCATTTAGTAAATCAGTCAGAATTAAATGACCGATTAATTTGAGATCTCAATTTGTCAAAATCTCAAGCAGAAATACTAGGATCTAGACTTCAAGGATGGAGGCTGTTAGCTCCAGGCACACATATTTTTGTGTGTCGTAATCGCCAGAAACAACTGTCACAGTATTTTTCAACCAAAAAAGGTCTATCATTCTGCAATAATGTCGATGACTTACTTTTCTTCTCGACAAAATTAATTACAAAGGCTACAAATGGCATATCAGCGCTGATCTCAAAGTTGTACCAATTCTATTTGGTTTACAACTGGGGGGTTTACACAAAGCACTGCTGTTTCCTTTGCGAGTGGGACAGTTGATCGAGAAATTTTCACTACGTTGTTAAAAATTGGTCAGTCAGGTTCAATATATTCCTGGACAAAAGAATATACTTCATAAGGCATTAGTGCAACCTAATGAAATATTTCTACCCTCATTGCACATAAAGTTAGGTTTGATGAAGAAATTCGTCAAAGCAATGGATAAGAATGGTCGTGGATTCCAATATCTTCAAATGTAAAACTTAAGAGGGAATTTTTTAGGACCCTAAATTAAACGTCTACAACAAGACGCACAATTTGAAAAGATTTTAAATGATTTGGAACGCGGTGCTTGGAATGCTTTTAAGAGTGTGACCCAAAATTTTCTTGGAAACACAAAATCTGACAATTACATAGCAATTGTTAGTGAACTTCTTAGAAGTTATCATGAATTGTTATCATTTTTTACACTCGCATCTGGATTTCTTGCGTATCTCACTGATGAACGCAGAAATGTCTTGCTGAAATCTCACCATGATTTCGTCAAGACATTTCTGTTATTGAAAAATGTTATTAGGGCAACTGGAACAGTGAAATGTTGGCTGATTATTGTTGGACATTGATATCAGAAAGTACAGAAGAACAGCATAAATGAAAAACATTTTAAGACAGCACAATAGCATAGAATAAATTTGTTTTTATTGTTATTATTACGACTATAAAAGATTTAAAAACACACAAACATTTAAAAAATGTAAATTAGTTGTCTAGTGTAATTATTACTTTTTAGGTATTGGTCCATATTGCGACTTAAACCAAGAAGTTCAATCATTTAATAATTCCGAAGGGGCAGCTGTTGCTTTAGATATGCACGAATACGAAAGAGAACGTAAGTTTTTTTTTTTAAGTTTTACTTCATTTTACAACTCAATATATCAATAGGTGATCAATGTCCATTACATTTCGATGATGGTTCAGATCCATGGAGCGATACTGAGTCAACAAAAATGGTTGTATTTAAGTTTTTGCGATCAAATTCAATCCAATTCAAACCGCTTGTTCTTATTTATCCGTGTTCAATTCTCTTAACCTTATTAAGAACGTAATTTAAATTTTTATACTTAGTTTTAATTGTTTACATGGAGACTGTAATTAATTCATAAACTCGATTATTTTAAAATATTTTATAAACAATTATCGTATTGGACTTGTAAATAACAAAGATGATTAATGTGAAATGGAACAAATCCGTCCCTTTAAGTATATTTTATATCTTTAAATTTAAGAATCTCTTTTTTAAGTATTTCTTTTGTATTTTTTTGACAAATCACTAAAATTAATGAGGTTGTATAACATTCCATTATAATTACGTTTATATTGAAATAAAAAATGGAAAAAAATTATTTTTTATTAAAAATTCCATTTAGTCATAAAATTTTATTTTTCAACAGCACAAAATAAAACATTAAAGCTATAAGTTAAGTTATTAAAACATTTATTTATTTGATTGAGGATACTCGTAAAGTGGTGTAACCTCAGCATCTAACGCATCTTGTCTGGATAATTGCGAATTTGCGCTACAAACGCTTAAACTGCTTCCTGCTTTACTTTTCGTTTCGAATACAAACGTTGATAAATCCGCACATTCAGACATCGTTCTCATCCTAGTTTTAGGTTTTTGGGGAGAACTAATACTGTTTGAATCAGTGACTAAGCTTCCGCTGCTGTAACGTAAATCGTCAGGTGTGATGCTTTGAACGGAAAGTAACGATAATCGAATACTATTTGAAGTTTTCGTTGAGGATGACACTAAAGGCGTGCTTTCGTTATCACTGGGATCTTCGTTTAATTCCGGGTTTGAATGTAAAACTTTTTCTTTTAATTTATGTAGCTTTTCGAAACTGTTTACTTTCTTTTGTGGTGTATCGATCGATTTTGATCTGGATCTTAATTTTTCACGATTCGTTTTTAAATGTAACGATGTTGGCCGAGCTCTAGTATTTCCTTTTGTTTGCTTCGTATTTGTGTTATAAAGAAGAGTTGTTTTTAATTTACCTGAATCACCGCCTTCGATGAGAATGTGTTTTGGTTTGTTTTCAATGTTGTTTGGTTTTATTTTTGATAATTTTATGTTATTAGATGGTCGATTATCTAAAACTGTATGTAAAAATTTTATTATGTTATTTATCCTTAGAGTTAATAGGGATAATTTAAAAAATAACATTGTCAATACTACCAACTTAAATCTAACTAACAAAAATCTTTTTTGTTGAACTTATTTTTTAAATAAAATTTTGATTTATTAATTACCTGGTGAATATTGTGGGCTATTACTTTGGGAGTTGGTGTCGCTTAAATTTTCAGTATTTCCCTGTACAGATACGCCTACAGGTTGCCAGGAAATTGGTCCTGATGGGGATGGTTGCAGGATAATAAAGTCAGCTTCTCCAACACCACTTGTACTGTTTTGTCGGGACTTTGGCGGTTTTATTACATCTAAAAAAATAAAATACTTACGTTGTAGGGATATTTTAATTTATAGAATGGTGGAAAATATCGGTTATATCTTATTTTTTTAGATTTGATTGATAATGTATACTTGAAATGTTTGACGTGATTTTTCAACATCTTTTTAAGGGTCCAGGAGAGATTAGATTTATAAACTCTAAATCTAGCAAACATGTAAGTACTTTTTATTATTTATTAATTTAAAGTTTATTTTTCAATTTTTACCTGTCAAAGTCAGGTTCAGTCAAAATTTATGTCCACTTTGACAGGAAGACAAAACTCTTCTAAAATGATTATTCAAGCAATCTAATAAACTATTTTAATAACACACAGCTACTAATGTTCTGTATTATACACATCCAAAAGAACTTTAAGTTATTGAGTGCAAATTTTGATAATATTGGAAATCAGTTACTGAATTCACACAAAAATAAATGAAAAGTGACGAAATAAACTAAAAATAAACCATAATTTATAATAATACTTTATTATTTATAACAGAAAATACATAAATGAGAAAAAAAAAATGAATATTTGAACAAAAACGTGAATTCAATATCTGAAATATAAATAAATAACTTAATCTTTTTGTAGTATAGGAACGTTAAAGAATTGTTCTAATTTATAAACTAAATCTATTTATTAAGAACTCTCCGGTTTGTACTCTGAAGAAACTGAGGCGCCAACTGAGACGGTGCTCTGATTGCTTAGATTACTATTGCTGATGATTAATTGAGGTTCTAAAATCATAATAGTGGGTTCAACATGCTGTTTGGATTCTTTGTATGTAACTTTCTTCGATTTTGAGTTATCTTTATTCTTTGAATTGACCGTTTGGTCTTGGGTACTCAATAAAGATTCACCTTGGTTTACTTCAGGACTTGGCGGAACAACAAATGTTATTGGGATATCCGGATCTGGTTCGTGTGAATCTACAACTTCATCTAAAATGTCTTCACATGCTTCTTCATTAAGTGTTTGTAATGCCCCACAAATCATTTGATCTTCTAAAGTTACCTAGATAAAAAATAAGATTAATTTTATACCGAAATCTAAATATCTCATTAAAATAATTATTTGTTTACCTGATACTAAATAATAGCAGCGTGAATTAAATAAATTTATAAATAAATTATGTTACAAAAAATATTTTACCTGTTTTTCAATAACACTTTGTTTATTGCGATTCCCCGAATCACCTTGTACTTTAGAACTATCAGTTTCGTTGGTTGTTTGTTTAAATCCGCCACTTCCGCTTCCTCTCCTTTCTTTAGGTATTAACGTTGCTGTGGGTTTTGAAGGATATCTCGAGTTCCTCATTTCGTCTTGCACCAAAACTGAAGTCATCTCGTGTTCCCTCAACGAAACTATCAATACTTTAAACATTTCCCAATCCCCGAAATTCATCCGTAACAATTTCTTCAACTCGTCCAAATCGCAATGCAACAAAACTTTTCCGTTGATATTATTTTCTTTTAGGACTGCTTTATATTCGTCTACCGCGTTTATTGATAAATCTTCCATTTTGTCGAGTAATTTACAAACCCCATCAACGTTTAACGAGGATAATTTAACATCCAAAACATTAGGCTAAATAATTTTTTGTTGAAATCTTTTATTCATGAAAATTATTAACTTAACTTACTGCAAGTAATGAAACCGGCGCAATTGATGCGTGATATGCAGTTGGATTAGGCGCTAATGGTAAATCCCCCCATGGTTGGTGCCAGGGTAAAACCCCAGCAGTTTGAGGAAAAACAACAGCCGTCGGACCGGATGTAGGTCGAACGAATGATCGCGTTCGCCGATTTACAGGCGGCCTACCGATATGCCAATCGGGAGTTTGTTGGGGCCATTGATTTTGTAGGGATTGAGGCCTTGATGAAGGGCCGAACAACAGTCCAGATTCTTCAAGATTTTGAGTTTCTTCTATAAAAACTTTTTTAAGAAATTTTTTTTAAGCAGTGTTTAATGAATTACCTTTGATTACTTTTTTTAAGTAGGGATCTAAATTAATTGTGAATGGTAGAAAAATTTTTAAATCACTCACTAAAAGGCTCGATTTATGGAAACTTAGGAAGATGTCTAATTTGTGTTCGTCTCGATCTAAATCTAATAGATCGCTATCTTTTAAATTTGGTATATGAACACGTACTCTAAAAATAAGTTATTAAAAATGATTAATATTAGCGAAGGAATTGTTTCCCCCGATTTACACGGCGCTTGTTTTACACGATTCCGCTTCTTATACGTCTATACAAAGATTTGATGGCATTGATTTCTGATCATACCTATCAGAAAGGAAAGATTGATACTTCATGAGTGATTAAACTACACCTTCTATGTAAATTGGGGGATAAGCGTGTGTAAATAGATGATTGTAGTCGGTTAATTAAGATGATAATAAACTTACTTATCATATAATGATTTTAACGATGTATTATCATCTAAATTTTCTTCAGTTAAATCGTAATGATAAATAATCCAAGAAGTCCTAAACGGCCATTGTTCAGTAATATTAATCCAAGATGCTAATCTATACCAATTAAAATCGATTTGGAACGCTTTTAAAAGTCTCCCAGTAATATAAACGACGTTCATTAAACGTCTCATCGATTTTGGGTTAACATCGCTGAAGTAATCATCAGTTAAAAGCATTTTTGTTAAATCCATCGCCCCTCCGATTTTATTTAAGTTTAAATTCGAACCAATCGAACTCGCGACGGAATCAGAAACTTTTAATTTTCTCGATCCTTTCCTTGCGTTGTATTTTAATTTCTCTGTACTCGACATTAATGCGTTTTCAGACGATAACCTTCTAGATGATAACTAAAACGATTTAAATTTCAATTATTATTTTTTGAGTTAATTTTTAAGATTAATAAACGTTACCGATCGGCTAGGAACACTTAATCCTTCTTCATTTGAAGCTGAGGCTAAAACTTTTTTATGTGCATTAGCTGTTTGTTGAGCGACCTTAACTTTACGAAGCCCCGAATTTTGTAAATAAAACGGAAGATGAACCATATTACTCAAATAACTATGACCACCGATGTTACTTTCGTTGAAAAGACGTCTGGTGTTCATTTCAACAGCCTAAACAAAATCGAATATTACTTAAAATCAAAACAACGTAAAATAATAATTTATTTTAAATAAAAATTAAAAGTTAAAAAAGGGGAGGACAAAGTAGACGATAAAATTTTTGTGTAACACAACATCGATAAACTGACCTGTCTCCCAGCGACCTTGGAAAAGAGACGCAAAATCGGGAAAAAAATTATAGCCAAATTTTAAATTAAATATAAATTTGAAAGGAATATTTTTTTATATTTTATTTTAATAATAACAAAATTCATACAAACCTTCGCTATAACATGCGGATCGATGGCCAAAATCACAATAAACGGGCTATTTGGGTCGGAAAATAACATATGGATTGCGTCTAAGACCAACAAAACTTTATCTTGTTCGCAACTATCCAAACCATCGACAATTACAACTAATCGAGTTTGTTGAGCTTGCAAACTATCCATACATTTTACCATTTCAATCATTAAATTTACCTTAAAACAAAAAAAATTAATGTAATAAAAATCTTAGCATCTTCCTTCAGATAGAGTAGTAAGGTTGATATTTTGGAATCTAAGGGGTGTTCAACAAAGTTTGATAGGATTGGACTGGTGGAGACATGGGTAGATAAAACAGGGTGGGATAGAATTAAACAAGGATTACCAGAAGGTTATAAATGAGATTATCAGCGTGCAGAGAAGATAAGAAACAGGAAAGGGCGAGTGCTGGAATCATAACAGGGGTCGAGATGGCGTTATTGATAGAGCTAGAAGTAAATAGGGATGGGTATAAAGAAAAAAAATTGAATCCATGACTCAGGTGGTAAAAGCAAGTATCTAGTAATCAGGAAAATTTTAATGCACGGTTTGGGGAAGTGGGACGAAGAGTGGTCAAAAGATGAACTGCAGAACAAGGAAGCTGGGGAATTGTTGCAATGGATAGAAGAGAAGGGATGGGAGATTTTGAAAGGGAGTACACTTATACTGGGGCAATAATATTTGATGGATTGGTGAGAAGTGTAATAAAATGTGAGGGTGGAAGGAACACAAGATGGTGGAGTAGTTGAAACTGGAGAAGAAGAGGGTGGAAGCAGGCGATAAAGTACTAGAGAGTGAGTTAGAGCAGAGTAACGACTTAAAGATTTGAAATAGTAAAAATAAAATAAAACATATTAAAATTACCTCTTGTCGTAAAGCTTGAAGAAATCCTTCAGATTTTACAGTGTCTAATTTAGAAATTGATCTTTGTAAATGTCGTCGTTGCGAAAACACCAAAGATCTAAACATTTTCGACCAAGTGTAAAGATTAGCCACTGTTGCTATTCCCAAGACTAAAGCTGTTATTATTAAAATCACATTGAGCGGGACGATTTCGCTTATGTCCTCACTAAAAATTAATTTGATTAATCAAAAATAAAAAGAGATTTTAAATATCTACGTTGTGGATGAAGTTTTTTGGATGACATAAACGGTCAATGCGCACATTCCAATTAATAAAAAACTAAAGGCTATTTCGAATATTAATACGTAAGGAAGGCAGCACATTTTCCTCCATCTCCAGGTAGATGAAGATTTGACTTAAATAAAAAATAAGGTTTTTTTAATAACGTTTGAGTGAGAAAAACAATCAATTAACCTGGTTTTGGTCTAAAAGCACGATATAATCTTGTAGATATGGCACCATAATCATTTTCAATCGCATCATAAAGAGATCCGATCATTTGAACAATCGAATTTTCACCACCAGTTGTACTACTAACTCTCGTTTGATCTGTGAAATAAAAACTAAAAACAAAAATTAAAACAATTAATAAATGAGTAGATTTAGGATTTTTTACCGAATTGGTTGAGCTGATGATTCATCTCCACTTTGATTTCCAGGTGGGTGGCAAAATAAAATTTGAAGAATTACTTTCAAATTGTTTAATTTTCGTGTTAATTTCGTATTAAAATTATGTGGCCAATCCCATTCATATCTAAATAATAATAATAAGCGATCATAGATAACAATTTAAATTGAAAAACAAACCTTTTACTGGAAAACCAAACAATCGCCATACAAAAATAGCAAATGAAAAAGAACGCAACGCCGACTGAGATTCCCAAGATCCAATTGGTTACAATTAAACCAGTTACACAACCAACGACTAGAGATAAATGGAGAATAAGAAGAAATAGTAATGAAGTGAATTGAAATACTGGATCAGCCCATTCGCGTGCAAAATTTTTCATTTCATCTAGAACAAAATATTTAAATTAGGCTAATACAACATTAAACTTGATTAAACCAGGGGGTTCAGTTATAATCTCAAGAAACTAAAAATTAAGTGGTACATAAGCACGAAGAAGAAATAACAAGGAATACAACCAAAGAAAAAGAACCTACATGAACAAGAAAATTGACAGAAAAATGTAAAGATTTTGTTGTAACATCATCTATTGGTATAGAAAGGATAACCAAATTAAAAATGTATGCAACAGATCCTCAGATGAATAAAAGATAACTAAGTAAAACGTTTTAATGTTCTCTAAAAATAAATTACAACTACGTCATTCGTTGTGTAAATAATAAATCAACATAAATAATACCAATCTTCAAATAATGTGATAACGAAAGATACTCAAGGTATTTTCAGATACATTTCAATGATGAAATATTGATTTTGAACGCTTTTGACTAAAATACCTTTGTTAAATACACCTTGTTAGCTTTTAAGACGTTTTTTAAAAAGAAAATAAATAAATAAGGTAATAAAACTTTGATGTTAGAAGAGTCAAAATGTATTTATATACTTAAAATAAAACTTTGTATAGTTTTAAGCTACAACAAACATTAGAGTTCTACTTTTAGAAGTGATTAAAGCACTTAGTAATCAGCAGTTCTCATATATTATGATTTACCTATATCCACTTTACTATTTTATTTGTTGTGGAATTTATTGTAAGGGAAAAAATTATCTATGTATCTGAAAGACAGTTTTATAAACGATTTATATATTTAGATAAGCTCAGATATGATTAGAAATTGCACCCTTAATATATGATTGAGAAGAGCTTCAAAACGTCAACTTAGAATCTCAATAAAAGATGAGATCCAAATTTATTGATTAATTACATGAGTGTGTGCCCTACATGGAGCACTATGCCATTATAGTTAAAGTAAAAATTACATAAAATTTACCTCTATTTTATCTTATACATATTTAGAATAAGGATTATGGACCAGTTAAAGACAATATCATGCAGCAGTATATAATGAGGACTAATAAAGAACGGGTAAGAAGTAATAAAGTTAGAAAGGTTGAGATGGGCTGGCCATGTTGAGAGACAAGATAAATGTGTTGTTAAGTTACTATGGGAAGAGTGCCCAGAGGGAAGGTGGCCGCTGAAAAGACGAAGAATGCGTTTCATAGGTAATATTGCAGTGGATCTAAAGATCCTAAATATTGAACGACCTAATTGTTAACCTCAGCAAATGGAGGCAAATTGTAAAGTCAGAGAAGACCCACCCCTGGTTGTAAAACTATTTGAAACTCCACATTTTAGTACCTTTTTAACAACAGAATCTTACCTCTTAATTTACTCAACAAAAATGATTTTCCACTACCCCATTTTGCATAAAGACCAACCGTAATGGGCATTGATAAAGATGGTTCACTTAAAACATCAGCTAACGCACTACTATACAAATCATAACCCAACATATTTTCGTTATCCTCGTTAGTATTTAATTTTCGAGCACCGAAAATCTGTCCCAAAATAGTTTTCTGATGATTCATATCGATGTTATAGGGAGTTTCCCCAGCTCGATTAGGTCTATACAATAAATGTCCATGTTTTGGATTTCTTAACAAGATTTCAATAATAGTTTTTGATTGAGCTCTCATTGCAATATGTAAAGCGGTGTCCCCTTTTTTATCGCAAGCGGCAACTTTAGCTTTTTTCTCAATTAAAAGTTGCACGACGTCGGCTTGTCGCGATCTAACCGCTTTTAGTAACGGGGTATCGCCGTCTTTTGTGGGTATTTCCAAATCTGGATTTGCGTTTAAAAGTAATTTTACTATCGCAAATTGACTTTTCTCAACTGCTATATAAATTGCTGTTTTTCTATCTTTTCCTGCTATATTTACATCAGCATATTTTTTTAATAACGTCTCTACTATTGGGCGATGACCACCTTTTACTGCATGAATTAAATTTGTATCACCAGCTCGATCCTAAAATAATAACATTATTTATTTTAAAATCAATACTAAAATGTTACATACCTGTATGTTAATGTAAGCACCAACATTAATTAATGCTAAAGCGATTTCATGAAAACCTTCTTTACAGGCAATAGTTAACGCACTACATCCGTCTTTATCTAAGGCGTTTATATTCGGTTTGTGTTCCAACAATAACGTAACAACCTCCTCGTGATTTCCTTGAGTTGCAACTAAAAGTGCCGTCCAAGAATACATACCAGCTGTATCAACATTAGCACCAGCTTGTAACAGACACCTAACGATATCAATATGGCCTTTTCGAGCACCCCAAATTAAAGCTGTCGTCCCATATTTATCACCAGCATTTACTTTCGCTCCATGACTCACTAATGCTTCGACGATTGCAGTGCGTCCTCTTCCAGCTGCCCATAAAAGTGATGGTACATGATAGTTTCCATGAGCATTTACGTCTGCTTTATGCTCTAAAAGTAATTCAACTATATCTGTGTGACCTTTGTATGTAGCCCACATTAAAGCACTCCAACCACCCTAAAAGAAATAATGATTCTAATTTGTTACAAAAAATAAATAAAAAATTAACCATTTCTCGATGTTCAATTTCAGCTTGATGATCAACTAACTGTCGACAAATATCTGTGTGGCCTTCTTTAGCCGCACAAAGTAAGGGTGTCCAATTATCTGAATCCTCCGCGTTTGGATCTGCTCCATGAGCGAGAAGTTCTCTAACGAAATTTCCTCGTCCTCTTGAACATGCGAGCATAAGTGCAGTTCCGCCATTCTAAAATAGATTAATTACAATTATTCATTTGCAAATTCTTAAATAAAAATATTACCTCATCTCTGTCATCTACCACCACTTGTTTACTTTCAAGAAATTGTTGTAATCCTTCAAAATTATTATCGTTAATATATCCAGCTAATGATCGATAACATAGCGATAACATCGATTCAGGGCGATTCAGCGTCTATAAAAAATTAAATAAAATTAATAAGTTAATAAAATTATAATATATATCACACAACGACCAAATAATAAAATAAAATTAACAACTCCAAGCAAATCGGTTAGAACACGTAAAGTTCAAACGTCTTTTAATAACAGCATTTTTCATCCACATCAGCGTTATTGATAAAAAAAACATCGATAAAAATTAAAAACGTGTTAGGAACGTTTTAAAATGAGAATAAACTGACGGTGTTTGAGTGCCTTCTCAATCCAAAATTGAACCTTCTTGAGATTTCTCCATCGGGTGTTGTGACTGAGAACATCGGGATGTGTAAGTTGCTTAAAGATCCACGCCAGGTTCCTTCCGGTATGTGTAAAAACGAGGACAACCGTCTGGGTTGATGTTCGGTTCCGGTGATACTGTGGCGCGCTTGCGAATGTTCCATGACTTGATGTATTGTGAATAATAAAAGTGTATTTTTAGTCAGCCGGAATTGTGTTTTATAGCATTTAGTTTCCAAATAAACAGCTGGTTAGTTAATAAGTTACTTGGTGAGCGATTTATTTTATTTAGGACAACAATAGGAAAATTTATAACAGTTATATTTACTATTACAATAACAAATTTGTAATAAACACAAGTAGTTGATTTTATTATAGAAACCTATCAAAAATTTAATTAAGTTGTTCCACTTCAATAAAATGATTCGTTTAAACGATAATCACAAGTAGTAGATAATTGTTATAGATATTAATAATTTAATTTAAATAAATTTTTATAGTCTCACTTACAGTCAATGATAATACATCCAAAGATTGGAAACTTCGTGTTATTTCAGTAAAAAACCAAACCATGTTTACGCAGCAGATTTAAAAATAATAATAATAACGAAAACGAAATTGAGAATAATTTTACTTAAACAATTTTGCAAAATTATTATTATAATAGGCCGGAAGTACTTTCGACAACAACCGTTGTACGAAACGTGACATGAAAAGAACTAACAAGCTGTATTTAAAAGACATTATTGATATAATCACTGTTCTTTTGTGTATAAAATGATTATGTAGTTGAAAAATTTACGAAAAAGAAAACCGGTATAAACGGTTTTTAATTGAATTTTTAATTTTAAAAGGCAGTAATGCTTGTACTACACCTTGCATACCAAAATTTGTTTTAATGTTATTGAAATCGGAATATATTTTAGAGATGAATGTTGATACTGAAATTACATTTTATACCTTTTACAAGTTAGAATGAATGACTCTGTGGATTTCGAGTATATTTCAAACAAAAATAGGCCAGAGGGTTAAACAATAAGTAATTTATAGCCATTTCTGAACAGTGAGCGCCCTAGTTTAAGTAATATATTCGTCCCCAGCGGCCTAGATAATAATGTGCATCCTAACATACCGCATTTATATAAAAAACTAACTTTACAAAATCCTTAACACCAGTAAATATTGATAAACTGGCACTAAAGGTCTCAACAGTCAGCTCAAGTAATTACCAATAATCAATAATTCTACAAATTGTCGCATCATGTTAAATAGAGTTCTTATAATCCGTTCTACTTCCTTATTTTCTGTTAGTAACCTGTTGCTATGATGATCAATATTATAGTTGGTAGCTTGATAAAAAGCATTAGAGTGTATAAAATCATGATCTATACAAAGAAACGCAGAGAGACTGGATACACTAGAGAAGACAATCTTAAGAAAAGTAATGGGACCAACGAGGGATGAGAATATGTGGAGAACGCGCATGAACCACCAATTGTACCAACTGTATAAGGAACCAGGAGTTCCAGGATATATAAAACTCAAATGGTTAACATGGACAGAGTATGTCTAGAAGATAATGGATGAAAGAGTATCAAAGAAGACATTTTGTCAAAGTGGCGTCAGTTTTTAGGAGCCGATCTATCACTTTAACTATAAATATCACACTTCTCCGTTGTTATTTCTTTTCTATCTTGCTGTATCAAGTAGAAACATGGATCACCGAAGGCACTACCAAAAAATTGGAAGGTTTTGAAATGTACGATAAAACCTCGTAAAACTGAATACCTCGATCATACAATGAGGAACGGAAGAGAGAGACGGTTTACCACAAAACATATTGCAGGTGAAGATTCCTGAGAAACGTGGTCTAGGCTGACGGAGAAATTTATGGCTCAAGAATCTTAGTACTTGGTTTTCAACAACAATAACAGGACTATTTGGTGCAGCAGTGAACAAGGTTATGATAGCCAGAATGATCGCCATCATCCGAACCGGATAAGCAGTACAAAATGAAATGAATGTAGGTTAGGTTTATTTAGTGATCTTAAACTACCTTCTTGTTTATTTTGATTCTATGAAATGCCATAAAATTCCATGATACAATTTGCGATCGTTCTTGTAGCATGATATCAACATAATATAAGAGTTGTCAATTATCAATATTTGCAAACAACACATTTCATCAAACCAGCTTTTCTCTTGTAGTACTCTTGAATATCTGTGGATTTATAAAAATTGCCGAGAAAATAGATCATGATATATCTGACCAAATCATTACAATAATGGTGCCAATTCTCCAATCGCAGTCTTATCCATGTCTTGTCTTCTTGGCCATACCAAAAAAACCAAGTGTAAATAGCCCTTTTATTCAAACTTGCAGTTTTTTAATCGTAGATTCATTAATGTTCTAATAACTGGAAAGTTGTTAATATTTGGGAAAGGTTTTAGATAACTTATTTAGCAATTACAACATTTTTATGCTTTTGACAGTAAAGTTATAAAGTTAGTAATTAAGTATGGTGTTCCACCTGTTTTTGATTTAGCATAAATAGTACATCCGAGAAATTAGTATCGTATTAATGGGTGTCTATTTTCAAGTCGTTCACTTCCTCATAACTAAGTTCTAAACAGATTAACACGTTTCTTAAAATAGTTAGTATAACTGTTACTTAGTACTTATTTTTTTAAACTGTTATAAGCATAAAAATATGATTTTAGTGTTGAATTTTCGCAAAACACAAATATTATTTAAAAACCGCAGATAATAATCTATTTTATTCAACTTAATCCTCGTATAAATAGATATTTCTCAATGTATCAAATCACGTTTTTTTCATTTTTAATTCTCCACAATAGAAAAGAATCAATTCATCTTAGATACGATTGTTCTTTCTCCACCAATTAAATAAATCGATTTAAAACGCGTTAAAACGATGACGGTCGGTGATTACGCAACCTAAAAAAAATTTTTCCATTCCAAATCAACTTACAATCGAGCTAACTTTCTTCTTAACACTTCTCTTCATTCTCAAGCTGTCCTTCCGAACTTCTATTAAAGATTACAATCTCTAAAGTTAATTATCACATGTCACTCGCGATATCATGTTCAACTGCAAATTTCTCTAATGGTAATAGACTTAAAACAGCGTATCTCTGATTTAGATAATTTTTGACGACTGATAAAAAGATATATTACACCTTGTCATAATATACATTCACGTCAATGGTTTTATTTAATGGGTAATTTATTACTATAACGGTTGACGCGAGAATAAAAATATAAAAAAAACAATACCTAACGTACGTATCTTTTTTGAGAGTTAGATTAAAATTGGAGTTGTGAAAATATTTTTTTTAACAACAGCTGATAAATGCGATTAGACAAGAAGGTAAATATTTGGAATGTTTTAGAGGTCAGAGTTGTTATGCTTCTTTTTACAAGATTAATAAAGTGCAAGAAGAGTTATAACTTATATATATTATAAATTTCTATTCATATCCAAATGTAACCACGGAGTGAATTTTTTAAAGCAAACTCATTTGGTTTTGAATAATCATTTCCTGTTAAACAATCGTTGAAAAATTCTAACAACACAACAAACGATAAATAATTTCAAGCTTTTCTCCTTACCTCAATTCTGAGTTTTCTGGCATTTTTAAACATCTTTAATCGGCAGCAACACTAAACTTTATAGAAAGAAGATGACCGCGAATTCGGTTATTTCAAGATGCCAAGTGTTTGCTTTTTTCAATCAGTGCAAATAAAGTCGCGGCTCGTGGCGTTGTTTCGATCTCTTAATAAATATTTAAATTGAGCCGAAAGGATTATTAGTGTTTTAATACGTTTAATTGTTCCGAGATTAAAAATATTGAACCGGACGTAAGACGTTTGCTTAGGATCGCGACGGAAAATATACTGGGACCGTTTTGGTAAAGGCGATTCGGTGCGTACACAAAGACATAAAACTGCAATTTACACGACAAATAGCTACACGCTCATGTTTATTCTGGAGTAATAAAAATCAATTCAATAATGTTTTAAAGATTAAAATATGTCTAGCTTACAAAAATTTTTTTTGCATCTCTTTCTTCCTTTATAAGTGATTACATTCTCATGTAAGTCATCATTTTATAATCAAGTTTCTTGTAATTATGAATCTCTTTTACAAATCTATGATCAAATAGTTTCTACTATCAAGTTGCTTAGTTTGCCTAACTGTTTTGCCACAGTACCTTTGTACACAGATTTTGGCTATAAAGATTGGATGCTTTATAGTTTAAATAGTAGCCAGTAAACTACTGGCATGCAAATAAAACTTAATAAAATAACAGAATGGTGAAGGCAAGTAGGGGTGGACATAAATACAAAGAAAATATCAGCAATGCACATCAACACAGACAACTTACAATATATACAGCGAGGATGTCGAAGAGTTCTGCTACTTGGACAGTATCGTAACAAAAGACGAAGGAAGAGGCGCATGTTGCGCAAGAAAGCCAAACAAATGTTTGAAAAACATTCATGAGTGACAGCAAGGGGCGGCAATGATGCAGAATCTTTCAAGCAAGACGTTCATTTTGTACAGCGTGTGGATGAGGCGATACGAGAAAATCGTCGACTCACAATTTCTGTATTGAGTGATTCGTACCATCGTGAGTGAGAAACTCAACTCTGTGCAAGGTGGGTTCCGAAAATGTTATTCATATGTAGATGCAGAAGATTTTTTGAACAAAATCGTAACAGAGCTGCAAACCAACGTCGAGAATTGGCTTAAAATACAGGCGGGTGCCTTCTATGATGAGGATATTGTATTGTATTTACAAAAAAAGTTATCATGCATTTGCTTTATTATTAGTTCCTTATATCAATTCAAAAAGTTAACCATTATTGAGAGTATAAGACCATTAATAATAATAATAAGAAAAAAATTAAGAGCAAATGATATATCATAAGGATATACATACCTGATTATTTCTTGCAACAGCAGTTCTAACAAATTCATAGTAAGGTAAAACAGATCCGTAACTGCGTGTTAAACCAGCAATTAATGGAAATCTTTCAAAAGGTTTTCCCGACATTTACACTGCAGTTAACAATTAAAATAGTTTAAAAATAATTTTACATATTAACTTGTTAATATACTCATCATGACGTTACTGTACTGTTCGTACAGTTAAATCTTTTTCTGTTGTAAACATAAACATCTCAATGCCCTTTTATCTTCACGTCATGGAACGTAAACCAAATAATTTACTATATCAACGACAAAGTTCACATATACACCACAAGTTATCAGATATGATTATAAAGACCACATTATCACAATAACAAGTAATAGTACCTCTGAGATGATAGATCGGGTGTCCGTATGTCCCCATCGTTCCCTAATTTCCTTCCAAGATACCCCCGAAAGACTTCTGTATCTAACATTGGGCAATGAGACACGTTTTTTCATCAAACCAGACATTATAAAACTAGTCGCTATCTTAAAGCTAAACTATAAGTACTTTCTACGGTTTCGAGGTGATAAGTGATCGGTTAAACGAAACACATAACGTGTTTATTTCAGAGTGCAAAAAAAATGTTGTATTGATTTTGAGGTTATGTTGTTTACTTACCTAATCTGACGCTGATCTAAATGAGATCTTGTAAATGTTGTTCTTATCACTTGAGAATCACTCAATATATAAATTTATATATTTTACCTATGTATTTAATTAGAATTAACGCATGAAATTGAAAAAAAAATATTTAACATTTTTTAACAAGATTATGACGTTTCTATATTCTATTGACGTTGACTTCTTTGTTCGGTTTTAATGGTGAATTTGAAAAATTGTTTGAACAATATATTGTTTAGTAATTAATTTCTTTAATAAACAATGTAAAGTATTTGTAAACATTGTAAATTATAAATAAAGAAATGTATGCAAACCAAAATGCTTTACTTTTAGTTTAATTTTACTAGATGGCGCTACTTATTACAATTAAACGCTTTGGGTTAGTTTGTTGGGCTCCATCTATGTTTGAACAGCTTAAAATATCATCAACATTTCTTTAAATAAAATATTTATTAATGTTTATTATACAAAATCTTTATAAATCTATATACAAAATCTTAATAAAACATTATCCTTTTTATAATAAACATTTGATATATCACACAATTAAATTTTATCTTTCTCAATTTACAATTCATATAAAATCCTATGTATTGAAAACCCTAATTTATGATTTTCATTTGGTTTATCCACAAATTTCTTTTCTTGTGATACTTTCGAGTAACCTGTACTAACTGGTGAACTTGAAGGTGTTGAGCTTAAATTTGAACTTGTTGAAAGACTGCAACAATCCACATCTGGTTGATATCTTCCCTGCGTGGACATTTCAAAATTTCTTAAACTCGGGACGTGAGAATAAGGAAAATTCGATTGTGGAGGTAACAAAAATGAACAAGGAACCATCGTATGCATTGGATGAATACTCCACGGTGGGATTAAAGTCTCCGAAAATGATTGGTATGGTGATAATCTCTCAGCGTCTTCTTGGGGTGACTCAGAGGAAATTCTTTTTGATTTTGGTTCTTCAACGGTGTTGTTTGGTTTCCGTTTTTTTGCTTGTCCATCTGCTCTAAATCCTTTTGCAAAAGGGTTTTTGTTGATTTTTATTTCGGTTACTTGTTGGTTCTGAAAAAGAAATTAATTAAATAAATTAATACAATTAAGCTTAACGGTTTTTATAGGAAAAGTCTGGTTTTAAGAAATAGGATACTACGAGGCGCCGGCGCCTCCCATTCTTTCAACGAGCCGACTTCTTAGAATAATTGCTTATTGGAAATGTTGGTCAAAGGAGGACCGTAGATAATTTGTAAGACATCTGTTGGTTTTTGGTTAAAATGTAGGCGGATACGTGATGACTTCTACTTTTGCGAAAGTATCATCATCAATTTGATTTTTAATATTGATTAATTGAAATTTATACCTACTTGATAAGCAGTTACAGCAACAAATTTAGTTAATTCTAAAGGATAACAAAACGTTCTGTTTCCATAAGGCGTCCTCATAGTTAAAACAACCGTTGGTAAATATTCATGCATACTGTTCAAGCAAATAAAATCATTGTACTTTTCCATACTTCCGCTACTACTTAAAGCGGCAGGTAAAGAATTTGTAACCCTAATCTTATCGAAAGACAAAGGTTTCATCATTAGTTCATGTCCGGTTTTACCGGATTCGAAATGAACGTAAATATCTTTGCTTGCTTTTGGGTCGCTGTTTCCGGCTTCTTTCCAACCGGATTTTGCTTGAAATTTTAATCGGCAATTCCTAGACATCTTCATATGTAAAGCAACGTCGTATTCGGCGTTCGGGTCCAAGTTGTAAAGGCGTATTTTGATGGTTGGAAATAATTTCCTGTAAAAATAAAAGAAGGGGGATTTAGATTTTGGTGAAGAGGAAGTTCCTAGTTTTAAAATAAATAAATAGGTGATGACTTTAGGGTCGGTTTTGACCGAAATTGTGGGGTATTAAAATACCATCAGGTCTAAATACCAAGGTCGCTTCCGTTAAAAATGCCGACTTTGTAATCTTAAGAAGTTTCTTTAGATAGCTACTGAATAGTTTTTTATCAACATACATTTTTACGCATTACTGTTTTTGAAGTGTAGTAACAAAAATTCAGAGTTGAGGAAGAAGTTGTTTTACAAATCCACTTGAACCCTTTCTTTAACAAGGAAGGACAAAAACCCTTGTATATAAAAGTATAATAAACATAAAAGTAAAGGACGTTTGACCTGAAAATGGCAAAGGGCGTTGTTTAAGCAGTGAATTGTTTATCTTAACGGTGGCGCCTTCGACGAGGACAAGTAAACAAACCCTTAAGTGCACCGTCATCTGTTGTTCGAAGTTCAACCTTCAACCGTCTCGTTGTCTCCAAACTGACGGCGACGCTAAATTTCTTATTTGCTAGCTAATTTACTTTCCTCTATTCCGAAATAGATAACTAATAATTTAAGAACAGGATATTGATTGAAATAAATTTGAAATATTTAACTTGAATCAATAAGAACCTAAATAAATAATTACTACAAAATTTTTTTTCAGACTAAAGTAGTTTTAAAGACCACATCGAGTTTAGGTTGTTGAAGTTCTGCATCTCAGCCAGTTAATTTCTGGTTTTGACCGACTGAGTTTGTGGCCAAATTGCAACTATCAAGACCTTTGAAAGAGAACGCGATTGAAATGATTCCCGAGATCTAAGCTTTTTTTGCTCCAATTAGTGAGGATAATGTCCCAATTGGCGAATAAATCACGATCTTGGAAAATAAGAAATTATTGTGTACTAAGGCAGTGAATAAATATTTTTGTTGACCGCTAAACATTGTAGCCAAAGAATCTTAGTGTATAAGGAATTATTACGTAGTAAGGCAGAGAAAATATATTTAACTTATCGCTATTCTATATTAAGGCAAAGAAAATATATTTTTGCTACTTGTGAAGGTTTACAGTTGAAGACGCTTACGATCGAGACATCACAGTTAAGCCCCATAGAGATAAAATACCATTGATCTTGATCTATATTGCATTGGCCGCACGCAACCTCAGTTTGAAGATATAACATCGCACCTTTGTTATACAAATAGCTGGTCGGTTAATTTGGCTAAGAAATGTATTTATGCTGGTTATAAAGTACTATAGAAGGATTTTCGCGAATTCCTCGTTTTCATGTTCAGACCCTTTTGCACTACAAGCAATTAAAACAGAACTTTTGTTGTATGAGATGGTGCGGTAGTTATCGCGACAGAAATCGTTTAATCAAATATTCCGATTCCTGACTATTATCAATGCTGCGAGTTGATAGACAACTTTACACTTGAGTTAAATGTACCCTTTTGAAAGGAAGAATTATTCCAAGATATTTTTTGGCCACCTATCGATTTGTGAAGAACTTTCTTTTTTATAATGGTTTGGGGATTGTTTTCAGATACCGGAGCAGAATTTTTGCACGTTATCTAGTGAATAATGGATCAAAAAGAGTATCTTATACTTATCTCTTGACAGCAATTGGCGGTTTTACCAAGATAACGATTCAAAACACAAAGTAAGTATATTATACAAAATCTTGTATAATTATCCTCATGTATTAGAAACACACTACAGTATCCCAGACATGTATCCCATCGAAAATTTGTGAAACTTTTTTTATACCAAAGTTCGAGAAAGCGCCGGAAAATCTCGACTGAAGAGCTATTTGCTGGAAGAATGAGTTGGGTTGGAAATTCGGTCTCGCTTTTGTACAAAATTTTTGTTAATTTTGTTAGCCCAAATAATTTTGCATAAAAAATTGTTTATCCCTTTTAGCTTTGTAGAAAATGGGTCAACTTTATTTTGTTAAATAGAACACCCTACTTACAAGATGTTAATGGTAAGATCCGGGATTCTGAGCATATTTCAAAAAAACATTTAGAACAGAAATTGTAGCAAATTTTATTCCTAACAATATCGCTCTCTTGCACTTTTCCTCTTAGATGCATAGATATCGAGAAAAATATAAAAATATAAAAATTTGATCAATTTCGTTGTTTTACTAGTTGTTAATATAATACTTGGGAAACGAAGCATGTTATAAAAAATCTTTTAGAACAATAGTTGTAGCAAATTTTATTCTTAACAATATTGCTCTCTTACACTTTTGCGCTCAGATGCATTTATATTGAGAAAAATACAAAAATATGAAAATTTGATGAAAATTTTTGGCTAATTTTATTTTTAACTAATCTTTCAATATTCATCAATTCAGCCAGATTCATCAAAAATACAAGACTTTCCTATTCCTCCATTAATAATAAATGTAAAACATAATCATTTTGGAAAAATTGTTGAAACAATTGTTATATGTTGTTATATAAGAGTACATAATCACAAAATTAGAAAGAAAATAAACCAAACCGCTAGAAAAATAGTAATTTCCGTCTTAACCTACCCCAATAAGAAACCGATGGATGAGGGAATGTGTTTATTTTTGGAATGTGTCGTAAAGCTGGTTAATAACCGTGGTTATCAGCACTCAAAAAAAATAAGAAAAAAGGTTAAACAAAAAGCCAAGGTATAGTTATCGTGTAAAAGCTTTTGGCTTACACTAGATTGGATTGGAAAGCTATATTACTACCAATAAAAAAAATTTAATTTTAATTTCTTATGTCAGTAGCTTCGGATTATTTGAGTATATAAAAAAATTTTAAATTATGCGATAACAAAAAAATCTCTACCAAAGAAACCGTCCTCTTTTGATTCAAAAAGCAAAGGTGCCGACTATTACTTAGACATTGTATTTTTAGTTAAAGGCTAAAGTTAGCCCTCTTGAGTTTTGCAATCGATGCGTATTAGAGATTAGATCAAGAAAAATGGCGAGGACAATGAGAACAATGAAGCCGATGCGCGATGAGCATAAGATGAGCTGGTAGCTATGTATGGATCCCGTTTAAAGGATCCTCTGGCATTGTTCGTCGTTTTCAGGGGTTCGGAACAAGTGCAAAAGGATTGTGGTTCGCAGGGTGGCCGTCGGCCTGTCCGGATTGTCGGCGCCTTTTGGTGGAGGGTCAAGTGTTAAGCGACACCCCCGGCGACGCCACACCATCAGACTGGCACCAGTCTCGACCGCTCTTGCGTAAGGCGTCTTTTGAAGATTGCAAATTTTAATGACACCCGAAAGAAGATAAAAGAAAATTATGGTTGAACAAGGACCACAAAATAAAAAACTCTTTCAAGTCAATCTAATATTAAAATGCTATGATATACCTTAATAATATCTAGACTAAAATTATCATAAGAACTATAATAGAAAGTAGAATTGATGATAAAAATTGATTTGTGAAAAATAAATAAGTTGAAGAAGAAAATTATTACAACAAAATAATTTTAAAAAATTATGACAAAAAAATGTAGAAACATACCTTCCATTCTTAGTGATAATCATCTCGGTACCAACTTTATTGAACATCTTCCAAAGATGAGTGTCAACAAGTACAATAACGGGGGGTTCCATATCATAAAAATCTAAAAAATGAAAAAGGTTCCACTTAAAACATTTTAACCCTTTTTTTAAATAATAATCAAAAATGTAGACACAAAACTTTAAAAAATATACGTACAATTAGATCCACTAAATACTGAAGTCATGTTGATAACAAATTTCGAAAGTAAAAAGTCTTACTTGCACTTCACTTTGTCACCGAGTAACTCAAAAGCCAAACTAACATCAAAGGCTACGCTCGTTTTGCCTAAATGCAAGGGATTGTTTTGCAAATACGGGTGGTGCCACATGGTCGCAGATACATTGGTGGAGGTAATCTTTGCGGTTAAGATTTTGAGTTCCTATTGGACGGAGGGTTTTGGTGCTTAACAAATGGCGAAGTGCCCCGACACCCTTGGAACCAGCCCCACATTTTTATGGTTTGACTCATTATATACCGCTAATGGGACCGACCTCACTTAAATAAGATAACAATGGTATACTTACTGGGAAGCACAAAAAAGAAAAAATTCAATATTAAAAAAAGTGTAAAGATTATTTGATTAGAAGGAATAATAATTATATAAATAATATAGGTAGAGAGATGTAACACATAATATGAATATAATAATATGAAGACAACATGTGGTCGATGAAAGAAAACTGGTTATAGATGTCAACAACAAAAGTTATAAAAACACCCAAAGGATTCATAACAGATTTTGGTTCAACCCAACTATACTAAAATAAATAAGTTATTTACTTCAAAATTTGCATGTACATCAGAAAATGTTTATATTTACTTTGTCTGGAAAGAATGCCAGCTTAATTTACTTTGTTAACGAGTTATTAATGTATTTTTGTTACACACATTTTTAAATCTAGATCAAGATTAAAAGAGAAAGTGGTTCAATCGAAAATTAAAAAAATTAATAAAAGTATAATATTTAATTAATGTAATCACAAAAAATAAGGAAAAATATGAAACACCATTTATTATAGAATCACCTTGTCTAATTGTAAGTAAACAAATTAACATCTAAAACATTTATTATTAATATCATCATCACATGTTCATCGTCTTCCGAATCACAATCTTAGCGGTTTATAATATATGGAGGAATATTTTTAAAGGAAGTATTAGCTATATGGATTACCTGTCTTTTTCAATCAACGTGTTTTATACAATTACTCCATACCTGTATTATACAATTTAACAAAGCACTGCATCACACGTTATTAACACGATTTTTGTGTTGGCTGTCGATTTATTATTATAATAAATTTTCAATCGGCTCAATCTAGTTCAATTACATTATGCTAAGAATGGTAAGGAGCAAGTTGGAACACTTTAGTGTTATTCTGTGGAAGACGATCATCAACACCTTTTTGTATATTGCTGCAAAAGTAGCAAATCTTTTCCCAATGATGAGTTTTTATTTCGTGGTTTTGCATTCAAACACTTTTTTAGGTGTTTACAACATTTTTCCAGGTAAATTTATTTTCCCTGAAACTGTCAAGTAATGTTGCAATTGCTAGGCTGGACATATTAAACATACCGTAAAACGAGGTGTATAGGGACTTCCATCTGAATCGGGACAAAGCTTTTTTCATACAATATATTTTCTCTAAATGTTGCCCTTTACACTTCAGCCGCTTTAAATGAGAATAACGGCTGAATAACATGACCGTCCCTAATCAGCACATTTCCAGGCGAAAAGGGACAACGCAGTTTTTTTAAAAAAACTATCATTTAACATTTTTTTTTAAATGCCATTATTTGGGTATGAAAAGTACACACCATGTTCGGACTTTTGCCCACAGAAACTAATATTAAAATAAAAAGTAAAGCCGGCTAAATCCGAATGTTTCTAGTTCCAGGTTTTGTGTTAGTTCTAGTGCAAAACTAGAATAAACACTAGTTTTAAGTTTAATTCAGTAAAAGTATGCAACATAGTGTTATCTAATGCTGACTAGCGCTACCTAGCACTGTCACTAGAACTAACATTTGACCTAAAACTAGAAACAGTCAGGTTTAGCCATGTTGAGAGTTTATTAAAAATTTACATTTGTTCTTTTCATAAAAGTTAGTATGACCATGGATACAACGCATCCGCAAAGCAAAGCGAATTCATTTCCAGAAGGTTCTAAAACTTTCGATTACAAATGTAACAAAATATAACACAAACATAACTACTACGTATATAAATGGATTAACTTTATACATTCACACTATTTTATTGAGTAATTAAATTAAAATTATATTTTTAGATAATATTTTTAATCTTCTTAAAATTTTGACAGAAAGCAATCTATAAACATTCAATAGTGGGTTCAATAGATTTTTACCATAACACGCTTCGTGACTATTTGTCAATCGTCAAACGTTCCAATAAATAAACAACTTCAAGGGATGTATACAGCAATTTAGCACAATGTGCGTTGCGTAACTGCGCGTGTTTGTACACAGTGGTCACAAAGACATTTTGGCAGAGATCCATCCGTCGATGGGGTTTGGCGTCATCCGGGGTTGCGCGGCATGTTTCGCCCCGAGTGACTCTTGACGAGTCGCAGACTCGAGCCAAGTAAAAAGGAAAGGCGCCTTACGCATTAGAAGGTTTCCCTGGCACATTAGCCAAAGAACGAAGGACGATAATTACTCGATATCACTGTCCCAGGCGACGACACTGGCCCAAACTGAAAAAGAGTGGCGCCCGACGTCTGTTTTCTTTTCGCAAAATACTCAAAACAGATAATTACGATTTTAAACAGCAATTAAATCAAATTATAATTGTGATTGTCATTACTTTTATATTACATTATGATGGCGATAACCAAATTTATTTATTCTTTTTAATGAATGGGATTTACAAGAATGAAAGAAATTTTAACATTACAAATCAATACGTCTGGCCGCCGCCAGCGTCTCTTTAGGGGGGGTCCCAGACACTTTTAACACTTGCCAAAGGTTAAGAGGAGCCACTCGGCGAACCGGAAGACACGCACCACCCTCTTTCTATTGTCAGCATTACATTTACCTGTGTAAAGGACAGTCGAACTAATAACCGGGTAATAAGGACTACTTTTGGGCTGTATACGATAAATGAGCCGACCGGCGACTTTCCTTCTTCCGTCTACCAAGAACAATATTACCGCGAAGGCAGGAAATGTCACGAAATGGTGACGATAACACTGCGACAAAAACTATGTCCCCTGTGGACAGCGGTTACCACTTTCGAGTATTGTCACTTGAGAGGGTACCCTCTTAAAAGAATACTTATGTTAATTATTTAGGTGACTACAAAAAACTTCTTTTTTTAAGTTACTTCATGAAAAGATAGTCATTAAGAAAAAAAATACCTACTATTTTTGTAATTGCATCATTCGTTTTAGCATCAATCCATGTATAAAGCAGGGAAATATAAACTATTTTACGATTATGTTATCGGCCCAAATTTCAAATATGATGGTATCCGGTTTTGTATTTTATCCATTTTAACCAAACACCTCAACGATGTTGCGATGCAGCCTAAAACAATAAGAAATGTTATAGTGATTTTATATTGTTGTGTTAGAGTTGTTTTAGATATTTCCAAAGCACTTTATGAGATCTCATTGAGAGTTACGTTAGTGAAATTGGTGGCGACGCCGATTCACAAGATTGAGCACGGTTGATACTCTTCTTGCATAGTGAAAGCGCCGCCCTTGTCAGATCCTTACCTTGTCGTTGCAGAAACTGCAAACTTTCCAAAGTTGACCTCGGTTAGCAGTTTGCCATTACGTAATTAAATACAGACTGGCCGAACGGGTTCTTTTGCTTGATTACTCGGTGCTTGTTGGACTTTCTGGTTGAATATCTGTCTACTATAAAGGTAGCAGTATTTCACCATATGCCTCTTGATGTCATTATGATCTATGGCTCTTTGCAAGTCTATGGAGATCACATAATAGAACTTCCCATTATCTTTCCTGCATCTGATGTATTGGTCCATTGCGAGGCTTTCGCTATTACTATATAGCGTTTTTGTGCAATCTGAATCATAAAAAATATAGGTTAAACCTATTGCAAGTTAATGCTAGTGACAAATATAAAATTCGTCCTATACCTGAGAACGATCAAAATTATAGTTGTCACAAAGCAGAAGAGGAGATTATTTAACCTTAACTTAAGATAAATTAATCAAATGTTGTACATATAAACCTTTGTAATCGTAATAAATATGCAGATGTAAAATTTTCGTCAAATTCTGTGGCTGAAAATGACACTTTGCCCAGGATTTACCAATGGGCGATTTAAAAATGTTGTTAGTCTATCGGTAATATATAAAAACGCAAGAAATTTGAGTTATTTTAATTATTCTTGTCCACTTTATAATTTAAACTTTTAAGGTTACAAATCAAGGTCCGTTGAGTATTGGTTATAACTTTTAAACTAACTAGAAATATTCGGGTTTAGCCGTGCGTCTTCAGACTTTTCTAAGTTCTTGTCTAAGACGCCCGTCTAAACCTAAAACCTTCTAGTTCTAGGTCTAGTGTTAGTTCTAGTTTTAATTGTTATTTAACCCTAAATTCTTGTACATTTTAATTGATCTAAAAATTTTTTTTTTTTGATTTAATCCACTTACCTTGCTTATAATTTCATCATTTCATCCATTTACCCATTTTGAATTAAATACAACCTTTAAATCCAATTAATTGTGTTTTTCATTTCAAAAACTTGAATTCAACGTCAATTTTGACAAGAAACTGTAATATTTGGATATTAATCACCATGGTAACCGAGTCAAGTTGGATAACCTTAAAATAATAAATTTTTTTTCCGATTTTTTTATCAATTCTAACCTAATTTTTATTAATTTTAAAACAATTCGAATTCTTTACGATTATCTCGCATTCATAGTAAATTCGTTAATTGTAGTTAATTTAAATCGATTCTAATTAAGAGAAATAAATTAAAAATATCTTTTTTTGATTTAATCCACTTACCTTGTTTATACTACCCTAGATAAACCAATTTTGAGTTAAATACAGCCTTTTGAACCAACTAAATAAGACTCTTTCCTAAAAAAAAATTTAAATTCAATTTCAATTTTGACAAGCATCTGCAATATTTTGATCTTAATCACCATGGTAACCGAATCAAGTTAGATAACCTAACAATAATAAAATTATAACCGTTAATACTTCGCTTTATATTTTAATATTTTTTTAATTTAATTTTATTTTTTTTATATTTTTGTATATTGTACTTATACAGTATGTTTATTCAACGGACATTGGTTACAAATTAATTCTAGCGACATCTAGAAACGATCGATAAAAATGCAACCCATCTGTCATGTATAATCTAACCTCACTTTTGCTTGTCAACAGTTTTTAATTCTTGTAAAATGCCTCCGAAAGAATTAAACCCAACTGAAAAGAAAATTTTCGAAGCAATCGAAAAAAATGATATTCCTTTACTAAGAACATTACTAACGGAAGCGAAGGATGTGAACATTTTTGATGAAAACTTGATGACTCCACTTCAACATGCCGCTTATAAGGGCAATAAAGAAGTTGTACAATTACTTCTTGATCAGGTATTAATTATTATTCAGTCTTATAACTTTAATTAATTTTAAAATTTTATTTGAAGGGTGCTGATCCGAATATTTGCGAACACGAACATTCTTACACTGCTTTGCATTTTGGGGGGTTATCAGGAAATGTAGATGTATGTAATTTGTTGTTACTAGCTGGTGCAAAATCTACATCTGTGAATACAGTTGGAAGAACAGCAGCACAAATGGCTGGTTTTGTTGGTAATCACAGTTGTGTTATAGTTATCAACAATTTTATTCCAAAAAAAGATGTTGAATATTATTCGATTATACAAGGCCAACAAACTAAGCCTTATCTACCACCTTTCTTATGTGAAGGTTTTCATAAATTTATTAGTACTGTTAATATTCACCCTGTTAGGTTAGCGTTAAACATCCAAGGAATTCCTGGATTGTTAGATCATATGGATGAAATAAAAAACGTTTTAGAGATGATGTGCAAAAAGCAAATGAAAGGAAGGGAATCAAATGAAGTTATGGCGATGAAATTTCATTATCTTGGTTTCATGGTTGACTCATTATCGAAAATTCGAAAAAATCGGAAAGAAGATGATGATAAAAAGTTTGATGTTATCGAATTATTTTCAAAGAAAATTCTAAAACCAGGCAAAGATAATTATTTGGACTTTATGGACGGTTTTATTAGGGAAGCTGTTAGAGAGTTTCCATTCACAGATTGTACTTTGTTTAGACAAATTGTTACTAGTTTGGCTGGTAAAGATCCCCCACCAGCTCTTAACGTTTTAACAGCAGCTATTAATGGTCACAGAGGATTTGTTGATAACATCTCCGTTTGTCATACTTGTGGAGAAGAAAAACCCAGTAAAAAATGTTCGAAATGTAAAGCAATTCAATATTGCGATCGAAATTGTCAAAGATTAGATTGGTTTGTCCATAAGAAAGCTTGTGCTAGATTAAGCCAAGGTATAAATGAGATAGAAACAAAACCGGATGCTACAGATATATCAAATGAAATCCAAAACTTGCTTATTAATAATTAATATTCTCATTATTAAAATGAATATTGAATTGAGTGGAATAGTTGGAAGTAATCCTTGAACATAATTTTATGTAATGTGTTTAATATTAATGTGGTGTAATTGTACAAAAAATTAATTGAATTTGATGTATCAATGTGAAAATTTATTAATAAATTTAATGGATCACTAAAAATTTTTATTTTACATAAATCTTATTGGATATTTTTTAGAATAAAAGACAAACTTAACGAAAACTGAATTTATTAACGTTAAGAAAACAAACGTTTGGCTGTAACGTTCGTTTTCGATAAATAATTTTTAATAAATATTGTTACAATAAAGAATATAGGAATTTTTCATCAATCACGACGAGTTAGTTGTTATGGCTGTTAACAATTAACTTGTAAATCAACAAATATGAACCCAATAATAATAAATCCTAACAATTTTAATTGTAGGAATATCAATAATAAAGTATTTTACCTCCATTAAGTATTTTTATACATGAAAATATTCTTAATTTGCAGTTTTACAACCGTCCTCTATATCTATGTTTTGAAGGCCACCAAATGGCTGTTTGGTCGCCTTCCCATAAAATCTTATCTTTACAATAACAAAGTACAAAATATTTGTTGATGTATACAATATTTTTTAATATAGCTAAGTTAAAGCATATCTACAACTAGCACGTCCACCCTTAATTTTAATTTATACTACAAATATAAAGGTGGATAATTACATATTGCTAACTAATACTCTTTATGGATCCTAATATTTATACATTAACTTATAATTAAATTTATTTACTTAGTATCTAGTTGTTTATTATCTCTACAGCTACTCGTTTGGTCATTTATTCGCTGTGTTCACCTGATTGGCTAATATTAAATATTTCTAACAAAATGTGAAAACTTCCAAACGCCTAACTAACTACATCAAAAAAAAGAATACGTAATACACATATTTCGGCTAGATTTAAAGCTACAGCAGATTATACATAATAAATATCAAAATGGATGCAGGGACGCGAACCTCAGACTTCTACTGCATTTGTGGTGGTTTCTTCTGTATTTCCTAACCGTATTTGATTACTTTCCGATTGAATGACCCCATTTACTTGTGTTCCTAATTGCGTATCCCTCCAAGGTGTTGTTAACTTTTTAAATCGCTGAAAACAACTTAATTGTTCACTACTCGATAATTTTTGATTTATATTTATTACCTTATAACAAGTTCCTGGAGTAGTTATAAATTTATAAGCTGCCACTAATGGTATCATACTAACTGATGATCCAGCTATAGCCCATCCAAGAACGTTAGCCCAAGTTGGATATGTATATCCTTCATACGATAGAGGTTCATATCCCAATAAACCATAGACAATGATGAAGAGTAAAAATAAGGGTGCTGCAAATCTCCAACAAAATCTCCAGTATATTCCAGGACTAAATCCGATCATGTCTTTAATATCGTCGCAGAAACGTTTTGTTCCTTTAAAAAAATAGTTTAAAAAAGCTTGTTGAGGTATTTTATTGTGCTATTTACCATAAATCCAAGATACAGCAATGGATTCGAAAAAAACTGCTATTAACATGGAATAACCTGCAGCGTAGCGATCGAGTAAATGAAAAAAGTAAAATCCACCTTGCGAACAAGATGCCAAACCAACCAAAAAGTACAATGTGAAGAGACAAGCGACAAAAATTTCTCTGTTGCGACCAATTTTTGGAAACTCATCGCTTAATGCTGTTATTATAGCTTCAGATCCACCAAACTAAAACAAATAACAATTTCTAGCGATATAGCATAAATCATAAAATATCAAAATTGGACGATTTTTCTTAATAAACTCAACTCTAACGGAAGTACTAAAAGAGATGGAGAAAAAGATTATGAATAAAAAATATTCCTAATGCATCAATAAATTATAATCCACACTTATTTCATATTTATCCATCGTCAGTTTCTAGTGATATAGCATAAAATACAAAATGTCAAAATTGGACGATTTTTTTTAATAAAATCAACTCTAACGGAAGTACTAAAACTGATGGAGAAAGACGTTAAGAATAAAAAATGTTCCTAATGCACCAATAAATGACAATCTACACTTATTTCATATTTATTTATCAACAGTTTCTAGTGATATAGCATAAAATACAAAATGTCACAATGGGAAGATTTTTCTTAATAAAATCAGCTATAACGAAAGTACTAAAAAAGATGGAGAAAGACGTTATGAATAAAAAATATTCCTAATGCGTCAATAAATCATAATCCACATTTATTTCATATTTATCCATCATCAGTTTCTAGTGATATAGCATAAAATACAAAATGTCAAAATGGGACGATTTTTCTTAATAAAATCAACTCTAACGGAAGTACTAAAACTGATGGAGAAAGATGTTATGAATAAAAAATATTCCTAATGCACCAATAAATCACAATCTACACTTATTTCATATTTATTTATCAACGGTTTCTAGTGATATAGCATAGAATACAAAATGTCAAAATGGGACGATTTTTCTTAATAAAATGAACTATAACGGAAGTACTAAAACTGATGGAGAAAGACGTTATGAATAAAAAATATTCCTAATGCATCAATAAATCACAATCTTCAGTTATTTCATATTTATTTATCAACAGTTTCTAGTGATATAGCATAAAATACAAAATGTCACAATGGGAAGATTTTTCTTAATAAAATCAACTCTAATGGAAGTACTAAAACTGATGGAGAAAGACGTTATGAATAAAAAATATTCCTAATGCATCAATAAATCATAATCCACACTTATTTCATATATATCCATCACCAGTTTGTAATGATATAGCATAAATCACAAAATTTTAAAATTGGACGATTTCTCTTAATAAAATCAACTCTAACGGAAGTACTAAAACTGATGGAGAAAGACGTTATGAATAAAAAATATTCCTAATGCATCATTAAATCATAATCCACACTTATTTCATATTTATCCATCACCAGTACTGATATATTAAATAGATAATATTAATAGTATGATTTAAAAATATTTTGTTCGTTATATCCGAAGTTCGTTTTAACGAGGTGCGTTATATCAAGATTTTCCTGTATTATTGATACACTATAGTATAATAGAAACTATACATAATAAAAATATTTTCTTTTAAGAAAAGAAAACTCACTGAGCTGTCAAGTCCTAACGTGAGTAGCATCATAAAGAAGATTAGCGCCCAAAATATACTGCCAGGCATCGTGGCGATTGCCGCAGGATATACAATGAAAACAAGTCCCGGTCCCTCTGTTGCAACATCCTTTATATCCCTTCCAGAAGCGTGGGCCATATAACCTAAGACCGAAAATATGACGAATCCCGCTATGAAGCTGGTCGCCGAATTGATGATGCTGGTAAGTAGGGCGTCCCTTATAAATAAAATCAAGATTAACTTTAGATTTAACTTAATCCTCGCGATAAACGACATACTTATACACGTTATTGTGGTACTTGTTGTAAGAGGCGTATGCAAGCAAAACACCAAATCCTGGCCCCAAAGAAAAAAATACTTGTGTTGCTGCATCTACCCAAACCTAAAATAAATGCAATTAATTGATTTTATACTAATTTCAAATGATGTTTATTTACTTCTGGTGAAGTTATTTTATTAAAATTCGGATTAAGATAATATTTGATTCCTTCCGCCGACCCAGGTAAAGTTATTCCACGAATTAAAAGAATTAAAAGCACAGCGTATGGAAATAAAGCGGTGAACCACACAACTTTTCCCGACGTTGAGATTCCTTTCCATAAAGAAAAGTAACAAATTACGTAAACTGCCAAAAGGCACAACGCGATATCCCATTTTATGGTTCCAAGATCGTGTAATCCTTCACTTCGGTGTAATTCTAAGATTGCGCGACTAGATTTTAAAAAAATTATTAATATAAAACATCAAAAAAATAAATAAACTTACTTAAAATATTCAGATGCAGCAGAATCAAAGCTATTTGCAGAACCAGAAGCAGATGAATTTCCATTAGTTGCGTTTGCTAAATTTACATCAAACTAAAATTTTAATTATAATTAGATAACGAAATAAAACACATTTTATTAATTTTTCTTACTGGTCTACAATTTGGTGTATTCCATGGATTATCGCACGTAGTCCATGGCAAAAGATCGGTAAAAGACGCGAAGAAAAATCGTAAAGCCCAAGCGATAATCACGTTGTAATAAAAATCGACGTAAAACGCTATAAGTACAACAGCGTATCCTATTCCTAAAAAAATATTTTAAATCAAACTATTATTAATTTAACTTTTTTATTAGTTTGAAGTAATTTAATTTATCGCAAAGAAAAACTTAATTATCGATGATTACTTCAAGTTTTAATCAATTTAATCAACAGGTGTGTTTCCATTGTAAGGTTTCTTATTGAAATAGGAAGTATTGTGTTCGAAAATGGAAAGAGTCCGACTAAACTGGGATCGAGCGTAAAATATCTACGAGAAGGATGGTTTTCGCGCGAGCTATAGCAAGAACTCGAGAGAGTCAATTATCTACTCGGACTAATACCCGGAAGCTGCCGCTCTCGGAAACGGTATTGTGAGGGGGTCTCGACGTCGTCAACTCGTCGCGAAAGTTGGGGAATTTTTGAACAGAGAAAGAGAGAAGTACATCAATATTCAGCTGGGTTTAAGAGAGAGTGGATGGCCACTTAAGCTGAATTATATGACTTTTGCGGATCGGCCGAGTGTGAAATTTATAAGTGTTTCAAGGAATGATGATTTATGGATGATGGAAGTGGATTTTTCTTATACTTAAGTAATAAAAAAAAAATGTAGAGTACCTTTAAGAAGTGGTACGAGTCTTCCCCAACAAGTTATTGCCCCTTTTCTGTTGAACTGTCCTAATGCTAATTCCATGTAGAATAATGGAATTCCTCCGATGATAAGCATAATACAATATGGAACTAGAAAAGCACCTAAAATAATAAATAATTATACAAACAATATTTTCAATTTAGTAACATATATAAATATAAATTTATGTTCTTCGTATAGAAATATTGATTTTAAGACATAATTTAAATTATTGGCAGGCTACTTCTTGTTCATTGCCAACATCTCTTCCCCAGAAGATGAGTTCCAACATTCTTGCCATCGTTTTGGTGGTCTTCCTTGTGACATTTTTTCTACTGGGTTCTATAAGTTCTATTCTTGCGATTTTAACGTCTCTGGCGTCTTTTATTCCTCTTTTATGTTTGTTCCAGAATCTTTTTCTCAACTCATCTTTCTAAGTCCTGTATTCCACATTGTTGTGTGATATCTTCCTTCTATATTCTGAAGTGTAAAAATTTGACTTGTAGATTTCTTAGTGGTTTTCATCTAGACTGTTCTCATTATTTGTAGAATCCTGCTTGTATCTCAACTTGTCTCTGCCGCGCACACTGGTTTTATAGTTAAAAAGATTTCCTTGAATATTACTAAGCATTTGGTCTTCTCAGTCTTGATGAGCATATTTAGTTCTTTTATTTTAGTGTTAAAAAAATGTAGTAACATTTAGAGGTTGTCATCAGAATCTGCAATAAGAACAGCATCGTCAGCGTAGCAGACATGGAAGAATGTGTTCCCATTTTGAATCCAGCTGTTCTGGCACGGTTTTCTCTGGGCGTTCTCTCTTTCCAATGAGAGCTGTGATGGTTTATTGATAATTAGAAATTGAACTCTATCTGTTGGTTTCATCTGTCTTGCTTTTGACTTCTGTGTGATGGAACGAATAGACGGCAAAGATTCATAGACAAATAGCTGACCAGCAGAATATGTATTAAAAATATAAAACTTTACAAATACCATTATAGTACCTAGACATAGTTGCCCGATCGTAATATTAAAAGTAATTGATGGCATATTAAGTGTTTGAAATCCAAGTTTATGCGAATTTTTGCAAAAACTTTGATCATGACATAGAGCTGTATGAACACGATACCGTAATATGGAAAATTAACAAGAATCTAATTAATTCCTTTTGATCTGAGGTTGCCTGTCAACTTTGTTTGGAAACTTCTAATAGTATGTGAAACTGATACTGCAGTATGGAAAGTTAATAGGAATTTAATTAATTCATCTAGTTCTGGTAGTTGGTTATAAACCTTGTTTGGAAACTTTTTCCGAAAAAACTTCATTTATGAAATAACAATGAGAACATCTATGAGTCTAATCTATTGGGCTCAATTACTCCTCCAGTTTATCTCAGACTCGATAAGTACCTCTTGAGTGCAATGAGAGTTGATGGTTACGATGTCATTGTATCGGCTATGTGTACGTCTTTACTGAATTACTGGCTTAATATCCAAATAATTATTGCGTATCCAAAATATAAAGCTTTATTTCTAATGAATTAGGGAGATTGTCGCAGAGATTACAATCGATCCTGTCAAACCGACTACGAAGGTGATGGGATAAGTTATACTTGATGCCTTATATTTAGATAGTTATACTTGGGTGCAATGAATATTGAAAGTCTCAATTTCAATGTCTCGATCGCAAATAGCTTCGATTTGAACTATTGCTTGGTTATTAAGCTATATATCCCTACAAATTATGCAGTTTTATATCTGTATTTGATTTCAATTAAACATAAGCTTTCAATTTGTAATGAACACGACAAATGAATCATATATGTGAGTTTTTTAATTATTAAGAACATTGAAATATTTATAAAATTTTAATCAAATCAAAAATCAGATTGGTACTATATAAAATATGATTTATTAATTGTAGCAAATAAAATTCAAAGATAACACACAACAAAATTGTATTTTACCTATCCGATTTTTCGAGAAAGTCCCTGTGAGAACACTCCCGGCTTTTTTTGCTTTATTCTTTCAAATCCTCTTTTAAAATAAATTAAATCTCGATTCCTTTTCCTTGAGGATCAGATTTTCTACGTGATTGTCTTTAATGTCTTGAGAGGATCAAAAAGTCCATTGAGACTTGTTCTGTAATAAAATCTCAATTTCTTTTTACATTAAATATAGGGGAATTATTCTTATTTTTTAACATTAACACTACGTAAGGTGAACCTGTATGTGTGACATTTTTGATATGATTTCGTTCTTTTTTAATTGAGGTGTCAATTAATTTGGTAGTTTAATAAGCGATCACCGTCCGGTCTTTACTCAGTGTAAAGTGGCAATAAAGCCTCTTCTGAACGTCTATGCTCGAGTAATTCGATTTTAAGGCCATTAACAGGCAAGGGAGTGAAATGATAGGGGTCGCGAAGTGATATTCTGAACCTGTTATAACTATAAAATTAACGAAAATTATCAACTATAGCATGCTATTTAGATTACATCAAAAATTAATTTGTACTACAAGAAAATTGTAATAAAAGTTTTGCATAAAAGAATATTAGTGGAAATAAAATGTTTAATAATTGAGTTAAAATCTGTTGGAATAAAGAAATTAAGATTTTTGTACTTTGAAGTCACAGTCAGACGAATAAGAGTCCGATTTTTCTTTATACTTCGGTCAAAGGAATATTAACAATTTCCGGTCGTTTACAGACTTCGTAAAATCGTTTCCGTTTTGAAATAACTTACCGCCGCCGTTCTTATAACAAAGATATGGAAATCGCCAAACGTTCGCCAAATCAACAGCAAATCCAATAACAGACAGAAGAAAATCCACTTTTTTACCCCATGTTTCTCGGGCGTCGGTTACCACTTCGGTACCTGGAGGCCGAATCATGGTCGTCGGCGTCGTGGTTGTCGACATTTCTAAGTTTCAAGGCACCAACATCTAACAATAAAAAATATAATAACTAGAATATTAAATTTTTAATCCCTACCATATTTAAAAGAAATGCGAAATTCTCGAACGAGCAAAAAATTAAAAAGAGAAGTTTCTTGCAAAAGGAATCATTTATTCATTCTATAGTATCCGGTGTAAGTTGCAGAAAAATAGGGATTAAAAGATTGGCCAACAAAGGAGAAGGGAGATTGCACATAACGGGCATAGATGAAGTTGTGGCGAAGGATTAAATAAAGTAAGCAATTTGGAAGATGGAATAAGAAAACCTTAACGACTTTACCTACGCAAGAAAATCTTCACTGTATGCAAAACCTACTCATGGTTGCTACTGACAGAACTAATATTTAAGGGAGTTCTCAAAAAGAACCTATTTTTTTTCTGTGTAGAAAGAAATACAAAAAGAAAAGTTGTAAAAAACAGAAGGTACTTCCAACAAAACTGTCTGAACCAAAATGACACAAGGAACCAGCAAGATTCCAACAAGTCTGGTAATATGACTGCAAAATCTATCTGCAGGTAATTGGTTCATCGATTTCTAACTCGTTAATAAATTAAAAAGGAAAATGTTATGTGATGTAGACACTGATGAAGAAAGATAAATATCCCATGTTTTTATGAACTTGAAAGGAAGAAATTCAGACAGAAGGGTGTTTGTGTTTAATGTGTTCAAGACATTTTTCCATAATTGTGACGAACCCGTTGATTTTGGAACTGGAAATAGATCGAACCTAAGAGTCATCACATTCCACGATTCGTCGATATAAAGTATGTTGGTGATATAAATTCTCAAGTAATTTATTTAAAAAATCAAGCATACCAAAAAACCAATGCATGGCAAAATATTTCATAAAATTTTATCTCATGAGGTGACATTTTCAGGCAAGTCTACTCAAGTATCTTCCCCTGTAGTCAGATGAGTTATATATAGTGTGGAAACAAGAATCAGAATGGTGATAAAGAATGTATGCAAAAACGTTACAAATTAATGTGAATTAACGTGAAACGCATTTATTTCATTATATTCAGGTATTTAAAAAAATCCTATTTCATAACAATGTATATTTTATTATACATTAATTATTACTACAACATATTTATCACATTATGTTAGGGGTTAAGTATTATTTGGAAGATTGCGAGGTTTATGTTTAGGGAAACCACTTAACACCTTGAATGACACCTGTCCGCGACAGCTAGCGAGATGGAAACCCATCGAACTGCCACTAGACATCCATTTGCGGTCAACCCTCGCGTTACCCTAAAACAATGGGTCATCATCGATGGGATGTCACCGGTATAAATCTGTTTACATTCGCATCAGTTTGTGTAATGAAATTAGGTGTTGATAAATTGATTGTGATGCGTTTGAAAAGTTCCAGAAGGTCTAATTTTAGATTCGATTAATCAATCTCGAGTAAAATGTATTTCAAACGGGTTTTAATACGAACCTATCATTGAAAGCTTTTATATCTTATAAATTCTTCGTTTAATACAAGAATATTTGAAATTTTACTATTTTAGAAAAGAAAATAATAAATATAACTAAAAAATATGGATTGCAAAAAGTTTTGTCATTTTATCAAGGAAAACAAAAGGCAAAGGGTTAATATAGAATCAATAATTTCAGAAAAAGTATCTAATATTTAGGAAATGTGGCGATGAATATAAAAGCAAAATATAGGAAAGGGCCTGTTAAATATGAACAATTTAAATTAATAGTAAAAAATAATCAAGAGATGTAATTAAAAATACTTTAGAAAATGTAACTAGAACTAGAAGAAGATAAAAATCGTTGAAAAAAATTAATCAAATGAAAAAAAAATTGATTTTAAGAGAAACTTAAATTTTCTTATCATAATTTTAAGAATCACAAGAAAACACATTACATTAAAAAAAAGAAATCGAAGTAATTATTTTCTATGATGATAACAAAAACAACTCTATTTCGCACTATTACAAAAGATACCGACTATAAAGAAAACGATTACACGACTCTTGTTTAATCCCACATTAAAATTTATTGTTCTAATGATATAATTGACTGTCCTCAATTGTGTTTTTTTTTCTAATAAACGAAAAATATCTTTTCAAGTCTAAACATTCTCGTAGTAAGCAACGGATAAAATGATGAAGTAAAGAGAATTAAGTTTTATGACTTACCTGTTGAAGGGATCGACCAACATCTCCTTTCAGCGCCAGAGGATGCAGACGATAGTGAAACTGGAGTCGGTCTGCCCCATCGGTGGATGAAATGATTTGGCCAAAGGAGGGTCGTCAGTTTTCGCAAGAAGCGGATCATGCGCGGTATTAAATATTTCATATTTCCAAGAAGTGATCTTTTCTCTTTAATCGATGTAATTAATCTATTAACATATCCTCAAAATAGCTTTTTAGAATCCGAATGCAGTTTGTTTTTAATCGTATTTTTAAATAAAATCACAATTTTATTAATGATTTTTATTATGAAATTTCCCTCTGGGTTTTTTATCATTGGCTGGTGCTAATTGAAACTAAATGAATCATGGAATAACATTAATGTCCCCGCTAAAACCTCTACAGTTTAATAGCTAAATGGAGATGTTCATAACTATTGACTCAGTCAATACAAAAGCTTTACTTTTTGTTCGCCCTAAGAAACTGTTTCTCAAGTCAATATGTTCTGTGATTCTACCTTGAAACAGGTTCACTTTCAATACTATATTTCTGAATTTATACCAACACAGCATGAGCACTTACAGACTCTATTTGATCTAGAACTTGTATGAAAATGTCAAAATCAAGTATTGATACTCTTTCAGCGATAAATGAAATAAAAGTAAGTTCTGGCGCAAATAAAACAAAATAAGTAAATTACAACAACAAGGATTAGAATAAGATGTGTCTTTAACCAAATCGCAAATGTCTTGGAAGTACACTTTATAATCCAGTTAGCCATGAATTGTAAGATCTTCTTTTGTGAATGCACTTAAATAGCCTAGATAAATTGAAATGTAATTAAATTAATAGATTAGTTAGTTGCGTTTGAATTATTGAGTTATTGATTATCATATTTTAGCAAAATAGACTTGGGTTGCATTTATTTTAAAAAACCATATCTCTCCCACATTGAGATTCCTGATCGCTCTTCTTTGCTGTGGTATCTACTCCATTGCTCTTTTTGATAATGTGTCCTCCACCATTCGTTGTACACGACCATGCCATAAAACTTGGATTCTCCCAATATCTTTCATTATTGTCTCTTGTAACCCCATTTGTTCTCATATCACTTTATTGTTGCATGTATCGACTGAAAAAAGCATCATTTTGCATCATCTGAAATTATAAGTATAAACTCCTTTGAGAAACTTCGTTTAATTTTTTATGCAGTCTGATCATCATACAAACAACTCAACATACATATACTTTCGGGTCTTCACTCAAAAATTTTAATATCATACAATAATCAATAATCATAAAAAGTACAGTTTTATGGTCTGACTTTAGCAATTTTATTTCGAAATAGTATAAAACTTTCCTATTCAAGGGTAGCGGAAATATTAATTCGTTCAAGATTTCACGTTAAAATAAAATCCTTTGAGTAGATAACCGTGTTGCAAACAGAGCCCGAAGCATAAATCGGTCATTTTAAGCGTCTTTTATGATTAATGACCCCCGAAGTAGAAAAGGCTGTAGTGGACATCGTAAAAAGGGTTTACTTTCCATTTTAACGCGTAATATAAATGCCCATTTGACCGTATCCACTTTTAAACACTTCTCGAATTACCGAAATTTATATTCTAATTCAATTTCATTTCAAAATTATTAGAACCATTTTAGCCAACATTAAATAACTAAACATTCCTATTTGATTCTTATTTATAAAATGTACGAATCAAAAAACACAACATCTGCGTATTTGAGTTGTATATTAATCATGTTATGCTGCTCACGACACTCAACGAGTTAAAAAGATTCACACATTAACTCCCAAAAAGTTAACACTCCAAATTCCTGTGACCAAATGTCTATTCGAGTAAATACAGTGATGAAAATAAGTTAAATAACAAATAAAACTTCATAATTTAAGTTTTGCTTTACTTTTAATTATGTGGTTGAGTTTATTTCACGGTTTTTGAACATCTTAAAAGTCTTGAAGTAAGCAGAAACAAACAGAGAAAGTTTCTCTTCCCATTACGAATCAAAACAATACAGATACTTTCTTTCAAATTTCTTAATTTGTTGATTCTAGATTAATTCCTATCGATTCATTCATTTAAAAAATTCTAAACATGTTTTTAATAATCTTTAAAAGCCAACTTCTGTTGATTACATTTAAGTTTCCCGCCATTATATTAAATATATTTTACGATTCGGATGAGTCTTTAACAGTGGTGGGGGGAATATCTTTTCACCCTAGATATTTAAATATAACTTTGAAGTTACTAAGATATAATTAAATTTTTTATTATAATTACTGACTTATAATTACAGAAAAACACATTGTAAGTAGTAAAATAAAAAATTTTTAAAATTGTTTAAATAAATTCTTGGAAATTTTGTAATTTCAAAATCGCTCCCGCCACTTTATGCCACTAAAGTTGTTTCTATTGGATGAACGTTCACCAATAGAAACCCGTTTTTTTTGCTCTTTAATGGCTTATTGCTAATCCAGCACTTGACACATTTGACAGATGTTTATAAACCTTGGAATTGTACACACACAAATCTTTTTTTCCTTGTATACAACAGCTGTGTTTAATTAGAGTAAGTGAAAAGTTACCCATTAAAATAGTTCTTTTTGGTTGCACTAAAAGTCTTGTGATTTACTATAAATATGAGCGACGAAGGAGGATTTGATCCCTGCGAATGTTTTAATTTCCATGAAATCGCCATGCGAAGACTATTAAATATGGTAATTACACTATAATTAAGCTTAATATCGTGTCATTACTTCTATTCTTTGTAGTTGAGACAATCTCAATCATATTGCACAGATTCTGAATGTGTTGATGATATTACTGGTAAGTGAAAGTTGGTGAGTGTTTTATTATGAAAATGTTTCTTTTTTAGGTGCATCTCTACAAAGAGGGAATGATGAAGGGATTTTTATGATGAGTGTTATGTTTGTTATGGCCTTACTTATTTATTATTTAAGACCTAATCGATTTAGAACTAAGAATACTTCAGAGAAACCTTGCTTTAACGAACGGGTAAGATTTCAACAAAAAATAACTCTTTATCAGTAAAAAATATGTAAGAATTTTTTGAAAAAATATGCAAATCGTATAAATACTTTTTTCTATAAGTTGTTTCAAAAGATTAAAATAAATGGAGTTAATTTTCTAAATTTCTTTTTACACTACAAAGTATTAATTGATTAAAAGCGAAAGATTTAAATATTATTTTTGTATCCACCCATATTTAGGATTATTATCTTGTTTCAAGGTAAAATTCGCTCATTATACCTGCGTCCGGTTCATTTTAAGCATTGACCTTGACGAAAACCTCCATAAATACACGACCATTGTAAATTTTCGTTGATCCGTTAAAAATTGCGATTTTTTTGCAATAAATCTCACAAAAAAGGCATATTTAATCTAAATTGAATGTCATTATGTTCTTTGTTCGTAGGATTCGAATGGAGCACCACCCACACCGCCTCCCAGCAGTTGTTAAATGAAAAATCTAAAGTTTTAGATTAATTGCAACCTGCGTTTTTAAGTGTTAAAACACTTTTTTAATTCTACACGCACATTTTACAAGATAGAATAAATTAATATATAATAAGGGTGTTTATATTTTTGTATAAGAAAGTTTTTTGAAAAATTATCTCATAGGAGAAAAAATTATGGCTAGTCTGGTGGGTCGAAATTATCAAAAAAATTATTGAATCTCGTTATGAATGGTGATTTTTATTTGTGTAATGCAATTATCAAACTGAATTTGATATTTTAAGTCTTTTCTTTTTGTTTTTAAACATTCCCATTTAGATTTTTATTATTATTTTGAGTTATCTATTAAGTTAAAAATTTTATTTATACATTATTAAAATTAAATTCTAATTTTATTTTATATTAATATTAACAATAGTAATTTGTTAACAATATTATGTAACAGTATCTATGATTTATAAATTATATTGTGTTGTTTTCTTGTAGAAATAAATAGGTATGAATAGGAGTTATTATTCTTTTAGGTTGTGTTAATAATTGTGTTCAAATCCTAGTTCAGGTTCAATTTTATTATGAAAATGTATATAGGGTACAGCAAAAGTCAGATAGCCAATATGGGGGCAGATCCGACAACAGGTAATGTATTAGGCCCCATATACCTGCAAACATATTCCGCAAACTAACGTTGCACAACAGGCTATTGTGCAAACAAGGTTACCCATACACTACACACAATTTTATACAAACTTCAGTTGGTTGTGTTGTGTACGCACGGAAACATACCGTCTGACGAAGCAGCCTGTTTAGCTATAATAATTGCTGTTGGGTCGGAAGATGCTAAAAGAAAAAGGAAGCGGAGAGTATGAATAAAGGAGGTTAAAGAAAAGATCATTTTTTAGCCATGCATATCTTCTCAACGACTTAAAGTTGAGATCACCGTTAGACTATAAAAATTATTTACGAATGGATCCCATTTTTGGTGAATTATTGGTCAAGGTAACACCACTTATACAAAAACAAGACACAATATTGACAGAAGCAATATCATCCAAGCAAAGTTTATTTGCTACTTTAAGGTACCTTGCATCTGGACTTACCTATTATGGTTTAAAGTTTGAAACAGATATAGCTACTCGCAAAATTTATCATCAAAATGTCACATGTTTTCGTAGGGGACGATGCCTTCCCACTTATGGAAAATTTAATGAAACTATTTAGTAAGAGAAACCTCACCAATGAAGAAAAGATTTATAACTACAGGACAGGGTGTCACACGGAACCAATAACGTTGCGCAACTAATTTCAAAGAATTTTTAATTTCTGCAAAGCATCAACCAACACCATACACTACACAATTTTAGCAAAACAGCGATTGTTGCGCAATTTGCTTGTCGGTTTATGGGGCCTATATGAGTGACCATCGTCATTGTTGCACAACACCATATACAGTACGCGAAAGCCAAATATGGTGTTTGAGAAAGACAAATGGTCTAGAAACTGCATAAGAAATTCTCGCAGTCCGAGTCGGTTTTCAATGCGCTACGCAGTCACAAAAGATAATATGCAACACGTTGAGATGAGTCAACACAAGGCTTCATCATCTCTACAGGTCATTGACCTACCTTAACAGTTCTTTCCAAACTTATATATCCCGTGCTTGTCGTCTCTAAACCCCGATCTTCAGCCTCCTCATTGCGTCCACAAATTGTCTCTTCGAGCTCCAAAGTGATCTCCTACCCACAGGTCCACGGTGATCAAAGGTAATTCTTGTGGTACTCTTTATGTCCGTTCTGACTACATGGCCAACCCATCTCAATCTTTGCGCTTTGCTAAATTTAATTCGATCCCTACTATACGAAACTGCTAACCGCCTTTGCCACCATATACTTGGTCTTTGTGAAATTTAACTTTAAACCCATCTTCTCCGCGTCCGTTTTCAACCTTGTAAAGTCAATCACTTCGTCTTCTGTCCTCCCTATATAAAAGAATACCAAGATTCACGTTGATTTATAACCTAATGATCTAGATTCGGAGTGCTACATCTCGCACTATCTTTTCTAGGGCAATATTACAAAGCAGACATAAGAGCCAGACACTTTCGTGATTTTCAAACGTGCTTGATCGATCTCCACGAGTTCTGACCTTACAGGAAACTTTCCTGAGAGTTAAACCTATCATTGCTATCAGAGGAGTAGAGTTAATAAATTATAATACAGATTCAGCGAGTACCACAGAACCAGAATCGACACAGGTCCTTGAGACATAGCTGGAGACGACAGAGCAAATATTACTCAAACCGCGTATCATCGACAACGGTTAGAAACTATTTTAATTAGCTTGTGCGAAACCATGAAATAAAACTTGCTTTTTGCGCTTCCATCGCCAAATTGACAAAACGTAATACAAAAACTCTAAAATTAGTATTAAAAATGAGTAATAGAAAGCTTTGAAGTAAAGTTGGGGGTTACTGATTTGTTTCTATCAAATTGACATGTCAAATTAATAAAACCAAGAAATGGTTCGGTCTAATTAGTATTCTTTTTTGATTCTGTGCATCACTTCTTGTAGTGAGGAGTTTCCATGATTAGTTACTTTTAGAGGTAGTTTTTGATATTAACCGTTTTTCTAGAAATCCACCTTAAATTTTCTTAAATTTTTAAAATTTTTTTGCAATTTTTAACAAGGTGGACAATTTAAAAAAATCTGTGTCCACCATTTTGAATTCTCGAAAACGGACATCAGATTCTCCAAAATCGAAGTGTGTTGTCTACCCTTAAAACGACGCTCGGGCAGATATAACGATATATGTGTCGAATATTTTACACTACTTGTATGCCAAATTTCAAGAAAATCGCGGTATGGAACTTCCCTTGTGAGAAATAAAACAATTTTGTTTAGGTGAAACAATTTTCCTCCATAATTGTGATAGCTAAGTTATCACCAAGCTTATATTCAGCTGGGAAGTTTCCTGAAAAATAGTCATAGTTTAAATTACAGTATCTTGATACATATTTTATTTTGGACCATAACCTCTGCTTTAAACCAGATGCAATAAAAACCACCGTATGTGACATAAAGATGTAAATGAAAAGTTTTTGTTACACCAAAGGCTTTCATTCCAAATTCAATGGGGTTCCTAAAATCTCACAATAAATAAATTCCCATTAACTTATTATTTATGGGTGAAATTAATAAAATCCTTATATAATGTTAAACTAAATAGGTATGAAGAGGGATTATTATTACTATTTTAATTATAAATTTTATTTCCAGTTGTATAAAATGTACACCTTAGTCAATTATTAAAATTTGTACTGTCTCTTTTTTTTTTCTTTAAAGTTACTATACAAATAATGACGAAAAAAACAAAATTCTATATTTTCCTAAGGTTTTAATTTTTCACTAATATCTTTTAATGTTTTCCTGACTTTTTGTATAACTGCGGACATCTGTTCATACTTTCCTGTTGAGTTTGGTAAATTTTCAAAATTTATCACCGGTGATATGTCTTTTGAAAATTTATCTGGATGCGGTAAAACGCAATAAGGTGATGTAGTCTGAAAAATCGGCGTTCCAAAAACGCTTAATTTTACATCTCTCACAGGCGAAGATGGAATAACTCCGTTCGTCGTATTATCTTCAACAATCTCAATTTTACTATCAATGTTTTCGTCAGTTTTGTTATCACTCTTTTCAGCGTCCTTTTTCTCTTCCATTTCGCTATTGTATTTTCCGCCATCCAATTCAGCTAATAATTCTAATTTTTGCTTTTCTAACTCTGTTAAACTTGGTGAAAACACTTCTTCACAGCCAGAAGGAGCTGTACTATCATCCGTACTTTGATCTAAATCCATATCGCACGTTTCATTGTTATCTATTTCTTTTTGAAAAGATTCCTTTAAGAAATTTATCATTGCTTCTTTACTACAACGATTTGAAAACGGGGGACAATCGTGTAAATTGTATTCCTAAAATTCTTTTTTGCTCAAGAAAAAAATTAAAATTTGAATAAACACACTTACATCTTTTATACCTTCCTCTATAGGCATATTAAATCCTGGATACTCAACAATTTTATCAACGTTAATATTAGTTGTAACCTTGTTTTTGCTGTTGTAATCTTCTTTTCCCTCAATATTGAACAGGCTCATATTGGATTGTTCTATTTTGGCTTCTTCTAACCACCCAGGTGGATAACCAAAAAGCCTCATTTTATAAATGTAAGGGGGCAGTTCATCTTTATATATTCCCAAAGCGTCTCTTAGATGTTCGGAAATTTTTCCTGGGGAGAATTGGGAATATTTCTGGTCTTCTTCCATATGATAACGACTGGATTGAACAAAAATTATTTTATTAAAGATTAATGTTACTTTAATTTAATAAAGTGATACAATAAAGTCCACATACAATTCAGAAAATGATAATATCTCAGCTCCTGAAATGTAATTCAATGAAATTTTTAAACGAAGGATATTAGAAGACATGTAGAGATAAGCGGTCAATTTTAAAAACGATCACAACTACTGCGTTTGATATAGCCAAATCACACGCGGTATCAAAATCTATAACCGTAAATCCCGAAACAGTTCGACTTGTGCTATGAAGTGATAGCTACAGCAGCAGAGTTCCCAGAAAAAAGCGATTCATATTGAAAACAATTGCGAAAGAGTCGATTTTGCTAAATTATATGAGAAAAACGATACTACCTTCTGGTATACTGTTGTATTTTCAGATGAAAGTAAATTCAACATTTTTGGTTATGATGGGACAACAAAAACGAAAAGATGAATAAGAAAAACTTAACGCCACAGTGAAGCATGGCGGAGGAAACGTGATGGTATGGGGTTGTATGTTGGAGGCTAGTGTAGGAAATTTAGAGTTTATTGAGACAATTATAGACCGCCATGTATATCTGAACATATTGCGAACTAATTTAAAGGAATTGGTCAATAAATTAGGCTTGGGATCACAGTGGATATTCCAACATGATAATGATCCCAAGCACACAGCTCACATTGTGAAGGAACGGGTATTATACAGGGTTTCACAAAAATAACGGATAAATTCGGTAAAACCATTAAAAACAATTTATGGAAAAATCGCTGAGACGGGTCTAAAGATTTAAATTTTTTGCAATTATTTGGTATAGACTTTATATATTTTGTATAGCCATTTTAAACAAGTAATGACGTCATCGCCATTTTTTTCAAATAGCTATGACTCATTTCTATTACGGAATATGAAAGAGGACATTTTTCTGAATCTAGTAGTCAATATTAATATTGGTTCCACAAGAAAATTTTTGAAAAAAATTGTTAGTTTCATTATTTTCCATTCAATTCAGATAGAAAAATAGCAGTAGCCATACGTAACCATGGCAACCAACTGTTTCAGATATCAAAAATTAATCATTGTCTTAATAAAATATCTGAAACAATCAATTGAATGGAAAATCATGAAACTTTAAGGCAATTCTTCTCGAATATTTTCTTATGTGGCTAATATTAATTTTGGCTGCACCAAATTCAGAAAAACTTCCTCTTTCATATTCCATAATAAAAATGGGGGATTGCTATTTGAAAAAATAGCGATGACGTCATAACTTGTTTAAAAATGGCGGAAAAAGTTTAAATCCTTAGACCCAAAGCACTGTATAATGTCCCTAAACAGCTACACTCACCACTGCAGTCACCCAACCCAACCCCATACAATATGTATAAGTTACACATTAAAATAAAAAGCTACTTGAAAGCTGCACTATTATGGGAATGGGTATTTCACTATAAATTACAGCAAAATTAGTTGATTTCATGCCTTGATGATTAGCTACTAAGGGAGGACCTACCAAATATTAATTTTAGTATGTAAATTTTAAACTTGTTTTGATTATTAATGATATAGTATGTATAAGAGTAATATGTAGACTTTTATGAGTTAGAGATATGATTATGTTTTGTGTTCTCGATGATTAATAATAACTTATATAGTTTTTATGTAAAATATGGAAATAATAAAGACTTCTTACATCTTTTGTTCAAAAATTTCATTGAATAACATTTTGGTAGCTGAGATATCATTTTCTGGGGTATATGTAGACTTTATTATATCACTGTAAACTAATTCTAATGGTTTTATTTACGTTTTAACAAATTGTTGAGACTTCATCTTCATTCTAGCAGCATTAATCTTATTATAATCCTTAGGTTCAGGACAATCTCTCAAATTATGATTCTTATTACAATTAAAACAAAGACTAGCATTGTTGTTCCTTGCAGTATTCATTAATTTCTCTTCAATTTGTACAGAATATTTACTTGTGTATTTAAGCTCCAATCTATCTGCACTCTCTCCCGAAGGAGTTTTGTCAACAATAAACAAATCGGCAGTTTTTGATTTCTTTCTTTTCCTTTTACGACTATTTTCACCGCTATGTACATCATTGTCTTTACTGTCATGTCCATTTTTGCTTATTTTTATCTCCAAATCACTACTTACATTTACAAAGCTAAACTCTTTTATAGTTTTTAAAAAATGCAAAAATTTATTTTTATAATTTTCTGCTATCGATGGATTATGGAATTTAATTGTAATTATATGGTGATTTGGATCTGATTCAATCGAATTACTAACATTATTAATATTTCCATTTATGTTATTATTGCAAACATTTAAATGAACATTTTCTGGACTTTCAAGGTCGTTTGTTAATTTTAAATTTTCTTCTTGTAAAATTACCAAGTTTTCATTATCTGATCTTTTTATATCAACGCTTGCGACGTCGTTTTGAGACAACGTCTCTGTATCGTCTGTTACGTTCTCACTTTTAACCATTTTTGTAGCTGGTTCTGAATTTTCAACCGTCGATGGTTGTAACGTTGATGTTGACACCTCATCTTCGTTTACATCAGATGTGTCGTTCCTTCGTTTTCGCGTGCAATTGTTTACGTCAACCATTTTATTTTTTTAGTTACTTACTAAAAAAATCCACTAGTTACCACTATTACCAATCGACAAAATCTATTTCGGCGCGAAAAATAAAATTTAAATTCAAATCGAATTATATTGTTATATAAAACAAGTTTTGAATAAACTTTGTATATGAAAATAAAGTATGTTTTGTTTAAAAGCAATAAGATTAGTAACGTCAATTATGACGTTTTAAAATATAATATGATTGAATATTGATGTAACAAGGTTTTTGAAAGGGTAAAGTGGGTTTCCAATAAAATCGAAATGCCGTTCCTAAAAGCGAGATCCGCTCTCGTCTCGCGGATGGAAAGGTTAGAAAATTCAGCTAGAAAAAATGGATGGAGACATGCTTTTTTTACTCCGTTTAATGATCGCTATATCGGACAATGGAAAAGAGACGTAAAAGAAGGTTAATTTCATATAATTCCACGAAAATAAACTATAGTAAAGTGGTGAAGTAAAACCTCGATATAACGAACCTCGTAGAATTCCTCTATGTTCATAGATAAACTCGGGGTATTCCCCGATTTGTCTTTTTAGTTTTATTTGTTATTCATTGTTTTTTTCTTTTGAATTATAGGTAAAGGATCTCTTTTGACTCGTAGTGGTCGACTTTATGAAGGCGATTGGGAACGAGGTTACCGTCATGGTTTTGGAGTATTTTCATTTAAAGGTAACGAAGACATCCTTACTCTATTATACAGAGGTGATTGGAAAAATGGAAAAATGTCTGGAGATGGTGAACTACATTATCCTGATGGAAGTTTTTATAAAGGCGCTATGAAAAACAGCAAAAGACATGGATATGGACAAATGTGGTACGCCGACGGATCATTTTTCGATGGCGATTTTTACAAAGATTTACGAGAAGGATTAGGATTATTTGTTTACTCGAACGGAAATAGATACGAAGGGTTTTGGTTACACGACTTAAAACATGGAAAAGGGAGGATATATCATTTAGATAGCGGACAGTTACAAGAAGGTGTTTGGGTAGAGGATTATTGTATATATAGTACAATTGAGGATATTCCATTTAGACAAACTTCTGTTACACCAACACCGTATCCAGTTGATAAAGTAATGGTTAATGTATTTTGTGGTGTTAAAAATATTTTTGTCTGTTTTTCCAGATAAAATTATTACAACCAGATTGCGTATGTACAAGAAGAGAAGCTGAAGTTTTAGAAGGAAACATAAAAATTTGCGATGTTGCTGAACCTTGTTCTGAATCTTACGAAGGTGAATCTACACCGATAATTGATGTTGTAAATTGATCAAAAGCAATTAAATTAGTAGTAGTAATCCAAAATTTACAGAAAATTTCGAATAAATTTAATAAAGAAAGTAATATGTAGTAACTTATTTGTATTTATTTTATTTGTGTAACATTTCAGCTGCTGTTAACACAAATCAAAAATAACAGCAGCTGAAATGAAATTTTTAAGAAGGGAAGACAAGAATGGATCAAATTAACGAATGGACAAGAATGGTAACTGAAAAAGAAATCAAACAACTGAGTTTTTATGGACACCTAGTCAGAATGTCAGAAGAGAGAATTCGCAGAAGAGTAATGGAAATGGGAATAGTTGGAAAACGAAGGAGAGGCAGGCGAAGGATAAAATGGGGATGGACAGGAGGAGATAGTGCGCAAGAAAGGAGGAAGTGAAGAATATGACAAGGAACAGACAGTTTCAGAAAATGGATAAAGGATCAAAGTAATACCCCCCAATGCTGTGATGGCATCTAGGGGAAATGATAAAGAAAAAAAAGTTTATCAAATCAGCAAATTTTCCATAAGATGCAGATTATGTCCATGGAGGAAAATCAACTTTAGATCCAACTTTTTAAGTATTTCCGAGGATTATGAAGGATTTTCAAAGAGCGCAAGCAAATAAGCTCATTAACATCAAGCACATAGAAAAAGATAACTGGGTGAAATATTTAGAGAAACTTTACAGGAATGAAGAGACTGAAATAGAACGGAATACACCTCACATAGTAACCAACGATGAGGCCATCATAGAAGACAGGATATAGAAAGGGCATTCCAAAACAAAAACTCAAGAACAGAAAGTGCCCAGGTCAAGACAGTATTGGTAATGAGTTACTGAAACATGGAGGAGAGAAGCTAAATCAACAATTAACAACTTTAATTAAAAAATTTTCTCCCAACATAGAATCCCAGAAAAATGGCGAACTAGCATTACGATACTAATAAGTATTTGAAAATTGAAAAAAAAATGCCAGAAAACTATAGACAAATAAATTTACTCTTGTCTACCCTAAAGTTAAAGACAAAAATGATAACAAGTAAAATAAATGAATATACTTTATTAGCAACAACAAGGGTTCAGATCAGGAAGATCCAAAACAAAAGGAATGAAAATAATGCGTAGAATAATTGGGAAAACATTGATGGACAGAAAAATAAGTGAAAACATCAGACAGGCTTGCAGAGTAGATAACATTAATGATTGGGTATTGGACAGAAAAAAGAAATGGAGTGAGCACATCGACCGAATGACATAAGAACGAATTGTGAAAATAACACAATCACACAAAATTTAATTGCTAACTATAGACCCATCTCTATTCTGTCTCTGAACACCTTATCTATGATTTGCTTATGTTTATTGTCAAATCATCCGCAATCCCTGAACAACATGGCTTTTTTCAGGGTGGGTCAGTAGAATCAAATTTAATTTCATTTTCTAATTTTTTATTCAATAGCCTGGATAACAATAGCCAACTTGATAACAATAGATAGTTGATGCTATATATACTGACTACAGCAAAATCTTTGATAGGGTTGACCATGGCATTGATTCTTTTAAAAAAATCTTCTAACTACATCATCACGGATGGCCTAATTTACTGGATTTCATCTTACATCTCGGGTAGATCACAAGCCGTTACTATTAACAATTATCACTCAATATTCATGTCTCTGAACTTCCGGTGTGGCTCAGGGCAGCCATCTAGAGCCGTTGTTTTTTCTGCTCTACATCAATGATATTTGTACCTGCTTTCACCACTCAAAACTTCTTTTATATGCCGATGACGGCAAAATATTTGCCCCGATTTGTTCACTTGATGACTATGTGAAGTTGCCTAAGTACAGAAGGAAGCAAAAGAATCCATAATAATGACGATAATAGATATATTTGACCTTCTGGGATTAATCACGTAAAATCCTATCTAATTGGGGAGCTAATTTCGCATAGATCCCATAAAGTTTCTAAATAAATTTAGAAACTTTATTTTAATTTTTTTTTAGTAAAATAAACAGATTGATTATTTTGTATGACTTGTTGAAATGAAGGTTCTTCAATTGAATGGAGTTTTGAGTGCCAAAGAAAACATTGAGTTGAATTTACTTGAATCAAGTTAATGTCTAGTGCCAAACAAAACATCGCAAAATAAGAGATGGAAAATATTCAAATGAGTTTAAAAATATTTGTGACATCAAAATAAGATTCTCTTTTAACATAAAAACTCTCAGCTGTAATTGCCAAGGTTATTTAAAATATTTGTTATTTAATAGGCGAGCGCATAAATGGTATTGTTTATGCTGGAAAATAAAAAAAAATTAAAATGAAACGTTTTTTAAAACAATATTCTTGATATATATTTTATAGCTTATAAAAAGGTTTATACAATATCAAATATAACATTACTAATTTTAAAAAATCACAGTGTGATTACTCGTTTAAGTATCGCAATTGAAAGTATACAGTCCCAAATCTTAGAGTACATCTTACAAATATTGCTTATACACAATGTATTTTAATTAAAATTTCAATTTTTTTTTAATAAATAATTTTTTTTTTAGATAAACTAATTAATCCCAAAAGTATAACGAGATTCATTAAGTAAAATTTTTAAGACAAAATAATTATTTAGATAAGTATAATAATTATTGTGATGAGGTAATACTGTCAAGCATTTTGTAAAGAAAGTATTAGGTGTTCAAATAAAATCATCATGGCAGCTATATATTCGAAACCAAAATTATTCAACAATCACAATGGTTTAAAAACTGTAGCTACAAAATGTTCTTATTCAAACCCCACACATAAACAAATATGTACTTTTTAAAAACTTAAATAAACAAGTTTAAAAAGATTTTAACATAACTCTTATTATAAATCTTAAACAATATGTATACCAGATGGAATATTATCACCGACCCCATTTATTCTATGTTCAGCATCACCTTGTTCAATTTGCTCCTTTAACAATTCCAATTCCCTTATCCCTGTCATCGTCATTTCGTATTTATGCGCAACTAACTGTCTATAAAAATGAATAGCAAAAGCAAGAAACACGAATAATACCGGAATAAGTATCACTGTTGCTGACCAAGCAGCTGTTGTATCAATAGTTATAAATTTGACCCAACACAATATAGCAATTTCCGCTAGAAATAAAATTAACCCCAACAACGTTGAAAATGCCCACGCTACTTCGATGTACCAATGTAGTCTTTCGTGGGGTGATTCGTCCACTAAATGAATAGTGTCCAAACTACAAACTGCTTCGATGTTCGGTAAGATACATGTGCTGATCATTAATGCTAACATATGCACGGCTACAAGGAGTGTTGTGATAATCGCGAATGCAATTAACATGGGCCTAGAGATGTTAGGGATATCGTCTTTGTTGATTTGAAGTTCGACCATCGCCACCATGGCAAAACCGGAAAGAAGGGCGGATGTTTTGCTGGATGCTTTTAGTTTCGCTCGACTCAAATGAAGTTTTCGCCATGATAAATAGCGGGGTGTGTAAAGTTCGTCGCCTGATTGTGACATGTTACACTGAAAGTTAAAATGAAATAACATTAGTAATTCAATAATTTAGTTAATAGTATAAATTTGCCTTGTTATCAAAAAAACAACTTAAAATTAAACATTATAATCTAAAGCAGTTCATTACGTAATTTATAAAACATGTTGGAAGAGATAATCTGCGGTTTTGTTAGTGTATTTATCGTATTTATAGTTACTTTATCAAACCACTTTGGAAGTAATAAATTAAAAGTGTTTTACAGAACGTTCAATATTGCCATAAGTTGTGCCAAATATCACCCATATGTTTACTTTAGAAAACAAACACATTTGTATTTCGGGATTATAATTTAACCAAAAATAGGAAGTCAATAACCCCACAAAACATGATCATTTATTTATAAATTTATAATTGTGTTTATAAAAATAGGATTTTTGAGTTTATTAAAAATTACATAACTAAGTAGACTAAAGAGATTTTATTTTGTAATATATTCACACACAAAGAAGCATCAATAACTAAAAATATTTTTATGCCAAAATAAATTGCGAAAGTTAAAATTGTTTGAAATTGGTTTAGTGTTGCCAAGTTTCAACATGAACACTTAAAAAATCAGCAACCTAAATTAAGTCTTATTTTAATTTCTTCTTACTTTGGAGAAAGCCTATATTTGAGAGTGAGGCTGCTCTTAGAAGTGATTCCTCTAAACTACATAAAAAAGTCGTTCAACGTCAAAAAACCACATCATACGTTTATCATAGAGAGCATATAGACACCATCTATACCAAATCATAGAGAAGGGATCAAGCAGACCAATCAAAACTTCAAATGTGCAAAAAATGTAGTCTCAGTTTCTACAAAAAAATAAAAAGTGAAGAGGATTGTATAAAGTGGACTAGAAAAAAAGTTGGTCTAGTAACAGATTTGGTGGAAGTGAAGACAATTTCTGGTAGTTCCAAAAAACTCGCTTATTGATCCAGGATCCCAAGAATTTACTCGCTCATGGAAGACAAAAAACACCAAAATATCTGGGCTGGAAGACGGGTCCCCAAAGATATCTAAAAGCAAATGTATAATCTACTAATAATGGTGGCGGAGTTCAGAGTCGAGTTCTTTTACAGATGACATCCTATGACCCTGACTGAAAACAAATTTAAGGTAAAACGAAACATGGAATTCTTCTAAGAAGTACCAGAGACCATAGTCAAAGAGTCAGAGTCGCACAAAAATTGGATTTAAGTCTGTAACGATCTTTTACAGATGACATCCTATGACCCTGACTGAAGACAAATTTAAGGTAAAACGAAACATGGAATTCTTCTAAGAAGTACCAGAGACCATAGTCAAAGAGTCAGAGTCGCACAAAAATTGGATTTAAGTCTGTAACGATTTTAGTTACTGAAAGTATGAAATATTTGGAAGCAGAAAAAACGAAGATAATACAATAATTGTATTATCATTAGAGAGTATTTTAACCCCAATTTCTTCCATATGTTTTTCTCTAAGTATTTATCTCCTTCATTTTCCTTTCTTGTCTAATACTACTCAAAGCTTCCATACTTTTTCATCAATTTCTAATCTAACAATTTTGTCATATTAAATTTTTTCTGATGTTTTTCCATATCTATACTTCCTCTTTGCCTTTTCTGGTAATGTATCTTAAATTGTTACTAGTAATTTAGTATTCAAATACCTATTAAATAACAATTCAGGAGGAGAAATGCCCATTGATTTCATGAGTAAATTATAATGAATAAATAATATTAACTTAAGTTGATTCCATTTGCATTACTTTTTCTAGAAACCAAAGTTTTTTGTGCTAAACCATTCGATTAAGAATGATTTGGACTAGGTTTAATTTTAAATTTCCACAAATTAGCAAATTTTCTACATTTCTCACTGTTGAACCTTCCTTTTGTATTCTCAATAAATCCATTAAATTCTTAAGAAGTCTAATTAAATTCTTAAGAATTAAAATCTTAGAATTACATTTTACTTATATTACCTCTTTCTTTTTTGAAGAACAATTAAATTGAGGCAATTTCTCAAACCACCTGTATAATAAATAACAACATAACCTCCTTTTTAAATGACAACAAAGTATTTTAAGGTTATGTCACTGACATTTGAAATATGTGATAAATTTTATGATAAGAGTAACATTTTAAGAAAAATGCTTTAAATTGAAATAAGTTAACAGTACATAACATCAAACTTTGAGGAAATTACATATTAGGACTATCAAGAATTAGAAAAAAATTATTTTTAGGTTATCTCAAATGTCACAGTGACATTTAAAGGAAAATTAATTTTGTATTTATAGGATAAAATATTTGAGTATTAAATATAATTTCATGAAAATATCATAATAAGGAAGCGAATGGAATAACATACATAACATAACAGTTTTTTTCTATTTGTCAATGCTTTAGTAAGTTAGTTTATAAGCCGTCAAATAATTATATAGATATTATTAATTTACCTTTTTATGATTTCTGTAAAACAGGTTTGTTGTACTACAAGTATTATGTGTTGTTTTAACCAAATTGCCTATGTCTAGGCCAATCGAGCCTGTGCTCCACACTGACATTGGTTGTCTCGTACCTAAAACACAACAAAATAAAATATTAATTAACAATAAGGAATGCAAAAAAAAATAACTAACATAGTCCATTAAAAAAATAGATAAAAGTTCAATGAAAAATGTACAAACACACGTGCCGAATTTATCAAGCCAATCATATAAATAAATTTAGCGAGAATAAATACGCGTTGTTACAGCAGCAATTTTATAATAGAAATTGACTGACACGCAATTACAAGATGATTTCATTGACCACGACCGACGTCCTCAAAAAGAAAACGAATGAATACGCGAACAGAAATAGTTTAAGCTTACCATTTTAATGTAGTGTTTAATAAGCGCGTGTTGAAAGATAACTCGATAAAACAAATGTTTATATAGAGCACATAAATAGAGCGGCGCAACCACTTGCTCGGAAAAGGAACGTAATGTTTTGGAGTTGACACGGTGAAGTTCGTTAAAATAATAAAAGTAGGAGAGCTGATCGGGTGTTTTCGACAACAGAACCGCGTGCCCGACGCGTTTGAAAATGTGTAGGTATTTTGAATTTTATTGCGGAAAGAAAAATAACTTTAAAGTAGTATAGACCGACAACACAGCTAGTTCCAAGAACTAATAATTAACACTCACCGAGTAATTAAATAGATTTGTGTGACGTAAATTTATGTTTACATTTAAGATATAAGAAATAATTGGTTACAGGTTTAATTGAAAGGATTTAAGTTTGGCTGTTTAAAATTTTTAAAATAAGAATGTTTGCCAATTTGTAAATTGCGGTTTTGGCAACATTTACAAAAATACTAATACACGAAAGTGTTATGGAATGTTGAGTGCTATTTAATTTGTTTGTTTCTTTATGGTATAAATATCCGGTTAAAACATTTTTTTAGTTTTCCTTTTATTTTAAGTTTGTTTTTAAATTTATTGATACTTTTTAAATAGGTGTACTGAAATATCTTGAAAGATATGGTTATGATAATTTATACAGTGTTCGTCTTCTTGTAGTTTTATCATTATCTTTAACAAATTGTAAGATAGAAATGGCTTTTTGGAACAAATCTTTTCAATTTGAGCTTTTTGAAAATTTTCTAAACAACCTCCTGTATCCAGTAGTGGATAAATTCTCTGTTTTTAGGTATGGATCCTACATAAAAGAATCCAACAAATTTCGCCAAAAAAATACATAATCTGTTTGGATTATTGTAGATTGAAAAGTTGAAAAATGAAAAGAAATATACAAATCTATTCTATAATAGTTATTTCAATGAAATTCACCGCGTAGAACAAAACCATTTTCGATGCTTCGTGATTATTTGTAAAAAGAATGTTGTCAAAAATGCGATTTACGAAAGAAAAATCACGTGAACTCGATGATTTGTTTATTTTCTGAAATTGTTAATGTAATTAAAATACGATTTACTGCTGCTATTGAGGATCTTATAAACAAGAATGATGCAAAATTAGCGATCAAGTCAACAACATTTAAGTCTTCTGAGTGGAAAACATTCATTCTTTAGAACAAGAAACCATAAAACAATATTTACAATAATATTTATACATATAAATATATTGGTGTTGGAATTTATATTACACCTTGTCATGACTACTGCCCAGAAATTGTTGTTGATGTAGAAGATGAATGTGTTCCAGGCTTACCCTACTCTTGACCATATTGTATTGTGGTTAGCCTGTCAAAGTTGCTTTTATAGCTGCTTTTCACTTATTTGATTTTTATGCCCCTCTTGTTACTCGGGTCGTGAAGAAAAATTTATCACTTTGGATAACCTAACGGTGGTCCAACCCAACCCAACCTAACCCAACTCCACCCAACCCAACCCAACTCAACATTTGAACTAAGCTAAGTATTTGTCAGTCGAAATTAAGATTTAGTTCTTTGCAGTATTTTCCTTTTACATTAGTCTGGAGAATATTATTTTTTAATAAAGGGTAATTAAAATCCTCTGTAAAAAGCAGAAAATATTCCAAATCATCGAGAGGTATTCAAAGACAGACAATAAAAACTTGATCCACCAGTTAACCATATGTTCTCCATGGAATGAGTTACGATGGGATATCGACGACACAAGAAAGCTATTCTTACACCAATAAGGACACCGCCATCATCAGATTTGCTGAACACCAAGATCGTGGAAACAGGGACTGCGAACTATAAAATAAACTAATTAACATCTCCAACTGATTCTACGGAAACTGGTTCTAAGCTAGTTCTGACAGGTGGTTCTAAGAAAACATATCATTGATGAGGTAACGAAATATCACGGTTTTTCTATTTTACCTGAAGAAACATCAATAAATGCACAATCTAATTTACGATTGTGCGTCAAATTCGTGGATCTTGGGTGTGTACCATATTTAGATTCTATTACATCTTCAATGCCAAACCCATTTGAAGAAAATTACACTCTAGCATACGATTTGAACTTGCTAGATCCGAATTCTTTTTCACCCGCGAATCCTGCATGTTTAATAATTAAATTACAATCTTTGTAATGTTGTTACAAGAACGGTAACTTGAATAATTCTCATAACTTATAAAAACAATTAGAAAGCTACAATGTGTTAAGTCAAGATCAGTCAAGTGACTAGATTGCTCAGCATTGTCCAAGGTACTTTATTATTAATTTGGATTTGGGAAACTATCTTAATAAACTAGCTTATTGTTATCAAAGTTGACTTACATTAGAATTAATAGTTTTGGAATTATCTTGTGGTTATAGGAGTCAGAATGGTTTCATGTCGTTTTACGCAACAGCTGCCTCTAGTGTATCAAAAGGGTCCATTCGGGGTCTGATACTTTTTGCAATCTTTACTTGAAATCTGTTTTTGGACATAAGTATTCTATCATTTATAAGACGGTGAGATGTAACGACTATGTGCTCGCCTGATGAAAATAATATTAGCGTTTTATAGAAAATTGATGAGCAGCATTTTTTGCCAGCATTATGGGTTCTCTGCTTGCAATGCAACTTATCTCTCTGAATTGTATTCTATATGATAGAGAAATATATAGCAGTATAGGCAAAGCTATTTAAACCAGGTCTTGATAAAATGGATTTTGGATACAACCTATAATAAATATGTTATTTTGTCAATATTAAAGCATATCCCAAAAGAAGTTGAAGGATATCTAAAACTGATTTAGTACCTCATCCATTCTTTTTGATATATACATTATTCACTCTCTTTGTTTAAATCTAAATGTCTCTTAAGCATAATAAATGTTCAGGGAATTCCCCATCTTGCTTTATTTGAAGTGAATGGGTTTATTTATACAATTAATTTTATGGAAATGATGACAATTAGAGAGTAAAACGTACACGAATTAATGAATGTGAGTTAAGTATCATACGCATATCCTGACTAAAAGATAAATGATGCAGAAGAAATGAAACATTGAAAATGAAGGAGAAAAACGTTAAATATGTAAATTAGTATTTCAAATTCTTAATATTCGATTAGATTTTCTCAAAATATCATACCCACATTCACAATAACATTCTATTAATACCTCGTTACAATTAGTGATTATGTTTGAAAGAAACAATTCAAATCGAATTTTTAATCTCTATTCACTTCATTAACACAAAGTAATAAATAGAGTAATAAAAAATGATTACTCATAAAGCCTTTGTATTATTTTTATAGAGATATTATCATGAGCTTGAAATTTAATATTATCATACCTTTCCGTATAAACATTTTAAAGAAGTCTTCGCAAGAAACTTAAAAACGTGACTGATGAACTAATATAACGATCATCACTGTTTTAATTCTGATTAACAACTGCCGAAAGAAAAGCAAAAAAATTGTGACGTCCATTGAGGGTCCGATTTGTTATTAGACCGCATAAAAAGTTCACAATTACGATTTAATTGGACGTTTTAGCCGGACGTTGAATTTTATACACGCCATACCACGATTACAATGAAATCGTGTTTTCTAGTAGCTTTGTTAGTGTAATAAATACTTACTTTTCTTTGATTATTCCAATAGAATAAAAGTTTGAAAATTGGGGCGCCTGGTTTTTCGTTTAAATGCAGAACGCGTAACCCGCACTTTATACAACTTCCAGTCGATTTCGACGTCCCACATCCGTTCGTTTACTTGCTGCATTTTCCTACCATTCCTTGTTTTCCCCACCCGTTTTACAAACCGTTAATACCGTGTAAATATTTTCGTACCGGTAACTCGAGATGTATTTGTTCGATTAGAACTTGGACACATTCCTTTTAGGAAAGTTATTTTAGCTTTAATGCAGTCAACATTCTGTTTTGCTTACAAGCTTATAACATGTTAATGATTTAAATTGTGTTTTAGAATAATACGAAAAAAATTAAACTTTATAAAAGGTAATAAAAGAAATAATTTCAATTGATATAGTTGTTTATTATTAAGCAATAACTATATTATTAAAAATTTTAAAGTTATTGTTTGCGCAACAACCTAATTCTTTTATGTGTATATTGGGTTGCCTAATATTAGAAATTTGAAAAGAAAAATCAGATACCAACCAACACTGCATTGAACGCGCATTTCATTTATAATGTACTTTATCTGTGATTGCAATTTTTCAGTCCCAGTCAAGCAAACAGTTGCTGTCCTCCTAGATAAACCAGATTTGACCCAATTCTCGTATGTATTTTATTATCATCGGCGTGGAATAAAAATTTACAAAACTTGAAACAAGAAGACAGTTAGAAATATATCACATCCGGCTTAGAGCAATCTTGGACCGTACAATCGAATCAGTCTGACTCCTGTTCAATAGATATGTCATAATTAAAAGCACAATGCCATCTGGAATACTGCACAAAAATGATATGATATGAGGTTTGTTAAAAGTTTTAGATAAGTCGGTGTAAATGGCGCCAACCTAAGAGTTTTCGTTTAAATCAGAACGAATCACATTTGTATAGGTAACCAGATTGGACTCATTGCACTAATTAGTAACATTGCAAAAGTTTTTGAGAAGCTTGTCCTGAAAATACTAAAAGAGTACGTTACCAAGAACCAAATACTTAACCAGTTCCAAAACGGTTATATAAAAGGCAGATTTGTAACCAGAGCAATTTTCCAGTTATTAGAACGAATTCAAACTGGAATGAATAACAACGATCTTATCAGTTATATAATGATGGAGTTAACTAAAGCATTTAACATCATTTTGCCATGACATGTTATTGAAGAAGTTGAAAGCTATAGGGATACGAGGACTTCCGTTGGAGTTGTTCAGATCTTGTCAGAAAGAGAACAGCGGGTGGTCTCATATGATCAAACTGGTGCTGAAGTTACTTCAGATTGAACAAAAGTTCTGCGAGGTTCAAGCTCAATCTAGGCAAACTGCAAACTTGGTTTTCAAATAACAAGTTACAACTAAACTTACAAAAAACAAACGTTATAACAATATATCAACGATCTTACCATGAAGATAAATAAATCGTGTTACGCGCTATGGACTTAAAAATAAAACCGGCTATCTGTTTCAAAAAATATCTTAAGAGATGTTTGTTAAATAAAAACTTATATTCGATAAACGATTTTTTTAGCAAAAAATTGTGAAATCTTTGCAAAACATACAATGTATCTTTTTTTGTGACGTTTTGTGTGAACTGGACATTTATGGAAACAAATATTATTATTATATTTAGGACACATAACAAGAGGTGAGCTTGAGATTGTAGAAAGTAAAATAGCACGGAGTAGATCTGTAGGGAGACGTCAAAATGCATGGCTAAAAGATGGTTTGGTCGCACCTTACTAGAATTATTCCTAGCAGCAACAGCAAAAGTCATAATTAGATCGCCAAACCTGTGTCAGGAGATGGCACAATAAGAAGAAGATCAAGTCAAGGTGAAGCAATCATTTTCAGCATTAAGGTATATGTACTGTATATTTGTATGTTTGTACCATTTTCATTTGACATCCACTGTACAAACAATACTATAATTCTAAGCAGAAAAACGTTTTTTGAGTTGCCTATCATCGAAATTCATTTGCATAACATTGAAAAAAAAATTAATTCCGTTTTACAACCATCGCAAATTTAAGATATTAAATCAGCATTAAGACATGTTTAAAAGAAAATTTTATAGTTATAATTTTTTATCAACACATCAATGTATTAATATTATTTAATAACTTTTATCGAAACGGAAAGTAATTTTACATCATTCCGTATAATTTTTATCTCATTTTTGTGTCGACCTTGAAAACTAACTTTTTAATATTAATTCGGGTTTCCGTTTCATTTCCCCACTACCTAATTTTAAATCCTACCTTTTTACCACACCATTCAAAAAATGCGTCAACTCATACCTATACCTTTTGGAACGAAAGTTTTCCTCACTCATTGAAGTCAGCATCGTGTAGCACGCTCAACGTTCTTGTCGAGTTTGTTTCATTTCGTCGAAGATAGTGTTTCATTTTATTTCGTTTGTGTTCAAACATTTCTTAAGAAAATAAGAAGAATGGCCAGCAAACTCAGTTTAGATGATGATCAAATGTTTGCTTTAATGAAGGTATTAATTTATTTATATTAAATTTTTATTGATAAACCACTATTGTTAGTAATTATCACGCAAGAAATGCTTTTACTTTTCCCTTTTTCTTTTACTTTACTATTTTTTTAATCTTTTTTATCACGTTGAAAGTGAAATTTTGTTGTTCAGGTTTAGGATTTTTGTGTTTTATTTATTTCTTTTTGGTAAAAGGAGAAATAATTTTACATAATTTAAGACGACTTTTAAATTTGCAAATTAGTTGCTTCTATTATATTATTATCAAAATAAAAAAATAAGGAATAATAATTTAAAAAATAAGTGGTGTTGATTATCCTTCGATTATATTTTTAGTATTGCATTTAAATTGCAAATAATTTAGATAAATACTACAATAATTTAGTTTTTATTCGTAGGATTCACGTCAAGTTTATGCATTAAAAAAATAATCGATAAACAATTATACACTCAGAAAAATTTTATAATTAGCTCAATAGAATTTTTCATGCTAATTAAATCAATTCAGTTTTTAACAACAGCGTAATTTAATCGTCATCCTCTTCTGAACTTTCTGGTTTTTCCCCTCTAGTTACCAAATGATACGTTTCAGCTTCCAAAGCTAATCTTCTAATATTACCTAAACACCCAGCTGATGCTTCTTGTAAAGTTTGATCTTCCGATGAAACTGTTTTTAATAAAAACGGCACGACTCCACTTTCATGCATCGTTATACAATTAAACGAATTTTTCGATAAATGAAATAAAGCCAAAGCGGTAGTTCTTTGTACATTACTATTATTCGAAGCCATGTAACCAACCAACGGAGTTATAGCACCTAATCTTCCAAACATTTTGCAATTTGATCTCCATGAGCAACAATACGCGATTGCGGATGCGAGGTGTTCTCTTAATTCAACGTGCTCGCTATGAACTAAATTCACCAACATTGGTACAACACCATGATCTGTAATGATGCCTAAATTTTCTCTATCTTGAGCTATTTCAGCTAATGCGGCGCAAACACACGCCAAGACATGAGCATCTGGTGATTTTAAAAGGTTCACAATTAATTCTAAACCCCCTACGAAACATCGAACCATTTCTCCGGAATCCCTTGCGTGTTTTACACACGGTACTAATGACCATGCTGCATTTGCTTGAACCTTCAAAAATAAAGAGTGCATTTGAAAAGGTTTTATCTATTAGTGAGAAATCTATAAAGAACGTAAAAGTTACCCAAAAACAGAGTGATTCAGTTAAATGGGTTAAAGATTAATTGGACTAATTCCAAAATGATTACACAAATTGTTGAATTTTTTATGAAATTGCGTAATAAATGTTGAATGAAATCGAATTTAATTGCTTCATCATTTCTGCACAATTTCTGAAACTGTCCATTATTGTTACATAGCATTTGTAATATCTTGTCGTCTTCGAAACCATTGATTTGCTTTAGGTATTAGTTTTGCGATATTGTGGAGAATGTTTTAACATCATATTACATTTGTTTCAGCAAGAAAAATCTTTGTTACGAACTTACAGTTTGAATACGACAGAGCATATAGACTCAGAAACAATACTGCCAATTCAAATTTTTTTTGTCTAATTTGTCTAGAAATGAAATTATATAACATAAACACCCAACATACCCATTTTACCAGTTTTTCTTTAATATATCAGTAACTCAACAAAGTATCTAGTCCAGAAGACTTGTTGGTTTTTCAGTCCAATTCTGTTTTGTTCTGCTAAAGTGATTCAAACTGATCACTCCCCCTCTTAGCAACTTATCCAGAGCTTTGATTTATGGCATAGAAGTTTTCTGACGACCAAGGCATTAATTAAAATGTGGAAAAGGTATAAAATAACATTATAAAAATTTCCACAAAATCATTTTTAACATTTGTGAAAAGCATTTAACCAAATCACTCTTTTAGTTATTTATTTAACTGACTGACGTGTTTGAATGATTAAAATTGTTTGTAACGGATGACTGGAATGTTTTTAGAGGCAAAAATTAAAAGATGATTTATTCTTAAACAAAAGTTAGGAAAACAAGGTTAATAAAAAACAGGTAGAGAGGACGAGACGTATATAGCAGGGCCACGATCGTGACAGTGACATACTTTCGACGTTCAATTACTTAATGTGTTGTTCAATTTTAAACCATTTAAAATGTGCAACGTGTTTATGTAAAAGTTGAAGGCATTGAATTTTTATAAGAAAGGAGTAATAAATAAAAATGTATGACAACTAAATTTTTGTACATTCTTTTTGAAATTTTACTTACAGAAGTAGATTCGTTTTTTAATAATGACCAAATCAATCTAACTCCATCTAATTCTTCGATAACCCTCATCGAGTCAAAATCTTTAGCGCATTCTCTTAAAACCATTGGTACGTTTTCCAATAAAGGAGTGTAAGTGTAATTTAGTAAATTTACTAAATACGGAATTCCACCCGCTCTTTTTAAAACCTCTCGATTATGTTCGAATTTTAAACATTCAGATAAAGCACCGACAACGTTGCTTAAAACTTCTTCGGTTTCGTCCGGATTTGCTAGCAATTGAACCAAAGCCTTTTTAAAAAAATTTATTCGATTACAAAAAGAAGCTGTAAATAAATATCAAAATTGGAACGAAAAGTACATCAACTGTTTTTATTTGATCAAATCTTTCAACATTTTCTGGAGTTATTGCCGTTTTCCAAATAGCACCAGTGGCAGCAGCTAGAAGGGGTTTATCAGGGCGACAGTTTGGATCTTTTATTATTACTACCAAAGGATCTAATCCGCCGAAATGTCGCACTGAATCTCTTGTTACTGGTGATTCAGCACATCTAAAAATTGTTGCTGCACATTGTTGTCTTAATTGGGGATAATCCTAAAAAAATCTTTGATACAAAAAAGTAAGCTATAAATTAACAATTAACCAATTTACTACAACTTAATTTGATTATTTTAATCGAATGTTAACACAATGGTAGATAAAAAGTATTAGATGGTAATTGAGTTTTTCTGTTCGTCGAATAATTGGAAACAATGCTCATGATAAATACCTACAATAATTAAGAACCTTGAAACTTACAACAGCTGATAAGTGTTTTACAATGTCTTTTATCATTCCTTCGGTTTCAATTGCAAGTTGATAACTTTCTTCACTTGCACATTGTGCTATTGTACCAACGGTTGGTATCACAACATTCATATGTATTGATCTGTGAAAGAAAAGTATTTGAGATAACGAAATTTAATGGAAAATCATTTTTTGGGCAACACAGCAATATACTGATATACGACTTAATCTACCGATTTTCAAAACTTCAATAATAATTGAAGAATCATGGAATACATTTCATATTTTCCTATTTTTCTCGATATTTGTGCATCTAAGAGCAAAAGTGCAAGAGAGCAATATTATTCAGAATAAAATTTGCTATAACTGTGCAAATTTTTTTTTGTTATATGCTTCAATTCCCGTGTGTTACCATTAATAATTTGAAAAAGCAATATATTCGTCAAATTTTCATAGTTTTCTCAATATTGGTGCATCCAATAGCAAAAGTGGAAGAGAACAATATTGTTAATAATAAAATTTGTTACAACTTTTATTCTAAAAGTTTCTTTGTAATATGAGATTGGCATCACCACAATTTAAAAAACGTAACGGGTTCAATTCAAAGCCGATTAAGTATTATATGGTACATATAAGAATTTGTTCTACTTTTTCTTAAAAGAATAACTACGATTTTTGTCAATCATCACATCGAGGTCATTTAAGTTTACTCAGTATTAAAAGTGTTTAATTTCTCACCTTATAACTACCTGGAATTTGTCGCAACTTTATATTTGTTTAGAATGTGTTACGAGTCCTGAATTATCTCACACAGATTTTGTGTCATTCAGCGCACACAATCGTGTTCCTTATTTTTTTAAGTGGAGGTTAGATTTATCACGAGTGCAGAATACAAAGAAGTAAACGTAATTAGGTTATATAATGATAATATGTATCACTATTGACTCTTAAGCGAAGAGTAAAGATGAGTAAGGAAAGCCGCGTTGGGGAAATTATTTAATATCTTTTATATTGCTGCCCAAAAAATTGTTGCCTTATATATCTTGGCTAATAAAAAATTACCTTAATAATCTTGCCAACAATGGTATAATCCCACATTTCATCATAACTAAAACATTCTTTCTACTAGTACTAACAGTCCATAAAGCTCTCATTGCCGATATAGCTGTATTGACCAGTTCTTTTTCATCTACATCTAAATCGTCCCACTTTGTAATTAGATAAGCTTCATTAATATCGAGTAAATCTACAAGCTTCGGGATCCCATCGAATTTTCGTACATGTTTTCTGGCTTTTCGAACTTGCGCTACGTTGAAAATGGTCTCGCTAACTAAAATTTGTAAATCTCTTGCCGGTAGTCCTAAATTGCTAACCAGTAAAGCTATGCCGCCTAAATCGGCAATGCTTCGACGAATTTCTAAATTTAGTGATAATTCGGTTAGTACACTTAAAGCTCCCAGTTTGCACTTTATATCGGCCGTCTCTAAAAGATTTACTAAAACTTCTAAACCACCTATGTCCTAAAACAATACTTATTTAAATATAATGGTTACATATAATGGTTAAATTAATATTATTTATTACCATAATAGCCATTTGATTTATTTCATTAGATAGGTCATGATCTTTTAGGCAGCATAAAGCAACAACCGTTGCCGTTTGATTTCCCGACTTCATATATTTTACTAATTTTTGTATGTGCCAATATTCTGGTGGTATATCAGGTCGAGCTAATGGTACTCTATCTTCAGAATCTGATGAACTTTGGTTTTAAAACATTGTATTATTTAAAATGTATTTTAAATAATTATAGATGTGTTTAGGGTAAAATCATGCAATTATAATCCCAACATAGATAGGATGAATGAGAATCTACAATCTACGCAGTATCTATGCAATTGCAATATTTCTGTATATAAACTTTGCTTAATCTGCAGCATCTTATATACCCAAACACTATGATCAGTGTTTCTTCATACTTAAAACATTTCTTTGCATTAAACAGATAATGCCATGATAAAGTTGTGAAAGCAGAATTTAGCAGCTTTACTTTCCTATCTCGTTGTCAGAATCGAGTTGAAATTTTCAAGTGATATAAGAATGCCTGCTTAATCGTAGAAACATTATGTATTATGCCGGTACATAAGACCAGATATTAAAATGTCTGGTATAAATAGAACTTGGTGTTTATGAATCGACAGAATCATCAGACTTTTCGTACATGTTTCTTTATAGGTTCTTTGTACATGACTTATTACTTTCTAAATTGGTTGCAGAGCTCATTTTCAATCAAAATATATTTAATAAAATGTGTATATAAATGAAACGAACCACATAAAGTTGTTCACAAAGGTTAAGAAATGCTGAATCATATTTTAGTATTTACGATCTCCTATTCTACTTATTCTTATGTTCAGTGATTTTGATCATCCTTAGGAAGAGCGTCTTATAAGAATAATAGTTGAAAAAATATTTAAAATTAAATTGTGAATTAATTAATAGAACATTTTATCCGCTGTTGTTTAGGTATATAAGATGCACACACAATATAAAGTAAAAATTCCTAATTAAAAATAGATTAAAAACGAATTAATTTTAAGCATAACAACCGCTGAGTAACTGTTATTTCAGTATCCTGTGGATAATGTAATTGAATAGCAGGTATAAACAATGAGTTATTTCCTTAGAGAAAAATAGTTATAAAAATAATGTTATGATTTATATTTGTATGATTTTACAATAAAAAAATATTGTATAAATTTACCCCACTGAAGAATCTGGACTATCATCCATTTCCTCTATAATAACTTCTCTGGGACCCATATTTTTAACCTCAGCGATATTCGATGACGATAATTCTGCCGCCATTATATTATTATTACGATTAACACTTTTTCCTTATAAAAAGGTGAATACACCTTTCTTCCTCAATAAATCCGTATAAAAATGTATTGACAATATTTGTCTAAAATGACATAAAAAAATACAATTTCGTTTTGTAACTATTTAATAGTAAGATTTTCTAAACACGTTTTCTCAAATGCGATTTCTCATTGACAATCTTTTCTAAGAGATTAACGATTTCCTTTTTGATTTTCAGTTCAGACAAACAGTAAGAGACATTTTACAACCACATCAGAATGATCGGTACCTTTGTCGATGGCTTAGAGGTAAGAAATTTAACAAATAATCAATGTTTTTAAATTAAATTAAAAAATCGGGAATTATAATTTCGTATACTTTCCTCGTTACTTTGTTAGGTTCGTTTGCTATTATAACGACGAGGAAACCGAGAGTGAAACTTTCTAATTTTGGTCTGTTATTCCTGTTCCGTTCGATTCTTGACGGGATTTAATAGAGAAATTTCAAATTCAATGCAGATTTAATTAACTATTAAACAATATTACTGCGTACATGATTAATTATTATTTATGTTTTGTAGATAATTGTTGCATAATTTATTTTTTAGCTCGTGATTGGAATGTTCCTGCCGCTGAAAAAATGTTTAGAAACGTAAGTACTTAAATTTAAATTAACAAAATGATTTTCAAATAATTATTAAATTAAATAATTACATGCAATGTTTTTGACGTAAATAAAAGATTTAATAATAAACTCAAGGTTAACGTTTTTCATGGAATTTTTAATGATCAATAAATCACCATTAAAAATTATAACTTGACCAAAGTCTCTTTATTGACACAGTTGTATTTAATTACAAATTAAAAGCACGTTTTATTCTTCTAATTGTAAGATTTTTGTTTAAAATTTAAATGATCAATTAGCCAAATAGTTTATTGACGCAAATTTCGAAACCAAAAAAAAAACACCTTCATCTAATTTATATTATTAATGTGTTTTGAATGAATTAAAAATAAATAAAGGCTACTGATATTCAGTGGTAATCAAATTCATTATATACAATGTCAAAGTACTCATTTGGGACAATTAAAAAATGATTAAGCAGATCGATAAACAAACCTGTAATAACCAAGACGATCACACGACTATATAATTTTTAGTATTTTACAATTACTTAAAAAGTTCCACTTTCTCTGAGGCTACGTTTTCTTTTAGACCTTTTACCGAATGCCACAAATAATATTTTTAATAAATTTACTTTCTTTTTATATAAATGAAATTATTTATTCTTTCTTTTATTTATGTAATTAGTCGATGGAGTGGAGAAAACAGTGGGAAGTTGACACGACTTTAAAAACTTGGTTACCTCCAGAACCACTTGCTTCATGTTATCCCAGCGGAGTAGTTGGTTTTGATAAAGATAAACATCCAGGTAGGTCGTATTATCATAAATAATAACAATAACACAAATTTATATGGATTGAGACACAAGCAGACAAATTTTCTTTTTTGCAAAACTTAATTTAAAAATTAAAACAATAAAATTATTTTAATAAATTAACTCACTCTCTGAATTGATTAATTAAAAGATTAGCGCAGATTAAAGAGGTTATACTATTGTTTACAAAATGTACATGAGAAGTGAACTTGACCGACTTCCTGATATTGTACCCGAGGTTCATCGCTGAAATATACTAATGAACAACAATCAAAAAGAAATAAAATAACATTTCACAGAACAAAATAATGAACAAATAATTCTAAATAATGAATAAATTTAATGATTACTTTCAAAACAAGGTGTCGCCATAATTAAGTCATTACAGTTTTTGAAATAGTTAGATTTCAATTTTAGACCCAACAAGGTATCAACTAACTGCTAAATGCTTGTCTGATTGTGAGTTGTATATAAATCAAACGACATTGTTACCATTTCATACACTCTCAAAGAATAAATAGATCATAATCATTTATATACTTCTATTCGTGTTGATTTCCTAAACACAATTGTTAACTAAATTTGAAATTTCCTGAATTCAAAAGAAAACCAAAATTATGATTGTCGTTCGTTCTGATGTTCTGCAACGGATGCTTTACACATATTTCAAATCGTAATGCATTATATGATAATGCACCGAGGTTCATATATTGAAAACAGGTTCAAAGAAGAAAAATAGAATTGGCTATAAGTGCAATGAGTAGACTATCTAAGATCTATTGCAAAAAGTATTAAAATGGGGCTACTTCAATCACTTCTCCATCTTCTGATATGGGGTTAAAATGTGGACAATTACAGCAGCGGACGGAAAGAGAATTGATCTTTAGAGAATTCAACATCCAGACTATCTAGACCATCTTCTATTTGTCTTGCGAGTATTCTAATGTTTTTAGACACATTACACGAAGAGGTGCTCTAGAGGATGGTCACCAACCTGATGGATGGACCAGATTCAGAAGATTACTGGCACATCGTTTGATAACTGTATAAATAAGACCCGAAACCTAAGTCAATGGAGAATACTGATGGCACAAGTTACTAAAGGTCACGATTCTCAGTAATGAGAGAACGACTAGGAAGATGTCATCACAAGCGCCTTGGAGATTTTTATTCCTTTTTTAAACCATATTTCTGCCATTAGATAAATTTTTTTCACTACCTCTATTGTCAAGTTAATGTCTTTGAAAATTTCTGTTCTCCAAATGTCTTATTTAATTTTTCGTATTCAATAAAATGCTGTGTTTTGAAAATATTTTGTTGCAATTATCAATCATAAGTTTTTTCCGATCATTGTTGTAATTTTATTAAATTAAACTATAATCTTCCAATACCCCTCATCATCTACTATGGAGCATTTAACATGGTATCCATCATCTCCAAATATAGTCACTTCTTTCCTCTCTCTCTCTCCTTCGTTGTCTATCAATATTCTCCGTGATATTTCCAAAAATCATCTTTGATAAGTGTCAACATCAATCTTGATATCTCTCATTATCACTCCTCAACATTTTGTACGCCATCCCTCAATATTTCTCGATATTTCTCAACATGATTCTTGATATTTCTCAATACTGCATTAATATCTTCGGATATCGTCACTAGACCAAATATTTATTCGACTAGATCTTGTGCGAGAACTTTCTCTTCAACTACTCTTTCACATTTACTCCGTATTATGATACCTAGAACATTTTTGTCTGTAGACTAGGAACTTTGAAATCAACATGTAAACGTGTTAAAGACATTTGGTCGCTTAATAGTTGAAAATCTGGAACAAAACGAGTACTTGACGAGTTGAGGTGACGTACATAAAAAAGGCCATTAAAATAAAATGGAGATGCGGATCATAAAAACGACATTCAACTAAAGCCCGGGGTGTTTTGCGCCATTCTATGAGTTATAAAATATTGTTTTCACCGCCGCACTTTACAATGGCGTAAAAATAATTTACGAGCTGACCTTCTACTTCTGTATAGAAGTAAATTCTAGTGTTAGAAAATTTACTTCAGCGTTCTGTAAGAAGATTTTCGATACTTTTCTAACACGCGGAGGAACGGTTCAAGAGTTAAGCATTCTTTTTTGAAAAAAAACTTTTTTTCTACTTGTGTAATTATTATTATAAACTACTAACATGAAATATAAACAATAATTTAGTGCTAATTTCTTTTAGTCATTGTTATACCAATGGGAAATTTGGATATAGTCGGTTACATTAATTCAACAAATAAACAAGATTTAATTCGCTTAACGATTAAAGTTTTGGAAGAAACTTTAGCGATTGCCCAAAAGAACGGAAAAGCCGAAATTGTGGCAATTTTTGATTTAGAAAATATTAATATTAGACAATTTATATGGAAACCGGCAATCGAATTAATTATTAATTTATTACAATTATACGAAGCTAATTATCCTGAAATATTAAAAGTTTGTTATATTATTAATGGTAAATATTAACACAAAGTTTTAATTTTTTTAATATGTTGTATATAAAATGTTTTTATTTTTCAAGCTCCTAAAGTATTTGCTGTGGTTTACAATATGATTAAAAAGGTGATCAACGAATATACTCAACAGAAAATTAGGATTATTTCTACGGATTCGAAAAAATGGCAGCCTGCTCTTCAAGAAAATATCGATGTAGATGTTTTACCAAAACATTACGGTGGAAATGCAACCGGGCCTAATGGAGATCCTAAATGCTCAAATTTAGTAAGATTTAAATGAAAAAGAATAATTTAAAAATAATAATTATGTCTCTAGGTTAGACCCGGTGCGAAAATACCAAAAGAATATTACAAGAAAAATTACTCCGTCAACACAACAGGAAAAGATTTCGTAAAAGCTACAATAAAAAGGGGAAAGAAATTACCTTTACATTATATGATAATCGATGAAGGATGTACTTTACAGTAAGACACTTTTAAAATGGTATTTATTTTTATAACAAAATCTTCACATTGTTTCTTTTTTAGTTATCGTTTTCACACGGAAGGTCACGACATCCGTTTTGGAATTACTTACGTTGATGAGAATGAAAAAGAACATACTGTAGTTAAAAATGAAAGAGCTACGTCGAGTATGGTCGATGTAACCGGTACTATTCCGTGCCAAGCACCAGCTACATGTAAATATAAAACACATTTTTTTCTACGCTTTATAGATTTCAGCTAAAGGTTTGATTTACACCCACGTGACCCAAAATTTTGGGTATGACATTGGTATCAGCATTTAAATAATGCATCAACCCACATTAAAAATTTTAGAAGCTGGCGTTTTGCCCAGAATTTGTAAACCAATAATCCTTCTGCTTCAAAACCGCTCGTTTAGGAATGACTTTAGTATCTCTTGTATTGTTTTAAATTACCGCTTTATTTTGTAACTTATTCTATTAGTCCCTTAAAAATATGAGACCCCATTTCATTTTACTAGATCCTATTAAATTTAATAAAAAAAGTGACATAAAAGATGTTCAACCGACTCCTCGTTTTTCGCACATAGTCGGCATTCAAAATCGTCGGCTATGTCCAACAAGTTGAGGTGTGTCCATAATCGGCAGTGCCCAGTAAAGACATCCATTAGAACTTTAATGCTGCTACAAGCAAGTCCTAAAATATTTCCGGGTTAGACAGTGGCGGTGTTCATAAACAACTTAACGTGTCTCATTCTAGAAGAACTGGTTCACAGTAGGCGAAGTCTCTCTTCAGCCCACGGTCTAATCCTATATTTGGCCATAGCAAATCATATACCAACTGCTAGCTCTGGCCCCAGAAACGCTTTAGCGCTGCCCTCTCGTGCTAGCTCATCTGATGCCTCGTTGCCAGCAACCCCAGAGTGACCTGGGACCCAAATCAGAGAAACTCTGTTATCACAACTCAGTGTGTTTAAAGTTCTTTTACAGTCATTAACAAGAGCCGACACCGTTTTCACAGCCTGCAACGCCTGGAGAGCGGCTTGGCTGTATGAGAAATATCTTACTCTCATGTTCTTCATCTCTCTCTTGAGAAGGATTCTAGAACCCATGTCAATAGAAAATTACCCATGCTGTAAAGCTTGCTTAATCCGAAGTGTCTGACATTATCCTCATGCCCCGACCCCTTGCGGCGTTTTTGAACCAGAAAATTTTCATTTTCGATCCAGGACTGCCGTTATTTTATACTTGGCAAGTTTACATTTTTTGTTTAAAGCTACAGTATTACAATACAGACAACTGAAATACACTAAAAGGGTCATATGATGAATCAATACCTTCAAAAATATTATAACTAATCAAATTATTACATCATGATGTGATAAAAGATAACTTACACATATTTTTTATTGATATTACAGATACAGTGACTTTTGATAACTCCTACAGTATGTTCCGAAATAAAGTTGTTAACTATTCCATTTATGTAAGCGAACCATGCCAAGAAGTTACTCTTGATGAAGATTGTGATAAGATTTGTAGTGCTGTAGATATAATGACTGTTAATTAACGTAAAAAATTCACAAAGTTAATTAATTTAATAATAATAATTTTGTTAATTAGTTTTTGTAATGAAAGGTGAAATGGGATAAATGAAATAAGCTCTCTAATTTACTTTTTAAGTATTTAAACCAAAGCATTTTTAACACTTTCATATTTTGAAATTACGTTTTAAAACATTCTACTTAACATATGTAATGTTTATGTACAGGTGTTTTAAAAGATGGGATAAAAAACTGTTTTAGAAATTTAAAAATTATAAACACTCTGTATCAATGTTTTTGTTATGATAGTTATAGAGTAATATAATGGTGAAATAAAAAATATTGTGATAAAAAATCTATTTATTATTATGTAGGTGTAAAATAAGGTAAATAAATTTTTATTTGGGATATAAAACATTTATTTTTTCTTGCTTCCTTTAATTTTATTCATCAGTAAATAACATTTCAACTAACTCTGGTTTCTCGCATTGATCACCTTGGAGTTTTTGAGGGCTATTCCATCTTAGTAATGTGGGTAAAACCATTAAATTCGTTTTTTTATCTGTACGAAATGGACATTTTGGATCTTTCCAACTAAAAAAAGGAATTATTTTATATAAAAGTAATTTTGAATTATAAATTAAATAAAATTACGTTGGTCTATCGCCCACTTCAACATAAATAAAATGGGAATTTTCTGGTGCCTGCGAGAGCCCGGCTTCAATAACGGGAAGGGCTATAAAATATCATTTTTTTTGTAAATCTTAAAAATGGAATGTTATTTACCTCGGACACAATCATCACACCAACTTTCACCATTTGGAAGCTTATTTCCACTAAAATAAACGTGAATTAATTGGCCATCAGCCTTAAATTCCTCCATAAACTTGCAAAAGTTTTCATAACCTTGTACATGATGCCGGATAACCATTTTTAAGTAATAATTAATTATCTACAATAAAAATCTATTATTTTTATATAACTTCATTAGTATTTGACTATTTTTAATTACATTTAATGCTTAAAAAGTTGAAATTATCTTGAAAACGTATGCTAGGATAACATGCAAGTTATCAACTGATATCCCTGATATCATATAATTTATTGGAATACATTGAGGGTATTGGATTACTTTTATCTTTTAGTATAGTATAAACGAGGAAAAATAAGGTTGCTTTTATTGATTTTAGTAATTCTATTATATTTATTTGCTCTAGATATATACTTATTTAAATATAAATTAAAGATAACCTATAAAATATACACTTCAGGAGTATTTTTAAGATGAAGATAAAGCAGGAAACTGTTATTAATATTTTTACTTTGGCGTATATTTAAATTTAAACACAGTATTTACGATATTAATATAAATACGATTTTAATATAATAAATGAATCTAAAGAAGTCGAAAATTATTAATTAAATTTAACATTTAATATATAAATAAATTACTTTTAAAAATAGATAAAGTAGAAATCTACTTTATTACCTTCTTGATGGTTGTCGATGTTTACATTTCAACTGTCAACCACTGTCAACAATGTTTTAATATGATCTTAGCTAAAGTTTTTTTGTTGAGTTTTGAAGAACAATTATTATAATTTAGGTACTTAATTAACAGATATGGTATATAGAGTGATTATAAAATGATATTTTTAGGCGCAATGGGCGACAGCGACGATGAAAATGATGGCCAGGATGAAGGAGTTAACCTTACTGGGTTTCTCTTTGGATATATCGACGAATCTGGCGAGTTGGACAGCGATGTTTTCGATTATGATACTCGTAAACAATTAGCTTCACTCGGAAAGTGAGAATTTAGAGCACATTTTATCATTGTATAAAAAAATACTAAAAATGTATTTTTAGGTTAGGATTAGGTTCGATGTTAAAAGAAATGATTGATGAAAAAGATGATATGGATAGTGATGTTGAATCAAATAATAAATATGATGATGATAATTTTTCTCATGATGGTAATTTTAATTTTAATAATTGTTTACCTATAATATTTGATTTTTTCTAATTGAAGATGAAGTAAAGAAGTTAGATTTAGCTATAGATTACTCAGATATCAATGAATTAGCTGAAGATGAAGGTGGACCCTTAATCAAAATTGAAGATTATGATGGAGATGATGAAAAAATGGCTGATGACAAAGAATTAATGCCTCCGCCACCATTACCCATTAAAATGGAATCAAATGGTGATTATAGACTGTTGACAGAAAATGACTCGAAGAAAAAGTTAGAAACCCCATTAGCTGCTATGTTACCATCAAAATATGCAAACGTTGATGTCACTGAATTATTCCCCGACTTTAGACATGGGCAAGTTTTAAGATTTTCAAGAGTGTTTGGTCCTGGAAAACCTAGCAGTTTACCAAACATTTGGCGCAATGTTAAGAAAAAGAAGAAAAAAAGGAGAGCCAAAGAAGGTAGTACTGGTGGGCAAGAATCTGATTCTTCAACTGAAGAAGATAAACCAAAAAATAGAGGATGGCACTTTGATTATGCCCAAGTGACACCTGAACAATGCAAAAGTGATGATGAAGAAAAGTTTTTAAAACCTATCGAAGCATCTTCAGCTGAAAATAAACAGGAAGCATTGGCTAAAGATGATACAGGGCCTAAAGCTGCTGATTGGAGATTCGGTCCTGCTCAGATTTGGTATGATATGTTGGAGGTTCCTGAAAGTGGAGATGGATTTAATTATGGATTTAAATTAAAAGATTCTCAAGTAATTTTTGCAAGTTGTTAATATAGGAAAACTTCAATATAATGGACAAAATATTTTTAAGTCATACTACTAATATACAAATATATAATATAACAACTAATATAAACTCAGGGTATTTCCTGAGTTGTCTATATGATGTATAAATCTTCTATTAGAACAGGCCTTTGAGCTGTGCACCTGTTCCTGGGATGTAACAGTCCTCTTAGATTCTACCATCCTTGTGATTTTTGGCTATAACAGATACTTCCTTCCCTGTATTAGTCTGTTATATTGAGGTTTTACTGTAATAACATAAGATAAGGATTTATATTGTTTGTTATTTAGGTTGAAAAGAATCCTCCAGAACCTGTTGAAGCAGAACCATTTCCTGATGATGCATTTTTAATGGTAACACAGTTGCATTGGGAAGATGATGTTGTTTGGGATGGAAATGAAATTAAAATGAAAGTAAGTGAAGAAATGCCAAATAATTTATGAAATTCAGGGGCGATTAACTTGAAGCATGAATACATAAAATAATTTTTGATTTTATTAGGTTCTCCAGAAATTAAATTCAAAAAGTAATGCAGCTGGTTGGGTTCCAAGTAGTGGAAATAGGACTGCACAGGCATTTAGTCAACCAGGTAAAGGTGGTGCTATTCCAGGAAGTACTGTCAGAGTACCTCCAATTCCTGCTCCACCTTTACCAGGTGCCAAACCTTCAAAATCGCAGTCGTAAGTCAATATTTGCGCCTAAATCTCTTTAATTGATAGAAATAAAACTTCGTACTCTTTATGAATTATTTCTTTAGATTACTTCCTAATAAACAAAGACAAGAACAGGAACAAGATGATACATGGTACTCAATTTTCCCTGTAGAAAATGAAGATTTAGTTTATGGGAGATGGGAAAACGACGTTATTTGGGATGCGGAAAACATGAATCACATCCCAAAACCATCAATATTAACTTTAGATCCTAATGATGAAAACATAATTTTAGGAATTCCTGATGATATAGATCCATCAAAACAAATTGCAGGTCAACCAACACCAGTTAAAGTTAAAATTCCGCATCCTCACGTCAAAAAATCGAAAATTCTGCTGGGAAAAGCTGGAGTAATTAATGTTTTACAAGAGGATACTCCTCCACCTGCACCAAAGTCTCCAGATAGAGATCCTTTTAATATTTCGAATGATATGTAAGAAGGAAATTTATCAATTAAAGCAAAAAGAATTTAATAATGAAATTTTTAGATATTACATGCCAAAATCATCAGAAACCACATTACGATTAAAAGTTGGAGGTGGAAATCTTATTCAACACTCAACACCTGTTGTTGAATTAAGAACACCGTTTATACAAACTCATATGGGCCCAATGCGTTTAAGAAATTTCCATCGCCCACCCATGAAGAGATTTTCACATGGACCTTTGGCTTCACCTGGTCCGCATCCAGTTAATCCTTTATTAAAACATATTAAGAAGAAAGCTAAGGTTATTATTTTTATTTAACACATTTGGAGTTACTTAATTATATGATTTTTATTTTGATTTGTATTTAGCAAAGAGAAGCTGAAAGATTAGCATCTGGTGGTGGTGATGTATTTTTCATGCGCACAGCTGATGATTTAACAGGGCGTGATGGAGATTTAATTCTAGTGGAGTTTTGTGAGGAGCATCCACCACTTATTAATCAAGTAAGTTTTTATCCTAGATGAATTGGTAACTTACCCATATTTTTATTTCATTAAAGTCAAGAAACATTGTTTATTATGGCATGAATTTTAATTTATTGTTTAAATTTTAAGGTGGGAATGTGCTCAAAAATAAAAAATTATTACAAAAGAAAAGCTGGAAAAGATACTGGACCACCTACATATAAATATGGTGAAACTGCTTATGCTCATACATCCCCATTTTTGGGAATTTTGTATCCTGGACAAAGTATCCAAGCGGTTGAAAATAATATGTATAGGTAAATAAAAATTAAAATACTTTTTTTATGGAAATGGTTTACTACTTAATTGATTTATTTCAGAGCTCCAATTTATGAACATAAAATCCCAGAAACAGATTTCTTAATAATAAGAACAAGACAACAATATTACATAAGAGAAATTGATGCTCTTTATTGTGCTGGCCAAGAATGTCCATTGTATGAAGTACCAGGTCCCAATTCGAAAAGGGCCAACAATTTTATACGAGATTTCCTACAGGTAAGTTTTCGTCCTATAAAAACGATTCTTTATAACCAATTTATTTGTTTTAGGTATTTATATACAGGTTATTTTGGAAAAGCAGAGATAACCCGCGTCGTATAAAAATGGACGATATCAAAAAGGCGTTCCCCTCGCATTCCGAAAGCAGCATAAGGAAACGTTTGAAATTGTGCGCTGATTTTAAAAGAACTGGTATGGATTCGAACTGGTGGGTGATCAAACCCGAATTTCGACTTCCAACCGAAGAGGAAATTCGAGCGATGGTCTCGCCCGAGCAATGTTGTTCGTTCTTTAGTATGGTAGCCGCCGAACAACGATTAAAAGATGCCGGATACGGCGAAAAATTTTTGTTCACACCCGCAGAAGACGACGACGAAGAAATGCAACTCAAAATGGATGACGAAGTCAAAGTAGCACCTTGGAACACTACAAGGGCTTACATTCAAGCAATGAAAGGAAAATGTTTATTACAATTAACTGGCCCTGCTGATCCTACAGGATGTGGCGAAGGATTCAGTTACGTTAGAGTCCCAAATAAGCCAACAGTAAGAAGTTTTAAACGAAATTTTGAGTTAATCTTAAGAAGAAATTTGTTTTAGCAAAGCAAAGAAGAGCAGGAATCGCAACCAAAAAGAACCGTAACTGGAACAGACGCTGATTTAAGAAGACTCTCATTAAATAACGCCAAAGCTTTATTAAGAAAATTTGGAGTTCCCGAAGAAGAAGTATTAAACTTCACTTTGTTGTTATTATTTGTTAAGAAGTATTATTATTTTGTATTGTAGATTAAAAAATTGTCTAGATGGGAAGTTATTGATGTCGTTAGAACATTATCAACAGAAAAAGCTAAAGCAGGCGAAGAAGGAATGGATAAATTTTCAAGAGGAAACCGATTTTCGATCGCTGAACACCAAGAAAGATACAAAGAGGAATGCCAAAGAATATTCGACTTGCAAAATAGGGTTTTGGCAAGCGCGGAAGTTTTGAGTACTGATGAAGGTGAAAGCTCTGAGGAAGATAGCGATGAAGATATCGAAGAAATGGGAAAGAATATTGAGAATATGTTGGCTAATAAAAAAACAAGTACTCAAGTAAGTAAAAAATATAAAATTTAAATACCAAATATATTTAATAACATTTCGCTATTTTAGTTATCACGTGAAAGAGAAGAACAAGAACGACAAGAGCTTAAAAAAATGATTATGGAAAGTGGTGATGACAAAAAAGGCAAAGATAAAAAGATAAAAGAGGAAGATGATAACCCAGATAACGTAAATTACGCTCAACAAGGTTTCTATTTTTAGTTCATCTTTTTATGTATTTTATTTAAAATTTTATTTATTAGGTCGTGTATTAAAAATTATAAGAACCTTCCGAGATCCAGAGGGAAAAGAATACACCCGTGCTGAATACGTTAGAAAAGCAGCTGTAATCGACGCGTACGTAAAAATAAGAACAACTAAAGACGATCAATTCATCCGACAATTTGCGACATTGGATGAAGCCCAAAAAGAAGAAATGAAACGGGAAAAACGTCGTATTCAAGAACAACTTAGAAGGATTAAAAGAAACCAAGAAAGGGAACGTTTGGCTTTAGGTGGTAGTCATAGTACGAATTCTAATTCTCTTGGAAGTAGAGAGCAATTAGATATAAAACCCATCACTTTAGAAGGTTTCCCATTTTTGTTTTTCTCTTATATTAAAGATAAAACAAAATAAAATTTTAGGTCCGTCTACACCACATCCTACACCAAGTACAAGTAAACCTTTATTATCGCCACCGAAATCTCGTCGAAAAACAAAATTAAAACCAGATTTAAAATTAAAATGCGGCGCTTGCGGTAATGTTGGTCACATGAGAACTAATAAAGCGTGTCCTTTGTATCAAAACAGCGGATCCACGATTCCATTAAATGTAGCTATGACGGAAGAGCAAGAAGAAGAAATTGAAAAGCAATTAAATACTGACGATGAAGATTTAGTTAATGTTGATGGGACGAAAGTTAAGTTATCCGGTAAAGTTCTTAAGGTAAGTTATTAATTATTTAAAGATTAAAATTGTTATGAAATTTTAATTTTTTAGCATGCTGAAGAAATAAAAAGAAAAACATTATTACTAAAGGTGCCAAAAGATGCAATGGGAAATAGAAAAAAACGTCGAGCAACATCGGACCTTCATTGTGATTATTTAAAACGTCATAATAGGCCAGCTAATAGAAGACGAACGGATCCTGTTGTTGTTTTATCAACAATTTTAGAAAGTATACTAAATGAATTAAGAGATATGCCTGATGTTCAACCATTTTTATTCCCTGTTAATCCAAAAGTAAGATTTTAATTTTATTATAAATCTGTTTTGATTTTAATTGAAATTTTTGACTTATAGTTAGTAATGGATTATTATAGAATAATACATAGACCCATGGACCTTCAAACTATAAGAGAAAATCTTCGCCAGAAAAAATATCAAAGTCGCGAAGAATTTTTAGCAGACGTTAATCAAATCTTGGAAAATTCTACTTTGTATAACGGTGTAAAAAGCAGTTTAACAATGGCCGCGCAAAGAATGTTAGATAAATGCGTGGAACGTTTAGCTGAGAAAGAAGATCGTCTGATGCGACTCGAGAAAGCTATCAATCCTTTACTAGACGATGACGATCAAGTCGCTTTAACGTTTATATTAGATAATGTAATCAACACTAAACTAAAAACGATGCAAGAATCGTGGCCATTCTTGAAACCGGTTAATAAAAAATTAGTAAAGGATTATTACAACATAATAAAAAGACCAATGGATTTGGATACAATTGCGAAAAAAGTTGCAACCCACAAATATCATAATCGACACGAATTTTTAGTTGATGTTCAACAAATTCTTGAAAATTGTACTTTGTATAATGGAAAAGATTCGCCGTTTACACAAAAAGCAGAGTTATTGGTTAAAGTTTGTAAGGTTACATTAGATGAGGTTAGTTTGAGGTTAACTTGTATGATGTTGTATTACTATATATAGTAAAACCTCGATATAACGGACTAATACAACGAAGGGAACACTAGACCTAGAAATAATCAGGTTTAGTCGTGCGTCTCTTTTCGTTCAATAAAAATATAACGTTCTACGAGGTCTGCTATATCTACAGTGTGTTAATTAATTATCCTACCCGACGTCATCATTGCAAGTATGCAACCAATATCGCAAAACGCGTATTGCAATACCGATACTGTGATGTTGGTTGCATACTTGCAATGATGACGTCGGGTACGATAATTAATTAACGGATGAATTCGATAAAATTATTATAAACAATTTATGAAAAAATCGTTGAAACGGGTCTAAAGATTTAAATTTTTTAATAAATTTAAAATATACACCAAAAAATTTTAATATTTCAGCGATTTTTTCGTAAATTGTTTGTAATGATTTTATCCGTTACTTTTGAAACGCATTGTATATTTAATTTATATTTTTTAGTATGATGAACATCTCACCCAATTAGAGAACAAAGTCTCTTTAGCTCAAGAAAGAATATTACAAGATGATGATCAAACGTGGATGGGGGGAGATGAAGAAAATTACACTATAGCTGAACCAGATCGAGCAAGTCAAACAAGTTCTCCAGATTTACATAAACTTCATTCGGAAGATATGGAATATGTTGATGTTGAAGGTGCCGCCATCGATGATCCAGACAGTTTACAACCGAAAATTCGTAAAGGACGTGGTAGACCTAAGAAGAAAACGGCAGCAACCCTTGAAGAAGGTTAATCATAACATAATTCAATTACAACAAATACTATTTTTTTTAATTTTGTAGACTTACAATTTTCAAGTGAAGAAGAATTAGATGAAGTTCCATTAACTGAATTTGAAGATACTAAAGCGGGAATTTTAATTGATGCGGAAATGCCGGGTGCTGATGATGACAGCCAACAAGCTGCTGAAGCTATGGTGCAATTGGGTACAATGGGTTATTACCATCAAACTGATGGAGATGGTGAAACTGAGGCTCTAATCTATAAAGGTAAATGTTTGTATTATTTGAAACAAAAACACATGTTTTTTTTTTTTGTAGAAGAAAGTCTTGATGTTGATCCAAATTACGATCCATCAGACTTTTTAATGGCGGGATTACCACAACATCGTCAATTAGAACCAATTAAAGAATCTACTTCTGATCCAGTCTATTTAACAATTAAAGATGATTTAGCTGTTAGCGAAAGCGATGAAGATTTAACCAACTTAAATTCATCACAGCCAATACAGGAAGATGATGACGTTGGGGATGTTTGGTTTTAATGAAAACTATAATTAATAATATTTTTTGTTTTTGTTACAATAACTTTATATTAAGTAAGAAATCTTTACACTTAATAAGATTGAAAAATAGATTTGTTGTTTTATTGCATCCGTAAGGCACCATCTAATCTTATCACTTCACCATTTAGCATTGGATTTTCAATAATTGATTGAACCATTTGAGCAAATTCTTCCGGTTTACCTAATCTATGGGGGAAAGGGACGCTTTTACTTAAGAAATTGATTGCTTTTTCAGGTAATTTTTCTAATAATGGTGTCCAAAATAAACCTAAAAGAAATGTTGATAATTCACATAACTCATTATAATGCAAAGAATAACCTGGAGCGATTGTAACAACTCGAATTCCTTGTGGCGCTAAATCCCTAGCTAAAGGTAAAGTCATTGCAACAACAGCTCCTTTACTTGCAGCATAAGCTGCTTGACCAATTTGTCCATCATAAGCTGCTATTGAAGCTGTGTTTACAACAACGCCTCTTTGTCCTTCTGTATTTGGTTCATTTTCGCCTATTAAACCCACTGATAATCTAATCACATTGAACATGCCAATTGTATTGACCTATTTTGATAATATTTAAAATAATTAAATGAAATTATTAAAACATAAATAACATACATTAATAACTTTTGCATAATCTTCTAAAGTATGTGCTTGCTTTTTATTAAAATTATAAACTTTAAATGCAGTTCCAATTCCAGCACAATTAATACAATTATCCAATTTACCAAATTTTTGTTTTGTAATATCTAAAGCTGATTTAACATCATTTTCTGATGTGACCTAAATAAAAAAAAATTATTACCACTCAACTATACTTAAAAAAGACTTACATCAATAGGGGCAAATACAACTTTATCTTCGCCCCCTAATTCTTTGGCCACTTCATTTCCTTTAGAACCGGGGAGATCACATAGTACAACACGACCACCTTGTTGAATTAGCCGCTGAACCGTGGCTTTTCCTAAACCAGAAGCGCCTCCAGTTACTAAAGAAACAGTCCCCTAAAAAGAACATATTGAAAACTTAATATACGTTGTTTTATTAAGAATAACTGTATTAAAGTTTACCTTTAACATGATGAGATGATTAAATTCAGTAATTTTTGACGTGAATGGTTATTTATAAATGTTGAATAACAGATAAAGAGCAAAGGAATGACCTGTTTTGTGTAAACATGCAGGGCAAAGGTGTGTTTAAAAATGTATAATCTGTTTTTAAGTGAGGTTAGAATAGCTATATAGGCAACTTAAAATGCATTAAATTGTAAGATTTGTTTAAATAAAATCTAGTAATTATATTTAGTAATATTTATTACATTAATTGTCCAATATAATCAGATCTTTTTAATTTTTGTTGCAATTTGGGCCATTGAACAACTATATTATCAGCAAAGTACATAAGTATTTTTCCAGTTAATGAGAATGTTTCGGTTCGACAAAAACTTTCAACAAATACAATTCTACATTGACTTAAAAAGGCTACTTTTAATAGAAAAACTAAACCACAAATAGGAATGCATGTTCCTGGTCCATTACAAAGTACTACTTCAGGGCGTATTTTTAAAATTAATGGAATACAGTACAATATAGAATATAAAGTAGAAAATATTGATGTTATATATGATTGATGAACTTCCCTACTTCGGGGTACCTTATAAATTGTATAACTACCTTCATTCAAGGTACTTTCAAAATGTTTGATTTTCTTATAAGTAGTTGTATCGGTTTTTGCAATAATGTAAGATCTGGGTGTATATTTTTTAAAGTCTAATCCTTGAATTAAAAGTAACATTTCTGTTGTATGTCCACCAGAACCCATACATATTATTGTTTTAGCTGGATGTGTTCTTTTTTTATCTGTTAATTTCGTATGTCCTGTTGTTACTTTATGAATTACATACATTACTCTGGTTATTACTAATAATATCAATAAGATGATTATTTCAATTATTGGAATATCTAAAAAATTTGTACTCTGTAGATAAAACTTCATTATGATTATGATATTTATACCTGAATTCGCCATTTTTATACAGTTTTAATGTATTTCTTACAAATTTAATGACTAGTTTTCGTTTAAAATGAGATTTGTTATCTTTGGTATTGATTTCATTAAATTTTTTAGCAAAACATATTTTTGCTGAGGTTAACATAACCTATACTATGAACGTATCAGAACGTATCCTCCCGCAATGTCCCGCAAAGGCCTTGCTGTGACGTCATTGGAAGGATTGACACACAGAACCATCGAGATACATACAGTATGTCCCCGGATAGGTGAAACGACTCTTATAAAATTTTTTTGATATTAATTGTCATCGTTTGGGGTTCAGCCCTGCTTGGTTAAAGACTAATTTTGAACATATTTTCATATTTTTAAAAACAAGTTACTGTTGACACTGAAGCGAAAACTTCTTGTGTATTATTAGGTAAAGTACCTTTTCTGTTTACAGTATGATAAAATGTTACGCAGATATTTTATTCAGAATGAAAAGTTATGGCCATACGCAAATTTTCGGAATTATCGGCCTACTTTGATAAAACCCATTTTTTATTATTTTCGTCAATAGTACTTTATACGATTTTTTGTTTTGAGATTCAGATTATTCGGAAAAAATAAACAAACCGTTCTTAAAATGTTCACCAAAAATGAAGTGTGTGTTCGCCCACAAAGAAAACAGTTAATTATAGCTAACACTTAATCAGTTTCATCATAATTTTTTTTTTCTTAGAGTGAATACTTCCTGCTGTAAGAAATCTTTTGATTAAACGCCAACAAGTACTTCTTTTAATTCCTGTATTTTGAAATTTTTCACTAAATAAAGCAGTAACCACAATTTATCGGGTTTTCCCCGATTCCATAACACTGAATCACGTAAACTTTTTCCTCTAATGTTAACAGTGTATTTGAAAAACACTTTAAATGTACTAAATTACAGTTTGACAGATTAACAGTGACAGGAAAGCAATTTTGTTTTTCCATGGCAGTCTTTGTTAAAAATAAAATTGATTGATATGGATTTTTTTACAGTAGGCCGATCAATCCGAAAATTTACATATGGCCATAGTTTTTCATTCTGAACAAAACTTCTTAGTAACACTTTCACGTACTGTAAACAGGTACTTTACCTGCCACAAAAAGAGTTTTTCTTTCACTGTCAAGGCTCACTTGTTTTTAAAAAATTCAAAATACGTTTAAAATTAGTCTTTAATCAAGCAGGGCTAAACCCCAAAAAATGACAATTAATATCGAAAAAAATTTACCTTTTATAAGAGTCGTTTCACCTATCCGGGGACACACTGTATAATTTACTGGAGTACGTGCTCACGATATTCGCTTGGTCGAGAAAACGGTCCGATTCGCCAGCATGTTCCCCCACCCCATAACGGCAAGAAATACAAATAGTACTAACTATACTCTGTTTTTAAACCAGGAGGAGTAAACGCGAAAGTCAGATTTACACTAGGAAAAATCACCAGAAAATATCACTAGATATTTTGGCGGTAAATTTAAATTAATAATTATTATTATTTATTTATTTACTTATTATTGTATTTATTTTCGTTTGTTATCGTCAACACTAAACATACAAATTAACATTGAAGTTATGAGTGTATTTATTTCAAAATATAATAAAGAAGGGTTTAAGAACACAAAATTTACAATAATGACACGAAACTGTGGAATTGTCAATAACCTAACCTTCAAATTCAAAATTGCCTGTGTGTGAACCTTCCTCGCATTCAACCAATCACGTGCAAGGTCAATCTGGTGACAAATTTAAAATACTCCTCCTGGTTTAAAAACAGAGTATAATTGCCAAAGAAAACTTCAAGGTACAATTAATGTTTGTAAACAAAACTAACCTTACCTAACATTCCTTCACGCTATAATTGACATTACAAAAGAAAACTTCACGCTATAATTGCCATTACTAATTGCCAAAGAAAACTTCATGGTATAATTAATGTTTGTAAACAAAACTAACCTTACCTCACATTCCTTCACGCTATAATTGACATTACAAAAGAAAACTTCACGCTATAATTGCCATTACTAATTTCCAAAGAATACTTCATGGTATAATTAATGTTTGTAAACAAAACTAACCTTACCGAACATTCCTTCACGCTATAATTGACATTACAAAAGAAAACTTCACGCTATAATTACCATTACTAATTGCCAAAGAATACTTCATGGTATAATTAATGTTTGTAAACAAAACTAACCTTACCGAACATTCCTTCACGCTATAATTGACATTACAAAAGAAAACTTCACGCTATAATTGCCATTACTAATTGCCAAAGAATACTTCATGGTATAATTAATGTTTGTAAACAAAACTAACCTTACCTAACATTCAGCGTCTGAAGACACAGGGCTAAACCCGAAACTTAAAAATATACAACTTAGCGCTGAATAACAATTAAAACTAGAACTAACACTTGCTCTAGAACTATACTCTGTTTTTAAACCAGGAGGAGTAAACGCGAAAGTCAGATTTACACTGGAAAAAATCACCAGAAAATATCACTAGATATTTTGGCGGTAAATTTAAATTAATAATTATTATTTATTTATTTACTTATTATTGTATTTATTTTCGTTTGTTATCGTCAACACTATACATACAAATTAACATTGAAGTTATGAGTGTATTTATTTCAAAATATAATAAAAAAGGGTTTAAGAACACAAAATATACAATAATGACACGAAACTGTCGAATTATCAATTACCTAACCTTCAAATTCAAAATCAAAATTCAAAATTGCCTGTGTGTGAACCTTCCTCGCATTCAACCAATCACGTGCAAGGTCAATCTGGTGACAAATTTAAAATACTCCTCCTGGTTTAAAAACAGAGTATAATCGATATAATTCAGCATGAATTTATTTAATATTTACTAAGTAATTCAAATAATGTTATTCAATAATGATGAAAAATACCAAATAATACATATTTAAGTTATTATAGTTAGGAAAAAAAAAATAAATAAATAATTTTTTTTCGGTATGCTTTTTGCCGTTATGGGGTGGGGGAGGCCGGCTCGTTTTCTAGCTCAAAGCACGCACTCCAGTAAACATAGTATATCTCGATGCACAGAACAGTAGTATATTGATTGGATTGACATTTCTATGTTTTTATTTATACAGTGTATTTCACTTAAGAAGCAATATACAAAAATATTAAATAAAAAGATAAAATAAAATAAAAAAAATATTAAAATGTAAAGCGAAATATTTAACCCTTGTTTATAGATATACAATGTATATCTATAAACAAGGATTTAACGGTTATAATTTTATTATTGTTAGGTTATTTAACTTGACCCGGTTACCATGGTGATTAAGATCCAAATATTGCAGGTGCTTGTCAAAATTGAAATTGAATTTAAGTTTTTTTAATGAAAAAGTCTTATTTAATTAGTTTAAAAGGCTGTATTTAACTCAAAATTGGTTTCTCTAGGGTATTATAAACAAGGTAAGTAGATTAAATCAAAAAAAGATATTTTTAATTTATTTCTCTTAATTAGAATCGATTTAAATTAACAACAATTAACGAATTTGTTATGAATGCGAGATAATCGTAAAGAATTCGAATTGTTTTAAAATTAATAAAAATTAGGTTAGAATTGATAAAAAAAATCGGAATAAAATTTTATATTTTAAGGTTATCCAACTTGTCTCGGTTACCATGGTGATTAAGATCCAAATATCGCAGTTGCTTGTCAAAATTGACGTTGAATTTAAGTTTTTTTAATGAAAAACACATCATTAATTGGATTTAAAGGTTGTATTTAATTCAAAATGGGTAAATGGATGAAATGCAAGGTAAGTGGATTAAATAAAAAAAAAAATTTTAGATCAATTAAAATGTACAAGAATTATACCTAGAACTAGAAAGTTTTAGGTTTAGCCGGGCGTCTTAGACAAGAACTTAGAAAACTCTGAAGCGCACGGCTAAACCCGAATATTTCTAGTTCTAGGTCTAGTGTTAGTTCTAGTTTTACACTAGCACTATCACACTTATAATAAGTACAGTATGGTAATTAATTACTGTACCCAACATCATTATTGCAAGTATGCAACCAATATCACAATGAATATATCTGAATACGGAAATATACTTTGCATACTTGCAATGATGACGTCGGGTATGATAATTAATTAACACACTGTATATGGATAGGGTGGATCAATGCTTTAATAGGTTGAGTTGAATTTTTCTAGAAGAATAAAAGAATTAAAGTCATATAAAAACTATTATATTTGTGCACATATCTAACAATAATTTAAAATAATAAAATATCTTACTCTATAAATATAATATATAGTTTTAAAACTGTCTTACTTATTTGGCACAAAGACAAACATCTGGATAGTAATATTTATTTAATATATTAATAGTTATTATTACATATCTCCGCGAATCGCGTTGTTCCTTTCTACGATAACGATACGTTTAAAAAAATACACAGTATACGATAATAAAATTCTATAAAACAGAATTTTCTTATTTAAGTGAGTTAAAACAACAGCCATAAATATAGCACAATGGAAATCGTTATTGAAGTGATTAAAGCTTAACAGTTCTTTAAATATCATTCGAACCGTCCGACCACAGTTTTTACCCAACCTTTCGATTGCGATCGTCTCGAGTTTCCATTCAAAAACGATTCCGTCGTCGCCGTCGATTCTAAAAAGTTACTTTTTATCGTATTTGTACTCTTCAACGTACTTTGATTTGTTAGCTCCGTATTGGTCGTAAATTTCAAAGGTTTTGCTGGAATAGGTGGAGGAGCTTTCGTTGGTCGTTGTAAAGATTTTCTCTCAAATAACGGACTATTATTCGTCGAACTACATCGTACGATATTTTTCTTTAAAAATTCCGGTCTAGAAGCACCCGAAACCCTAAAACTGTCACACCTCTCAACATTATCATCATTCAAATTCTTCTCCAATATACTTTCGTAGTAACTATCGTCGCTATTTTGACTAGAATTTAGAATTTCAGAACTTGATCGCGTCACCGTATTACTGTTGTGAGATAAAATCGTCGATATCTCGGTTATACTTTGACTAGAAACGGCAGTTACCGTACAACTAAAACGGCTACATTCATTTTCACGTAGTCGTCTATCAAATTCCGTAAGTACTTCGTGCTCGTTTATCGTCATATCCAATTCTTCGGGTGCTTCAAAATCGATATCTTCACTTTCCGTTTTACTCGATGCAATACTTATCGTCGATTGATTGAGAGAATTCATACTGGCGAATATTTTTTGCGGATCCTCATAATCCGGATTTGCTATTCTCGCTCCTATCGCTGCCTTTGATGCTTGTTTTGAACTCGATCTTCGATGTCGTTCTTTTATAGCGTGATATTTTTGTATTAAACTAAGTCTTATTGTCGATTTCCTGTATATTTTGTGTTCAGGGTGATCGTTATTGTCTAATTGTGTTGATATGGATCTGGAATAAGAAATTGAAAAATGTATTAAAAATCAAAAAAATAACAAAAAGGATAATATTCTTGTTTTAAAAATAATTATATCACACCAAAAAGTGTAAAATGGGAATTAAGGAATTGGAAGTAATGACTTTCTCCTGAGTATCTTCTTAATCTTGGATAATACTAGGGATGCTCAGAAGCATAGGTACTAAATAGTTTGATAGAATTGGAAATCATAAAGTTTTATTGAGACTGTAAGATACTGGGAACAACTGGGATGAATGAAAAGTGTTGGGCGCAATTAAAAGCTATTGTAGTATTCTGTAGAAAAAGCTCTAATACTATAGACGTAGTTTATGATTTAAACACATAATATTGTGCATTATATGAAGTTGTTACATATTTGTTAACACATGATTTTAATGAATTTGTTATAAAACATTCAAAAATCTGCTTGTTAAATGTTATTAATGCCTAAATGATTCCACAAACTTTGTACTTACCACTCAAATCAAATTTATAGGAAAGATTGTGGTTTCTCTAGGTAAATTTGTGATCCTGAATTACAGGTGCAAAACTGAAAGTTAATTCTTTGATTTTCAAAAGAATGCTTCATATAAACATAATCTATAATCATCTATGAAAAAGTTATCTTTAACGGTTTTTTTCAGAACAGTTTCGTTTATTAATCACAATTGATATTTCTCCTGTCAAATATGACATTTAACTTGTCAGTTAATTACCCATATTTTTAGAATTTTTTACATTTTAAGTAAAATTTACTGAAATGATTATTATGTTTATATGAACTTTTGCTCTAGAAATTAGCATAGTTTTTGCCTATAAATCAGGATCATTTTATAAATTAATCTTTTTTTCTTCTTTATAAAATATTCTTGATAAATTCATCAACTTTTATTTAAACAAATAAAATCAATATCACAATAGATTCATTTAAACATGATCTACGTCAAATTAAATAATAAATTATATAATAATCACAAGCTTGAATTGAGATTATAACAAATATGTTTAAAAAATAATTAATCTCAGTCTTTATTCGTCTCAGTAACATTCACAAACATTAAAATAAACTAAAAATTTACCTAAATTTTAAAATTAAAATTAAAGCAACATCACTTACGCTTCTGGTTCTAAAATAACGTCCGTATTCTTAATACATCGTCCTGATACGTTTCCAGGTCCATCGATTTGGTCGTTTAATTGAAAAGATCTGGGTAATGAATCAGCCTTACTTGTTACAGGATCTTTATCCTGTTTCAAACATATATTCGGATCAGTCTCGCTTTCTCTTAGCACTCTTTTTTTCCTATTCATCACCTTATTAAATTCTTCGTGTTCCATAATAATACCCGTTACTAAATTTTCGATGCTCTCGTTCCCTTCTTGTTGCGTATTCGTCGTGTTTATAGACGTTTGTGAATAATCCGAACCGTCTTCGGCGATTTCGAGGTGAACGTCGTTGATTTCGCAGGTTTCCGAATCTGAGAGATCGGTGTAAAACGTCGAAGTACTCTCTTTGGCTTTTTTCAATTTGGAAATTCGCGAAGGGACCGTTTTATTATCGTATTGTTGCACTACATTCGGTTCGGATTTTCTACGCCAATTTCCCAAAGATGGGAAGGAACGATCGTGAGATGCTGCTCTTCTTGATGAGAGATCACGAGATTGACGTACTCGACTACGTCTTTCTAAATAATGAGGGGTTGAATACTGTTTTTTTAATGGGGTCCACATCTCTGGAGTTTCTTCTAAAAATTAAAAAAAAAATTGTATTAAAAAAAGATGATTAAATCAAATTATTTACCTTTTTCTGGTAAATCTTGTCCAAGTTGCATCAGCAATTGTTGAGCGTGATTAGGAATCGCCGCGTTATAATTTTCTATAATAACTCTTTTTAATTGTCCCGTCCATTCTCGTTTGTGTTGCAATGATTTCGCTCTTAGCGTTACTTGTAATCGTGGATTATCAAAAGGCAATACATGGAAGCTCAATGGTTCTCCTCTTACTTGTTCAACCAACATTAAATTTGAACACTAAATTCAAAATTATCAATATTTATTTAAAAACGAAAATATATTTGAGATCTTACCATTATATGTGATTTATAAGTAAAATTTCCGTCTTGTTTACATTTAGTCATTAATAATAATTTATCAAACAAAAAAACGTGTCTCCTTCCTTTCACACCTCCGACCCTAAACGTTCCCTCTGCGATTAATTCTCCTAAAGTTGTAAGATCAGGCCCGCTCCATCCATACAATTGGGATTGAATTTCTTGGATCCTAATAGCAATTTCATGTTTTCTTTTCATGTTATTGATGTGAGCTGCCACACCGGTCATTGTTGTTAACGCTAAATCTACAACGGGTTTGTGGTCTGACTCACATCGTTCCGATAACCTCTGTAATAAAAGAAACATTTATTTTTAAGTTTTAAACTTTATTTGTTTTTATTACCTCTAAAAGCATTCGATATCTTAATATCCTTTGAACAGGCTTCAGTAAATATGATCCTAGAGGTAAATCGTGATGCTTTTCCATTTGTACTTCTTTAAAGTACTTCGCCGATTCATCGTTTCCCATTAATTCGGTTAAAACTGATATGGTTTTTGGATAATCGGTGCAATAATCCGTGTAAATTGAAAAACCTGTGTTGTTTATGAATACTTTAGCGGTGGCTGAAGGGTCCAGTTTAGCTTCTCTAAGCTGCTCCAAAAAAGAACTATTAAATTCGTAAATATCCTCCAAGTTGCTGAAGAGTTTTGGGATGTAATCGTGTAAATAACAATCTGGGTTGGATTTCCATGGTTGTAAATAATCCTGTAAAAGATAAAAGTAGTTTGTTTAATAAGTAGTAATTTTCCAGTTTATCAAGGACGATGTTTGCGTATGATTGTTATCAATAACGAGAATTTTATTACCAATTCTAAAATAACGGTTGACTAATTGTTATTTTTTTTCTTACAAATTGAAAAGGAATGTTGAAATAGTTTTTGGTGAAACACAAAGATTTCAAGAACGTTACAAAATATGTCATTAAAATGTGAAATCATAGCATTATTAGTAAATGTTAAAATTTTATTTTTTATATAATTTCACTTACGTGCTAATAATTTTAAACTGTTTAGAAATTAGTTTTCATAAAATAGACGCAAGAGGTTATTTAATACTTAGGATTCTTTTTTATTTAAAAGAAAGCTGACTCATTCTATAATAAATTCAATATTTACTCTACTAAACACCACATTGATCCGATATGTAATTGAATTTAGCCTCTGATAGATTTTATGATTGATAGCAACTAAAAAAAGCTATTAATTAATATATCGTGGTTAACACTTTTTGTTCGTCTCTCAATTTAATAACACACGTACACGCGCGGGAAATGAAATTTATTCCGGGCTCGTTCCCTGCCATATACGTTGACCGTGTAATTAAAAAATTACTGGACCACGAGGTTGTGGCCCGGAGAATGTTATGTAACCGTCGACGAGGCGTTCGGCTGTTGGTGTGTAATTACCTATTTATTAACAAGAAGTAATAGACGACCGCTATAGCAATGATTTATCGAGACTTGGTGGCATGATTAAGCGAATATTCGCCAATAAAAGAAGTAAGTGTTCGATATAGAGAGTTTACAAGTTCACTAAACTTCCTCATAATCCATCTTATTTCGCTCATGTTGCTAATTTTATACAACATATTGATTATTTCAATTTTTATAAACAAGCCAAGTATTCAAAACATAAATTTTTTACTTACTAAACAATTATACAGGGTGATTCAAAAAACCGCTGACAGAATTCTAAAGTAGATAATACATGAAAAATTAAGATGAATAGTCTTAATATACATGGCGAGATATAGCGGATCAAAGTTTCTTTAAAATTAAACATTATCTGCAATAAAAAGCACTTTTTTAAAAATATTCTCTACGCCATTGCTCTCTACGCGTGTAGAGTGATCAATTATCTATCAATTGGTCTCTTACAAAACTTTGATCAAAGCAATAGTTTTTAAGAAAAACACGTTTGTAGAAAATTTGTCAATTCAATCAAAAACTGTTCCTTTAATCAAAGTTTTGTAAAAGACCAATTGATAGATAATTGATCACTTTACACGAAAATACTGCACGTTTGACACAATTAGCAGTGGGGTTGAAAATAAAATCACTGCAATTATTAGGTATTTATCCTGACCAAAAAATTTTTCGTATTTCTTAAGAATTTAATATTTTTGTGTTTATTTACATAACCATTTCGTTAAATATACACAAAACGACAAAGTTAACATTTTATGTGACATAATGAAGAAGTTTTTGCCATTCACAAATAAGTTCTGAATAATATTTATATTTATGCGAAATATTTTAAACTTCGTCATAAAAACAACTTTAAATGGAATTTTGACCTTTATGAATTAAATATTGTTATGGACCCATAAAATTGCTAATAACCGCTCGATTTTAATAGAAATTATTATTACTGACCTACAACCATTTCTTGATTAACGATTTTAATTTATTTCATGAGAACCGTAAAACAAACCCGTTCGTTTTAGGAAGTCGTATATAACAAGTATAATAACAAAGGCCGTGATTAACCGTTTTAAATTCAATGGGGACGGCTTTTATCAAATTCGTTGTCACGGTCGCGTTGTGAAATTTGAGTTGGAATATGGTATGGGTGTCGTTAGGTTGCTCGTGTTTTGTAACACAATCGGTGCTAAAATCAACTCGTGAGATTGTTCCTAGTAGAAATAAATATATAACTCGCCATAGCAGTTATATCTTTACGAGTAAGATTTTTTTATTGTTTCGTTTTTTACACCATATTCGTTTCGTCAAAAGAAGCGACAAAACAAACGGTGGGTGTTTCAAAAATCGAAAACGCAACATGCATAGTAAATTATTTTGTTAAAAAAAGTTTTTAACCTTGAGGTTGGTCACCTTTTCTATGAGTCATTCTATGAATTTGACTCGTTTAAAAATTTAAGGTCAAAGAAATCAGATTCCAATCCAATCGTTCTAACAACTTCATCATATCACACCAGTCAATCATAATTAAAATTGATAGTTGTAACTTGTTCAATCAAAGAAAGAAAATACACCAGAAAATTACTCATCATTTTGATTAAGACTCATCGCGTCAGCAAGACAAATAATAAACTCCACACTTCCTGTACGAGACGTTAGCGCGTTGCTCGTCGCTGTTGCGAATGTCACACTTCAATCTTTTAATGGCAAATACCAGAGGCATTCCACCGCGATGACTGGACAAAGATGATCGACCAAGTTCAAGGATAAAAGTCCAAAGGGCTCGACCGGCCATCACTTCTTTTGTGGCTGACGATGGTTTTCTTTGGTTGTGTAGTATGCTTTCTTCGTCTTCGTCGTCAACTTCCGGATACCGTCGGTTTGTGATTTGCGGTCTGCATCGTTTCGGAATGATGATTGAATATCCGGGGACCGTGATATCACGATCCAGAGGACGTGTGTTGAATCGAAATTTTTAACTGCTATTTTCTCGTTACTAACTGAGTAGTCGGGTTCATTGGTGACATTGTTTGGTGTGCAGACATCGGAATCGGATGTCTGGCGTCTCGTTGACCGAACAAGATTACTAGGAAATTTACTCTTTGGTTTGTAGATTAATGTACAAAAGAAAAATCTTTAAAAACATATTTAATAAATTAATTTGCTTTTATTTGAAAGTTTTAGAATATTTTTTTTAAATAATCAGATGATTTGTAATGAAGCAAACATTCATGAAACGATTTAATTGATACTCGGAGCACATGTTCGTGTCAAGTCGAGGGAAATTAGGCACAGTCATCGAGAGTGCCGCCAGCTATGGTCTTGTCTCGTCAACTGTGAAAGAGTAGTGGAACGAGCTGGTGACAAGCCGTTAACCACGGAAGTCCTACTTGACCTGCTTCAACGATTCATCAGTCCATCAGTCCAGCCTCTTGTCGGCTCCATTGAACAAACCGAAATTACAATAAGTTAAAGAGGAAAGATGTTCGAACCAGATGTCGCCCCTTTTAGATTTTAGACTTTAGACGACGACGCGACGGTTCATTTAAGCTCAACCAAACGAGAATTCCACCCAATTTCTTGACCGACTCCTTGACATGAACTAATAGATGTCACTCTCCTTAATAACTTCTTTTAGAAAGTCTTCTTAAATACTTTTTAATAAGAGGATTTAAAATACGGCACTTTAAATCACGTTATTTTATAATCCAAGTAATTCACCTCACCATCACGACGGTGAGTGAGGTTTTACGTTAACGTGTTACATATTTATGGATTACGGGTTTAACGTTTCGCAGAACAAGAAAACTGCATGTCGTGATGCCGGGAGAATTTATAGCGCGTGTAACAGTTATACACAAGGCGAACGTCTCGAAGAAGTTGTGAAGTAATCATTTTCCGGGCGGCGGCAGCGGATTGTCGTGTTGCCGTCTCGAGAGTTTGGTTTTTCCTTTTTCGACACTAATTGTCACGAAAGAGGTGTCTTATTGGCTCACGGGCAGTCAATTATGTAAATGTTTTCTCTTTTACTTTCTAATAACTGATTTGCGTGTCTATACACACATTATAAATCTTTGTAGATAATCAACGATTATGATTACATGTTAATTTATAATTAATAAAGTATAAAATGTTTGATTAACTAAAGAATGCCATCTTTATCTTTATCTCTGTTCTTAAAATTCTGTTGGTTAGGCAACCATTAAAAGCTTATGTATCTGAACTCAGTATGGTTTTTCTAGACAAATAAATCGGTCAGTGAAGAAATTTAACAGTAGTAGTAGCGATTCCCACGTTAAAATACCTAATCTGTCTACAAATGCGAGTCTCACACGTATATCAACCACAAACTAGTTCTCTGAGTATCCTGGCAAGTATCAACAACAAACAAAAAGTTGCTATACTATTTTTCGCAAAAACATGTTTTCCTTACAAGTTTGTGTTAAGTGTGAGTAAGTAATGTGTAAGTAATCACTCTCTCTGCCGGTATTTTCCACACATGTCCCAGCCACCTCAATCTCTAGGGTTTAATCCACGTTGATAGTTCTGCTCCTTCCTGCAGTTGTCTATTTCGTGCAAATTAACTATATATAGGGAAACAATAACTTTTGTAATGATGAAAGGGGTAGTTTTTTAAGATCAACTAATTAAGGTTGTAGCACAATGATTAAAAAGTAAGGATTAAAGAGGTATCTTAAGCGAGAAAATTGTACGGCACATATAGAAAACAGTTAATTGGTAACAGAATAATGCAAAAGCTACCAAGCATAGCCCAATGATGATATACACTGCCACTAAAAACCTAAGGAATAAATCTAAGCAGTAAATCTGTAGAGAAAAGGTATAAAGAAGCAAGTTCAGATAAGGAAAAATTAAATAGTGCACAAAGAAGAGTCTTGATACGACTAATGAGAGCTTACAGATCAGCATAAACTTAAGAGAACGCCGTTGTGATAGAGACACTATCAATAGATTTGGAGATAGGTAAATGAGTGACGAATTACTACTTTAGGCGAAGGAACGAAGACAAGTATCACTGATTTGATAAATGGCAAATATGTTGGTACCTTGTAGAAAGAAGCAGAAGAGTCTAAAATCGGAGCGTTTGCATGGAGAGCAACATTTGCATGGAAGACAAAATTCAATGATTTTAACAAAGAAATTGATTTCACTACAGCTCCGTATAAGTTTAGTTTTTATTAAAGGTTCTGCGTCACTTGTTGTGAATCATCACTACTTATTTATTCAAACTAGATTAAAAAAAAAACGGAATAAATAAAAAAGATTAAGATGGAAAATTCCAACGTAAGAACTTAATAAATCACTTTTAATTAACCTAATAAATAAAATTATCATTTTCAAATCTGAATTCGCCGCAGTTCAATTAGCATTACCTCGTTACACTTGAAAGATTTTAAAATAACTAAAGAGGCAAAGTGAAATTCACCGAGAATCTTTCACTCCGCATTCGCCCCATTATTCCCGACCAAAACGCGATGATTGAATCCGATTTGAATGCCGGCATTGTAAGCTCCCTCGCGTAATTAAAAATTACCATAAGCGGAGAAGTTGTAAAAGTGGGCCGCATTCTCTCTTTAAGCTTATCGCTACACGCAGGTTTTTTATGTTTTTTTCCTTAACACCTCTTTTCAGACTCGAGTTGCATTACCGTGTACTGCAGTAAAAACTTTATCAAATTTAGAGGCATGAAGTGTTACGTAAGATTCTTATCGAGAGCAACCGTAAAATTAAAAAAAGTCTTTATTACCCAGGAGTGGTGAGTCATGGTCAAGTGACTCCGCTGTAAACCAAATTATACTGGTTACGATATATGGAGAGGTTCATACTAAATAATGATAATATGATGTTGAATTTAAATTACTTGCATAAAAGAATTTGTTTTAAAGAAATTATTTTAAGTAATTCCGAATAGGTCAGAATTGAACGCTCCCTATTTCAGGTTATGGACTTGTTTATGCTGACATATCGTGTTGGGGGCACGACTCGATTGGTTATTAAAAACATGCGGGATCGAGAAGAAAAGGTCTCCTTAATTGACAGAAAACGTGAGAGCGAATCGAGCGAGACGATGGCAATTTTCGCCACCCGCGGTTAAATGGTGTCATATTGACGAACTCGTATGTATAAAACTGCGGTATACCAATAATTTCTTTGAAAATCGTTGTAAGATCGTTTGCGTTTCACCAGATATTTTCACACGTTTTCACAACGTTTATTGTGTTATAAACTATATAAAATGCGGGTTGCAGGTAAGCTGTGATTTACGATACTTTAATAGATGTTTGTGGATATTTATGTGATGAGCTATTAATATATTTAAGAAAGTCTTCGCACATTTACCTAATGACAATTATAATTTTAAATTGCAAATTTGTTTAGGTAGACTCAAAGTTATTCGAGAACATTAATAATACAGCAAAACTTCGATATAACGGACTTTGTTAGAACGAACTTCGGATATAATGAACAAAATGCTTGTAGAATAATTTGCACGCTTGCTTTAGGGTTAGTGTGACTTTCTGTGGGGGTAGAGAAAGCGCTCCTCCTCGTGGATGGTGATATATGGCTTCCACTACTCCTATAGGGCAAGGGAAATCACTAACTAAATAGCACTCCATCGGCCCGGTCCAAGCTGTTTACAGCACCTGTTATACCATGTACTGGAGTCCAGCACAGGGGATCTTGGCTTAACTGCCTGGATTGAGAACTGCCTGGAAACCTCATTAAAAGCTCAAAGTCAAGGTGGAACAGCTTATGCCGAAGACTTTTATCGCTTTATAGTATTGGCCAATACTTGGTTCCTAATAAACGGACTCTGCATATCTGGCTCCAGTTTCAACGAAATCGCCTTACTGCTACATGATGGACCTTGTTTCCCTATTTATACTCGTGGTGCCTATATAAAACACAGTAACGAAATTGAAAAAGAGGTTGATGCAACTCTGAGCGCATCAGGGCAGAAATCGCCTTCAACAAAAGGACATTACAATGTCGTCCGCTTCTTCCGCAGCAAGCAGTATTTGTACAACAGACACCATAATGCTACAGGAGAGCATTGAAAAATTCCAACTAAAAGAGAAGTAGCATGAAAAAGTCTTAAGTGACTGCTCAAACAAGGGCTTACTCCTGAGGAAGCCCGAGCAAAGGCCGGCTGAAAGGCGTAGTATTCCCAGCGGAGGCATTCTTCTGCAGGAACAAAAGCCTACAACTCCCAGGTTGTAGGTAAACCTCACCACAGCCCAAAGGCAGGCTATTTCTCGTAGATTAAGCTTAAATTCCTCGGAACCACCTTTAAAGCAGGTTGGCTGCTGTTCAACTGCTCAAACCAAGAGGCAACAAATTAGCTAAAGGCAGTGACACCAACCGAGCAATCATGGGAAGGGACATCCCTAATGGCTATGAATGAGAAGGAGTTACCGAAAGCGACTAGAAATACTGGAGTTCAGCCGTATGTCTCTTATGACGGCTAAACCCAAATGTTTCTAGTTCTAGGTTTAGTGTCAGTTCTTCTAGACCTAGAACTGGAAACATTCGAGTTTAGCCATACGTTTCTTAAGACGGCTAAATCCCAATGTTTCTAGTTCTAGGTTTAGTGTTAGATCTGGTTTTAGTTCAATGAAAGTATACAACAATCTAACGCTGATTAACAACTAAAACTAGAACTAACATTAAACCTAGAACTGATTTAGCACGGCTTATACGGAGACTCATATTAGTCCGTTATACCGAGGTTTTACTGTCATAAGAGAAATCATAAAGTGAAGTTATAACAAATAAAAATTTTAATGTTTGAATTTATGGAGAAACCGATACATCAACTCTTGTTAAAAATAAAAATCCAAGCTGGTTAATTTAAAATACAGTAGCCTGTGGCTACCGTTGAATGATCGTCCACTTAGCCTAAACAACAATCTATCAAACGGAATCTCATTTTATTTTTAACCCGTCAGCTGTTCGAACAAAACATTTCACGAACGTGCCCGGTCAGCTAACCATGGAACGACGTGAAGTCGGTCTTGTTATTTTTTTCATCCAATCCACATTTTATTTTCGTTTACTAGAGAGATTCTTCGTTCTCGTGCGCTCTTTTGATGCCGCAAGGAACGCGGTCGACGTTTCGTCGTCGTCTTCAGAGTACAATGACGACGGTGAACCACCATTCTCCACTTACCTGTATGACTTTGTGCAGATCCTCGACGTACTTGGTTTCGGTATCTATGATCTCAGCTACGACGTCGTGCTCTTTCCTATTGAAGTTTGTAGACGGATCTTCAGCTATACCGCTGTCTGCCGATCCTAAAATAAGAAAAAGAACAAAAATTAACCATCGTGAACCAACATGATGTGTCTAAAGACAAGAAAGAATCTTGATATTTCAAACATGGAATTATTTTATCATGAATTTTTTTAAATCCAAAAATTTTTATATTAGACTTGAACCTTGACAAAGTCGAAATAACTTCCTTTATAGAATTTTTACGGTCACACGGTTATAAATATTTTACGTCATTCCCATTCAATTGCATTATTGCAGGATGGTGATTAAATTCCGAATGACGATCGAACATTCCAAACTTGACAAAGGATCATTTCGAAAGCGCCGCGTTTCTAAAGACGATAAAAATTCTTTTAAAGATACATCGAAAACCTTGAACGCTGTTAATAATCAAAGAACAACCATAAGGCGTTTAAAATTGAACGTGTAAAGTGCATAAAAATGTATCGTTTGGTTGGAGTGTATGAGTAACGGGGCCAATGATGCTACTAAAACTGGACGGTTCTAAGAAACTTCTGAAGACCAACGGTCGAGTTTTCTTCTTGTTTGCGAGTAATAAAACTTTATAACCCTGCACAGTACGGTGCTTTTGTATGTACGAGGAAGAATATTCTGGGTTGTGTTAAGTACGTGCTTCAACAAAAGCATTGGTAATAAATATCAACAAAAGTATAACCCCCTTAGGAGAAAAGTGGGTGGGATGTTTGTTTACCTTGAATTCCGGATGGTTCCGGGTCACTGTCCAAACTTTCTGCGGAAGCTTGATAAACAGAACCTGGAAGATGGGGTCCACTACTTCCACTTGAAGAGCAGGATCCTAAACTTGTTAAAGAAACAGGCCTGGATACTTCCGATGATGTTGTACTATTTGTTCCGACACTACTTTCACTGGGAACCTACAACAAAAATAAAACATATTTAATACAAAAATATTAAATTTCATTTTTTTTTCTATGGTTTCAAACAATAAAGAAATCCTTCCCGGCGGTTTAAAGATGATCACTTTTCGATCGTTTTTTCTTCTCGTGTTAATGATATGTAGGGTTGCAACAAAGTCTTAATAATACCAGTTTGAGACGATTACTCAGATTTCTCGTTCGGCCTGAAATTCTAAGCCTTTGCTGCTTAATGATATGGGATCTTCCCAGAAATATCTCGTGACAGAAGCGTTCACGGAGAAAAGGAAGAAATGAAAGTCCTGCTGTGTAGTAGAAGTAATCTCGATAATGAAAAGTTAACGACTTCTTCTGGAATTCTTTGCTTCGGGATTAAAAAGATAGTACCTTTTTATTTTCGTCTCGTTAATTCCGAAGGATTTTGGTTAATTTAAAATTAACTATATGGTTTAATATTGAAAGAATAAAAAAATAAAGTTTGAGAACCGGATACAACATATTTTGAAGAAAGTGTCATAAATGATTTTTTAATTTCCATTAAAATCATTGTTATGGATTTTTTAATTCTTTGGCACATTTCGTAGTTGTAGACTTAAAAAATCGTACCTCAAGAACAAATTGAGATATAACACTGCATGTTTAACTCTTATAGACATCAAATATAAATTTTAGAAAATCGTATCTCGAGAACGGATTGAGATATAATGATAAAATAAGGAACATTTTAAAGCAAATTTGATGAAGATTTAATGTGCCAAAAATAATTTCTTATTTTCCAAAAACATCGTTGTTATGTCTTTTACCTCAACTCTGCATGTTTGGTTATGATAGATGTGAAACATAAATTTTAAAAAATCATATCTCAAGAACGGATTGAGATATAATGATGAAACAAAGAACATTTTAAAGCAAATTTGATGAAGATTTAATGTGCCAAAAATAATTTCTTATTTTCCAAAAACATCGTTGTTATAATTTTTTAAACTCAACTCTATATCCTCAAAAAAACACATCCTCGAAGAAAGAAATTGAAAATGTTCGCTAAATCATTATTTTAAACTTGATAAAGATTTATTCTGTTGAAATTGAATTTAATTTGAATTGAACGTGCGTAATCTCAAATAAATAACGAAACTTGGAAATTCCCGGATATAGTTTAATCATTTGGAGCAATTTCGTGATTTTTCTAGAACACCGTCGATTTAAACTTTATTTACGATTACTCATTATTTAAATAATTTTATTTTGTAATTATACTTCATCATTGCTTGGTAAGTTTAATTAAAATTATTAACTTTATAATGTACTCAGTCAGAAAATGTAGTCCTCATTTTTTAATTTTAATCGTTTTAAGCCTGTTTCAATTAAAACTTATAGAAAGCGTGACAATGATATTTATTATTTAATTAAACTATTAATAAAATTAAGATTGCACTCATAAACTAATATTTTCAATTAATAAATTGATATAACTACCAACAAAATTATTTATTCGACTTCTCTTATTATAAGTAATTGAGAAAAAACGAATTAAACTTTAAAAATGTTGATTACACCAGATTTTGTTTCAAAAATGTAATTAAACAAAAAACATTATTAATTTTTTTTAAACAAAGAAAGTTACTTTCTACCCATCAATGATCGCTGTTAATGTAAAGAGAAGAGTATTTCGCTTTGCATTTCCCTTACAATGAGCGTCGCTTTGATCTCGTCAAAGAAAAGTGGTTCATCATAATTTCGAACCCAATTACTATCAGAATGATTAATTTATCGTTATTTTTTTAGGTGGACGTGCGGTGCCTGTAATTTCACTTTTATCGATTTGGTAATTGCAACGGTGAAATTAATGTCAATTAACTCGAAAGTAAAAGATAAAAGAAAGGCGAGCCCTTTATATACGGTCGTCGATCCGGTCGGCTTGCAAAAATGGTCGAGTAATTGGAGAATTTGCATTTAAGATTACCGGTATTATTGACGTGATAAAGCGCCGGTTACAATCGTTAAAGCAAATTTACAATCGAAACTAAACTATCTTTAAGAATATAATGAATAAATCATAATCAAATTTTTAACTAAATAAGTTCTTTATTATGAATAGTTATTTAAGGATACCACAACTCACTGTGTGATTATCCCTCGGCGCCAGTATTATTGAACGATACCGACCCTTTGTGTTTATGACCACGTCCTTTATTGGTCCGATGGTTGTTAAGCCCTTCCTGTGTTTAAACTTTACGACCGTACATACCGTGTGTTGTGAGCAGACGTAGTTTGGGGGGGCATTGATTTTCTCTTATATTCTCTATTTCTGTGTATTGTGTAGCTGAACCACAAAAAAAAAGAAAGAATCAATCAACTGGAACTATTTTCCATGTAGTTTTAACATATAATTCGAAGTAGGTACAGCGAACAGTTACACGATTTAATTAGCAATCGCGTTAGTATTTTATGAAAATTTATGTGTGAACAAAATAACAGTAATTGAGATTTAATATTTTTTAAACATCCAACGTGTACGTAACAAATTGATTTCTTAAATGAAGTATAATCAACTTAATCAACATAACAATCTGTTAATTAACATATTAAATTAACCGTAACGTTACAGTTAAAATAGTCGAATTTACAAATAAATCGATTAGAAATGAAAATCGTGTTGAGATTAATAGTTAGAGATGAAGATAAATAACATACCAATACATTTACATACCTTCCTAGAATTTATTGTGTTGCATTCTTGTACAACTCTCATGCAGTAGCGAACAATTACAAGACCTTGTTTTACCTCACAAGGTATCGAAGTAACAATTAGCGACGTAAAGTTGGTCCATATACTGCAATGAACCGAGAAGGCAGGTTCAAGCTAATGAATCTGCTAAAGTTTACGACGAACGACGATCGACGTCGGGAGAATTTCACGTTCGGAGTGTAATTAAAAGAGCGTCGCAAGCGAGCAATTAACATCTGCCAATTTACCGGCTAAAGAGGCCGAGACTCATTAAAAAATCGCTCGTTAGCTTGTTCGGAAATTGATTATGTAAATTTCGAATAATTACCTTACTGGTACGTTTCTTTTTTATATGCTTAATCGATTTAAACGCGCAGAAGTAAATATGAAATATCAGTTATTGAATATAATACAAAAATTATTGTGAATATGATTGACTCAATAAAATAAATAGTAATGAGATTTTAGAGAAAAATTGCGAATTAAATAGAATATTCAATGAAGTTGCTATTTTTATTGCTACGTTATGAAATAGAACGTAACTTACATTCATAAAACTTAATTTATGATTTTGTTTTCTGCATTGGTAAATGTATTATTTGGTCTGCTTCTATTTATAAAAAAATTATTAATGGCAGGGTTGGGTTGGGTTAGGCAAATTTTAAACTTCAAACATAAGAAAGTGAAGATCAAGTAACTAAACTAAAGATAGTTCATTCAAAAAACTCCACGATCAACACCAACTTTGTCATTTGTAAATACCCAAACTGCAAGAAGAAAGCAAAGTTGATATGATGAAAAACATGTGTTGACACATGTTTACTTTTATGACGCATGTTTGTTCAAAAAATAAGATGGGAAACTTATAAACAAGGGAAATGAATTTACCTTGTTTTTCAACTTCGCTGCAATAAAAGTCATGGGGAAAACCCCACTGCAAAGTAAGAATCAAGAGAAAAGAACGACTATCACCCATTGGTAGGGGAGAAACTCATGAATCAGTTTACTCATTTCTTAGCCTCTCGTGGTTTTAACATAGCCTCAGATAACTCAAGATTGTAAAAGTTGTGTTTTGCATGCAAACTTTATATTTTAGTGTTTGGCTGATGAAATTGGCTTGACTTGTGTTTTATTAGACAAGTATCAGTTGTAACTGTTCAAAACTGAAATATTTTGACAATGTTATTGTGAAGGAAACGAACCGAATTACAAAAGAATTTAACTACATGCAGACTTTTAACGAACCTAACAGTTTCCTGAGTACTAATACCATCAATAGCTCAATATTTAAGCAAGAACTGCGCATATTAAGAGGAGGACGTAAACAACACAGTATGATGCTTTCATAATTACCACTTTACTTATAATTTTTATCATATTTACTTCATGTTCATTTTATTTAACCGCACGCAACTCAATCCTAATCTTTGCGTTTTTGTTTTCTAAAAACTTCAAATAATTAAATATATTTATAACGACCTAGATACACCATGTAGGTACATTTATAAAATGTTAAGCAAAGAAGTAGTTTTACCGTTTATTTTTTTTTTACATCGAAGATAAAAACCTTATTTGCTTGAAGCAATCACGTTACATATTTTTATAACAAAGCAGAAGGCCCGTGTATATTCAAGTACCCAATATCTTGCGAGATTAATCGATCGAAAGTGAAGTAACGGTAATTTTTTCACTATCTTAAGATACCGCCAAGCCGCGCGAGTTCCGTTGATGTTACATAACAGCGGTCAGTACGGGTCGTATAATATTGCAAGAACGCGCCACAATGGGTAATGCAATACAACGGTTGTTTCCTTTGTGTGATATTGTAGGAGATTAAAATGTTTTATGCTTTTAAGTGGAATTTTTAATATTGCTACATAACAACAAACCATAACTTTTCTTGTTTTTTTGTTTTTAATTATAAATTTATGTACAACTCACCTGTAAGTATTTCCCCATGTTTTTTCTCCCAACTGGAGTTCTTGAAGCAATACCGGAAGGGGATGTATGTTTGTAGTTTCCAAGCGGTTTCGACGGCAGAGTTGAAAATCCTTCGCCAATATCACTTTTTAGTCCTGTAATTGTATCCTCGTCGTAACCATTCCGATTTTTCCCTTCGTTACCGCCTTCAACACATTTTTTCGTCGCGTTTTCACCGTTAATCTTCTCTACACTGCACTGTCTTAAATCGTGGCACGCACCGTTTTCAACCACTTCGTTCGTCCTATCCTCGCACTTCGCGGCGTGCAGAAATGAATTGTTTCTTTGCACCTTCTTTTCAGCGGCTGGTATCACCAGATCTGCATCCGGAAGATTTGACAACATTTTCTGCACCGACGGAATGATTTCCAAGTTCTCGTTACTTTTATATACTACTTTGTCTGATAAGAATCTCTTCGAACCGTATCTTGGAGTGTTTCTTTTAAGTTGTGTATCTTCTGAAGGATTTACAGTTTCTTGGTCTACGTTCGAGAGGATTTTTTGCACGTTAAACGAGAGGGCAAAGTTGTTACTTTTTTGTATACGTCTTGGTGAGGCTAAAGGTTTCCTATCTTCCTGAGTTGACTGATGGTCTTCGTCGGGTTTACTCTTGTCTAATATGCGATCAAGAGCACTGAGGATACCGGGCATCAACTCAGTGGATGGACCTACAATAAAAAATATTAAATTAGTGCTCATCGTTTATAGGTATTTCTAAAAGTAGTCAAGTAATTATGACTATTATTGGAAAGTTATGCGATTATTAAGTATTACAAAAAAATATGAGTCATAACTTAACTATTTAGAATATATTGGCAATTTTATTATTACTATTATTTTATTGTTTAGTACGTGATTGGAGTTTCAATAAAAAATAATTGTGGAAAAATGATTGCAAGCAGAGCGTTTATGAGAGACTACGGACATTGTAATTATTCAATTCTGGCAGTTAAGGTCAGTGCTTTGAAAAGTGCCGTTTCAAGTGAATCAGGAAGTGTACAACCGTGAGCAATTGAAAGATACTTATAATGTCTAGAAATAGATTCTGTTAAATCTAAATATTCTTGGTTAAACGACTTATAATGATATTTTAGCTCAGGAATTTATTAAAATAACTATTGACAAAGAACTTTTAAAAAATAAAATAACAACAAAGAATCGTTAAAAAAATTTATCTAGACCACCCACAAAGTAAAAAAATCATCTAAGAAGTTCAAATAATCTATGTATGTCACGTTATTGGTAATGACACGGGAAATACCACAATAATTTTCAAAGTTATGCGAACTGGGTTAAATTCCATCACCTATTATTGAAGTCGTGCAATTTGAATTTCATTAAAAATGTTACATTCACGGTTATCATCACGAGATTATTCGATTACGGAATTATAAAAAAACACGCAACACAACCGCAAATCGCTCTTATTATCGTACACAATTCCACTAACCTAATACGACTACTATGTAAAGGCCGGTAAATTACTAGGTAAAATCCGGCAAATTATTATTATGGTTACATTGTAGCACTTTGTAAGACGAGACTTTAACAGGTAAAAAATTGTGGAAGAATTGTGTAGACTAACAGGAACCTAACCCAATTTTAATGATTATTAACACGTCTACCTTGAAATAATCGAAGTATCGATGTGTTGTTTTCAATATTTAAAAAATATTTTCTATAATAATTTTTAAAAACGCTTTAACTCTGCATTATTATATTAAATGTTTTTTGTGCACTTTGTAGATTTGGATGTATTAATGCTGATAGTTGTATATCAATGTAAAATGCAGGAATGACATCAATGGCAATTACAGATATAGCCATCAATGTAATATCAAAACATCAAATATCAGTTAAAAATGGTTCACAAATTAGCTTTGTATAAAATTTTTGGGGATCTTTAAGTGTGACCAAATTTGTTTAAAAATGTCAAGCATCATGATAAATTCATAATAAAATTATCTCAAATGTCTAAAATTAAAAAAAAAAGTTATCTAAAATAACACAAAGTATGATGCTATATCATTTCCAACCACAGCGACTACTAAGTACTAATACAAGTTCTAATCTAACCCAACCTAACTGAACTATACCCAATCCAACTCAACTAAATCCAACCCAACTCAGTTGAACCCAACCCAACCCGAACGCTAGAGACCATAGGTACACTTAGGTTGGAGAGTCTATGACTTCGCCTGATTATAGCAGAAATGTATTTTAAGTACATAATTTCTTTTGTAAACGACTTCGGATTATTCAAGTAAAAACCTATGCTGCGTTTTGTGAGTGTTATTGAATTAGGATCACCACATTGATGCATGTGATGATATGCAACGCCTCGCGTTATTCAAACAAAATCTAAAATCTCTTTTCTGAGTTTATCTGAGATCACTTGCAGCTGGAACACTACAGTATGTGTCATCCACTGATGGGTTGATATGATATTAACTGCAGATCTTCGGGTCAACTAGAATTTTTAAAAATTTCAATTAATATTCATGAATTATCTAGAATATCTTGAATTTTCCAAGGATATCTAAATATTCGATTATCAAATTTTCAGGGACGATTTCCAGAAGATATTTAATGATTTCCAGAAGATATTTAACGATTTCCAGAAGATACTTGACGATTTCCAGAAGATATTTAACGATTTCCAGAAGATATTTAACGATTTCCAAATAATATTTAAAATTTACAGAAAACGTATGAAGAAATTCAATGATATTCATGGATTACTAAGAATATTATAGAATTCCTAAGACATTTGAGAGTTATGGAATATCGCGAATATAATATTTATAGAGTTATTGGAAGTGAAAAGAAAGACAAGAAACTGTAATGCGAAGTTGTGTCAATGAGCTTATAGAGTTATAGTTCTTTTTATAACATTATAATTTGCTAAACCAATTGAGATAGAGCGATTATCTATTTCAAAATCAGAAGATAAATGGTTGCCAAATCTAAAAAGTTATTGAAAACTAACACTAAAAAGAGAAACATAATAATACATTGAATTGAAAATACCCAACAATAACAGATGATGTTGAAACTAATTGTAATTGACGTAACAAAATATAAATTTCCTTTGATTATTTGTCAACCTGTCCTAGACAACCATGTGCAATGTAAATAGTCAACTTGGCGGCAAAATTATCCTTCTTTCAATACGCGAGTCGATAAAGCGCGTGAAAGCGTATACAGATAAGTTGTCGGACTCTCTGCAAGCAGGAAGTTAAAAGCAAGAATCGGCATGGATAACTGGAATCTTTGACCCTCTTTCCGCTCTATGAGTCCACAGCTCCAGATAACTAACGGCTCGACAAACATCAAACGCAAACTAAGATAAGCTCTCTGTAAGATTTAATTAAAACGCGGAGACTATTTTTAATCGAACATTTCTTAAAGACACTCTTCGACGCGACGTATACAAACATCTAGTACACATTTATGTAATAACATCTATGTGTTTATGACTGGCAAAGGCTGCTTATTATCACTTCTAAATAAATACGAGTATAGATTATTATTTTTAAAGTAAAACAATCGGACACTTATTTAAAATTGAAAGTTCATTTTTTGTTGCGCGACGTGAAGTGGAATAATTATTGTGCAATTTTTAAAATACGGAGTTAAAAACCGGGAACATAAATAATTAACGCATACCTTGTTTTTCCGTGAAACCTGAACTAGCAAGGTGACCGTTTTAATTTCCATTCGGTTTAATAATTATTGACTTGTGACCATCGCGTTATATTCAAACGTTATACATATAAGGTGAACGCAAAATGATTACGGTCTTTGTTCGGTTCAAGTAGTTAAAGCAAGAAATAGTGATCATTTATAGAACATTCTCACGTTCTGTTTCGATGTATGACATTTACAGACATTAGCAACGTTACAAATACTGCCGTTTTTGATCTTGGATGATTTACGAAAGTTAGAATCTAAAATTATGTTAAATTATTAAAAATTATAAGGAAGAAAACATAAAGAACCTTAAAATAGGTTAATACAACTCTGCACTTTAGTTTTTTTTGATAAAAAAACAAGATGGATAAAATAAAATCTATTTATAGAAACTCATTTGAACGGTACTACATTAATAACCGTTTAAAAATAACTACGTATAATTATCCGGTTTGATTACTGGAGAGATCGAAGTCCGGACGGTAACAAAACAACTAAAAATTTAATACAAAAATAAGACACTTTCTAATCGTATCTATTTATTCGATCGGTAAACACAAACGAACATCTAACGCCGACGCGAACTAAGTAGTACCATTGCGTTCTTTATTAATTATTGCTACTTTTAGTTCAATAAAAATATACTACAATCTAGCGCTGAATAACAACTAAAACTAAAGCTAACGCTAGCACTAAAACTAACACTACACCTAGAACTAGAAACATTCGGGTTTGGCCGCACGCTCCTTAAGACGGCTAAACCCGAATGTTTTTGGTTCTAGGTCTAGTGTTAGTTCTAGTTTTACACTAAGGCTGTCGCTAGAACTATCATTGTCACTAGAACTAACACTAGACCTAAGATTAGAAACATTCGGATTTAGCCGCACGTCTCTTAAGACGGCTAAACCCAAATGATTCTAGATCTAGGTCTAGTGTTAGTTCTACTTTTCATTTTTCTACTTTCCAATATCACTAGACGTAGAACATACAGAATTCCATTACGGATTACTTTTTTTATCATTCAGACGTGCGCAAATAATGAAGTTCCTTCTAATTACATCACCTATTTAATATTCCGCACATAAATTAATTGAACACATCACATTCAAATATACCTTGAATATTAACTAGCACCACTTACGAGTTTTTCATGTTAATGTTTTTTTTTCGAATTCTTGCAGGTGCATTTCTTGATGGTATTCCGAACGAAATGTCGATCTTGTACGACGAATACGTTTAGCACTGAACTTTGTAAAGACACTGTGTAATTTGAAGGCCAAGCGGCAATTTGCAGAAAGTTGAACTGGAACCGAGACTGACAACAATGGTACTATTGAACGTTTTAGAAAAAGTTGATCTGTTCGTGGAAGATATCGTTGTTTTAATAAGATAAAATAAGAAGATAACTTTGCGGTTCAAAATGGTGTTGCACAATTCCCTGGTGATTGTAGAACGCGCCAACAATATCGAGAGGTGCAATATTTATATTGATAAGATTGTGGTGTTTACAAAATCTATTGTAAGCTTTGTTTTTCTTTGGAATCGTAATTGTTTTTATTATTAAAATATTAATTTAATATTTGTTGAAATGATGTTGTCATTGAATATGATTTTTTCATCAAAGATTCTTACATCATTTCATTTAAAAATAAATGTGATGTACGAAGACTTAAACTTTCAATGTTACAACTTTTGAATAATTATGTAAATTTCAATAACATTCGATTAAATTAAATCGAAACATTGAAACGTAGTCTAAAAGTAATTGTCCCCACAATCAACAAAAAATGCGAATTAATTATTATTAAAGTGCGACGTACTTACAATAAAGACTTATAAAGACTGTGTTAGCAGACAAAGACAATAAAATAAATATCTTCCGCACAACACGCGGCGTCCTTGGCAATACAGAAATAAACTTTATGAACATGTGTGGTATTATTTATTTAATAAAAGTGATGAGGTACTGTTTTGAACGATATCAAAACATAAATTAATCTGAATCACAATTCATATCAAACATTATTTGTTATTTATTACTGAAAAGTTATGGCGGGAGTAAATGTGGCCTCTATCAAGTGATTTCCCAACAATATTAATTAGACGAGTTGTAACACAAAGAAATAGTCGTGTAATTGGTTTCATGATTACAATTTTTTTTATAAAAGATGCGTTTTTAAGTGACCAATAAAAATACAGAAAAACATATTTATGTTACTATTAGCAATGTCTATGAATTTTCGTTAGGATTTTGTATAATGTCGCAGTTTTTTGTGTATCTGTCAAAAACTCCAACAAGCATCAAATGAAATATTGTTTTTTAGAGTGTACAAATATCCTATTGGTACGTTAATCGACACTCAGGTCTTATGGAAAAAGAACACTCAAACCTACAAGCGCAGCAGGATTACTCAGAAAGGAAGAGATATGCCAATTGGATTAGATTTGAACGTAATACATAAATACGTGTTGCGATAGAAGATAACATCGAGCTAGTTGAGCAATTTGTTATACTTCGGGATGGAACTGAGCTGGGATCGACCGGAAAAATAAGAAATTCTGATTCTTAGAAGAATCACAGTTTACTTTACACTATTCAATACACTAAGATCAAAAAATATTCATTGTAACAATAATCTTAGAGTATATAAAATAACTATAATACCTATTATTTGTTATGGACAGTGACAGAGAGATCAAAAAATTATCTTAAGACTAAGAATCTAGGGCCGATCAAAGAAAACTATACATCAACTCCTCGGGAAAGCCCATCTGGTATAGTTCATCTGATTTTAAGGAATACAATGAGGAGGACATGTTAGCAGGAATCTACCAAACGCTAGAATGCAACGGAGAAAACGCTGGGATGATGAAGTCTTACTATCCTATTTAGTTGAGTATCGCTTAAAAGAACAATTAAGCAAATTTTGTTCAAAAATAAACGTGGTGCTGCAGTTTTTGTCAGGCACAGTTGGGTTGGGTTGAAAAATTTGCGGATTAATTCAGAAGTATTACTCTAATTATATGGACGTATAGCGCACACTGCAAAGAAAACAATCAAATTTTCCACAATAGTGACTTCAACTGGCTCAACTCGTTCCTTACTGATTTCTTTGGGCGTACTTGAAAGAGTAGGTTTGCGTGCATCCTCCAACTGAAATCTAATATTTTTGATGAATGCATAAATTTGTGGAAAACACCATCTAAAATGTGTTGCATAATCACGTCTAGTTCAATAAAATTCCTCAACTACACACTATATTGTTCCCAACATGAATTTACTTTATACTGAAATAAATAAACAAAGAGACACCTGGCCAACACCAGCCGTGTCTTTAAGATGGGATCAAACTCATATTTGTGACTTTGACAGCGGCTGATTCTCATTAAATTAGAATGACGATACAGGCAAAATAGCTCAGTCATATAACGGATAATAAATGACTTGTTTTAACAATACCATTGATAAATTAGATAATAATAACAAAGCTACAAGGAATTATGTAAATTACGAAGGGTGTTTAAACGATCGTTTACGAGAGCTTTTATAATCTGTAAAGTCATTATCTACTGAGATTTTTAATTTTTTTCAACAAGATTTTATTTTCAATTTTATTGTATACATTTCCGGTAACTACCAATGTTGATTCATATTGTTAAACATACAACTAATAAAAAATAACCATTCATTTATTTTATAATTAAATATTTTGTACGGAATTTGTAACCTTGCACAATTTTTACGAAAAGTGTTCAATTTCGTCATTATACGACAACACTCACAAACACATTATCTTTGTCTATATAATTATGTAATTCACGGCTGTTTCTTTTTTTTAATAACAATCCCACACACAACTTTTCTAGCCGTTTAGCATAACCGTAAGCGACGCGCGTTCCTCTGAACCATAACATTACGGCATTTGCCTTTTAAATTAAATCCACACGCGAAATAAGTCTCCTAGTCAAAGTAGGACGAGGCGCGTAGTTAATTTTCTTATCACTAACAACATTCCTCCAACCTCGCAACGATAAAGCAGCTGTAGTTTATTGTAAATAAAAACTGTTATAAACGGTGTTATAATATAGCACTCAAATGAGTGGGATTTGAGTGCTATATTATAACACCGTTTTAGAATATAATATATGTAAATTTCTTTAAAATAAAACTTAATTTTAAATTAAAAAATCAGAATTTTATTAGGAAGTATAACAATGTTAGTGTTAGAACTAAACATCACTTTTTACCATTTCTATCTTTATGGGCACAAATTGGTCCCACAAATTGGTTCGAATTAATTAGGTATTCCAAAAATCTGACCAAAAACATGATTAAATTTTTAATAATTAATAAAATCCGTCTCTTACACAATTCGAAATCGGTGCGGGCAACAACAACCAACACGAAAGCTCATTTATCAGCAGTATTTAATTCCTGTTCATTTCGCGATCGAAGTCGAAACAGGTGTTCGTCGTTCTCCTTGGCCTGTGAGTGTCAAAACAAAGCGTAAACGATCAACCTACATAAACGCATTTTCTTATACACACGTAGGTTTATATTATATACGTATTCGCGCGAGATACGCCTCTACCACTAACATTATAAAATCGAGAGAGAAGAAGAGAACTTCGTTTTCGTCATGCTAATTGAGTCGAGACGCGGCAATTTATTACCTTTCTGTTTGCCTCTGACGTTTTTGTTGTACATTGTGGGCGATGATGATAATTATGACACAAAAAAGAAAATAGTTAAAGTAGCCTGTCTATTTTCCTTTATGGATCGTTTAAAAACCACTCATTCTTTTTTTTTGCATTAACACAAAATAATTATTCCACCACTAAATTAGTCATATTAAAATTTTTAAATAATTTATTGATGAAAAAGTCTCGACACAAAACCAGATTACTAAAGAAATAAGCGGAGAACGTTGTGTTAAAGAACTTCTTTACGAACGACGTTCGGAAACGAACTGAACGGACTTCAAGGCGGCAGAACAAAACGACGAGCAGCTCGCACCGCACAAGAACCGCTCTCGAGACTGAATCGTACTCGGACGGAACTCAACGCAACCGCGTCGAGCTTGCTTATGAATCATTTTAAATTCTAATCGACGCCGTTTAAAGTCCCTCTCTTTCTATGTCTACTTCAATTAATGCTAGATAGAGAGAAGGAAATTAGTTGTTAATGATTTTTAATATTATTAATTTATGTAGATATCTTTTGATTAGGTCTAAATTAAAATTTCTTCTTCCTTCTGTATTTAGGCATGACTACCTTCATGACACCGATCAGATTCAGGCAGATATTGAGTCCGAAGTAAAGAATCAAGCTAAAAAACCGGCAAGGACAGTGGCGTACCTAAATGGCACAATTTGGCAAAATAAACATATTAGAACTGAAGCCAAAGCCGGGGTATACAAGACCGTAATTAGACCTATATTAACATATGCAGGAGAGACTCGACCAGAAAAATCCAAAACAAAAAGAATGCTAGAAACTAAAGGAATGAAAATGGTGCGTAGAATAGTTGGAAAAAATTGATAGACAGAGAAAGAAGTGAATAAGAGAAAGAACATCAATGATTGGGTATTGGACTGAAAGTAGAAATGGAATGACCACATCGACCGAATGACAGAAGAACAAATCTCATCATGTTTTGATGTTGGTGGAAAAAATTTTCTCCTTTTTCTTATAACGGTATAGTCAGTAAACTCTCCTATCATTTCGTTGTAATCTGTCATCACTTTTGGTATAGTTATAATATCTTTATCTGCTTTGTTAGTTGTTGCCGTCTCAGTGTTGTGAACTGTAGATAACAAACAAATATCTTTCTTGCCACTTCATTATCGTGGAGACGTAATTCCACGTTGAGCAGTTATTTATCTCAATGAATTTTGGTGTATCTTTTCTATTCCAGATTGTAGTTGTGGTGATGTTTAATAATAATCAATGATGACGAATGCACGAGTCTTGGTTTAAAAGCGGTTCTAACAACGATACACCAATTTTTTTTCAAACCTCTCAGAGAATTTTTCAAAAATATAAAAATTAGAAGAATGTTAAAAAAATCGGTATCCGGAGCATCATACAGAAAAACTTGTACAACAAAAGTTGTAGCAACTTGTACCCTTAACACAATGGTTTGTAACATTTTTGCTACCAGATGCGTCAATGCGGAGAATTTTTCAAAAATATGAAAATTAGAAGGGTGTTAAAAAAAATCGGTATCCGGAGCATCATACAGAAAAACTTTTACAACAAAAGTTGTAGTACCCTTAACACAATGGTCTGTAACATTTTTGCTCTCAGATGCATCAATGTGGAGAATTTTTCAAAAATATGAAAATTAGAAGAGTGTTATAAAGCATTAGGCTTTTACGAGTGGTCACATCTCTTTCCAGTGTACATAAACTAGAACGTTTACTATTTATTATTTTATAAGCAAGCCAAATTTTATAATGTTTTGTCTCCACTAAAAGAAAAGTTGTGCCAGAAGCAGCATCAACGAGAAATCTTGTAGCATGAAAATCACAATCATCTTCTTCTGAACTATCTTCAGAATCATTTTTGTAATAATCAAATTTTTCTGCGCTAATTTCTGACAAATTTACAACTTGATATTCAGATTTTACATAGCTGATTTTTCTGTTATATCTCTATATTTGATATTGAGAAAACATACCAATTAAATAAATATTCAATTGGCGCCATTTCGTATCTTATCTTTGCAAGTTTACAACATTTAGGCAAATATTTCGCTTATAATTTATTCTTTAAAAATTTGGTAGATTCAATTATTAAAATCTAATAATGGTAGAAGTGTATTAGTAGAGCATCTTAAAGAAATAAGTTTTACTCTTCCGCTACCAACAAGACATATAAATACTCCATAAAGTATATTGGTGAGGTTTATTTCCGTGTAAAAATTCTTGCAGTACTGTCCTAACGGTATTTTCATTACAGAGGTAAATAACACGCATTTACCATAACCTCTAATGTGTTTACAGCAATTGTGTTGACTCATTTACGTAGTTTATGACTTAGCGACAATGCAATTATAGTACGTGCGTGTTACTATAGACATTACTAGATATAGCTATAAACATACCATAGACAGGATGGATAGTTTGTTTGACACCTTTAATAAGTAAAAAGAGAAAGAAGAAAAAGTATAGATACGTAAATATTACGATACACCTTGGATTACGTTCACTGATGTCAAATTGAACACAGACATTGAAAAATGGGATGTAGTAAATTTTGAACAACCTCAATGTTTTAACTATCCCACAACTTCTACTTCTCACGTGTCTTGTCCAATTAGAAATATTGATAAGTCCATTGAATATTAAGATTTGTCGATAATCACCACCACAGTTGATAGTAAACAGCCATTTGGACTAAACAAGAGATGAAAATGAAGGTTTCCGAATACAACAAAGCTTACAATCAGCTTGTTAAGACACAAATGAAGAATATAGTTAAATTACTTCTGTCTCACCATCAAAGGTAGTTCATTTACAAATTTCGTCACGATTTATTTTGTGAAGAAGAAAATCAAAAGTAACGAAGACTCGTAATTATCGAAAATGGAAGTCTGTGGCAACTATGGTTGCAGCTGAAGGAATCTGATCTTATTGACAAGAAAATACAACTCAGAGTTCTATGAATAATATTACCACCATAGAAAATGTTAATAAATGATTTGAAATTTAAAACCAAAATGCTTTGTAAACAACGTTAGCGTGTATTAGTGATTGTGATAAGATATGTGTTATGGAATTCGGACTGATAAGGACAAGAATTGTGCAAATTATTTACAAGTTGCTCGTGAATTACATGCCAAGTACTTTGAAACTGAAAGAAGTACCCGATTTTTGAGCTTGCCGGCAACGTTGTCCACTTTGCGACTTTCTGTCTCAAAAACTAACCTACAAAAAAAATTTTATTTTAAACAGGTAGTGGTCTGATATGTTCTTTATGAGGGGCGTGTTTTATTTTGTCTATATTCCATATAGTTTTGTGTAAAATCGTGTATGTCAAATAATTGCGTTTCTCGGAAAGCGTTATCATTTTTTCAAAGTTATGTCTCTCTAATTCTTTAATTAAAGAAGCCATGCGGGGAGTGGGAGGTTCCGTCCAATCGGAAAGGATGGTGCTAGTGTGTGTTCCAGACTGGACGTCGCGCCTTTATTTCCTTGTGTTGGTAAAATAAAGGAGCGACGTCCTATCTAGAACACACACCAGCTCATTGGGATAGACTTCAACAAACTTTACCTCAAGTTTTGGCACGGATAGTAAGTTGCAACTATATACATATGAACCATATGATTATGGTTGCGTAGATTTCGCTAGACTGCTTGGCAGGGTAGGGTGTAAAATTTCAGAAAAAGACTTTAATATGTATATTTACCATGCGTCTCGTCTACAGATAGCGGAAATGCTTTTATCACATCATCAGTCCATCACTTAAAACCAACTTTTTACAAAATTTAAGTTACAACAAAAATAGTAAACACAACTTTGGATCTTCTCACCACACTACCCAATTAATTCTAGACAATGATATTTGATCAAAAAGGTGTTGGAATCCTGTTTGTAGAGTGGAGCGGATTTTTCCTCTAATTTGATGACACATTGAACTTGATAGATAATGGCATACTAAATATGATCCACTCCGCAAAATTTAACACTACGTCAAGGAATTATAAATAAATTAAAGTAATAACTTAAACTACGATGGGACAGTTAGGAATGTTATTTTTAGCCACCTAATTGGCCTGGTGATGTTGAAGACTTCGCAGAGTGTTTACTGTTACGTGTTAATTCAGAAAGGAATTAACATCAATGATTAGCTCCATTATCGTAATGCAGTTTTTCAATGATATTCCCATTAGTTCTAGTACTCTTATCATATTATTGCAAATCTTATATTATAGACATTTATTTCGTAAACGATAACGTTTATTTTTTCCGTTTTGATATTCACATGATTTGTCATTTCTTCTCCTGTCAGCTTTGAAAGTCGAAGAAATTGATTATGAACGCTAAGAAGACAATGCTAATGAATTTCAAAAGAGAAAGAGCAACCAGACGAGAGAGCATGGACATGAAATAGCAATGAAATTAAAGAGGCGAAGATGTTCAAGTACTTTGTATTTGCATTTTAATGAAAATCAAACAACGGATAAGAAAAACATATTAGCGAGAGTTAGAGAAGGCTAAAATAGCGATCTCTTTAATGTTGATAGAGTTTAGTAAAAATTCTTAACGTATAATCTGAAATTTTTAATATTTTATAACTGTTATTATAAATTCGTACTTAGTTTTTAATTAAAATACTTACCTATAAAACTCAATCGACCATGTTCGATCGAATCTGATGACAAACTGTTTGACAAAATAAAAATGATAAAAATGAATATTTGATAAAAACTATGAATTCGGCGAATAACGTGCTTGTTTTTAACTTAACGTGTAAATATTTGATTTTAAATTATGTAAGTGTATCAACAAACTGATTAACACCTTATAAAGTACGTTGTTTAAATTTTATATCTCGGTTTATTGGAATAAGCACTAAAAGCTTTTCTAAGAATTTCTAAAATACCTTTGAAATTTAATATTGTGGGATTAATGGGAAAATTTTTTGTTCTAATATTAGTAAATTTGATTAAAAATGAATTCAATTTGTAAAGATGGTTATTGACCTTAACACAGATTATATCAGAAATGTATCCAATTAATTGAATGCAACTTACAGTTAATTCAATGGATCAATAACATGCTGGTCCATTTTTATTATATTTACATAAAACTTCCAGCGCATAAAATTCATGACCCACTTCAAGTTACGTGATGTAACGAGTTAATTAACGTTCTTATTTATATGGTAAAAGTAGCGAAGAGAGCTAATGAATGAACTTCGGATGTATTATATAAATTCGAAACACACACGCAACATGCTGTTATTTGTTTAGTGTTACTAGTTTATTTAAAAGTTAACAAACAATATTCAAAACATCCGTTTCCTTTGCAATTTCTAAACATTATTATCAATGTAAACATAAAGATCACGTTTCTGCTGTAGATAAGGTATCCAATATTGATAAAACGCTTCATTTAGATGAATTTGCACGTGTATTATTAATCTTTACAAGTTTCTTCAGTTTGATCCTGTAAAATAGGACGATTTTATCGTTTGGATGTTTATCGAATGTGATTAGTCATAAATCTTTTTGTTTTATAAGTTTTTATTTAGACATTCGGTTTATCAACCGATAACCTGCACATCTGTGACCGCTCTTATCAAACAAATTAGGTTTTCGAAAATAGAAATTGTTGACCACACATGTGTTAAATTTCGGTTAATTAAATTTAAAAAAGTAAAAGATTAGTAGAAAAATTAAATTAATTTTTTATTACTAATAAATTTCACTTCTGTTTTGTTAATTCTATAAGAAAACTTAAAAAAAATGTTATCATCAATCGACTTCCTCGTTATCTTAAACTGAAAGTAAGAAAAACTTTCACAATTCTCTATATAAATCCTGTTACCTACTCAATCCTATTTAATTAACTTTACTTGGTGATTTAGTTTTTTCCCATCTTTAACAATTTACATCAACTTAACGACAAGCTAATTTTTTGTCATCGTTTGAAAATTATACTCTAGTCAGATTGTGCTTTAAGTGGTGAATAAGAGAAAACCACTAGACAATATAATGAAGACATAACGTCTTTATCGCGACAAGAAAACATTTATACCAATCGCGAGGCGACACCGACAGACGTAAAAAAAACGCACAGAAACAGGAGACGCCATGTAATAAATAGATATAATCTAGGACACGAGACTACGAGGCGTGTAGGCGCGTTTGTTTCGAAATGAAAGTTCATTTGTCGTATAATTACGGTTTATTTTAGTAATAAAGATAGTCCGAACGTAGTCTCTATTGAAAATGAGACGAGCATTTTAAAAGAAACCGAGTAAACACGTCCCCATAAAAGGTCCAATCTTATTTTCATTCCGATCGAAAATATATTTTATCAACGTGATGTGCATAAAAATCGAGATACTGACCATTTATAAATCTGAATCGAAGCGCAGGACTAATTATTATTTGTTTTGTTTTTTAATTTATTTATTTATAGGGAAAATATTGAACTAATAATCGTTTCCAATCAAATTACATATATTAGCATAGAATATATCAACTAAATGTATAGTAATTATGGATAGCTAATAAAATATTTCTTGTTATAAAAGTTCACAATCTTCAGTATTTTCAATCAAAACAAGGTATTAATAATTTTTTTAGACAGAATAATGACAGTTGCCCATAATTTACATGAAAATCTAACAAATGCAAATTTCCTTCCATAGTTCCTAACAGTTTAGGAGATAAACAGTCTTGAACAAAATTTAATAGTATATAAGATTTCAATGTAGAGAGAATTTTAAAATTTTTTTAATTCCCACATGGAAGCTCACCACGAAAGCTAACCTCCCAGTAAACTACTTCAATCACCTACAAATCCTAATCAAACATGAAACCACACCAGTCAACTATCATCATAATGCACTCACAGACCCTTAAGTAATCATTCCAGCTTCCATTAAATCTATAAGCAGTTGCCTCGTGCTTCCACTCTCCACAAAACAACAAGATTCAATACATAGTTCTTCACAACCTCTTCAAAATGCAATCATTCGTCAAGCATACATCATCCATCACATCCTCAAATTCCAACATTACCGTTTCGCTTGGAGAATCATAACTAGGGCACGGAACTTTTGTAACAAAACGATACGATTTCCCCCCTCCACTCGTTCTCAGCAGAAAATTTCATACAAAAGTTGTTCTAAATTAAATTCTAAAACGATTTTCTCAATAAAAAATATATATAAAAATATATATATACAAATGTTTTTGAGATTATGTTCTTAATTATTGATCAAATCAAAAATTTTTATTAACAATATTTGTTTAGAATTACTTCAGGAACAGTGTTTGTTAATACAATTTTTTGCTAACTTGAAATTTTAATTTCCCTCTGAATAGTATGCTATCAAAATTAATTATCTCAACAATTATTGTTTTTATTAAAAAATGTTTTAAATAAAATTTGTTTCAATTTCGATTTTGAATCAATTATCTTAATAAAAAATTTTTACATCTCTATTAATTAAGCATCTAATTATAATTATGTATAAAAACAGAAAAATTATTATTTTGAGGTTATCTCCTTAATTATTGATTAAATCAAAAAAAGTTGTTGGCAAAGTTTGTTTAGAATTGTTTCAGGAACAATTTTTGTTAACACAATTTTTTTCTAACTTGAAATTTTAATTACCCACTGAACAGTATGCTACAAAAATTAATATTTTTGAGGTTATATTCTTATTGTTGATTTAATCAAAAAATGTTGTTAACAAAATTGGTTTAGAATTACTTCAGGAACAGTGTTTGTTAATAAAATTTTTTGCTAATTTGAAATTTTAATTTCCCTCTGAATAGTATGCTATCAAAATTAATTATCTCAACAATTATTATTGTTTTTATTAAAAAATGTTTTAAATAAAATTTGTTTCAATTTCGATTTTGAATCAATTATCTTAATACAAAATTTTTACATCTCTATTAATTAACCATCTAAGTGTAATTATGTATAAAAATTTAAAAATTATTATTTTGAGGTTATCTCCTTAATTATTGATTAAATCAAAAAAAGTTGTTGACAAAGTTTGTTTAGAATTGTTTCAGGAACAATTTTTGGTAATACAATTTTTTTCTTACTTGAAATTTTAATTTCCCACTGAACAGTATGGTATTCTTTTAATCAAGATTTTCTGAGAACGAGTGGAGGGGGGAAATCGTTTTGTTACAAAAGTTCCGTGTCCTGATCATAACAGTTGTTTCCATAGCCAAAATATCAAACAACGCATCAAATTACACGAATAGTAAACCATACAGAATGATGAAAACCTGATACAACCTATTTCCTATTCAAAATGGTTTAAAGTGCATGGACCATAGAAATTGGCAAGAAAAGACATTTTCAATCCTTACGGTGTTAGCAAATTTGCACCAAGAACTTCAGTTACAGACACCTTCTGGACCTAGATTATTGTATTGTAAATTGTTGCTTGTAGGAAAGGAGTGGCAAAATAGTGATATACCAAACTTTCCCTTACTTGGACACTTCCCTTATTTAGAAACGCCATGTTAATTAGTTATTCTCATCTTCTGCAAGAATTAAATTTCCAAATCAAAGACATCCCCGGCAAAAAAAGTGAATTTTAGGATTTCTCATCTTCTAAACCAGCTGGCCGTTCTGTGAAAGAAAAAGAAAACCCGAAGAGAGAACCAACCTCGTGTGGCCCTCATGCAATTAAAGAAGTTGCTTGACTAGATCAAGGAGATGCAAGAAAAACTAACTTGAGATGCACAACATCTCGCCTGAGACTGAACCGATGTTCAAGAAAAGAGGCCACACTTACTCAGTCTTACTTGTAGTTAGTTATCATTCATCAACCTAAAAAGAGGAATTCCCTTACATCAACTATCTAAAATATAAATTTAAAACTCATCTTTTTGGCTTATATATTTATTAAAATAAAATGACCTGATAAGGTCTAATTGACAGTGAGCGTCAATTTTAATAGGTGAACTTTATATTTTGCTCTAAAACCCTCTATCAATATTATCCATAAACATTTAAGATTTCAGTCATGCATAATTCATAAAATTTCTGGTAATTACCAGTAATAAAAGCGGTACCATATCCTCTTAGATATTGCTGATATCGAAATCTCTTCAAAATCGATTTAAAGCGTTATATATTTTACCCACCAGAGTGATTATCGATGGCAATTTAAAAACAAATTTAACGGAAATCAACCGGATAAGTATTATTAATGCAATATCTGCAATCCTGTATTTTCAATTCGTTAAATCGGCTTTCGAGTAACGATTTTCATTCGGTAATTTTAGGAAAGTCCAATAATAAGGTTTAAAATGGCATTGATGTCTCTTATAAGATACTGCGGCTTTTCACAAAATGTTCATAAATATACAAATTTTAAGATTCTTATCATTAAACTCTCTCCGGATGCCATCGAAGTACAAACAATTTTTGTATTGTAACATATAACACGTTTTAGTATTCTTAAATATCCACGAGCCACTAACAATAAAGTATTCTTCTCACACGTTGGGCATTCATTGAATACACCTGGGCGGGCACGCTTCCTTGTACCTAATATTAACACAAACTATCGCCGAATCTTCTTCGAATGTACCTGTTCACTGTCCTCATTGTCACACAGCAGGTGTTCGCCTCACGAAAGGCTTTGGCGACAATCGTGACTGCTCAAATACAAACGTGCCTTTTGTTACATGATCGTTCAATTTAGAAAACCTTACTTTTTTTGCTATTCATCGTATGTTCATCAATAATATCTATCAATGTCATTCATATTTTGTTATAAATTAATTTTCAATTTAACATCTTTGTCTTTTTAGTTAAAATAAATGAAAAATTTGTTTTGCTATAAATATATTAATCTAAAAATAACTAATCTGGTTAATTACGGTTTATTAATACCGTTTTGGATTATATGGTACGGATCGATTCCAGAATAACATGCCACACATCTGTCACACTTTGAAAACCGTTACAACCGATTGGCATGGATTCCTGATTTTACCTGCGCACTTGGACCGTGATTCACCAAAGTCGAGGGACTACGAAGAAACGTTACCACGCCGCACTGAGAAACGTCAGCGAAGAAATTCCAATGGAATTGTTGCAATTAATCGATGGACCTCCTCTGTTCGAGCTCCTTGTAGACCGATGCGCATACCTGCTCGTGCTCCAGCGTTCTGACTCCGTTCTTTTCGGGGAAGACGATGGGAGGGACGTCTGTGCGTGAGCGGGACACCCAACGTTGAAGGTATGCTGTTAATATCAAGGTATGTGTCATACCTGGTTAAGATTTACGTTATTTCCACAAAGATATTTTTAAAATTGGTTAGTTTCTATTTATTCTATTCAAGAAAGTTTCAATAGGTAATTTTAAAATACAGATATTATCTGTTTAAACATGTAAAACCGCTTCCAGAAACACCATCAATTCACGTCATCGTATATAAATTCATTTGCATATCAGAACGTGCAAAAACAGAAATGAAAACTTATTTCCTCCATACAGTTATTGTTGGTACCTTTCTCTCCATTTTCACCATACCTTTGAGCCATCTTTCACTTCTTCAGTCACACGAGTTTACTAACTCAATTAATCCGCGCTATTTCGACACCCTGAGCAAGTGCTCAATATGCCGCTTTGTCATTTTCTAAAACAACCACCTACATATGGACACGAAAGGAAAATATTAGCATGATTGGTGTATATTTTGTACATTCAATTGAGTTTGTAATTTAAAAGTTTAAACATTTCTGATGACTTGTTTGGAATTTAACTTTCTTCCTTGAGGATTGAAAATAGAAATGAAATTCTATTTACTGCTATCATTTTTGAATTATTTAATCGGAAAATTTCAATTTTAAATAATAGAATGAAATGATAGAGGAATTGTCATTAATATGCTTATTGATTATAGTTTTTAAATTTACTAGATGTGATGGTAAAAGTACTTTCTATTAAACAATTTCGTGTCAAAAAGTAAATCATTGTCTACGCAAGAATGCAATGATGCTGTTTGGAAACACCCGCGAATGCCACGTCTAGTTGGCAAATCACAATGCAATACGAAAGGTCAAATATTTAAGATATCAAGGATATTTTCGTGTCGTGATAAATCACTGAAGCATGTGAGGCTCCAAGTTTGAACAATAAACATAATAATTTGAATGTTTTTTGAATTTGGTTTTTAGAAATAACATTAGTTTTCGTTTCTACCTCTTCTTCTACCATCTTATTATTAAACTTTATATTAGTTAAAAAGCTAAACTTTTTAAAGAAACTCAAACATACTGAAACGTGCTGCTGGATAACGTACAAACAATTTTGCGCCAAAACAGTTGTCTGCTATTGACAAAGCTGGAAAAAGTTGTTGAATACTGTGACCCATATTGTTCTCGACAAAATAGAATGTATCCCGATATGCAAAACTAACTGTTTTTAAATCTCCTGATAACGTTGATTTACAAAATTTAACTTCACCAGCATACATCTTGTTGAATTTTGCGTTATGCACGGGATATCAGAAAATTTAGTTTTATTTTTTTTTTGTTGAAGTATACAAAGTCAAATCCACTTATATTTGAAGTATCTTGATACTGTTAGTTATTCAGAATGACGGAATGACTTGCATTCCAGTTTACAATCAGCCCATTAATTTCCAAAATTGCTAATCAGAATACCAGAATACAAGTTTATTCAAAATGGCCTATAATCAGAAAAATTGCATCTGCATCAAAACACTTATGCCTACAAAGAGTTGAAAAGAAAGATTGATATGCGTACGCCAATATATCTACCGGATCAAAGAATTATGATCCAAGAAACTGAGAAGTAATTCCAAGGGTCTCAGATACGATGGCCATATCAAAGTCTCACTGAAAGAAAGCTGGGTTTGTTTCTCTATTCGAGTAATTGGTTACCTTCGTAGCAATCATGGAATCGCGGATCAGCACATGTAAGAGATATAGTCTCGACATTAGAATGTACGATTGCAGCAACCGAATAAGCGAGAAGGAAGTCTACCATCATATAAGATTATAGAAAATTGCCTACAACCTGGAAAAATGTATCACCATAGCTCTGCACGAAAACACATATCCATAAAAAATCGAAGAGATAGACTGAAATGGGTACGCGAATACCTTTACAGGACCAAAAGTATAATGATCTAAGACACTAAGAGGTAGTTTCAAATAAAATCGCTTTATCAAAGTTTAGCCTCTTTACCTCGACTGTTTCTAATGTACTTATGTCAATTCCAACATCTTGCCTGATACCAATATTCCTCACTTTATCTCTAATAGTCTTCATAGTTCACTTCCTATAACTTTGCCCCGTAGGAGCTTCCAATGCTTGCGACCAGAGTTTTATCCTCCTTGTCATCAATCTTCCTTGTAACATCCTATGCTTTTCTATAATGCCAGATCTATAAACACAAGGTGAGTCTCTATATTGTGCGCCATTCTTTTATGGAATCCATCCATTAAGTATGAAGATACTGTCCATGTACAATCTGCCAACCCTGAACCGCATTGGTCTTCTTCATCTTGGTATTCGTTTTCAATTCACTGTTTAATGATTCTACCATACGCCCTAGAGAATACTTTTCTATCTCCTATCTTATAAATATTAGTAACATACGGAGTAGACAGTTCTTTTGGTACGTCTTCTCCTTTTAGGATGTTATTAAATATGTGCGCTACAAACTCAGTTGCTTGTTCAGGTGCTTCTTTTAGTAATTCAAGGTGGAACATATCTCGGTTTAGTTCTATACTAGAGTAAAAAAAATCAAGACGTTTGTGTAATCTGTATTTGTAGTATAACAATCAAAGTTTTTGTATCGGTAGCAAATACCCCAGATAATTTTCTGGACTCTGCAACTTAACTACCGTTTTCATGATTTAGAAATCTCTCAATTACATAGTCTACTTTAGACAGATTCTAATTGGTGTTTACAATGTTATTCTTCATTATACGTAAGATGCCTTGAAGCAACGTAAACCATTTATTTGCTTGTCTATTAGGTGAGGTAAAACGGTCCAAGTGTATTAATGATTTCAACTAATCTGATATTATTTCAAGTTTCTGTATTTTCTTGGCCAAGTGAATTTCATCATAATATTGATTTTTATATAATTTTGAGGTATTTCGTATAATTCCTTAAACATTTAAAAATTATGCGTATTTCGTAAAAAGTTTCAGATATTACACATAATTCCTAAAACATCAGTTTATTATGAATTACAACTGATTTTGGATGCGATAACGTATATACATAATGTGGTGGGCAACGAACCCAAACGGTAACCGACGCATAATCCAATAAAATATTAACACTTAGAAGGCGCGTGTGCGTCATTGTCACACTTCGTGGCATCTCATGAAACGGCAATAAATAAACATAACCTGTTCGTCGTTATGTATCCCTAAGTATATGCCCACACGTAGAACCGAACGAAAGGACAACCACTTCCCACACATCACTCGTGTGTGTGTCGACTTCACACCATTCATGCTTTTTCCAAACGATTTCGTCAATATTACAGAACCGTATTCAACTATTAAGTGAATTATTATTAGTACTAAAACGATTTACATAAACACAGCATCATTACTTTTAACTCTTACTTCTTGTGTATTGAAATTTATTCAGTGTTGCGGAGGAATGAAGACGATCCTGGGTACCTCGCATATATTGAAATATTTTGAAATGCATAATACGGAGTAGGATTTTCTAAGAACAAGTCCACCAACGTGTGATCCATATTAGAATTGTACCATTTTTACAGACGATTAAAAATAAAGAATGAAATAATGTATGCCAACAACGTCTTGGGTGTTGTTATGGGTGTTCTTGTTGGGTGTTTTCATTGGATATTCGAGGGACGGTTTTTGTAACCGGATCAACAGGAATGCACTAAATCCCTTACACGAAGGTGTCCGAGCGTGTGATATACGAATGGATTGTGTTTTCGGCGATTAGACCACAACAACCGAACGTGGGCTTTCTGGTAATCGTAATTTATGCCATTCACAGGATTGAATTCAACGACATCAAAGATTTATAAGAACAGATTTAGAGATCACACGGTTTCGATTTCAGTTAATTAAATTTTAAAAGTTCAATTATATTCTATCGTTAACTATAAGTTAAAAGGAGGCATTGGCGTAGGTATATTTTTATTTTGAAGGCAATTAATTACAAACCATGTTCGCAGTCATAAGGTAACAGTTAACAACAACCGCAATTAATAATAAATTGAAAAATTGCCAACAGCATACACCCGCAAGGTATAAATTTTAGTGATGACTACTACATGAAAGCCAATACTATTAGCGGTTACCTTCATTCATATAAGAGATCTAAAAGCGGCAACTACACGTACCATGTAACGGTAGTGTTAATTAAGTTCTGCTTAATAAGAAATAACCATGAAAGATTTTTTTTACATTTCAAAAATACTTCTATATTTAATACCAAAGTGTGTCAAAGTTTATTATCGTACAATTTTTGCGTTACAATAAAATCATGGTATTCATTTTAAACAAAAGTGTCTTCACGCGGAAGCTCTCAAAATAGCTTCTACCTGCTTATCGAAAACACTCTTATTACGACCGCATTCGGTTTAATAAGCGTAATTTATTTCGCCCATAAAATTACTGGGAACGTGCTCGTGAAAACGATTATTTATTGTATTCACGAGAAGCAACGAGTACCTTGCTTTACAACACCGACTGATCTTAATCGGGACGCTTTATCACTTAAGATTACCCCAGCACGTTCCTTAAGGTCAAAAGAAAAAGGGTCAATGTAATTAATACCCATATCTACATCTATAATCTTTTAATAATCAATGTAATAATACAATAATAGCTAACAACAAGATTTCTTATAATGTTAATTATGTTATAAATTTATTGTTAATTTTGTGGTGAAACAGAAAAAAATGTTGATTACGTAACTAACATTTTAATTAAAAAAAATATATACAAAGAAGTGTCTGAACACGCGAATTTATAAAATTAAGTAGGTTAATATGTTAAAATTAAATGTGATATACATACTTGAGTCTAATGCTCTACATACTTTTCTAGTTCAATGTCTCATACACGAGTAATTGCGTGCATAACACAGTGTTACAGTAATTATAACTCAGTTATATTTTTTTTATAGCGTTTAATAAAGAATTATTTCATCGATTATGGATGAAATGAAACGGTAAGACTCGAATGACTTAGTAATTCATTAAATAACAAATTTTATTGAAGAAAATATTTATTTTGTAATGCTTATGTTGACTAAATAGCCTACCTCACCTACTGACGGTACACCCTGGTAAAAACCAACAAGGCTCTGGCGACCAAGTTGTCTATCATCCAACACGAAGGAAACATCGTTGCGCAAAGCCCAGCTTTTAAGGCCGGTCTGGAGGATATAGTTGGCAACCCCATCATTAGACTCAGGCAGCGGGATAATCATCAGCCAGTCCTAAACAATCCAATTCTTGAAACCTCAGCAGATGATAGCCCAATGGATAAAAAATGACGACTTTTGGCATGAAACCACGGATGCGATTAGGCAGATGGAACGTCATGACGTTGTTGCCTCGCCCAAGTCTCCAGAGAAATGGCAAAAGATAGCCCAGGATAACGTGGCGGGGATCCATTATGAAAGAAATAAAGGCAAAGAGGAAGATCATGGTTGAAAATGAAACAGATAGTTCAAAACCGAGCACGATGGTGTGCATTTGTCGAGGTATATGCTCCAACCCGGAACATAAATCAATATCATTTCCTCATAATGTGACTAAATTAACATTCTATTTGTTCACATTGAAATGCCAAGTTTTTTGCCAAGTCTCTACCGTTCTTTGTTATTAACATTTGAGTAAAACAATGTATAATATCTTATTACCAGATACAACCCGTTAAATATTATTCTCGTGGATGATGAATAGCCACAAGCAATAACCTCTAAGCAACAAGGTTTCATAAATCATTTTTAGATTGCAAAAATACAATGACATTTTGATCTTAAACCGTTAAATTAAATTTTTTGCAATATTTCATTATTGCAATCAGTGAATAGGGAATTGGGTTGGGTTTAACTGAGTTACTGATCAATCTAGTTATGATAAAAAATACTAATAAAACGTGAATATTCGTGAAAAAATTAGAACTTTTAGTAAATGAGAGGGTCAAGAGGTAAGGATGAAAAGAGATCATAAAGACTAATGTGGCTGCAGAAAAGAACAAGCAAGAGTTTTTCGATATTTTGTGCATGATGGCGAGTAGAAACATTGAAAATACTTTTTATTCCTAACCATGGACTGGTATTATAATAGTTTAAAAGAAAACTTAATTGAGAGATAGTCAGTTGGTGAAAAGCTTGAAATAGCATGTGGCACACCTTTGGAGCCGAAACTCTGAAGTATTATCTATTAATGGTAAAAACTGAGGATGGAAGAGGAATTAAAAATGATATAGATGACGTTTCGATTGGTATGACAGGCAGAAATATAACGCATGTGGAAAAGAAATTCAGTATGAGTATCAGAGTTACATGAGTGCTACAAAAGGTGGTGGTAAAAAAGGTTAGGAATTCTGTGTAGAAGACAATATGTATGTTATATGCTATACATATTGTATGCAACACAATACCAATATTGCAACAATATGCTACAAACAGTTAACGAGCATCCACAACTATAGAAGCTGTAAGACATTTACAAAACAGTTTTGTCAGATATATCGAGAAATTGAGGATAAAGATTTCGGAGAAGTCGATTATTATTACAGCAGGATATTTTATGAGTGACATCAACCCAATCTAACCTATCCTAACCTAACCCAACCTAATCTAACCCAACCCAAAAATAGTTTGATATATATTTCTGACAAAATAGAAATCAGTTAATTATACGTAATGAAAACAAGACTGCCACACAAAATCAATAAGGGATTTTTAATGCCAAATAAGATTAATGAAGCTGAGACAAAATCACGGTTATGTATTTAACTTAAAAATATGAAATATCTTTAATTGTAACATTGCAAAAATAAACCACAAGTTAAATTGTCATGCACTGACATCATGACAACAACAGTTTGAGAGCAGGAAAAAAAATGCTTTGCAACATAAATTTGGACTTGCTTATGAATTAAGTGCCAAATATCAAATATTTTGAAAGCTCATCGTTAATCTTGGTTGTCTTAATAAAATCGTGTTCAAATCTGTTAAAGATGCTCACGTTTAAGTATTTTGCGTCAAAATTGCCGTGTCCAAATTCTTGACCCCAATTCTAGTTATTTTTGATTACTTCATCATCATTCTGAGAAACGCTGATTATCTTAGATTTGCTTTGACTTTTATGTAAATTGTTATTTTATAATATTCATTTAACGATATAAACTTGGGAGGTATTGCGAAAATCGTATGTTACACGCACATGTTAAACGTGAGCTACTCGTAAGATTGTTGTCGCTTCAACGAGTTTGTCTGTTCGTGTGCAACCTACGAGAAGACATCTCGGCGCGATCTCGATGCAGAAGGAAGAACAATGCCAGGGGCGCTTTGGCGACATTGTTTTTCACGCTCTCGCGGTAATGTGAGGTGCGGCAACGACATTGAAATACACATAGGGACCTAATTAGGTGCCATATGGTCGCCGGTAGGAGAACGATGGACGATATTACTTCTTGCTCGCTCGCTCGCCCGCTTGCATAACACCTCGACGACGACGACGCCAAGAAGTCGCGGACTGCGAGATGTACAGTTACGAAATGACGGGGAACGAGAGCGTAATTTTGAATGCCAGAGAACGGCCGCGACGTTAATTTCTGCGTGAAATCGAGAGCGATATTTATCGTCCGACACAAAAGCTCATGATGGGCCCATAAAATTGATCGATGGTTCACGAATTGTTTCATTTTTGGTTCATTAACGCGTTCAAGGAATTGTGGTAATAAATTTTCAATTCATATTCTAGATATTGTGTTAACTAGGCGATGTTTCTTTATGGCAGTTAATTTCTATCTTCGGGAAATACCTGCAGGCATGAAATCTTTCATCGCAGTCGTCTTATCGGTTACGACGCTCTAATAAATCCATCATATGATTTATATAAGCGCTTATTTACAAGCCATAAATAACCATCCAATTTTGAAGCGATAACTAGAAAATTAATAAACCAAGATGCTACTGCAACGTCATCATTTTAACCTGCGGCAATATCCAGCGGTTTCTTAGTGTGGTCGAACTGCCAGAGAGGATTTCCCCATTTATCTTTAGTAGTTCCAGCCGATGGCTATTCGCACCTTGAATGGTACACTTTTAACACGTGCTGTATACGACTTGGCAACTGGGATCAACCGTAGAAAAATGTTACCCCGTATGGAGCTCATTAAGGAGCACAAGATAAGTGGAGTTAAGTAGGTGTGCCTTAACTGGGTTTAATCTACCACCTAGTCCTTCTAGTTTCTTGTACTTTGTTGGGTTCCAATCACCAGAACCAATTTGAAAATATTTACGTCGGTGTGTATATAATTAATTTTGATGGTGTCTTTATATTAATTTTAAATGATATCATTACTTCGTATAAAATTTGTGTGTACATTTTTTGGTAGATAAATCACCGTGATGGCACGTGCTGGTATTATTGTAAGAGTAGACTGCGTGCATCGTTCAGGTCTCGATTGGCACTTTGGATGAGATATAATGGTGTGGCGAAGCAATGACCCCGATCGTCCGGCGCCTGCATTCCTCGTCTGCGGACGTCTCTGACAACTACAGAGTCCTCTCTACGACAAGACATCCAACCTAACCTAAAGAACTACACCTTTGAACATTCTCATCTTTAACATGCAAATAAATTGTATTGAAAAAAAAGTTAAATAAGTGTTAAATACTAAATACGTTTGTGATTGTAAAAATATTTAAGTGCTAATAATTGCTGTTTATTATAAATATGGTACCATTGATAATTATTAATCATTAATAAAGAAATAATTATTGTGGTATATATACTGCTCAAATATCATATAGTTTGGTAAGCAAGACTTGATTTCATCATCTGTAATTATTGTATATTGACACAGTTGTCTTGTTAGTTCCGTGCAATTAAAATAGTTGCGTATTGGTCTGTTTTGCAATATTTTGGCAACACGGAAAGACGGCTAAACCCGAATGTTTCTAATTCTAGATCTAGTGTTAGTTCTAATGCTAGTGTTAATGTTTTAATTGTTATTAAGCGTTAGATAGTTGTACATTTTTCATTGAACTAAAACTAGAACACTAGATCAAGAACTAGAAAGTTTCGGATTAGGCGTGCGTCTTCAGACGTTATAATTTTTATTAAGCTCCAACCCTTAAAAATTATTTATTCGAACCTGCTGTACCCTGTATACATAATATGTATACGAAAACGTATATCGACAGCTTGAATCGAATATTTTTAAAGGCAAAGCGAACGTTTTATTTTCGGGCTTATGAAAATTTCATGGCGCCCAACCATATTAGCAATTACAATAAGTACATACGATCTCGGTCGGATTCGTGGTCGGCAAATATAATCGGTTACGTCTACTAAGTATGTAGAGTCTCGAGAACGGCTGAGAGCGCAAGGTTACGACCCCGGTAAAAGGATGCGCTCTGGTCGGGGGCCCCGATGGTAAGGACCTCCGTGGTAAGGACCTCTGCGTGTCTCCGTGTCTATTTTTAGACACCGGCACCGGTGTATCGTCTCAGTTGTCTCTGCCGTCTGGCCGTGTTGTCGCAATAGTTGGCCAACCGACAACGATGTCTTCGAATACCCGGCGCCCCGAATTTTTGCCTGATGTCGGCCTTTGAAGAGGGAATGCTATCGCCTTTACTCCCGTTAAAGGCACCGCCATCCAGAACCGGATTAAGCATCAAAGTTATAGTAAACCAAAGTATCACATAGAATGAATCATATGTTATGAACAAAACATAATATAGTTGATTATATTATTGTTAACTTATTTTTCCATTTGCTTCTTCTATTTCAGTTTTGATCAAATCACCACCAATAAACATATAATAGGATATGATGCTATCTGTGCGTTTTATGGAGCTATTTTAACCAAAAAAGAATCTGTAAATTTAACGTGGTCAGGAAGTTTTATTACGTGTCTTAATTGTAGTTTTATCTTTTAACCACCATCGCTACTCCAAAACCATTCCGACGTGGTCTATTTTTAGAACGCGATAACGAAGGTATGTTCCAAACCAGAAATGGAATCAAACCACTTTATAGCCGACGTACGTGGACCTTACCCAAGAAAAAAAAAGAGGGTTTACTGTTAAGAAGCTGTCAGCTGAAAGTGCCACTTGGGAAGGATGCGTTAAGAGTGAATGCTGGTAGATCTTTATCATTAAGAGTATCCTGATCAATCACTCCTGAGAATGTGTCAATTATTACGTTAAGGGTGCAATAAAATATATCTTCTATCTCTTAAATAAGGTTGAGGGTGTTAGGAAAAAGTGTAAAAACTTCTTGTAGAAAGTAAAAAAATATGTCCAAATAAAAAATACGTTGTAAATACAAAGTTGAATAAATTTCGAAATCGGATCAAGTCTGGTTTTGCGATTTATTTCTTACGATTTTGGCTACGGTTTTATTTTCGTTCGAAAAATAAACGATCGTCATCCGCGCACGAGACCTGAATTATGCATTTCGTCGATTTTCGAGTTCTGAAACGCCGCCGCTCCTAATTCGCGATACCGTGCGCATTCCAGCACGGATATTTTCACCCCGAGTTTATGCAACGAAATTGGGCGTACCTCCACGGCGTTCCAGAAGAAACCGGCCTCCGTCGATGGACGCGCGCGGTTCCAAAAATAGCCCCGTCAGTTGGATCGCCGCCGCAGACACACGTTCAAATCGACCCAGACGATCGACCTCCGATAGGCCGAAAGTAAACGAAACCCAAAACTGGAGGGACTTTCACTCAAACAGTGCCGGTTTTTTTTTTGTTCATTCTGTATTGGCGAAATGTCATTTCACATTGACACATGAAAGGTTTATTGAGCATTCTCTTTAACTCAAATACTTTCAATTATGGTTTCAATCAAAAAAATCATTACTTTTTATGGAACAGATTTTGGTATGCTAAATTGACTTTTGGAAACGAAATTTTTAATGTATTGAAGCTTATAGACACTTTGCAGACTTTTAAAATCCACATCTAAATTTTTGCAGAAGATAAATGTGTGTATACGAAGAGTGCAGAACGCTTTCATCATTTCTTACTTATTTGAGAAAGCCTTAATTAAAGATAAATATTATAAACCTCATTCTTTCTATAACAACTAGATATCGCGGTAATCTTGACCCAACCCAGATTAAACAGCAGTTATGTTCTCCGCAAGGTGGCATTATGCTGCTCCTTTTCGAGCTTATTCAAACGAATTATTTCTCAATCGATGAATTGTAAGAAGATGTCCAATTGAATGGCCACAGAGATCACCAGATTTGATTCTATGGGACATCTTAGTGTTATGTTATCTAAAAAGTAAAGTTTGCACCAGCATATTGAAACGACTAAAACACAGAATTTGAAAAGTATTTGAAAAAACTTTTTTTGTTGAACCAATCAGATTTTATCAGATCCAATTCCACTTGGTTAGTATTAAAAACAAAATACAGCATGTTATAAAAAGTGTAGATGACTCATTGATATAACTTTATATTGATTTCTTTCTGGTCGATTTCGAGTACACTTTATTAAAGTAAAATATAGGTGAAGCTTGTGGTCTTACTGTAAACGTAATGCAACATTACTGTGGCATGGGTTTTTGTGGTTTAACGGTATTACATTTTTAATAAAGAATTCGTTTCTATCACCGTTATATCATTGATACATTGCGATTTAAAGAAATTAAAAAATATGGTTTCAATCAATTTTTAATTGCATTGTTTTGGAACAATTACTCAATATTTAAAATGTCAATAAACTATAGGATTGTTTTGGTTGTAATGCTTCATGAAATCTCTTCTAATCGCAGAATCATTCAAACGTCCATTATAAAAGTTTAAAAGATAATTAAAACACCTACAGTCTTAATAAGCTTTAACAAGTGTATTAATGTTTGCATTGATCCAGATTTACACAATTTTATTAGGATGCGTGATGAAACTTTTTTTATCGATAATAAATCGAGTTGATCTAGTTAATTTCAACTTAAGCCATCCTTTTCTATCTTTAAACATCTATATTTTATTTGAAATTATAACAGCGGTGCTATTTTCCGCTCGGTGCGGGCAGAATTTTTCTCGACGATCATTACAACAATCTCGTTGCTGGCGCCACCGATCGACTGGGAATGTTCGAGAAAGTTTAAACCCAATTTGCATGTAATTGTACGGACTAGCGCCATTAACATCTGGGCAAGTGTTAATCTCAAGTTAAAGAAAAAAAATGGATGCGGAAAAGCACACTGCCGCGTCGCCGCCACGCGCGGATTATTGGTGTTTAATTGAACGACCTCAAGCCATTAACATACCATAGATTGCGAATCAGTTAAAAACAACTTTCTAATGGCCATATTAAATCGTACCTATTTAATTAATTAATTTGGGAATATATATCTAAATTTTTTGAATTATAAAAATTTTTAAACTTCACTTCTAATCTCTAGCAATTCAAGGTGATACATTTCTCAAGAGTAAAGAAGTAAATACGATAATTCTATTTAGTTGATATTTCCATAATACTTTGATTTACGACCAAGAACAAGTGCTTACATCCTTGAAGTATACAAGTCGACGATTTTTTCCGGCTGTTCTTAATTAAGAAGAACTGAATCAATTTACATATTATTAACTAACGGCTGTGTTAGGTATCGAAAGTGTAATCAGTTTTCATAAATTTATACAGATTTAATGATTTACAGCTTGTATTTCGCCACGGCAATAAATGTGGGTTTCTTAAGACCATTAATCAATTTCACAGGTCTGTCCAGCAAAAAAATAGAAAGTATATCCTAAAATTATACGGAACAAGAACGACGCAAATTGAAGCTAATTTGAGTTAACAGCTTTCCATCTTTTAATAAATTTAACAACCCAAAATAAAATTATTTTATAAATAATACATACTTCTCCATCCGTAAAGCACCACGCATTACCATAAATATATATAGATGCATACATAGTATTATATATTAGCAGTTAAGAAAAACTACACTAGTGACATCCTAGATCACTTACGATTTAATTCATACCATATTTTGCCAAAAATCTTTGAAATATCATTGCAGGAACTGGCATATCTTAATATGATTAACATTGAGAGCGTTTTTTTGGCATCTTCACCACAGATGCAGATAACAGACGGCGTAGAAGTCAACATGTTGCATAAAATAATTATCTCAAAATGTATATCAAAAACCACTCAGAAACTCTTCTGATAACGGAGAGCCCACTAGACCCTGTAATGGAGTCTAAAACGAATTTCAATGACAATTGGAAGACATAATAAAGAAATTACATTAAAATTACTACTTCTTTCCAAATTATATTACTTGACAGGTTAAAAGAATGTTCGAAAACGATATCATTGAACCTAGCTAATTGTAGCCAATCCAATAACTTATTCCAGGTGCTTATAATGAAAATAGGAAGCTAAACGAACGAACTGAAGATTAATCCTGAGCCCTTTAACGTCTTGTAGCATCCTTCCAATGTGCTAAAAGAAGTTAATCTCCATTGTATATTTCAAACCTAGCTACTGGCAGATTCCTATAGTGCAGGCATGTAAACACTTGAAAACACAGATCCCAAATAAAACAATATGCCACAGACATCTACAGTAATAGCTCTATAGCTCTCGTTACGTGAAATGCCAATTCAAGAAAATTACCATTGAATTTGTTCTGGAAAACGTTCATCGTCTGAACTTTGAGAAGTCTTCAAGGTACGGAAAATTAAAGAAAAATTAGACTTGGAATGCTGTCCTATTCTGTTGTAGTTAAACCGTCTGCAACCTAATTGCCAAAAAGATATGAATTACTAAAAACGAAACGAACACCAGAAAAATATTACTACCCGAAAATAAAAGAAATTTATTATTGCTGCATTAGACGATGTAGATCTGTGATGAAAGAGTCAGATCAAAAACTAACACAAGGATTTCAGTTAAGCTTGGAGCAACACAAAGATACCTGATAATGACATAACACTCCATAATGAATCGATTATCTGGGATATCTTCATATTATTATAAAAACAATTTATGTAAAAAGTAGTAATAATTACAATTAAAGTGTTCAGATCGATGTTAAAAGTAGTGAATAGGTATTATAACCATTTATTTTAATCAAATAAATCTTGTAAAATAACCAGTCAATTACAAACACATACGCTATGCAAATTGACTAATTAAATTATGTCTTAAAACTTCTCAAGCGATATAAATCCGAAACAAATCATATGATTGACCGTTTTACAATTGCGAAAGTAATAGCAAAATATACGTTTATTGCAGTTTATTGCTTGCGTTTTCTTCGATTCTCTCTCTTTTACAAATCCGCGACCGAAGTTTTCTTTACAAAATCCACTTGCCGTGACTAATTGACCTACCTACGTTGATTTCACGTTTCCCCTCGTATTCTGAAGCTACACACACAAACTGCCAGGTTTTACATTCTATTTCGATCTCGATTTACATAATACCGAGAAGTCGAATTGAGTCACAAACAGTCCACTGAGGTGGTCTCTTTGTAACGAAATACTTTAGAGTTGACACGGTCGTAAAATAATAGGTGATGGTCATATGCTTTGTGATGAAAGGGAACTGAGGTAATATGAGTGTAGATAAGGGTTAACTACTAATTGTTGTTTTTTTTTTCAGTATAGATAGGTAAACAGGTTGTAGGAAACTCCATACTTTGTACTGAGATATTAAGTAAAGTAACATTAACTTTTTTTCTTAAATTTTTATATGTATAGTAGTGTTAATTAATCATTCTTAAACACATCATTTCCAATTATCGTAGAAACCGCCTAGTTAAATATAACATGATGTCTCAAACGGTGAGTGGGTGCCTAAATATAGTGAGCAACAAGAAACGCTCTTCACTAAAGAACATAAGGTTTAACTCGGTGGCCTTTATATAAGCGTTAAGTTAGACTAGAATATCTATAAACATGCGGGATTAACGCCTAGTTAAAACTGGAAGATTGAAAATAACGCCGGTTTTAATGTTGTAGGTGGAACTTTACCGGTTAAGTACTGTTTATTATTGCAATTCGCGGTAAGATAAGTGCTTAGACAAACCTCTTTAACTTACACCATTTAAATAAATTGGCTGCTATTTTTGTGACAACCCACCACTTCAAAATCTACTTTTATTTTTAATTTTCATGCTGTATAAACTAAACATTTAGTTTATTAGAACTTTTATGCCACACTTGTTTTAGTGTATGTAAGTCAGAGTAAACGTTTAGTTTAATTATTCATGCAAACTGTCAGACATAACCGGCATTCGACATTCCATTTCGACATCGCGCGAAATATTAACGAGACAAGTGCAACTTTGTTAGTCTATTGTGAAGTGACGCCCCTGCCTCGTTGCACAATCCGTTTGCCATATTATTATGTTAAGGAGATAAAACACTCAGGCGTCCGACCGCCACTGCCGGTCCAGATATGGACTGGCCATAAATTACCGCCGCCCGGTTCGGTAAATTCGTTTCTCGTACGCATAAACTTCAATCGGCCGCGATGCATATCTATTTCTCTTTCCTCTACTTTATTAACAACAACAACGAATTGAAAGCAGGAAGCTATGGACCATAGCCACGTCTTTCTCAGTCTTAACTAAAGAAGAAAAAAAACCGTCTCAGCGTGAGGCCATCGGTGATAGATAATTTCGCACTATGAGCAAGCATAATGCAATTACAATATATAACGACACCGCTTTTTTTGAAATGGTCCCGTAGGGAAAGTTCCCGAACAAAAGCTCGAGCACTTTCTCGGTGTGACCATTGATCGACCGTTTTCCTGCTCGTTATCTCGTTACTCAAACTCGACGAACGTTCTGTTAATCCATAAGAGGGAAAATGAGTAGTATCGTTGTGAACCAACGACGACTTTGTTACCGTGCCACCGAAGATCTTTTCGATTGTACCGTAACAGCTGATGGAAGAGATTCTGTAATAGGCGATCTCGTCAATTTAAGTATGCTTTCACCTGCACGAAACAAATCATGATGATGAAATGATACCAGGTATTATATTTTAGCTTCACATTTTGTTCAAGAGAATGTAATAAATTGATCATTTTAGATATACCCTAACTTTATTATATAACGTTAATTTTAGAAATTTGTAAATTTCAATTTTATGTGTATTTTAAATGTTGTGGTTTAGTTTCCAACATAATTTGAATAATAATTTCTGTTATGCGGTAATTTTACTTTGAATATAGCCTTTGGCAAATTATATTTTCAAATTACCAACATTGAATAGTTACAATTGTAGAAAATTGTTAATTGTGTCGTTCATTTACATTTATGTTCAGCTACTTACAGCTTCAAGACATTTATTCCGTGAATAAGTTACGGCGAATCGTTAATGCAATAACTGCAAATTGCAGTATGTGCGACGTTTATTACATCCACCGGCTATAACACTTTACATCGCCGCTACAGATAGATAGTGTTTGCACTATTCCAATTAAAGTTGTACAAAAACAAGAAGCCCTATTAATATTATCGGAACCAACGACACGTGGATCTACCATAAACAGACGTTATCTCGAACGGCCTATCGACCCAGTTCGTGTGATATTAAAGGAAACACGTTACGATTCTTGGAAATTGGCGAGTTTAGATGGATTTAGAACATATGGTACATCGACTGTAATAAAATATTTACAATTGGATTAACGATAACGTTCATAAAAATGTGCTTCATAGCATGTTTATACTATACAGGTTTATCTTCAATTATAATAATAAAGTGGTTAAAACATAATGCTTCAGCCAGCATATGGCTACAATACTTTTCTTTGCCCTCTCGTCATTTTAGCGTTTTTATTACTCTATTAGTTTATTACCCTCATTCTATCTCAGAATCAACTAAGCTTACGTTCATTTTGAATGAGTATACAAAGGAAGATATGGTTGTAAACGTTGTTTATGCAAATGCAAACTGCTTACAACACGAACGACCTAGAGAATTCCACAAAAACTTAGAATAAATTTGTCGAAAAGTTGTAATCTACTTTTTTTGAGTGAAAATGGGTTAATTTACAATAATTCGTTCACTTTATATAATTTTCCTAGCTGGATCAGTTGCATTCAATGTTGAAACTGTCCTCCTGTCAAGCTCAACTTTCAATCTTTAGGGTTATTGGGCCAATTTGATATAACGTGGATATGCCGGATTGAAAGCCAAATTGATACGGCAATATTTTCTTTAAAACTGCTGTCACCAATTTCAACAGTCTGAAAAAACTGTATTACTGGCAGTAATGTCAGAGCAGTAACTTGTTGAGATGAATAGAGAAATATGCCGTGGATTAGTTCAGGGATCTTACAATATTTTTTTAATTTACACTTTAATGAACCTATATGTCCTGGCAATCACGTGATTTAGGCTTTGTTTTAGGTTTGTGATTTCATTTCCTTTGAAAAGCTTCTTGATCACATTATTTACGAAGTTAGAATCTCCCATTTCAGCATTTCGCTATTACTATACATTAATCCTTACGAACCCAACCCGAACCAAACCAAACCAAAACCAACCTCGAGGAGACGGGATATGAAACTTGGATGTCAGCATTCCAGGAATGAGACATAGCCGGAGCTCAAAAACAGGACTCTGTCCTAAATAAAGAGGAAGAAAAACAAAAGTATAGGCAGGAATAAAACATGTTTGCAGAATGGATTAAGAACAAAATAAGAACAGCCGAAATGAGAATACTGCGGGCAATAACTGACCATACCCTACAAAACAAACAAAGATATAAGGCAACAATACGAAGTAGAAGAACGTAGTGAGATGGGTCAGAGCTAGAAGAGACCACGTGGACAGAATGGCTGACGATCGGATAGCCAAAATCCAGACTAAACAAAGAAAGGCCTCCAGGTAGACCCCCGAGGAGATGGTATGAAAGTTGGACATCAGCACTCCAGGAATGAGGCGTAGTCGAAGTACCATGTCCTAAATAAAGAAGAAGAAGAACAAGAAAAGTACAGGCGGGGATAATATAAGCTTGCAGTATGGATTGCTCACGAATGTTAGGACACAGTGAAGTGTGCGTATTCTTTCTGACGAGGACTTAATAGTCAGAGTCATTAGTATTCTAACAATTGTTTCCACGTTATAAGAAAATTAGTTGTGCCAAATCGAATCCTATTGGTGTTTTCTTTTCATTAGTATCAAAAAACTAAATTGACAGCACTAACAAATACTCCGAAATATATTCTAGTGTACTGAACATTTCAAGTATTACCACGAATATAGCAGCAATTGATTTAATAGTGCGCAAATTCACAGTTTGGTACATATTATATTTTTTGGCTATGTTGTGTTTGCACATTCCAGGGGTACCTATTAAGATGATGTAGGAATATTAAAGTTATCTTGGATTGTTCTTCATGGGGAAATTGTTTTAATTAGTATTTGAATGTTAACAAAAGGCTTTCAAGACATTAAGACAAGGTAGTTTCGAAAACTTAACGAAATTAACAAACATTACAACGCATCTGTTGGAAAATTTCAGCAAAGAAATACTCATTTGAGTAGCATCCGATTGGGAAGTTGGCAAAACATTTAATACTATTATGGTGTCAAAAGAAAGGTTTGGAGAGGTTTCTGTGGATGTTTTAATGGTCCATGTAACATGTCACACATTTGAGAATTTTTAAAGCTTGTTTAACTACAATGCCATTAGCAAGAAGATTAATGTGATTATATCCAGGACAAGAAGTTAGGAATACGCTATTACAATTAGAATATCTAGTGACTCCATGATATTATAAAGGTTAATAACATATATTAGGATTTATAACATTAATGACTTGTAGAGGACGACATTGCAAGATTATTTGCGCAAACTTTTAATTTGTGCAGAAATTTGATCACAGTTCTAAATTACAAGAACTGAAATTGATTCCTCTTGTAAAAGAAAGTGAATGTTTAATCTTTGTAAATTTATATCTTGCTTAATCCCTATAATTACCCCTTAATACACGATAAATAACTATCAATTAAACGACACATAGACGTTTTTTCACCATATGCAAAAATAATATAAATGGAGAATGTAATTGTAAACAACATAAGTGATGGGATTAGGAATAAACTGTGAAATGCAAAAAATTAAAATTTTTTCGGATAAATCAGATGTCTTCGGGCAGAAATGATTAATTCTTATCCTTTTTGCCGTTCTACCATAATCTATGTTTGCTGTTTTATATTGTCCATTTTGTCGTTTCTGCCATTTAGATTTCTAATCGTTTTTAAAAATCTTTTTCATAGCCGACCATGGAGGGATTTAAAAATAACTAGAAAGTCAGTTACTAAATTATTTATTTATCAGCTTATGAACGGGTGATAATAAAAACCAAACTAATTTTGGTGTTAATTATGTGTTAAACCCCACCCTGTATTTTATATTAAATTATATTTTATTTAATATCTGATAACGATTGGTGTAATTCTAACAGAAAATTAGATACTTGGAAATAGAATTAAATCTCTTCGTCATCAGTAAGAGGACGATTAAATCTTCCAGGAAGAACTCTCGCGGAACTCTCTTATACGTTCTGCTTTTATTGTTTTAGAAATTAGCACTGTGTGTGAACGCCAGAAGAGATTGAATTTATAGCGAAGGCATTATATCGTGTGCTTAAGAAATAAAACGTATACTTAGAAGAAAATAATAAAAAATAAGTTTATTCTTTGTAGTTTGTCGTTGAAATTAAATCGCACAACTATTGGATTTTGTTTTATCTTAACATTTATCTTCATAGATTTGTTATGAAAAATTTTCAAATGTAGCTTAAGTTTTGAAATTCTTTTTGGACCACTCAACACTTTCTTGGTCAAAAGGAAGACAAGATTTATAACCCGCCAAAATCTATTTATTTTCATTACAAATTCGTCCTTTGTTCGCACGATGACACAAAGCCTGGATGCATTTCCTTTTGTTTACACGGATGACTAACGCTAATACGTTTTAACCGGCCTGGGTTTTATTTCGGTGTTCAAGAGTGGACGGGGGACGGCCGGTTAACGATAAACGAGCAAAAGAATCGTGAAGCACCATCTTCTTGTCTAAACATCGTTTCCAAAATGTAACTTGGAAAACCTCTGATGCCGATTGAAAAGCGAAACGCTTGAAACTTGAAACTGAACAGCAGACTCTTTTTGTGGCCGTTACAAAATTCGAAATTCAATGGGAAATAATGAGGGCTATTATAATTCCGTAGTGAAACAACAATTTAATTTTAAACGTACGTGCTATCGGTTATCTGACGATAATGATACCTTTGCGTTTATAACACAATACATTGTTTGTTGTTTTCGAATTAAGTATTCAAACCGCTTCGTATGCAACCATGCAAATCGAAACGTGTTACCTTCATGAATGGAGGCTATGTTTTTGTTTATTCAATGTCAGTATAATTTTGTGTACAAATTTTGTGGTTGATAAGAAATGTTACAAAAAGGTGGGGAAAATTGTTAAATTGAATAGTTTCTAATAGAATATAACGGACAGGATGTTAAATTATATTAATTTGTTACCTGGAAATTATTATTGGTATTATTGGGTTGACATGCATCTCGAATTATTGAAATTACGGTTTATTTCTTGTAAGGAAGTAATCTTGTTACATATACATAACTGAGAATAATAATTAATGTTCATATTTTGCTGGAATTTTCCTCAACCTAAAATAAATTTTGTTAAATTTGTATCAAAAATGATGAAAAACTTTTTGGCCATGAACATTTTTATATGAAACACCTATTTTATAAAATTCTCCAAAATTGTGTCATTTTGGATATTTTCTTTTATAAGTGCTTAAAAAGGATGGATAAAGGAATGAAAGGATGAAGAATAAAAATGAAGACATTAAGTCATTGTATTTTTGGTATAAAACGTTTGATGCTGATTACTAGAATGCTAAAGTTTGAGTAATTGAAACACATTTACGTTCTATTCGGCATGTATGTAATAAGAGGTATAAATTTATACATAAAATCATCTACTATTTCATTCCATGTAATCAATACTTCTTAATACATTTTTATCAAAAACTGCTCGAATACGATAGCTTAAACTTAATCGATAAATTGAAAGCAGCTAAACTTACAATCTACTATTTCCACGTATATTCACCCCATTAACCATCATAGCTCTTAGCCGATTTCTTCCAAATCCTTCACCACAACAATATAGTACACCAGCACTAAAAAGTCAAAAAGTGTCTATTTCACGTTCTTATTTTTATTCACCCTCTACACAAAAACTGTTTGCAAACGATGCACATTTTGAAAACGTTAAAACTCTAAAACGTGAGACTGTACTCTATCGTTCTCCTCATTTAATATTCGAACGGTTTTGGTTGTAATGGGACGGCACGTCGCGTGCTTGTGTCACACGAACACACCGGCGCATAACGCCAGTGCGAACTAATGGCATGTATATGGTGTACTGAGAGAGCAGAGGTTGGCTTCGAGTTCGGTTGGACGACCGACACGGTGACGGCAACAGTAACAGTAACAGCGAAGGTAGAAGGCAGAGGTAAAGTCGTCGGAAATGGCGAGGAGGAGATCGAGAGTGTGTTGCCGCCGCTGCTTTGGTGCGCCACGAGAGTGCGGATTATTTTGGTGCGCGGTCGCACAGAGTCAGCTCCAGCTCAGCTCACAGTCAACTCGACTGATCTCCCACGTATTTTTGTAAGCCCGATGGCGCCGCGACGTGCACATGCAAAGAACTAAACTAGCACACATGGAATTTGTTTAGTTCTATTTCGTTTCTCTCTTATTCAAATCTTTTTACCTTACTTACAAACATAATCTAAGTAACAAACTTTGTACGAAACAATAAAATATTTATAATGGAAACGTGTTCAAAGTTATAAATTTGTTTCCTTTCGTTATCGTGTTCATTTAGATAACTTTGTGGTTGCGTTAATTAAATAAACACCAGCTGCTATGAAACAGAATCTTACTTCCTATGATTGACAAACAATACATTGTACAGTAACCACATACACTGTATTGATAAATTGAAATTTGTCACTATCATGACTTTAAATGGAACTTGATAAATCAGCATATCAAAAAAATTACGTTACTACAAAGACTCGAAAATGCACGTTGCGTTTATATCTTGCTAGAAGAAGGTTGCTATAACACGGTAATTCCAAATCATGTATGATGTAAGATGAAATGTAACAGGAGACATTACGTGATTATTTAGTTATAAAAAAGCAATTAAGGATATACTGACATTTTGTGGTGAGGAACAGAAAAGTCCGTTAAACTAAAAAAGGATTAGAGAAGCACAAACGATTAAAATTACCTATTATAACTTCGCATTTGCTTAAAAATAATGTATGCAACTCGAGATAGTTACAATATCCACGCTTGTGATTGGAAGACAAAAAACTGAAAATAAGCAGAAAATGAGGTGTTTCCAGAAATGCCAGAAAGATGAAAAAAGAACCTAAAATATAGCAAAAAAAGAGGCAGAATGAAAGAAGCAAGACACAATGAAAAAGTTAGTACTATTCAAGGAGGCAAAAAGAATACAAGCTTGAGCATGCTACAACCGCAAAATCAAAAGAAAACCTAGGAGGAGATATTAAGATAGATAGCTAAAACGAAATAAACTGTAAGCTGTTTTGAGTCAACCCCACCATGTGACTTAAACATCACCAGTATGTGCAAGTTGTAATGTACGGTTTAACTAATGAAAATGCATACTTTAACATTTTTAATCTTAGATTAGTAATTTTACAACACTCGTTGTGATTATTCTTAGTTTACTACTCTTCACAAATCTCTTTGCGTTTCCGTATCTTTGTTTATACTGTTTAATTAAGTGGTGGTGAGTGCATTGTTTACAAATTTTATTGCTTTGTCGATTATTTTAGGTTTCCGTAATAAATTTTAAGGAAGTCAATGATTTACGTCCAATGCGGAAGTAAGAGAATTTCACAGTTTTCGATAATGATATTGAATAAATCATAACTGGAAAATGTTTTTAAAAAAATCATTGCTGCAAAAGGAAATAGATGGAGAAGTGCAATGAATAATAGCTCAAAGCGACCTTCAATTAGAATTGCGTTACTTTGATGATGAGTTTTCCAAAGAATGAAAACAGTTTTTCGGGAAGGTCCAGTTTTGCTAAAGTACAATAAAAACTGAATATAACGAACCTCGTTAGAACCAACTTCTAGACTTTAGAACGATTTTATCCGTGTACCTATATTTTTTATTGAACTAAAACTAGAACTAACACTAGACCTACAACTAAAAAGTTTTAAAGACGATCATATACGTCTTCATAGTCTTTAAAGTGCAACTAACGCTAAATCGCCATATTAGGTAAATTAATTTATAAATTATTCCTACTTAAGTTAAAACAAAATCATCGAAAATAAGATGGAAAATTTATGATTTAATTATAATTATTTTTCAAGGTCCACAGTTGCAGGAAATAAAGTGCAAGACATACGTGAATCGTTTTCGCAGTCGTTCAATTAACCGAGTTTTACCGAGTGATTTGATTAAACTTTACGATCTGTTTTCAAGGACGCCGGTTATTGCCTGTATACGCAAAAGCTACCAATTTACTTCCATCAAGTAAAGAAACTAACGAATCCAGTTTCGAAGTATAAAGACGAGAGTAAAGTGATCCACCGAGTTTTCCAAGCTCGAGGTTACAAACTAAATGAACCGGTGCGATAAGCCCGGTTTCTGTTTTTATTGATCTTTTTCGTCAAATGACCAGCAGCAGACGTAAAACGCATCGGCGGTGAACCTCTTTTAATTTGAAATCGAGATGAAAGAGGTCTGGTTGTTTCGATCGTTAGCCTTCGTAATTTGCCGTCTTGTTTTTAGTGAGGTATAGATACTATTGAATGCGTGGAATTTCCTCCGGCGAATCGGTGAAGAGGTTCAAAGATATCAAACAATTTTTGGATCAACAAACAGTGAACTTACAAGTCTATAATTAAAACTGTTGATGTTTCGATGATACAAGAAAGTATGAAAATATCTCGATTTCTAATCTAATCTGTTCGCAAATCGTAACTGTTCACGACATCCTCTCCAATAAAATCTAAATAGACAAAAATGAAAATGAACAGTTTCGATGGTCGCAAATAATTGTAAGCTATCAGGATCTACGCGGGGAGCATTTCCCGTAATATCGAGTTAATATACTGAGGACGTAAAGATTGGAAATCTAATGTTTCCTTCGACGCCCATACAACAAAACATGTTCGTTGAAAATGTTAGTTCTATTACCATAATTATCAACGGTCGCCGTTACTCGTAAATAAACAAAGCACCATTATTTTCAAAACTAATTATTCTGAAGGTTTTTAAGTATTTATTATTAATTATAGGAGCAATCTAAGACATTTTTATTGTTTTACCATAGACATTTTTTATGCATGACTTTATAAAATACAAAACAATAGATAATTTAAAAAAATAGTTTTATATTGTGCCAACCAAATCCCGTCATTTATCTACAAAAACTCCTTTTTTTAATTTTTTGAGGATGCGAAATTATCTACTGTATATGCTTAGTTGATTTATATTGATAAATTTGGCGCCCACGACTGAATGTTTGCAAGTTGATAACTTTTCCCAACATTTTTGGGGCACAATTTATTGTAGCTCAAGTTCTATAGAGAAAAAGGTAAAAGATATACCATTGGAAAGCCACTAATTTAGCTTTCCAACGGGACTAGTAGATTAAGGGTTGTTGATGATGATAATTTAGTCATTGCTGGTTTAGGAGTACACAGTAACATACTATATACCATTGGAAAGTTAATAGATCAAGAGTTTTATCTATTTACTATCTGTTTCTCTTTAGAATGCTAAGTCTTGGATTACTTTTCCAAAGTACAGAATTACTGTGAGTTTTCTATATAAAAGATACGAAAATGAAAAAGATGCTTAGTTTTAACATGTGCAGAATGTTACACTGAACATGATAAGTGCAGATAATACACCTATTAAACTTTGGCAATGAAATAAAATATGTTGATAAAATTAATTTTAAGTATCACAGAGTCTCTGATGATGGCGTAACCCGAAACGGGTAAGATTTAATGCATCGAATGCATAGATAGTGAGCAGAAAAAGTATTGGATTTTATTTTCATTTACTAAATAAAAAACCCTAGTGTTACCCATCAACGACAAATTTTCTTATCTTCGTATTGTTCTCGATATTGGCGCATCTGAGAGCAAAAGTGCAAGAGAGCAATATTATTAAGAATAAAATTTCGTACAACTTTTGTTCTAAAATTTTTTTTATGACATGCTTCGATTCTCTAGTTTTACCATTACTAACTTGTAAAAGCAACAAATTCGTCAAATTTTCATATCTTCGTATTCTTCTCGATATTGGCTCATCTAAGAGGAAAAGTGCAAAAGAGCAATATTGTTAAAAATAAAATTTGCTATAACTTTTGTTCTAAAAGTTTTTTTGTAATATGCTTAGATTTCCCAGAGTTACCATCAACAAGTTGCAAAAAGCAACAAATTCGTCAATTTTCATATTTTCGTATTCGTCTCGATATTGGCGCATCTAAGAGCAAAAGTGCAACAGAGCAATATTATTAAGAATAAAATTTCGTACAACTTTTGTTCTAAAATTTTTTTATGACATGCTTCGATTCTCTAGTTTTACCATTACTAACTTGAAAAAGCAACAAATTCGTAAAATTTTTATATCTTGGTATTCTTCTCGATATTGGCGCATCTAAGAGGAAAAGTGCAAAAGAGCAATATTGTTAAAAATAAAATTTGCTATAACTTTTGTTCTAAAAGTATTTTTGTAATATGTTTAGATTTGCCAGTGTTACCATCAACAACTTGCAAAAAGCAACAAATTCGTCAATTTTCATATTTTCGTATTCGTCTCGATGTTGGCGCATCTAAGAGCAAAAGTGCAAGGGAGCAATATTGTTAAGAATAAAATTTGCTACAACTTTTGCTCTAAAAGTTTTTCCAAAAGTTAAAATTTTGTAATATGACATAGCATTTTGACAAATTTTTATGACAAAATTATTTAACAATACACTGAATATTAAAATTATGTTTTCTTGAAAATGAGTTTAATTATAGATAACGATAAAGAAATAGAATAAATTAAGAATATTCTTCTTACAAATAAACCACTTACAATGAATTTTATTATTTCTTCAACTTTTCTATTATTATATCTTTTCTATAGATTAATTATTTAGAATTACCTCGAAATATCAGATATCTCCGAACATATTTGACATTCAACAAATTTTTTTCTTACTTTGCGGTTTCCTTCAATTAATTTAAAAAATTAAAGTCTAATACATTTCTTAGAAGAGTGTTTTAAATAATTTGTATTTATTTCAATACAAAAAAAGTTTATAACCTACTAAACCTTAATCATCTATGAATATCTAGACTAGAACTAAACGGACTAATATTAATGATATGTAATTGAATCAGATATGTACGTTTCAAAGTTGCTCGACATCATTCAACTTTTGTATAACGGTTTGTGTGTAATGATTGATTACAATAAATTATGATCTATCAACCGTATAACGTTTTGCTGGCGGATTACCTCGTTTACATGAGTAGTTTTATGCAAAAATATTTATCAAGCGACAGTTTTGCAATTAATTACAGAATTTGCGTCATTACCAACAACGGTGATAATAACGTAATTTCTTCCGTTTAAATCTAATTAGTGTATCAGGGAATAACGATTAGAGCGTTCGATGAAGCATTATAAATACTCATGTGTCGAATTACTTATTTTATTATGTAAGCAATTAATTAATCGATTTGTCAGGTAATTGTTTACAAAGTAGTGTAATGATTTTTCTCGGGAATTAGTACTTAATCAGATTATGTAAACAAATATGAAGTGTGAACTGGGGATCGTTGTATATTGCATAATAAAATACTACGCGAAAGTACAGTTTTAAATGATCAATGTACTATGTTTGTTGATTATTACATAATCGTTTAATTAATTTCTTCGTAATCCGGTTGGAAATTAGAAAGCAATAAGAGAGCGTATATCAAGAAAATTTTAACTGAAAATATTTCAAACGAGAGGAAAGAGTAGAATTCTAAAAATCTTTGTCAAATCTCATTAGTAAGGTATCTAAACAAATACGACTTCCTGTTTCAGAATCTGATACTTAAAACACCATTATTTATTGCTTTCTATCATATGGCCCCCAGACCTCGAGTCATGAAAACCACCCAACAATCACGTTTTCATTCGTCAACTTGTCCAACTTCGTTTTAGAGTCAGAATTGCGTAGAGCCACAGTTAATTACCACTGCTTCGTTCCGCCACACGACGACAATTAATTTTAAAGCCCACGCCGCAGGTACATATTTGTTTTCTAATGAACGCCGCCTTTCTTCAACACCGTTTTCAAAAAGAAAAAAATATAGTGTTTGAAGAAAAAATACACACACGTTATATTGAATCTTTAATGGGCGCGTGGGATATCGGCAACAGATGTTGTATATTAGATCAACATTGAAAAAGTCGCACGGGCATGTGTTAAGATTTATATTATGTATTCTAATTGTAAGATTGAAATTATGTAAGTGCTTTTAGAATATTAACTTTTTATTACTTTCGCGGTCATTACTTTCTTTGATATACGTATCTAAAAGTACTTAGACAACGATTATATGTAAATATTAAGAGAAATTTCAAATTTTATAATTCAAAAAATAAGTTACAAGATTTTCATAAGAGGGTTGCTTTTAAAACGTTCATCAAGTTAATCGAGATTTAACACGGCGTTAATCGAGCACTAAGATCTACCGATATAGAAGATAGTCTACCGGTTTACTGATATACGACTTAATCTACCGATTTTCAAAACTTCAATACTTGTTACAATTGAAGTATTATGCAACATACAGTATTTTCGTATTTTTCTCGATATCCTTGTATTTGAGACCAATGTAAAAGAGTAACATGTTGTTTAGAATAAGATTTTTTATAACTTTTATTGTAAAAGCTTTTTTATAGCATTCCCCGATTTCCGATTGTTATCATTAATAACTTCAACAAATTCATCAAATTTTCATATTTCTATATTTTTCTCCATATTGACGCATCTAACAAGGGAAGTGTCACAACTGTGTCTCACCGATTTCGATGCAATTTGGTACAGTCATAGAATGGGCCAAAATAAGGTTCGTACATTTTTTTATACGTGCGGTAAAAGCCCCTGGGGCGAGTTATAGGGGTTGAAAGTTTGGAGAAAAAGTACGTTTTCACTTATATTTTAAAAATGAAAAGTGCTATCAAAATTTGGTAAATTGTAACTGATATTCATTTTAAAAGAGCTTTCTTTTGATGTATCACACATATACCAGAGGGTTAAGAAGGGCGAACTACCCCTATTTTTTTGGAATTATTTAAAAACCACCCTATCGATTTTGGCGGCATTAAGTATACTTCCAGCACGTTCAAAAATATTAGTTAAGGGTTTTTTCCCATTCGCTCTAGATCATCCCCAGCGAAGTTACGGGGGTTAACATGTAACCACTTTTCGTAAGAATGATGTGATAAAATTGTCAGGTATTTTGAAAATACTTTAACAAAACCGTAAATTAGTCGCACAATAAAATGTTTAATGTAAAATAAGGCATAATACACCATTTAGGGGTGGTTGGGGTTAACCACCCCCTTAAAAATTAATTCTATCCCGGGCATTACTTGTTGATTACGGCGAAATTTGGTACTGTGTTTGTTTTATATTTGAAGTAAAAATTTTTGAAAATGGTTATAAGGGTTACAAATTAGGGGTAGTTTTTTGTTTATACCTCGAAGATGAAAACTGCCATCGTAACTGTGGTATTGTTTTTTAAAAATCTATCTATCGATGTTCCACGAGGTAAACTACCCTCATTTTCTTTAAATAATAAATATAAAACTACTAGATAAATAAGATATTTTATTTATTTATGAGTTAAAAAGCAACTGACAAAAAAAAATAGTTCAATATACCAAAGAAGTTTATTCTACATTACTAATTGACGTTTTTTATGTTCAATGTTAAATTTATTCTTTCATTAATTTAACACTTTTTTCCTATCTTCTATAAAATTCCTTTATTAATAAAGGAAAATTAATGAAAGAATAAATAGAAATTCTCTATCACATCATTAACATTGTTAAGTTTATTTTTATTCTACATAATGTTGCCAAAAATACACCTACCAAAAAAATTTTGGCACAATATTTGTTTTTTTAGTGCCGCTTGCTAAAGGTCATTTCTCAAAATAGTTTTTTCTAGTATAAAAGAACGTGTGCCCAGTGGGTAGATTTTAGTTTCAGAGCAACTGACAGAAGCAATGGTTACAATAAACCCAATAAACGTTTTAAATTTGCTAATGACAGTTTTTACTGTTATGAATATTCCCCAGACTCCTGTAAATGAAGCAGAAGTTAGTTTAAAAGAAAATATACAGCGTATTTTAATGGAAAGTATGGAAGACTACAATATGCAAATTGAAGACGAAACTGTATTAATTTTCGATTCATCCAATGGCATCAATGACGGTCAGCAAATTATTGAAGACCAGGATACAACTGACAGGTTTGTAGAAGATACTGATGCTCATTGTCCATTGAAGGATGACATCGACTACGAGTACAAATTAGAGGCGGTAAATTACTGGACAAGTGGGAAGAAAGGTTATTTGAAACTAGAAACCGTAAAAAACAAATACCGAAAAGTAACGTCAAAGACCCAATTGCACAGATGGTCTAAATATATTGAAGAAAGAGGGACATACAAAGAAAAATTAGCAGAAATTACCGAATTTGTAATTAATCAAGCGAGAGCCGCCGTAGATAATAAATTGCCACTACATGATATTGATATACGCAGATGGGCTATACAAGCTAGAAATGAAAAGAATTTATCTCCTCAACTGTTCAAAGCATCTCATAGCTGGGTGCAACGTTTTAAGAAAGCAAATCGGTTAGTAAGCCGAAAAATAACAAAATTTCTATCCCAAAAACAAATTGGAAATGTTGATCGAGTAAAAACTTTAGCAAAAGATTTCGTTAAAGAGGCAAAGCTACAAATCCAAATATATGGACCTGAAAACACCTACAATTCGGATCAGAGCGGTTTTAACTTGGAATTCCATTCGGGAAGAACATTAAGCGATTTAGGAGTTAAAACCGTAGAAAGTGTGGTCCAGTCGGTGTCATCTACAACGCACAGTTACACAATTCAACCCGTAATATCTGCTGATGGGAAACTTCTTTCTCCACTTTTTATTGTTTTAAAAGAACCCTCTGGCAGCTTTGGACCGAGGGTAGCAAATACAATGTTTAAAGCAGACAATATATACGTTTTGGCATCAAAATCTGGAAAGTTAACTTCAGAACACATGAAAAATTGGCTCCAAAATGTATATTTTCCAAATACTGGTTCTAAATCATTATTATTATTAGATTCTTGGAGTGGCCATTGTCCTGAAGTTATTAGTGAAATAACTCCATCAGGTACTAATTTTAAACATTTATCTATACCTGCAGGGACAACAGGTCAAATACAGCCCCTAGATGTATTTGGTTTCAGAATATGGAAAAATTTTATTAGAAGATTCTCTGATCAGATTATTCTTTACCAGTATGATGTCAATTTACATCAGAGGGATAACATATTAAAATTGCAATCGTTGACGCATAACCAGTTGGCTTCCCCTCGGTTTATAAATGTTTTTAAATACGCATGGTTTGCAAGTGGCTATATAGAGGAGAGACCAGACCATTTTGAAAATCCCGTGGAAGTTTGCTTTTCGAGTGAGAAGCCAACGTGTGATATCTGTGGGGATATAGCGGTCATAACATGTGCATGGTGTAAAAAATCCTTATGTTTAAAACATTTTTTCCACGACTTTCATTTTTGCCAACACTACGTAGAATAAAAATAAATTTAATATTGAAAATTAATATAATACATAAAAAACGTCAATTAGTAATGTAGAATAAACTTCTTTGGTATATTGAACTATTTTTTTTGTCAGTTGCTTTTTAACTCATAAATAAATAAAATATCTTATTTATCTAGTAGTTTTATATTTATTATTTAAAGAAAATGAGGGTAGTTTACCTCGTGGAACATCGATAGATAGATTTTTAAAAAACAATACCACAGTTACGATGGCAGTTTTCATCTTCGAGGTATAAACAAAAAACTACCCCTAATTTGTAACCCTTATAACCATTTTCAAAAATTTTTACTTCAAATATAAAACAAACACAGTACCAAATTTCGCCGTAATCGACAAATAACGCCCGGGATAGAATTAATTTTTAAGGGGGTGGATAACCCCAACAACCCCTATATGGTGTATTATGCCTTATTTTACACTAAACATTTTATTGTGCGACTAATTTACGGTTTTGTTTAAAGTATTTTCAAAATACCTGACAATTTTATCACATCATTCTTACGAAAAGTGCTTACATGTTAACCCCCGTAACTTCGCTGGGGTTGATCTAGGGCGAATGGGAAAAAACCCTTAACTAATATTTTTGAACGCACTAGAAGTATACTTAATGCCGCCAAAATCGATAGGGTGGTTTTTAAATAATTCCAAAAAAATAGGGGTAGTTCGCCCTTTTTAACCCTCTGCTATATGTGTGACACATCAAAAGAAAGCTCTTTTAAAATGAATATCAGTTACAATTTACCAAATTTTGATAGCACTTTTCGTTTTCAAAATATAAGTGAAAACGTACTTTTTCTCCAAACTTTCAACCCCTATAACTCGCCCCAGGGGCTTTTACCGCACGTATAAAAAAATGTGCGAACCTTATTTTGGCCCATTCTATGACTGTACCAAATTGCATCGAAATCGGTGAGACACAGTTGTGACACTTCCCTTGTAAGAGGAAAAGTACAAGAGAGCAATATTGTTAAGAATAAAATTTGGTACAACTACTGTTCTAAAAGTTTTTTTATGATATGCTCCGATTCCCCAGTGTTACCATCAATAACTTAAAAAAGCAACAAATTTATCAAATTTTCATATTTTTATATTTTTCTCGGTATTGACGCATCTAAGAGGAAAAGTACAAGAGAGCAATATTGTTAAGAATAAAATTTGCTACAACTATTGTTCTAAAAGTTTTTTTATAACATACTCCGATTCCCTAGTGTTACCATTAACTTGAAAAAGCAACAAATTCGTCAAATTTTGATATTTTCGTATTTTTCTTGATATTGGCGCATCTAAGAGGAAAAGTGCAAGAGAGCAATATTGTTAAGAATAAAATTTGCTACAACTATTGTACTAAAAGTTTTTTTATGATATGCTCCGATTCCCCAGTGTTACCATCAATAACTTAAAAAGGCAACAAATTTATCAAATTTTCATATTTTTATATTTTTCTCGGTATTGACGCATCTAAGAGGAAAAGTACAAGAGAGCAATATTGTTAAGAACAAAATTTGCTACAACTATTGCTGTAAAAGTTTTTTTATAACATACTCCGATTCCCTAGTGTTACCATTAATTTGAAAAAGCAACAAATTCGTCAAATTTTGATATTTTCGTATTTTTCTTGATATTGGCGCATCTAAGAGGAAAAGTGCAAGAGAGCAATATTGTTAAGAATAAAATTTGCTACAACTATTGTACTAAAAGTTTTTTTATGATATGCTCCAATTCCCCAGTGTTACCATCAATAACTTAAAAAAGCAACAAATTCATCAAATTTTCATATTTTTATATTTTTCTCGGTATTGACGCATCTAAGAGGAAAAGTACAAGAGAGCAATATTGTTAAGAATAAAATTTGCTACAACTATTGTTTTAAAAGTTTTTTTATAACATACTCCGATTCCCTAGTGTTACCATTAACTTGAAAAAGCAACAAATTCGTCAAATTTTGATATTTTCGTATTTTTCTTGATATTGGCGCATCTAAGAGGAAAAGTGCAAGAGAGCAATATTGTTAAGAATAAAATTTGCTACAACTATTGTTCTAAAAGTTTTTTTTATAACATACTCCGATTCCCTAGTGTTACCATTAACTTGAAAAAGCAACAAATTCGTCAAATTTTTATATTTTCGTATTTTTCTTGATATTGGCGCATCTAGGAGGAAAAGTACAAGAGAGCAATATTGTTAAGAATAAAATTTGGTACAACTACTGTTCTAAAAGTTTTTTTATGATATGCTCCGATTCCCCAGTGTTACCATCAATAACTTAAAAAAGCAACAAATTTATCAAATTTTCATATTTTTATATTTTTCTCGGTATTGACGCATCTAAGAGGAAAAGTACAAGAGAGCAATATTGTTAAGAATAAAATTTGCTACAACTATTGTTCTAAAAGTTTTTTTATAACATACTCCGATTCCCTAGTGTTACCATTAACTTGAAAAAGCAACAAATTCGTCAAATTTTGATATTTTCGTATTTTTCTCGATATTGACGCATCTAAGAGGAAAAATACAAGAGAGCAATATTATTAACAATAAAATTTGCTACAACTATTGTACTAAAAGTTTTTTTATGATATGCTCCGATTCCCCAGTGTTACCATCAATAACTTAAAAAAGCAACAAATTTATCAAATTTTCATATTTTTATATTTTTCTCGGTATTGACGCATCTAAGAAGAAAAGTACAAGAGAGCAATATTGTTAAGAATAAAATTTGCTACAACTATTGTTCTAAAAGTTTTTTTATAACATACTCCGATTCCCTAGTGTTACCATTAACTTGAAAAAGCAACAAATTCGTCAAATTTTGATATTTTCGTATTCTTCTTGATATTGGTGCATCTAAGAGGAAAAGTGCAAGAGGGCAATATTGCTAAGAATAAAATTTGCTACAAATTTTGTTTTAAAAGTTACTTTGTAACTTATAACGTTGTCTGAGACTCGCTTTTAAAAAATCGTATGAAATTGATTTTTTAATAAATCGTTATGGAATTATCGTCGTTCATAAGCTTTTCATCGAAAAATGCGGTTTCTCATACTACCTTTTAGAGTTAATATATTTTTAATAACTTTTTGAGGTTAAAATTAATCTTCCGTTAAAAAAATACTCATAAAAAATCGATTTCTTAAGAAATTCTTATGCAATTTTTAGAAATTATACACAAAAGTGTCGTATTTTTAATGAATAGAACCGTTATTTAAACGATCTTTTAGTTCTTGACATAAAAACTCAGTAATACTTTTTCACTTTTTGTGGTAAACAATCTTATTGAATCGGTTTTGTAAAATCGTAAAAAATCGACTTTTTAATAAATCGTAGTGAAAAGCTTTTAAACATTTAACTTTAATTCTAATAAATTATTTTACTTTATTTAACGTTTGATAAGACAGTGACAAGTTCATGGTTTTCTCAGAACGTAAATATCATAGACCACTTGTATAGCTAAGGCCATTTATACTATTAAAAGCTCGTAAGCTCATGAAGCCAATGCTTATTTAAATTGATATTGCAGTTGAGTTGCGAGGAGCAGACGTGCAAATAAACTCCGCCGTAAACGCAGTCGGCAAAAGCATAAATTCATTGACCTACCCAGAGCACAGGAAATTGGAACTAATTCGTAAACAAACTCTCAACAACAATTTTCGTTCAAAGATCAATTTCACTCGTAATCAAACTATAAAAGATTCATTATTTTTAGTTTAGTTTAATGATAGTGATGAGTTAAAGACAATTTATTTAGAATATTAACTCTGTGTTAACTCACGATTAACGCTTTGTTAACCATATACTTAGTTTTGAAATCTTTAATGTGTTCATATAAAGTAGTATAAATGTAAATCCTATAAAATAATGTACCTGCTTCTTAGTAGATTCCTTTCAGATTACGTAAATCATAAATAGATCTTTAATCCTTATTATATGACATCATAATCTTGCATTGTTGGCTTTTGTATGACCTCGTTTCGAATAACTTCACTACAGATTAAACTAAAGCGGATTAAGTATAAAATGTTCCTAGCGCCAACTTGTAATCTCTTTCGTTATCAGAGTCTAAGAGATTTGCAATATAGATTAAAACAACTCGAAGATCCGATATCGATCTAAATAGAGGTTATTTAGTTGGTAACTTAGGGACATGAACCGGGGGCTCGATGATTGACAGGTGGTTTAGTTGAGAAAGTGCGAGTATTTATAGACGGCGAATGACAGGGCCCGTTCTAATATTAATTGGTCTTTTGGTATTTTATAAATAAGATGACGATCACGGACAGATGTGGCGACTCGGTTCGTTGGCTGCCAATTAGTCGGTAATCTACTTAGCACATCTTAATTCGGGTGGTTCCTTAATACACAATGAAAGTTTAATAATATGGCATTAACAAAATTGGTACCGGTTCTGAAAGCTCGATGGACTAAATATAGAACTGAATATAGGTGAAAATAATTTTGGTTTATTGGGTGAATTTAAAACGATAAGACTTACCATTTTTTTTCTTTTCACCTTGACCTTAATTCGTTATAAATGATTGATTCATTGCACTCACCTGAAAAGAAAAAAAAAATAATTAATTTTATATTTAACAAAGAAAAACTTATTGGGCTTATCCTTAAAACGTTTTGTTTAAATACAATGTACGAGAATGTGACAATACTCATATATCTGTCTTTAAAATAATGTCGTGAACCGTAAAGAATATCAGTACGTTCACCTTTCGAGAGAGGTAAGTTCCTCAAAGTAGCAATTGAATTTTGAAAGTTACAGTAGTAACTCCACGTTTTGCAGAAGTAATTAAGTGGTTTCAACAAAAACGAAAATAAGCAAAAATGATAAAAAATCATTTAACGATTTAAGTTGAAACAATAGAAAAACGTCAAAATAAGCAGACATTTCAAAAATTATATGGAGTGATTTGCACTCTGGATTTGTTAACCTAAAATTGTTTGCCAAATATTGAGTATAAGTTCGTATGTAGCATAACGACTTAGTCATGAAGTTAAAGAAACCTAAAAGATGCACGGTTTAACCCGAATGTTGCTAGTTCCAAGTCTAGTGTTAGTTCTAACGTTAGTGTTAGTTCTACTTTTAGTTATTCAGCATTAGAATATTGTATATTTGTCATTGAACTAAAACTAGAACTAATACTAGACCTAGAACTAGAAACATTAGTTAGTTCTAGTTTTAATTGTTATTCAGCGTTAGATTGTTATATATTTTTGTTTAATTATAAGTGAAACTAACACTAGAGCTAGAAACATTTTGAAACATACAAATTAAAAATTTTTCATATAACGAACACTCCCTTCTTCGTATTAGTCCGTATTATGGCATCTCATTTTAATAAACATAACGCGCAGAATTAAAATATCATGGGCAGAAATAAAGTATTAACACCATGTCTTAGGAAATAGGAGTAAACTTGGATCAAACTTGATTTTAACAGTTCTGCTTATTCTGGAAAAGATTACAAGCATTAATAGTATATATTTGCAATTTTGATTTCACCTACTTTATAGATATTTTTTTATATTCTTCACCTTGTTGCCTTTTTGATTGTACTCTGTCTTCGTCCTCATACAGATACGAGAAAGTCCTCAATCGTGTCGAAACTTTTACGATCGGTGGCGCTATAGACGCCTCGATGTCGGCACCGAACCGGAGTCGCATTTTTCAATGCGCCTTTCGCTTGCCTTTTCGTTCGCGGTCGCCTCGAACGGAACAGAAGAGGCTTAGCGCCGGCTCCTCGGACAACTGTAAACCTCTTGTATGGCGAGTGTCAATGAGGAATAATGGCCCGATGGCGGTTTCTGCATGCAGTCTCGTTCGCTGCGGATAGCGACCTTCGTGGAATATTCAATTAAAAACGTAACAAGCTCACCGGAGAGCGAGCGGCTGCTCTCTTGTTCACCGTTTTGCTCGTGTATAAAACGAATGGCTCGACGGGTCACCGTTATGGCCAATTAAGTTTTACCGCATCGTTTCCGGTACTGTACGATATTACAGGTCATTTATGGTAGAAAACATCGATCGTACAAATATAATAACAAAGTTTCTTTTTGGGTATTTTTTAGTTAGTATTTTTTGGGTAATTCGTTAAGCATATTCAAATCTTGAATGATATTGTAATAAGCAAAGGTGACAGCAAAGGTAACAACATGAAACGGTGAAAGCTGTGCTTTTTTTTTTTGGCCAACTATCCTGGGTAAATGTTAAATCAAATCGGTTAATCTATTGACATTTGGTGAGAAGTGAAAACTACCGTATACATCATTATTCCTTCGTATACAAGAAAAGGTGAAGTTATTACAACGTATTGAGGAATGACGTGTGGTGGACAAGAGAAAATAAACCTATTTACATTTTTTTTTCATAAAAAAGAAATTTAAGTTTTTAGTACCAAATAAATAAAGTCTAAATTAAATTTCTAATAATAAAAGGGCACGTAATTCCTAGAAATCTAGAATTCTGTCAATATAATAATACAGACATTAATATTTTATCACACGGATTACCGAGTTTTAGGAACTGTAAACGAGCTAGATAGCAATAAACGGAATGTTATGAGGGCACATGTTCGGTTTCTGGGAATATATCCGTTTCCGTTCATATCTGGATTGAAATGATCTTCAATCTTAAAATGTCACACATTCTTTTTAGAACAAGGATTTCTTGAGCACGTTCTCAAAACGGGTGTTTTAAATCGAACATATTGATTATAACCAATAGTCTTTCGCGTTTAATATCTTTGAACATATCGTTTTATGGTCTTTCCAGTAACAAAATACTCGGCAGATGGCGCGAGAACATCGTCTGAGTCGCGCGTTACATGCACCGGATGTCTGCAACGAAGGCTCTCATAAAAGGACGGGTTTTCCGTGTGAAAGGGCTCGTGTGTGTGCGTGAGTCCGAGCGAATGATCGAATAAAACAAACCAGAAACAATACCCTTTATATCGATGAAGGAGAACCACACCTTCTTCTTGGTGCGTTGTTATTAAAAACAACGCAACAATTACCTTTATGAAGGAGAGTCTGCTTCGTGATTATTGTTGGCTTTGAAAGAGCCACGGGACATCGAAACCCAAAGGAAACGGGCGAGTGTTAATTTTAATCAATGAGCGGTTTGATGAATGGACCGTTGTACGCACTCTCGGGGCGATCTTATCTACCACATGTGGGAGCATTAATCTTCGGATACCGTAGTGTCGATAGGTGTTAAGACGTTGCCGTTCGTTATTCGCACATATTTCAATATGCGTGGAAAGGTTTACCGAAGACTTTATAATTCCTATAGGTTGGTATAATTGACACGGCAAGGGCCGCCTTTTCCAGTTAATATTTTATCATTGCGGAATCGATAAAATGGTAATTAAAGTGATTCTTTAATTTTTATTTTCTCGCTTGGTATGCGATAGAGATAAAAGCTGATTGCTGCAGAGCGGAAAATTTCGAACAAGATTATGCAATTATTCACGGAGCGCACATGACGTTAAGGAATACCTTCAACGTATGATCTCTATCATCTTTCTCATTCTCTCTTCGTCGCCAAAGAGTTTTAACTGGTACGTTCTTGTGCCGATGCGATCTAGATAACAGCACCGTGTAAACCGAACCGGCGAGAACAAGAAGATCCATTTACTGAGTACGCCCACCTAGCGCACCATCTTAATGTTACACATTTCATGAACTAAACCGTTTGCATGCGGAAGTAAACTTTGTGAACACCACTATCAATCAGTCTGTAGTGGAAATATTTAAATTAATTTGTGTTTTTCGCAGCCATCATGACATGATTAATTAATTAAATGATTTGAACATCTTAAATTTTCAAAAATTTTCTTGCCAGTGAAAGTTTTTCTTGAAAATGAATTCATTCCTTTGACGAATTTATGATATATACAAGAGCTTCCCATGGTCGTTGTTTTAAATTTTCACAGTTTGCAGAGAAACCCTAGAATAACCTCTCTATTTGTCCCAGACTCGATTAGGGCAGAGTCATTAAGTCGACGATAATAACAACAACATCATTGTGCCAGAACAGTATGGACTCAAATGTTAGACATTTTCAACATAATTTCTACATCTACTTTCAGAGATCCAGAAGAATATGTCGAGGACAATTTGAAGAAACAGATCAACTAGGAAGGACGTACTCCTAATGCACGCCGAGCTAACAAGAAACAGAAGGAACAGCTGTAAGTAGTCTTGGGTTTGACTGACATAATTTTGTCTCAGTAGGACTACTGCTAGAAGATAGCTTCTCTGGTGCTCTGCTATAACACCAGAGAAGCAATAGAAGTGTGGAAACTTCAATTATCGAATAAAAGAACAAGAATGGTACATCAGACAAAAAAACTTAGCAATCAGCAGTCACATGTGGGCATCACAAAATGGATTTCTACAAGTAACAGTCTTGTACTTGCCAAGAACAGTCACTACTAGTAGAAAATAACTTCTCTGATACTCTCCTAGAATATTAGAGAAGCAATGGGGAAGTACGGGAACTTCAATTATCAAATAAAAGAGCACGAAAGGTACATCAGACTGAAAACTTAAGTAACAGCCTTGTACTTGCCAAGAACAGCCACTTTCTCAGCCATTACTGCGAGAAGATAGCTTCTCCGGCGAATAAAAGAACTTGAAAGGTACACCAGACTAAACAACGTAACAATCAGCGACCGCCTCTGGGTATCACAAAATGGATTTATACAAGTAACAGCCTTGTATTTGCTAAGAACAGCTATTACTGCTAGAAGATAGCTTTTCTGGTGCCCTGCTAGAACACCAGAGAAGCAAATTAGTTACCACCACAACACCATCAACAGATAGGTATGGAATTCAACTAAACCGTGAAAATATAAGATTTCAGGTACAAATATGCCACAACGTTCTGCACTTCTATACACTAATTAATTTGAAGAGGGAATAATTTAGATCTTTCAAAAAACGTTAAAATATTTTAATCACTTAGTTTTAATTTACTGAAAACCTGAAAGAGATTGACAGAACACCAATATTCCACGAAAACACATGTTGGTTAAGAACCACAATTCTATGGTAATAAACTCTTGTTTCGTTTAATTTAAATAAAGAATGTAATTACATTGTAACTATAGTACTTGTGAGATCACCCACTAACAGTAATAAAACGGGGTAATAAATTCCTGTGTTACTCCAGTTGTATCTTAACGTTCTTGTCAATTTGCCTTTTTACGATCTTGCACTAGACCACGAAAAGCAAACGACACTAACTTGTCTGGATCGTTAATTTCGCGACTATTTCACCTCTATAAACCATAAATAGTACTTTTATTTGGAATGCTTTGGCTTCTTCTTCATTTATAAACGCCCTTTCGTATATTGTACATGGTAAAGCATCCCAAAAGAATAAACTACAGACCACACAAGCCGTGAGTGGACAAAGATAGACACCGACAATATAAACTTGACTCTCTCCGTCTTTGGTTATCCTCTACCTTGCTTATAAATATTATTAGTTAGAATTTTTTGATTCATAAAATATGATTAAAAAAACGTATTTAATATTAATCATTTTATACAATAAATCTCATGCGACTTAAATTGATGTAGTGTGGTCTATACGATGATAAAAAATACTGTGATAAAGTGTATCCCATTCATAAAGACTCGTATTTCATAACTTCTGTCACATACGTAGAGTAAATCAAGATACGGGCGGGACCACCTACCAAATGATGTGCATAATTATTACACAAGAACTAACTATATCAACGAGAGAGTCGGTAATTGTTTCTTGTTTTTGTCTTATCTCACAATTAATACGTTAAGAACAGAAATTACCATAACATGAAAGTTAAAACCGTTAGAACAGCTGATATCATTCACAACAAAATGGTAAACATAAAGTGTGTAATCGACCTCCCATTGAAGAGTATTCATGAATTAAAAGTATCGTTTTAACAATGTTAGACTATTAAAGACTAGAAGTGATTGTTGGGTGACCTATAATTCAGGATTCAAAATAAATACATAATTAGATTTCATCTCCTCGTAAATTTGAATCCCCCGTTTTTCTTTAAACTTTCCTTCATTAACGATCGTTAATTTATTATTCAATATTCAAGTGTTCATTTCGTCTGGTTTGTCGAAATCGCGTAGGTGTTTGGGGATTGCTTCTCGTCGAAGATGGAAGTTGGCGCCGACCGTAGCAGTCATTGATTCCACGTAAAAAGCAATAACTCAATAAGTACCGCCGCCGCCATTCATTATCGACACTCATCTCCATTGATGATTACGTGCTGCTCTCGAGTCTCGAGTTTGTTCGTGTCTCGAAAGATATAGTATGGAGGCGCCGTTGGTGGGCGATTTTTAACGTCTGCTTTTTGTCGTTGTCGACTAGGCGCGATCTATATGGAGGCTGGACGCATTAGCATAGCGCCGTTCAAAGTACTATAAGGCGTATAGGCCCATAGTGTGAAAAACCACTTGAGAAACCAATTTAAAAAAATCGCATTCTCGACTGTGACTCACCTTCAAAGAAATTACACTTGAAGAACATAAAACTTACCATAAAACTTTCGAAGAAGCAATATTCGTATAAGCAAATTGTACTATAAACAAGGAAGTTATCTGTATATGTGAAGAACCGCCCTTTTAAGTGAGCCAATTTAAGAAATGACGAGATACTCACTGATTGCATGTGTATGATTTCATAATATAACCACGCAACTAGCATTCAATTACCGGTACGGCTAATAAAACGCACTACGGAAATTACATTGCCACAAGAAGATATTAGCGCTAAAATGCTATTAGCTAGCGTGTGTTACCGAGCACGTATTCCTAACCACGATTAAACCTTAAACTTCGCGTGCGCTTAAGGCTACAATTTCCACGCTGGTCCTAATCAACGAGGGCTATTTGTCAAAATTTATATGTCCGAGGTTAGACGCTGCGCCATAACAAGTTATTAACGAGCCTCTTCAACGCAAGAAATACCAATCCCGACCCATTATTCAAAACGACCTTCGTAGCCTACAGGTGATAGTTTTGGCGCCGCATAGGTATACTATATTTACCATTTATCATTTGCGCACTAGATATAAGAAATCTAACATATCTCTTTGTAAATGGTAATAAGTGTAGATTTTATTCACTGAGTAGAGAATGTTTAGTATAATTGATTTGTATTTTATAGTATTGAAATTTTTTCTTATTCATTTATACAGGGTGTATGAGGTATGAGTAGAAAAAATTTGACGGGTTATAGGTCTCTTCTTTCTGAATAACAAATTCTTATAACACAATGTCCCATTCTTTCTCTTTCTTAAGATATGATATTTATACAGCAGTACTTAAACTTTCAAACCCTTAACTTATTATTTCTACTCATACCTGATACACCCTGTATAGATGAATCATTAATCGGAAATGTTACATTTTTTTTCATAAAATAATCTGAATTATGATATTTTTTGGAAAAAATTTAATCTGCAAGAGAGTAACTATTTTCGTTTTTGGGTTATTGGATGTTTACAGTATAGCTTGGGTTGAGTTAGCTTGGTTTTTTGAGTTATTGGATGTTTTTGGTCTAGCTTGGGTGTGGATGAGTTGAGTTTGAGTGTGGATTATATGGATTCAATTTTCTTATGAACGTCTTCATGTTGATTATGTTACACCTTGGCATTGGTTTTGGTGTGAAAGGGATGATTTGACATACTTGTTGATCAGATGAGTTCTGTTTGGTTTTTGATTAGTTTAGGAATAGGTCAGGTGGTTTGAGTTAGGTTGGGCTGGGTTGGGCTGAGTTGGGTTTACATTACAAGGAAATACAAAAAAGAACCGAATTTGAGAAAGAAATGAAGAAGAGATGAACAGGCACGGAAATCAAGAGGATGAGAAAAAAGAAAAAGGAAGAAGTTGAAGCATGACGACGTTATCGCGCGCAATTCAATAATATAAGAAATATAATTCATATGCTTATAGAGGAAATTGAAGAAGAAGTGTCTGAAAAACTTAATAAGCGTATATGGGTTAGAAAGTGGATGAGAAGAATTTCATTAGGGGCATCAATTGCTCTTCTAGTACTACCTCTTAACACATTATCCAGTATTTGAAAGCATTTTATGGATGGAACATAAACAGTATCAGCACTAGATCCAGATTTCATAGTCCATATGTCGATCTAATATTTTTTATTTTCAATTTTATCTCCTTTTCTGCAAAACCTGGGATATTCATAACCTTTTTCAAATCTTCATAAGCTTTTTGTTTTGCTAACCTATCTTTATCAGTAACACTTTTAATATGCCATGAACATTAATGTTTAACATTTTTACTAACAAACTTGACAGTAGTGTTTTCGCTCCATCGCCCCGACATGTTTGTTATTATACTACATATTGCTAATTCACTAAACTAAATTTATGCATTCGCACGTGTTTAGTGGCAGTTGTAAGTAGTGGGGGTACGCTACTTGACCGAAAAAATAGAATCAAATGTGTCTAAACGTGTCTACACGAGCTTTTAGGCTGGGTATTTGTTGGCAGATTTCCAATTTTCTTTATAATGACAAAAAGGGCTGGATTCGGCTGGGCTAGGTTGGGTTAGAATAAGTTGGGTTTGGATTAGATGGTTAGATTTAGTTGTGGAATAGGAAAAGGGTTAGCTGCGTTTAGGTGGATAGGGGTTGGGTTAGGTTGGTTTGGGTTAAATTTGGTTGGGTTCTATTTGTATATTTCTTCTAGATTATTCTATAGACTATATTTGGCTGTCGTTGGGAGAGGTTTGAGCGTGCTAGGATTGGGATTTATAGTTTTTATGTCACAGGTACTTTTGTAAGCCAAAGATTCAATTACATAATAATATAAAGAAGTAGGAAATATTCTAAAAGATGTTAGAAAGGAAGCAGAATAATACCAAGGTAATGGATATAAATAAAGCAAAACGATGCAAATACGTGGATAGAAATATGGCAGAAGTGCGACGGATAAAAGGCAGAAATATATATTTAATAGTTACTAAAAGATAGATATTTATGCAATCTCAAAAAGCAAATATTTGATAGAAGTAACGCAAAAAAAATACAACAAGATGTTGGTTTTCTCCAAAATCAAGAATTTTCTTCTTTGGAGAAGAATCATTCTGGTAAAAAGTCATTGTTGGCAGTTTGGTAAAGTGTTAAAAACTTTATAATATGACCATTAAATTAAGTGTCGATTTATAACCAATACGTAATACTTAAAAATTGTAGAAGATAAACAAAGGTAATCTTCACATCTGAAGGAATAAATCGTGAAAAGTAAGATTTACACAATACTGTAGTTACCTTGCCCAATACAAGAACCAATTGGGTTTATTTCGCATATGGTGGTGTTCACGATTTCAAGTCGTAAAATAAACAACGCGCAAATAGCAATCGTAACACTTACGAAGGCGATCTAATGGTCCATTACACCGCCAATTTAGTGGCGCAAGAACGAAACGTGTGATCGAAATTATTACTTCTCATCGCCTGTTCATCTAAGATTTATTTATCTCTACTTGGAATGGGATGTAAATTAGTATCAAAATTGGTGTTTATAACTTTCCGGCTGTTCGAATGGATTGCGAAATAATAATACACCCCAAGAGAGACCAATTGCAAACAATTAAATGGAAGAATAAATCAGTGTGTGGTTTGCCTGGGAACTTTGCGTCCTTCATCGTCTTCATGGCCTTACATATTAATCGGTGCTAATTCCTACGTTGTCGACGAGACATTTAAGGAAGCAGAAAGGACCGTTTGCCGATGTTCGTTCTTTGCTAGTTTTATGGTTTCGTGACAACGCAACCCTGGGAACGCCGGTTGTGTTAAACATCACGATTTTTATTTAAGCGATTGATTAATAGTTCACCTGTTAGTACGCGTGAAACCGAACCCGACGATATCTTTACGGGAAGTAGCAAAATATAAGAAAACACGTGTTTGTATAACGGAATATGTTGTATAAGAAAAATTTCTTAAGGTTAAAATAAAACAATCGGATATGGGTCGTATGGTGATATTGCGAGACGTTCACCTCGCATTTATCAAGATCGCTCTATGCTAACGAGCCCATGACTGCTGAATGTACCGCTGAAACTATTAGCTCCGGACGATATTTTGCATATCGCACAGATCACAAATGCTGCGAGTCTATCAGATCACACGTAGATATTGATACTCTACACCAAATATAGATAGGACAAAAGTGCCACAAGGAGTGTGCTTCATAAATTAGCGGTACACGTTCACGCCGAATTTTGGGACCGTTACAAATTACCTTATAAATGACATTGAGATGACAAAGCAAAAAAAAAGAATTGAGAAATGTTGAGCATTTGTGAAGTTAGACCAAATTCAACGAATGGTCTAAATTGGATTTGTGGTGTGAGGGTTCTTATATCGCATTACAACTTAAATCCATTAACCACAATATGTTTCTAGAATACGTATGGGTCGAAAATAGTAAGATCAATATTGTGAACCCCATTTCCGAACCCGTATATTACACCTTATATTGCAGGGGAGCACCTTTTGCATTTAGGGTAGCTAATATTTGAGATTCTACTCAGAAAGGGTCGCGTGCCCTCATTACATTCAGTGACCCGGGGTACATTATAGACACGTGGTTGCCAGCTTAGGGGAAAGAAAATGGATGTCATGAAAATTCAGAGGGCGATATTGAAAAAAGAAAGATTTATGAATGTTTTTGCGCAAAAACTAGGAATTCCCAAAACGTAAAAACGACTATAATAAATTTTTATTAGGCTCTTGGCGGCTATAAATTTTGATTTATTTTTTTATTATCACGTATTTGTAGTTTATCCCATAAAAATAAGGAACAATAACAACTCGTGAGTGACAACGCATTAAAGCTTTGTACCCTTATTGTTTCCTTTTGCGATAAAAGTTTCGATTAAGTTTAATTTATTTAATTTCCGCTTTAAAATAATTGCACATGCACCAAACGAACTGTTTTGTATACCCCTGGTGACAAGACAATCGCGATCCATTTGATTTTATTAACACAAACTGCGCAAACACCGCGTGCATTGGCGGGGTCATCGCGTGACTCACTCTTCGTACAATGCAAATCTGGCCGTTGAAAATAAAAATCCAAAACCGGCAGGAAAATATTTGCTCCGGCAAATGGCCCCCGGGCAACGTTTTTAAACTCGGTGAGTATGTAACCCGCGACCCGACGCTACAAACGTTTGCCAGTCAACAAACAAGAAAGTAAAACAAAAAAGCACGAGAGCAAAATAAATGTATGCGTTGTGAATATTAAACAGAACGAATTCTCAAGTACTTTACTTTCAACAGTATGCTTGGTTGGTTAAATAAAAGCTAATTAATATAAAAAAAATATTTTTCTTTAATACATTAATAACAAAGTTAAATTAATCTCTACTATCAAATTGAACGCATTAAAATATCCTATGTTCATGGTCCCGTGCTATAAGATACAATCAAAACCTGCCACTCGGTACAAAAGCTTTAGAATAAGAACGACTTATACTTGACTCTTGGTATCTATTCGTCTATCAGTAAAGTCGGAAAAGAGAAAAACCTCCTCGTTAAGTAAATTGCTTCGTTGTCGAAGAGAAGAATCTAAAAAACAAACGCGTAACAACGAAAGCACGGGTAATAATAAAACGAGAAAATTTATCAGTATATAGGTGAGTGCAGGTGCTCAATCTCAGTGTATAGGTACTTGTTGAAGCATGCAAATAGCATCAGAAATGCTATCCAAAAATAAAGTTGACGCCAGGTGGAGAATTACTTACCTTACAAACCTGTTTCACTGTTGTATCCCGTACTAGCAATAGCACCGCAACAGTAGTTTATCACAACTAATATCTGAGAACTTTAAAGGTAATAGCGCCGTTATGTGCACGAGCCGTTGTCGTACTATCAAAAGTGGCAAGTCAGGCGAGTAACGGAATGGACTGAAACGTTTTAGGGGAAGTCAGAATTTCACCAGAGGGGCTAATTGAATTAATTAACTGTTTGGTCACGGAATGGATTCGAACAGAAGAATTCAATTAATTAATTATCTCATGTTTAGATCGGCCGCCCCTATTTCAATCCTTTATAATTACGGAAAACTCCCTATAGAGTAATTTGTAATTTGTAACTTGAGATATGTAGATCTTTGAACGCATGAAAGTGTTATGGTGTATAAAATTACAATCGTTATATCAGGTTCCATTAATAATTAGGGCGTATTATTAGAAAATAAATAAATAAGAGGAATCTAAAAGATAAATATATTCGTAAGTATAGATACATTTGCAACAATAAAATGAGCTGAATCCACTCATGAAAGAAAATAAAGTTGAAAATTGTTGATATAACTCATTGCTAAAACAAAGTTACAATTGCAGCCGAAAAAGGGTACTCCGATTTTTTTTGTTTATACTATTGTGAAAGTACGGACGATTGTCGCTACAAAACTCATGATGGTAACTATTCTTTCACAACAAGATTAAATTTAATTATTTGAATTTGGCAATTGGATAATAAGGCGGTTTTAGTCATCAAATTAAAGCTCCAGCAATCCTCTATAAATAATGAATGAAACATGTGATTGAGTTATTAAAATAATTTTTCTATTAATTTCAAATATGAGAAGATATTACAAGAGTAAAAGCACAGAGAGTATAGCTACAAAGGAAAACTAATTTTATACAAAGCTATGGAGTTGCAATCAATGGCCAAAATAGACCTTACGTTCAAACCTCGGACGAGTTAGTTGTGAACACACCCCTTCGTAGGGTAGCTTCAAGTATGCTACCTCTCTGAAACGATGGAGTCACAGCAGTGACATCAAATACTTGCATTACAGCAGAGCTGCAACTACCATCCTCTGTCATCACCTTGCCATGTTCCAAAAACCATTAACTCAGTTCTTCAGGCTACGATGAGTAGAAGTGTCAAACTACTTCCAGGAATCTCACAGGAGCCTGTATAGGTAATGTATAATCTATTCTTTGGGGATATGATAAGAATTACAGCGACGTGATCAAGTCTAAGATCTAACCTTTTTTATTGGCAAAGGTCAATCATTTACAGATATTTCTTTAGACTCGGAACAAAATTTAAACGCAATCCCAAAAATACTGAAGTGGAAACTTCCATACTAAGATTACCATGTCCAGCTTTGATTTCTTTGATTCACTCCCGGTTGATACACTTTCTAATTATTCTGCTTGATCATTAACAATTATGTTCTGGTGATTGTGGTTGTTGCTCAACATCTGCATCAAATAGCAACAAACTTTTTCAAAGTAAAGAAGTTTTTGTCAAGTAATCTGAATATATTTTTAATAGATTTAAGCATTTCTTTTTTAAGTTACACCCAAAATTTATTCTGTTCCACTTCCGCAGTATAGTGTGCATAATAAATCATTATAAGATTAGCATATTAGATTATTAATGACTTCTTGTGTAACAATTAATTAAAAAGCTTCTTTTGAATGCTTACTTTCCATATTTTTTATCAGGTAGTTAAGTGGTTCGTTGTAATTGACATCTAAAATTAGCTCGGCCATATCCAAAACACTTTCGTTAAAATTTCTACATAATTTATCCAGTTTACTTGATGGAAGGAGCCTGACACAAAAACCTCTAAACCCATTTTTGTATGTACCCACCTCGGCTCGGGGGCATATGGTTTTGTTCATTTACATAAAAGCGCCATACGGTTTCAAGATACGTACTTGATTGTATACAAACAGTCTTTCAGTTAAAACTTGAAATCATTTAAAAATAATTTTAATTCGCATTGCGTATTATAATAATGTCTCTTCGTAAAAGCACAATTCTATTAAATACAACATGCTTTTAAAAACAAGATAATTTTCCATTGACAAAGGTCGATGTATATGTAAATATATAAAACACGATACTTTTGACTAAACTTAAAAGCACATTGATGTTCTGTATCGGGTTAGATAGAAATCGAGTGTACTTGTGTGAAGCCCATAACCCATTGCCTACAATACCAGTGTTTGTCCCGTTTCTCCCGTTCAAATACTCCTCGTTTTGGTTGTTTAATGAAGACATATATGCACATGTGTACGTCGACATGCGTTTCGTAACACGGCTCGATCTTCTTTTTCTCGAAAGCTATTTTTAGACGACGACGACCGTTGTAAGAAACGTTTTCTTTTTCTACTTATCTTCATGGATCTCTGACCTCCACACTATATGTATATAGATGTAGTAGATATAGGTATTTTTCGTGGTCAAGAATCAAGAGGGCGTCATTGTGTGGGCGCAAAATCAACGATTTAAGAGACTACACCAGGGAGGATGATCATTAATGTCACTGTTCGTGAAGCCACTCTATTTTTAAACATCTCAGGGTTATTAATTATTCATGAATTCTGCTCAATCTTGTACAATAAATTATTTAAAACATTTTTTTTAAGAATTCTGCATTAAAATTTATTATTATTAATAATTTATAATTTAACCTAAAATGGTTTGGTTTATGGTCCATTTCGTGTAATTAGAATCTCCATAACGTATATGAAACAGTCGTTATAAAATCTAAATTTGAGTGGAATAGCCATTAAGTACTATTATTTAGAAACATCGCGGGGTCATTGGTTATTACATTTCTCACCCTATTCCCAAACGGAAACTGCTAAATATGGAAAAGCTCTCTCGTCGATTAATAACAGTTCATTGTCTAGATGTTTATCGGAAGCCAGATAGTCAATTATAATCGTACAACTTTAACAACGAAAATAGGACGTGATACCTACAATGTAAGAGATAACAAACATTTTCTTACCAACAAGAATTTCTCGACGTTACTTTCAAATCCGATATATCTTTAAACCGGAATAATTATCTTTATTTTCGGAATCTGTTCTCATTCGAAATGATAATGAGGAATGCGTTGGTGTTATTGGTGATAATTTTTTTATGAGGAGTGAAAAACGACCGTGAACGGATTGCGAGATACCGAAATGAATTAAAAAAAGCTTGATATTTGGCAATCGACGTGCGAATGCGTATAACCGTTAAGCGGACGATAAATGAGACATATTTACGAGTGCCGTTATTGGAAGATATTTATTTATCGCCGATACGCCAATGATAAACGATTAATCGATATATCTCCTTTATGATTAATACATTTTCGCTGCAATTTAAATGTTCTCTGGTATATACAAACCCTTGGTATGCACGCAATCTACATTTTACTCTGTATGTAAGTGAAATACAGGTATTTCAGACATATTACTACATCGTAATCAAGTGCACTTTACACTTAACTGTGAAAAGAAATTAAAAAAATATATCATTGTAGTAAATAATAAAATAATAATGAAATCTAAATCTAATTGTTATAAACCTATAATAACATTTACAACTATAGGTACTAACTGTAAACGTCCTTCCTTTTTACACGAATATCCAGCACTAAGAAGTCCGTTAGTCGGTATTTCTATCCAGTAGCATCCAAATCGTTTCTTTTACGGAACTGGCGTGGTTTTTTTTTTCGGTAGTTAGATACACGTCGGATCGACCGTGACTCAGTCTGCTAATGATCCTGTGAATTTCAGGAAACGACGTCTCGGCAGTCTTGAGATCTTATCTAACTGGATAGAGTCTATATATGTGAAAAGAATCCGTCGAGTAACTGTCAACGGCTATTAAGCTTTTTATCCCGGGATTGTAAAGCTAGTGGGAAAAATGTCCAGTGGGAATAGCGCACATCTACTTTGTGTCGATATACTATTTATTTATACGGTCTGATTTATCGTTTCTCCATATATCCATACCAGGTTGCTTTATACTCGTGCTATGAGAGTGCTGTTATGCGGTTTCTTTGTCGGGTTCGATTCAATGTGGGAAAATATGAGTTCGGTTCAGTCGTAAATATAACTTCTTGCCTATGAAAATAATACCAATTACAAGTCTGTTTGCGATAGAGAATTATGACCGTCAAGATCTGTTGTATGTGGTAATTTGAAATTGATAAATTATAACTCACACAAACGTCTATATAGGAGTGTGTTGTGGCAATAGAAAGACGGTCCAAAAACGAGGCTGTCTATTTTTAAAACTTCACTATAAACACACTGACACATATATCAACATTTACCAATCACTCGTTCATACCACCTTATCAACCAGTCCTAAATATATCAAAGGATGCCGTCAGAAAGCAGCTAGTCCATCAATCAGAATAGTGTAATTAATTAAATGGGATCTTACGCCGTTGCTGTGCAGTCGTAAGAGTTCGTTCTTCTGGTAGTTCGTCGTGCCGGAACGGTTAAATCAAAATAGCATCTGACCCACTTGGCCAATTTAAGACAAAATAATCACTTAACGAGCACATAGGGTGATCGGACCGTTTAGAAAAAATACGGGCCCATTCCGAGGAGACAGGCAACCATAAATGAAGACAAATCTCGCGCGGCTTGTACTGCGCGATTTATTCATCAAACGAACGTTACATTGAATTGATATATGATGTAGGAGGTCGAGATCGAGACCTAGAAATTCTTCACGCCTGCAGAAATGCATCTATGCTCATAATTGCACCCGTTCCATTCAATGGTTACTTAGGTTTGTCATCACATAACGGAATCTTGTATATACAAAATTATCGTCTTCAAAACGTTAATTCAATACTCATTTATTAAATTGTCGAAACATCTTTATATGCAGATGTCGTTGTTAGTATACTGAAATTTATAAACATAAATAAACTTCGTATCTACAGCAATGTATATTTAGATTTACAAAGTTAAATATGTTTAATGTAACATCAATATCGTTTTATACTTTTTTTCAGTATAGAGGGGTTAAATATGCTTTTGCTAATATTAATGTCGTCTAATAACTCTCACTTTTTACAACGTAGCAATGCTGCTTCCAACAATGTTCAGACGACGAAATAAGGAAATATTTGGCTGGCAAGACTCTGAAACTAGTAATATTGTAGGATTAATGAGTTTTGTAATCATATAGAGAGCATCCCGATTCGAAACCAGTCTTTTGGTTATTTTTTACCAAGATTTTGTCTTCAACCTTGATCTTTGGACCATTTATTTTACGGGTATAACTACATATCTTTTGATGATCTTGTTGTCTCCTTGGTGTTTCAGGATTCAAGTTAGATCTTCTAACTTTCTAGATCTAGTTGAGCAGCTTAAAGTAAACATTTCAGTAATTAAGATTATGGCACATTATTTAGCAATATCTGGCGATACCAAACAGGTTAACACTAATAGTTTCAAAGTGTCGAGCAAAGATGCGTTTGAGGCACTTTTCTTTTTTCTTGGATTGATACAACCAATCATGAAACAAACGCATTCAAATGGCAGAAGAAACCTCATTCTGAGAAAATATTCGGAACATAACGACTTAATTATTATTGACCTATGTAAGCAGTATTGAAAGCAACATTCAGTTGAACCAAAAAAAGATGTTGATGGTTAGTTGATACGCATAAATAAGCGTATATATACTTGCATATAATTGCACAAAAGTTTCATTGCTACTTTGTCAGATGCCTGTAGAAGTGATGACATAGACATAATATGTTCTACAAAATCTAGTTTTGCTGTTGGATATATAAGTAGTGATGATTAGATCTGATGGCCTATCTAATCTTGGTCAGATTCTGCCTTGAGGTTTGTACAACACATAGGAAAATGATCACTTTTCTATCAATCAAACAGTATAATGTTATATAATGTTCTGGTTCTATCGCATTTTAACAATGTCTCTACTAATGTAGCAAGGATATCACAAGAGTACAAAGTATATGAAGTTTGTATGTGGGTTGCGTAAGCGTCAACAGGTATTGTCCAAACATCTCGATTAGCCCTTATTTATCGATGTCAGAAAACATTACTCTGTGGCACGCATTTACAAAAAATGTCAAAAACATCAAAAACGGTTTTATATCATTGAATACATAATAAAATCACTTCAAATTCAGATTAAATGTTGATGTAGATAAATTATTGTGATATTTTTAAAATCCTCAAGTGCGATGAATTTACTTAAGTCCATACATATAAAAAGAACTTTTGTTTTAGGTGTTATTTAGATATACACTTTACAATTCAAGCGTTCTAAATCTTAAAAGCGACACTAACGTCCGCTACGTATGGAGTTTATTACAATGACCTGACTATGTCCTCCTCTCTTCTTGGCTTGATGCTGGTTTGATTGAACTGTCAAGTGTACGCGATGCGGGTCAGCAAACCTGCCTTTCTATTTATAGATTTCGCAAGCTATAAATATGTTGCGTTGAACGTCGCGTAGTAGTAATCAATCATAATTTTACTGCGATATATCTAGAACTTATTTATTTACTAAATTAAAAAAAAAAGAAAACACAATAGTATATCTGTTGCTGTATAGAATTTATTTTTAATTTGAAATGTTTATTGTTATATCCTTACACGGCGACAACCAACAGGAAACTTTATTGATTGCAGTGTTCAATGAACTTGCCTTTTAAAATTACTTATTTCACAAATATATAAGATAGAGTTATTGGAATAAGCATGAAAAAGTTGTTACATTAGTTGTCGTTAAAGTTAAAACTTGTAAAACATTGAAGTATCCTAGTGAAAGGTGTTTTATTACATAGAAAGTGGCGGGTGGTTTATATGTTTACTTTTATCGTTAAAATTTGCTGAATTCTTTGTCAATTAAAAGAAGAAAAATGAAAATTTATTATACAATAAAATATCGTAATGAAGTTTGATGTCTTATTCTATTATTGTACCCAAGAGTTTATATGTATATACAATAATGTTATAGTTTATCATAAACCTTTTATTTTAGAAAAATCCAAAAATATAGAAAAAAAGAAATCTTAATGATTCTAGCAAGGGGGACATCCAAGGATGATCTAGATGACCTTCTGATGATGGAATGGGGAATAACTTTAAAATTTTAAAAGGTAACTTCATATTTTTATTGCAGATTCGGGTTTAATTCTCGAAAATTTTTCAACAGTTCACCAAACTATCTCTACTGTAATCCTAATTTAATTAATACCACGCATGCTGCTACTGCGTAATCTGCTGACCAGCTATCATGTTGGAACCAGAACTCTTCAAGAAAATAGCATGCTGAGAAATCATTTCATGTATTTAGCGCTTCTTGTGGTGCTGGATATTTATTCCGTTACTTTTTGAGAAAACTTTACTTGCATTTTTAAGTCATCGCCATATGCATGGACACATGATACAGATGATAGTTTCTAGATCCTCATACAAGAAAATCCTGATTGCTGCGATATGTCTAGAACTGCTAACATATTTATTTGATTGTTTTCTCTGCAAACACTAGCAGCAAAATGTTACTCAACATGTAGAGTTACAGTATCCACGATATTCTTCCTATATTCGCTCTAAATAAATGATTTTTAGTTTTGTTTTTCATGCCATTCAATTAAGAAGTTGCTGAAGATTAGAGCGTGATTTAAGAATTTTTTGGTAAATCCAAATATCTGCAACAAAAAAGGAATGTGGCCATTTGAAATTTTAAAGTTATTTTTCTTTAAAATTTTACCTTCTAGATGGAGGAAAGCTATCGTCTGCTAGAATTGATGCTACAAGTAGTGGAGGAGTCAGTAATCAATCGTTACCATTTAATAGTTCTTGGTGTTGTTTCTATACTACTAAGCATATTTCCAAAGATGAATAGTTTTTCTATAAAGATATATTATTCAAGCAATTCGTTTAATAGCAAGCCGTGATAAGTCAACTACAGGTCAATTTGAAGACTTTTTGATTACAGCAACTTTGGTATTGGGTCGATACAGAACCCTATAAAACTAGAAACTAAGCAATTTGGAATTGTTGCCAGAATACGTTAATAGAAAGATCATCTCTCCACAAATAATGACAAAATTTATTGGGTTATAAATTTGGATGGGAATAAAAATGTTTTCTGTACTTTCATCCTGAAAGAAGTAATATCACGAAGTGGTTACGAGTTGCTGCTTCTCAACGTACAGTTTAAGGATAAGAGTAAAGGTGAGAAACTTCTTTGTCAGAGATTGAACTTTCCAGTATTCTTGAAACGGTTTAGATGCTCCTTAATGATTAATATCACAGAAAGAATTTTTGCCTAGAACGGTTTCTGAAGAAATATTATAATAGTGAGTCTTCGGTTGCTGTTGCACGTCTGCCGATTCTATTAAATAGCGTTATTAATTTGTTAGTCAGAAATTTCGCGGCTATATTGACGAGGTGTAGAGAAGATGCTGGATTTGACAGTTATAAAGCCTTTAGATAATTTAGGCAGGAGTCTTGTTTTATTACTTAGAAAAATAAATGATACTTGTTGGTATCAATCGTTTTAGTTGAATCATCACGCGATAATGTATTGCCTTTACAAGTTGATTACACGAGCGGCAGATGAAATAATTTGCTGCTGATTAACTTACTTCATTAATAAATGTAAACGTCTACCATACTCTCCATTGCTGTCAAAACCGTTTACCTTAAAATCCCTCAAATTTAAATGTAATTTATATTTAAATCTTAACATTTGATTGTATTCTTAAATCGTACAATTTCACCCTTTTAAATTTGTTGATGCTGTTTAGATATAACAGTATGATAGTTTTTTTATCGATTGAGACCTCTCTAAGCTTGGGATCTCTAAGAATACCACTTCACATGCTTCATGGTTAAACAGCCACTACCAGACGTCCTTTATCTTTATTCTTTACCTTTATCATGACCGGTGCAATCCATCTGGACGTAGATGAGGGCGTTGAGCGTGGGCCAAACGCACGCACTCGCGGTCTTCGATTTTATTTATTCCCGTTTTAAAATGCTCTAATACCATACAAGCGGCTATACGAAGAGATTGGAGTAAAGAAACGATCGAAAAGATTAAAGAGCAACTATCCGCGAACGCAACAACAACGTTTGAAAAACGTGCTTTCTCGAACCTCACCAGTTGAGGACTGTGGACTCCGGTAAGAGGAGATGAGGAACACGTCTAACATGGAAATAATGTTACGCTTTTCCTTATTCGGAAAGTCCAGTACAACCAGAGATGCCGACCGACCTCTGATGGTCTCTGGACTCCGTAAGACGCGGCTCCGGTTTTCTTCCTTTTCTGCTGGTTGTGGCTCTTTGCGAGCACACGGCAACGCACTTCTTCGTGGTCACTTTCTTCTCCTTTATTTTTTTTCTTTATTACAATTTTTTGTTCGTTCTGCGCTGGGCCAAATTTAATCGCCTCCGGTTATCTTGAGACAGGTAGCAACCGGACATTCTTCGTGGTGCCAAATTTGGAGGCGATTGGTTTTTTCGCTTGCCGAAACGCGAACGTTCGTAAATCGTCCACGGTGGAATTGGACTGACGTAAATGAGGGTCATAAATCGTTCGGATTGTTTTACGTAATCGAACGTTGCGAGCCGCCAAATAATTATTCGAAAAGTGGCATCGTAAATTAAACAGAATAATAACAGCGATTCTCAAACTGTAGGGCGTGCCAAAATTTCTTGAAGGTATTTATTTTTTAAACTGGTTTCTAAAGTTGGTTTAAAACCACTGAAATAACACACAAAAAAATAGAAGTATAAAGTATTTACTTATAATAAAGTAACAAAGATCTATATTATGATTGGATCGAAATGAACAGATTAAGTTAAAGTTTTGCCTCTAGCGCCTCTAAAGGTAAAAGACGTTTAACCTTAAAAGGACTTGGAGATGGATAAAAAATGAAAAGCTGGTATTACCCAGATTATTGCCTATCGTTTTATTTATCTATTAACCCAACTGGTATAAAGTTAAAAAACTTCTATACCGGGAGCTTCGCAGCTTGCGAAACACGAACGTTTCATTATGCGGCAAATGTAAAGGTAAAATTTTAATGATGCGTTTCAAGCTTAGTTTACCAGAGATGTTTTCAATTTGTCATCTCTAAAAGGATAATTGGTAAGAGTTCATAAATCATGCTTTGTTGTAAATACATTATAACAAAGTATAGACAGGTAATTTTAAAATTTTATATACAAAATTAAATTTTAGAAACTGTGTAAGTACCAAACCAAAAAAAAACAACAGTGGAAGGAATAACCTTCCGTTTCACATCTACAATCCCCTCATCTATCAAATGAAATGTCTCAATGATTTAACTTTAAATTCGAATAGGCAGGCTTTCGTTAATTTACGACTTCTTGCCAATTATCCATTTAGAGATAGATAGTAATTGAAGAGTTTCTCTTGGAAACAAAACGTCCGTTCCCTTGTTTTGAAATGCATCGTTAAGATTGGATCTCAAAGATACACAACTCACGGTATTCTTGTCCGCTTCTTTTAAGGACAATATTGTTCGTATTTAAATGTACTGCATTTAGAAACTAAAGACAACCTCACAATTACACTCTAACTATTTACATAAAATAAATAATTTACTTCACAGCGACGTAATGTGATATAATCTTTTCGCCGTAATAATATATCAGTAACATTGTAAAGTGTTAATATAGTATACAATTAGAAAAGGCGATGAATCAAAACTGAAACAACTTAATCAAACCCAATAGAAATTATCCGATCGAAACTTAACTATGAGATTGTTGGTTTTGAATTCAGGTCAAAGACATTAATCACTATGTAATATTATCATGAATAATATGTGTAATGAAGATTTAAGGGCTAAGGTGGTTTGTACAAACTATTACAGTCAATTAATTATTAAAAAACTAGTACATTTTAATGAAAATAATTATTAAATAAGAAAAATTTTAATATAATTGTCACCTTTAAAGTATATTTGCTCAAGAGCTTTAATATTTACTTTTGGAAAAGTACTGGAAATAAACATATAGTGCCTTCTTAATATAGTCTTCGTTGAGTTAACTACCATTTTCAATCTGCAACTGAATTCCTAACCATCTTCTTTATTCATGTTGTTCTTATGCCGATGAATCTCTATGGCCTCTCTTGTCATCCTTTGGTTATTTTCGTCTCTGGCTAGCAGTTTATGTGACAATATTCTGCCACTGTTGGATCTTATTCAGTCGGGCATTTCTCACATGCTCCTTTATGCAGTACAGCTCCCTTCATTGGAGTTAGTTTATCTTTAGCTATCGAAAGAGCATTCCGATTTTTGCTGACCGTACCGTATTGTACCACGATATCGTTCTTCTTCAGGCGCCTTATAATCCGCTCCATCACACCTGAAACATAAGGGAGGCATCGTTCAGAAATCCTTCTTATTATTAGTATTCGTATGTAGATACCTGTTCGTGTGCATCTTCTTCCGATACACCATATTCCAGTTGAAATATGTATATATTTTTGCGGTCTATAGATGGCAGTTACTGCCTGTAATTTGTAGGTATGGTTTGACAGTTGACAGCTCAATACAATCTTCAGCTATAGCTTGCCATATATAGTTATGAATTGTAACTTGCTACATGCTGGATAGTATCTAGTGTATACTATAGGATAGTATATGCCAGTATATGTCTACAGCTGTAGTTTATAGTACACACCTTATAGCTATGAGCCATAGTTTTCAGTCTAATAGTAAGTAATCTGCAGTTGTTTGCCATGCAGTGTGTTACAATGGTTTGCAGTCTGCAGCTATACTTTCCAGTATGCAGTCTACGCTTATAACTTGCAATCTGTAATTTGTAGTACTTTTTATGCAATCATGGCTAAAGTTTATATTATGCGGCCTATGATGATGGGTACCTATCATTGGGAGTATACTTGAAGCTATAACCTGCAATATACAATCTACAGCTATGGTATGCAATATGTAGGTGTACTTTCAGGTGTTCAGTCTGCAACTATGGTTTGCACAACATCTAATCTGCGTCGATGATTAGCAGCATGTAGTAGTTATAGTTGCAGTTAAAATAAGTAGTCTGCAATTATGATTACAGCCATTGCTACCAACTATTATTATAATTTTTATATTGTTTGAAGAGTGGTTGTTTCAGAGATAGGATAAAATATATGATTGAACCTAATTTTGTTGAGATTAAGAATAACTTAAATTTATTTAGTACTTAAGACACAACAATTTTTGTTTGCAACTATTTTTAATACAATATGTTAGAAAATACGTTAACATAAACTTTTTCTATTGAAAATATTGAACAACTTTGTGAAACTACAAAACACAGTACATACAAAATAGAGTATATGCTTAAAAATTTAGCAATCAGTACAAGTTGCATAAGAAATGTTATCGATATTTATATAGATAACGAAAGAACTGCGACAACAAACTGCAGAATAACACGCTCACGATTGAGCAACGTTCGGAATGGCAAGAACTAAGAGTATCTGATACAATCGTAACAATATACACCTATTTCGCAACATCGCAAATGTTTCAAATACGTTTTGTCCGCCCACAAACAAGCAAAATGAAACGACGTAGAGTGATTTCAACGATCACTCACGACAATACAAGACAACAACTATCTATATGTAGGTATACTATACGATTTATTCTTATTTATCAGTAAAAATTTATAGGCTATATAGATATTTAAAAGCCGCTAGTTGCCTCTTCAGATAAGTCAATGACATAAAAACTATGCATCGATCTCGAAGACGTGTTATACAATCTGTGCCGGTTGATGAATGGTTCTATTGATGCGCCGAAAACGTATCAAGACGTAACGGTGTCAAGGCGGCAAAAGAGTCTGAATAATAAGAAAGATGCTGGAAAGAGGGACCGCGTTGATATGTCGAGGCGGTTCTTTTGAAAGCCCTTCGTTGAATCAACATTCTACCATTCCATATACGTACCGGCGTCGGATTCCATAGGGCCAATTACCAGGTGCCCGCCCCGATTGCCATTTGTAGATCGATAATTGTCGTTGTCCTTTTTCGCAAGCCACACCAGCCGTAAGAATTAAATTTAAATTAAATCGCAACGAAAGGTAATTGTTGGAATGTTTTAGGGTTTTTCTTACTTATTGTATAATAAGGACAAATTCCACAATTAAATTTATTTTTAACTTGAACTTTATAACAATTAATACTTTTAGCAATTAAAATGTCAACTTTCCTTTGGCACATTAAATTGTTTTAACTCATTATGTAGATAAAAAAATCCAATACAAGAAAGGAATAACCATATTCAAAACCGGAAAGAAACTATTCATCAACTACAACCTCAATATTAGATAGTAAAGTCCCAGGTAACATACAAAATAGAAATTATTTGTCAGGAAATAGTAAAATATAATTAGTGATGTCCATAAACGATGAGCTTAGTGGCATCGGTGAAAATTATTAACTTAAATTATGATGGAAAATAAAAAAATATTTTGTAAACTGAGTTCATTGTCACTTGAATCTGCAATATACTCTCTCTCTTCGAAATAACGTTCACGTTTCGTTCGCAACACTACTTACTCATGATGCTGTGAATAAAATCCCAACAGGTGGCGAATGGAACGGTTTGTAAGGAAAACCGGACGCAATTCTATACGTACCTGTAAAGAAAACGAAATGGAGTTACTATATTTAGAACGGAAGGAGATGAATTGCGGCCTCGACCAAGAAAGGTTTCAATTAAACCCGCCTCGGTTCATTAAGTCGCATCTCTTTTAGTTTAATCGATAATCATTTAATTAATCAACTAATAATTCATTTGATTTTAGATATCAATTTTAATGTAATTATTTATAGAATTTTTTTTTCTTTTTCTCATCTCGTATTAAGAGATTTATAAAAATAAAAAAATTCTTCATTGAGGTAGCACATTGAGGTATCGTTCTTAATGAACCTCATAGTCTTTGACATGTATCATAATAAAGCGAGCAATAAATTATTATTTCTTTAGAGTCTTCGAACATTACCGCAGTAGCACGCAATGTAATAAATTGCTGCCTTCCTGCAGTCATCTTGACAAGATTAATATCGTGTACCTATAAATTCCCGCTTACTGATTTTCCGCTTTTTGTTCAATTCCAGCTTTGCGAACATAAATTCACACAAGCGGCGTTTTATTGCACATCGAAATATTTATGTGTTCAAATTGTGTACCAACACATCTAAAAACTTATACTACGCAAAGAAATTGCATAGTAAAAAAATGTAAAGCTCTTTTTAATAAAGATTAATCGTATAAAATCAGTTTGATTTTTTCTTAAAAAAAAACGAATTGTTGATAAAGAAAATAAATGATGGTCAAGTCCATCAAGGCCTGTCCAAAGCCAGGTTGAAAAAGGATGATGGATCATTCATTTCATCTGGCAAGGATGATACCACGATGTAGGGGTTCCAACTAGGATACGGTGAAGCTGTTAGATGTTTGCTCACCAAAGACTAGAACTTTAATCAAAAATTACCTGGATCTCCAAGTTGGGGTTGAAACACTGGGCCTACTTCACAGCCTCGAAATTTAAATAGAATTTCAGGATATCATTGCAGTTGTTGCATTGTCATAAAGAAACGATCTTTGGAAAATTTTTGGACCAAGAAGAAAATTAGAGAATGCGGTCGAAAGAATTATAAAATAGCAAAAAGTTGATATTGCTGGTCTTACAGAAACAGCATCAAGTATGTAGAAGATTATATCTATATTTATAGTAGAATCCCTAAAAGACAAGGTAAGTAAGGGAGTGACCTTATGGAGAGAATAAAAGATAGATGTTATGTAGAGTAAGGATCTTGGTGATCTTGTACCATCGTGGCGAAATATGCAGTTTAAACACAATCTGGTTATTACTGTGCCCCTACAGAAGTATTGACAGTCTACATCTACATGGACATTCTAAGGAAAAAATTAGTTCAGGAATGAAACTAGGCTAAATCACAAAGGCGAAAAAATATAACATAGACTATAAGGAAAAGTTAAGGTAGTGGCAGGACTGGTTATTAAGGATAGTCAAGAACTTTACTTTTACTTCAACATTTTTTTTCTCAATATTTTTCCAATCCAACCCAACAATTATTATACATCATTTTAAAGTGAAAGCTTTGAACTTTAATTTAGAACAAGCCTTATTCCTTAATTTCAATAAATACGGCTTCCAGGAATTTTTAAATTAGCATCTTTTTTGACACTTTTAGGTTACACGAAAATGCAAGTTTTATGTCAACATTTTTTTTCTCAATATTTTTCCAATCCAACCCAACAATTATTATACATCATTTTAAAGAGAAAGCTTTGAGCTTTAATTTAGAACAAGGCTTATTCCTTAATTTCAATAAATACGGCTTCCAGGAATTTTTAAATTAGCATCTTTTTTGACACTTTTAAGTTATACGAAAATGTAAGTTTTACTTCAACATTTTTTTTCTCAATATTTTTCCAATCCAACCCAACAATTATTATACATCATTTTAAAGAGAAAGCTTTGAGCTTTAATTTAGAACAACTCTTATTCCTTAATTTCAATAAATACGGCTTCCAGGAATTTTTAAATTAGCATCTTTTTTGATACTTTTAAGTTATACGAAAATGTAAGTTTTATATCAACATTTTTTTTCTCAATATTTTTCCAATCCAACCCAACAATTATTATACATCATTTTAAAGAGAAAGCATTAAGAACTCATTAGTTAAGGATTAACAGTCAAGAACACATGACTTGTGTGAGTGATCGTTTTATTGTGGCGAATAATAGAACGGAAATGGGTCCAATGCGTAAGATTTCAAGGAAGAGTAGCTAGTCAAGGAGGAGTCGTTATTATGAACTGAGACGAGGAACTATGAATCTTAAGCAAGTAAGGGGAGGTTTGCAGAAAAAAAGCAGGGAGGTTTCAATTGTTGGTAGTAATTGACTTTAACTTACATATATGTTAAATGTTATGAAACCATCTCCCTCTTCAATCTAATAGACTTTTACATAATGCCTAATCGCATAAATGCAAGACCTCACCCTAACTTTGAAAGAAACTATGGTTCACCACAACTAAAAGAAAAAGCTTTCTGGACTTTCATTAAGAAAATTAAAGGTACGAAACTCGGTTCTCGAAATCATTAATCTAACATAATGAAAAATATGACTTGAACTGATTCTAGATAATTAAAATAAATAGCATTATACTTTAAAATGGTAAAAAAATCAATACAATCTCACAAAATTACATCTTTTCGAAAACATTGTTTCTTTCTTGACCAAACCCAAAAAAGTTCTTTAACCCCAAGTCGAAAATATACGGTTCATTGTGCATTCTTTTTTTTATAACCCACACAATTCGAAAAATATATTACGTTTCATTGTGTAAGCTTGGTTATCCATTCGTTTTTCTTAAATAGACCATATGGCTCGTGTGTAAATATGCGCGCTTTGTGGACCGTAGCTCGGCCTCTCCGAGACTGTTTGTCATTACACGGCGTGTACATATGTTGAGATAGAATTCAGAGATGGGTCGGCGAGGAGCATTGTTTGGCATTTCTTTTTGTTTGTAGAGAGGAGAGTTGGCGCATTCGATTGTCGAAGAAGTCCTGTATGCGGCTAACAACGGGACGTCGGCATCGTCTTTAATATTTAACATTCAATTAACATCTCGACACGCGGTTGAACGATTCTGCTGAATTTTAACACGCTGATTATAGTCGATGGTCGGTTTAATTACGTTTATGATGTCTAAAGTATTAATTTCTTTTATTTTTAATGTCGTATTTTGCAAATGGATTTTTTTATTTTGAATATCTTCGTTGATGTGTATAAAAATATTCTTTCCTTTCAACACAAGCATGTATAAAATGCAATGACGCGTATCATATTTTAACCACATGCCAATGACCCAATTGGTCATCGAACAATACTAATTGATTATGTGAACTATTATAACAATTGAAGGTTGTAATAACCTCGGCGATCAAAATGTGGTTACATAAGCAAAGAAAATAGAGATTACGAAAGGTATTCGCAAAGATTACTTTTCATATATCATCTAACGTTTTTTTATTATTCAAATTCATTTATGCTTCGAAATTGTTATAATGCAACTATAAATTTATACGGGTTATTGACATTTTAGCTTTATTCTCACCCATAAAATTTAATAAACACGACAACAGCTCTTTAGTATACGGTCTCGGCTCCTAACGCGAAACATCGTTCGATTTAAGCGGCCAACTTATATGCGAACACGTTCACGGCAACTGATTTAAAGCTTTACTGCTCTTACTCATCCTTTAAAGCGTTAGATTTTCCATTTATCACGTCGAAAACTGTTGAAAATCATTTTAATCATCCTTTTAAAATGCTAAGAATTAACAAAAAAAATTAAAATGTTAAGTTGACTTATTTAATAGAGATGGTAACCCGCGGTTCTTTGGTATACGATCTAGGGGCTCCTAACGCGAAACATCGTTCGATTTTAAACGGGTAACTTATATGCGAACACGTTCCAGCCGACTGATTTAATGCATCACCGCTTTTACCCATCCTTTAGAGCGTTAGATTTTCTATTTACGACGCTGAAAGCGTTATAAATAACACCATTGAAACTTTCTGAACGCGTATTTGCATCGAAACGAACCTCTAAGGACCATCTTTAAATACTCATCTCCATCAAATAAAATTCATATACAATATGCGGGACGTTAATTTATTTTGCAAATTGTCAGTAAGGTCTTCGGTGTCATATTGAACAGATTGGTATTTGCGTACACGTTGAAGACCCGTTTACCACATCAATTGTAATTGAAACGTCGATAACCATGTTGAGATTAGTTGAGAAGTCTTGAGATTATAATGAAACTGTTAAATTGAAATTGATTTAACACAAATATTGAACACCACTTTTTATTTATAATCATATAGTTATTATTACTTAGATATGAGGTCTGGTGTATTTTTATTGAACTAAAACTAGAACTAACACTAATAAAAAACTTTCTAGTTCTAGTGTCAGTTCTAGTTTTACTTGTTATTCAGTGCCAGGTTGTTGTATATCTTTATTGAACTAACTATAGACCTAGAACTAGAAATATTCGAGTTTAGCCGCACGTCTCTAAAGATGGCTAAACCCGAATGATTCTAGTTTTAGGTATAGCGTTAGTTCTAGTGACAGTGCTAGGTTGTGCTAGTTAACACTAGTTTTAATTAATAGTTAACACGCTAGATTGTTGTATATTTCATTTGAACGAAAAGTACAACTAATACTAGACATAGAACTAGAAACATTTGGATTTATTCTAGGTTTAGTGTTAGTTCTAATGCTAGTGTTAGTTCTAGTTTTAGTTGTTCTTCAATTATTGTATATTTTTCATTGAACTAATTCAAGAACTAACACTAGACCTAGAACTAGAAAGTTTCGGCTAAACCCGATTATGAATGATTTAGGCGCGCCCCTTCAGAAAAATTTTCATGAATTTTCATGTATTTAGATATAAGAACTTACATATTGTGTAATCAACACTTTACTCAGCTGCCCTTACGATGGTTATGGATAGAATGTTTACATTCGCTCTTCAAATCGTCTCATACGCAGTACTTTCAAGAACCCTTTATGTAAACGTCAATTTATCAAAAGAGCGTTTGGTAAGCATATATTGAGTATACACCCAGTCGTTGTGCTATGCTAGGAATTGTGTTTATATTAGAATTTGTGACGCAATTTTCAAGAAAAAAGTAAACACTATTGGGTATTAGGTTTATTCTTATAATTTAATGCTAATATTACAATTTTTTTTTTCATATAGAAGAAATCTTATTGGGACGAGAATTATACGCACAAATCTACACTAATAATTTTATAGTTTTATTTTTAAATTCTTTTAACGTGATAGGTTTTGTACCGCCTACAGTGACAACAGCAATTTTCTTGAAAGAGCTTTAACAGCGCTTCGTGTATAATTACCGGTTCGAAATGATTATACATGTGCCTTCGGGGGAATGAATTTTAAAAGCTCCAACTTGTAAAGTATAGATGTTTACTGATTAGATCGAACGTTACTTTATATGCAAGTATTTTATTGCTTCGTGACTCATATGTTTTTTGCATTTCGTGTTTTATTGAACATAAAGTCATGTACATTAGTTCCATATAGGTATTAAATTGTAATTTTAAATGCATAAACAAATTTACTGTATTGTACGTTGATGTTACGTAACCAATTTGTTGCTAACAAGCAGTAAGAAGTAAATAACACGATCATTTGTACAAAGATGCATCTGATAGAGAATACGTGAAAAGATTTATTCCGTGCCCTTTTAGGAGTTTGTAAATTGTCTTTTACAACAAGTCGTACTTTATATCTGTATATGTACTTCCTGGTAGTAAGCCGCGAGATTACGCTACCTTTTTGAGCGTTGACCCAAAGCAGCCACAATTACAATGGGCACGTTGTGCATGATATTAGCATCATACATCAGATTAAGTTTAACAGTTACCGTTCGTTATTAAGCGCGAGATTTACGATGGCGACGCTTTCGAGCGACAATAGAAATCTGATAGATGCAAATTTATGTGGCGTAAATTGCAAAAAGTCGCATCTGAAGAAAGGGCATGACGTAACTGTTACAGCTTAGAGTGGCATGAATGCTTGGGGAGAGACAAATGGGCGGTTCTATAAACTGTATGTTGTGATTTCTATTCGCTATTGTGTTATTATTAAACTAAAATAGATGTTATGGTATTCATTTTCAAGGTGTCATTGCTTCAAACCATCCATAGCATTACAACATACTTACATACAGAATAAATAATTTTATGTAAATCTATTAAAATGATGATATAAAAATAGTAATTAATTTTAACTCCTTGTCTTATGTGTATGTTCTTCATGAATCATAAATAGTATATTCATAACCCTTGACAGTCTCGGTTAATATGAATTCCTGATATGTTCCTCGGAATTATACGTGGGCCCCACACGAGTCGACGTTGATTACATCTCTTCATTGTTGAATCGGTAATAAACGCCGGCGAAACGTAAACCGTTACGAATATCTTGACATTACGCAATCTCTATCTGATGGTTGGCTGCTGTTTCATTTCTAAAGAATCCATTCGCCCGCGGGATAAGGTATCACATCTCGCAAATGAAAAGGATAAAAATTCATTTTCAACTTCCGAGTTGGGTACCAAATTACACAGGGAGGGCATTAAAGCGACGAGAAAATTATAGCGGTGAATGAAATGATCATTAGGCGAACGTTTACGTGCTTTTAGAAGATCAAGTCTTGGGTTTGGATTACGGAAACTAACGGTATATGATACACAAATCTTGTCTTACGTATTCGTTAACATATTTATTAGAAAATAAGAGTAAAGTACTTTCACATCTTTATGAGATGACCTTAAATGTCAATCAAATTAAGTCCGCTTACTGCCAAAATATGATTTGGAGAACATACATTTTAAGCCTCTTTTAAAAGGTGCGTAAGAATACGGTTTTAATCGCTTAATCTGATTTATTTGATGTATGAACGTGCTTGTGTGTCATCGTATTAGCTGGAGAATATAAATCCTCTGATTTTTTACCTACCGGGAAGTGAGACAGGTGAAGTACATATTCATTTAATTTAAAATTAATAAAAATACAACAATATTTATAATTATTTCAGTATAGATAAAGACCATACGTATCATATAACGATGACTTTTTGCTCAAAAATACTTTGAAAATCTTCAACACTTATTACATCCTGAAGACATTAAGCATTAGTTATCTAATGAATTTTGAAATCGGATACTCAAAGAAATGGTATATCTCTCTCTCGTTTTATCTTTAAGGGTATCGCTTGCAAAATTTCTAAACATGAAGGCATGAATAAAAAATAGCAGTGGATTTCAAAAGTTAACCATCTATAGATGTTAGTAAAGCCGGTCTTAACGGAGGCTCAAACAATAAACGCAAAGGCCGAAGATCCAAATTTTACTCTCATATTTTAAACATTTCTATGAAGAGATACATAGCCAGAAATCCTACTTTTGACATTGTCAAAGATTCTTAGTCCTGATTTGAAAGTAATATATAACGTACATTTCATAATGCTCCTGCTATACAGGACACTTTACAGAATCACTTTGGAGATAAGGTAAACTACTCTATTACTTTTTTTTTGCTCTAATTGCTCTAAACTTTATTAATTTTGAAAAATCAAAAAAATTCTTTTTAATTTAAATTGCACTTTAATATGATAAAAATCACGTGCCAAAGTTTAAAAAAAAAACATATACCGAAGAATATGTACATTATGTAAATACTTATGCGAGCAAATGTAGAGCAAATCACGAGGAATGACCACTTAGATTTTGCGTCACAGAAGCTAAGCCGTATGAGAATTTCAAGATAAAAAATAATGCATAAATTGGGTGCAGAAATGGATATGAAAAGTTGACTGGAAAGCTAATAATGAACTTGCAATTTGTTCCGGCTTAGCTATACGCAGAAATTGTACCAATACTTGTGGATGGAGTCAAAATAGTAATAAACCTTTCAACCCTATCGTCTGCGTGTTAACTCCAAAATTTATTCCCATGTACTTGAACACAAATACTAGATTTGCATCAGTTATGTAAATTAAGGTTGGGTTTAAATATGGGCATTAAAATCGGCCCAAACACTTATAATATGTGTTGCGAGATCGACGCGAAGAGCATTAGCAAGGACATTTTTTTCCCGACGTTGTAAAAGTGGGAAGAATCGATAAAAAATCGGAAAGGAAGGAAAAATAGGAGAATCATGAGAATCTGGGAGACCGATTTTATGGTGCAGACACTGTAGATTAATGGTATAATGAATTTCTGGAATCAAATCGAAATCTCGAACTATTTTTGTTCCATTGTCTTGAAATTTTTACTGTGACATATACTATTTAATACTTGGATATCAAAGGTCCTTGCGTTGATTCTCATTAGTCTTTTCGTCTAAATGGGCTTGTAAAACTAAGCGGACAGTTATGTTCGGAATATAGCCAAAGAAATTGTAGATTGTGTGCAAAAAGCAAAATAAAGGTGCTTCTATGTATCTACTTTTTTCGACGAGGAGGCGACGTAGCAATGCAATTGGATTGCCGACCGGACGTGAAAGCTCTGTGGGACATGTGTTAACTAACTGGGACTAGCAAAAATAGTGTCACTGGAGGTGGTTCAAAGCTATCTATGTCTTAGTTCTCTACGATAACACGTCACAACTACGATCAGAACTAAATTAATTAATATTAAAATTTTATACATATTGAGCTTTACTGGTTGAAGATAACACATCTTTTAAATCTTTCGCAGCATCAGCATTTCCTGCAAATCTAAGTCCCATTTGCTCTGTATATTGCATCTGGTGCACATTTGTCTTCTTTCTAAACACTTCATCTCTGAGCTGTCACTGCTGTCAGCGAACGATTTTAAGTAATTATTTTTTCTTCTAAGCATCTTTTATTTCTAGGTACTTCAAATGATTTGCTATCATTGTCGATGTTCACTTATAACCGAGAAACGCACAGAAGAATCCGACTACTTAGGATTCTTCTGCCTAGTAGATAATTACGATGTGTTGAAAAACTACAAAAACTTTTTAATATCTTGAGAACAGTTGGTGTTACTACTTTTAATTAAGATTACATTTTTTTGTAAACAACTCTAAGAACTTAAAAATGCACTTCTAATTATGATTTAGTTGGTGGCATAAATGTAAGAGGATAGAGTCTAAAAGCTGTGATATAACTGCTAATAAAGTGTACATTTTTAATGTTGCAAATTAATTGACTGTGAAGAACGATCAAACGAGAAAATTTAATGATAAGATTTATAGTTCTTATTCTATTTATATATCACTAATGAAGAAAGATTTTCTTTCGACAACATTGTAGTAAATAGTATTTATAGCTACGTGTGAGTAATTCATAAAACAGCAGTGGTCTTGTTTGGCGCCAAGAAGACCACTCTTTAACATTGTTGTAGTATAATAAACGTGCAATTTGCTCGCTTTTGGATTCCGTGCATATTCTGATGTAAAGGTAGGCGCACATCACGTCCTTGCAAAGAAGCAAAACAAGTTGACTTCTTGCCAAGTGTCATTCCACCGAGTACAGGGCGAATTTGTAATCCGATCAGAAACGCAAATACTTTCCTCGCTACAATTTAGCGAATCAGATCCCCGTTTCTAACGGAATAATAAATACAATTGTAGAATTCCAATTAGTTACTAATGGGATACAATTAGACCGCTAACGGGATTTTTAATGGTACAAATCATAAACATATTTAAAAATATAAAGATAATTATGTACATGACGTGGACAACTTTACCATTAGATAAATTAGGTTTTTTCAAATAAAAATGAAAGTAGTAGTCGTTTGTTAAGCAGATGGTTTCGTGCCAAGATCGCAGTTAGAGTTGAATGGTTTCAATCGTGGTATAAATAAGCTAGCGAGCTCTGTTCCACCGGTACATATGGTAGGAGAGAATTGCGTATGTGTGTAAATATCGTCGGTTTCTTTGACCTGCGAAGTTCTATGCACTACCTCCAATTACACGCACGAGACTAGCGTACGGAATGAGCGGTTTGTTGTCCGATGAACCGTCGACATAACGTGAGGAACGCAAACGCGAACGGAAAACATGAACCTCGATGAATCACGTGCAAAAGTGTTCCCAGGCTGCCTGAATAAACGCGCAACTTCGTCGACCGTATGGCACGGAGATCGAGGTGTGGATCTCCCCATTCAACGCCAACGACATAATGGCCACTTCGCTCGCAATTTCTAAATGTTCAGAGGTGTGTAAATTGAAAAATGTCGCATTGTAGTCAAATTCAATTTGTGTAATCGACGATTGAACGCGGTCTCCAGTCATTCGCTCTACTTTATGTGCTGCAGGTCTTCGAGCAATGTACTCGCATTTATGTACCCTGGCGGTATTTGTTTTATCACATTGTTATTTCGGACAAGAAAATATTTTCCACCCACCACATTCAGATTCATTCGACATAATAAAAAAAGGAACAATAAAAAAGTCGATGAACACGTCGCCTAAGGAAGCTTTAAATTGGCAACTACGTTTTGAATTATTCAGTGACAGATATTCTACCCACTCGCGATTTTCGGCTTGTAACTTTGAATCAGATACGGCAAATTTTGACAATACGAATTAAGAGGAGGTCGCAGAATGAGTTGGGTTCGACACCATAAAGAGGCTATTAAAAAAAACTCTTTTCGTCCGCTTGGTGTTAATTTCGCTTTCTTCTTGGAATCGCGTAATGGATGCCTCAGAATGATGTTTTGGTGTTTTCTGTTCACGTCGTGCTAGCCGCTTAATTGACTGTCGTGCGTGAAGAGGGGCGTTTTTCGCCTGTAATCACATATTGAAGGCAGACAATGGCTTGACGCGTTGTTAATCCTATAAATAGACCTAATGTGTACGCGATTATTACAGACCATAGGAAATTGCATGGATAAATTGTTCGAGATAACAGAGGAAGGTTGAAGGATTGGCTACGGTGCCTTCATGGAACGCACTCAATACTTTATAACATAAAGATATTTTATTTTAAAATGTTATAGAATACAAAATAATGTTATACATTTTTAATGAATACCTTCAAAGTTATTTTTGATGTATGAAATTTATTAATAAAGGAATTATAAATGAAATAACATGTCTACATTAAATAACATGTTCATAATTAAGACCTTAATATATTCAACACTACAATGGTATACATATCAATTTAGTCTTACTCAATAGTTTTAACACAATAAGAAAACAGTACCGCGCTTACACTTATCTATAAATTTTATCTAGAGAAATAAATTATGTGTCTTTGAAATGAAATCCGTACCACATACCAGTCAGAACAAAGCGTGTCAATATCGTGGACAGTTTGTTGGACATAATCGCTCGTTTGAAGTGATTAATTATGAGTAAACGACCGATACAGAAGCGGTAGATACTAAATGACGGCATTGATGTTGTATTACTGATTACATAATTGCGTACGAGACTACAATAAAATTATGAAAATACCACCCAGGAGTACTACACATGATTGGTATGCTTCGAGCCATTATAATTATTAACAACCGTTCGTTATTCTTCTTTAGGAACGAGTAGCTCTGGCAGAATGCATGGCGATGGTAACGCTATAACGATTCTTTTGCAATGGGGAAAACAATACCTATTTGAATAGAACGACTCTTCTCCAATTGCGCATCAATGGAATACTTAATGATCGTCCAGTCACGGTAAATTTAGTATGGGAACCCACTTATCGATGGGGCGTTAGAAGTTGTGGCACGATCGGGCGAAGTGAAATTTACTGGAAAAAGTCGAGGACAAATTCCACGTGAAATTCTACGAACAATCTATTTTTTTCTACTTTTTAATCGTTGTAGGTAAATTTTTTTGTAGATTTTGTTTATAATTTATTGTATAATCGCAAGATCATTTTGATAACAACTAAATCTTTCTCGTTATTCTTAATTTAAATTAACTAAGATTTATGGTAAAACGACTGAAAAGATGAGGATGATGCAAAGATTAAAAATGGCCAACATAAAGCTTACAAGACCTCAACTAGTTTTGATAAGACAACAATGACAACAGAAATGGCACGATGAATGTTGGTGAAAGAATTTTAATTTCGATTAAAATAATGATATATACAGGGTTGGACAGAATGCAGAGAGGTGAAGCAGGTGTCGTTAGGTAGGGTGAACAATACCGTTCTCAATAGTCACCATGCAGATACTGGACATCTAATAACCCTTGTGTAGTGCATCAAAGACCTCTTCACAGCCTCAAGGTAACAGTTTGTTGAAGAACTTATTGCAAGAACCAGACCTTTTTGGTTTCAATAAGATGGGGCCACGACCCATACTGAATGTTGTTCACGCAAAATTCTGCAAGAACTCCTTTCGCTCTGCCTAATGTCGTACTGGATGGATGTTCCATCGCCTCCTCGCTCTCCCCATTTGAACCAGTGTCACTTTTTGCTATCAAAACTAAGATAAAGTTCGAGTTCGAACCCTTGAAATTCTTAAGCGATTAAGGACGTCGACAAATTTTGCAAGATATACTGGGAAGAATGATCAAAAACTTCTTCTAAATGCTCAATATGTGCATTGCTTACCAAACCCGCCACTTGGACGATATTATTTTCAAAACATAGTGAAAAAAGAAACGGTATTATATGTACTTTTGAGCAATAAATCTTTTTTATGTATATTGAACCGTTTTCTTACAATTAATCATTCAAATCATGGACTGCATTCTGTCCCACCCTGTATCATCGAAACTTTTGAAATTCCGGATCAAAAATATGGTGTAGAAATGTTTGAACATTATCTTATTTCTACAACGCTTGAACAAACGCTCGGCTATCATTTCATGAGGGTGTTAATGTGACTCTAATATTAGTAACATTGCTCGTTTTAACACTTTCGCGTCCGCTCCATATACAATTAGGATAACGTCAATGGCCGGCATCTTCACTACGTATTGTTACGCCAGGAGCCGCAAGTAATGTCATATAAACGTAAAAATACGTAAGCGGCGCCTGACTATAGACAATATAAAAACGTAAAAATACGTGAGCGGCTCCTCACTGATGACAATATAAAACGTAAAAATACGTGATCGGTCACGAAAGTGTTAATATCAATGAAATGATTACTTCTTTTTCGATCAATGTGAAAAGGGCTTACTTGAAAAAATTTTATCAAAAGAAATCCAGCCTGACTTCTGTAGTCACCTAGATCCATTTTGGGAGGCTCAACACAATGGACATGGAAGAGTCTATTGCATCTCCCAACCCAATGAAGATTTCGAAGAGAAACTCTTGATTTTAGATCAATCTCGCGACAACGTGCTTCGAGCGACTTTTAAACAGGTGAATAGCAAAAAAAAACTGAATCTAGTACCTTATATTCCTGTTTTGATTTAAGAGTTCTGTAGTTCAGAACTGTTTGGGACTATGAAACTTTTGATCCAAAACAGGCCTTATAATATAATAAGTAATTATATAATAACTCATTTTATCACCAAAAGCTTCTTTGGAAAATTGTAAAAGTTTCAATTAAAAACAACTATAGATGTGGAAAACAAACACAGGCTAACAGTTCGAGATGTAGAAATGATGCTAGTTGGAAGTGAAGCACATTTTGAGCATTCAAACGTCAATTCCTGTGTATTTACAAAGATTATTTCACTAAGCTTTTCAAAGAATGTCAGTGATTCAGCTTACAAATATTTCTGCATTTTGAAGAAAGCTGTTGTTGAAACAATTTGTAATACTTGGATTAGTGATTTGCTCAAATTATAAAGAAATATGAGTCGAAAAACATATTTAACGCTTGCAACACTGAGTTGATTTTTATATATCATCCTGATAAAATCATTTGATTCAAAACCTATTATTGTCAGGGCGGCAAATACAGGAAAGAACACGTAAAGTTACTATTATGTGGATCAAAAAAATTACCATGGGTTCTGAATGAAAAATCAAAGAAACCAAGACGTTTAAAAAATAATAAGATACGAGCGGTGAACTATAATAGTAATAAAAACTCCTGTATTACTACTATCATCTGTCGAGAATGATTCCTTGTTTTAGATAAGAAAATGAGTCTTCAAAAAAGAAACACATAAAAATAATGTTGATTTAAGTTTTGTGGAAAACTATTGTATTATTTGTTACACGTTATTATTAACAGACAATTAATATAAACATGTTTTACCAATTTTAACACGTAAAAAACGAAATTGCACGAACAATGCAACATTATCACAACTATAAAGCTTTGTAATCATCAATTACGATAAAACAAAGAAATTGACGTTGTCATCATTTTTGCTATATAAATCCAATCAATCCATTCAAGTGGAATTGAAAACCGTTCTCCGTAACTGATTACGTCTTGGTATTGCTTAAGAATTACTTCCTCACTTCCATTACTGGCAAAACGTTGATGGTCTCAACACCCATTCACGCAAGAATAATTACCACCAAGCCGACCCATCAAAATATTTGGAAGTGTAAGCATTAAGAAGAAATATCCTGTTATAATAGCTGTGTTTGATGTATGCATTTGCTATATGTGCTAAGCGTTTGTTTACAGCTTCAACGCGTTAGGACACGATTGGAATTAATATTGTGAATAATGCATGGAAGTCCGTTGGGTGTAAGAAGGATGAAACGTGTAAATGTGTATATATGCACTTGCAATACTGCGGAGGATATAAACTCTATATTTCCCGTTAGGATATGTGGAATTTTGTATGTAAAGGTATCAGAGGCGGCAATGACAATGACGAGATGGTCTTGCATAATCGTATTTCATACCACAATGCAAACTTCTTGAGCATAGAGTCGTTTGCTAGGCCATAAGAAATTTCATGGCACTTGTATACACCATACTGAATAATAATGTGCGTATAATCTTTCCGGTATATACGGTACCTGAAGATGAAGATCAAATATTTGATCTTGCATGACGACGATGAAATACTGCCGAAAGACAAGGTTCAGTAACATGTAATACTTATGGAATGGATGTATATGGTTAGAGACAGTTACCTCATAGTTAACCGACAAAGAAATTTTCTAGTTGGTTTCCTGCTCGTAAACTAAAATATTTTAAGACGTCGATTTTTCCCCGCCTAAATGCTTTGGCGATAAATCCCAACAAGAAAGTGTATTTATCGCGCGAACAATATACGTTATTTTAACGTATCTCCTCGAACAAATCACGCCTACTCGGTATACGTGCGAGTCCGAATCAAAACGTACCGCGTCTCGTCGTTTCTAGCAATAAATAAATCTACAGTCCGTTCGCGTTGTTATTGTTCCTTATTTAAAGCAGGAAGTAATTACGACCTGTCGACCCCGGTAAAATTGAAATAAATATCCGCTACGTGAGATAGTTTCCGAGCACTCTCGAAAAGTTGAGGAGATATATGAATGGTGTGCTGGAATACTTGATGAGAACGTTTGACTTCTAAATAACAGAACTCGACGTCGTCGCTAACACAACCGGGTATTACACAATCAACTAATTGTTTACGTGACCTGAATAAGACGTATGATTGACGGTAGGCAGTCATGAACTTATTATATGTTGTTAAAAGTAAGTTCGAAATCCTAAAAGCACGCCCAACTATATTAATTGTGTACTACACGAATACAAAATCGTTTATAAACAAACACTTCACGTAAAAGTGATTATAAAACATTTTAGACCCGTTCCGACATCATTCCACGTTGATTTATAACACTTATGCACAATTGACATACAATGATAAACAAATAGACCCATTAAATGCATAATATAGTATTCAAGCCGCGTGCAAAATCGAAGCTTCCACTGGAATCGCGATAAATTCCATTTGCTCTTACGGAGAGAACTAGTGAGCGTTTTAACCGAACGGTGTTAAGAATTTTTTTGTTACGTGAGCCAATCGGAATTTGTTTCCCACCGGATTCCAGATCGAATGAATTGACACTGAAACGAACGTATTGTTTAAAGTTATGCAACTCTTGAAAAAAAGGGAAAACTCTCGCGGAATCGGAAGAATAAAATCCTAAAAGGAATGTCATTATATGGCCCATTGTAAGCGAACCGTCGTATCTCACTGTTTTATAGATTTTGTAGAACGTTTCATTCCGATTCTTTAACTTTTCTTTTTAAAGCACACGTTTTTGTTTTGATATAAAATTTTTTGATATAAATTCCAATTTTCTGATCAAGAGTATAAGATTTCTTTTGTAGCGTTTCAAGGGAAGTAATATTCTACGTTCTTTCGAAAAGGTACCAGGGCTCGCCCGTAAAATTGCACATCTTGACAGAAGAGATAAGATAGGACTCGGGTGATTCAAGCAAGTTAAATTTTTTTCAAGTTTTTTAAGTTCCTTCGGTGCTCGTCGGCCATTTCGAGTTAACTATAGGTCACGTATTCACAAAAACCACTCTCTTATCAAATCTTAACGTATATAGTATTTCAAGAGGTCCGCAAGCACTCCCAAACTGGTCAAGATGGATGTAAGAGATATACACCGTTCCGCTTTTGCAACAATAAAAAATTAAAAAAAGAAGTTTACGTAAATAAATAATTAAAAAAGTCTTTGTAGTTTAACCCATTACTAATTAAACAGCATCATCATGTTTCTCAAGAGATATTGCGCAGTAGCAGCTTGGTATACAATCGGCGAGTGAACGGTTAATTGAATCTAATGAGCGATCTCCTTGAGATTGCAATGGATAAGATACTCTATCAATATGCAGAGTCGTTTACAGTCGATTGAAGACCTCCAGCGTCGTCGTTTAGATCAAAGAAAAATGAATAAATAAAACTTGTTGCAATTTAGATATGATCTTGTATGATGATTCAATTGTGCGACTAATAATTCTTTCAAATCGCATTTTAAAGAACGTTGTATTTGTGGACCTCCAACAGCGAATAGCAAACGACGCACCGAAGAACTTGATGTAATGAGACCGTGGGTCGTAGTCTTCGACGTCGCGGTTGCGTAATTAAAACGGCGCTCCAGAACGCATAAATTCGCTTGCGCCCACCGCCCCTGCTGTATTATTAAGGTCGGTGAACACTATTATACGCCGTGCTGGGACATGACCAGACAACAATATAATGTGACGTCTTTACGACGGTTTCGAGACCGCGCCATAAACAAAGTCCAGATTTAAGTCGAGAGGATTTGCGAAGAAGTCTCTGACATGCAACGACCGCGGGCATAGTTTTGTAATTGCATCAGCATCCGTTCAACGGAGTACCTACAAAGTGTAGGAAGGTGACTGGTGAATTGAAGAAAACACCAGTGGCGTAACCGTGTTTAATTCTTTGATTCATCTATATTATCTTTCAACACAGTTTAAGAGATGTTTAGAATCTTCAAAGTATGCACAACTTTCTAATGATTTTTAATCTTATAATAACATCAATGGTAAGAATTTAAAGACGGTTAATGTAGGGCGATAGTTCGTTTTCCACAATTGTTCGCGTTGGTTGTGAAACTATGAAGACATAAAATGTACTTATTTATCTTTGCGAGTTAGTCGCGACACGCGCCCACATATTCAAGAAAGTGGGAGTTCTTAAAACGGTATCCGGACACACACACAATGCACTTGACTAGCTAACTAGATCATTAGGTGCCTACCTGCGTATGCGCCAGATACAACACAGCAGTGTTAACAAACGGAGGAAACGTTTGGGTGTTTGCAAGAGACGTGCTGGCATAATGAAACAAGTTGAGTCGCGTGCATATTGCAACCAACCACAGTTAATAACATTTGCTTTGTCGTTTCACCACCCACCGACCCAAGAACAACAAGCAAACAGAATTAGTAGTTAGATGTTTAAATGTACAACAAAATATTAAACAGAATTTAAAATAAATTTAGAGAAAGATATATAATATAAAAGATATACTAAATCGTTCCTTATATATCATGATAAAAACACAAAGTCTTTTATAAGATGACATTTACCGTCAAATCGTCGAGGTCGCTTGCGGGCGAGGAGCTTTTGAAGCTTCTAACGACATCCTCGTTCTACATTAGCAAGATCAGCAAGTTCAAAAATTGTATTTCAAAAGATATTTTCCTGGGAGGATGTTTAGACTATCATAGAGGAAAATATGGAGATGGATTTTTAGATTGTATACAAAACATTCTAAATGAGATAAGATGCGAAGTAATCAGATTATTATGAATAGAAGCAGTTAATAGGTATAACAAGCAGGCATAACAATAGCACTACAATCCATTTTGTTTGTTCATTATTATTTGTTCTATTTAAAATCATATGTAGAAATACGTAGTTCAAGATCATCCTGTATAAGAAACGGAACAACTACACACCTTGAACTATCGGCAACTCTAATACGGTGAGAGAGTGTTATGTATAAACTGGTAGATATAACTCTCGCCTTCTATAAATCGTCTATAAATTCAGACGACGCCGGACGCAATAACGTCGACGGCCAGATAAATCTTTATTAGCGGCTGCATAGCGTCTGCCGGGAAAAGAATCTCGAAACCGACGTTTCAGCTGGTCCATCGACAAAAGCTTTGCTATAAAACGCATTGACGGCATATCGTAAATCAATATGAAAATACTCACAATGCGACACGCTAATAACAATGAATCATTTAGTGGTGCCCTGGGAATGAGTGACGAAGCTATAAAGGGCGAGAAGGCGACCATTTTCTCATCATTCAACGCAACTTTTATAGAACACGGCAACATAAAACCGTTTTTAATGATTACTTTTGCAATTATTTTAGTTAATTGAAAACGAGCTTTTCTTTCAATTCTAATTAGCTTTTTTTTAACGCACTACTCAAATTACTAATACCATTCAATTTTTAAATACAAAACTTCTATAGATAATATTTTTACTTTACGATCATTTAAAAATAGAACATATGAGATGAAGGAACTTTATGGTAGTGCGTGTCTGTTCTAGGAAGTAATAATATTTTATTCATGGTGTCTGGCCACTCCTGATATTAATAGCGGTGGGTCCCAAATTTATCTTAGCTTTGTAATATTTACAAATTTTATGATTTTTAAGATTTTATATTGTTGCTTAGATAAAGCATAAAAGGCAGAAATCTGCAGATGATGCGGTACTTTATTTTCGAATACCTTTTAATTTATTCTCAATTCAAATATTCATATGTTTGCATTATTTCAAGGAAAAGCTAAATTGAAGTAACACATCTGGAAAATTTTTATCTTGCCTTATTAAAACAAAAGGTCACCAGTAAGTTGCTTAATTGGTTAATGTAATTTCCATTTTGGGAGAAACACTTCATCTTGTATTCGCATCGCGAACGGACCGAGTACACTACGGGCAATTAACATGACACTCGATTCCAGTTATCGACCTCATTATGTTTAAAATTTAAACACGCAAAACCGTGCTTTCCGTCCTCGAATGTAGGGCGCACAATCCGATTCGCTTCGAAGTCCGGAATGAAAGATATTTTCTCATTTTCCTGACAAATATTTAAACTTCATTTTATTCTTTTCATTACAGTTTCTGTTCATTCCAGTTACTTTTGAAAGGAATTTTATTTAAAATTTATTGGCCGATGAAAATAAGATATAAGTAGATGTCCAAGAAACATTTTGAGTAATTTTCTCTTTTGATTTTAAGAAAAGATATACCCACGAATGGAAATTTCTGCTACAAAAGACATAAAGTTAACGTGATCGATTAATAGATATGCACATGTTTGGATATTACAGGAAGTGGGTCGAAGTGCCCCGAGGTAGTTTTAATACGCAAGATGGCACAACACGATTTCCGCACGACTAAATCAAAACGAGCCGTATTCCCATAATTAATAAGGTAACGTAACCGTTACTAACGAAGTAAACACTGCGCTGACTGGCACACTAAGGATTATGCAATTTTCGCGAATAGATTGGTTTAATTTAAGAATCAACGAAACTAGGTCGGCTGAGTGTCGTATAATGTATGGAAATGTAGGTTTACAGAAATATAGTCATTTCAAATCGTGTTAACTAAAGTTAAGGAAGTCATAAGATTTGTGTAAGTTTAGAAATTAATAATAAAAACAAGAATTTAGGTTTAAACCCCAAGTCCAAGTACGAAACGAACCCCAAATATTTATCTCGCACATCTTTATGGCACGGATGTATTTGCTCTTTGCATACAATTCGCTTTGCTTTTAGGAGTACGTTGATCCCTCTTTTGATCAACTAACCTGAAGAAACAAACAGATGAAATTAAAGCTGTAATATGTTATACTTTACTTTGTAATAGGTGTAAGTTTATTTAAACATCGTTATTTATTACTATAATCAAATTAGAGTTTGTTTTCAATTTAATTTTGAGATTCCTAAAGGTGATTCAAATACTGCATAAAAAAAGTACTACTATAGTACTGCATAAAAGAGTCTAACCAATCTATCTCATCAACACATCATACTTATTTTCAGATTATTTCTCTGAAAGTTATTACCTTTGTGTAAGTACTTAAATAGCAGTGTTTTTTACTGTTATTTTTTCGCTGGTCGCCCTGTACAACACCACATGGATCGAAGTAGGAATAAGAATACAACAGAGTTTGGCTCTAAATTAGGGTCAAAAGAAGATATCTTCATTGAATACAAACTTCTTAATTGGTAAATAGCCACCTGCACGGCTTTCGTCACATTGTCCGGGAAATAACGAGGCAGGAAATGAGTCGTTGCACATCCGGTCGAAATTAAATACATATGAATGTGTCTTGAATGGAATACTGCACACTTTACTCTTCATTGACTCTTTTTGATAAATTAATCAGCTTGAAGAATAAGATACAATTCAGAGCTTTGTATATGAATACAAATTGCAACATGTTTGACTCACAAAGATCTAGATCAGTATCTTAAATGTACTTCTATTATTTTTGCTTTGGATAGAAGCATGCATCTATACTTAGGAAAATAATCTGCAAAAATTAACATGTAAAAATGAAAATAACTCTTATGACGGGTAGTTTTTGTTTGAAAATTTGTTTGAAAATATCTTTGCATCATCTATGCTACGCACTTTATTTACTCAACCAAGTATTCTCCTTTAATGATGTAAAATCAAATATTTCTGACTTGCTGATCCATCGAAATCGTCGATTCATCGAAAATCGTTAATGTCTCATAGAAACTGTCATTACCGAGAGTTGTTGTGAGCGGAATAAAACTGGGACTGAACCACTCAGATTATTCTGAACAGCAATTCAGGATGGAAGAACCATTTCTGATGCAGATAACATATTAAAAACTGTAATGTCTTGTTCAGATTGGGTTATGGCCATCTGATGTAACACTGTAAAGTGTTCCAATTTGATACTTTTTATCTTATTTAATAATAATTTAATAAATCGAACTCCGCTCAATATCGCATCATTAGCAACAAGCAACTATTACTATTATTGATTTTCCTTTGGCAGAAAATGGGGTTTGGTAAATCTCAGCGAATTAGATAGCTGGGACACATAAGAAGAATGGAAGACGATAGAAGGGCGAAAATACTTACAGAATGGAAACCAACAGAGAAAAGACCTAGAGGAAGACCTCGTAAAAGATGGTTGGACGACGTGAAGGATGACTTGAGGACGATGGGAGTGAGAGACTGGTCTTGAGTGACTAGGAGTAGACGGAAATGGCGTAGAATTGTTGAGGAGGCCAAAACCCACCAAGTATTGATGCAGAGCCAAAGGTGGAAGAAGAAGATATGGTTAATGCAAGATGATGAATCATTAATGTTATCCAAACTCGATCCTCATGCGTAAATCCTGACATAATGGAAATCGGTGATAAAATTGATAAATAAATTCACGATGTCGAGTTCTGCTCATACAACTCAACATAAAAGTGTCGTTTCATCAGAAAAAGCTTCAGCTGGTGCTATGGAAAGCAAACACCCTGGGGTATAATGGGCTGATAAGATAGCTGCTCTAAACTGCCACTAAAGTGGCAGGTAAGGCTGTAATAAGACACTACGATTGTTCCTAATAGAACCTAAGTGAGTTAACGCCCTAATTCATGAATGATAAGAAAGCATGGTAACTTATCTGATAACATACTTCTCTTTGGGGATCTAGACAGATCTAGAATTACTTGTCAGAGTCAATTTTAATGCTTTCTTAATCTAAGATAGCAACTACCATGACTATAGTTCCCTGAAACTGATTCTCAATTTCAAAAAACAAAGTTATCTAATAATTTTGTTTCAAAATTGTATGCTATAACATATTTACTTAAATTGTAAACAAAATATAATAAAATGTAACCAAACTGTAAGTAAAATGTTGTCAACTGGTTCAAGTAACAATGGAGCTTTCTTTTTGTCGGCTCAATTAAAGCGATAAGAACGTCGGGTTTCGAACAGAATCTTAAGCACGTCGTTGTTGAGTCGAGGTAATCAGGTACAGACGACAATTTTTACGGTTAAATCTGTCCCCCCAATATAAACAGCACGTTTTCCGATAGGTTACTATTTATAGTTTGTGACTATTTTAGTCGGACGTCGACTGAATGCGCGAGTAGAAAAACGCACTAAATGGGATTCCGAATGCGGCCCGACTAAGCATAACAAATAGGACCATACGCGCACTAATTTACCCAAAGACTATTACAACCGAAACGGATGCCTCTAAATAAATCTATAAATAAATTTCGCTCGTGTACGAATAAAAGACTTTAAAGACTTTCAGACAAAAGGGATTTTTTTTGTTAATTTTTGAAAGATGTGGTGTAAATATTGTATAAATTATATAAAATTAGATCGACCTAGATTTTTTTAATTTTCCCAGACGAATCCGGAAATTAGTTCACAGATTCGAACAACGTAAAAAAAAGTTTACAAGAAAAAAAAATATACAAGGAAATTTCGAAAACTAAACTCTCGCATAATTTTAAAATAGAAATACGCCAAATATGCATATTTATTCTAACCACGTTTTTCCGTTTTGATTGTGTTTTAATGATTTATTGAGGATGTAAAGCTCACAATAGATACAAATTTTTGATAAGTCTTAATTTTCTAGGAAACAACGCAACTCAAAGAATAAAAATAAAATAAAATTTACAATTTCAAATTTAATAGTACTCTAATAAAACCCGAATCGAAGTAATTTATTCATTTTTACTTTCATTTCAGTCATTGATTATGTACCATTGTGTTATCATAAAGAAAAAAGAGAATACAAAAGAACTTTCGATATCGACATTCGACATTCTACCACAGAGTACATCTCAATTTCTCCGCATCAAACTTTTTTTTCATGTTGTCGTCGTTGTTCTTGCGATCGCCGTGTATAGTGAGCCTGTCGAACACGCTCGTAGCATATTTTTTTTCTTTAGCTAAGACACATCCGGCACCTCTTCAATGTGCACGATTGAACACGAAGGGAATACTGTATAAGACGAACATGTAACGACACATCTGGTGTCGAAGACGTTTTGTTCTTACTATTAGCGAAGTGAACAAGTTTTCGTTTCGAGAAGACATACGTTTTCTACAAGTCTAAAAATAATTTATTTACGATGGAAATGACGTTTAAAGATTGAAACTAAAATCGTGTCAAGTAATACAACTCGAAAATATTTCAAATTGACAAATTATTTAGTTCGGAGCAAGACGTTAAAAATTTTAGGACGTAAATATCAGCGGGGTTTACTAATGATTGAATGATGTGGATGCAGACCGAGTGTTCGCATCTGGAATCGTCCTAAATAGCACATATACAGAAAATTCTACTACAAATATTTATGACTATATAAGATATCGAGTTTTATAAGACTAATTATAACCTCGTTAAAAGTCTAAACAAAAATTTTTAAGGATAACATTTAATGTATACAATATGAATCAAAGTTATTAATGTAAAAAAAGTCATTTTATAATTATATGAAGGAAATGAAATGAAATGGGTCAACTCAAAAAAATATTTCCAATTTTTTATCTATTTTTGCTTAGATAACAAGAAAAATGTTTTCTTAATTAAATGCCTATTTTTTTTTTGAACCTTCGTTTTGCATAATCAATCTCTATCCACACTTTCTAATCATTAGATGTTTCATCCTTTAAAGGCCCACTTTAGAAAATTTGTAAATTGTAAATCAATCTGTGTTTCTAGCAATTAGAGTAAATGAAGTTAAAGTGTGTAAATGCAATCACATAGAATTCACCATTAAAGTGATTGCCTTTGATCAATATTTCAAAAAAACTTAGCTGTCACGTAGCGAAGTTTATGATGTTTACGTTTATCATCAGCTTTATTGGTTAGGACTGCATTACATCCCTTAAGCAGTTAAGTGCAGATGTAGTGTGTTCTTTGGAATTAATATAATTTAGGGCAACTATGTAAGCTCATATTGTTCGTTGAGTCACGCGCAGTGCAACATCTTGCAACTGGTACAAATTGGTTCAAATTTTTTACATCTCAATGAAGGTGGCTCACTGACATAATATCTGCAGCTAACAATAATATATCATTTAGTTTAACACAAAAAATTTGGTTGAATTGTTACCCTTAAACTTTGACAAAATTATTTAATTCTTGGTTTACTTCTTAGTTTTTCCTTAATTTTTCAGTCTTTTCCATATGTTCCATATATTTACTTGAGAGGACCGCTTCTGTTTTTTCATTCTTAATGCCAAAGCTCCATTTGGACCATGGATTAGACAGGATTTTCTACAGTTCTAAACAATAATTACAAAAGAGAGTACGCATTGTGGTGAATTTTGTTTAATTTTCATTATTATTATGTTTGGTAAAGCTGGAGTAGGGGAATCTGTGAGTCGCAATGTTATTATCAATTATTGACAATTCTTCCAGATACCGCAATTTTAGTGTCAAATTGAAAACAACTCTATGTGAGGCCATGTCTTGATGCGGTTGATATTGGTAGGGTGCAAAATTAACAGCTGCGTGGTAGAAAGATCATCATGGCTTTGGCTGTCAGAGCTAGTGGAAACTCAATGCCACCTTTTTTCTTGTTCAACAAAGTTAGAATATCTCAGGGTATCATGGATGATGCTGCTCGTGGTGCGGTTGGGTTTGTCAATGGATCTGGTTGGATGACGCAGGATGAATTTCTAATATTTCTGAAGTACTTCATTCCTCATCAATCACTCCAAATCATCAAAAGAATCGCCATTAAGATGATTAACGTCAATTTGTTTTAACCGATTTTCCAGAAATTACTGCTGATGAAGAGGTTGGTACGTCAGCGAAACCGTCAAGATCAAGGTGTAATGTTTCAAGCTTATCTGTTATAATTGAAGTTTGTCCAAGTTCAAGTGTCACAGCTCCTTCTAATGTTGCATAAGCATAAATTTATATTTCTGTATATGAGTGAAAGTAGTTATATTAAAAAATCTTCAATAACTTTTGCTGTTCTTTAGCTTTTAATTGCTTTTTCTAACTTTTTGTAAAATTTTGTGACGATTGGCTTTTCCCAAAAAATTGATTTTTTTGCAAGATAGAAATGTTTCTCTGCCAAATAACAAATCGAAATGTTATCTAGTGATATAAACTAAGTATTGATATATAAAACCACGAGTCATCTTAAGTTATGTTTAAAACATTACCACTTTATTTAGTTACTTTAATATTATAGAACCTAAGTGTTCGAATGAAGATACATTGTTTAGAAAATGCAATCCAGCAAACATTTTGACAAAATTCATTGCACATTGTGATTTCTGCAATAGATGGGATATGACTCCATATGCTGAATAACCTTAGTTAACTGAATAACTCCTTAAATAAAAGACGTAAACAATTTTTTGATGTACAGTTAATTGTTGAACATCTTCAAGACTTTAAGAATAATTAAATATTTTTCAAAAACTCATTGATTTATTAACCACTGACGTGTGATTATACTATTTTGCACAAATCATAAGATACCACACGGCTTTATAAAAGAAAAAATAGAAAACAGCTACATTCCATAACGATGAATTATGTTGATGTTTCGTGGTTATGATATATGGTGGTAAACTTGAACATAAAATCTACGTTTGGTTATGTTGATTATGAACCTAAAGATTCGGCAACATATTGATCAAAATTAAGTTTTTTTAGAACATAATCTAATTAAATTTGATCTTATGAGTGCCAATGAATAATGCATAGACAATTTCATAATGGAGCATAAATAAGCATAAAAACATTATTGTCTTCTTGTGCCCAAAAAAAAAAAAGTGATATTTGTAAATCCGTATAATTTATACATTCAAATAGATTCACATCTTGTTTAACGAAATAACGAAATCACCTGGTTATAAATGCTACGTCACAGTTTGAATTATTGAATGCAATTACAAACACTTAATGACATTTAACTTGTATAAAGGTGATTCATTCACGAACCCGAGAGATATTCGTGAAATAATCACAATCTAAAAGTTAAATTGACTAGTTAATTATGAAAGGTACATTTTTGAGGGAGAACTAGCAAAGGGAAGCAGATGTGTGTAAATGAATACATCCCCTTGAAAAGGGATAGTGTGATTCAGTAAAAATAAATATTATTACAAGGTTTCGTTTATCCAATAATCGTAAAAGGTTGTCTACTTTAAAATGTTCAAAATTATTACGCTTTTATTCGTAACCACCTGTATAATATACAAAAACACTCTAGCTCTATTTTTAAACTAAAAAATTAGAAAAAAATTATCAACATTCTGGTGATAATTAATTACGATAACGATTCTAAAGTTTCCTTATATTTCATTTTTAAAACACTTTATTTAAATTAAATAATGAATTGTATGTGTAATTTAAGTAATAAATCGTGATATATAACTAACAATCTTGTAATCTCAAGAAGAGGAACAATAAAGTTAAAATTAAATTACATCACTGGTACTTACAAGGGTGGAAAAATTAGAAAAGAGCTCAAGGTCATTGTGTGAGAAGGAGGGATCTTTCTCTTTCGCGGATAAATCCTGAAAATCCCCTCCACTTAATACCTACCCTACCACTACATCTACTACTACTACCAGGTTCTTGATTTCATAAATTAATAATAAATTTTTAAAAAAAATTGTTTGACTTACCGAAAAATTCCTCCCACGTATCATCGGTATCACTCATATTATTTAAATCACTAAGACTGAAGATGTATGGATGTTGTTTACACACAGGTGTTGTCAATCACATTTTATACGTAACGGAAGAGAGAGGAAGAAGAAAAGAGACGTTTGGACATCGCGAGGACCGAACGAACGAACGGACACGGTACCACATTCACACACCCCGAAAGCCGAACGACGAGTGCGAGTCGTCGTAGGTTCGGCGCCACCGCGGCCTCTGCCTTCAGTGCGTGTTTAGCGGGTCCGAAGGTTCTTCCTAAAACATCGTACCTAAACTGCATTCATATCTATCGCATAATTCTTTTTTGGAAATTTTAATCTAAACAAAAAATAAAAGAAGAGATTCTGCAGGAGTTAAAATGGGGATAGACGGAAGGTTAAGGAATCGTTTTGTTCGTGCGCTATTGCATTCTGGTTCATACACTGCGCATTGACGTCAGAGGAATCTCCTTTATTATACCTACCATTGTTGAGGAAAACAAAGTTAAAATTGAATTTTATACAATTTTTGCGAATACCTACAAAAATATTAAAATTTTTCACAAAGAAGTAATTCAGTGGTGACTATACGTTATAAACTGTCAGGGTGGAAACTACAAAACACATTTTTAAATTACATATCATACATTTGTACACATAGAGTATTTCAAAAGAAGTCTGCAAAAATGTTGTAATCGTTCTGATTTTCAACATATATCTATTACGTTCGTAACAATAACGCACTCATTACATTACATAAGTTTATTAAGTGTTGGTTTGTCAGAATACATTGACACTCACAATCAACGTTCTTGGTAACTCAATAACGACTAAAGAATACTATTAACACATTTACTGCCGTCTCGGCTAATATCATCGAGAAAAAATAGTTTTCCGTTAAGCCGACTCGTTCTATGTGACCGAGAAGTTTTTTTAATTTATTGAAAGAAAAAGAAAATACCTTCCCAGTTAGTATACTACTTATATAAAGATAAGGTATTTTCTTATTCTGCACCCATAGATGCAGTATGGTTACATCAAGTGTACTCTACATCTCATATCATGCCCTCATCAGTTATTTATTAAACTTGCATCGAGATAAGCTCGTGTAAAATTTACATCATTCTTACAACAAATCTTCACCTTGGTTGTATCAATTCAGTTTTTTTACAGAGTGAAGTGTTCAAGAGTGCATTAGTACTACATCATTTATCTGTGAGCGCATCTAGATTTCTTTCATAACATCAAATAATAGGTTTTATAAAATCTCTATACATCCTTATTAAATTTGCATAATTTATTTGAAGTCTGAATTAAATCTCAACTATACCTCTTGACTTGATAGATGTATTAAACCTCTATAACGTTTAATTAAAGTTCTATTAAGTTTTTATTAAGTCAAGTAAAGCTTCCACTAAGTCAAATCTCTACAGAATTGTGTCTCTAGTAAGTGTGCATCAAAACTTTTATATGTTAAAAAATCTGCAGTGTGTTGTATTAGCTATTCTTAACATTTCTATGATGTTCGCACCAAGAAAACTTCGTATAAAGTATATGTTAACTCTTCATCAAGTTTTTGCCATGGTTCTGCTCAGTCAAATTTGCACATAGTCAAGATTTCATCAAGCCTCCACCATATCTCCAACGGGTTTCCATCAAAATTGCAACCAGAAGTCTCCTTCAAAACCGCTAAAATCTTCATACTACTACTACTACAACCTTGTCATCAATGGTATGATGGCGATTTTGATGAATCATAGACTGTTATAGAAATCTCTCTATCGACCACAGTCCCTCGCGTTACTACTTCTTATTTGTTGGATTGACATTTTGTTCTTCTCCATGTCATTTTGGGTCTTCCAAGTATCCTGGCCCCAAGTGGGTTCCATTCTACGATTCTATCATCAGGCTCTTTTATGTCTCTCCTCTACGCGTGTCCATTCCACCAGTACTTTCGTCGTTTTATTTTTTCGTTTACACTACATTGCTTAGTCGTTTCCCATAACGTTATTTGAAATAAGTCTTGGCCAGAATATTTGTAGTATGTACCGCAGGCATTTGTTGATGAATACCTGTAGCTTGTAAAATCTCCATACATCTCACATTAAATCTGCATTAATAATAATAAGCATTTTATTGTTTTTAATATTTACAATTTTTATCCCCTTAATACATTCTAATATATATATTATTAGTATATTATTTTCACCCTCTACCCTCTTCCGCCATTTCCATACCCTCGGCTCCACGACCCAATCATCCCCTCATCCTTCCCTTTGTCTCCTTACCCCCACAACCATTCTCATCCATCGTTTCCCCTCTCCCCCCTCTCCTAAGATCTGCCCTCGGTCCAACTCCTCCTCGCTCAACTCACTGCACCCATTCAACATATGTTCCAACGTTTCCCATTCCTCCCTGCATAGCCTACACCACCTCTCCTCATCGGCCATCCAGTATCTGTTAGCTCTCTCCTCGTTTCCACAACGGAACCTAGCCACCAACTTCTTCCCTTCCTCATCTCCTTCCAATAACAAGTATCTAGGCAGCCCCTCCGTTATTATGTCCCTGTACCTTTCGTTATACCTCCCCTCTTTTATTTGTGTCCTTCTTTCCTGTCTCTGCACATCTCGGTCCCTATCTCTCAACTCCCTCCACATCTCCCTACCCACCCTTCGTCTACTATTTATCTCAGTTACCGAGTAGCCCGCTCATCTATAATAGTTGTCTCTGTCTCCTTTCCCATATCTGATCTTTCCCTCTCTAATTTCCCTCCAACATTCCCCCAAGATCCCGCAGTTTGGCCTCCCTTCTATTCTTTCTTCATATTTCACTGCTCTCCTGCCCGCCTCCACTCTGACCTTATCCACCTTTACCTCTTCCCTCACTATATACCCCGGTGTTTCTCTCGCCACCCCAAGCACCCATCTCCAGTATCTAGCTTGCACGTCCTCCAGCATTGCCTGCTCTCTCCATCCCCATACCATATGCTCCATACATCATCACACTGCTAACCAGGCCTTCAAACATAATCTTCCTCGCTGCCACATTCCTTCCAAAAACTCTCTTCCCCCAACCCCATACTTGTCCCATCACCTTATTCGCCTTTTTTGCCATAGCTATCACATGCGACCCCTCCCTGTTGTCCTCCCTGAACACATACCCCAAGTAAGTATACTCCCTAACCTCCTCGATTTCTTTTCCCTCCCATCTCCAGTTTTCTGTTCTTTTTCTCCCACCCTTACAAAACTTCATCATCCTTGTCTTCCCCACATTCACTTCCAGCCCCTTCCCCCTAAAATATCTTTCCAATGTCTTTATCATATCTTTCATCTCCGCCGCTTCTCTCGCCATGACCACGATGTCATCCGCGTATGCTAACATATGCACCTTTCTACCTCTCACCACCAACCTTCCCATTTGCCCCTTCCCCAATCTATCCTCCAGGTCCGCCGTATACAGTGCAAACAGACTTGGGCTCAGCGGACATCCCTGCCTCAGTCCCTTCGTCGTCCAGAACACGTCGCTCAGCTTATCTCCCACTTTTATCCTAGCCATAGTCTCCATGTATATTTCCTTCACTCTCGCAATTAGGTGTTCCGTGATCCCCCTCCTCCCCATCTCCTCCCACAACTTTCCCCTATCCACCTTATCAAAAGCCGCCTTCAAATCTATAAATAGGGCGTACAATTTCCCTCCCTTCTTATCCAGCTCTCTATCTGCCAGATGCTTCAACACGTACACGTTGTCGATTGCTCCCCTTCCCTTCCGAAAGCCTGCCTGCCCATCCGGCAAAATTCCCCCCCACTCCATCTCCTCCTCCAGTCTTCCCAGCAGTATCTTCGTGTATACCTTGTATGCCGAGTCTAGTAGGTTAATTCCTCTGTAGCTCTCTACCCTTCCCTTATTACCCTTTTTATATACTGGGCAAATTACCCCACATTCCATCCCTCCGGAAACCCACCCCCTCTCCATACGCTATTCATCCCCTCCAACAACTTCACTCTCACCACCCTTGATGCTTCCAACCATGCCTCGTTCTGGATCCCATCTTCCCCTGGCGCCTTTCCCTTCTTCAATCCCCTAAGCACTGCTTCCATCTCCTCTTCTGCTATCTCGTCTCCTCCATCTCCCTCATAGCCTCCCAAACCCGTTAGCCTCGTTTCAACCCCTCCCAATAATCCCATAAAGTAACTCTTCCAATCTGTCATGTGTATTTCGCTGGTTATCCTCTCCCTACCCTTCTTTCTCTTTTTCAGATACCTCCAGACCTCCCCTTCCCTTGTTATCCTTCTAATCTCTGCCGCCTCCTTCTCCCTCAGTTCTGTTTTCTTTCTACTGCATAACTCTCTGTATCCACTCCTGGCCTCCCTATATCTATCCACCCCTATCTTCCCCCGTCTCCACTGCCTCAACCTCCTTCGCATTAAGTTTTTATTCCAATTATGATTTTGATTTGATAACACTTTAATTTTTATCATGTCTACGTTAATCATCAAGTCTGCATCAAATTTTCTCCATGTTTCAATCAAGTCAAATGTGTACAGAGTTAAGTATTCATTAATCTTATACGAAATATTATTTCTGCCATACATTAATTAAGAGTGCTCTTATTTTCTGTCAATCGTTTCATATAAAAATTGTGAATTTCAGAATATTTTAATTAACTTTAGTTCTGACACTTTGTTGATCGATGCAGTTTTTAAGTATCATCTTGGTTCTTAAACACATTTCTAACCCTGTGCGAAATTGTCTTTCTGCCACCCTTAATTTACAGTGGTATAAAAGTCTGGCAATGTTCAATTAAAATTTAGGACATGCCTATTTTTGTATACGTTGATTCCAGACATAACAATTGCAATGTTACCAGATTTACTGTTTCTCTGATACTATTAGTCATTTTGCATTTTTAAGACTGCTTTCCCATCTTCACACATAGCTTCTTGAAACACTTAAATTATTATTAATTAGTTAGAATTAACTTCCGTAAATAGCAAAAAAGATTAAAAAAATAGATAATAGATTCCCAAACAGTTTTGGCAACTAAGTTATCATCAGGAGTTATAAGTGAGAGAGAATTATAAGTAATAGGTCAAATTCTCACCATATTGACCTTTTTGTTTCAGCTTGTATTTGTAACCTTGAACACAAATAGCTAAGACCAAAACAAAAATTTATTTTCTTTAAGAAGCAATATGTAACACATTTCCCTCAACATTTACTTAAAATTATCTTATACGTTAAGAATTTAAAAGAGCTGATAAATAATTAAAAAAATCTTATCTTAAATAGTTTCATAAACGCTGAATATGTATGAGTCATTAAAAGAAATAACGATTTTGAAGATGATAAAAAAAGTAAATTCCTTTCTAGATATATTATTTCCTGCTGATCTTATAGTTCAAGTTTTGTATGTCGGCCACCGTGCTGCGTCCCAGTGCAATCTCTATGTTGCGCTCTATCGATTTGACCGAGTGTCCGCGTGGGAGGCCGCATTGTGTGTCCCGGAGATGTTCGTAATAATCGAAGGAGCGAGCGTCGTTTACTTCCGGTAGAAATACCAGACACGCACGCTCATATTAATCACCTCCTTTAACTAACTGTATTCTTACATACAGTTTTTTGTTCTTTCATAAAAGAATAACTGAAACAGGATTTCATAAAAATCCCATTTCAAAAAGATTTCAACAAAATTTCAAAAGACTATTTCTTTCTTAAAATTACTTCTACCCACACAGGTAATCTTTTAAAAACTATTTTTACTGCCAACGACGTCGTTTTGTCGCCAACGGAGACATTTTCAATGCTATCAACCTATTTTTAGATATGAAATTAAGTCGGTTGCTTCAACATGATTAAAATTACGAAACTAAAACCAACACGAAAACCTTCTTTGCTTAATCGAATTGTTGTTCAAGTAAATAAAAAGAATGAAACGGATTGTCTTCTTGAAAATTGGTAGTTGTAATGTAACATGCCTTGACGTTGGCACAACGGACGATGAGAGGGATAAATTTACTTTATAGCCTGAATGAAATTGCATGACCTCCGGGAATTTTGGCTGATTAACAACGTTCGCGTGTGGAAGGTTTCAATTTTATACTCGTTTATCTTAAGAAAAATTATATACAGTAAATCTCTTGTATCCGCGAGGACTAGTCAAAAGTGTAGTATTAGTTCTAATGCTTAGTTAGCTCTTGTTTTAGTTGTTATTCGCGTTAGATAGTTGTATATTTTTATTGAACTACATAAAACAATAAGAATGGCCTAAAAAAATAAAAATAAAGTTTATAGACATTCATTTAACGATGTTGTTATCAAATCTAACTTGGAATATTTTAATAATAACTTATAAAGTCATAAAATATACTTCCATTTAGATATTTATACGTGCTTTCAGTTTTAACCTTTCTGTTCGGCTATTAAATCAACAATAATCAAGATAACGACTAACTATTAACATTTAAAGTCATTCAGGTTATATATACAAGCATGTAAATATTATTCATTTATATATTAACCATTGTTTTATGACTAAAATTTAAAACATTAATGAAAGAAATTGTTTAAATTCATTCTAATATGTTGATTCATGGAATGTTTAGTTTATTTCATAAATCAATATCGAGAAATTAAAATATGGTAAGTATTTTACACCCTTAGAATAGATGATGATATGAGTCAGAGTTCTTTGTCTTATTATTTTTGCTCTATATTTATCCTTGGTAAACCGCCTCGCAGGTCACGTTTTGTTTTAGTTTGGTACATAACCTGAGTCATACGCTCTCATAGCTGGAATATTAAATTAATATTTTAAAATTGATTTATACTAATACACTGTCGTGCGGGGTTGATTCATGGTTTCTCCACAAAGAAAAATGAAACGAAAACTTAGGCGCCACAATTAAATCAGTCGGACGTTAATCATTTTCGTGACACCGCCGATGTAGGCGTTTTAACTTTTAATGATTTAGTACAAGAAACGAGGTGTTAAAATAATTTATTACGAACATTTTTGGATTTCTTATTAAATTTTATATACAGGGGATTTTAAATTACAAAGTTTTAAGAAATTTCTAAATTTCAAAACTAATTCTGGGACTCCTGTATATAATATGCTATACAAAGTGTAGGATGATTTTATTAGTTCTTTTCATTACGAAACTTTATCTGTCACGAGGTTTAAACAAGAACCCATTTGTTCAACAGCCTCACTTCAATAAAGTTATTGCGATATTTTCATTAACGTTCCGGTGAAAGATCGTAACTTACCAATAGAAACAGCTCAACTGATTCTCATAAATATTAATTGAAATAGTTTGTTTCAAATGTGATTTAGTAATCCATAGTTTATAATCCGTTTCATCTTTAGAAATGGGTTTTTAAATGAATTTTATTATTTAGTCCTTGGGTTTAAATTAAATTGAACATAACGGAAATAAAAGGATAATGAAAGATTAATCTTTTTTACACTTGTATTTATTTTTTTAAATTATTATATTGTAGTAGCTTAAAAATAAATAACCTCATATTGATTACAGATTCAATTGATTTTATTATTACACAAAAACGAATTTTTTGTATGAGGTTTGTGATATTTAACGAATAATAAATTTTAAAAGACATAGATTTTTTTTGTAAAATTCAAATAACTTAATAAATAAGGCAATCTACATCCCTGTTTTTTTTACAATATTTCTGTTTAAAATAATCTTAATTTATTGACTTTATATTATATCTTATTCCATATCAATTTTTCATTATCTATATTCAATTCGTAAAAAATTATAAAATTTTAAATTAATATAACCAGAGGCTTGCCCAGAAGGAAATTTTACACAATCCCAGTAATTTCAGTAAATTCCCAGTAAGCAATCCCAATAACTACCAAAAGCTCAGTAATTTTGCCTAATAACATTGAGGGAGAGTGGCGAAGTGCAAATGTCTAAAGAATTTAAAGAACCAAGTATCTGATCTGACAATAAAATAATTTTAATTGTATACGGCCCACACACAGACAAAACATATATGATTAAAGACATTCTGGGAAGAACAAGTTGAGGAAGTAAAACATGCAATAGGAAGAACCTCGTAATAGAAGTCTTTGATAGCAGAATGGTAAATATAAAACGATTATTGGAAAACATGAAGAAAATACCAGGAAAAGTAATGACAAAAATATGCTTGATTTCTGCATTATGAACGACCTAATGATAATAATTAATTATTTCCCACAAAGTAACGCATAAAATTACAAGGCAAGTACGAAGAAGAAACGATCAATTATCATCAACCTGGAACAGCTCCGGAAGCGAAATTTGAACCTTGATAGATCAACAGCAAGAAAAGTAAGATACACGTAACAAAAATGCGCTATTTGGGAAGTGTGAGAGGAATAATTAAGAGGGATATATAACATGAGCAATATTCATATCAGAGGAACTCAATATACAATTAACATTCAAATTTATTGTCGAGAGACAGTTATCTTAGTTTGGACACAACCGCGTTGCCAACCCCACTGATTTATCGGTAGATCAAAAAAAAGGTAAACAAATTTGTAGTTAATGATTATTTTACAAAAGTAAGAAACATATTAATGGAGATGTTATGGCAAAATCTGAAAGAATCTATAATATTGATGAGAAAGGGTGCCGGCTCACAGTTCATCATCAGCAAGCTGAGCATGCAGAATCATCTCACCTGCTGATAGATATCACGTTATTGCCTTCCAAAGAATGAGCAACCCATTAGTTGCTATACATGGATAAAGCAGTCTTGAAAACCTTTGTGATGAAAAAATTACATAAAGAGTGGTTCCCGGGCTACTGAGATGTATCCGTTCGACTCTCATGTTATTTCTGATGAGGCTTCTGCTCCTTTAACTGTACCCCACATAACAGATGAGAGTCTTCAGTATGTGCTATTCCACGAGAAGAAGACTCATCTTCTGATTTCAATGAATCTGAACATTATCCATCCGTTTCGTCCTTGGAAAAAGTAGTAGCATTAGAGACACACAATTTTCATACGCAAGAGACCAGAATCAACTCACAGTAGTTTCATCCAGAATGGTAGACCAATGTTTGATCACACCAAAAAGAAAGGGTTAAAACTACCGATTTTTTCTGGTACATATCAATTTTTACAATTGATTCTACCGACTTTTAGGCGATATAGGTTGGCAACATTGAGCATAGGTAAAACGAAGATGGAAAGCCAGAATACTGAAAGAAAGGAAGATCAATAAATATTGGCACACAATAGACCCGGGTGGAATTTGTAAATAAAACCCTATCATTCTGCGGGAATAATGGTTCAGCCGACGCTTACCAGTTCTAAACTGTATTTATTTTGGAAAACAAACAATAGGATCATCGCAATCTGGAAGCGCAAAAGATTGTATTGCAAGCAACGTGGATGTGAACAAGCCATCGAGGTTTAATTTCCTCAAATAACTCGATTTAGCCGACAGTTCTAAAATTTATTGCAAACGTCATGGGTCCCAAGACTAGCACAACCTAGCACTATCTTGAAGTAATGAATTCAACGGCGAAGTAATAAGCAATCGTGAGAGAAGCAAATAACTGCTTAATACGGGTACTATTGAGGCAAGCAGATTCGAATATTCTTAGCCAGATGTGAGAGTATTCAAGATGAACCACTTAAGAAGTAAAGGTACTGACAATTCTATGTCGTTTAGAATAAAGGATGCTCCAGCAACATTTCAAAGACTGCTGCCACCGCCTTCTAAATGTTTTATCTGGATTCTTGTGGACGTTCGTTATCTTGAAGATGTCGTTATCATTAGGGCGAATTGAGAAAATTATCTATTGTGTCTACGACAGTATAAGAAAGATTACAAATGAACAAAATACTCAGTTATAGAAACTAAATCTGGAAAATTATACTGATCGTGTTTTTGCCAAATTCTACTAACATTATTCTACTCCAAGGCGAATTAAGTAATATAGGAAAACAAATTACAAAGTTAGGAGTACTTAAAGCTATTTTGTTTCCCATTCGCCGAATTGTAAACGAACATAAATCAACTCCATAACATCTTTCAAGATATGAATTCCTAGTAATCAAAGCTGAAAAGATTCAGTGTTCTTCAATTTCAAGTCTTGTAATTAAGGCCTATTGTCATTCAGATACAAAAAAAAAGCAACGTGTTGAAACTGTAATAAGAAGTCACCGAACCTACAAACTATGCCAATAAAATCCACATATTTTCGATATATTTATTGATTATTTTTCTGCAACAACGATATATTTATAAATTGTAAGTTAGGCAACACACGTTGCTAAAAAGCGTCTGTCCCGGTGGATTTATAACTTTTGACAGAAAACGGTAATAACTTATCCAATAAAAAATAATGAATTGCTTCATTGAATTTGTATTCACCACTCCTAAAAAATGCAAATCCTTCTTTAGTTTATTTCCTGGGTATGCCACTGGATATAATAATGCAAATAAAAAAAAATTTAATCGTAAAAAATCACAGAATAATTGTAGGGAATTTATGGTAACAACCTTGTTTATACAGAACGATTATAAAAGAGAAAAAAAGAAAAATAATAATATAGCTTGATATATTTACACTTACAAAAAAAGTTTCACAACCTTAACAAAAAGGAATTTAGTTTTAAAAATTTTGTTGAAAGAAAGTTTTTTTGACTTAGAGTAGCACAAAAAATGAAAATATAAAATAAATGACTACTCGCTACATGTTTTCTTAGAAAAATAATATACAACTTTTCTCTTAACTATTTTTTTCTCAGTCGACGGAAATGGAAGATTCTTGAGAAACTACTGCTACGGATCTAAAGATGTAAAACTTAAAGTAATTAAACTAAAAAAAAAATAAATATATCACAAAGCCAAGACTTTACGGTTCAAATATCAGTTTCAGTGTGTGAATTACTACTACTTTTTTCATGGTCTTGATAGCTTAAGTATTTTTGTTTTCCCAATTCTACGGTTTTTAGAAATTCGCTCTCGCCAAATAAAAACCTTTTAACATTATTTTCCATTTCGACATATTTTTCCTTATTGATATCGTTATTATCCGTTGTTTTTAACGAGTCTGACCTAGATATATCAGAATAGTCGGTATTGTTATTTTCAATCCACTCTGCAACCCTGCGATTTTGAAAAGACGTATCGCTGACGGTCGAATTTAAATTCTCACCGCTGGATATAGAGTTTTGTTCAATTTTTTCACTTTTTATTTTCTTCTCATGATGTCTCGTGTATAAAACCGGAGCGATATTATTATGAGTATTATCCAATAAAATATTCTTAGATCCCGTTTGAAGTCTCATCGAGCAATATCTTGGTCCTTTTAAATTTTCTGAATTCGGAAAACTATACTGATCGGAAACGCTCGCTTTATTTGATTCCATTTCGTAAGCTTGAGACGCCATATCACACAATTGGTGATGTATTGTCCTCCTAACGTCTTTTTCTTTACTTCTACTCATTTTATTGGTTTCGTTAAGATTATAATGTACAATAGTTTCATTTTTTGGTGTACTATTAAAATCTATTAAATCATTATCGTTCGTTATTTTATTAAATAAACCGTTATTTACATTAACTACTTCTTCTACATCTTTAGTTATCTTTAATACATCATTTGCACATTTACTATCAGCTAAAAAATTATTCGGTTGTACTTTTGCTATATTTTGGTTCGTATTATCGTGCACGTAAATTGGTACATTTTTATTTTTTATAGATTCAACATTTTTAACCACTTTTAGAGCCGTTTGGTTTGCGTTTAAAGAAACGTTACATTGCAAACACGTCGATTCTTTGTAATCCCCGGTTTGTGTGCTTACCGTGTGATGCGTTACGTGATGCACTATTTTATAACTTTTTGAACAGGTACATGTATCGCAGTGTTTTACATTAGCCCGTTCCCTTTCGCGTTCCTGAAGAACTTTCGCCATTATCGCCGCTGAAACTATATCCACAGGCGGATTTTCTACCTCTTTTTCTAGTAATTTCTTTGAGGGGTTAGGAGACTTTGGAATCGAATAAACCATGGCTGTGGGAGGAAATGTTGGTATTGGGACTTTTATACTCTTTATTTCAGGCGGTGTTTTCTTTTCCTCCGGTTTTCGTTTTCCTTGAAGGTATGATGATACTTTCGCTTGAACTTCATTTGGTAACTGCAAATAAACAATTAATATTTAATGATGATTCATTGTTTATTTCAATAACAACTTATGTACGTATTTTGCAATTTGTTTATTGGACTTTTTTTGTTATAAATAGAATAATCCTAATATTTACCTTCTATATTTTTTATCAAGATAACGTCACATTTACGTATGTCAAAAGTACACGTACAGCAAGCGATATTAAAAATACTCAGTTTTAAACTATATAATAGAATTTTCTACCTATGTACTAATGACAAGTTGTTAGCATTAATCAAAACAGTTGCCATTACATTTCTAAATTTTTTTATTATTACAAAGTTGTATTTAAACCTTAATCTTAATACCATACAATGATAAATACCTGCCAATAAGTTAATGACGATTTTAATCAATTCTTATTGTTAATAATCATAAAGATTGAAATCCAATAAATTTTCATGGTAAAAACTTACAGAACCCACTTTGAGTGTAACAATACCCACTCTAGTTGTTTACTTAATATTAAGCAAGCCTACATAACGAAGTAAGAACAGTTTCGAGCTCTGGAATCATAATCTCTTAAACAGCATGCTCCTAGAGGTTATGATTCCAGAGCTAGGATAATAATAATAACTGAGGCTTTAATAATTTGAGTTTAAAGTCATATTACGAGTTTTTCATATATTCAAGGACTTATTTTATTATTTCGTTATCAAGTAATTATATTGAAGGATAGTTAAATTGTTAAGGAATAAACATTTTGTTGGTTTTGTGTCTCCTAATGGCTTGCAAGATAATAAGATGAAACAAGTTTACAAATAAATAATACTATTTCATTTCAATTTTTCATAATTAATTAATACTGAGGATCTGTTTACATTGACCAATAACTAATACTATTATTCAACATCAGCTATCCATCTGGAATTCGTCACTGATCATACACCTTCAAAATTCCTCGCCACTTACTAAGGGGTCTCGGTATCTCTGTATTAAATTCTATATTGTGACTCATACACGTATTTTTGTAATTCATTTGAAATTATTTAATGAATTAAAAAGAAACAATTTAGATATATAATTTAAAAATCTAGGACACAGCAGATAAGTCTTCTGAGATTAAATAATACGCTATCAAATTGCGACTTTATTTCCTTACACTCCAATTTCACTTATGATTTAAATTTTTTTTTTTCTATTTTATAACAATTATAATTTGACAACACTCAAACCATGATTGATTTGAGACTTTTAAATTTCTCATAACGTTCAAAAATAGTGGAATACCCGCTTTTTCTACAATGTTGTTAATGTTTCATTTAAAACAATTACCAAATAACAATTTATTTAAATAGTTAAAAAGAACACGTTCTTAAATTATTTTTGTTTTTGTTTGGTTTCCTTTTTTTTTAAACAAATAAATATGGTTAAAGAATTCGAGGTTATTTTTCAAATTAAATTCTACTTTATTTATTTAAGGCTAATCCTACTATTGACCTTGTACATTGTATATCAAGATAACACATAAATTACGTCAAAAAGTACGTGAAAGAAAGTGATAACTAAAATAAGGATAAAACTCACCGTATCAACCTTTTGAGATACAAAGTTTCCTGGTTTACATTGTAGGAACTGGATTGCCAAGGCCACGTCATTTTTATACCTTTCCTATAGAGAATTAATGAGAGAAAATGTACATAAATTAAAAAATAAAAATCTATGCATTATTCTAATTTAATTAAAATGTTTTCAACGTACGTTATCTTCCGTTAGTTTTTTTATTGTATAATTAGCTTCGGCTAATTTATGCGACAACGTCGCCACGTCTTTTGTTAAGGTGCTTTTGTCCGTTTCTGATGTATCAACTAATTTTAGAAGTTTATCTTCTAGTCCTTGGTTTACTCTTTGAACTCTCCGATGCGCCTCGTATAATCTACAAAAAAAAACAGTTTTAATACCCATTTTTTTTCAGTTGTTCGTCAGAATTTTAAATTTTTACAAAAAGCAAGGTTATTGAATGAAATCATCTTAAAAAAACTTTTAAATTATGTAGGAATGTTTTAGAATGTTATCAATGGGACGTACTTTATAATGTTGCACTATCTCAATGACCTACTTTAAAAAAATGGGATTTATCAACATCAACAAGTAAGTAGTTCTCTAAAATCATTATTACTAACGGGGGATTAACTGTAATAATTTTTTTAAATTGAAAGTTATCGTTTTTGTTATAATTTCCTCAATAAATTCAACACAATTTATTTTTATAGTCTCAACATTTTTGAAGAAGTAAATTTGCTTGTAGCCCTAAATTTAATGTAAATGAAATTGTTTAAAATCTAAAAAGCTTTTTAAAAAATTATTTTCTAGTTAACGATGCAAAAAATATGTACTAACGCATTGTATTTTCAAACGATAAGAATTTATTACCATATATTAAGACACCTGACATTTTTATTTTACAATTATCATAAGATTTTTTTACTTGGTGATATAAGCATTCCTCTTTGCATACCAACCTCAATACATACACACAAAATTATTCTGCAATTATTTCTCCTTTTATTTCCTACAAAAAAATAGAAAATATTTACTTTCACTTCATTCACATCAACTTATAAACACAATGAACAATCGCTGTGTACAGAAACTAACAATACAGAAAAAAGAAAGTAAATTTGGCGAAAGGAAAATTTCGTGTTCTAGATTTTAATAAATTTTTATAGACACGAGGTGAAGGTTTAAATGCGCAAGTAATGATTTAATTTGTTGGTTACAAATTATTACACCCCTTCTAGAAAATCAGGTATTTTGCCGATTCAAAATAATAACTTTTGTTATTCAAAATATCTTCGTATACAAGCAGTTTTAGGCCGCGAAAACGCTATTTTCAAGTTAATCAATTTATCAAAGAAGAAGAAACTGCAGAATATTCTGCAAGTGCAAAACTATCCATAAAAAATAGTGACCATATTGTATGCAATAACGAGGATGCATATCGTTTGATAGAATTTTTACCGTGTTCAGTTTTTACCTCTACAGACCAACATCCAAATCATCATTTCTGTCCGCTAGAAGCTGAGGGTTGGTAGGACTGGAAAAAAGCTAAATCAACTGGATCAGATTATTTAGTGAAACATCCTATACCACTTCCAGATGTATTGGATACCAGATGTACAAAAACATGTATTGGAAATTTATCAAGATAACTTGCTTGTCAGATGTTTGAGTCACACTCAGAATTGGGCGATTAACCCCAAAGCAACTACATTCTGGCTTCTAAATAGTCGAAATTTCTGCTTTTGTTGCGGCTAGCTTGTTTAATGAAGGTCACAGTGCCATTTGATTTCATTAGTAAAGAACAGCTGGCAATGGAAAGTTCATTTTATGCAGAAACAAAAGGTTTATTGTATGGCCAATAAGTCATTAGAAAATTAAAAAAATCAGTTTTTACTATTCTAAACTTACTAAACGAATCATAGACTGTTCAAAGCGAAGCAGCTCGCGCCGTAACCTTCCCTAAGACGATTGCTATTTGCCGTCAATTTTAAAAAGTTTTGGAAATTGTCAATATATAGGTCTATTTTGGTTCAAGACTTCTGTAGTTCCGAACAGTTCTGAACCTCTCCGCGCATACGTCTAATATGCAATATGTATGTTCAGAAAGTTTCAGAACTGTTCGGAACTACAGAACTCTTGAACAAAATGTTTGAAATTAATTGCATCCTGATGAAAAAAATTAGAAAAAGATGTATCTCCCTTCTTAAAGTATAGTTGCCCAAAACAAGTTGAATCCATAGTATATATTAAGAACATTGAACTCAATTAAGAACATTTAATATTACATTTTTCAGTTTATAGCTAAAAATAGCTAAATCGATTAAAAATTAGATACTTTCGGAAAAATACTGGAAATAAACATACATATAGCAATCATATTGGGACATATTTGAACCATAACGTCTAAGTATCCAAAGAAATTAGATACACTATACATAGTGTTCATAGAATTTAATATCTGAGCCAAAAGTCAAGGCCCCTCACTTTAGAGATCTGGTTCTGGTGATAAAAGATGGTTCTGGTGTGTGTTCCAGAGACAGGACGTCGCGCCTTCATTTCTTTATGTAGGTAAGATAAAGGCGCGACGCACTGTCTGGAACGCACCATCTTTTCCGATTGTACAGAGCTTATTTCTATTTAATATATAATTAGCTTAAATCGCTCTAAAAAATTAGAGAGACGTAACTTTGAAAAACTGATAACGATATCCGATAAACGCAATTATTTGACATATTTCGGCCAAATCGGCGATGCAATTTACCCAGCCGTTTTCGACATAATGGCGTCTTACTAAACCGCGATTTTCCACGAAACTATATGGAATATCGAAAAAATAAAATATGCTCCTCATTAAGAACACATCAGGCTACCACCTGTTCAAAATGAAAATTTTTCATCACAATTTTTGAAAAAAAAAAAAAAAAAAAAAAACGCAAAGAGGACAAAGTTTCCGGTGCCGTAAAAAATGGAGTATTTTTCATTTAACTCGCGATAAAAGAAAACCGCGGGTCCGAAAATTTTCAAATTAACACATGTTATGTAAAAATGTTCAGTGATTACAACAAACTTTGCCGCAATTTTTTTTAACGAGCTGTTGCGAAGATATCCATCTCTAAAGTGAGGGGCCTTGACTTTTGGCACGGATTGTAGTAAATTTTGATGTTTTTCAAATGGCTTTTAGATAAGTTTTTTTTTAATGAAACATCCTGTATATTATGTGCTAGTTGAATTGCCCATCAAGGTCCTTTTAATTTATATTAAGTGTGCCACATGTCCAATTTTAGTAGTTTTCGTGATATTTACAATTTAAAGAAAAATGTGTAATAAACTATTGTATAAAACATTCTTTTCTTTCTCAAATGATTTAGTAACTATCGACCACCAGGACACTAATAACTCACCGTGTATATTATTATAGTATAAAACATGAGCAAACAGTAGTAAATGAACAAAATGTATGAAATTAATTTCATGTTAATGAAAAAAAATCTTGAGAACGCACTTATTTTTGTGCTTCTAAACGTATCTCCGCTTTAATCATGACTTTTTAAGAACGAATTAAATGAAAAAGTTGCGATATGCGTTGAAAGTGGGTAAATTGCCACTTCTAGTTGACGGATTTAGCGCAAAAGTTGATAGCGATCTACAATTTTAGTGTAATAGCCAATTTCGGTATCCTGGCTAATTGCGTTTTTGAGTTATCGTATTTACATACACACACACATACATTACATATTGTTACAAAAAGTTATAATGGATTCAAAATTATAGATCTTGATGTCCAATTTTTGCACAGAATGCAACAAAGGTTTTCAGACTAAAATATAATCTAACTTATTTCATAACACAGAACATGAAACTCAGGGTTTAATTCTCTTGGGCTATTAAATAATACAATTAGACATTACTACAATACAATACCCAATTATTTAGAGACATAAATCAATCAATCGTAATCATAACCAGTAAAAATTATAAAATTGTTTAATATTACATGAAATTGCTTAATACATTACAAAGGTTCTATGCTGAAATTGATAATTTTGTTAATATTGATGTGTCATTATATTTAACATTATGAAAAGCTATCCAATAAAAATGTTTCAAAAGATTGTAATTCATCAAATAACTTAGTTAATCGAAATTACTTTTGTTATGTCAATAAAAATATACAATAAATACAAAAAAGTATTCATACCGTTTATATTTATCCTGCCATGTTAATAATTCTTCTCTCATCGCAACCATTTCCCCATTAGGAAACTTATTGGCTTCATTCAAAAAATTTGTTTCCATGCTCAAAATATGATTATCCCTCTCAAGTAGTCTTTGCTTGAGATTTTCAATTTCAACGTGTAAATGAACATCATGATCATTCGATACGCATCTTGAACATTGACACCCGCACTCCTATAAACAATTAACAACAAAGTATTAAAAAAACCATCAACACAAAACCTTTTTAATTGTTTCGTTCTCTTTCGCTACATCGATACAATTATTTGTAATTTAATACGACGGAATCGCGTTACATCTTACCTGGCATTTACTGTTTGCCATTTCTTCACTTAAATAAAATAAAAACTAGATGACTGAGAACGCGATTAAAAATAATCATAAAATAAGAATGTTAAAAAAAAATTTTTTTTTTCGATGAACGATCACTTTGGAAGCACTTTATTTAACGATTGGATCGAAACGAATGTAAATTAAAAGCGAAAAAAATTAATAACGTCACTATCCAGGAAATTAAGCACGTTAGAGAACGCGGATTTTCCCACACTGATACGAACACGTAAGTGTATCTCAGTGTTTTTTAGGAATGGTAATAATGACAGCTGCTGTCAAATGTCAAATACACGCTTAAAAGTTTTCCTTTTTTGCTACTAGGTGGCGCTTGAAATAAAAGTACCTATAGTTAATTTTTAAAGATGTTGATTTCACAAATTTAATTTAAAAGACAATTAATGTTGAATTGTGTATAATACATATTAGAAATATGGATATGTAAATAGATTAATTAGATATAATATTAATAAGTAGTGTTATTTAGTATAGATACACTGTATGCTTGGTTGCCTAAAACACATATATTTAACTGAAATGAATAAAAATTATATCTTACAAATAATTTTAATTAACTATTATTTATTTATTTATTATTAATTTATATTTCAATTATTTAACTACATTACATTATATATCATAAATTATATATCGGGTAGGCGGACCAACCAACCTTGCACCGCGACCTCAAAGATCTGTTGTATACCGATAGATAACATTATCAAATTGCATAGTACAGACCAATGCTTTTAACGAACATTAATACCTTGCTCGGTAAAAAGTTATTCAGATCCTTCCTCCCAACAAGTTGAGGTGTGTCTTTAATCGGCAGTGCCCAGTAAAGACACCCATTAGAACTTCAATGCTGCTACGAACTTAAGTTGTCTCACGTTTGGCCATCGCAAATGATATACCAATTGCTGGGTCTGGCCCCACAAACGCTTTAGCGCTGCACTCTCGTGCTAGCTTATTTGCCGGTTAATTGCCAGCAAACCCAGAGTGATCTGGGACCCAGATCAAAGAAACTCTGTTATCACAACTCAGTGTGTCTAAAGTTCTTTTACAGATATTAACCAGAGCAGACACCGTTTTCACGGCCTGCAGCACCTGGTGAGCGGCTTGACTGAGAAAAATCGTGCTGTCATGTTCTTCACCCCTCTCTCAAGAAGGATTCCAGCACCCATTTCAATAGCAAATACTTCCGCCTGGAATACAGTACAGTATGTACCCAGGCTGTAAGCTTACTTAATAAGAAGTGTTTTTAATTCATCTGTAAACATGCAAATATCTGCCTGATCCAGAGAATTTTCGTTTTCGATCCAGGACTGCCGTTGAGGTAGTACCATAGGTCTAAACACAGCCACATAGAGCCAGTGCAGTCTTTCGGAGGTAAGACCCCAATTTTTACCACAAAGACTACGACAAATCTACAAGGATAGTCTAGCTTTGTGTAAAATACCCTGCAAATATCCATTCCATGAGAGGGTTTTGTCTAGGATTACTCCTAGATATTTGACTTCCTTTGAGAAAGGTATTTCTTCACCTTGGATAGTCCAAACAGGTTCCTTTGACTATAACGTCAATGTCATCAGCGTACATTTCATCAATCAGAAGGGACCAAAGCCCCTCCCTGCGGAATGCCAACCCCAGGCATGAAGCGTATCGTGTCACCGTGGAGTGAACTAGAAACTATTCTGCTATCAAGCATATTGCCGATATAACCCGCTATAGTTAATTCCACTCCCCTGTCAAGAGGAGCTCTTTCAAGAGATTGTGGTATTGCGTTGTTGAACGCACCTTCTATATCCAGAAACACAAAAACCAAGATGTCATTATCCTGGAGCGTCCTGGATACTCTACCAATCAAGTTGTGTAGAGCCAGTTCTGCTGACTTTCCCGCTTGATAAGCGTATTGGTGACGACTAAGTGGACCAGATACCAGTGGCACCCTACAGATATACCGTTCCAGAACTTTTTCGAGGGTTTTTAACAGAAATGTTGAAACATATTTCCAGGTGACATCCGCTCTGAAAATTGTTACCAAAATAGGCAATAATAGCAACCTTCCTTGCTGTAACAAAGCAGGAAAGATATTGTCTTCTCCAGACGATTTGAACTGTTTAAACGACTTTTCTAGCCACACACCAATCCGTATTTAAGGGGCGCTTTGCTATGCAAGAATTGCTCTAACATTATTAGTCCCCATCATCAGGCCTCCTGGGAAGTGGGTCTGCATGAGAAGCCGTAACGAGGCTCTGCTAGAAACTGTCAGACGGCATTAGGGACATTATTTAACAATGTTGAACATTACAAATCATTTAATTAAATAATTAAGTATTAATGTTAAAAATAATAATTAAGCTTGAAGTGCAGAGTATGTTGGGTTGCCTAAAAATATTAACATTAATTTTGAAATTAAAATGTACAAAAATTAAAAAATCATTTTAAAAATGGTGTTAAAATTAATAAATACAACCTGTAATAAATGAGGAATAGATTAATTATGTTTAATCTTAATAAACGTCAAGACTCAATCAAAATATAATTTCCCACAAAACCTATACATTAACACCTTTACTTTGACTAATAAACATTAATAGTTTTTCTAAATGATTTCTTATAAACTAGTTTTATTTTATTTAATAATAAAATATAATAACAAATATAGTTCATAAGTATGAAAAATTAAAGTATGGTGTATTGGGTTGCATATACACCACATAATACAATTTTTTTATACTTTGAGAACAACAAATAATCTAATAATAAATTAGTTTATTATAATTAATATAATTAGTTATATTTAAATAGATTAAATGGTGATTTTATTTATGATATTATATCATTTTCTTTAGTAAAGTATAATTGGTTGTCTATATTCTCGTCAAACCTGTTTTAAAAGAATTGTGTCGGTAAAGTTCGTAAATGCTCGTAATGTTACCGAAGTGAAAATTTAAAATACCGGCTGTAAGCAGCAACCAGCAGCCGGCTTCTAAAGCTCTCTTCAGTTTACCGCGTGTGTCCGTGTAGGGTTGTAGTAGTTAATGCCCAAGAGGGACGCTGACGAGTTTGAATGGATATTTACAAAATGCGTGTAAAGCGTGTGTGGGTTTAATATAAAACTATTCCCCTCCCATACAAGTGAACCGTAATTAACTCAATAAACATTTTTAATTTTTCTTTTAAAGTGTTTAAAGTGTTAATCTCGCAAAATAAACTTTCCAGTATGTGCGCGTTTTGGGAATTAGCGTTTGGATTGATAGGTAGGTACTTTATTTGTGTATTTGGATGAAGAAAAAACGTAGTATAAAAAGTTGTGTTTCCGGGGGGCAATTTACTGCAGTTCATCGAACGCGGTTTCGCACTCGGAAATAACATTCGCGCAAGCTTTTGTTGTATTCAATTTGGCCGGGAACGCGTGAACGAGTATCCAAAACGTTATTGATTCGATTGGTTTTCGACGGTGCATTTCCGCTTATTAAATTGGGTACACGTTTTGTATATCCGGAAGAATCTGGTTTAGTTATTGGCCATAATATGAAGATAATTTGGTTAAATTATCCAACTTCCAACAAAAAGTTTGATTCAACACAATTTTCGCAGTTTTGATGAATAAAATTTTGCATGTATATTATAAATTTAATGGAGTAATATTTATGAGAATGTAAAATAGGTGTATAATTATGTTCCTTTAGGAACACCTTTTGTAAAATAGCGGCGGATGTCCTGTAGATCGTAAAGATGTTGAACAGATCTATTAAAATTCAGAACTAGTCTTTATATACATGGCTTAATAATAAGTCGTGTTCCGCTTAAGAAAAGAGATTCAATCCTTTGATGTGGATTGGTACATGCTGTATACGAAATGAACTCATTATCATAAACCATGTCAACTTTTTGAGTAATGGTCATACGTTTTCTTCACGGTGTACACATAAATGCTTCTGGTTTGACATAAAAAAATCGATTTATACTTGTACTATCGAAGTTTATAAGTCTATTAAATCCGTTCTGTATTAGCTTAACATTTTCCTGCGACTCTTACTGGTTACTATTTGCTGAATATTATGCCACACCTAAATTTGAATCTAAACTAACACTTTCTCATCGATTCCTAGAAGACTTTGAATTTCAAAATGAAACGGTACTTATTAGATGATTGTATTTTGGAGACAATTAATTTTTAACGAGATTGAGAGAACAATGTTTATTCAGGTCAACAATACAAATTAAAATAGTTACAACAAAACAAGAAATAGAAAAACGCTGTACGTTGGTCTAAAAGGGCTATCGACCATAGTCTTTCTGCCCAGTTTTCACAATTTTAATAATAAAAAGTAATAATATACAATTACATTATGTACACAAGTCCAAATGAAGTTATTGCTTTCCTTCAATCTGTAGTACTCCTTGGTTCTCAATGCATGAATGAAGTACTATCATCATAGCTGACAACCATTGTTATGTATTGTTTTAAGTCATTAATGTCAGTAAGTCTTGTAGTATACAGCATTTTTTGGCATTCCCAAACCGAATGTTTCATCCAAGTAATGCCGTATCTTTAATGAATAACACGGTGATTTTGTATAGAACAAAATTATGCACCGTAACTAAGTAAGACTTCTCTGTTGTAGACTGATCAGCACAGCATACATTTACTTTCGGAGAAGATCGAGTGTCCATTCTTAGTTAAACGGGATTTTCTGTATTCCACAGGACGAAATTTTGTTGACGTGAAATGTGTGTTCATTCGTGTGTTTATGGTTGTCTTTTCGAATATCTCTCTCGTACTTGACTTTCCTGTTGAGTTGGGTTAGATTAGGTTGGGTTTTGTTTTCGAATACTTCTGGACTACTGGATACTTATAGATTCTCAGTTGATAGTTGCACCTAAAAGTATCTAGAAAGCTTGTTTTCGGGCAAATGCTGATGAGAAAAAAAAATAGACAAGCTAATCGCAAAAGCTATATTTGCAACTTTAGAGCTTTAGGTATCTAGACACTTTTCAAGTGCAGAAAACAATTCCTCTTCACAGAGAATAATTTCCACGAGACTTTTGGAAGAAATTTATGAGGAAGAAAGAATGAAGTGTTTTGGCATCTCGCTTTTGTAATTCATACTATATACTAACCCATAGGTCTTGTGGACCTATATCTTAAACGTGATTTTCTGTATTCCAAATGACGAAATTTTGCTCATTCATACTGCTGATGACGTGAAATGTGGATCCATTCATATGTTTATCATTTTGAATAACACTCTCGTACTTGTCTTTTGTGGACTCGTAATCATTGTGCTTTGAACATTTAAGATACTATCTTGGGTTTCAATACTTCTGGAACGTCCACGTACAAATTTCTCATGCACTCATCCATGAAGTGTCTGAAGACGCACGACTAAACCTGAAACTTTCTAGTTCTAGGTCTAGTGTTGTACAGTCTTACAGAACTAAAACTAGAACTAACTTTCCTCGTATTAGAACGTTATATCGAGGTTTTACTGTATTAAAAACAATGGTAAGTGCTAATACATTTTGGAATTATAATAATGATATACATTAAACTTGATGATATACATTAAAGCGTGTTGTCTACTTATAACTGTTTTAATTTCCAAATAAACTTTGTTATTTTTAAATGATATCAAAACTTTTTACTTTAAGTTCTTAACTTTAAAAATTTTAACAATTTTATTGCAGTAAATATGACAGGCATAACTACATCATCTATCCTATAGATGGTTTACTTTATTACAGTTACAAGATAAATCTGGACAGATGTTTCTGTTCTTTTAAGGAACCTACAAGTTACAAATACGAACAGATTTAATCGATCATCTGGAAGAGATACCAAATCTAGTTTAGACAAAACAACTGTAACGGTTATTTAAACTTTTTAAACAACGATTAATCCGAGTATACTAACGGTTTGTGTTAGTCCGAACATTCCGTGGTTGAAGTAAAATGTACTACACGGGATGCGTCGTAAACGTTTTAGAATTGAAATCAAGACCGAAACGGTACTTGACTGTATCTCTAGGTGAAGTTACTTTTGTGGACATCTAGCGTTAAGGTATTTTACCTTTCCTTTCGCAGATTTAATATTAAAAATTGAGTTGAAAATGTTATTGTATGTAACGCATTTGAGTGAGATTTTTTTTAAAGTTGGTGCCGACGACAAATAATTCAATTCAATGTTAATAAGGGCCATTGTTAAATGTACCCCTAGTGATGTACTTGTCTGAACAAGATCGGAATGAGAATACTTGTCTGCTGGCGCAGGTTTATTGTAAGGGCACGAATACATTGGGGGACAGATGAAATCTTTCAACAACTTTACTTATAAACTCAAACAAACTTGATTCTTTATTGAAATTTAACAGTTAACATTTTTTGTATTTAATGTTCATAGTGTTATTTAAAATATTTTGATAAAATATAAGAACAAAACACCATGCTTTGTGAACTATTGATCCGAACATGTATATTGCCCTTTTCGTCAGTAAACCCTCGGGAACCCCCACGGAATGCAGTTCCACCATTTTCCGTCAAGTTATAAGTACTTTTGACGATAAAACAGGGGGAACCAACAGCATCGAAGTCGGTGTTGATGTTGATTCATTCAATTTAGTTCCAGCGGAAGCGGATTTTATATCCCGTAGCCAAAACTCCATTTACACCAAATCAATACGTTCCCCAAATGCGTGTGGTTGAGTTTATGTTTTCACCTTCCCACTAAACGTAATACAGTTTGCTTTAAACGGTTTCGCGATTTCTATATTACGAAGTGTTTGAAGGATAAGACATTTTTTTTAGTGTAATAGATAACGCCGCTTTGTGATCTTGTTGTAGTCGTCAGTTGAGAAGAATGCGTAAAGAGGTGCTTAACATTGTATCTTGGGTGAATAGAGTGCGGAGAGGTCCCTTTTCTCCGGGTTAATTATTACCTATTGAGGAGTTTTTCTACCTGTCTTTGAAAAGAATTTAAAGCTTGGCCATTGTTGTGTGGTATTCGTTCACTAAATGCTGGCTTCCAAACCGTTGCGTACAAATTTCTGTTAAGTATGCCTCAACATTTTTTATTAAAAAAATTATTCTCCTAGTGGATTCATCTTATAGTTTGGTGAAATGTTTAATTGCTTTTATGATGTTGTATTCTTGGGATTTCTTAGATGATTCTAAACCGGTTTAAAACTACAAGATCATCTCTTTTGACGCAATGTCGTTTTCCCGGGTTGATAATTCCATTTAAATTGCCCCCCGACTGGCAGCTGTGAGCTAACAAAGACTCGTCTCTTGGTGTGTTTCACGCGATGCAGGTGCTCATGAGGTTTAAATTAAACTTCGATTGCTTCTTAACCTTGCTAGAGGTTCATACATCTTTATTCATATTTACAGGTTATTGAAATCAAGATACAATTTCAAAGAAAAAAAAGTATTTAGCATTTTAAATAAATAAGTTACAATAACATTGACTCTTGAACCTAATTCTTTAACTCTTTGTGTTCTGAACTTAGGTATACATTAATGCCTTTTTTTAACATCATCTTATGATTTCAATACTTTAGTACAAAGATTCTTCTTGAAGTTTATCTCGAAATTAAACAGGCCATTACATCTTGTAGAAAAATCAAATAAAAAAGTCATCTCCGTATTAGTGAATTATCACGCACATTGGACTTATGAAATATTTACCAGAGGACCGTTTTCATTGTTCTCCAAACTCCGGTGTGGCACGGATCCGTCCTCTTTTCCTCTCCTTTTCTATATAGACTCTTTCAACCTTTCCTTTCGCACGACGCGACGGAACGGAACCAGTCCCATCGTAATTTGGTTTTATCGCACCGAGGCGGCATGAATTATAGATCAATTATATTGCGGGAAAACCGATTCAACCGCGCCGTGAGAATGAGCTAACCCTATACTCTACTCTTAAGTCTTGGATCATTCCTCCACCGCACAACCGAGTATGCAAAGTGGATTTCGAAGGATTATGAATGGATGTGTCGCGCCGATTCTCCGGCTAAGAACTATTATAGGCACTCGGAAGTTGTAAAGTACTCTCCCAACTCTGGGGGTCTAAGTAGAATACGCCCACTTCCTTTACAAGTGAAAGGAGTTTTTAAAGTTCCAACAATGCAAAATTTGTTTCAAAACATAAAATTGATCAATACTTTATTTTTGACAAAAAAATATTGTTTTAAGTAAATTTTGCACGCTATGTCGGCATGGTTGACTAATTATTAATTAGTAATTAAGCGCTATTGGGTAAAAATGATTTTTTTTCATTTTTAGAATTTCTTCGTCGTTTCGAACCATTAAGACGCCAATTTGTGTGTGGCGCACCGTGTAATTGTACTGAATTGGCTTCAGAGGCGATGAGTTGAATCGTTTTTTCTTCTTTTACGTACACGACGAGTCTCTCTGTTTTTCTTTTTCTCTTCGCGTTTTGTACACGGGCAATCATGATGGATGGATTTATTGAAAAGACTCGCTTCCGCAAAGTCATTTCAATTTGCCACAGTGTGAACGTTGGTGCACACTGCCTTCACGAGTGCCCGGCATTTCACTTTTTTTGTCGGGTTATTAACAGCCGAGAAACGAACGTCCTAACGATGTATCGAGAAAGCGTCAGCATTAACTGTTAATGATATCGCCATCATTATTGTTATAAATGGTACGTATAATGTTAACTAGTTGGTACGTATAATGAAAAGAAAACTAAAAAATCCGCATTAAAATTGTACATCTATGCATAATATGGTTGTTTTTCAAATAGAAATTCTCGTTTAATACGTTATTTTTTGTATGCGTAATTAAAGACAGCGTAATTACGTGTAATTTAAAAGCAAACTGTCATCTGAGGATGTTAACTGTAAAAGTTAGGTATTGAAATTTAAGCGCTGGAGAAATTTAAAAGCCGCGCCATGTTTAGAGAATGGATACTACTCGTTAAATGATGTAATTTCAACAGGCATAATTTTATCTTGCATATACAAGTATTTTCCTGGGTTAGAGATACAAGGTAACTCGTAAACTGGTTAATTTTGTGAAATATAATTTGTACATTGTTTAATTAATAGATTGTATACATCAACATAAACAAGGAATTGAATTAATACGATACTTTAGAACAATTATGGATCGTTATATAACAGTTATCAATAAGTAGATAAGTTCTTGATGATTATGGATTGTTATCTGGTGATACTGGTTTCTCGTCAATATGTTCAGGTGGTTGTTAGTTTATTAGGTATTATTCCTCGGCGGCAAGTTTCCCAAAAGATTTTGACGGCCATGTCATTACATTACTGCCAAACGCAGATAACTCCCGAAATAAAACAAGTTGGTTCAGATAAAGCGATTAGATTATGTATACTGTGTACTTCCATGAAACCAGTGTTTAGGTACTTATTCTCTGTAATTAAAATGTTGAGATAGTAGAAAAAGAAATGTTAGGTATGGTTTCGTGTGAAATGGCTAGAATTGATATATCATCACAAAATTATCTCGGCGGTTTGAGGATAAATGTTTTCTTGTAACGCTGGATATAATTTATATAATATATACAGGTGTTCCGCGTAACTAGTTCGTTAGAACTTTTTTAGGTTCAACTATTTGTACAGCTTTGAAATTTTCATTCGAAACTTTCGATCTAAAGTATACTAATACTTTCAAGATGGCCGTCGGAAGTAGACCGCAACAGTAGTAAATTAGCGAAGCTGCTACACTGAGATTTCTATACTGACTCCTGAAAGTATCAGAAAAACAAATGGTTTTCCATGTAAAGATTTTTTCAGTACTTTTCTGGTTTATAGAAAAAAAACTTTCTATACTCTCTGATTTTGATTTTGATTCGCAACCTTTGTCTTCCGTACATTCTGTTTTAGTCATCATATCAGTCATGAAAATGCGTCGAAAATACTTGAATGAAGTCGTCAGCCTCTCATCAATATTTAGACGAGTGCGATTATTAATGAAACAAGTTTGCAAATGTTATAATACACTACTTTGTGGTCTCTTTTATGCAGCTTTGCAGATGTAGTGGCCGACTACGTCTACTATATCTGTTAAATTGTTAAGCATAAAATGTCATTGAGACTCTAAGAGGTAAATGGTTGCTCACACCAAAGGATCGATACTATTAGTAAACATTGGGAGATGTTCTATGAATTATGGTTACCTATCGCCGATTTCCTAATGTTCCAAGAACCGCCTGGTCTTTTAATACTGCGTTGCACACAAGTTCTTCTACTTCCTATAATCGTAATTGGCTTTACTTTGCAAGAGAAACCCCTCAAAATTGTTGGCAGAAATTGATGTCACAAATTGGCATATTTCTGGACTATTAATGTATCTCCCATAATTGATACTGATAAAGATACTGATAAAGGATTTGCGTCCTATTAGTATTTTACCTGTGTTGTCGAAGGTCATGGAGAAGATAATGAAAGTGCAAATGATGAATTATGTTGAATCAAATAGTTTATTGCCACAAGAACAATCGGGATTCCGTCCTGGGTATAGTTGTACAACAGCGATGTTGAACTTAACTGATGACATATTGTGCGCTTCAGATAATGAACAGTATACTGCAGTTGTTTTTTTGGACTTTTCTAAGGCCTTCGACACTATAAATCACGTGAAATTATGTAATACTTTAAAATGCTTGGGTTTTACTGAAGGTGCGATTTCTCTATTAAATAATTATCTTACTGATAGGACGCAGATGTGTAGGATAGGAGACGATGTGTCCAGCGTGGTGAGGATTACCACAGGTGTCCCGCAAGGGTCAGTTCTGGGGCCGTTGTTGTTTACGCTTTACACGTCACAATTTGCAAAACAATTGGAGTATTGTAAAATTAATATGTATGCTGATGATTTACAGTTATATTTTTCGTTCCCAGGTATTGATTATCATGTTGCTGAAGCTAAAATAAATAACGACTTAAATAGAATGTATCGTGTGGCAGCTAACTATCAATTGAAAGTCAGCCCAACTAAATCCATGTATATGTGTCTCGGTAATGCCAGGGCTAGTAGCAGACCTGTGTTAAATATACAAATGAATGGTGAAATAATCAGTTTAGTTCAGGAATCCAAATGCTTAGGGTTAAGAATAGATAATACGTTTAGATACAGATCGCAGATTGGCTATTACATCAAAAATGCTTATTCTTATTTGCGTGGACTTTATCCTCATCGAGCCTATCTTACGGCAACCAACCCATATGTTACGAGATTAAGCAATCCTATATATCCACCAAAACATCGAACGTCTCTATTTGAAAGAAGCTTCAGCTATCACATTTACAAATCTTATAGTAAATTGCCAAGTGATATGCGAACTCTGAGCTTATGCACAATCAAAAAGTGTTTGATGCGACTGTGGTTTCAGCAGCAAGGGGGAGAATAATATCTGATGCTGGGATATTTACCGTTGGCAGGTTGGAGTTTGTGAAGGCAGTATAAATTTGTGTTTTTTTTTTTTTGCTTTAATTGTTGAAGTATCTTATAATTCATATCATATGTTCTTTTTTCTTTTATTTTCTTTCTCATGTTTTTTTTTTTCGGTTAATTTTTATTTTTTTCTTTGCAACCAACTGGGTTGGTATGAGCAGACTTTGTCTGGAACCCGCCCATTGTGTTCCTTCTTTAATTTATATTATGAAACAGAATGTTATTTGTATTCCGTGGAAGGCACAATAAAGATATATTATTATTATTATTATTATTGTTCCATTTCGGTCTCAGACATGTTGAAAAGCTGCATAAGTGTATTAGTAGTATATTACGATATTGAGACTCTTTTGCTTCACTCATAATTTTGAAAACTGCTACGAGTTCTGAAATATTGAAATTTTCAAACAGAAATAAATTTGGTGCTTTTTGGATTGCACAAGTAATGTTAAATATTTCTATACACTTTTATGAAATAGACCAAAGAACACCCGTCTAATCCTACCTTCATTTATCTCTAATGACAAATCTTTTAAAACTTTACTTAAGACGTATTTCGCTTCCCAAGAAGAGTTTCATTATAGTTCATCAATCTTTCTTCTATTGTGCAATATTACACAACACAATTCAATTTCTAATAAGTTTGTGGGTTGGGTTTTTATTTGCTCAGAGTTGTAAAGAACATTTCTCCACTGCGGTAGTATCAACACGAGTTCTTTTTTATTCACTACCAGCAAATGCAGACATAACCTTTTATGAGATTGGTTTTAGAAGTATGAATCATCCTGCTCAAACATTAAATTCGTATTAATAGTAACTTACGAGAAAAGCAACCCTCTAAAACTTTAAGACATCTGTATTTAGGCCGTTTTAGAAATTTATATTTAGATTTAAGGCGTATTGTATTGTCCATTTTTATTTCCATTCATACTTTTAGAACTTTACAGAAAATGATTGAAATTGATTTTTGTTACTAAACCCTTTACGCTTTATTACTATTTATTCAGCACTTCAACCTAACAGTTTGAATTAACGTAGTAATTGAAAAATCTGATAACCCGAACTATTATCATTTTTTTAGCTAATACCTCATAAGTACTTGATATTTTCGATGGTTCATCTCACTTATTCAATTGAAAATGTTTGCAGATCACCTTATCGTGCTGAAGTATACGGTCGGCAATGTTCAAAAAAACTTATCGTGGATTAGCAAACAAGTCAATATTTGCTATAAACATTATGATGGGATCGATGATCGTTTTATTCTCGTCGCCGAGGCTTGTTCGTTCGCGTTTTATACCAAGTGCCAGTCCGTATAAGGTATTTACCCGACGGGTAAACAGGTATCCGCCGGTGGTGGCGAATGGAGCGTACATCAAAAAAGAATCTCGTACCTAGAGAGAGAAAGAGACCTGAATGGGTAAACACGCTAATGCGTTCGCAAATATTTACGGTCGCGCGCGTTTGATGGGGTTTTCCGGTCTTGCTTTTCTTTAATCAAGAACAAGAATGACCGTTTATTCAAGTCCCTTTACTTTTATTTCAACGGATTATTTGTATTAGTATTGTCGTAAATGCGGGGGAAGTTAAAGAAAGGAAATAAAAAAACGAGTATAACTTTCATAATATGTGATTAAGATTATTTTCTTAATGTAATAAATAAATTACCGTTAAAAACACAGTTATAATTGATTTTTAATACGCACATCAGTAATCAAAAACATTTAATTAACTTGTGTACACTGTAATATTGAACCTCTATAAAAACTAATTCCACAATTATCTTTTTATTTAATGTTAGTTAAGAAACACAAATAAAATAATTAATTAAGGAGCATCTTTAGTAATTCAAGATATAAATCTGTTTATAAAGTCCGATATAATAACAAAATATTAATTATATTACGAAAGATGGACTTAAACGCAATTTTCTCTCGAAAACTTTAATTAGTAGTACATGCAAAACCCCGATTCTATTAGATTGCAAGTAGCTTGCTTTGTAAGGAAGCTCGGGTCAGGTAACGACTAATGAGGTTTAAGGTATACCATTTACCTCAACTGTCTAAACTTTCCGGTAACAGTTAAGATAGTTTAATGGAATTTAATTTCCGTCAGTTTCTGCCGTCTTTAATTCGGGAATAAACGTGGAATAATATAACGACGACTACAAAGAGTCGCTTAGACTTGAAAATAAGAGCAGCACAACGTCCCTTAGAACACTTTGGGTGCTTTCGTATGCTTCAGGAAAAAGCCAACCACTACGACGACGGATCCCCATTCATTCATTCCTTTTGCAATTCCCTAGAAGTTCTACGAAACGATTTTTCTTGGTCCCTCCCCTATTTGAATGCGTTCGCAGGCCATTTAGCATTTCTCGGTACTTCTCAGAGTTTATTTACATCTGGCCGCACTGGTTTACGGCTAGTCTACGGACTTTAGAGACAAAATAGACGCGCCGCGGAGGACTCCGTAACTCAAAGCAAACCAATTTCGCGATCTTCCTGGCATTCTGCCGGCTGAAAAATTAACAGAACGCGAAACGTCCTTTTACAGGACGGAAGCCTTTATCTCTCTTTCCACTTCATACCAAATAAGGAATACCGGCTAAGTACTATCCGATAAATAATGCCATCGTAAAGGCGGTTAAGTGCTGGAAAATAAATGTGGATACCGCAGCTGGATACTGAGGAAATTAGATTCTCATACGTGTACTGTCCTTCTTTCAAGATATTTTCTGGTAAATGTTATATTTGACAAAAAACTAATGTAATTGAAATCTAAATGATTACGACAATTTCTTCTGTCATACTTTGCAATCTACAATTTTACTTTATTTCTCGCGATTGTCTATAATTTCAATTTATTAGATCTTTTTCAGCAATTTCTAACTTAAATTACATTATTATGTTTTCCCTTTTTAACCGCAATTTATGATAAAGCAATTTCATCTTCTGATTGCAATAGCTTTTACTTACTTTTACTTTGTGGGAAGCGTTATGAAATTTAATTCTTCTCATCTTGTTTAACAAAACTTGTTTTGTACAAAAAGGAATGAAAGTGGGAGATTGGATCAGTTTTCAAATTTATAGCAATATACAAATAATGATCTCTTGTAAATTATCGTAGCATTTTAATGTTATCATTTTACTATTCATAATACCATCTTTTACAGTTTATAGGGTAAAATAAACACAAATCCATTAACATTAACCTAATGGTATAAACGAACTTTCTTTCATTTGTTCGATAATCAGTAGACATAGGACGAATGTACATGTCATCACTTCAACATGACTTCAATGAACATCTTTATTGGATTCCAAATCAATTTCTGATTAACATTAATTTCACACGCTAAATGATGTTAAACATGGCGTTAGCTTGCTTGATACACTTGATTTGGTGTAATTTTAAATTAAAAATGTGATTTATAAATCTCTTATAGTATTGTTAACTATTATTTGAATATAAGCTCACTGATAGCTAAGAAATGACCTTAAAAACAAGCTGTTCCGTCTGATTATGTCAAATATGTGTTTATTGATTCACATCGAGTTAATTTTTCAAAATGATACCAATTTCACCAAGATATCTGTTACTTTTCGGAATGATATACAGACAAAAGCAGAAATGTTGCAGATGAACTGTTTATTGTACTATACCAAAGTTCTCTTTAAAAATTAATATTTTTAAGATAAACATACGAAATTGACGCTGATTGATGGATACTAATATAACTACATACATATATTTGAAAGCTATGATTGTTTTCTATTTTGAATTCTATTTCTACTCGATTTAAATTTTTATATTTTTTTTATGAACGCATAACATTTTTATGTGACATTGTATAAATTTAAATAACCATCCCACGAATTTGTAATTGTAGCAATAAAATAGTAATAAAATCGTTTTTGGCTTCAACTGCAAGAATGAATATTCAAAATAATATTGTTCTATATTTTTAGTTTGACATGACATACGCTCGAGCATAAATGTTTAGAATACACCAATAAAATCGTCGGTTTAGTATATACTGCGATTTAAAATGTTATTTTTTAGTTAACAATAAAATGATAAAAATACCTACTATAAATTTTCCTAAAATAATTACTTAAAAAATAATCTACAAAAAGAATTATAAAGAACATTACAACTTTGTTTTTGTAATTTAAACTTAGGGAAGATTTGGCGTTTGATCGCTGCAAACCCTTGTGTACTTAGTACTGACAAGATCCCGATTCTCCCCAATTTAACTAATGGATCTTAAGCGAAACCGTCTCCACCTTACTCCACCGTCGGCGTCGTAGCGCCTTTGACATTATTTATGCTCCCTTACGTTGGGCTGACTGTCACCTCTGCCACCTCTTAGCAATATTTTTCACCCGAATTTAGAAAACACCCTCTAATACCTCCGTCTTCTTGTCGTTTTACAGTGTCAGCCGTCGTCGTCGCCGCCTCTGAGGACGAATTATATTTCTCCAAGCATCCCGAGGACCACGAAGTTGTCTCAGGAAGATCTGTCACCTTATTTTGTGAGACAAAACCTACTGAAGGCATTTCGTACTATTGGGAATTGAATGGTAAGATTTTATTTTACTTTATCTTTTTTTTTTAGGCATTCGTTTTCTTTTATTAGTAAACGAAAAGGTGATAAAAGTAACCTGATGGTGGACGTAAGTGTAATTTGAGTCGTTTTGAGTACTTTATTTTTTGCAGTTATGCGAGAATGATTTAAACCGTCTCGTCTAGCCCGTAATCAAGATATCACACAGTAAATCCCCACTTCAGTGATTAAAAAGGGAAGATTCGTCGTGTGCTAGTAGGCAATTTATTATCCCTATGTCCAATTAATTTGGAAAGCGAGCGTAGAGTATTGATTCTTGCCGCTATACCCTTCCTCAACACGGCAAACGAACGTTTCTATTTAACTGTACGAATACGATTTGTGATTTTCCTAAACGCGTAAATATTCTTTACCCTCATTAAACTTTCTGCAAATATACTTGTTACGATATACATTGCAACGTCGGCAAGCCGTGGAACTTACGCATTACGTCGACGTATCCCCAAATTAATGGTTTGTCTCGCTTTGCGAAAGGCCCACCACTACGGTCGGAAGCCAAACACCACCAACATTGAAGGAGAAATTGAATACACGGACTTTCGTGCATAACGATCGTCGACGTGCAGCCTTTTTGAATATATTACCCTGCCCCACTAGGGGGTAACAAACCCATAAACTACCAGTTCCGATCCGTTCACAAGTCGTATCTCATTTCGCCATCGTTTGTATGTGTGGCTAGAATAGTTTCGGCCACCCTGGTTTGTTTGATCAATGTCTCTTGATAGTGTCGTTAACTTCCATTATTTGCTGATTTAGTTTATATACAAATCTATGTAGATTTAGTTACAAATTTGTCGTATTACAAATACAGATTTAAATAAATAAAATTTTTTTCTTTTTTTTTATCTTCGAAAAAGTAATCATCACAAAAGACTAAAAACCGGTTCTCACGATGAGAAAAAAAGGTCAATTTAAAGTTTCGTAATAAGGATAATGAATTGTTTCTTATCATGATCGAAGCTTTGAGAGTACTAAAGAAAAAATTCCGAAAAGGAAAAAGGTAATAAAATGTATTCATTAATATTCATTAGTTCACCATTCAATGCTATTTATAGAAAAAATTCGTAGAATTTTAGAAACGATGTATTTTTGGATTTAATAATGAGATGTCACACGTAGAAATTAATGAAAATAAAGATATGTGGCCCACAACTGAGAAAGCTAAACCATCAATCAATTGTATACGGAATATAAGAAAACCATTAATTTTCTAAATGAAAGCTTCTGTTAGTAGTATTGAAATATTTATTATAACGAAAATATAAATTTCTTAATAACATCTCTTATTCCTCAGTTATCAGAATAAAAAGGTAATTCTTATTGAAGCTGAAGTATGTTTAACTAAATTTACACAATTTTTATGATTATAAACTGAATTATAGGTACTTTATTTAAAGTTAACAATGAATTTGTTTTTTTTCTACCAATTCATCACTAGCACCAGTAGCAATGGACGTAGTTGTAGATCGTTGGCCAAAGATTTTTTCCACATAACATAACGTCAAATAATTTCCACACGTAAGATAGCCATTCTGCCAATTTGATACCTCTAGGAGAAGATTGCTTGAATTCCATATGATACATAAACTCATTGTCTAGTAGCCCAAGTAGCTTTCCAAAACGCTGTAATACATTGTACCGGTAAATATGTTTGGTAGAAATATTAGCCCAATTAACAACCAACATACATTGTAATAATAAAATGTAATACCTGGAAAAAATTGGAAGATGTGCTTGATGGCGCTGAATATGCAATCTAAACAAGTATTGTTCTTTCAAAATCTTCATCACAGTTCAATCGGAAGCACCTGATCGTTTTCTACCACATTCAAGGCATTTTTCCAAGAGTGGAGCTTGCGACTGTGTTCGATCTTCATAATCGTTCAGTTGATTGAAATATGTTTGAAAAACATATTTCAATCAAGGAAGATGACGGTGTAACCTCTAATAGCTCTCGGATAAACTGGCCAACGAGGTAGTGAGGACGTCCTTTATTGAACTCCAACTTTGCTGTGGTTGTGGACTATAAAAATGCTACTTAAAACAGGTAATTAGTACATGGGAGGACTCAAAGGTAGCCTTGCGCTGAAAAGAACTTCTAGGACACACACAAGTATGATAGCTCCGGCGTAAAAGAAAATCAAAGAGATTTTATGCCTCAGTAAAGGGGGCTTAAGGTCGCTCTCAGGTTTCCTGATTTCCTGATCATCTATTCAAAATTGAACAAGCTGATAATAATCAAACTTGTCGACTTTGCATCGACCTCATTCTGTGCATTATTAATCACTGTATGGAAAATATGGAAGAGCACTCAATAGTGTCCGCTCTCATTTAGTACATTCCTTGCATATTTTGAACAACTTAAATAAAGCCTTCTCCAATCAACTCAAAATGATCGCTAGTCTTGTTGGATCAATTTGCAGAAGTCTGCAAACATAAGAAATTAGCGTTGTAACAGGCAAAATTGAGAACTAACCAAATCAGACGGAAATATAAATTTTATAATGGGAATATAGATGCTACTAGAACCTAAAATAGTTTTCAACTTTACAATAACGTCAATGAAATAATCCAATAATTACAGCTTTTTAAAGGATTTAAACTTTATAATTTAATTTGTAAAAATGTGTTATTTGTACAGCATAGCATGAAGATGATTGATCAGAAATGATCAACTGATGGATGCTTCCAACTGTATAAGAATAGTTTATCTTCCAACAAGATGGATACTTGGATAATGTAGTTGGATAGGTTAGTACTTACTCTAAGATTATCGGATGGAATTATAATGATGTAAGTAGAAAGCTCCGACACATGCAGAACTTAAGTAACAAACATCACCATACGGTAAACACCTGTTTGGTGTTGTTGAAATGAGAAAGTCACGAGAACAAATACATTTACATTTTAGAGTGTAAAAATTTTCAATTTTGCGTTTATTGAGTTTTTTCTAGTTTAATACAAAATGATAAAACAAAATTCATTCTAGTTCCATCAAGTTTTTCATGCAATATATTGTTTTTTTTTTTAATATTGCGGTTCTTCAACCGTAACAAATATAGACCACGAGCAGATCCTGCTCTGGTAGTAATTAAAAACAACGGCATGTCATTTTTTCTCTTTGTATGTACATACCTGATCTCCATCCTTCTCTTTAGATCGAGTGAGTGCGGGAGTGTCGGAAATCGTCCTTGTCTCCTTTGAAACAATATTCTTCTGTCGGACGACCCATTAATTTACTTTATTTTGCGCGGGGGTGCCTTTGATGTCGACTCTCAGCGATCGTGTTGCGGCTCTGTTCCTTGCAGACGGCAACAGCACGACGATGACCTCTCCCGTTGCTCGTTTTGTGTCATTCGCGAAAATACACGCGGGCGGTTCTACTCTTACACACACGGCAATTTCTTGGCGATTTGTTCCGCCCTCGTTATATTATTAATTCTAGGTAATACCTTTTTATTGTATTATCCCTCATGTTCCTGTTATCTAGACTTTTATTTCTTCGTATTATTAATTGGACCCAATTAGAACTCACTTAAGAATACAATACTTTACTACATCATTATTTTACTTAATTAAATCTAACACCTTAACGAAGTGACTTAAAGTATTCTCCTTGTTAAAAAGATAACGTACCTAAGTGGAAACACTGTTACTATATCTTAAAAGGGATGATAAGGTTCTGGCTTCTTGTGTAGAAAGGGTGGTGTAATGGCGGTTATAAAGCGCGGCGCTTTTATTCTCTTTTCCATTAACTGCTCCTTCGTCGGAAAGGCGGCTTCAACAACGTTAGAAGCGGACATATGCCTTTACGACTCGGCTTTATGGCGTTTCTGGGGAATATTGCAGCTCGCTGCAGCAGCCGAAATAACGAAAAACGAAATGACTTCATGCTCTGTGTGACTGTGTCTGTGACTCTGTGTGTGGTGGTGTCATTTTTTTGCCGGGTTTAACTGAAAGCCGTTTCGTTTGTTCGCTATGACAGTAGTTGCAATTGAATTAGACTGTTACAATAGCTCGAAATGAAAAGCTCTTTGAGAATGATCCTTAACTCAGTTTGTTGTTAATTTTTAATTATTTTAATTTATTAGCTTCACAAATTTTAGGTAATTAGCGTCGAATAACAACTAAAACTAGAGCTAACATTAACACTAGAACTAACACTGGATCTAGAACTTGAAACTTTTTGGGCTAAACCCGAATGTTTCTAGTTCTAGTGTTAGTTCTACTTTTCATTCATTCAAAACATACAGCAATCTAGCGTTGAATTACAACTAAAACTAACAATCACTTTTGAATCATTTCATAATAATTCATTAAAAGTTATCTATTTAAAATACATATGTGTATGGTCTTGTAAATAGAACTTGTGGTGGTAGGGGTAAAGAGAGTGTATGCAGTAATAGCCAGCGGCCACGCACATAATTGACATCACAACCGCAACTCGTGACCGCAACATAATCTGGATGATTGATTTCTGCAACGTCCAGCCATCAGGTTACCAAATGAACAGTTTACGTCACTTGCCGTGCGGTTGATTTGACTAACTGCTACTTCGGGCTGTTTGTTACAGGTTCCAAAATTGCGAACACGACTCGACGTCACCAACAGGGTTCGAACCTGCACATAACTCGCGTCGACAGGGAACGGGATTCGGGCCAATTTCGATGTAATGCTCAAGGACCATCTGGAGTTTCCACCACCAGCAATCCGGCCAAATTGAACATACACTGTAAGTAAACTTTGTGAAAATTTGTTTTTCAAAAAACTTTGACGAGACTACTTTGAATTCGTCAATGGTCTTTTCCCACGTCTTGAATAGCTGGGTAAAATACGACATCAGCATCTGCTTTTGTTCGCTTTTTTCTCGCCCCGGTTGCGGTCCTATTTTTTGACTCCGCATAGGAACAATGGACGTCTGTAGAGGCGCTGTCCGCTAAAACAAACGCGCCCGCCGGAAAACAATCGAACGTCGATTGCCTCCCGGGATCCGACCTTCGAACAAAAAAAATTCTATTGAACATCGACAAAAAAAAAGACATCAATTCGATTCGTCTACTTTTTGCCCGCCCTTCTGTTTTTTCGCGACCTTTTCATCGGTGAACGCTTTTTATGAATTGATAAATATCTTCCGTAATTGCAAGGAGTGCAAATATCCAGGATTGGCTCGACGTTCCTATTCACTAGAATCATTTTAATTAAAAAGTGTGATTGGATTTTTTACTACAACTCAAACATCAATTATGCGTCTCCCCGACTTTTAGCAGAAACCAACATTATTGGCAGCTACACCATTATTTGGTATCAAGTATGAGCCAATACTGGGAAGAACTGTTATTTTATATGCCTATAAATCACGTTTTGTCGGCATCGCCGTACAAAGAGCACGTTTGCGACGAAGCCCGTGCAGAGAGCAATATGCCGCTGCGATTACAGGTACTAAAACCGTACCGCACCGTTACAAATCTGATTCCGTCCGTAACCAGCGAACTCGGCCCACAAATATATCGTAAAACCGGGAAAGTATGCGTAATTAGAAACCATAAACTTGGCGAGACGGAATAAAGCGTCTTGAAAACTGGCAGGAACCCAAATTGGAAGGCATCTTTCAAACTGGGGGTTGCTACTGACTACATAAAGTAATTGCTATCTTAAATTTACTCAATCCAACTAAAAATTTTATATCTATGTATGTTATTAGGATTTTTTGTTTGTACATAAAGATCGATGCTATTTAATTTTCTAAGGGTGTACCTACGTAATAGATATGCTAACTATAGCATATCTAATACATATTAATATATCGAGCGACACCAGAACTATGTTATTATTCCGTTCATGTTTCAACCCATTTACATATATTAATATCTTTTGGTAATAACACAAATTTCTTTATTTAGTTATATTATTTGATTACCAATTTTAGGACTAATTCTTGTATAACATTTAAGAGTTTGTTAGAAAGATAGGATTTATTTATTAGTAAATAAGAAGATTTCAAAATGCAACAAATAACAGAATGGTGGACACTGTTAGTGATAAATATTTATGTTTACTTATCCGCATCATATTAATAATAAAAAGCAACTAAAAAATGAGTTATATTTTCGTGCCAGTTGTCATCTTTTATGAATTCCTTCGGTCTTTGAAATATTTAATTATTGCGTGTCTTGACTGAAGTCACGTTAATAAAACGTTCTGGTTTACGTCGTCGTCGTCGGTCGAGTTGGCTGGCGGAAAAGAGCACCACTGTTCTGAACTGAGATACGACAAGATCTCTCGCGGTAGGTCGAAGACCCCTTTGAAACCCGCAGACTTCTCGGAGATAGGCTCCTGCACTCTGAGGACGATGAATCGTACCCAGAGGCACCTTCTCTCGACTCTCCAGTTTTAAAAACTGCCTTTTAACGAAACGTGTATTCCTATTGTAAAAGATACTCCTCCAGTACATGTGAATGTGATGTTTTTGTGTCTGGAGGAATTATAGATGTAAATAATATTGTTAAAAGATGGAGAAGATGAAAGGATAATGTTAATTTATTAGATAATATAGACTTATCGTAACTTCTCTCCCCTTTTATGGGATCACGATATCTAAACAAACGTGCCGCTATTTATAAGGGAGTGGAATAGAAGGGAACGAACAATCTTTAATGCCACCTAAACTTTTATATTCTTTCAAACGGTGCTTTGAAAGCTGTATAAATGTTTCGCCACACCTTTATATCTCCATTTATTTGCACGATTTTACAGACAAATATTGATCACAATTTTTATTAAGGTAAATTTAATAGACAGGTTTTGTTTATGTAATTCTTCGCAATTTATGGTACACATAAAAGAATATATATGTTTAAACTTTATTTTACATTGTTGTCGTGCACAAAATATTCTGATCGAACGTGGTCGCGATATCGATAGGCTTTAGTCGAGTAAACGTTCGTTTATAAATAAATGTTTACGCTATATCGACATCCCGTTATCGAACACGTTGGATCAAGACTGGATTAAGTCCCTGGCGGTGAAACGTTCACGCATTTCCTCATTTGGAAACTCTATACCTTTACAATCTATAAAATTAGATTAAAACCATATGTGACCAGAACATGGAGTACACAAGAAAAGTATCCTTCTTAATTTGTTGATAAAAAATGTATTCTATACAAAGTCACCATATCTGCTTATACAATCATATATTTATTTCTTCTGTAGATAATAATGTAAATCTTAAAATATCATTGTTATGTATTAGCAACTTATACATAGTATTTGAGTATAACAAAGACTTCAGTTTATGAAGATACTTGTGGATCTCAAAGTGTATTATGCCAGTCGATCTTTGTTTTTCAGTGTTGCTGGTCCTGAAAGAGTTTAGATTGTATACCCCTAATTCCTTAAAAGTGAAAGAACATTCATATTCACCTAGTTATAGTCAGTGGAGCAACCAAGTTTGCTTGATCATCTCATTGCCTGAAGATTGCTTGTTCACCTGATTACAACATTTTGAAGCATTCAAAATCTTGGAATCGTGAAGCTACCGCTGTTAATTTTCTGTCAATGCTACTAAACAACTGCACTTTGCTAGAAAGGAAAAACTTTTGTAATTGATATATTAGGACATTTGCCTAACCAAACAATAACGTGTTATACACTCATGCTTGATGATATATTTGCAAACATAGCTCTCATTCGACGTTATAATTAACTATTTGGGTTAACTTTTAAGTTATGATATTTTGAACATAACCTTACATAACCTTAAACATAAATGTTTGGGAATTAATTAATCTTTGCGTATCTCAAAAACTAATTGAGATATCATTATGAAATAAAAAGCAATTTAAAGCAAATTTATGTAATAATTAATACTTTGAACATCAATTCTTGGACTTTTCAAATTTCGGAGTTATGCTATTTTGAACACAACCTTACATAATCTTAAACTTAAAAGTTAGTTTAAATCTTTGTGTATCTCAAAAACTAATTGAGATATCATTATGAAATAAAAAGCAATTTAAAGCAAATTTATTTTGTAATTAATACTTTGAACCTCAATTCTTGGAATCTTCAAATTTCAGAGTTATGATTTTTGAATGCAACCTTGCATAATCTTAAACATAAATGTTAGGATAATCAGTCTTTACGTATCTTCAAAACTAATTGAGGTATCGTTATGAGATAAAAACCAATTTGAAGTATATTTATTTAATATTTAATGGTTTGAAGATCATTTCTTGGAGTTTTCAAATTTTGGAGGTGTGATTTTTTGAACGCAACCTTGCATAACTTTAAACTTAAATGTTATTATAATTAATCTTTGCGTATCTCAAAAACGAAATGAGATATCTTTCTTAATCTTTGTGATATCTATACTTTTATAATTTTTCAATAAAATCTTAAAGAATAGTATTAGATTAGAATTTTGAAGTAGTAGATGTATTTAATGGTAAAAAAGTTTGTTGGGGATGTGTGACTTTTGACTGTACCTAATGAAAATATTTATCGGACCTTTCAACGAACAGCATCTCCAACGCGGGAAGAAAACAAACGTAACCTCTTTTTACGCCCGTCAAACGAAAACAAATATTTGGCTTTGGCCCTGTGAACCTTCCGACCCCCGTTCGTTGTTGTTTAACACCGTGGCTATTTTCATTTCGGACGTGAACAACGCTGAAATTGATTGAACGTCTGTTTGGAATTTAAAAAATTTTCAGTTTAACAAAAAACCTTTCGTACAACCAAATAAAAGCACGAGTTAAATCCTGAAAATAGAAAGTGTTAAAATCAACCTTCAATTTTATCTAGAAACTTATTCCCCTCACATTACCTTGAAGATAAAATAAATAGATCACATATTTTACTTAAATCGTGCTAGATACAACATAAATGTACTGATAAATCAGATAACTTAGATTCTTATAAAGATTTTGATTTCTTTGCGTCTGTTTATTAAGTCATATTTTCAACGTGATTTAGTGATAAATCGCGGTAATAAAAGGTACGAGTTATGAACGTAATTTCAAAAGCTTTCGACCGGATTTATACGCTTGGTTCTTTGAAACGCTTGCACTTAACGTCACTCACGGCGATTCATAAACAACAAAACTCGGTTCATCAATCGCGACACCGCACTACATTGTGCTAAATTTAACGGGCGGCAACGCGTCCCGTCAAGTAATAAAGAGAACCTCGCATCCTGTCGATACGCTACGAACCGCGACAGCTTTGTTTCACCCCCTTCAAAGCCGAGATTCGTTTCGAAGGCCACTCACTTGTACTCTCTCTATAAATATAAATTTTATGAAACGCGAGCACGCTTCTAGAACGCAACGTGCGTTGTTTACAATTGTAAGCTCGATTTCAGCTTTACTGTTTACCCGAACTTGAATCTCCTCGACTAAACCGTGATGTACAAGATCTTTCGACAGCCGATTTAAAAACCTCTTTCGGTTGTTTAAAGTGAAAAGTGACAGTTTAGAATTTTAAAGTTATCAGTAAAAACACTTACTTTAAAATGTCAGCTGTAACGAAATTATGAACGACCTAAATAGTACTTATAATATCATCATATTTAGTTATCCATAGTAAGTTAAAGAATAAAAGAGGGATGAATGGAGAGTTTGTGAGAGAATTCGATGAGTCGTACGGTTAAATATGTGTCCAAGTTCCTCTTTATCGAGTGTGTTTGTATAGAACGCGGCATTCCAGTGGAGAACATCGAAGATAAACGGCCGAAGCAATTGCCCACCATAAATCAGTTGTCGGCAGATAAGGAAGGTCGCACAATGATCGCCACTTATGCTTCTTGCCGTTGGACGTTTCTTTTTGGATCGCGTTCACTTCTTGGAGGTCAACAGCGGACCTGTTCTTCTTGATTCCGAGAAGCAAAATATTCTGGTACGGAATCACTATTACGATTATCAGTTCTCGTTAATACATTTTATTTGTTTTTAAGTTTCAATCTCTAAATGAAGGCTTTATATACAATGCTAAATAAGGAATCGGCTCAGTAACGAATCTCGAGAGTTTAAAATTGACGTTGAAAGGTACGCTCTTGTAAACCTCGTTAGTGAGATGTAATTTTTCTTAAAACCTCGTTACCATTGCGCATTTAAAATGAACCAGGCAAACAAAGGCACCTATTGCCATATGTCACCGCGGTTAATGCATTGTCACACCGGCTGACCAAATATGTTCCTCCTCTGGCAGGTAATTCATAGCATTTTCTCTCCGGGTGCCCATGCATAACATGCATGTGGAAGTAGAGAGGAAACGCATAATTTATCTGACAACCGAAGTTTATCATTGTCTCACTCCCGGACCTTGGTAATCGAATCGTGAAGTTGGGAATTTCGACCACCGTCGAACGAACACCACCTGTAAGCTCTCTAATTGGTAAACATTGTTCTTCACCCAAAAAACTTACCATTTATTCTCAGCTACTGTTTGTCTATGCTTTTTTTTTCCGTCCCATGGGAACTGTATAACGTAATAGGTGAGGATGTAATAATTAATTTGGATTTTTCTCAGACTATAATTTTTAATTAGTTTCTTACTTCAATGGTAAACACCTTGGATTGTATTTTTCTTTTTTTTTTGACATCCAAACCTTCTTTATTGCAGAGTTATAGGTTACAACTCTCTCGGTACCTATAATTAATCTTGGATAGCTCACGATCTCTTGAGAAATTACAGATAAACTATCGAAGGATTGCAGATAATGATCTGGTGGGTGCAACGCCATCTAAGATCCAGTTATATTCGCGTTCAAACGTGAAACTCAGAGTTGTATCTAGGTTCATATTATAACTACAAAACATACTATTAATATTATCTATTTAATACATCAAGATATTTAAATGTAAATGTTAGCGCTCATAGATAGAATCCAACTCGGGTTATTCCACAAGTTGGTCTAATTTATGTTCATAGATAAATTTGGGGTATTTCCTAAGTTGCCTATGCAATTTATAAATCAAGGATGGTAAAGTTATTCAGAGTAAGATTGTTGTATACTTTGCATTGAAATAAAACTAGACCTAGAACTAGAAAGTTTCGGGTTTACCCGTGCATCTTCAGGGTAAATATATTAGTCCATTACATCGAGATTTTACTGTATTTACATTTATATACAGAAATGAATAAAAAGCACTATTAACAATACTTTCTACTACGTATGGTTGAGCACTTGAGTTATTTCAGTTTGTACGGTAAACGTGCATTTAATTATATGCGAGGATTAAGGATAAATAAGTAATTTCGCTTTAATGAAAACGGGAAAACGTAAAGATAACATGGCGCCTTATAAATCTGTCATGATACGAGAGAGGTGGGGAACGAACTTAACAAGAACGAACGACAGCAGGGAGCCAATGATATAATGAGCTTATTCTACAAACGAGATGACTAATGAGCGTTAATTAAAGCTATTAAATTCGGTGTGATTTTCCATCGATTTTAACTGGTCTATTAATTAAAATATTGTTAGGAATAATTATTAAAAATTCACAAACTTTTATATTCGTGCAAGAAATCCGGATGTTTTCGTATGGGAAAGGAAGTAAACGTTAAATTAGGTGTGACAGGGCTTCCCTTACGCCCTTAGCTCTATCGGTGGATCCGGGTAGTCACCGCTGTCGCTAAAAATCACGTGAAGTGTGTGCGCTGTGCTCTTAGCTACGTGCTGTACATGTCAGCGTAATTTATGGGGGTGTGGAGGGTGACTTCGTCTCGTTATTTAAGAGGGGACGGGGAAGAAATACTGTTCTAACCTTTTCAGGGGTTTAACGGTAGCTATGAAGGTTTTAACGTTAAAAAGGATCACAAAAATATTTTGGTTTCCATGAAGATATAAAAATTTAAACATTCTTGTGGACACAGATACCAATGCGACCTAACTAAACATATCAGAATTTGTTTTAACACTATAAAACTCGGTATTCGTGTACGGTTCGGACAAATACAATAAAAACTGGGAGACGAATACCTTTTAAAAGTGCATCGAAGCCATCTCCAGACGTTTACCTTTATCCAACTAATAGCCCCTTTAGACAGTCAGCCGGTCTGTAACCCTGACGTGTTTGTCTTCTACCTGAGTTGACCCCGATAATAACATATAAGCTCGGTCGGCTTTCGGTGGATCTTCATCAATGCCATCTAATGGATGTTTCGAGCCGTATTAATACGTCGTTTTCAATCCCCATAGGCCCATCGTGTTCTACCTACCCATGAAGTCAATGTGGTTGCCCTTATTGAAACCGATTTCCAATAGACGGTACAGGATCCTAACACGGCTAAAGAGTGAAGCACGTATACGATTCAATCAGTATACGTTGTCGCATTGTATAGAGGCAAAGGCATGTTGTAAATGGTAGACCGCCAAAGCACTCGGATTTCGGTTAATTTGTGTTTGAATGAAAGTTATGCGCATTACAACACAATGGTTTGAAGCTACGTTGCAAACTCCATGATACAATAGAATTTGCTTAAAATAAACATAATCAGATTTGCAGGTTGACATTGGAATTCTAATTAATACGCAAATATAACATACGAGTATTTAAAAAAATAAAATCATTAAGTATAAAGGATCTTCATATAAAAGAGGCATTGCAAAGTCGGCATCTATAAAGCTAGTTAGCAAGAGGTTAATGTTGTAATATATCGTAATCAAACAAACGTAATTCGTTTAACTTTTTTATTCTTGTAAATAATCAACAAGCATTTCGAAATATTTTCTTCGGAGTAAGAATTCGAAATTAAAAGCCAACTCTATACCCGGCAACCGTGTGGCTCTTAAAATAAATCGAGAAGTGCTGCCGCAAATCCGACCTTGAACTTAAGAAAGCAAGATCCAGGGATGTCTTCAGGCAATTAACCAGAAATATTCTTGAGGTGCAAAACTATTTTATCTATTTATAAATTCTATGGCAATTTTTATGTTTAATTAAATATAAATAATTGTAAATTTAAATACACAAAGAACGATTATGAAGAGAACAACATAGATATTGAAGTGAATTTAATAAAAACATATAGCTGTGATTGCCTTTTTAATAATCATCAGTTCACGCGATGAGTCATTTAGTTTTCTGTTACAAATCTTCTACATAAGGCCTGTTTTAGTTCAAGAGTTATGCAATTCAGAACTACAGAACTCTTGAACCAAAACAGACCTATAGTCATTCTCCCAACGTCTTCGAAAATGTTATACGAAAAACCACGTGCTATTGATGTATCAATTGACGCAATTGGAAGATTAGGAAATAAACTTTCGACACTATATCTTCAACAAGAATATGACTAGAGGCAGATACGTCCCTATTTTCACATTTTAATAATTCTGAATCACAATGAAGAAAGCCAGATTTAAACAAATTATTACGGATTAGAGCTTTTTTGTAACGGCTTCGAGAAAGGGGTACCTTCACGTTGAAGAAATGCACGTTGCTCCCAGCATCGTCTGGGACAACTACAACCATACTACGGGTTTCTGCATTGAGAGTTCTCTTCACAGATGAATATCATTTTACTAAGGATTGTGTTCTCAATTCTCCAAACACCATGTCTGGGTAGACAAAAACCTTCATGCCACGAAATTTGTTATCAATGTGTGGGTACATATTCTAAATGGTTATGCGATTGAACCGTACATTTTTCCATCCAGACTAACTTACTTGATCTTTCTATAACAAGTATTGGACGTGTTGTTGGATGCTGTGCCATTGAACGTCTTTCAAGACATGTGATTTCAACGTGCGCCCTTTGTAGCACGTGAACGGTACATTTCCGGACTTGGGTTCAATTCAAAATATTATCGTCTCAGTCCCTTTTACAAGTCCTAGAAGTTTGTAAGTGGAATTCTAGAGCACTATGCATACGAATTGGATTTGTTTTTTAACGTAAAATAAAACAAAAATATTTACACATACTACTTTTCCCTATAACTTATGAAAACAATCCCGATTTTTCATTTTCCTAATCTGTGTGCTTACCACAGATTAGATATAATATATTGTTATATTACGCTTGAAATGCCCTCTTTTAGTATAAACTCAACTTTTCCTTTAAAACTACAAACATTATTTTTTATCACTACACCATATAATATTATTCAAGTTTTAATGGCAAAACTGTGTTTCAACAAGTGACTAAATTAGCAATTTATATAAAACCAAGTACATAAATTTTCATTAAAGCACAGCTCTACGCCTTAGCTTTACTAACAGTTACTTCTGCAATAAATTGTGTTATTTATAAAAATCGCTTTAATTGAATATCTTATTACAAGTTACTTTTTATTTTTGTGATCAGATATTCCATTCAATTTGATTTTGCTATCTTCCAATTCTTTTTTGGTCTGTTCCCAGTACATTTTGACGGTATCTAATTCGATCTCGAATTGCTTCTTCTCGGCTTTCCTTTTTTCGCCCTCCTCTTTCAAGCGTTGAACAAATTTTTCCAATTCCGCTCGTTTTAATTTTGATATATCTACACCATCTACAAATCGACCGATTGGCGAAATGCTCTTCTTTGATCCATTATTTTTCGATGACATAACTTAAAAGACAATTTCACTTTCGTTAATATGACAAAGCAATTGTTAAAAAATTGTTATTTTTTTACCCTCACTTTCTTGATATTTTTCCTTCCAGCAGGAAACGTTACCATATTCTAAAATACGTTCTTAGTTTGGTCATTGCGATTTGAAATATTAACGTTACAATTTGAGGTGTTATCCGCGTCGAAATAATAAGTATTTTGTTGCATAGAAACATTGGAATTTAATAAAAATAATATTTAATTTAATAAATATTAATAATATTCATAAATAAAAATTGAATTTGTCAAAAATGTATCTCTGGTTTAATTAGAAGGAATATGTCATCAAGACCCCCTGAATAAGCTGATTATAACTAGCTCTCTGCGGTCGTTATTTTCCTTTTAGGCACTGCATTCGTTTTGTTAAACGCCTCCCGCATGACAGATTTGCAAGCGCCGAGTTACGCGCACGCAGCACGTTCGCTTGTATTCATTAGCTGTACCGTTGAGGGTTTATTAATTCTCGCTCCGTTGATGGGTTAATGGATGTACGTTAAAAGACGTTGAAAAACGTCCCTGCGCGACCAACCATTCGCCGTTGCTCGCCTCAACGAAAGAACAACCTCAAAGAAAACCAACGATGCCGAGGAACGATCATCGTCTTGATGAATCCGAGTGGTATCACGTATAACGCGCATTCCATATCCCTCATTAAATATTAATTAGGAGGGGAAGACTTGAACTCAAAAGAGAAATAGATGTACACTAATGCCTTATTTATGCATTTCTAAGCTATTGCTACATTCGCACGTTCGTTTCTAGTGTTATGATCAAACATTTTGTGGCAATCATATTCGTATTAAGTACAACATTTATTTGTACATCATAATCCAAATCCGTGTATACAAAAGATCGAGGTTCTCTTTAAATAATTTTGTATTACTACATCTTAGACGGATTGTTGTAGCATTATTGTGCTAATGATTTAACAGTTTTTAGACAAAGACTATATTTGAAGTAAATGTGACATTAATGAGGGTAATATCTTTTCTTCAACACTATCTTCATTTTTTCACTATCAGCTATTTTATTTCTATCTCTTTCTGGGTAATCTCATCTCTTAGAGGATATGTGGTGCTTCAATATCTGAATTCTAGCAGTAATTTGTTACAAAGAATTATTCAGAATATATGTAGATGCAATAACATTACAGATATACAAAATTAAAAAGTTAAAAGTATAAAAAATTTAAAAAAATTACAAACCTCCTTGCCTGTACAGTAAAATGTTATATTAATATGGAATTATTCGACGCGGAATTAATTGTTAATGGGTACATTTTAAGAGAGAAATGTAAAATTGAGAAAGAGCGGAAAATTCTCTTTCCTTTGAAAAAGCATTGCTGTCAACAAAGCTAGCAAATGGCTACATCTCTACGGCAGTAATGGTTATCTTGGAAAAATAGGAAACTATATTCTGGTTTCGTTTCAATATGGCCACAATATAACCAAGACATTTCTGAAAATTTTTATCACAATAAAAACTTCCAAGCTCGTTTTGCCCAGAACACATTAAGTAACATCCTAAATAATGACCTTGTTTCCCTAAGACATTAGAAATAAATCTTGACAGTTTTCGCATGCACTACTTATTGATTTCTACAGCAGGGTCACATTGTATTTTTATTGAAGAAGAGGTTGTCTAAGGCCAAGGCGCTACAACTGACATCTTCAACACTAATTACATAAAAAAAACATTGATGTTTCAGAAACGTTTCAGAAAAATCAAATTTCATATTGATTATCATTATTGTTGTTATAATCTCCGAATTAAGAAAAATTTACTTTATATATTTAACATTTATCTTATCCCCAACATAATTCTTTGAAAATAATGAGTCCATAAATGTTAACGATTTCTCCCTGTTTTCATATCGTTTCTCACATGGACGGACTTGCGCATCTTTGTTTGTGTTTCCTTTCGTTTAGGGACCGGCTTTGTATGTGCAAAATATTTCAGGAGACACAAGGGGTTCGCTTCCCAAACGGAAGAGATATACGTAGGTAGGGTGAAAGAATGTCACATTTTACCGAACCCGATCACGTACTAATGCCGAGGCGGTTCTGTTTCGCCATCGCCGAAACGATCGATGAGTTTTATCTTCGCCAGACACGGCCGGAGGAACGAATAAATTGTCGAAAGACGTAAATGCCAAATTTACGGGAATATCGTAACGGCGCATTTTCCGCTATCGCCTTTTTCGCTCTTTTCTTTAGTCATTGGCCGGCGGTAATGGAGAGAATTACCCGAGATGAGGTTGAAGAGATATTGGTTTAACCTCGATTAGCTCGTTTAGGTAAATGGTAATGGACGAAGACGGTTTGGATCTTTGGGTGGTTTAGATAAGTTTTAATGAGAAAATAAAATTAGAAGAAAATTAAATTGGTTACCTAAATGAAATCGTACTTGGAAATAATGCCGATTGTCATTTTCGGTCGCTCATTTAACACTGGATCGTAATCAGATTTTGGTGAAGAGGAAAGCAATTGGAATTCAAACACTTCAGGACGGTCGAGCGTTCGTGATCCAGGAACCCGAGTTCGGAACAATTAGATTTAATCAGTGCTCGACTACGATACTCCCTTGTCCCTGTATGGAGTGTAAATGGAAGAGATTCCAACGAATCGACATTCGGTTGGTTCTATTCCGAACATTTCCCGTATTCCTACTTTGAAACTTTCCCTTGTGTTAGTTTTCCAAGCGGACAATCGGGACTGAAGTAAAACAACCCTGCGCAAAAAAAAGGTTTGGACGTAGTTGGAAGGGGTCGGATTCAAAATATCCGTGAGTCACCGAGAGGGCCTTTATCGCCAGATTAGGCACCCTTAGTTTTCGTTGAATGCGATCGAAAACGGCGCCTACCCCTCGGGACAAGTTTAGGTTGATGAAACTTGGGATTGGAAAAATAAACGACCAGCTTAAACTGTACCGTTAAAGCATCGATATTTTAGACTTTTATTTGTTCTTTTTAGAATTTTATTCGCTAGTTAATTAGAAGAAAACAGATTTATCTGCTCAAGAAATACATAAGAAACGCGGAAGCTTGTATATACAAGTTTCGTTGAATACACTGTACTATAATCGTTAAGTAATTGAACGTTCACTAGACGGTTAATTGCCTTTAATGCTGACTTGATCGATCTACTCGAAGACGCGTGGATAAAATTACAAATGTTTCTGCTACGAGTGTAGCTCTTGGATGGCATTCTATGCCTTTTTCAAATTCTTTCAGCAATTTTTAAATAATGAGAATTACTTCTAATTAATTTCAACATAAAAAAAACATCATGTTATCTTGTAATTCGATTTTAAAAAAAATTTATTGTTATTATTTATCGATTTTCCCCGTATAATCCTATCAAAAGTTAATCCTATAGGAACTAATCTACCATTCTATTCGCGTCCACAGAACCGAATACGTTTTATATTAGACCACCCGTCGCTAGTTATTGCAACATTTCGATTCGCCCTTCGACAAACCAATGTAAATATTCGATTACCTCGATGAAATTGTAACAGATGTCTGACGGGCGAGACGTAGTTCGGGGTCGAATTGCCTAAGGGCAAACGGCGAAGGGTGAAGGGTTAGGCATCGTGTATAACCCTTTCGACAAGGCTGCTGCCACTTAGGCCCCCTTAGGCGATCACCTGGGGCTGGAACGCATCGTTCCTAATAACATCAACACAATACAGACGTGGTAATTTCTAATAACTCAAGGGGGACCCGAAACGAGACGATAACGTAGGGAGTTGATGATGAGACTACTCAGATTCTAGAGAGGAAGTGCACCATTATTAGCATCGCTGCCTATACGTGCCTTCAGGCTACTTTCTGTACTCTGCGTTACCGTTCGATCGAACTCCGGATGGGTAAAAGGAAGTTTCAATTTATTTGTAACTGTTATAATAACTTCAAACAAGTTGTTTGTGTATATATACAACAATCTTGTATTATAATGACAAAATTTCCTACTGTCGGAGGTAATTCCATACATACATGTATTATAATGAAGTGAACGTTGATAATAATTGGTTGTTAAAGTCGATAATAGGTGTCTATCAGGTACAAAGAAATGTAAAAAAATATAACTGCCGCAGCGATCCGATGTAATCTTCGTAATAGCTAGTCTAGAACAACAGCCTTTCCCCCCACAATACACCACATCCAAACAACAACAATACACGCCACGCATCGTGCCATTCGGTAAACAGCTGCGGGATGTATAGAAAGGGACCACCCCCATTTGCCCTCAGGGACCAGACGAGGTTAAGGTAGGACCTAATCAAACTAACGCAGGGGCTCATACAGCGTTGACGCAACGGTTAAACACATCGTACGGGTCTGATTTTATCGATAAGTAATTTAAAAACAGAATCAATGTGTTACATTTAACACCTACCACAAAAAAACAATCATGGGCATAATTATAACATATTTTAATTTAAACGAATTTCAATGAAATACAAATTTTATTAAATCATATTTATTTTATTAAATATTATCGAATGATGTCCAATTGTAAAACGGGAATTATTTCATTTAAAATTAATATGATTGGGAATATAAATTTAATATTAGCCGCGGTTTATTATTTAAAAATTATTGCAAGAAATCAATTGTAGCAGATTTCAGGGGATTTAATGGGAATATATAATTCATAATGTATATATTTTCAATATTGCAACTTTAACTCTTAACGTACTTCTTTTTTTTTGCGATTTTTATTTTATTATTTCTTTAGAATTTTAATCTTTTTCCTTTCGTAGAGCTTTTTGTGAACACACTGTTAGTAAATATAAGATATCTTATGAAAATTTGCTTATCTAATTCTCATTCAATTTGCTGTATTAACAAACTGCACATCTTCGATCGGTCTTACTCTGGATGAATAGTGATCGCTAAACTTTCCGTTTTAATAATGTAGCTTACATGAATATAGCTAGTTTTATCAGGATCGATATGTCAAGAAATGACACTTCCTGATATAGATGCGTAAGCTAGTTGTTCTTTAGAAAATGTTTCTTGCATACCTAATTGTATTGGTACGTTCAGGCAGTGCAGTATCAATAAGCTTAACATAAAACACATATTCAGGCCATCCTCAATTTTTCAACTAAATTTCTTTGCAAATCTCAATATTTATGGCACCAATAATTCGTTGGCCCTCATAGAAGCAATCTGGGCCTGTAAATTAGTAAATATGTTGAGCCAGTGCAAAGCTACATCATCTGTCTTTAGCAAGAACTTCCTGCATCCAAGAATACCCCAAGGTAGACACTAATTTTTTTCACATTTTATAATATCTTGCTGAAATAACCTTTAAGTTTTTCAAGTCTATTCTGGTTTTGGGAAAGTACAGCATTAATTGTCTGCTTGCCACTCTGTTGAAACATTGTGAACTTAATGTTTGCCCATATTCTGTTAACCTTGTAAGGGCTTGACCATGTTAAGAAATACGGAGCCAAAATATTCTGCACTGGTGCATTAGCTTGAGATGTTTCTAATTTAATGTCTAAGACTAAATACTTGAAATTCCATGACAATACTTTTTGGATGCGTTGTATTAAGGTTGATTTTGGTTGGAAATACCAAAGTTGACTTTCATTCTTTTCTGACAACATCACTAGCACAGATATGATTATAAAATTGGGTGAGATAAAGTTGGTAAAAATTTCAATTATAAATATTCTTCAGAATTTACGTTGCGTCTTCAATGGTGAAAATATTTTTACGAAAAAGAAGTCATTTTTAATAATAAAAAGAAATGAAAACTCTGTATTTGACTTCACACAAAACCGACATAATATACAAAATTTAATTATCTTTTATTCTTCCTCGCTACTTCTGTGGCCCTAATTTTAATTACGACAACACCGCTTTTCTAATTTAAAACAGACCGGTCTCAACCACTCTCTAACTAAACAATTTCTCCGTAAAAAATTAATTGAATCGTAAACAAAACGACTGCGCCGCACAGCTCTGTTGGACGTCCTACGATTTTGTTGGTCGGAGTTTTGCGGACGCCCGCGTTGCACTATACTTTGCAGTTTTGCTCCCTTTAATTACACTCTCTCTGTTGAAGGGGTCTCGAATTTCTTTCGGCTTGTCGGACACGGATATTCGGTCTAATGGCATATTAAATAACGAAGTGACGTCCGGCTCCGCCACGCCGCTCTGATGATTTAATGACGCCGTTCATTGCGTCGCCAATTAGCGTTCGGCCCCTTTGTTTTCAACTTTTCTCTTTTCCCCCATTTTCTCGTTGCATGTGCTAACCGGAACATAGGGATGCGTATCCGCGCATCTCTATTCAACGTTTGCTATTTGTAATATAAGCCATTATGGGTAAGATAACAATAGGATTATGGTTTAACAACATTAATATAATCCTATGTAATATCAGCTTGTTATCTATTGAACAGGTACTACAGTAATATTAGTCGAAATACAGTATAAATACAATATCAGTATTGTGAGAGTTAATATTTGATGTATGCAATAACAGTTACTAAAATAAAATTCCTTTTTTTAATAGTGGTATAAAATATGCTCTATTATCTCTAAATGCCACTCTACATCATCAGAAAATGATGATATATTTCCAATTATTTTTTTGGTCATGGCAAACGATATATTAATCGCAGGTCCTGCTCCGAGGATTATTCCCAGCTCTAACTAGCTGATCGCTATTGCCAATCCAGCCGGTGAACCATATCTCCAGATGAATGCAGCTCTGCTATTAGCGCTTAATGAGTTTAATGTTCTTTTTTTTTGTTAGAGCTAAAATGTAGTCAGCCAATAATGTTTGCACTCATGTAAATAGTTAATACTTAAAGACCTGGTCAACAGTATTGGTTCTCGATTTGTAAGTCCAATGACATTGACAAAACCAAATCTGCTGTAATAAAGCAGTAAGCTTAGCAATCCTTGATAGCCCTATATTTACTAATGGCATATAATTACTATCATCGTCAAAGGGCAATAATTATGTGATGCGCCACTAATTTCCAATAAGTATAGACCACGCAAACGATTTAGAAGTAAAATGACAAGCTATAGTATAAAAAGAGTTTGCACAAGTCAGCTAGGGACGAATAATATAAAAGAATATTATAGAAATCAAGAAGATATTGTTATCTAATAAAGTATTCTATTTATATCTGTTAGAGTGATGTATTAATAACATATCTACCCCTAATACCACTCTTGCATAGGCGCCGTTAAAACCTTAATCCAGTACTGGGGTGATGTGACAATACCTATCGAGATCAAATATAAAACCCCGAAATAGAGATCGATAAATCAGCACAGAATATATTGTTGACATAAACGTTTTTACATATTATTTTAATGTGGAATTGCCAAGTTATTATCACTGATATTTTCTAAAGAAATCAGAATCCTTTTTCGTTGTTTCGGCTTCTATTAATGAATCGATTGATTGCTCTATTTAGTCGAGAAGCACCGCCATCTAATACTCCTAACAAGCTGTAATTTATCCCATCCCCAATCCTAAAACTAACATTTCCTTCGTTGAACAAACATAGCTTCCTATCCATTTTACATTAAAAAACTTCTCCAACAGTATTTTGTGATCGTGCAATACAAAAAAATGATAATTTTTCTTAATTGTTTAATTAAAAAAAAAAGCATTTCACATTAAATTAATGAATGGTATTAGAATGCGGATGTTACCAGTTCTTCTTACAAAATCCAATAAAGTATAATCATTCTCGTTATAATTCCCGTCTATATTATAGCTATCAGAAATCGCAATTACTGTCATGACATGAGTACACCTTTCATTAGCCAACAATATCTGACTAACTACATGCTTCCATGTGCTATTAGCAAGCGTAAAATGACAGCTAATTGTAATCTGGAGCTCGATGTACCGCAGAACTTCAGATTGAAGGTGCTCGACATCGTATACAATAGAGAGGGTAAGTTTCGTTTCCGTTTGTGTAAAGTTAAATCACCTATTGATGGTGACGATGCGGCACTGTTAATTACTCTCTGACGCGAAGCAATTAAGTTGGCTTGCTCCTTAGGCATGGATCCGCAGACAATTGTGAAACACTGTTTATGGTAGCGGTTAAACCGAGTCCGCGTATATCAGCGTTTGAGGCTTCATAAATTTCCTTCTATGCGCGTGCAAACCGTTGTTGTCCGAAGAGTCATTGAAATGCCATTGTTACCGAGGAAAATTTTTAAATGCTGCTTTGTTACGGCAGTAACGGTGGTAAGGCTGTTTACGTCCTTTAACTGTACTTGAAACCGATCTATAAAATTTATGTGTAATTTGAACGAAATTAATTAAGAATATATCTTTTATGATGACTTTATTTTTCCATTTTCCACATTTCCAAGCATAATAAAAAAAAAACTTACGAAGCTTCCCCACTCCTCGCATACCCTTCAACCAGGACACACCGTGTTTAATTAAATATTATATTATTCATGGTACGCGACGCGAATGTAACGACGAGGGTTATGTAGAGCAAATAAATTGCCTCCTCTTCTTCTCTTGAAGATACACGGACGCGTACACGTGTCGTGATGTATTACGTACATCAACATCCACCCTCATGACAGCAGCGTGCTCGGTATAATACCACCCTTCCTTCTAAAGGGGATGTTAACGGACCACGTGACTGAGAACGAATTCTTCGGACCAATTGTCCTATTTTTACATCGGTTTAATGATACTGGTGAACACCAAACCCACATGTTTTTTTTTCTATTTTAGTTCAGCATCAAACAAAAAAGCAAAAAACTGTATCCTCATTACAAATTACAATTAAAACAAAAAGTTTCATACGATACATATTAGCTGACATTAAAACGTGTTTTTGTCGTTTCTGGATAAATTTGAAGTGGTGAAGCGGTTTCTAATTATTATGGCAGAAATGCAACGTTCTCAATGTGAGAGAGAAACAGGATGACAAGTCACGAGCGTGAAATTGGGTCGAGACGGCGACGAGAAGAAGCGAACGTCGCGACGCTGTCTGTTAGTGGAAAAAAAGCACCACTTTTGAACAATAGACGTGCACTAAAACTGACGAGGACGTCGACGCGTTCATATTCGCGAAGTTGTGTGAGTTTGAAGGCCTCGAGAACAACGTTCCCCACGTGCTTAATAGCTAATGTATGTCGACGAGTATACTCCACAGAATTTTCCGAGTACCTGTCTCGTAATCAGGAAAAATATGAGGTAAAATTTGTACCTCTATAGACATAAACCCCTTAAATTTGAATGTTTTTATTTGAAAATTTAAGAGTATTTTTCATTATTCACGCATTCAAGCATTCATAGTTGGTCCTTCAATGAATACTTACGAATTCCACTCGCTTTTTCTGGTTATTTAAAAATGATAAATAAACTTTTACCTTGCACAAATCTTCAAATATTACTTGTACACTGGAAGAGCAGATGAATCTTGTGTCTTTTGATGATTTTTGATGGAGAGCCGCTTTACTACTACGCTGCTACTCAACTATTTGGTACTTGGAGAGTCAATGGTGGAGATCACAGCCACATGTGAATTGGTCTTGCTATATTTTCTAGAACATGTAATGTACATATGTTACGAATATATTCTAGTCTCAATTATTCTCAATATCAAACAGCGCAGATTAATAATTCTATTTTTAAAGAACGTCCCTTAAACTTGCTATGATTTAATTAAGGTATTCAAGAATTAACTCATTGTTGATACAACAATAAGTCCTGTTCACACAGCTAGCATATAGTGGAGTGTATGAAGAAATCATTGGAATAACTTTAAAGCCTTTTTAGGCGACAATCTGAATCATGAGTTTAAACAATTGTTAAGGTTGGTCTTTTGGCTTAAACTAGTTTATGAAAGTCCAAAGGTAAATCTAAGGTTGTAAAATAATTGCTACACCTTCATCGATTTGAACTTTTGATTCCCACTGACAGCCAGTTTCTTTAATACTAATCTAATGTGTGCACTCCATGATAAATCATGGGGTTTTATTATTCCATCATCCAACATTAATATTTATCATTTTTTATTTTTGAACTTCTTCTACCTCAGTATACTTGTTAGAATTTTGTCTGGAATTTACTCAGCAATTATCAATTCGTTAGGGTGTCTATTTTTTATTATTTTTTTCTTTTCTAAAATAACTTCTTCTATAAACATATCTCATCGAAGACTTCAGTGTTAATTTGATCACTACCTGAAGCATTTGGTAATGAACAATTTGAAAGACCAACAATCAACAAGTTGCTAAACTTTGATTGGTTGTTGCAATGCTGGTTATATTATGTGAAAAGTCTGTTTTAGCTAAGCATGTAACTTTGCTAATTATACATATAATGTAGGGTTTCGACTTTGTAAATATTCCAACTTTACTCTCTACTTTACACTGGTACGGTTTGGGCAATGTATTTGATTTCGCACATTTACTTTTCATACTTCATGCTTGTAGAAATTTTTGAATTTTTTGCCATAAATAAGTGCTCTCCAATATTGTTGAATTCCCCATATATCACATTAAATTTTTTTAGGTATTGAACCAAATACCTTCCTGAACGAAATAAAAGAAAAATAATCCATAAAACATGTCGGTATGTTCTTTCCAATTTTACCTATTATGATTTGAACTCATTAACCGTAGTGTGCGGATAACATCTATATATTTTCTGTAATAGAATAATACTTCGTAATAGTGTTTATAATTAATACACATTTGTGTCATGACTTCAAACGCCATCTTTGCGGTGAACATCCGTAGTGTTATCATACGATTCTTTTTCTCTTCCCCACATTTTCCTTTTCTATCTGCTCTTTTTACTTCTTCTTTTCTTGGTTTCCTCTGCAGTTACTCGTCTCCATAACATAACCGGTCTAGCAGCGGTGCAAAACAATTTTTAACTCTTCCATTGCAGTATCACAAAACTTTTTTCTTCACTTAATGATTTGTAGTCGTTAAAGTATTATTCCTATTTAGAGTATAACCTTTAATTAGGTTTCCAGCTAAAGCAATTTTGCATTCTTTGACATCAACAACCTGAAGATTCCTCAATTTTACTAAGACATGATTCTTTCCCACTGATTTATCTTTAGATTTATTTCATTTTAATTTATTTTCTTTGTTCACGTTTCGAATCAATTTCTAAAGTTTTTCTATGAGTATTTGAACCAGCAATCTCTCTACAAAGTTAAGTTAATTACCACCGATTCAAAAATGATAAAATCATATCCAGGACTTTTTCTTTAAATCCATACATCGCAGTGACGTTGTCTTCTATATACGAATTACAATTCTTACCATAGATTAACTTTGTTAGAACTTAATTCAGTAAGGATTTCTTTGCCACTTGCCTGAGTATGCCTTCCACTTCATATATCGGACATGCTTCATTATTTTTACATCCTTTTTGATCAGACTTTTCTTTCCCGCGGTTATAATAGAGCTTTTATCAGCAACTTTATAGTCCGTATTCCCAGCACTTATAGCATCTGTCCACTTTCATTGTCCACTTTAATCACTTTTCACCATGATGATTTTTGTAACGTTCTTTATTGCTTTTCTCTATCCGTATTATGTCGTCTTGTTTTCGGATCTAATTTCTAATTGCCTCGGCGATCTCGTTCTTTTCAGAGGTGACGTCAATTCCCCTGATGAAGAGAATCGATTTGTTCTGCTATCCTTCTAATATCGGTTTCAGTGTCGGAGGATGTTTGTAACAATTAAATGACCTCTTGTTTTTTCTCGGGAACCATTAATTCATGTCTCTCGTTAGTACTCCATATGATCAGTAGTACTTCACCAAAAAATTCAACGTTAAGATCGCTTTTTTCCGAAGACTTAATTATATGACAGAATCAAAATTCTAGATATGTAACAACTTTAAAAATTTAAATGAATCAAAATTTTTGAGAGTATAAGTTAAAAGTTTAAGTGTTCGTTTTGATACGAGAACCATTTTGTGTTAATAAGTTCATGATATCGGGTTTAAACCAATGTTCTTCCAGTTGGAAGTGGTACAACTGGTTCTTAAGGAAGTTGTTAATCTTGACCCAAGAACCCAAGTAGAGGATTATTCAGGTATAAAACAAATAATTTGTAAAAAGAATAGAAGTTATTTTTAAAAATGATGTAACCTTTATTAAATTGTAAACTTTTATATTTAAATTCTTCAATACTACAACACCAATTCAGCTTCAATATCCTTAAAAACACTTCGAGTGGTTCTTAAGAAGCGATACACCATTAAAATTTAATAACTTCCTCTCAAAATAAAATAAACCAAGAGTATTTATTTGTGATTTTGCCATGAATACATAGTAAAACTCGAACAGAAATGTCTGGTCGGTTCTTTCTTTATTCTTTTTGGAGTGGCCAGACGAACGTTCGTTGGGCCGGACGAATGGATGATTGGTATGCAAGGGCGCATACTTTATCCGTCGTTAGGTGGGACGAAATGGGATCCCGCGGTTTCCGACATTATGCAGGTGAATTCGTTATTCGCAAAAAACGATGTAATAAAAATGTGCGCACGGCCGCCTTTCGCCACCCGAAAACCAGCCGAATGCCTTACAAAACGGTCCTTCTCTAAGAAACTTCTTTCGTCGAAATCATCTCATCTGAAAACGGACGGTCGGATTTGAAATTTATGGAACGTCAGCGACTTCGTCGTACGGTTTTAGTTTTTACGTGTCTGCTTTGAAATTTGACGACTCGGATTTATAGTTATAAAAAAATCGAAGGTTACATTGTTAACTTATTTTGCACTGTTTAAAACAAAAAAGTATTTCTTATTCTTTTCATTTTTAAGTCTATAAGTGTTACTGATACCTCACAAATACCTTATGTATTGCCGGTCGCATTCTTGGTCTCTGATGAAAAACCAGTCGAGACAGGCAACGTTGTTTTGGCCGTTTTTGTTTATTTTCTTTATTCACGGTTAAATCTTCAATGCGACCGGTGTATAATGGGGTTCTCACCGTACGAGGGATTTTTTTGTAATTGCCTACGAAAGAATTGGACGATTGTGATGTAGTAATTTTGAGGCAATGGCGGTTGCGGTAAATAATTTTACCCTTTGATTGCCGGTTCTCCATAAAAATGGGTTTATTAATCTAGAACCTTTCAAACCGTAAAGGCTCGGCAACTAAACGAGGTACGCTTATTTGAGCACCATGGTAAAAAATTGAGGTTATAAGAACAATGTTTTTTTTAAAGTTTATTGCTTTATTACTAAATATGTTTTGATGTTAAATAGATTATATCTCCTATAAAGATTCTTATATAATATTTATAGAGAGTTTCTTTGATGTCGGCGAACATCTTCAGAAGGATAAAAATGAAATCTTCCAACTAATCACTATTCATTAACCAAGATATACACCTCTCAGTCGCGATTAGCTTCCGTATTCGGACACGCGTGCGGTTTACTTCAACAGTTATCAGCTCGATCAGACTGCTACAAAACAAATAAGTCCAATCCGGCTCGATGAATATTTCATACCGGACCGTATCTGCACAGCACCTCGCCGACTTATCTGATGTACTAGACGAGAGTGCAATTTGCAGTAAATTTCATCTCCGAAACGGCCGAGCACGAGCCAAGCAGACGTTCCTTAAGCATAGATAAGCCCCGTTCAATGTCGTTCCGTACAATATCTAATCTTGAAAAATGTCTATTCTAAGAGTAACCAGGTAACCATATTGAATAAATATCTTTAGGAAAAGCGAGAAAGTATTTTACATGTCTTTTTTGTTAATTTTTTCAAATTTTTCAATTTTTAAGATAATATTTCCTTAACAAAGAACAATATATTAAATTTAGTGTAAATTTTGAAATTACTGCACTTTCATTTTATCACACGATTTTTGTCGTTATCTCCGTGAAAGCGATAAGTTTTTCGTGTACCGATACTTACGAAGCTTTGAGCCAGATTTTTCTTTAGGATTTGGAGGTGGATATTTTTATCTATGGTTCCTTCGATAAACGGTAAATTTTCGACGCCGGCGACAAACTGTAAATCCATACCACAATACTTTGACTATCGCTTTTAAATATTCTTTTTTAAAGGTGAAATTTGATTTTCGTCAGACATAGGCTGCCAATTAAAACATTATTAAGTTTTCTAAAACACCAAGGATTTTTTTGAATCTTGATAGCCAATTTTAGAGCAGATGTTTTGAATTTGCTTGGATTTGCCAACCCAACCCAACTTTTTCAATTCCTTGACGCTAGAGATCATCTAGTCTTTATTCTTTTTATTGGATAACGTTTGTTGATTGGTATTTCTGTCATGCTTTGCAACCAAAGCTAACAACTATAGTGTAAAATTATAACACTTAAAATAATTTTAGGCTATATACAGTAAAAAATACTACAAAGAATTCCGCTAATAATGATTATAGGCGTACTCTCAATACCGTATTTTCTCGAATCTTATCCGCACTCGAATCTAATCCGCACCCCGATTTTAAAAATGCATAGTGGTAAAAAAATTTAGTTTGCGAATGTAATCCGCATCTTTTTTTGAGCAATTCGACAACACTAAAATGATGCGATGCTTGTTGTTAACCATAAATATATATTTTTTCTGTTGACTGACGCTGATGCACCTAAAGAAACCTTGCTTACGATGAGCCAGAAAAAATTGGAAAATAAATATAATTTTAAAAATAAATAGTAATGCCTAGCACGAATTCCGTTCAAATACTACCCTCGTAGTAGCTCGAACGTAGTGTGTGCTTAATTATACATATAATAGCGTAATTATAAAAAAAAGTAGCAAAAATCTAAAAGGTTCTTCTATACAGCAAAGTTTAAAGAGATGTTATTAAGTTAGCGTTAAGGAAATCGAAAAGCTGGTACAATTTTTGCTGATAATGAGAGTAACGTTGCGGTTGTTGCGGAAAGACTAGGTAGCTATTGCAGACTGAGGCATCGTGCAAAAAATTTACCGGGCCAAAGAAGAGACGATTTCATGAAATTGACAAGGCATTTTTCTAGTTCTCTCAAGAAAAACGAAAGGAGGGACTAAAAAATTTTTAATACTAGCAAAGGTTGGACTGTGGGATTTATGCGCCGAATGATGTTATCGTTGAGGCGCAGAACTACAACTTCCCAAAAGCTCCTAATGATTTTCATATCTGGATATGCCACCCAATTACACACTGGAAAGAAGAGGTGTGTGGGAAATTTCTTTATAAACGAGTGGTTGCGAAAAATTGCGCATACCATTGATGCTAGCAGTAACAAGTGATAGGGAAACATTGCTGTCATTAGTAATATTGAGAAAAAAACCATTCTGAAATCTGAAAGACTTCCCGAATGACGTCCTAGTTAGGGCACAACAAAAAGGATGGATAATGGAAAAGGTGATGATGGAATGATTAAGACAAGTATGGAGTCTTAGACCAGGAGGATTATTAAATAAGGATACTAATTAATCATAGACTGATTGCCCTTGGTTTAGACTTCTTGTCATAATAATAATACCTGGTGGAATAACATCCATACTACAACCTGTGTATGTATATGTATATTAACAAACTCGAGAATTAACAAAACCTGGAGCAATTACAGGAGCTTCTGAACTTGTTCAGTGAATGTAGGCGACATGGAAAACGATCCCTGAAAACAATATTATAACTAAACGATAAATTGAACTAGAGGTGTTGTTATATGAAAGGTTTTTTAAAAAAAGACCACTTTTCCTCCGTAATTGTTATAAATTAATCAATCCGAGACGTTTCGGGAACACCTCCCATCTTCAGTCTACAAATAGTCACTCGTAATATTATCTATTACTTTATTTTTAATAAATTATTTAAATTTATTTAATTATTTTTTTTATTTTTTGTGTGGTTTGAGATTTTTATGGTCTTTTGTTGTAGTTTTTTTGTAGATAATATTACGAGTGACTATTTGTAGACTGAAGATGGGAGGTGTTCCCGAAACGTCTCAGATTGATTAATTTATAACAATTACGGAGGAAAAGTGGTCTTTTTTTAAAAAACCTTTCAATATTATAACATCATTTAAGAAGTTTTGTATAATCCGAATTGATCCGTATTGATCCGAAGATGACGTAATATGGGAAGAAAATGATACATAAAAATGTAAATATCGTTCTAAAACCCTTAATAAAGTGTTATTGTTATAATGTGATTTTATTTTACTATTTTCCAAATTGCAACTATACGACTGCGAATCTAATCCGCACCCGATTGTAATCCGCATTTGATTTTAGAGCACATAAAATTTGTAAAAAAGGTGCGGATTACATTCGAGAAAATACGGTATTTGCATGGATGGATATACCTTGCTTTGCAGAAGGTATCAAACGATGCCAAACGGTTTGCATGAAATTGTATTTGGTACAAGTATCCTAAATACATTGGCTATAAAGGATTTGGTAGAAATATAAAAATAGATATTTTGCTATAGTCTAAACCTCCATGATTGATGGATCAAGTTTCCATCATATCTGTACACTGACAGCTTCTTAACGTCTCTTCATATCTGCAACAAATCGCCACCATGATACAAATCATGTCTTTCTTATCACAAATAACTGAATATAGATTCAATAATTGTTAATTGAACTGTTGGGAGTAGACCGTAATGGGCAATAACCACAATTTTCCAACAAAATGTAATAAAATTATTGAGTGAGATTTTTAAAATTGTATTTATTGAAAAAATTTCCAATAAAATAACATTTTCTCCATCTCTTTTATTAAAGAGTTCCTAGAAAACTTCTTGGCGCGATAAAAAGATATTTACCGTTACTGAAACCAGTGCCAAAAGAATATAAAATACGCAATCACTGGCATGGAGTCCTCCTCCGTAACATTCTGCCTCGAGGATAGTCGCATTCTTCTGAACATACGCCGTCGTCGTAGTCGTGTAAAAGCAATTCATACACAAATTGCTGGAGTAATAAACGAGAGGCATGTCCGTAAAATACCTGAATAATATACCTAATAATAATACCTAAATACCCGAAACTTTCTAATTCTACGTCTAGTGGTAGTTCTAGTTTTAGTTCAAAATATACAAAAATCTAACGCTGATTGTTATTCAGCTAAAATTAAAATGATTTCAACAAAGTAATTTTCTCTAAAAATGTATAGATTATTTTAAAGAAATTTTGTTATAACTTTTGTAATCTAAAAGTATATCGATTCTATATAGAATTTTCTTCGGTCTGCGTCGGCAAATTGTTCGTTATTGTTTCGCACATTTATCACACACACCGCATCTCATGCCTATACGGCAGTATATTGGCACACAATGTCAGTGTATGGGTCGCTCGTCTTCTTGGTTCACATTAAAAATTCGTCGCGGTTTTCAAGGCATCCGACGTTGCTATTATGTGCGAACAATGTATGGTACGTGGTCGGAAGATCACGAAAAACATTATTGCACTTTCAAGGCGGGTTTACACAAACTTTAAACGATTTCCTACGTAAATAAAACATAAACTTTAAGTTATTTGATCATGGAAGCGTATAAGATATTCTTTATTTTGTTACATAATAATTAAATTTATTGAAAACTACTTTCTAGTATGAATTTTCGAAAGCACTTCACAATAAGTGTGTACTTTGTACGAAATTTCGCTCTAGGCATTCGGCGTAATAAAGTTCAAAGGACAAGAGGTTGTCGTCCTGTGTGGTTACAGCTCGTTGATTCATTTGACTACACTTCCTTCTGCTAGAACGATAACTTTTTGCTTCTTTTTTCTCTTAATGCTTGCTCGTATCCTTATCCCTTTACGTCCCGTTTCGCATTAAAAACTCTTTTAAAGTGCACAAACATTTGAATGTGTATTCTTAAATCTGATAAAGTTAACATTCTTATGAACCCAACCTTGAAATATGATTTTATTTTCTTTGAAGAGTTTTTTATACTCACGACTGTGGGAAAACGAAATGAGATGTTTCTTTAGATAATAAGTGATATTTAACGAAGGTTTTGTACAAGAGTAGCCCTCTGTGAGGGTTTCTATTGACAAGACAGTTGTATATGATTTGGTTCTTCGCAAGACATAGTTTGTCTCATTAAGTTAATTCATAATACTTTTTTCTTAAGTTTTAATTATTATCAAAGTATTAATTGTTAGCTAGGAAATGTTTAAAGGGTGAGAACAAAACTAGTAAGGTATCCTAAGATGGTGCATATGGAAATGACTTTGCATAAAATGAATTATTCCAAGTAGTTTGCCAAAGTTGTGTCGTTAATTGATGTTATTTATACACTCTGCAAATTTTCGAACTTTGGGGTTCTTAGCAGTTACATTAAAACTTGCTATGATATTAATGCGCTGAGGAAAATATCATGATATATGGGAAGGTCGTATATTATTTTTCAATTTTCCGGTCTACGGAGCTCGCGTAGACGACATCACGTCGATCCATCGAATGTGATGACGCAAAATGCCAGTTTTCAATATTGATTTTCGATTATAACAGAAAAATAAATAAACACTTGATGGATGTAGTGGGTATAGATATTTTTGTTGTTTTCAATAATTGCAACATTGTATGTAACTGTAGGTATTGTGGTTTAGACGTTGTGCAAAATTTATTGCAACAGAAGAACTTTACTGTTGACTTGTAGAATATTTTACAACCGTCGTATTTTAATCAACCGCCTTTATACATAGAACACGTAAACGTATACGTCTATCGCTGTGTGGCCATCTGACTGTAGAATCTAGGTATACGGTTCGTAAAAAATTTTTGAAAAACTGCTTCGAACCAGACGCGACAGCAACATGGAAATGCCCGCGATGTGTTTGCGGTACACGTTGCTGCCACCCTTTCTAATTAAAAATACGACCGTAATGTAGCAGTACCGACGACGTCACGCGGGGAATTAAAAGTACTACGAGGGCCGGTCGAATAAAACCGTCAGGGGCGCCGTACTTTACGATCTCATTCCATCCGGAGGCAAAGCAGTTAGTAAAAACCCTGACGTCTCTCTGATAAACCGTCGCGTTTTAATAGCCATAGTTTGCGCAGTATGCTTTTTTAATGGATATCTTGCGCGCCCGTTATTATCATGGATTTTACGGTGGCAGCATTGAACTTATATGTAGGTCCCTGTAGAAATACAAGTTATTAAATTTACGGTGGCAAAGCTAATATAAATTACTCTCTTGACATTTACTAAACTATATCAAGCTATATTTCGTGTTTATTACTATATTAATAAGATCCTTTTTTTATTATGTCCGTTTCCTACCTTACTAATAATATATTTACTTTTTTTTAATTGCAAATAGGGACAATGGCTTATAGTAATAAAAAAAGATAACCACAAAGGTTACAATATCTTATAACATACTATGTAGTAAACTTAAATCAAACATAATCTATTTAATGGACTATATTTTTATCAACGACACATACAAGTAGAGAATCTTTTCACTAAAAGCTACATAGGCAGATTTTGCAATCAGCCCTTATCAACCACCCAACCCAACTAACACACATTTCAGAGTTGAAATTAGGGTCACTCGATGTCTTCCAAAACGGCCGTGATAAATTTTTTCAGCTATTACAAAATATGCCACCCGAAAGCTAACCCATCAGACTTCACATAGCCCTGAAATGTGTGATTGTTGGGTTCGGTTGATTAATTTTTCCAGCCATTACAAAATTTACCATCATCCGAATTCACCATTTCTCATCCGAAAGCTAACCTCCATCAGATTTCACATAAATCTAAAATGCATGATGATTGGTTTGGGATCGACCGATTCTGCCAAGAAGTCACCACTTTGGGACTCGCTCTACTCTATCAATAATGTAGAGAGAGAACCCATCAATACGTTTTAACTCATTAGCTCTGAGTGTATTCTACACAGACAGCTACATTAAATCAATATTTGTTTATTTTCTTTATTTATTTATTAATTTTTTGTATTATGTACACAAAGAAGTGGTAAAAAATCACATTTTTTTAATTCTGAACAATCCGAAAACGCGTTTTTTACACAAAAAAAAATCCTTTAGTAAATAATCAACCTTTTTATGACATATTCATACAACGGTACAAGTTATTATTCGAAAATAACAAATACATTCTTCATTAACTATAACGTTAACTCGTAAATACAGCTCAATATAATACTAATAAAACATTGCTGCTATCTTCGGTTCAAATTTACTGTTTTTAACATTAAATTTGGCGATAAACCGGGATTACGTCGGGGCACTAACCCCATTTAATTTACCAATGTGCGACTGGGAGGGAGAGCAAGCTCGATTTTACGATCTCCACCATTTTAAACAGAGCTTTCCAACCGTCCGCTGTATATCTGTATAAAGTTTTACTGTAACCACCGATGTTGCTTTGTTCGATAGAAACAACATCCCACGTTTTGGTATTGTAAGTATTGTCGATGCAAATCCAACGCATTCGGCATGACGTGCGCGTCCAAATAACGCCCAAGCCATAAACGTCAAGAATTAGAATTATTGAATGGGGGGGTGTATTTAACTGTGGGGGTTGAATTTGGCTCGGGAACCCTTATCTGGGCGCTTAGAGCCGCGTTCGCCGGTCGACTCTCACCCCCCTTAAAACGTAATGCTAGTGGAGTGGACTGCCAGTTGGAATTATGGCACTCCTAAGCAGTTCTTTGTGCCTATTCCATGACAATGAGACCTTGAACGTATCGATTATTAGCTGGACGGGATGGCGCATTTACCCTTTTTGATTGGGGTTGTCGCTTATATTCATATCAAAACTGCTTTAATCCACGGTTGAATGAATCCTGTATAAACTATCCTTTTTATCTTGATAGAGAAAGTCGATAATGATTCAAAAAACTTTATTCGATTTTAATTCAAAGCCGGCAATACTTATTTTAAAGGTGTGTCTACGATGAATCATAACCAGAAGAGATGTACTACCTAATTATTATCCAATATTCTTCTAACAAGTCTACAATTAAACTAATCATCAATTAAAGTATCATAAAAACTTTTAATCGGATTCTGAAATGTAAGCAAGATTTTAAGCGTGTATAGAAGTAAAATTAAAAAGCAGTAATAACCATAAACGGAAAAAACAATCATTTAGATAAAACAAGGTTTTTACCATAATTTGTAGATACAAGTTCATTGTTATCTGTATTTATTCAGGCGTGAAACAAACCGAGTTTCATGATTTGCCAACTGTAAAATGGCCAAATTACTTTTTATAGCTTCACACTTTGCTTTGTAGTCCTCATTTTTTTTTTTTTGCTTACAACAGCACGGCAACAATCCCGTTAGAGAACGCGCAGATTAATCCGTGGCGACGACCGCCAAGCGGAAAACAAAGAAGAGAACCTGGAGGGCGTCGCGACGGGCGTTAAAGTTTAATTTATGCGGAAAGCAATCGCATTTTATAATTCTGTCGAATTTTAATACCTAGAAATCCGAGACTTTCACGTCAGCGGTTATTTGGGATAAAATTTTAAATGAGAATCCACTAATTTTAAGTATAAAAGTTTTATTCGGAAATAATCAGAAGTTAAATTTTATCCACGATTATTATGTTAATTATAACAATAAATATATAAAACAAAAATTAATTTATATCGAGATATGCTTGGACTAATTAAGAAGCAATATTTTATTGAGATACTCAAGTAGGAACCGCACTTATCCAAATCGCAATAAATAGTTAGTATTTGTCGATTGACGAACCTCAAGGTCAAAGACACACTGTGTAACCTTGACCTTGAAATTCCAGGAAGAGATTCATCAATCGGCAAATAGAAGTGAAGGTTAACTTGTATGCATTGACCGTTACATGACCTTAACCTTGAGATTTCTCCTAAATGGACGGAGAGCCAATGACCATGATCTTGACCTTAAAAGCAGGAATATATCCTCCGAAAATAAGTGTACCGATAAAATAATTTAGTTCAAAAATCTTTAATTTTGCAAAATACCATTAGATAACTTTCCAAGCGTCCAATCTCTCGTATTAACATGCCCAACAGTGATGGCAGTGACAGAATTGTTATGGATCTACTCAATTTCGAAGTATTTGCTATTTTTTCTTATGTGTCTTCGATTTGATTCTCTGGCCGATAAAATCGAGATATGCATTATAGGATTTAGGTATCTTCTGCTTGTAATTTCTGGAAAACTGATTACTTTTTCTGTCACCATTAGTATCTTCCTTTAAACACAGGGAAGTATCAAAAAATCTGTTCTTGAGTATTACCAGTAATCTTTTTCTATTTCTAATTTTCAATTATTTCCAAAAGAATCTACGGTAACCAAAGCCGTTTGGCATTTATGCCGTTTTGGCTTGGCAGTGACGACATGTTATTTATCACTTTTTCTCTACTTGTTCATAAATCGTTAGCTTTTGAAGTTTCACTTTTTTCTGCAAAGAACTAAATACATAAATTCAACCATCCCAATGTCACCTTCGATTCCCTTTCTATACTGACAATACATAGGTTTAACTACACACTGTATTCTGACCAACTCCACTATTATAAACACAGAATTCTTAGTCACAAAGGTAACTAAGTGGATTTCTAGGCTCTGCAGATTTTGCAAGAATGTTCTTCGGTCTAATAGCTAAATCTAACAAATCACATATGAAGTTAGCATATGAAGCTTGGTGATCAGAAGTATTTAGACCAAGCTGTGCATAAATAGTATGTTCAATAGAAAGCAAATGTACTTGTGGTATATGTTTTAAAAGTTACCTGGACTTCCCTGAACGTTTCAACTTACACGGGAAATTGCCACAAATTGTTGTTTATTTAATTAAAACCTTTATTTTATATTAAACTTCACTCGTTATTTGGAGTTTTACTTGAAATATGGATTAAGCTCAACTTTTTGATGTATCAAACGTTGACTTCTTCAACAGTAGTTAACAGTTCAGCTCTTTAATATAAGTACAAATAAATAACTACGCAATAAACTTCGGGTGAGAACTTTACAGCGCCGTATAACTTTGAATTGCTTATACCGGGTGCGCAAACTAAACCATAGAAATTTACTTAGGCCGCAGATGGTACGCGTGCATTGTTGGAAGCTCGGTTTCCTGGCACCTGTTTATGACCTAATAAACTATGCTCTAATAATTCACCGCAAAACAATACGTTTCCGACTTCCCGGGAAGTTTTGGGTACGTCAAGCTACGAACCACGGATGCTTTGCATTTCACGCGCACTGCGCGGTTTCATGTATTGCTATTCTATTCGCATTCGTAACACATTCATGAAGTTTTCTAACTCGTCGGTATGACATTAAATTACCAACATCTCTAGATAATGAAAATATAATGAATTTTTGAATAATGAAATAACATAGCTCTTAAGAGGTTTCTTTTAAACAATAAATAAACACTGATCTTTCATGTGGATTTCGTTGAGTAACCATAAAACGTGCAATAAACCCCCTATTTGCTTATTCTATTGGGCTCTGCAAACGCGTTGATCCGCCTACAAGCTAACAATCGATCGACACCGCCGTAAATATCGCAAAGAGAACGAGCTCTCGAAGATATTTAATGCTCAACTACGAACGACGATAAACGCCCGTTTTGCGGGGGTTTACAAATTGAAATTTACACTTCCAGCCGGTAAACCAGCCTATTATGACTAGGGTCTTCGAACAAACCACGCGGTACTCGTCTGGTACAAATACTAGGATAATTGAATTTTCGTTTCGACCCTCCTGTCAATATTTGTCGGGCTAATGAAATATGTCCGCCTACCAACTAAATGGCTAGTTGTTCGATTTCGAGACAACTGTGTCCATCTTCGGACAAAGGGGGAAATTGATACCATTTGTTCTTGCCACTTAAAGTGGTTAAGTATACATTGGGGTTGTAAAAAAAATTAAGACCACCCTCAATGGTCCTATTATTTACAGGTCAATTGTTGTTAGGAATAAACAATGATTATCCATCATCTTAACAACATTTATTATTTTCTCAAGGTGTTACAAAACCTGTTACTTCTTTAGACGTTAAATTATAAAAGGCCTTCAAAATCCGATTGATATCATCAATTGACTCGGGTTTAAGACAAATGATGCTATAAATAACTGAACTATAAAAAAAATGTTATAAAAACGAGTACATTCATCCCGAAGTATCAAGGCTGACCGCTCGAAATTCGCAGAAGTTACCATCAAGTAGTGGGTCAATACAGGAAACGGCACCAAAGAGTCAAGTTTACGATCACCAGACGCCAGTTATTCTAGATCTTTGCGCAAACGTACTGGATTTATTTAATTACGAGTGTACTTAATTTGCTAAAAACTTTCTTGTCGTTCTCTGTGTAGTCGCGTCTCTTGTCGGAATGGACGTTTTTATTATTGTTTGGGAGCGGTAAATGTTTTACAAACACTTTACGACTTTGTAACCAACACACCAAAACCTTTTTCATTCAAAGGTGAACTAAACTTTTTAAAGCGAATAAAAATGAAAAGGAAAATAAAGCAACTGTAGGCAACCAACTTCTTTTTTGTAATAAAACTACTGTTATTTAAATCATTTGTGAGCAATTAGTAAATCAAATATGAAAACGAACTTTTTAATTCAGTAGTAGTAAAGAAAAAGAAGGAAATGTATTTTTAGATCATTAAAATTGATTATTAAATGATCTGAATTTATACGTCAAAGATAAGAAAAAAGATCCCTACAAATTGCTGCTGTCTCTTCGGGTTAACGGTTGAAGTTCTCGGTCGGATCGTTGATTTTTATCGGTAATAAGCGGCCAACCGGGGATCCCCGGAATTGCAAGTTCCACCCTCTCGTAATGAATCCCGAGCGACCTTCGGGATAATACCCCCCGGAAGACGCTTAATTTAAACCAAGAGGACGCGTGGTGGCCGTATTTTCTTCGTTCTCCTTCACCAACTTTAACCTTCTAGACATAATATGTCGTTATTTTCTCGTTTTATTCCCCCATTCGTGGGATTACCAAAATAATTCTAATTTCAATTAAAACTTTTGACATATATCCTAACATTATAAGATCAGATATAAAATGAAACTATTTAAAAACTATATTAAAACTTATGTTAACATTTTATTCTTGAAATCTATTTACTTCAAATCTAATTATTTATTAGTTCTAGTTTTAGTTCAATAAAAATATACAACAATCTAACTCTGAATAACAATTGAAACTAGAACTTTACTTAATTATTTGACTAAACTATTTGAATTTTACTTGGAAAGAAATTCCAACAAGATTAAGACACCCCTCAAAAATTTTTTTCTTCTCACTTCACCGATAGTATTCATTCATTAAAAGTATTGGACATTCGATGCGATCAAATACCGAGTCGAGTTTGTATCTAATTACAATAAATACAAGAGAGTGGTCATTTATTCATTTGGTGGACACATTGACAGCGGACGAAGTTTATTATCACCGGCGGTGCCGTGGAAATTGTTAATAGCATCGTGCCCGAGACTCGTAAATCAACTTTAAAAACGAATTGGATTACTGCGATTGTCGTTAATACGCCCGGGAGTTGTCGAAACTTCAAACAAATTTAAAGATTAAAACTCAAAGAACTTGCGTTATAATCTTACAATTTCAATGTAACCGTATGTCATAGTTTTAATTAAAAACGAACGATTTGATTAATGATTTCCTAACTTTACTGTTTAATTTAGTCGATTGACAGTTTTAAATTCGAATTTCGAAATGACACGGTACCGGTTATATCGATCTTTTAGATTAAAGTTAATTCATCATGAGACGTTCAATTCGCTCGTCTTAAACTTAAATTGCAACAAACTTATCCCCCGATGGACGTAGCCGCAGTTTTCCGCTAAAATATGGTAACCAGTGGACCGGAAGTAATTAAATTTGCCTGCGGAGACGAACCAAGATACCTAAAGTCAATTGAAAGCACAAACTTTTAATGTAGTTGTCACCTGGCTGGCGAACTTACACAGACTGAAGCTGTCTTTTCGAAACGTACTGTATTTTAATGAGAATTAACTAAAACTTTCAAGCTTATTAAAATTATGAGTATCTTAAATATCATATGTACAAAATAATACAACGACAGACAATAAACTAGAAAGGTAATAACCAAAAATTAATTAAACAACCTTATTAAAAAATATTTTTTATTTAATCTTTATACTTAATAAAGATGGAGCTTGAAATCGAACTCCCAAAATCTTATAAATATGAATCCTCTACGTCAAACTCTCCCTCTATCACCAACACAAATCTCTACCCGCCTCTAAGATGAGCATCTTTCCGTGCGGAAAATCCGTTAACCGCCTCATTGCCCTTGCTTTTGCAACCGCCCCCAAGTTCTATGTTAAAGAATGTTTCCGCGTAGTTAACAACATTCGGATGCATTACTAAATGCAAATTACGTTTACCAAACCTGTGTAATGTGTATAAAAAAAGTTTTTTTATTTATGAATGTAAATATCATGCATTAAAAATGGTTCTGCAAATAATCTACTAGGAATTATTGATTGAAAGGAACTATAAGAGATTTCTAAGTTACGATTCTTAATTTTGTAGTAGTCATGATGTGGTTTTTGACACAGCCCAATATCTATAAAACAAACAAGCATCCACTGGATAACATAGAGTGCACAATATCTCCACTTCTTTTCGGATTTTTATCGCCCAACTCAATGTGTCGTTCTTGCTATATGTGTCTCAATTTTAATAGTCATAATAAAAAATACTGATGTGTCTGCATTAAAAAGAACTTTCTCTCCACTAGGATAATTCTACTTCATTCTCAGAATGCATGTAACTCAAAAGATAATCAGAACAACTCAATATTGATGATGTCCTTCACTTTTCTTTTGACAAAGTGAATACGCCATAAGATTCTTGTACCTATTCGATGTTTGCTTTGTTATTCAGGAGACTTGTTTTCCTAAGTGCTTCGAAATTTATTTTCTAACAAATGAAGCAACGTCTTTTTCTGCCATGTTGCATGACAAGTATAATGTCCTCTTCTTAGAATAGTACATGTTATTTCCATTGCGCTCACTTGATATTCATTCCTTTTCTAGATATAAATGTCTCTCTAACCAAGGAAAACTTTATGCTGATTTCTTTTCAAAAAGTATACTATCCAAACATTTCCTCGAGTTCTTGATTAAATTATGTTGTATTGGCGATGATGATTAATGATGTGCCAAATTTTTGATCAATATCTACTTAGTAATTTCTCGTCAAAACTTCAACACTTCTCAAATCTCCAAAAATGTTTGAGTTGTATAAAACTTTAATTCATTCAAGTTTTATGTTGAGTTCTACTGGGACTATCAACATATTGTCGTTGTCAATTACTTTAAGTATTCAATAATGTTCGTAAACCAAGTCCATCATGTAATGGATCAATTTTCAGATCGATAATGATATGTTAACATATACAGGGTGTCTCACGTAACTGGTTCATTAGAACTTTTTTAGGTTCCTGTATTCGTACAGTTTTGAAATTTTGGTAGTATGGGTTGTTCAATCGGAACTTTCGATCTAAAATATTTTCAAGATGGCTGTCACTTCCGGTCTACCGGAAGTAGACCATAACTTCGTTATTTTAAATGGAATGCTATAGTTTTTATTACACCTTTTAATTGTACGTAAAAAAATATGTTGACTTTCATAAAAGTTATTGGTACCTAGCGTTTTTCGTTTTCGAGTTATTTTGATTTTAAGATTTTTTTGGCAAATTTCACCATGCTCTTTAAAACCCAATATCCCAGCCAACGTTCATTCCAAAAAGCTCTAAATTGGCACGATTACTCTTCAGATGCTGTCAAATAGATTGTCATATATTGTATCAGAATATCTTATACAGGATGGTCAAAAATTGGATTACCGTTTCTCCATATTTAATGGGGAGAAAGTCGAAAATTTTAAATGGAACGCCCCATTTTTTATTAGCCTACACGAAAGGGAATTTAATTCTCTACAATTTATCTATAAACATTTCTATACCTATTTATTGTAGTTTCTCTCATATTCGTAAATTTATCAAAACATGCAGGAAACCGTTTGTATTTTTATTAGAAGGCCATGACATTTTGACAGTTTTTTGTTTAATTTATTTATATTATTATTTGTACTATTAACTACGATTGATAATCTTTTAGTTTACTAGCTTTTACTTACCAAAAATAATAAACAGAAGATCAAATAAATGAAACTATTAAAACAAAAAGTTAATGATAAAAATTAGATTTCAATAAAAATATAAATTTATAATACAAATTTGTTATAAAATTGAATTTGGAAATGCAATAAAACACGATAAAATATTTATTTCGTTGTCATCACTGGTGACCGGAAATATGCAATTTCTTTTTGTCTCGATATATCCAGAACTAAGAAATTCTGTATCAATTTTTTGAAATTTTTCCTTGTGATGGGCGTTAGATTTGTTAGGCATCTCTCATTAAGTGTTCGACACGTCCTGTCCAAAAGTTTATTACATTCGCCATCAATACAAAATAAATTTCAAATATCGGCGTTGGAATAATTTACCATGATGTTCAATGACTTACACCCGTCGTCAAATGTAACTAATGACAACAATAATACAAACATGGACCAAAAACTGTCAAAATTCCATAGCTTTCTAATAAAAAAACCTGGATTTCGTGCATGTTTTAATAAATTTCGTAATATGAGACAAACTACAATAAATAGGTATGGGAATGTTTATAGATAATTTGTAGAGAATTAAATTCTCTTCCTGATAGGCTAAAAAAATATGGGGCGTTCCATTTAAAATTTTCGACTTTTTCGCCATTGAATATGGAGAAACAGTAATTCAATTTTTGACCAGCCTGTATAAGATACTCCGATACAACAAATGACAACGTAGATCTTTTTTGAATGAACGTTTGCTGAGATATGAAGTTTTAAAAAGCATGTTGAAATTTACCAAAAAAAGCTTAAAACCAAAATAACTTGAAAACGAAAAACGCTAGGTACCAATAACTTTCATCAAAGTCAACCTATTTTTTTATGTACAGGGTGGTTCAAATTCGATGTCCGAATAGGCTAACTCGAAAACTATAAGAGTTAGAAGAAAAGTAGCTGACATGTCATGATCTCGTTTTTCGAGAAACTGCTAATGCCGAAAACCTCATAGCGCTATCGTCTTTTGTTTTTCCGCTAGAGGCTAAAATTGAAAATATCGTAAAACCAGCAAGCGCAATTATCTTGGTTATTATTATAGCTGGAGTATTATAACTAAGACATTATATGGACACTTTTTTACAGAGAAATTGATGATGTAGACAAAAAAATTTTTTTTGTTTTAGATTTTGAGATATCATGACAATTTTCATTTTTTTAAATGGAAACAACCACCGATTATTCGCTTATTAAATTCTTTATTTTTTTCTAATTACAAAAATATAGAGTTCGAAAGGTCTATTTCTTATTGTTTTAGAATAAAGCTAAAAATAAACTTTTTTTATAATATTTCCATCTAGTGTCATCGACGAAATTAAATTTACAGTTTCCTGTAAATTACGGTACTATAACTAAAAATTATTCTACTAAAAATTTATATAAAATTTACTTTATTTTCTAATATGTAACATTCTAACATGTTAAACTTTTCGTAATTTTCGTAATCCATCTGAAAAAAAAGGATTTTTAGAAAATTTTTGAATACAAACAAATGTTGCTATGTTTAGGTTGAATTAAAAAAATATATATGAGCGCCATCTATCAATAATTTATTAAGTCATTTAATAATAATATTAAATATTAATATAAAAATGTGAAATTATGCAATCTATTCCAACTTTTGTATAATTACATATATAAATTAAATAGTTCAACAAATATATTTGTTTCAAATATCAGAAATATGTTTTTTTAATTTTTAATTATAGTACCGTAATTTACAGGAAACTGTAAATTTAATTTCTTGGAAGACACTAAAAGAAAAGTTAATTTTTAGCTTTATTCTAAAACAATAAGAAATAGACCTGTCAAACCCTATATTTTTGTAATCAGAAAAAAATAACGAATTTAATAAGCGAGTAATCAGTGGTTGTTTCCATTTAAAAAAACGAACATTGTGATAATATCTCAAAATCTAAAACCGAAAAATTTTTTTTGACTACGTCATCAAATTCTCTGTAAAAAAGTGTCCATATAATGTTTTAGTTATAATACTCCAGCTATAATAATAACCAAGATAATTGCGCTTGCTGGTTTTACGATATTTTCAATTTTAGCCTCTAGCGGAAAAACAAAAGACGATAGCGCTATGAGGTTTTCGGCATTAGCAGTTTCTCGAAAAACGAGATCATAACATGTAAGCTACTTTTTTTCTAACTCTTATAGTTTCCGAGTTAGCCTATTCGGACATCGAATTTGAACCACCCTGTACAATTAAACGGTGTAATAAAAACTATAGCATTCCGTTTAAAATAGCGAAGTTATGGTCTACTTCCGGTAGACTGAAAGTGGCGGCCATCTTGAAAATATTTTAGATCGAAAGTTCTGAATGAACAACCCATGCTACCAACATTTCAAATCTCTACGAATAGTGGAACCTGAAAACGTTCTAACGAACCAGTTACGTGAGACACCCTGTATGTGATAGACGAAGTTGCATGATATATTAAAGTTTCTCTAAACTTCATTTATAGGTTCCCTATAACATTCCTTAACACTTTCCAGAAATACATAACTATTATTGCTTACGAAACAAGTACTTTACTAGATGTTAGGTCATGTGATATACACACTCTAGGTTAAGGAACGCCAATAACAAATCATAAAAAGTTTATTGTTTCAAGTTTACGGTTGGAGAACAATTTCAATTACGTAGAAACGTCACGCGCGTGATTTTACGTATTGCACGATTTGATTTACGATTTGTTAACAACCCAATAGGTTTGCAAGTCGGATTCGATTTACTGCTGTACCGTTATGGGGGAAACAACTATCGAAAATTGTTTTGTGTAAAAGAAGAACGGTCAGTATATTTTGTTATTTGACCAAGGCGTGTAACGCGTTTGGTAGTAAAACTTTTAATCGACAACGTTTTATGATCAACGGATAAAGTCACGATGTCAAGGTGTATATTTATGGTTTAATAGAAAACTTTGAAACTAGAATATATGTGTTTAGTGTGTTAAAAAATTGTTATATAGGCAACTCTCTTTACCAATTTAAATTGTAATGTACTATTAGCCAAAATAATAATGTCCCATTTATCGTTCTTATAGGCAATTTCATTTACAAACATGACAAGACATGCACATTTTCAGTCGAAATTGCATGGGAAATTTTTATTGAGGGATTTAATTTTGAAATAGTAATATAAGTAGATACATATGTAGAGAACAAAATAACGCTCCTAAATGGAGACTGTACAGTCTGCGTGGCGACAATATTGCCAAGCACGTGCCATCTGCGCGTAATAACATAACGGACGGTGAGCATCTCAACGTTGCGCTGCTGCGGCGTCGCACCGGTCGCGTACTGTACACGTGCGCGTTGCCTAGACGACGACCGGTCGATGTTTCGGTCGTAAAGTTTTATGGCCCTGGTGCAGACACACGCACGGCGACGCCGCCACCGACGCGCGTCGCGATGGCCAACGTCGCACAGATCGCGCGATTCAACGACCGCCGACGATCATAAAAACCAACGGCGTACGTTCAAATATTACAATTCAACAATATTATTTTGTGTACATTAATATTTCTACTGCCAAACTTTTTTTATGGCAATCACCATTGAAACAGTGCAAACACCGTATCTTGTAGGACAAATAGAATTCATAACTTTTAATAGGAAGATATAATAAACCTGCATTCCCATAAGCAATTTCCACATGGCAATAAACACAAGTAAACTAATTCAATCTATCTTTTATTGCCACTTCGTTTTATGTCTTCAGTAGTTTTATGGAGCTAGAACCATCAAGATCCAGATAGCATCAAAAATTAAAATTAAAGCTAGATGATGGTATCAAATCACCAAATTTATTTCCATTGACAAGATTAGTTTTATATTTAAAATTAGAACTCAATACACACTATGTCTAAATATGTCAAAAACGCCAAACATAGTGTTAAAAAGATCCTTTTAATCTAACATTTTAGATTGACGTTGATTGATGGGGATTTATCATAAACTTTTATATTCATTTATCAATTTTTCGAATAACATAATATTTAAAATACTTATGTATCAAGATTTTTGACCGGTCAATATCAACCGGCTGACATCAGCAAAAAATTATGTTAATAAACAAATCTACACACAAAATCTCGTTTCTTTACTGCTTTTATAAACAAAAAATATCTCTTCTCATACAAATCGATCGCGTGTTTGCACAAACACTTTTATCCGAAAACTACGTAAACAACGTGTTTCCGAGTTAAACCCAGCGTAATAACTGTGTTATTTGATTGGGAGGATGCTCTAAAACTATGTTTGCCATCCTTATTAATTTATGTTTTGCTTTTTGCAAAGTTATAAATTGAGCCAAAACAGCTCTGTAGGTATATACAAATATATCCTTTTTAATTCATTGAATCGAATGGATCGCAATCTTGTATGACTGGTTTAATAGATTACTTTCTTGTTTGTATCTTCCATAGCTTCACAAATGTTTTGAGGAACTTTCTGAGTAATTAAATACCTGATTTATGATTTATGGTTCATTATATGGATTTTTGCTGACACAGCTTAGATACAACACTGCTTGTGCTTTATACAATTTTTACTAGAAATTGATGAACATCTTTGCTCCAAAACTTTCGGTGAGTTTTGTGATGTACTTGGCTATACTTAGTTTTGGACAATTTGTTTTAAGCTTTTGCAAGTAGTGTGGCTACTAATTTATGATAAACAATACCTTTTGATTGATATTTCAAAAATTAATAATAATTAGCTGGGTGTTATGGCTATATTTCCAAAGATGATATTTTAAATCCTTTCAAAATAAAAGGGTATTCATCCTTTAATAACATTATATGAATGATTTCAATTAGAATTGTTATTTTGAATTGATTACATAACTCGAAAACCACTTTATTAAATTGATTAAAGTCGATGACCCCTTAATGGTCCTGCCATCTTTTACGCAAATTTAAGAGGTGCAATTTCTCTGGTCGGGTATATTCCATTGAAGTACTCTCGGATTAAATTAGAGTGGTCTTTTACGACTATTTGCTGCGGACTGACTAGATTAAACTTTGTCATATTGAATATAGACTCCAGCTAACATTAATCTTCTTAAAGGATCAATTTTGCTATATAACGTCGTTATTAATAAAAGTAAACGTCCATGAACGTTCTTCATACATATAAATTCTTTAAAAGTTTTCACCTTTCATGTGGGTACATGAAACGGATTTACGAGTTCGTAGAGTGTAATTACGGTCTATGGAACAAGGTATATTTCGCATAAAACGCATTTATTGCGGTAATAATAATCGCCCACGCTATACGCTGGGTTATTAATCGAATACATCCTACCGAGTTTATGTTTTTTGTTCGAAATTAAAAAGGATGGGGTAGATGGATAAAAGGGTTCAAGTCACGTCTTTCTGAGTAAAAGAAACGCTAAGAAGACGGGAGTCAATTAAGGATGGAATAGCACGTACCCGAACGGCGTTTAATACGAAAATTGACCGCGGAAGGTCGTGCCCTTCAACTTTTAATTTGATTTTCCTCAGAACCGTGCTCGGAACGTTTTGTACAGCACTAACTCAGAAAATTTAATTTAACAGAACTTCCTGATTCGGTGGGGAATCGTTTGGGACCACTTCATGTTGTGTGCTTGTTACAAAATAACCGCAAATAATTTTGATTGTGGTCGAAAAAATAACTTTTCTTATCTTGCAAATTAAAAAAAATAATACGTTGAATTGAAATAAAATTCTGCATGAGAAAGCCATATAAAAAACATAGTTGCGTGCAGGTATAACCTTACTTGGTACGCACACCATCTGCCATCCTGGCGTCAGTAACTTTTCCCACAATTACTGCCCCAGTGTTACCTTTTAATTCGACATAATAACGTCCGGCGAGCACGTTAAATAAAATTCCTTAAAGGTTAATATCTTGGTTATCAAAATATGGCGAATATTTAGTTTCATTTAAGATTTCCATTTGTGTAATCCAATTAAACGAGTATTAAGTAAATTAAAAAGGGTGCATAATATTTTGAATATTAAATTATAAATACATATTTTAATACATTTTAAAATAGATACTAAATCACTATACAATGTAACTAGTTGGTGAATTTGAATACGGATCATGTCGTGCAATAATACAAATTGCTCAATCACTAGTTCTCTGACATAGGGAAGCATGTCAGATTTCTTTTCCCTTGTTTATTATCAACGAACATGTTGCCAATTTCGTTAGCGCAAGTATTCCTCGTTGCGCTTCTTTAACTGTTCTCGTAATTTGTTCCCTAAAGAGTTTAGTAACATTCCAAGTTCCATGGAAATCACTGAATATCCTTGAATGTTTTTGGATATTTCTCTGGAAAAATTTTGAAACCTCATTTCAAGTATACTTTGGATAGCAGTCCTTGTTAATCTTTAGGAATTCCTGGAAATCTATATGAAAACCAGTAAGACTTGGAAAAACTGTTACAATCCTCTATACAGGGTGTCTCAGCGAGATCGGTCATTAGACGTTTCTGTTGTTCTGGCCAAAATAAAAAATTGAGAATTCAGACTTAAGTATTATCAATTACGTTCTCTTCGTCTAAAATATTTTCAGATTTCTAGCACTTCCGGTTATACCGGAAGTCGCCATCTACTTTATTTTTTTAAATGGAACACCCTGTATATTTTTACATATTTGGATTTGTATGTTTTGGAGGTTTATAAATAACTTTACTTTTTGCAATTTGATTCGGCCGTTCTCGAGTTATTCGATTTTTTCTAGAAAAATCTGTTCCAGCGGACATTTGTTCAAAAAATCGTAGAACACTCGATTTTTGAGATATCAATTTAGGATTCAGAACATGCTTAAACAACATGATGGAGTATGTTTTGGTGCCAAGAACGGCTGTCTAGATCGTTTGGTCACTTTGCTATGACACGTTAACTTTTCGAAATTTGGAACTACCATAACTTCATTTTTTTAAATGGCACCCCCCATATTTTATTACTTAGTCGTCTTCGGCGTCTCATTTTACATCTTTTATACTCCATATGTCCTATGCCTAACATTAATAGTTTGAGAAATAATTAGGGTTTTTTGAAAAATGCTCACATATTATATGGATATTAACCTAGTGTGCCATGGAAAACAAATGTTTAATGACTTATTGATAAAGGTCAAAGTCTAATTTAGGTTGTTTGATGCTTGTGAGTCTAAAACCAGTTAAAATGGATATTAATAACGTAAATAATGTTTATACAAATGAAGAAATCCATAATTTATTTTTTGTGCACGAAAAGTGCGACAAAGTTCTTAGTAGAACTTGCAGAATGTTTAATGAAAACTATCCACATTTATCTCCGATGACAAAAGGTAAATTTAGAGAAATAGAAGCAAATTTTTTGCATTTTGGACGAATTAATCACGTGTTAAACTGACCAAAAAATGTAGTAGATAATGCAACGGAAGAGGTGAATACCTTGGCTTATTTCGAGCCCAGTCCCAACACCTCAATTCGAGCTGCCAAAGAAGATCTGGGAATCATACTACGAACTTTGTCGCGCTTTTCATGCAAAAAAAATAAATTAAGAATTTCTTGATTTGTGTAAATATTATTTTCGTTATTGTAATCGATTTTAACTCGTTTCAGTACTAATATTAAGGGACATAACAGATAATTATTAGCTCACCTACATCAAGTGACGTAAACAAGTGAGTTTCTGGCAAGAACTCATTGAGAAGGCTTGTTTTTCATGGCACACTAGGCTAAATATCCATATGATATGTGTGCATTTTTCAAAAAACCCTAACTATCTCCCAAACTATTAATATTAGGTATGGGTCATATGGGATATAAAAGATGTGGAATGAGACAACGAAGACGACTAAAAAATAAAATATGGGGGGTAAAAAAATGAAGTTATGGTACTTCCAAATTTTGAAAAGTTAACGTGCCATAGTAAAGTGATCAACCGTTCTAGACCGCAGTTCTCGGCACCAAAACATACTCCATCACGTTGCTTAAGCATGTTCTCAATCCTAAATTGATATCCCAAAAATCGAGTGTTCTCTGATTTTTTGAACAAATGTCTGCTGGAGCAGATTTTTCTAGAAAAATTCGAATAACTCGAGAATGGCCGAATCAAATTGCAAAAAGTAAAGTTATTTATATACCTTGAAAACAGACAAATCCAAATATGTAAAAATATACAGGGTGTTCCATTTAAAAAAATAAAGTAGGTGGCGACGTCCGGTATAACCGGAAGTGCAAGAAATCTGAAAATATTTTAGTCGAAGAGATCGTAATTGATAATACTTAAGTCTGAATTCTCAAATTTTTATTTTCGCCAGAACCCCAGAAATATACTATAAATCCTTAGAATTCTTTGAGATATTTGGGTATAATCTAATATTTCATATAGGACCTTAAGGGTCTTAGAAGTACTTAAAAATTCATTGAAAAGTCTTTAGAAGTTTTTGGACATTCCTAGAAAATCCTAGAAACATCTAGGAAACCTTAGAAATGCCTAAATGTATCTAAATAGATATATTCTGGAAGATCAAATTCGTAGAAGTACTCAGAATACTGGCTAAAAATTCTTTTATATCCTTGAAAATCTTTTGGTAATCTTCTAGAACTCATATCCTTGAAAAAACAGATAACTTAGATATACTTAAAAAATCCTGTAAACGCTTTAAAAACCCCAGAAATTTCTAAAAATACTTATAAATTTCAACATATAACTAAGGATTGTTAAGAACTTCTGGATAACTTTCGATATTACAGAAAATCCTTGAATATGCTTAGAAATCTTTAATAAGCCCTGGTAACACAGAAATATAATGGGAATTCCTTAGAAATTCTGTGAATTTTTTAGATATCACTAAAAATTCTTGCCAGTTCCTGGATATAACTTGGAAGTAATATCTAGTCTTCTGACAATAATGTTTAGTCTTCTGTCTGTTCTTCTAATATCAGTATGTCGTCTTCAGCCAGCGGTAACTAGACTTCTGTAAGCGCTATCTAATCTTCAGCCAACTCAAATAGTCTTCTACAAGTAATATCTAGTCTTCTGTCACCAGTTTCTGTGGAAATATCAGGTTGTAACTGGAAATCTTTAGAAATCTCTTGACACCAGTGCTGCCGCCCACAAATTTTATAATGTACTAGCATCGCGTAAGAAAATGTACTAAATTGTGCTATATCTTGACGCATTTCAATGATTGGAAATCCCTGAAAATCCTTACAGCCCCAGATATACTGGAATCCTTGGAAACTTGGTATGAATCTTTCAAAATCATTAACATCTCTTGACATCTTGATAACTATACATCATTGGAGTTCCGTAGATATATGGAAAACTTTTGGAAATCTCTCGAAATCTTAAATATTACAAGAAATTTTTATAAATCCAATTCGTGTAAATTATTGAAAAACATTTAGACATTTTAATCAAAAACCTCATTCACTAAAAATGTTCAGTTATTCTGAAAAACTAGGTGCTCTTCTTTAAGATTAATTTCATAATTCCATATATTGTCTTTTTCAATTTATTTAAATTAACAATAATTTAATTTTCTCCTCTACTAAATATGCTGTGACGATAATAAAAATCTCGTATATTTTCGCAATATTGACAACCCTTTCGTGCTAAACTCGGTTATTTCCGCACCATATTTATAATATATGCACAGTGAAAATGCTTGCGATTCCATAAAGCACGCCTCAAAGCTCAACGAATACATAATCAAAATTTATATAGAACCAAGTAGAGAAATACTGAAATCGTTTTCAATTAAAATTTTGTATTAAACTTAAAATTTAATGTAATTGTTATTGAATAAAGTAATACTTTGTAAGTACAAGTTTGTTTACCAAGGAACCACATTTTGGTATTTGAATGTAACATCGTTTCAGCCACATGGGGGTTTTACGACAATCTCCGGGTGCTATGCCATATTATCACGTTCGTGAAGCGTCGGTCGTACCGTCTCGACGCCGCTGCTCGGTTCCCGTCGGGCAAAGATCTCATAACTTGGGGCGACCACCCCCGCAAACACTCAGACTACGGCACCTATACGGCCCCAGAACTCTGCGAAAACAACCCCCCAACCTCAGGCCCTCTTCTCTTATCACGTCGTACTTCAACGGGAAACACTTCAGCGCGACACCCGGTAATAAAACGGGGACCGGCCATAAAGTACGCTGTTGTCTCGCCGAGGGAAAAACGAAAGCAAACCGAACCATCGAAAATGGTTTTACTTATAAAGGCGAAAGCGCTACCGTGTTTCTCCGTTCGTTCGTTCGTTGGCTTTTACGGTCTAAGCTTACGATCTGAGAAATTGAACGATTTAAGCGATTTCGATATTTTATTGCTGTTCGTTTAGCGAAGGACCCCCAAAAGGTCGATTCTCCAAACGAATGAAACCGTCTGGGTTTGTGAGTTTATTATGTTTTCAAGATAAATCTTTCTGTTTTCTATACTTAAAATAATATAAAGTCTGATTGAGTTGAGTAAACAAATTACGGAAAAGTTTGTTAAAAAAGATTTCATCGATTCAGTAAAAGGAAATAAATCGATAGTGCAAATTGGAATCGTGATGTAATCCGCTCAGACGATGTGGCATCGGGTAAATGTAATCCTCTGAAAGCTTATTTTCTGGAGAACGAATGACGCACTGGCGGAGGTCAGAAATGTCAGCTTCATTTAACGTTTGCCGAAAGAGGGAAAAGACTTTGTACTCAAAGATATCGGAACTGTGATGATCTGCAAAAGGTCTTCACAATAGGTCTTTATTTTTTATCAAACATCCGGCGACCCTTTAAACCCGTCGAAAAATACTATTACCTTGAAAATATTTACTTTTTCCTTTAAAACACAAAACTCCTTTTGTAAAGTTTTTGTAACCGTTTCTGATTAAATTTTTTGTCTTAAAAATTAATAACCGTTTTGAAATAATTTTAAACTTTTAAAATTATCATTTAAGTATCGTAAATAGTAAGTACAGGATTACTTATTCTGAAGCGATAACTGCCTTGTTCAAAAGTTAATTTTAAGTTTCCTCGGTGTTTCATTAGAAAAGTTTGGAACACGTCTCAACTTTATAAACTTTTCAACGTTATCACAAAAAAGGTTACGGTAAAGCTAAATAACAAATGATAAATGGTCGTAAATTATGACTACTAAAGGGCTATTTTATTATTCCTTTATTTGGCGGATCAAATAGCATGAATAGGGTTACATCACTAACCATAATTCTCTCGTTTTATGGGTGATATAACGAAGTTACAATTGAATTGGAGACATTGTTTCCAACAGACGGCCAACGGCATTGCCCCAGTATAATTAACATAGAATTCTATGGAATTATATTTACCAGAAGCAATTAATTTTCGATAGAAGTTACAAACCCAAACAATTTCCGTGGTGTATATGGAATTATACAGCATAATAGATGAGCCAAATTATCAGTTAAGCCGTCTAATTACAAAATTAATTATATGTATAATTATGTTTTATTTTAAACTTTTTAAAAATTTATTACACTCAAAATCGATTTATTTAAGATATTTATTATTCATTAATATTAAATAAATTGTGGATGTTATTTTTCATTTCTACAATAAAACGCTTTCAACTGGTATTGCTTCTGTTATTTTGGTTATTTATTATTACACTGAAAAGTTATTAAATATTTTGTTGCATTATATTAAAAATGTATATAAAGTTGGGGGTTGTATAAACTATTCATATTATGAATTTGCAAACGGAATTTTTGGAATATTTTTTTAATCATTGAAACGCCAGGTGCTTTATAACAAAGTTCTTTGTTATAAATGTAGGTAAACAAAAATAAAATAAAAAATAACGCTACTAATTTGTTTAATAAATTTGATACTATAAACCTCGATACTAACCACTCGTTGTTCTCTGCATGTATAAAAGCTAAACAACTATTATCAATTCAAGTATCGAAATTAACATACTTAGATATAGATCTTTAACCAACAAGGAATGTTTAGTTTCCATAATTGCGTTCAAAACATTATTTTTTTTATTAATAATAGCCATTCGTGCAATTACGGGTACCAAGGATTTGTGTTATCCAGAAAAGATCTTATTGTTACTTGAATACTGAATACAAAGATTTTTGTGTAGATAATATCTACAAATTGTTACTAAATAATAAATTTAACACTAATCTACTTTTATTATTCGAGCATTAATAATGAACAATGTGTATGTTACACATCAGATAGGTTTCAATTCCAGTTAAGGAAAATTTCTTTCATTAATTTATGAAATATCAGTCCAGGTGTCATTTTTGTCTACGTTAGTTGTGGAGGACTTTTCGTGATTGACCTGACTCAGTTGTCAGGTGAGCTGTGTAATAGGACAAATGTAAAATTAAGACGCTCTGCACAGGAACTAAACTGGTTGGTAACTTGGGTCACTAACCAGTTACTGACTCATTAGTGACTATAGGAGCATTCATCAGCGATCAAAACCTGTAGTTTGTTCAGTTTAGTCATGGATGCAGCAGTAGCATATCTGACAGAAAAAAAACATTAGATTTGACGTTAGTTGCGTTGTTGAAATGCTGCTAAGTAGTACTGTGTGACAGGTGCAAATTTGCATCAGGAGTCTTTTGCAAGATATGCATCAGCAGTGGGTGGAGGCATCTCTTCAGGCCTTTGTAACAATCCTGACTATGAATGCGTCGTTGATGGGGATAAGAATAGAGGGCAAGTGTATCTGACTGACAAAATGTCGTCCACAGCATCCAAGGCCCTTCTCTTGAACTGTCGCATTTCTTGATCACTCATTTTTGAAGATTTGACAACATACTGAGAAGAAACATTTTCAACGCTTTTGTTTTCGAATCCTTAGCAACATTCTGCTCCTTCGTCGAGGTTGTGGCGTTTTTACTTTCAAATATTGCAGGAATGCTTTGTCCACAGCGTCGTTGTTTACACCCCTATCCATTGACAGTTCAACTGTTGGAGTCGAGTTGGCTAATAACGATGCTGGGGGGAAGGTGAAGGAGCTTCTGCGTCCAAGTCATCCACAATGCTTTCATCAACTACGTGTAGTCCTTCTTCTTCCTGCACTTGATATATCCTTGGGTATAAATTATGTTACCAGTTATGATTTTTATTGTTGTTTATCATAACATGGTCAAAATTGAGGATGGTAATTAATTGAACTTTGAAATACATTGTTTAATGACTCTCTTTAAGAACTTCATGAACATTAGTAGCCTAATATAGGATTGCTCATATTCCAATTACTTAATGATTTTCATTGTTTAAGGCAATCTTATAAATAAATTTACCAATTATAATTAATTAACATAACTCATAAAGCTAATTTTTAAATCGTTGTAACACTTAATCGTTTTAAACTTAATATAATCATCTCATACGTTGAATTTTTTCCTTTATTTCATATGTAAATGTGGTCCTAAAGGTAATATCACATTCCCAGGTCGTGCCAAAACGCAAATTGTGCGCCGCTCGAGACGCTTTAAAATGGAACTCAAAGCTTCCCCATTTTCGTGAAATAATGTCTTATTTTGATATGCACAGGACTTGCCTCAATAAAATTACCTTTATCGTCCTCTTCTACTCGCAGATCACGAGTTTCCTGTCTTTCTTACGAAGATCTCCATTCTCATTAGTCTTTCGCCCGGTAGCTGGCGACTTTCGGCATCAGCATGAAAAGCAGGTCGCTCTCGTATAAGTTTTCCATCCCCCCGCCAAAGTACGAACGAGCGTTCCACCGTCAGATAGAAGACACCGTCCGAATATTAAACAATCGTCTCTCGGGTTTCCGAAAACCCAAGCGTGTCTTGCCCGGAAGCAACTAAGGAAACGGCCTCCCCCCGAACGAATAGGGGGGAAACTGGAAAAATGGAAAATAATAAATAACGGGACGTACGTGCTGCGCGCAGATGTGTCGGTCCTGGGCGACAAAATAATTCGTTTTCTTTCGCTAGAACATGTCCTGGGATGGCACGAGGCGATTTCTCTAAGGGACGAAGGGTTCATTTCCTTGGTGAAGAAATTTAGGTTGTCTTCTGACCCAGAACCGATTGATGTCTCTTTTTTTAGATACTATGAACTTTATGGAAAAAATTCTTTTAAAAATTATTTACATACTTTTAATAATAACAAATCAGTCAATTCAAAGATCTGAGAATCATATCATATGTGATTAGATCTTTTAAACCAATTTGTTCTGTAAAATGTTACATCTTAATAAATAATACAAATGTTCCAAGACAGAAATGGATAGAGATCTTCCAAAAATAAAATAATTTCCTTTTAGATTCCAAAAATACTGAGTTTTTGTTTAACGTTAAAACCGAAATGTAAATAAATGTACCTGGTTGTAGATGACGATGTCATCTTAAGAAGAAGAAAAAAAAGGAAAGTAAAAAACATAGAAGACGTTTAACGTAAAGTTTGCTTTAGTGATCAGTCGGCGCCTCGTCTTCCGCACCTTTATGCCGGATACTCGTAAACTTTAACGCGTTTTTAAATCGTCGTCTAAACATGTCGTTCCTGCTAAGTAAGCAGTTGCCTCCCAGGTTTTTACGCCCGTTGGCCACCCTTCTTGTACCACCTTCGTCCTACACCGCCATCTCTTCATCTGTTTTTGTCGCGATTACTATATGCTGGGCGGCATCCCTTTGATGTCACAACCGCCCTTCATTGTTTATACACGTATCTGTCGATGTTTATTCGTCTGAACCATCCAAAGATTAAAATGGTAAACTGTTGTCTCTTTTTAAAGAATCGCTGAAACATTTAAGTATTTCGTTGATTTAATATCAATTATTTCTTCATCCATCAAAATAAAATCGAAATCAATTTTTTATTCACTTTGAAATTAGTTAATAGAAATCCGGATGATGACAACAATAATGCTCCACGATGGAGATCTTGAGTGACAAGTTGACGGAAACCGACGGTCCACCAATTTGCGGTACTCCGCTCTGCTCTTCCCGTTTCGAAACATCTCCCTTCCAGCGCGTGGTTCCTGCTGTCGGTCTGTTAATACGAGCGTCGTCTATGTCGAGCGTCGCGACGGCAGCCTTTAACGAAAGGACGGGATTTAATCCGACCGAGTGCACCCACATCAAAGCGAATATGCATTTATTACGATGAGGAGAAGTAAATAAGTATAAGGGAAAGTTCCGATTGACGATGAGTCGACGTTCATTAATGTTAACGAACGACGTTGACGGCGATGCGGCGGCGTCCCGACGCTAGTTTTGGCAAAAGCGACTTCGCCGAGGACGTTGTTATAACGGTCACGGTGAGGGAAAAATCAACAGCGTTGAAGGATGCTTTAGTTTTCAAGTGGAAATGCTGTCGGGAAATTGCAACCATCTCCTGTAATCATTTTAATATTTAGTTATAATGGTAGATAGTGTTATTTTAGATTTTCTTCAAAATACTTGAAGTATACAAATTTAATTTAATATTGAATTTAGTATCAAGAACACCATAGAAAAGCTTTTAGTCGAATGTTAATAATTAGTTAGATTCATTGCTCACTATCAAATAGTGGGAGTAAACATTGTCTATCCAAAGGGTTGGCCACTATTCAACATCCGTTCATTTCGTAGTTAAGTGAATGACTTCCATTAATATCGCTATAACGTTAATTGATAATGATTTCTAATTCAGTACTAACTGACAAGCACGTACACGAAACCCTATCGAAAACACATTTATTACGAATAGTAATTTCTACATTTGATTTACTATTAACTCAGTTTTGATCGAGTATCATCTGCCATGCGAAATGATTAATGACTAATTTATGGTTCTGAGTAAATTGCTGTAAATATCCAATAAATGTTGAGATTTCTCCCAAAATCTTTTTCTATTTCGATCGAAATATCTAGTTCTGCATCTATTCGTTTACGGTCAAGGAACTCTGGAAACTTTGGCAAACTCGAACCTTCGCATCAAAGTACTTACTTAGGGTACAACGACGGTTCGTTACTTGTTAGAATGCATCTGGTGGAAGTTTGTTGCAGTTGTCGCTGTGTGTCGAATCGAACTTTCAAGAATCTATTGTTTCAGGGATCGAAGAGCCATCCGTTCAACTCCAATCGCCAGAATCCGCATCCTTTATTACGAACGGTGGAGAAGTTGTACTCAGGTGCCATTTGGAAGCTTCCGGAGATGTCCACGTCGAATGGTTTAGGTAAATATTTAATGAAACTATTTCATAACATGAAAAAAGGTAGTGTGTATAGTAATATAATACTACATAAGTAAAGTAAGTTTTTTTGTGAAAATAAAAGTTGAAAATGTTATCGGAAAGAGAGAGCGGTGTACAAGACATATCGATTTGCGCAAAGTAAGAACGAAATATTCTTATCGTTCTTTTTTCTTCGATCAATCTTTCACTAGGGAATATGCGCTTGCAAGTTTTGTTACATTTAAAGTACGGGAAAACTGTCTAGTCCGGTTATATCGTATAAATATACAGTGAATCTTTCTGGAAAACTTTGCGAAAGCTTTTTAAGAATATTATTTTAGTAATAATGGGAAAAGTAACTTTTTCTATTAAATAATCATTGGCTTAAAATAAACTTTTTTAAATAAATTTTTTAACAAATTTAAAATATTAGATGTAATAATTAAACAAACATTTATTTTAATGTTTTGTTTGTTATTCTTGCTTTAGAAATTCCGATAAATTAGTAAAATCGTCGAAGCATGAAATGAAGAAACGACGACTGCATATCAAAGAAGCCAGTCCTTCTGACAATGGAATTTATAAATGTACTGCTCAGAATCAAGCCGGAATCAAGCATAGCACAAAAAATTTCGCTCTTGCAGTAGCCGGTATTTATTTATAACTTTTAAAACAAAATATATCGAATTACATCGTTTCATTTTTTAATTATAGGAAATCAGACTGCCTTAATAGAAAAAGTACCAACTAATCAATTAGTTAAAAAAGGCGAAACCGTATTTTTTCATTGTTCGTACCAACAAGCCGATGTAATAGAATGGTATTTTAAAGATGTGGGACCATTAGAATCTAACAATAGGTACAAAATTAATAAATTTAATAATAAATTTATTAAAATGATATATTTATCACTTTTTTAGAGTTACTTTGCACAAAAACGGTACTTTACAAATTGATAACGTCCAACATTCCGACCAAGGATTATACACTTGTGTTGGAGTAAAAAGTGAATCAGATGAAGTGCCTCAAAATTACAACGCCGAATTGCATATAGCTTGTAAGTATTCAACACAAAACTATCAAAAACAATATTTCTACATATTTTTTATAGATATTCATGATTTTGTACCATCATATTTCGAACCAACCTTAAATGAAGACGCAACTTACATAGTGCCAGAAGGATCAGAATTTCAATTAACTTGTTTAGAACCAAAAAGTATGCCACCTGCCAAGAAATGGTGGCAAAGTCCGGCTGGACATACAGTAAGTGTAAATAAATATGCTCGAATGAAATATCTGCTTAATCTATACTCTAATCGCATACATAATAAAATTATTGGTACAGGTATCTGATAAAGGACAAGTCAAAGTGGATGACGACGGAAGATTAATCATCGAAAAAGTAGAATTGAGTAATGCTGGAAATTATACTTGTGTAGCTGAAAATATAGCTGATATTGTTCAACAATCAATTAACTTAATAATTACAAGTATGTATAGATTTTTTTATATGATGAAAAATAGAATTTATTGGTTTCATGTTATTTAATGCGTTTTCTTTTGCTAAAATTGTTGTATACCAGTGTACTGCAATATTATGTTCTGATATCGCGTTAATTCTCTCTTTAATTCACTCTTTATTTAAAACCATGTTTTGTTTTTTCTGCTTCATTATATTGGGATGCTGACCTCCAGCATTTGTGCCACCTTTTCGACAGTCGGTCGTTTCACAGGTTTCCTCGAACTCGGTCTCTCAGTCTTGGCCAATTTCGCACAACATTCGTCCATCCTGTCCACATGGTCTCTCCAACATTTGCACCTCACTCGCATGAAACACCCTCAGTTCCTCCCGTATTGCTCTGCTTCTTATCTGATCTCTTAGAATTACTCCTTAGTTTTTGACGTATGCGGACTTTGCTTTCCTTGGACATGTATTTATTCTGGCATACGATATCTCTTAGATATCCAGATATTCTGGAGCCTTTGTTGATTTGTGCCCTAGCTTCCTGGTGCATATTTTTGCAGTTAAAGATGTCATTCCCAGCTATAATTTGCATCTGACAAGGTTTTTCGAGTCCTCCATCACTTTTCTTGGCAATAGAGAATTCATCTTTCTTCAACAATCAGGTCAAGAGGCATTACATAGCATCATTCCATTATTTCATAACATGATACAATTTTGATATCTACAAAGACAAACCCAGGTATCTCAGTGGATATTTTGACGTTCACTATCTTTATAACTTAGTTGTAGTGTTCTAGTATTTTGGCCACAATTAGTAATAATATAAATGGGGGATTCCCAGTTACTTATGAGAAAACGGAGTATCCCCATTATAACACAAACTCGAACTCCTTATCATTGCGGGTTACATGGAGTACTGAGGATGCGATGCTTTATCTTGTATTTTGGGTTAACACCGTGGGGGAACCCCCAAAAATCTCGACAAGAACATTTATAAACACAAATAAATCTTGTATTTTTCTGCACTAAACGAATATATGTACCACTGATGTACACCAGAAATAAGAAAAGAAAACGCTACATAAATTTCAGTAATTCTTATTATACTTCCATCTTGTTATTTATTTATTTTATTTTTAGCAAAACCAAAAATTATTACCCACCCAAATAGTGTAACCGTTGATGAAAATGAAAACAGTTTATTAATTTGTAATTTTGAAACTGAATCGGAAGAATACACAACCGTAAGATGGAGAAAAGATGGAAAGCCGTTTAATCACGATTTCGAGGAGGGATCTGCAAATCCGCAACGAATCAAAATTTTCAAACATAACGGAACTCTTCTTATACAATCAACAAAAATTTCGGATAGAGGAGAATATGTTTGCGAAGTTATTACAACCGGATTTAAACCAGTTTTGTCAAATTCAGCGACGATATCCGTTATTGAAATATTAAAATTCGCTCCTCCTCCGGTGAATAAAAAATTAGAACTTGGTACGGTTGCGAAAATTCATTGCAAAGCTCAAGGAACACCTCCTCCGATTATTCATTGGGAGAAAATTGGAAGTAACTCGGAAGGATTTGCTAATCATATCGCCGATATGAACGGTACTCTTCATTTTAACGGGGTTTTAGTTGAAGATAAAGGAAAATATACTTGTACTGCCAGTAACAGCCAAGGAATTATTAATGCTACCGTTACAATCGACGTAGTTGGTAAGAAAATTATTTTAAATGACGAGCAAGAAATATCTTTAATACATTTTTCTTTGAATAGTTGCTCCTAAATTTAGCATCCTTCCTAAAACTCCTACGGAAGCTATTGAAGGAACGTCTGTTTGGATTGATTGCGTTGTTGAAGGGGACCCTAAACCAACAATCCAATGGGATAAAAATTCTAAAATGAATGATTTTGATAACGCTAGATTTAAAGTATTAAAAAACGGAACGTTGTATATCACTGAAGTTCATAGAGAAGATGATAATAGTTATGGGTGTACAGCCGGAAGTAGCGCAGGATTAAACAGAAAAGAAGTTAGATTAATAGTTCATGGTATACTTAAATAAAAATAAGTCTTTACAATGTTTGTTTTATTAACTTTGTTTTTAAAGGGCGTGATCATCAAAACGAAAATGCAAATGAAGGATCAGCAGTAACTAAAGCAGTTTTAATAACGATGTCGGTTGCAGCAGCTTATATTATTTTAGTTGTTGGATTAATGGTTTGGTGTAGATATAGAAGAAGATCAAGAAAATTGCCCATTAATGATAGTAAGTTTCAACTTGTAATTCTAACTTTGTTATAAAATCGATTTTTTTTATTAATTAGCTAAAACTGAAAATGGAGATATAGATCATGCCGAATTAAAAGAAAATGCAAACGGTCACACACCCGGCCCATCAAAAATAACAATAGACGGCGAATCAACGCTTAAAGAAGGCCAAAAAAGTGATGGCGCGGAAACGACCCATTCCCAAGGATCAAACCAATCGAAAAAATCAAAATCCAGCTACGATAAATTCGCTCTATCGCGCACACATTTAAAAGAAACAAAACTTATTGGAAGAGGCGAATTCGGAGATATTATGGTGGCAAAAATTTCCAAAAGTATTATCGGGTCAACAAGCGATAAAAGAAATTCTGGGTCTTCAACTCCAAACGGGGTTAATGATGAAAAAGATGTTCATGTTTTGGTGAAATCTTTATCACATACTAAAGACGAACACAGTTTGACCGAATTTAAACGAGAAATTGATATGTTTACAAAATTAAGTCATGATAATGTTACGAAATTGTTTGGATTGTGTCGTGAAGCTGAACCTCATTATATGATTTTAGAACATACTGATTGGGTAAGTATTCATACAAGTTTAATATCTTGGTCTTCTTGCCATAGGACAATGTTGCAATGTTCTGTCTCATTCTTGTGATAAAGATGTCCAACTTTTCTGCCAGTATTTGGGCGATCCATCTCACCACATCCTGCATATTTCGTACTCTGTCTCAAATTATAATTCCCTTTATGCTTCTTAAGATTCTTATTTCTGTAGTCCTTATTTTTTATTGTAAATTTTTTAGGGTGATTTAAAACAATTTCTTGTTGCTACTCAAAAAGGCGAACCACCACAATTAACTCCCGTTCAATGTGTCGCGATTATTCAACAATTGGCAAGAGGAATGGATCATTTAGCATCATCAAGAATGATACACAAGGATTTAGCAGCCAGAAATTGCGTTATAACATCAAAACTTGTCGCTAAAATTGGTATTCCAAGAACAACCAGAGATCCATACAGCATGGAATATTGTAAACACATGAATCATGTAAGTTACCATAAATCAACAATTTACTTAAAAATCTAATTCGTTTATGATTAGATAATTCCACTACGTTGGATGCCTTATGAAGCAGTTTATGAAGATGAATTTTCAACGAAAAGTGATGTTTATGCATTTGGAGTGGTGATTTGGGAGATATTCTATCAAGGTGAATTACCGTTCCCTAAAATGAACGATAACAGCTTATTAACCAAATTAAAAGAAAAAGCTTTGGAATGGAAATTCCATAAAGATACGCCTGAGGAGTTGCAAAAATTACAAGAAACGTGTTTGGACACAAATCCGCAAAATCGGCCGACGTTCGCGTCAATGGTAAAAGAAATCGAAGAAATTTTAAAGTCCATGTAAATAAAAGCTCCGAAAAATGAAGCTGAAACGTATTAAAACTAAACGAAGAAAGAAACCAAATTATAGACGAAAAGAGTATGTGTAAAAGCTTCCAATGAATTTAGACGAATCATTAACGCCTTATTGCAATGTTTAAAAAAAGTTCGATTTTGTGTGTTTCTTTATGATTTATTGTTTCTATTTTTTTTTATTGAATATTTATGCTAGCTTTAAGAATAAACGCTGTATGTGACCTGGTCAATTAGCAGCAAGAAATTCAGAGTCGCTAGTCTCATGCTGAAAGGTCTGAATGTATGTAAAAATAAAATTTGTACATATCGTTTAGTTTTTAAGTATTAAATTTTAGGCATATCACGTTTTCTCTTCTCCATACTTATTAATTTATGAACGTTTCATGTACATTACATCTCGTATAGCCACTATACACTGCCAAATGTACCGATAATGTGACTTTTTTAATTATACGTACCTAATTAAGAAACGACTCTCTTCTCACTGTAATATAAATAATAGTTTTTCTATTGCGATTGATATAAGATCTTATAAGGCACTTAACTAACGACTCTATCAGTACCATGCAATAATGATTAACGCCTGATGATTATAACATAAGAATTCACAAATTTACAATATCGACTGAATAAATAATTTAATTTGAATTTTATAACCAATTTTTACGCAAACTTTTGTACTTCCAATTTATTCCGTTTTTTTGTAACGAATTGTAAATGTCGTAATTACCAATCGTAATAGCTTATCAGTACGTCTTTAAACGTTTTGAGCGAATTAATAAACGTACGATCATGAAAGAACTGATACTTAGCTTTTGTAAGTGTAATAGTATTCACAGTAAACTTTTTAAACGCTAATAATAAACGTAACTTATCGTGTAGTGTACTTAATAGTTACATTAATAATTTTAGTAACTTGTATATTTAAATAAAAACAAAAAATCGGTTAATAACATGTAATCATCGACATTTTACATACTACTCAATAAAATATTATGTATAAACTTACAATCTGTCCAATGACTACTTGTAGCTTTTTTATAATGATTTTGTATTTGTATTTGCCCAATTTTATATATTTATGCGTAATAATTATCTTTGTGATATGTATCCCAATAAAATTTATGAGATACAATTATTTTTCTTTAATTTGTTTCCTATAAAGTGATATAAATTGTGTTAATAAGCAAGAATTTTTAAATTTGGCGGTTTTAATAGAACGCCCTCTACAATTCAAGTTCTTAAACGGAATAATTTGACGTTTAAACGTCAAATCAAGAATTTGTAGGTTATCTTAAACCAAACAATAACAATTCCAAGTATTTCCACGAAAATTATAAAATGGTATGCGAAAAATGCGAGAAAAAACTTGGGAAAGTAATCACGCCCGATACTTGGAAAAGTGGGGCGAGAAATACGACGGAATCTGGAGGGAGGAAAGTAAACGAAAATAAAGCGTTAACAGCAACGAAAAACAGGTTTAGTCCATATACTTCTAAATTTGAAACTTGTCGGTAAGTTTTTTTGGTAATCGTAGTTGTTGATTTAGGCTAGGTACGCATAGTTCATTTTCAGTCGGCCGATAGTTTAGTCAATGAATAACATTTATTAACACGAAATCGTCAAGATCTAGCGCCCCTTATTCCATCGCGATTGCTTATACAAATATTGTACTAATATTGTTGTTTAGTTCACTTTCCAAGATATTAAATGAATGGTATCGTCTAACATCGCGGAGGTCGCTTGCGGGCGAGGCGCTAAATTTGAAATCGTCAGTTTTTCAAGATGTAGCCCCTCGCCCGCAAGCGACCTTAGCGAAGTAAGGACAAGCAATTATTTATACAAGTATTATACGTTTAGTTCACTTTCCAATGTATTAAATGAACGACCATCCTACAACGCCAAAGTCGCTTGAGGGCGAGGCGCTTAATTTGATATATCAACACGAAATCGTCAGTTTTGCCAGATCTAGCGCCTCGCCCGCAAGCGACCTCGGCGAAGTGAAGATAAGCGATTGCTTATGGAAGTATTATACTTTTAATTCACTTTCCAAGATATTAAATGAACGATATCATCCCACATCGCCGAGGTCGCTTGCAGGCGAGGCGTTTAATTTGATATATCAACACGAAATCGTCAGTTTTGCCAGATCTAGCGCCTCGCCCGCAAGCGACCTCGGCGAAGTGAAGATAAGCGATTGCTTATGGAAGTATTGTACTTTTAGTATACTTTTCAAGGCATTAAATGAACGATATCATCCTACATCGCCGAGGTCGCTTGCGGGCGAGGCGCTAAATTTGATATATTAACACGAAATCGTCAGTTTTGCAAGATCTAGCGCCTCGCCCGCAAGCGATCTCGGCGAAGTGAGGATAAGCAATCATTTATACAAGTATTGTACGTTTAGTTAACTTTCCAAGACATTAAATGAACGATATCATTCTACATCGCCGAGGTCAATTTTCAAACCAATCCAACTAAACTGTTTCGTCGACGAACAATCGACCATGTGTGCCTAAATAAAAAAAATAACCTTTCTACTTAATTTAATAATATGCATAAATAATGTTATTCCTCATACAAATTTTGTTTATGATCTCTAATGATATTGATATCAATTTCAAAACAGTATTAAACGAGACACACTCAAGCTATTGCAATCTTTTACTTTTCTTCCAAACTTTCCCTATATGTGACTCGCCATATGTGTAAGTATGAATATACCATATTAATAAATTAAATTGAAAGGTTACAAGAGTAATAATATATTTACAATTAATTGTTGTGTTTTATAGAATTTGTAGACAAAAAGTTCACCAAGTTGGATCTTATTACTGCCAAGCTTGTGCTTATAAAAAAGGTATATGTGCTATGTGTGGTAAAAAATTACTTAGTACAAAGAATTATAAACAATCATCCGCTTAAATATGTTATAGAAAATATTTATCTTTAGTGGTAAATGTTTGTATAATACTTATATTTTTGTATTAGGATAGGTATTTCTTTAAGGTTATTTTTGAACTATGTTGTGTTTGTACAAAGTAAAAGAAAATAAAAAAATAAATTTAAGTTATTTTAGTGAAGTATTTATTATTAAAACTATTTAGTTCTCTGTTTTTTGCTTTTACCACCAAATTTCTTACTACCTCCTTTCTGGCTTGAAACTTTCCTTTTAGATTGAAAATTAAAGCTTTTTCCAGAAACAGCTTTTTTATAACCATGTAACCAATGATTCCGTTTTTCTTCCCACGCAATTTGTTTCAAACCTAAAACAATAATAACCAAAATTGAAAAAATACTTTATTTTTTATTCATCTTTGATCTTACCTGCTTTATCTTTATTTGAAACAGCACTAGAACCACCAGGAGCTCTCTTAGAATTTCCTTCATCTTCCAATAAAGAAGCAAACTCTTCCGCGGATGCAAAAATACCATCAAGATCATCCCCTTTCTTTTTATTTATCTTTTTCTTTTCTTTTTTACCACCATCATCTTCATCCTCCGAATCAAACACCATATCACTTAAATCATCATCATCAAGATCGCCAATTAATTCATCGTCATCATCATTCATTTTTAATCCATCAAAATCTTCATTATCGTCATTTTCATCGTTTGAATCATCCATATCTATGTCCTCATCATCCAAATCAATATCATCATCATCATCGTCTTTATCTTCATCGTCGTTATCTTTGTTCGCCGTTTTCTTTCCTTTCTTTAAATTGTTTCCAATTTCGTTCATAAAATCAATATCATCATCATCAGCGACTTTCCCCGTTTGCATTTTATCCAACATTTCTTCAAATTCATCGCTTGCGACCGAATCAGCATCGCTATCATCATCATCATCCTCATTCGATTTGTTTTCTCGTCGTTTTTGCAAAAATTTGTACACAAATAATTCGTCGACGGGAATCTTTCGTTCATTTTGATTAAGATATTTCTCTGAGGTGACAGAAATCGATCGGAGACCCAACGGGAGATAATGTTTCCGTTTTCCGAACGTTGGATGCGCGCCTTGTTTCATCTCTTCGATTTTTTTAGGATTTTTAAAAACAAATCGATCCAAAAATCTTATTAACGTGAAATCTTGTAACGGATCTCCCGAATAAGTAATTGGTTCTCCTTTTAAAATTTTTTCTGCGAATAAAGCCACGGAAGGGTGATAATGATTTTGTAAATTTAATAATTCTAAATACGCAGTGTATTGAACTCCTGAATATAAAGGGTTGCGATTTAATGGGTTATAAACTTTTAAATCGTGTTCTTTTTTAATCGTTTGTGTTCTATGGACCCAACCGGAAGAGGAAGTTTGAATTTTTTTATTTAATTCGTCAATATCAGGCTTTATATCAACTTCTTCTTCGATTTTCTTTTCTGAAGCTTCTTCGTCAATTTTTTCACCAGGTAAGTTATCGTCGTCTTCGATTTTAATAACAGTCTCACCAACATCTTCATATTTTTCATCCCCATCATCATCGAATTGACTTAATTCTTTTGATTCGCTTTCTTTTAATGTTAAATGAAGCAAATTGGGGTTATCTTTACATAATTGAGAGATTAAATATAACATCCCACAAGCAAATGAAGGTTCTAACGATAATGTTAACTAAAAAATTAATAAATAAATAGAAAATCCAATTTTTTTTTTACTTAAGCGTTTTACCTGTAATAAACGTTTGATAAACGACATAATCCTATTAATTTCTTTATCTTTACTAAGAGCTTTAAAAATTAAATTTAAAAGTATAGCTTGGTGTGTTGTACTTGGTAATTTTGGATCTAATAATTTTTTATATAAAGCTGAATAAAACCTATCATTTATGTCGTTGGCGTAATCAGATACTTGATACAATAAAGTTAAAGTATGGAGGGCTACATTAAAATTGGCGACATGTACCACTCTATACATTGTATCAATATGTTCAGAGATTTTATTTAATTCTAATTTGGCATAAGGATACGCACGATTTACTCCCATTAATAACGCGGACATCATCCTACTGTCCACATCACCCTAAAAAATAACTTTAACATATTTTATTATGAAAATTATAACTATTATAACCTTTGCAACACAAAGCTTGAAAAATGCGAAATAAACCTCAATTAATTTTCTTGCTACATTTGAAGATTCGTGGTTTAAATAAAACTGTGATAAAAAGCACAGACCATAATATTGTGCCCTTTGTGAAATATTTTGTCGAAAAACCAATTTTTCAACTTCCAATAAAACCACTTCTTGCATATTTGAATGTTTTAATAGCAACTGGGTTAAACAATAAATTGCTTTTGATGCTACTTTTTGTGATGGATCACCAAGTTTGTTGACGATGTAAGATAATAAATTCTAAAAGAAATAAAATCATTTTAAAATACTTTTTAAAAATTTAATATCATTTTAAATACATACCTTTTCTTGTTCAGGATTTCCAGCTAATAACTTATACATAGCAGCAATAGCTTTTTCTTTATTATGATCAACAGTATCTTGAGCTACTTTATTTAGCGCCAAAACGAAAGTAGTATAAGTTTCTTTTAATTGATCCTCAAAATACCAATACGCTAAATATTTTCTTCTTGTGACAGCATTTCCTGAACTTAATTCGTTTAATAAACCGATAGGTCTTTGATAAAAAGGTTTTAATTTATTATTTGGTCTTAATAAATCAGATAAAAACAATTCTGAAAGTGTCTCTAAAATATAATATATATTATAATAACGAAAGTATAAAAATATGATTTACACACCCATTACAATTATACATTCTCGTTTCTTTCCTACTTTTACTAATGACACCATGTTATTTAACATGTCTAAAGTAGCAACGGGATTATTTTGGATTAATATTGTTCCAGCTGCTACTTTATCAGAAACTGTTCCTTTGGATGTCGCCGTTTTCATCCATCGAAAATTCGAGTTCGATTTAGAATTTTCTAAAAATTAAAAATTGCATTTAAAAACTGTTGATACTTAACTCACATTAATTATGTAACACAATCAATTACTAATATTTTATTAGTAACCAGGGATCGCCCCATTTAATAATTTTTTATATTAATCAATAATTTAAATCAAAAGAAAATAAATATATTGTTTACATAGGATCGCTGGTATGTATGGAAACAATCAGTTAAAACTAAGATATCTAGCAAAAAATGTTAAGATACAAAAGTTATAGTGTTTTTTAAATACAAAAAAGACAAATTAAGTATAAAGGTCAGTCAAAAAGTTTGACGAAACAAAGTTGTGTTCTTTAATGGAACACCTGGATATTATTCCATATTTTGGTGCATCTCGGAATTCTAAACAAAATTCACTAACACATCATAAACCTAAACTTAACCATTTTTTTGCTTATTGCAATACCAATACTGTGATATTGGTTGCATACTTGCAATGATGACGTAAGGGAAGGTTGCCAGGTCTCACGATTTATCATAACATCTCATGATATTACCTTTAATCTCACGATTTTATTACAAAAATAATATAATAATTAGTGTTAATAAAATCAAAGTAAAATCATAGCATTTTTAACTCGAATTGTAGGTTACTGTAAATATCTCTATTAGTTACATCTATTCACCGCTAGATGGCGCTAAGAAATTACTTAAACTATATTTTATTTCCTTTTAATTATATCACTTTTATATACAAACGTTGTCTAAACTATTTTACTTGAACCCTATGCCTATATGTAACACATATTATTAAAATTGAGTGATTTTTAAACAAATTTCAACATCTCACGATTTTTTATGAGGGCTCAAAAAATTTTAGATAATATAACTTACTAATATTATAATTTGCCACCTCAGAATCCCAACATTTCTTAGCTTCATCTTTTAAATCAATCCAAACTTGGTCAGAAACAAGCTTAAAATTACCAGGGTCTTCGGATATCTACAACATTTAGTTAAATTATAATTCACAAAAATTATAAAACGAATAAATAACCAACCTCATCGTACCACTTTTTAGTATCTGTATATTCCCCAAAACCATCGTCAAGATTATCTTTGACGTCCTCTTTAACTTCTTTCTTACTTTTAGTTTTAAACTTCATGTTTACATCTGATCTTGCACGTTTTATTATCTTTTAGGTTATGTAGTGTCGCCAACTGTTAATTCAAACAACACAAATAAAACAATAATAATTTTTTCTTAATTTTGTTTTTAATTATGGAAAATATTTTAATGGAAATGATTAATTTTGATTACTTAATATTTTATAATCGAATTTAGAAATATGTTAAAATTAAATTTCGATTTCTTAATAAAATTCGTCATCCAATTGCGTTGGAAAACGTGTATGCCGTTGCCAACCGACCTGTCTAATAATCCTAAAAAGTCAAAAAGCAAAGCAGAAGACAGCCGGTGCTCGCCGGATGACACACAACAAATCGAATTGCAATGGCGTACTCGAAGGTGACACTTACGATTTTTGTATTTTCTTGTGCCTTCTTATTAACCACTGGACTGAAAAATGCCGTTATTAATCTCGATGAAACGAATTGGACGGATATGTTAAATGGTGAATGGATGGTTGAATTGTAAGTAATAATTCTTGCGATAATAAAAACGCCGGGACGTGTCAAAGACTTCAAAATGTTGAATGAATTTTCACGCCCCAAAAATTAAGCTGCTTTTTCTGCCTTTCTTGTATATTGAAGTTAATCGAAATTTCCGTTATTATTAATATATAACAATATATTAAAATTTTATCGCTCATTTGATGTACAAATTTCATTTTTTTTTGTAACTTATAGGTTATGTTTAAAGTTTTCTTTCCTAGTTTTGTGTTTTTCACTCAATACATTACACACTCAATTTTATTTTGAGTTTAAGGTTTATAATTATTCTTTAAATAAATCTTATAAATTCTATATGGTTAGTTTAATATAAATTATTCTGATACTTTAACATTAATGGTTGTCACTGCCATTAGGAGGCTCTTAGTAACATAAAGAAAGATGGAAAGGTTGATGTTGCATTTAACAAGCGGATGGATGGAGTAGAGGAAGCCCGCCTACATGTTGGATGGACAATATCAAAAGAATGACCAACAATCAGATTCAGATAGCACAGGGGAGAACCGAATTTAACAAAATGAGGCAGTCCTATGTCCAACAATGGAAGCAAAGGGCTTCTTGATGATATTGATGATTATTATCAGACGAAATTTGTTGCAACATGTTTCTGGTTTCATTAAATTCCTACTGAATGTCTTCAGAAAGTAGCTTTTCCTGAATCTTCTTCAGATGATGTTGCCATAGAAGCATTATCAGTAGAATGAGACAAGATTTTTTCCAGCAAATATCAAATTCTGCTAGGACATTGTGAAGTAATTTCCACTGGCGTTCAAGATCGCCTGATTTAACCATTCCAGACTTCATTTTGAGGTTGTTAACCTTAGGCTCTTGAAGCTCTCAAAGATAATATTCATCAAGAATGTAAGAACATATTGCTGGAAGTTCTGTCAAGAGTGATGGAAAATGCCATAAATCTGGCTGCCAGAATTGATTCTCAGCATTCTTTAGCATATCTTTAAACTGCTTACATTTACTTCTTGTATATCTATTTTATCAGCATTGGCATTTATTGATAGTTTTCTCATTAAATAAAAGCATATAAGCAAAAAAAGGTTTTAAAAAAATCTTTTCTTTGAAAATCGGTCATTTTCGTTTTGATAAAACAATTTTTAATAGTCATATAAAATGTATTTGAGACGTTGGCGTAATCCTGTAATTTTGGTTTGTAATAAAAATCGTTTTATTACATCCATCTTCGCTATATTAAGGATTTTCTGTATTTAATTTAAAATATATTGAATTTATTTGTAGGGAACAGTGCAGAGTTACAAGATTTTAATTTTAGAATTATGGTTATTCGTGCGCGTTTCCTTTTTAATTTATGACAAATATTTACTAACACACGCTCTATTTTTACTCCTGCTAAAACGCTGTGTACATTTCTTAGTGTTTTCTGAAACAATTCTGTAATAATTTTCTAAAATAAGTATTTGTTACACATTTTTCGTCAAAATTATCAACTTTTTATACCAAATGTAATAATATATCGCTGGCTTATTTTTATCACGAGTTTATACACTTTCAGTTTTAACGTTTTTATTAATTTAAAACTTTTATCTTATCAATTTTTTTAATTCAATTTCATATATTTATAACATCATTTTAATTTTTTAACTTTTTTATATTTTTTTGTAGTTATGCCCCATGGTGTCCAGCTTGTAAAGCTTTAGAATCAGTTTGGAAAGATTTCGGGACTTGGTCAGAAGATTTAAGTATCAAAGTTGCAAAAGTCGATGTAACTGTATCGCCAGGACTTAGCGGACGATTTATGGTCACTGCCCTACCAACGATTTTTCAGTAATTAAAAAAAATTAATTAAAAATTTTTTCTTTTAATTAATAAAAAAAACTTTTAGCGTTTTAAATGGTGAATTTAGACAGTACAAAGGTAGCAGAGATAAGGATACTTTTATTTCCTTCATTGAAGATAAAAAATGGAAATTAGTTGAACCTGTTCCTTCATGGAAATCTCCAGCTTCCATTCAAATGTCTATTGTATCTGGATTTTTCAGATTATCACAAATATTAAGGGTAAAAACGAACATTTTGATTCTATGATTGTATTCATAAAATATTTCTTTTGATGTCTTTAGCAAATCCATACACAATTAATGGAAGATTTTGGACTTCCAACTTGGGGATCTTATTTAATATTTGCTGTTGGTACTATTTTCTTGGGTGCTCTGCTTGGATTTTTGTTAGTATGTTGTATAGATTTGATTTATCCCCCAAAAACAACTGGAAAAGTAAATGATATTAAATCAAAGGTGGATAAAAAAGCTGATAAAAATAGTGGAGATGAATTGGTAAGGTTTTATTACCATTTAATATTTTATTGTTTTAAAATAATATTTGGTGTTTAGGCTGATGAAGATATCAAAGATGATTTGATAGATGACCAAGAAAAAGATGAAAATAATTCGCAGTCTGATTCGGAAGTTAAAGAAAAGGCGGGTAGCAACCCGAACAGTCCGGTTGTTAAGAAACGCAAACCTAGAAAGGAATGAATCGTCGAAGTGTTACCTAATTAATTGTTACTAAAGGAAATAAAAAATTAACGGGATCTATGAAACTGCTCCAGGATTGCTTCAAAACACCATGAAGGTATTATGACTTTCTACAGGAAATAACTTTTTTCTTATTATACATACCATTATTCCCATTTTTTTATCATAAATTATAAAAATTTATTGAAAAGGAAATGCATTCAATAGCACAAATTTGTACATTGTGTATAAAAAAGATAACATGTTAACCAAATATTAAAAAAAAAATCATAACAAAGAACAGATTTTTCCTTTTTGCATTTAATAAGAATTATTCAGAAATATATTTTTTGCACTTACATTATTCGTTAAGAAATAGTGTTGTTTGTTTGTTTCTTTACTTTCAACATTTTGTATCCATTTATTTATTGTGAGACACAGATCGTTGAGATTCTGTTTAACGAAAAATTCTGATCTATTTGAATCGTTACTTACTCATTCCAAGGTTGTGTGTCTTTAAAAAAAAATTGTTTAATAAATTTTATATTTGTATAGCTTGTGAGTGTGTTTATTTTTATAATATATATTTTTTAATTGGTACAGAAACCTTTTAGCAAAAGCAAATTGCATCAAACTTTGGTAAGATAATACATAATAATAATAATACATCTATAACTAGTAAAAATGTATATTGCCTTTGATACACTAATGAACAGAACGGGGGATTCCCGGCGTTGTAAAATACAGGTGTCTCAGCGAGACCGGTCATTAGACGTTTCTGGCCACAATAAAAATTTGAGAATTCACACTTCCAAATTTCGAAAAGTTAACGTGCCGTAGTAAAGTGATCAAACAGCCATTCCCGGCACCAAAACATACTTCATCATGTTGCTTAATCATGTTCTGAATCCTAAATTGATATCCCAAAAATCGAGTATTTTCTGATCTTTTGAACAAATGTCTGCTAGAGGACATTTTTTTAGAAAAAATCGAATAACTCGAGAACGGCCGAATCAAATTGGAAAAAGTAGTTGTTCATAAACCATGAAAATAGACAAATCCAAACATATAAAAATATATAGGGTATTCCATTTAAAAAAATAAAGTAGGTGGCGACTTACGATATAACAGGAAGTGCTAGAAATCTGAAAATATTTTAGTCGAAGAGAACACAATTGATAATACTGAAGTCTGAAATTTTTATTTTGACCAGAACCCCAGAAACGTCTAATGACCAGTCTCGCTGAGACATCCTGTATATATATATATTGCGCCAGAATCGCATCAAGAAAGCTCAAGTGATGAGAGTGACATCATATCTATGAGAAATAGTTCATGAAAGTGATTAAACTTTATTTTACAGAACATTCTGGAGAAAATTGACGAAATACAATTTTAGAAAAAAGTGTGTTTATTTCTTAAATAATATCAATCATACATAACAGTATAATATAAATAGGCACATGGATTTCAATGCAAAACGAGTGGAATAATTACAAATTACTAAACACTAAAACATACAATAAAATAATATGAAAAAACAGATCTATATTGCATTATAATTTTTTTTGTTCGACATAAATTCTAAGAACATAAATATACATTAAAATATAAACCTAAGAGAGCAAACAAATTACATACGTAGTGCGGCCATATAAAAATAGAATTCATCAACGTAACTACTATTTAAAAAAATAATTACTAGTTACAAAGTTCGCAAATTTATTAATTTCTTTTTGATTTATATATATTTCATTTATTCATGTTCAACATCTGCGTTTACTTTTATAAATGAAATTTGATACTATTTTTTATACACACAGCCCTTCACTTAAATTTAGATTATAATATTAGCTAAGAGTATACACAAATAGTAAGAATAAAATAATAAATTATGATTAATAAAAAAGAAGAAAATGAGATATTAGAATTTTTACGTGAATGAGTAGTATTGGCACGGAAATCAAAGAAAAATAACCCAAAGACAAAATTAATAAATATTGTCATGTTTTGTAATGAGATTTCATGGATATTCGAGGTATCTAGGTGTGAATAAAGTTTTTAATTTATCACCCTGTAATGATCATATGTATTTCAATATTGCCAAAAATTCGAGAATTATTCTAATAAAAAAAATAAGACGAGAAATTTTAAAAAATCCGACTTAGTCTCTACGCCAAAGAACATCACAAGCATTTAAAATTCAATTTTTATTACATTCATAAAGACTAAGTGGCAGTGGAATAGCTAATTTTACCCTGAGGGACGATAAAAATGATTAATTAACATCTTAATTAACATAAAAGAACGGTTATGAGTAGAAGTAATGATTTAACTAGGATTTTCTGGTTTTATTTCAATTGAAAAAAAAATCAGTCGGTTTTGTTCGAGAACGCATAATTTTTAAATAAAATTACCGTTACGTATCATTCGAGGAGAGACATTTTTCAACGATTTGACCAAATGTTTGTTTCCCGACATTTGTGCTTACCATTTGAATACTTTTGAAAAGTTGGTCAGACGACATATCTTCGGGAAGTCTCGTTAAGAACTGAGCTCCATGTAAAAAGTCCATTTTCATTAGAGTATCTTGATGTAAATGTAAGATTCCTTTCAAAAATAATTAAATCAACCACAAATTCAATCAAAATTCAAAAATAACTCACCTAATCCTGTTCTAAAAAGAAATTCATCTCCATCTCTCAAAAAAACATCCCAAACACGACACGCTACATCCAAAGGCATCGCTTTCGCATAAACCGTATAAATCCAATCCAATAAATACATATCAGGTGTTAAACCCGATTTGACGAAATGCAAATATAATTTTGGTAAAGAATAATTAAAAATTTCGTTAAAAGCTTTGTAATAAGACTGCATTTGGTGTTGATTTAACGTGAACGCTGCGATGTGTAACGGTTTGTTTAAGAGGTTCGCAAAACATACAAAAGCATCATAAGGATCCATATTTAATATAAGAATAGCTGCGATATAAGACATTCCTTGTACATAACCTACATCAGGTCTATAACACACATAAGCTGCTAATAACGAATGAAGTACCTCCGAATAAGGACCGCCTTCTTGAAAAATACAAAGATTCGGAAACGTTCGAGCTATATCCAGTTGAATTACGTCCAAGCTACTTTCTTGATCAATATTAACTGTATCGATTTCAGGCGGTTCTGGACTACTCAATCTAATTTGTGCACGCGAAAGACATATATCATGTAGCTGAGGAGTTAAGTTCAAATCGTTTCCTATTGCTAAACGCCAAACTTTTCCGCGCACACTTGAAGGAAGCCCATGCCACCATAAATCTTTAGTTTTCTTTACACAATACCTATAACGAAATGTATTAATTTTGATTTAATTGAGAAATTTTAATTATGTTACATAGTATCCCAATTTGCTAAAACAGTGTGCGTAAAATATTTTGTTGCATTCGCTTGTTGCTCCTCCAATTGTAACTGAATTTTTTGTTGTTTCTGTTTAGCCGCGTTATTTAGTGCCTCTTTTTTCTTGGCAGCGATTAAAATTGCTTGATATTCTTCCCTATGTCTTTGTTCTTCAGCTTCATTTTTAGCTGGTAACGTAGATGGTCTAAAAAGTAATTTCTAAACGTAGTAAATTAAAAATTATAGTAAAACCTCGATATAACGGATTAATATGTGAAAGGAAGTGTTCGTCATAGTCAAAAGTTCTAATTAAAACTAGAATTAACATTAGACTTAGAACTAGAAAGATTCGAGTTTAGATGTGCGTGAAAATTAAAACGCACTAATACACACAATTCAATTTTGGCAATGAGAACAATATTTGGTCCCTTAACTCGTAATTCGCAAATTTAATTTTTTTTTGTTCCTGAGGTGTTCAAAATGACTTGAGGAACACGATGAGTACACACAATTCAAATTTGGCAGTAGCAAAAAAAATTGCAAAAAGTCTATTCCTTGGCTCTAAATTTGTAATTATCATTTTTTTTTAATTTTTCGCTTCTAGAATATGTAAAATATCCCTTGTAACACGACTAATACACACATTTCAATTTTGGCAATGAAAAAAAATTTTTCCCTTAACTTTTAAATTCACAATTTTAATTTTTTTGTTCCTAAAATGTTCAAAATGACCTAAAGAACACGATGAGTACACACAATTCAAATTTGGTAGTATCAAAATTACGCACATCATGTTCATAAATAAACTCAAGAAAACTATTAATAGAATAACTTAAAAATATTTTGTCTGTTATATCGAAGTTTTACTATATTTTCTTTTATTACCGTTTATTTAGTATTAAAGCGGAAGAACTGGCAATAACATTACAATGTTGTGGTGAATGTGGAATAGAACCATCATCCTTTGCTTTCGCAAAAAGCTTCCAAGAGAATACATTTCTGCAAATCATAAAAAAATTTGATAAACTCTTAAAAATTAAAAAAATATATAAATATACTTATTAAAAAAGGTTCCTTTCTTTTTTTTGCAACTTTTGCTTTCACTTAAATCCTTCGTTGGTGTTGTTCTTTCATCAGGGTCTAATAAGCTACCGGAAGGTGAAAAATCACTTAAACTTGAAATTGTACTTGATCTACTATGATGAGGCCTAACATTTTCAGGACATAAAGTATTATCTTCAATTTTATTAATAATATCATCAGATTCTTCCACTTTCGATGTTTCAACGATGTCCTTTTTAACAAAATGTAATTGTTTTGTAATGGGACTATACGCCAATGAAATATTTTCAAGCGCTTCATTCAACGTGACTTTTTTAACATCGTTTTTACGGACTACAGGGGATTTCTGTGTACTACTACACGTAGCGTATAAATAACCATTACTAGAGCTCCCTTCGGAATGTACCGGGTCCGTGTCGTTAGTTTTTAACTTATCATAACGTTCCGGCCACGTTTTAAACCACAAATCTTGAAAAACCGGCGAAACCGGAGGACTGTCGCCGTCCGTCGTCGGCAACAATTTAGATTCTATATCACAGCACTCGACAGTTTCGATATCACTACCGTTTAAGGACTTATTTTTTTCTAGAGAATTCGGTAAGCTTTTGCTTCGAGAATCTTCCGTTACGTTTGCGGAGTTATTACTTTTGAGTAGGACGCGCTGATAAAAACGGCCCTTATGACCCATCGGCGGCGTCGACTTTAACACATTAAAACTTTTTGCTAGGTCGGCGTTGCACCGGAGCAAAGTATCGCCGTTCCCATTTATTAATAAATCAGTCGTTTCCTCTACTTTATTATTGTATGAATTGAAATTGTTGTAGTCGTTGTCAGAGTCGATAGTTTTCATATTTCATAGTTACTTTTGGTGTTTGAGATAATTCTTAGTGATTGCATAGGAATTTTTAAAAGTCTGAAATAAAAATTAATGTTTCAAAATACATAATTGAGATCTGATACAATTAGAGATATGACTAAGAAGGATAAGATGGAAGTTGGAGATCTTGAATAATTAGTTCCAACATTAATATTATCTTTCCACTACTTTCCAGCGGTGAAGAGCTCAGATAGACGCTCTGATATGCATATGATGTAGTCTTTATCGCAAACTCGGAGAGGAAATTGATACTCGAGTGGTCAGATACTCTACAGGGGAGCAGGATTTTGAACAATGTGAAGAGTCAAGTTGTAGTAGTGAGAAGGACGGAGGAACAGGTGGGTAACATCCACATCGTATGTGATGATCAACGAATGTGGCTATTCACCAGACGGACAGTGTTACTGAAGAAGTCAGAAACAGAGTGGCGTCTTTGCGTTTGTCTTCCGCACAACTCATTCTAACACGTTAAAGAGGTGTGGGAATAACGCATCTCCCTATTTGAAACCATTGTTGAATGCAAAGAAAGTCGACAGTTTTCTTTGAAGTCTTACTGTACTTGTAAATCCATCTACACAGGATTTTGTGAGATTAATTAATTTTTTTGGTATGTCCAGTTCCTATTTAAAAAGCTGGTGCAATGTGTTGTTATATTTATTCCCTGTATACTCCATTATCTGCCTAATACTGAATATCTGATCTACCGTTGATCGATGCCTACGAGAAATTATTTGGGAGAACAAATACCTTCATAGTTAAAGCAAAAGCAACACATATAAAAGGGCTATAAGACCCATCATAGCTTACGCGGCAAGCACAAGACCAGATATAAACAGGACTTTACTAATGATGAGAACAGACGAGATGAAAAATACTAAGAAGTGTACAAGACAAATCTCGTCCAACTTCAAAGTCGTCGGCAAGTATTGTTCGTGATACTTGAGGCGGTCAACTTCGAAGACGTTTGAGAAACCATGCTCTAGAAAAGGTTGCAACATGGCATCATTCATGCCATTATATTTAGGAAACAACTACTAGGCGCAGCTGCGTTGACAGAAAAAGTTGCAGAAAGCAACTTCACCTAATAATTACGATAATGTTTTGGAAACGACGACATCGTCATTCCAAAAAATTTTAACCCAAAACAGCTAAATATGGAAGTTGAAGTAATCTCATTGAAATCATTCCAGCAGATTCAAAACCATCTATGAAATTTTGTATCTAGAAAATATGATTTTCTTGGATTTTTGGAACTTTTACCAAGTAAATGTGTTATACATTTTAAATTGTTATTGAAATAGTTTCTATTAAAGAGAAGCAAACATACTGAGATGGTACATCTCTATCTAATCCATGTAGAAGCTGCCAATCAAAGGTCAACTACCCAAACAACATGACATCTCTCTCAATTATTGTTTTGGCATTGGGTAGCACAATTTGTAAATAAATATTATTTGGTACATTATTTTTTGATGAATTATTTGACTAGTTTCAAGATAGTTTTCAAGAAACTCAACAATTTTTAATCAAACATGCACACTTTTCATACACCTGTATTTCTAAACTACAGATTCATAATAACAAATAAATTTTTATCAGCAAACACGTGGAGTACTTTATTGCATAATTTAATAAAATAAATCAAAGCTTTGATAAATAAAAGCCAGTGATAATAAGAATTACACATCTATATCTTTATTTAAATCACTTCCTTAAAGATTAGTCAAGGTTTAATCAAATACTACACAAAATGCAAATCAAGGTCTTTTTAATTTATAAACTGCAATAGTAAGATAATAAGATAGGAAACACAAATGCAACTGGAGCTTTGGTTTCTGATTTTTATTAGCAACATATTTCAATGTCAAACTTCCTATTTCTTGTGCACCTTTTTACTAATTACGGTTAAAAATACTTAAACGTTATGTACGATACCTGTATATAATTCAATGCTGATATTTGACACCACTTTTTCACACATTCTTCTTGTGAACATTAATCTAAATTAAACCAGGCGTATCTGTTATTGTGTCATTATGCATTCACTTTTTGACAATAAACACGATTGCATCGAAATTAGTCACCATTCGAGTACCAATTGTTGAATTAAAATTTCCTAATATATACTTCAATTAAAGTTTAATAAGACTATTATTAAAAATAAGTATATTTATCTATATAAACAAATAAAATTGATATTTTAGACATAAATTATAACTAAAAACCACGTTAAATAATCAATTTATTTTTGTGAAATTTAAAGGGTTAATTTTTTTCAGCAGTTGGTACTGGCAAGTTTTCATAACTTGTCAACTTCAACTTAACCTCAATTTTTAAAACATTTATTTTCAGTTTATTTATAAATCCTTTATAAAATTATATTAAAATGAATGATGAACGCTTTTTAGTAAGCGGCTGGGAAGATGATTTAAACGACATTGACGAAGAGGAAAACCCCCACGGTAACATTTTTGCAATAACTATAGCTATGAAATATTAACTTCTAAACTACTTTAGAAACTCCGGAGAAAGAGGTTTTATGGGCTGCCGAGAATGGTGAACTGAATGATTTAAAACGCCTTATAGAAGCTAATGCAGAGTTAATAAATATTGTTGATAAAGACGGTTATTCACCTTTACACAGGGCTTGTTATGGTAATCACATTGAAATGGTTGAGTATTTACTTACGAAAGGTGCTAATATTGGAAGTAAAACACAAATGAAATGGGAACCATTACATTCTTGTTGTCAATGGAGTCATACTCAATGTGCTATTAGATTATTACAAGAAGGGGCTGATGTTAATGCAATTTCAGATGGAGGTAAATTAATGGGAATATTTATTAACTCATTATTAAGCCAATTATTTACTGTAATATATCAATTTTATTTTTGTTTTAACGAATTTATTAGTTTAAATTTGTGTTTAGTTAATAATTCTTATTTTTAGGTCAAACACCTTTACATGTTGCTGCTAATCATGGAGCTTGTTATGATATGATTCAATTACTTTTAATGCATCCGTATATTAAGCCAGAATTAGTTAATAACAGTAAGGAAACTGCTGAAAATATTGCAAAAAGGAGTTCTAAGTATTATCATATTTTTGAGATGGCAGACCCTGCTATACAAGGACTTTCTGATATTTAAATAACAGTATTATAATATAAGAATGTATAGGATAAGCTGCTATTTATTTCTGATTTTATAACTGAATTGGTAATAGAAAACGAACTAATATTTTTTAATTATTATAATTTTTTACCTCAACTGATTCTATCAAACCCCTCCTATACATATGTATAATAAATATCATTTTGTCACTGTGCAAAAAATAGACTTGAGCGTTTCTTGGGTATTAGCATTCCTCAAAAGGATAGATATTAAAAAAGTGATCAGGTTTTTATTAAGGTATTATGGAAACCTGAAGGAAATTATTGTGTAACTAGGTTGTCATTAAGTTGATCGACTACTTTTATAGACGCCTTTATGGCTAAGAGTACTTATTGAGGAATTCTTGGGTTTCTTGAGATTTCGTAATTCAATACATCATCTAGAAACATGAATGGACGGAAATGTTTATTTTCTAGAATATTCTGATCATTTGAATCGAGGTCTCATACAAATAATGAGAATTTCCTTGTTTAAAAATTAATGCACGAACTGCAAATTGCTGTAAAACATGTAGGATCTGCTTTAAAGTTAGAATTGAACGTTAGTTAAACATTAGATTTCACAATCAATGTCACATCAACGCCATCAACGAAATTTATTTCGTATTTTGTTAATAAATAAATAACTATTAAAATTATTTTTGTACTAATACTTATAAATGACTTCTTGTATAAGGTGTATTTAATAGACCACAAAAAATTATATGAGCGAAGGGTTGAAAAATTTGATTAAACAATTTGAGTTTTCATTTTTTTGAACTTTGTGATCTAATTAAAAAATTAGCGTGGTACGCCATTAAAACGTTTACTTAACCGGACAGGACACGAAAAGGACATTTTTCAATGTGTAACCGGATATTTTTTGTGATCACATATCTCTACATTCATATCCCATTCCCGCTTTTAAACGACCTTTTTTCGAGCACATTACACGTTCCGTTTCCTCTATAAATTTCGTCCTTATGAAACACAAATTCCTTTTAATTACTAACGTTATCCATTTTGCATTTTTACGGTCACCTGCTTGCCAAAAACCGCAGAGAAGGTTACTAGTCAATCCTTTAAATATTTTATTACGGATTTTTCGGAAAAAAAGTCATCTCATTACGTGATCGATTGAATTTAAAGCTTATCCTACCTCCATTAGGATTTACAAGTCAAACAAAGATTATCCCCAATCCGGTTCAACCCACGCACATCCCGGATTACAATTTTTCGGTGAAAAGCATTCTGTCCCTCCAACAAATTTTTTTCTTCTCATACCCGGAAACCGAAAGGAGCTAACATAGAAGAGTTTAGAGAGTCGTTATCCACGTCTTCTGCGTCGTTTTCTGCGGTTTTACGCTCCGTGGGATTTTTATATTCAATTGCTCTGAAAGGAACTTCGGAGACTTGGTACGGCGGGAACACATACTGCCGCGACCGTACTTCGGCTGGTCTACACACAAGAAATCGCACGCCATCACTCCGATCCCAGAGAAAAGTACATACACACGTGAACACATTGTCGTCTGAATCGTTTCGCTGCCATGTCCAACATCCATTAGGGTTTTTACAGGAACCCGTTTCGGTGCCCTGTCGATGGGGAAACTTGCTGTGGGTCGGTTAAATTTCTTGGAACGTCAACGAGAAAAGACCTGAGCGAACATAATGGAGATGTTCTTATATAGGTTGTAATGTATAATATTTTCGTTCTTGCGTGATGTTGAAACATAACATGAAAACATTTAAAATTTTTTAAATTCACTCAATATAGAAACAATAGCTACAAATTTGTTGGTTAAAATTTTCCAAATTGAATGGTATCAAATTGTGGGTGCAAATGTTAATTAGAAGAGCAAAATTAGGTTTTTTTTCAAACACGTCGATTTATTTGTATTAATTCTGTCGAGTGTTCGCAATTTAGCACGTTACTGGGATTACTGCAAACGTATGCAGTTCCAGTTCCGGTTATTGGTGATGCGAAATTAAAACCGCCGGGATTTAGGGAAACCGGTTGGAATGCGCACCCCGAAATGTGATGTTCCAATAATGACGTGATACGTTTTTGGCCTTTTTCATTTTCATCGAAATGACAAAACATTTTTTGAGTTTTTCACCTAACGAGTTTTTCCACTGATTTATTCACAGTGACCTATTATTAAACCAAACAGTTATGTTGAAGTGTCTTTTATAGTTGATTATGGGTTAAACAAATTCATTCTATTTCATAAATTATCTATCTTGTAAAATTATTCATTTCAAATAAATATATCACTGAAGTAACGATATTTACAGTTCAAGTTTTCCTATTTGATCAGCGTAAGCTTTTCGTAATTTTGCAGTGCTGTGTTCGCTTGGTAAACACTTTCTCGCAGATTTTCCACGAGAAAAGTGTAAATAAACTTACTGGTGCATAACATCTTGTGTAAGCCCATAAATGTTTAAAAAATATATACTAGATACAAATATGTAAATTAAGAAATGCTTTATTTTGATTAAAATTTGTTTATGTAAATCGTTATTTCTGCATATTATCAAGTTAAGGAGTATTTAGGTATCCTTGAAATATTCTGGTCCGCTTGAAACGCTTAAACGTAAATGTTTGGTTTGAATTAGTTAGTTTCCAAGATGTAATCATTGGATTACATGAAATTCCGATTCGTGAATATCGTTTAACAAATCCTACAGCAGAGATCCGATGCTAATGTTTATTGAAAATGGTTTGCTTTCGGATTCCGGTCAAATCAGATTGAGTCGTACAGTTTGAATTTTCAATTACCTCACATTATACAAACTGCACCATTACAACTTGTGCGGCAAGAATTTTAATTAACGTTTTCTACATGGGAATAAGCAAAATTATTTTATCAGAGAAAATTTTCATTTCGCCCGGAATTCGCTGCTATGCGCTAGAAAAATGGTAAATTTTTGTATTCCCCGATAAGCGTGTTAGTGCATGGACTGTGTTTCAGTACGAATTTGCACTCTGGATTTGGGTCAGCGCAGGTGATAAATTACAATTTGTTGTTTGTATAATCGAGATTGGAAACTGAATGTAGGTACTCCACAAATCGAATATCTTCAGCTACTGAGTTTTGAGTATAAATGTTATTTATTGCCTTGCGGTTTTCTTTTCGAATATTTTTTATGACTAATAATTTGGATTGAACGTTTATTAAATTTGATTGTGATGCTATAAATCGAATTTGTCGAAATGTTTATCTTCTCCAGGTATATGGCTATTTGATCGGGTTTGCCAGAGCCAAATCTATCGAACTTAGACGAAGTTCCCACTATCAAGTTATTAAGGGCAGATTAATTACAAGGAAATCAATAATCAAACAGTTATAAAGCAATGTGTACATATTTAAGTAATTGTAATAATCTCTAATTGAATGCCTATGTCACATGATGCAAAAACATTAATTTAGTACTTCACCATTTTATAATAAAATAATTTGTTGATTGCGATCCTTTCTCTCATTCTATTGGAGCACTGTTATAATCGTTTCTATTCATTAGTAAATAATATTGGACCTGGTTTAATCGAATTGGGCACAATTTATTCTGCCTTCTTTTTTTGATATACTGTTTAATTAATTGTAATTAAACGTGGTTCGAAAATCAATTACATTAAACGTATCGCCAGAATAAAGTTTAACTGTCGATCGTATATTATACGCATGGTCCAATAAAATTTAACCTATCTAGTTTTGTGAAATGCCAGGGATGAATAAAATTTATCGGTAGTTTGAAATTATTAACATGTGGTTGTGTGAATATCGCCGAAATTGTTTTGTTTCGTTATTATGTTTTATTCAGAGATTTCACGTGTACCGTGTTCGCGATTTACACATGCAAATTAAAGTCCCTATATAACCGCATTATGTAAATGTTGGTGGTTAGTTCGGAAATGTTTCTCTCTTGTTCTACGAGTTGCAGTAATTAAAAAAGTCCAGTTGTAATGTTCCAACACTAGCATTTCTACTGATTAATTTGCAGTTTTTAACAAAAACTCGAATAAAAATTAATATCCATGCAAAAATGTTTTGAGTACTTTTTGCTGAGAATATCAACTATGAAAAATGTTCTGATTATGTTTATGTTTGTTGCGCTACAATTAATTATTAAATTTTAACTCATTAAGTAATATCATTTTCAAAATTAAAAAAAAATATAATGTAAATTTTAGTACCATTGCAAAAAAAAATCTTATAAAAGCTTTAAAAGTTATCAAAGGTGCTTCTAAAGTCAACATAATGAAATGTTTAACGTTTGATGTCACACAATAAAATTACTCTTTGAACATGATGGACGAAAGTGGAATTTTTTACACAGTGAATTTATTCTTGTTCGTCCGGCCCTCGGTGGTAAAGAAATATGCTTCTCCTCGGGAAAATAGCGTTACGAGCAAAGGAAACGACCACTGGCAGTGGCTCACCGATCACAGAAAGCATAAAAGTTCCTTTTTACCTAGGATATGACACCACCTTGTCCGGTCGTTTGGTGTCGATGTAAAAGATACGGTTTTGTCTGGTACTGGCAGTGAATAATGGAAAATATACGGACTGAAAAGTCAAATATTTCTCGTTTTTATTATTACGTTCCTATTTTGTTCTTATTTCTTTGTGACGAGACATATTTAAAGTTTTAATTAATTGATTTGAATGGAAGATAAAGTCACTTTTCAATTAAAAACGCAATTTCACTTTTTTTATGTTTTTAAACTTAAATAAACTAGACACTTGAATTTTACAAAATTCAAATAGTACATCGGTATATGATTGAATATTAAATTTAAAAACACGGCAATTTCAATACCATTTCCAATTATAGTTACGCAATGTGATTGGAATTTTTTATTTGGATGGCTATTATGATTTATGTAGCTGATAGAGACTTATACAACATTTAATTGATTTATATTAATTTAAACAGTTAATTTGTAAAAAAGTCTGTGTACATCTTGAGATAAAGTATCATAAAAGGTATGCAAAGACGGTGTTAAAACATTTTTTTTAAATAAATTATATTAAATACTTATACTAAAAAAAAGGAACTCGTGTACATTTATCGAGAGCCACAAATAATCCTTCAAAGAGCCGCAATTTGGCCACCGTTGTAATAGACCATCACTTTGAAGGTATTATGGAAATGCTATTTCACTACATCGAGTTTAGTTGTACACAGGAGTTCTAAAGATTTTTAGATATATTCAATTCTTTGTTGGTATCCCTTTGATCTTCATCATATTCTTTTTTTTCTATTTCAAGTACCAAATTTATGGCAGAAAAAAGTGCGAATTGATTTGGATTCTCATGTCTCGTTGTGAATTGAAAGTGTTTGGATTAATATATCTTCCCATTACACGTTAATCCAAAATTGATAGCAATTCACAGCCACAGGGGTGCTAGAAAGGAAAAAAACTCAGGGAACTACATTTCTTTACATGAATAAGCGCGTCATCGATATTTACAGAGATTGCCACAAAGCAGACAACCAAACGTTCGCAGAGTTGTTAGTGTTGCTCAAATACTTCCCGATGCTGGGGGTTTACTTCCCCATGTTAAATCACAACATCTATTGAATGCCAAAGAAGATGTGTTGAAGATGACAATGGTGACATGATGTGTGTAGAATTTGTCATAATATGAATATCTGGTTTACGGTGGATATCGATCCTTCTAAAACCAGCCTGGTAATCTCCTATGATCGTTTCTGTCACTGGTGTTAGCCGTCTTTTGATTATCTGCATGAACACTTTATACATATTATTCTTCTATAGTTCGAGCAAATTAGCTTTTTCTCCTTAGTAGTAAATTAGGTTTGCTTCTATTAGTTCTGCTGGGATTTCGTCGACTCCCTGGGCTTTGTTGCGTTTCAGTTTTATAATCGCTCCACGAAAATGGAAACATGAAGAAGATACAAAGAAGATGTGAAGAAAGTCTCAACCTTTCTATGAGTCATATTGCGCAAGTGCACAATGAGTGCAAAAATGATTTGAATCTCAGCTGTAATTTAGTCAATAACTTCTGGACCATATTGCGGCACAGATAATTTTTAAAACTTTTTATTTTACTAGAAATTAAATTTATACAACCCCGATTATTGTTGTAAAACTTACAAAATTCCAACAATTTTCATTGACACCACCCCGTAGCAGTTTTGCTACCATCGCGTTTAAATGGTGCTTCATTATTATTTTGTTAGAAAAGACATTTATGGATGGTTCCCATACAATCTCGATTCGACGGTGCTGTGTGTGAACTTTTCCTAAACGTTGTACTGGCCGTAATAGCCTGCCGGAAATTCGGACTTTAATCTGTTGGTTTTTTTTTGTATGGGATTGTATGAAAAAAAAGTATACAACACCGAAAACGCCAATTAATAACAACTCCTGTTTGCTGCAGCCGATTCAATCTGCCGTACGCCAGGAGTTTTTGTTCGAATGCGCGCTAATTTGGGCAGATTAGAGAGAAATCTGTCCAAATTGTCTCTTTGAAAATTTGTATATGTTTTCCGAGAATTACATGTTTACGTAAACTCTACATGCGTGAAAAAATATCCTTTTATCCCTATATGGTATGTTTCTATAGCTTTTGGCCTTATTTTGTTTTGCCTTTCTACTAATTTCAAAAATCAATAAATCTCACTCCATTGTGCGGATCCTTAAAAGTCCGAATCCTGTCTTTCTCCACTAAGCTTGACGAGGATCGAGTCTATATGACCAAGGTTCTAGAGTAACTAACAAGGTTCTAAACTTTTTTAGTGTAACTTAGACTCAAAGAAACCCTATCTATACTTCATAAAATACTCAGATTTAGTTCGGACTAGAATTAAATAGAAAGAAATAATTTTATGTAAATATGTGTATAACTCTGAGACAATAAACTGTGGTCGCTTCTAATTAAAATGGAAAGAACGAGGACAATTCGACGCCACAACGATTAAATTTGTTCAACTTCTTGTTTCAAATCAATTATGGAGTAGAAACTGGTACATTTTTTCTTTGGCCGGTTCCCTCTGGGCTCGATTTCAAGTTTTGCAATTACCGTTTGTTCGTAAGGAAAAAGTTTTTAGATGATCTTTAATTTGTTTTTCTGACTGTTGGGAAAGACTTCCGCATGAACAATGAAGCAAAGGGATATCAAAAACTGGATAAATTATAATATTTTAATATTTAAATCAAATATTCCCAGAATTACTCGACGAAATACTTGACAATATTTTAAGTTTATTAACCAAATTAATTTCTTAATAAGAAAAAATAACTTCTTAACTTTTTAAATATAAAATTGTTAATTTTATAAAATCCGATTTTAAATAAAATTTAATTAAGTGAATACATATTATAAGAAACCTGCGTAGTACAGATTTCCCAATTTCCCGATTAATTTCATTTCCGCATTGAGGATTTTGAGGGTTCCACTTCGAAATCGTTCTAGATCCACTTGAAAAGTTGAGTACTTCGTGGACGACGCTCTTGTATCTTCAATGTACATCTTCTATTCAACAGATCTGTACGGTCCTAATTAAAATGATTGAGTTCGATGGAAATTTCCCTGGGGTGGACGAGAATAAAGCGAAATTTTCGTGACCATTTTATTTGAAAGCCTTCCGGGTACGACCCAAAATATTAATGCTCTCCCAGTAAAAGGCGACGAATTCGGAGACCGTACGGGCGCACGTTATTTTTTTATTCTCTTTTTTTTTGTTCATCACGACGAGAGCTGCTGCTGGCAGATAAAGAGGACCACCACGGTTAAATCCCAAATAAAACGGACGATTACAGGAAGTGTGGAGAAGAGAATTTACGATAATCGGAGTTAAATATTATATTTCAAGAGAAAGTTCTTTGAACGTTGATAGAAACAGGGGAAATTATATTTAACTGTAATACAATGAAATTAAGTTAATGAAAAAAAAATTAATCCTGAGTATCTCAACAATTGCAAAGAAAAAAGGTTACTTCGAAAATAAATAACAAAGTTTCTCTGCACTGACTGTGTCTAAACAAGTTTAAGCTGTGCATATTTCAACGTACCGTTCCGCCTGAATACACGTTATTATTGTGAATACCCTGGATTCCCCAACCGAAAACCTTCCCCATAACTATCCCAGTAACTATAAACGAGAAAATGGATTTTTCAGTACAATATGGTATAGTATACCGGTAGAACACAAAAGAGGAATTCTTATTGAAGTTACGAGTATCAAACAGCTCTTGTATTTTTCTTCATTATATTTTTGATAAATTTTTTAAATCCAATAATTCCACGTACAAACTCTCATAGTTTCGAAATAATAACGCATTTCCACGTACACACAGCAGCCGTCATTGCCGCGACAAAGTTCTGATTATATGAAGCTTACGTGACTGGCATAGAAACAAAATGGGACTCACAACACGACTTGAAGACGTAGAGAATAAACTGCGGTTGGAATGCGTACGGGAGATCTATTTGTTACCTGAATAAATACGGCGGTGGCGGCTGGATGCTGTTACCGCAAAAGGTTTCTTTCTTTTTTTTATTCGGTGGGTCGTCTTTCTTTGGGATCGCAAGAATGAGGGACAAATGGAGGTCTAAAAAATGGAAGAATCGGTCGTGGGCAACCGACAGAAATGTCGATCTTTTGATGTGTAAAATCGGTCGAGGGCACAAATCACGAGCTATTGAAAAGATATACCACCTATTTTATGTACAATAAAAAATGAGAAAAGAAAAATGTATAGGTCGATGTAATATTTCAATTTTATTTGATTTTAAAATGAATTATAAAATAGTTTCAAAATAAGTTCGTTGAGCAGAACTAGAATGTCGGTTATAAAACAGGTAATCTACTTTTTGTAGTTGAACAAACTTTGGAAGAAATGAGAAGACAGGATGAGTTCGAAAAGTTTGCAGAAAGATGGATTAAGAAGAATAAGTATGAATCGGTGAAGAAGATGATGTACGATATGGCACAGGTCAACATTATGTGGGAGGAAATAGGATGGAGGGATATTTCCACCCAGACTATCGAGATAGGTGCAGCAGTGGACAGAATCGGAGAAAAAAAACACTGTTGCGAAGATGGAAATTGTTTTTAAAAATGCAGAAACAAAAAAAAATCTAAAATTATCCTGTGTGATCAAGCAGGGTGGTAAGATCAGGGTGATAGATAGAGGAGAAGAAACGAAAACCGGAAAACTTGATAAGAAAGGTGCAGAAATTCTCCTGAGAGACGGAAGTATAAGAATATAGTCAAGGTGCGAATTGGAAAGAACGTTGGATGTGAAAAGGTGTGCCAGATGTTGGGAATACGGGCATTGCATAGCTGTACAGGCCCTGATGGTCAGTGATTGTAGAAATATAAAAAATAAAGTCGACAAGTATTTGAGAGGAAGCTTTTGTGCGACGAACTGAATGAAAACATCTGGAGGAAGGTGTATAAAAGCATTACCAGGAAGTTTGCCATGAAAAAAAAACAAATATGGATAATAAAATAGTGAAAGGACAATTAAGTAAATCATTGTCTCAGCAAAAAAAAACATAGTTAGATGTGATCTTGCAGAGTTAGAGGCATAGCAGATCATTCTTTTTGCTCTCGGAGGAGTCTCTCAGAAGTATAAAATAACTGCCTATCAAACGGAATATTGCCGAAAAATGGAAGAATGCAAAATTCTTATTGAAAGACTTCCAAAAACCAGAAGCAATGGTGAAAATGGCAATAATCAGTTTGGTTAATGCTTCGACCAAACATAATGGTGGATTTGAAGGACAGCTACATCATCCAATAAAGATGGTAACATCTTATTTACATGATAAATCTATAACGGCGGTAAATGAGGCTACATTGGATGTGAGGAAGTAACAAGGGAGTACTGCAGTTTTAGGCTTGGTACGATATAACCAGCGCCGCTAGTAAAATCTGGACCCAGATATGAAAATGATAAGACATATCTTGAAGGTCGTGAATAAAACCTCGCTAACGGCAAAGGTATTTATGAGAGTGATCCCAAATGTTGGAAATCCTGTGTTTCAGAGAAGACGACTGTTGTGCTTATAGCGGTAATACCACCTATGGACCTACTGGTAGATGAGATAATTTAAAAGAAGAGAGAAGAGCATTTATACAGGAGAGGAAAGGACCACAAAAAAATTTGAATGGCAGTAATGTTGAAATGGAGTAACCGGGAAGGATGGACAAGAAATCTCATTCCATACGTAGAAAAATGGGTCTCAAGAAATTGGGGCGAGGTGGTTCTGATAAAGGCTTTATACAGTGGGTACGGGAGTTTTGGGACATAGAAAATGGCGAATAAAATAATGGGAATAAATTAAGAATATGAGAGGTAGAGAATAAATAAGTAAATGAGTGCAAGACGTAAATGGCAGGATTATAAAGGGGAGAGGGCAAAACGTTTTCTCTCCCTCGAATGGATGCATAAAACTTCTTCTTACACTTTTCAAATTATCATTGCTTTTGTAAAAAAAATTTATAGCGAAAGTAAGCTGCTGACTGTTCCATTGACCTATGCTTATTAAATTACGAGATTGTTTACAAGTCCTTACCCTGCAATACATGCAAAAATTACACGTTTGAAAAGTTTTCGTTTTTGTGTTACCTGTATCACATAACCTGTATGTTGACCAAAACATTTTAGGCGGTGAAAATGTTCGGAGAAGAGATTGTGTTGACCAGGGATAATCTATAACTTTAGTGGAGAGCTGAATATTATTCTTTTTAGGGCTTCTTTGTAAGTCTCCAACGATCTTTATTGATCTGCTTCGCTATGTGTGTTTTTATAATTTTGTCAAATCTTTTTTCTTACTCATTTTTTTAGTAAGGAAGTAACATTTATTTAGAACGACTCTCATCAATATTAATGGATTCATTAATTTAAATTAACCTGCTTTTTGTTTCTATCAAGGTAGGACATTTTAACGTCAGATCGCTCCCTGTTCACTGGATCGTATACCTAATTATCGCTGTGTTTTTGTTAGTTATATTAGATTAAATATTCAGAGTAACTTTGTGGAGGGGTTGGCGTCGAGCTGTACACGATTCATTCAAGCTCGGTGCCCTATCTACTTTCCGGTATACTCTAAAAACAAATTTGGCATTTCTTTTAAATGAATAACACTAATAGTTTTTAGAAATAATTTATTTTGGATTAAAAAGAGAAAAGTTTAACATCATTAAAACTATAATATGAAATAAACATTATAAATATATTCAGTTAATAACAGCATTTGAGTTAATTTAATAAAGGGGAGGGGGATTTTAACGAAAGCCGGAAGCTTGTACACTTTTGCTTAAACGTTTTTGTTTATTATTACATTTTTTTAATTCACGTTTATTTTCTTATTTAACATCAAACACCACCATATGTACACACATTACATGTAGATGTTCACGATTAAATAAAAACTAATAAACTAACTTGTAAATACATTAACAATTTTATTACCAATTGATTTTTGAGTTTAAACATAATGCTTATTGCTTATGTAGGATTTTTCTAATTCCAATAAATCTATATTAGGAGGCGTTGACGCATGAAATGTTACAATTTATCATCGAATCGGCGTTTAACCCAATAAATTCTCGTGAAATCGTATTGTTACGGATCAATTTGTGATAGGATACGTTATTGATGATATATTGCTCTGTGGATTTTAGTCTTTTCTCCAATCCGTTGATTACCAAATACTTAACAAAAAGTGGTAGTATTTTATTAATTTGTACGTATTACAGCCCTATTTTTTTATGTATATTTTCACAAAGTAAAACCACAGAGTATCCAATAAATGTTATGACTGACAGTTTAATCGGTTTAGATTTTAATTGTTTTATCTACTAATCCTCGAACCAATTAAAAAAAATCGTATTGGAAATACCGAATAAAAAATTATTGTTATTTTCCTTTAAACTTTTTAAATAAAATATACGGAATATATGATAACTTTAAATAAATTAGTGATTTTATCACATTTTTATTACTTACACGTTTCATGAGTCAACACATCGCTCGTTCGAAAAATAAGGAATTAATATTTGGACGGAATCTAACAAAAATATAGTTAGGTTTACACAAGGATGGATTATTGCGTGAATATCTAGGATAAATTCATATCGTTCTGTATAATCACTAAATATTTTTATTTTACTTTGCAAGATTTGGTCCATCTGAGCTTCTATTACTTATATATATATTATATTTTCATTGAATAATATTTAAATAAAGATTATTTAAAGGTATCATTAAGTAGAATGTTTATTCAAACTATTTATTTGTTCTTATAAAGAATTATGAGCTTTTAAATGTATTTAACAAAAGCTTATAACTTTTCTAATCGTTTAATAAGTATTCAATTTATGTAATTACTCCCCGCAGTAGATAATATTAAAACTATGAGTAAATATATTAATTATTTATTTTTCATATTAATTTTTAATGACAACATAACCGAAATTGTTTAGTTATTGTTGTTTTTTTCGGCAGTGGAGCAGCAATACTTAATATACTATGTACTTTTATAATTTTGATTACTTAATTGGTCGTTATACGTATTTAGAATTCTCAATAACGTTGCATTATTGCGTATACAAACTTTGTAATGCATCACTATACCAAGTCTTCCTAATCTCCTACCTATTTAATTTCATCTACAAAGTTTACGTTGATAATTGACAATTTTTTTTATGTAATATTAATATTTGATGTTTTCTGTATTAAAATAATTTTAAAAAATGATTTAATTTAGATTTAATTTTTGATCGTTTTGTACCCTTATTGTTACTGAAATATATTTTACAGGATGTAATTTGTTTTCTGCAAAATGCCTTAGGACTCATCGAGAAAGATGTAAAAATCAACCTGTTTAGCATCAACCGTGCAGATAATTCGGTTAAAATAATCAAAAACATTAGAAAGAAAACAACAATGACCAATGATAAATTGAGCTTAAATCCAATGATTTTTTATCATCCAAGGATTGATCAGAGCTTTTTAGTATTAGAACGTTAGTAAGGAGCTTAAGAATTGATTAAAGATTTAACGACCCCAGTTTAGACTCGGGTCCTCATTCTCTCTATTTTGTACGAACAAAACAAGAGATTCACTTCCTATCAACTCCAAAAAGAAAAAAAAAGCAATGATTTTATTACTTAAGTTTTATAAGTCACTAGCTCTTCTGCTTTGTTTTCACTTATTATTAGCCTATTGTCAAACGTTAACATTACAGCAAAAAATATTTATTGTGCAGGAAGAAAATAAAAAGGTATTAAATAAAAACGATGCGAGGTCGATTATTGCTATAATGAACACTATGAATAACATCATTAAAAAAAGGTAGCCGAAATCAAAATAATTAAATCCCACTTACAAAGGATTTATAGAGAAAATTTTAATCAAATTTTACTAACGCTCATTATTTAGAGTTTTATTTGTGGCTGAAATAGAAAATTTTGAACGATAGAAATTATCTGAAAAATAATACATTATTAAACATTATAATTCTATAGTTTCATTACAAAATTGTTGGTTCTCGATTTTTAGCCATGCAAAACAGGTAAAATGAACATAATAAAATTTTAATAACAATTTTGACCTTTCAAAACTGAATTTTAAATGTGTTATTTTTGAATATATTATAAAATTCGTTGTTTTACATTGAAAGAAATTTTAAAAAGTGGAAAAAGAGTTTAATTATGTGTTAACTATTATAAAAAAAAGAAACATTTAACGACTGGCATAATATTTTGTTAACTAAACATAAATATCAAGTTTAGGGGGTGATATCGTTTATCCCACAATACCAATTAGTAAAGTATTCGTAGATCGATAAGAAAACCGTGTGCTGAAGACACAATGAGCGAACAGTGTTGATCTTAATCACCTCGTGGTCTTTGTCTCTCTTATTCCACTATACCAAAAAGATTCGGATCGATTTCGGCCTTCGGTTTGGGCTCAAATAGAGTTCTGATTTTATACTAAATTTAATTTATATTTAAAGATGAAAAAATATCATGGAAAGGAGCGAAATTTAAATATAATTATTATCAATAGAGCATCCGAAATAACTTTCCAAACTAATCCATTCAACTCATTTTTAAAATTTAATCAAGTATTCTTAGTAACAATGTTATTCAATTTAACCAAGTTCTGATTTATACAATAGCATCACAGAATGCAACATCCAGTGAAATTAAATTTTGAACCTCTGAAACAATTAATATCGCTTTGTGTTTCACCAAAATCAAATCCACTAATACTGCTTAATAATTTCATTTTCATGATTATTGTAATAAAATTGCGTTATTATAATAACGCAAGGATTTGTGCGTAATTCCTAATGAGTTTAAATACTGCGAATCATTATTCCAACAATCTCTCGTTACTAACAATAAATTGAAATTTAATTCATAAAGAATTTTTTGTGACTCATGGCAAAATTTTAGTCACAACTACTTGAGTTAAACTGATCAACAAACAACAATGTTTAAGAGTTAAAATAGTTTTTTGGGATAATTAAATAAATTATTGACACTTTTTAACTGGTTTAGACCTAAAATTTTTGCTAAAATCATCGATTTTATTCTAGTATTTGTGATTAAAATGGATCACTAATTGATTGTTAGCAAAAAATTGAGTCTGTCTGTATTTAGCATTTATAACCAGAAAAAGGATTAAAAAAATCTCTTCAACATATTTATTTTTATTAACTAAATAGAGGTAGAAAAAATCTGATGATGTTTTAAACGATTAAAGTAATAAATTGCAGTAAATGAACAAACACAAATATTTTTAATAAATGTGTTGACGTTTTAGTTTTTCTTCTATCTATGTATCTGCGCAACTCTACAAAAAATGTTCTGTTGTAAATTGAGATTTAATAAAGTTTTCCTACTTCACATGAACAAAGTAGAGATAATTAACGAGTTGTTCATCTTGCTCTAATCAATCGAGAATTTTTGAAATCATCTCAAGATAATCACGCAAAATTTACTCCGAAATATAAAAAGATTTTGATTTAATCTCTCGTGACATCATTTCTTTTTGAAACCAAAATCATAAAAACTAAAACATTGTTTTACGATACAAACACTTTTATTAATACATATTATAATACATATGAAACCATCATTCCTAAGTCCTTTTCAGACTTACTTATTACATTATCTACGCAATTGTTCCTACCTAGGTATCACAATGAGGTGGTGCGATTCGAAAGAATTACCGCTTCCGACACCGCGGCATTAGTCCTGGCCACGAGGTCCGGATCGTTAGGCTGCCGTACGCCGGTGATATCACAATCAAACTTCCAGAGAATCGCATCTTGCTGTTGAAATCGCTGCGGGAGATTTTCGTGTTCCTGCCTGGGCACAACGTCGCAGTTCGTCTGAGGATTTCGACCACCGCGACCGAGGGTCGAACTCCTCGGCAGATATGGCGGGCAGCGTGGCGCCGTTTTATAGTTTAAGGTCGCCGCCCTTTGCTGCAACTGCTGTTGTTGTTGATGTTTGGGGTTGGACGGGCCTCCGCAGCAATCCCTTATTGCGTTCGACGAGCGCGAAAACGTTGAAACGGCCCCGTGTAGTTTACGCTAGGTGTCCTCGTCGTAGGTTATTGGAGATTTTTTCATTTCCATCATGGGTAACATTACTCCTTCCTGAAAGAAAGTAGATAAAAAGACAGAGAATTTATACGTATTAAGGTTAAGTTTGTAATCACAACAACGATGGTAATACGAAATTGATAAGAGAACGACAGAGATAATAATACATTTCGAGAAGGCGTCACGGCGTAGTCTGTTTATGTTCCGAACTTCCTATCATTAAGTTATGGAAACTTCGCCAAACTTTGCTGCACTAACTCAGCTATTGTCTAACTTTCTCACAGCATTTAAGCTTTGCCGAAGTAGAAAGTTACTACATTCACGATTTTCCTTCTACTTTGTTGGCAAATACATAAAACTCTTACTTCAGAATAATTTTTATATTAAACTAAAAAATGGATGTATTAAATAATTTAATAAATTATTCCTCTCCCTTAGGCATTCCTTTACACAAACCAAATTAAAAATTTTAGGAATAATATTTTTTAGAATAATAGTGTGATCAAAAAGCCATCGAACACATCGCAACTACTAGTTTGCTCATGTAATTTTAATTGTTGACCTTTTAATCTACATTAGAAATTTATGTGCCAGTTAGGACAATGGCGTTCCCTAGAACAATAAGGCCATTGAAGTCATGCAATTGCATTTGTTGGAGTAGTTCTGCTTTCAACATTAAAAAGGGATATTAAATAAAGGCGGTTACAAAGCAATGTGCGAAACAAAAATTTCAAAAGAAACGTTCATTTGAAAACAACGTGAAAGGTTATTTAGAAATTTTTAATATTATTTTATTTCATAAATGGGGCAAAGTAAACTTACCCCATTAAGATGAGGCAGATCAAGAGCTGCAGGCACGTACGTCGTTGCAGGACTGCATCTGGCACAGGATCTTCTTAAAGCTGGTCTTTGTCTTGAGCCGTGACATCGAACTGCAAACCTTAGTTCTTCAGCCATTTCGCTGCAGAGCGACTGTCGGTCCGTTTGGGCGTTTTTCTTACTGTTCCAACAAAACTCCAATATCGCGACCAGTATGGCAAGTGCCAAACCGCACAAAAGCACCACAAACACGCCGCCTGCGACAAACAAACAGAAGGCGAGGCAGACTTTAGAACGAGAGGATTAAATTGTCGGCCGGAAACGACCCCTTGTTGGCTCAAATTGGTTTCGTTCCTTATCTAATTGCTAGGTGAAAACGGCGGCAAGAATAGGTTCTTTTTAAAGAGAACAAGATTGCACCGCTTTTCCTGGATGTATAATTATTGTTGTTGGAATTAAATTAAAAACTAAATTCTTTTAAAGAAAATACATTAATAATATTCGAAATATCCGTTGACCCTTTCTGCACTAAAGTACATTTTGGTGAAGTTACCGTATACAATATTGAATTTCAAACTTAATGACTGCAATTTCTATGCATCTGTGTCCGTTTAGAAGGTATCGGTTAATCTTGTCTGGGTTGCATCCTGAAATTTACAGCTTTCAAGGTAGTTTGCATCCATTTACCCCCTGGTTTTGGGTAACTAGATGATCTATAGCTTGACATCAGCCGTTAGAAATAGGAAGACGTCTCTCAAGGCAGACGTCAGTCGGTTGATATGCGATAAACTTTGCTGAACATCTCATTTCAAGATACTCGAGAGAAAGAGAGAGAGAGTAAGTAATCGTACATGGAGTTATTAAATAAAGGCAACAAAATTATTATTAAAATTCCATTGAATTATTTCTATTCAAATAAATATTCATATAAAGAGAATATCTCAACAGTAATACGTTCATTAAAATGTAAATTAGCTAATTACTCGCTTTTATTCAATATTTTGAATTCAATAACGTATTACATTTCTTTCATGCTTTCATTGTATATTATAATTTAACGTGATCATTATTGTTATGTTAATTAATTAATTGAAACATTTTTGTAATTATATTATTAGTATTAATACTCACTTCTTTTGCTGTGAAAAGACTATTATAATTTATATCATTTATTGTTATTTATTAATTTTTAAAACAAAGTGTTTAGAATACAATTTTTACGAACATTGTGTTAATGTTTGCATATTTAGTTTTTCAAATCGAAAGCTTGCTGAATATCCTTGAGTTGGTGAAACTGGAAAATTTTCAAATACACTACATTTCCAGAAATTTAGGTACTCCCGATGGGGAGCTGCTGCTATCTTCTTGTGTTAGAGTTGTATTTCTATGTTACAATTGTATACACAAGTAAGGAAAACGTTATGTATACAGATTAATGAGAAAGAAAAAGTAAGAAATAAGGGTGCAAAAAATATTCCTAATAATTAACTCAACAAAAAATAAAACCAGTTTTATCATCCTTGACCATCGTAGAAGAATTTGATATACAGA